>NC_045627.1:12708457-13928879 GCF_009829155.1 Mustela erminea | reverse complement strand
TCCCTCCCACTCCCCTGCTTATGTTCCCTCTCTCACTGTGTCTCTCTCTCTCAAATGAAGAAATAAAATCTTTTTTAAAAAATTTGTTTCAGAAAGAAAGGATAGATGTAAGCTAGAAGAAAATGAAATAAAATTAGAAGATTACATTAAAAAGAGAGTTCACATACATACCATACATAGAATTCATTCCCCAAAATAGAAAGGAAAAGAAATAGAACAAATGTTTAAAATATTTTGAGAATACATTTTGTTGGGGAAGAGATTTGTGATTGAATCTGTGTAAAAGAGCCAGTCCTTAGCAACATTAGGATATATTCTGATCAAGGGACTAGATTTGAAAAACAGTTATTTTGACAACCGGCCAATATAAGAGAAAGTCCAAATAGCCTCAGACTTTTCCATAGTAAAATCTGTAGCTCAGAGTCAGCAAGAGCAGTTTCTACAAAATCCTCAAGGTGTCACATTGAGAGTATTACACCCAGTTAAGAAGATACTCTTCAACAAAGACAGCAAGTCTTTTCTGAAGGGACAAGAACTGTAGGATCTTTGTTCCTAGAAGCCTCTGTTAGAGAATGAGTATCAGGTAACCAGGGAGTGACATAAAGAAGCATGGCAAAAAGGCTGGTAGTAGACTCTGACTTTACCTGAAGAACTAATCTTATTTATTTTATTTTATTTTTTTCCTTAAAGTCTTACCTTGTTGAGAAAGAGAGAGAGTGAACATGGTAGGGAGACAGAGAGAGAAACAAGCAGACTCTGTGTTGATCATGGATACCGACGAGGGTCTCTACCCCCAACCCCAAGATCACGACCAGAGCTGAATCCAAGAATCAGACAGTCAGCCAACCGTGCTACGCTGACAACCCCCCACAAAGAACTGATGTTAAAACAGATGTGGGAGCTAGGTGACAGATTGTACGGTTGCAAATCTAGGCAACACAGAAAGGGTATGTATCTATATAGATAAGAGGAGGCTAAAAACAAATGGAGAGGAGAGAAGGTTTACAAATACGGTGACTTCTTTTATAACATGATGTGTGTTTTCCTAAAAAAGAATCACTGCTCCATATAAAATAGTGTACTGAAAATCATAGGGCTAATGGAAAAATGCGTTTGGGGATAAAGTTCCTAAGAGCTTTGTCAGTGACACAGTGAGAAGCAGTGTTGAACTCTGTAGCTGTAATTTTGTGTTTACTTTTTTCAGTTCTATTGGTTTTTGCGTTACCAATTTTAAGAATTAGTAAACTTATAAATACTAGGATCTTTATGTCCTTTTGAGCCTTTGACCCCTTTATGATGATGTCTCTATTTCTGGTAGAACCTTTTTGTTCTGAAGCCTATTTTAATATTACTACTGCCAACCCACAAATCCTAGCTAAGCCACTTACTGGCTTAGAAGAGTCACTTAATCTCTATGAGCCTTTGTTTCCTCATTGTAAATTTGGATAATAAGACCTTTGTCACAATATTTGTGGGCATCAGAAGAGGCAAGATACACATACACAGGGCCTTCCTAAAATAGGCATCTGGGAAGTTTATACTTTTTTTTTTAAAGTTTTGTTTATTTTATTTATTTGACAGAGATCACAAAGTAGGGCAGAGAGGCAGGCAGAGAGAGAGGAGGAAGCAGGCTCCCTGCTGAGCAGAGAGCTCAATGTGGGTTCGATCCCAGGACCCTGTGATTGGGTTCAATCCCAGGACCCTGGGATTATGACCTGAGCTGAAAGCAGAGGCTTTAACCCACTGAGCAACCCAGGCACCCCTGGGAAATTTTTACTTTTAACCAGCATTTAACTAACGTTCTTCTAAAAGCTCAGGATATACATCAATGAACAAGAAAGTCAAGGACTCTCCCTTTGCTGGGCTTACATTCAGGAGGAAGGTGTAGAGATAGGGACCACAGAGGAAGAAAGGATGCAAATAAATTAATCCTATAATTTCAAGTCATGCTAAATGCTATGAAGGGTTTTAAAGACCAGAAGATGAGACCATAACGATAGAGGGTATTGGGGATAAGTAGACTATTTCAGCCAAGTGGCCAGGGGTAGTCTCTTCAAGATTGTATCTGGAAAGGACCTAAATTATATGAAAAATCTTGACAGCAAAGATCTGTGAGGAGAGCATTGCTGAGAGAGGCGGGAACATCCTGGTCAGGAGTACCCTGGACTCATTCAGTCAATCGCAAGATAGCTAGTGTGTTTCTCTCACGACAAGCACAGTGAGCAATGGCATGAAATAAAGTTGGAGACACCAGCATAAACTTGATCTTGAAGTTCTAGGCCATGCTGCAAAATTTGAATGTCCTTAAAAAAAAAAAAGGAGGTCCATTGCAGTTTTTACTGTGAGAGAGACTATAATATAACCAAAGGGGGAAAAAAAAGTTTTTGGCTCTTTCCCCATGGTTACTGGCACATCGCTCCTAAAACCCTTGGAATCTCTGGCATGAAAAGAGTGTCCTTTTGTATACTGAAGTAACTGGTGGCTGGGGGCCGCGAGATCACTTCAGGTGTGTGTGGGGGTGGCCATCACCAGTGGCCAGTGACTTAATCACTCAAGCCTAGGGAATGAAACCTCTCTAGGAGTCTCTAAACAACAGTTCAGGAATCTTCGAGAGGTGTGCGCCAGAGAGGGTGTAGGAATTCCACATACCACACACGTCCCCAACCCTTGCCTATATATCTGTTCTCTTTGGCTGCTCCAGAATTGAATCCTTTATAATAAATTGGTAATATAGGGGCCGCCCAGGTGGCTCAGTTGTTAAGAGTCTGCCTTTGGCCCAGGTCATGGTCGAGCTCTGCATCGGGCTGTCTGCTGGGAGGGAAGCCTGCTTCTCTCTCTCCCGATCCCACTGCTTCTTTCCCTCTCTCACTTTGTCTTGCTCTCAAATAAATAAATAAAATCTTTAAAAATAAAATAAAATAAATTAGCAATATATAAGTAAATAGTTTTTGGGGTTTTTGAGGTGTTCTAGTGAATTACTAGTCTGAGGTGAGATGGCTAGTCATGGGAACCCACGGTATATAGTCAGAAGCCCTGGAGGCAAAAAAAAAGAAAAAAACATTAATAGTCCCTTCAGCTTTCTTGTAATGTCTGTGTGGTGTATCTTTTTCCATCTTCTTACTTTTAGTCTATTTATATTTAGAGTGGGTTTCCTATAGCTAATACATGGTTGGGTCTTTTTTAATTAATGTGAAAATCTCTCATGTTTTAATGGGAATATTTTAACCACTTAAGTGGATGCCCTGTGGGATACGATACCTTCAGACTATGACAGTCTGATTTCAAATGACGTCATGCTATTTTGTAAGAAGCTTACAGTGTTATAATAATATGCTTCTGTTCCTCCTCCCGTTCTGTGTGATACTTTACTTCAAACCCCACAAGGCATCAAGCAGCTCTTTCTGCCCACAGGTCGTCTTGTGCAAGATGTTTTCTGTCGGTATGGAAACCTGGATCGACACTTTTCTGCTCATACTTGATTCACTTCACTGTCTTCTAGGCTACATACTACCTTCTCTGATTTTTAAATCTCTGTTTTTCCGTATTTAATATTCTGTTTTCTCTTGTTGCTGTCAAGATTTTCTTTTCATCTTTGGTTTTTAGCTGTTCAACTCTGTTGTTTCCAGATTTACCTTTGTTTTATTTAGTGCGGGGGGTGGGCAGGGTGGGTTTCCTGGTTATTTTTCTTGTTGTCTTCTCGGTTTCCTAAATAAGTGGTTTGATGTATTTCATTCTTAATGTTTTCCTGGGACTCCAGTTCCTTATGTGTAGCTGTATTTGATACTGTTCCCTAGTTCTTGGATCTTCACGTCAGAATTTCCTCAGTGTCTGTGCTCCGTTTTCAGCTTTTGGCTGCCCATCCAAGCCTGTGTCACAGAGGGTTTATTTCTTTATTCCTGTTTCTCTTCCACCAGTCAGCTGGGCTCATGCTGCTTCTATGAGAAATAAAGCCAGCCACCAGTTAACAGTGATAGATACAGATTTTATTCAGTAACTGTTGGTAATAGGGGGTTAGAAGTTTCAGTAAAACCGAGCTCAACTCCACATACTGCTAAGACAGCTAGGGACTTACAGCCAACAGGCAGAGTGCAGGGGGAATCACTGGATAGAAGATTACTAAGAGAAACACCAACAGTAGGGGGATTTCTTGCTGAATGCAGATCGGGCACTAACGCATCAGGGACAGGGTTTAAGGAACTTGATCAGATATCAAGGGTGAAGGGACTGTCACTAGACTGATTTAAAAGGGTTCTTGCGGAAACTGAGCTCAGCCCGGATAGACCTGGAAACCTAGTCAAGGCCTAGTTGAGAACAGGCCTCAGAGGACACTAACTGAGGTTTAGTCAACAGGAGAGTTCGTCTCAGAGTATCATTAAATTTGCATTGGTAATGAAATAAATTATAGCAGCGGTACCTTTAATTGTGTAATTTCATTGTAAAATTCTAATGGACATACTACAGGAAAAGAATATGAAACCCAAAAGAATGCTTGAGAGGAGTGGCAAGTGATAAGTCATGACAAAACACAGAGGTGAATCTGAACAAATGGGTGTGTAAAGCAATTATGATACTAATATGTAGTGCTAAAAACATACGACAAGAGCACTAACTGTATATAAATGAGGTGAGAGGTGATCAAATTGAGTTTGATGCTTCTATTCTTCAGAAAGGGAGATCTAAGATATTGAATTAGTCTCGATTTTAAGTTAAATATTCATGGTATTATGTGATGGATAGCCCCTTAAAGCTGAGAAACAGATGTGTATAACTTCTAAAGTTGTAAGGGAGAAAAAATGGAAAAGATAAATTATTTCACAAAGGAGGAAGAAAAGTACAATAGAACTGGTAGTAAGATTGTGACAAATATAAAGTACCAAGTAAAATGTGAGAGATGACTTGATATATTTCAGGAATTACCATAAATAGCAACAGACTACATTTACCTGTTAAAGTACAAATTCTCAAATTGGATCTTTGAAATAAAATAATACCTTCCTATAGCTAAGATAAGAGGTTTTCATTTATTCTGCTATCTGCATATTTATATTTTTAGTATCTTTTGCCCACCCTACATTCAGTGTTATACCTGTGTGTATACAGAAGATACAGGATATCCTGATCCCTTCAGTGTGGGAAGAAGTAATATCACAGTCAGCATTTACAAATCATAAATTTTCCCCACTTCATTTGTTACCTCCTGTGAATCTTCTCTTGTAACTGTGTCCTTGTGTCATTTTACTTTTCTGTCTTCCTTTCTTATTAATGTTAGATCACTATTGTTATATTTTTGGAAACTTTAAAAAAATTCTTTTTATATTCTCAGTTTGCGCTGATACCACCCAGAACACTGGGGCATACTGTTTTCCTCTTTGTTCTGATTCCTAAATGCAGTTAGACTTTGCCCGCCACAGCATCTAATTTATCATGTTAATATCTTGAGTTGTCTTTTGCCCATTACATAATATAGCAAATTTATGTTTTTCTCATTTAGTGACCCTTAATCTTTTTTACCCTTTGAAAAAAAATATTTTATTTATTTTTTTAGAGCAAGCACACATGAGTTGGGGGAGGACCAGCAGAAGAGGGAAAGAAAGTATCTCAAGCAGATTCTGCTGAGGGTTGCCTGGGTGACTCAGTCATTGGGCATCTGCCTTCAGCTCATGTCATGACCCAGTGTTTTGGGATTGAGCCCTGAGTTGGGCTTCCTGCTCAGCAGGGAGCCTCCTCCTCCCTCCCACTCTTCCCCTGCTTGTGTTCCCTCTCTCTTTCTCTGTCAAATAAATACATAAAATCTTTAAAAAACAAACAGACAAACAAACAAACAAAAAAACCTCTGTGCTAAGCATGGAGCCCTACACAGGGCTTGATCTCACAACCCTGAGATCACAATCTGAGCTGAAATCCAGGAGTCAGACACGTAACCACCTGAGCCACCCAGGTGCCCCAGTTACCCTTAAATATGGCTACGTTTCCTCTGTATGGCACAGAACTGGTGCTAATCCTTCTTTTTAGGATTACCCACAGATGTGCTTTCCTGCCACGTAAGTCTACATTTCATTCCTAACATACTTGGGGATTTTTGTGAGTTAATACATTAAAAGTACATGGAACAGTGCTTAGCTGATGGTAATGGTTAGTTTTCCTGTTAACTTTTCTTGTTGTTAATATCATCATTGGTTTTAGGCACATTTTCAAATTTAAGCTCAGCTTTCCACAGCTTTTAAAATGTTCCTTCGTTCCTTTAATTTACGTTATCTACTATAGAATCTGATTCCTGGTAGTGTATGGATGTTGAATGAAGAAGCTATTCTCTGGATTATAATTTCTTCAAAGAGAGCAGCATATCTTACTTTGTTATATAACATATAGTGGCTATTCGATCATTGCTTAATTCATTAACTGTGCCTCTTGATGAGTGAGAGAGCCTTTATATTCATGAAATACTATAAGGAATTAATTTCTAAATGGACATGTTGGGTTATAAACCTGTAGGTTCTTGTTCAAAATTACAGATTTGTAGAAAACTTGAACTTTATTTTGAAAAAGCACACCATTTGTTAAGGACCATTACTTTCATAATCACTCAGGTGTATTCAGAGGAAATCAGATATAAATACTTGCCACACACCATAGATTGTAGTTGGAAAAAGAAAAAAGATTACGGAGTATTTCAAATTTCAGCAGTTAATAGGGTATGTTTATGTTTCAAGGGAGTATTAGCCAACATTTTTTTTTCACCTTTTTACATTTTTATTTATATATTTATTTTAATTTTTTATTTCTTTTCAGTGTATCAGTATTCATTGTTTTTGCACAGCACCCAGTGCTCCATGCAGTCCATGCCCTCTCTAATACCCACCACCAAGTTTCCCCAACCTCCCACCCCGGGCCTCTTCAAAACACTCAGATTGTTTTTTGTTTTTCTTTTTAATTTATTTTTTATTTTCAGCATACCAGTATTCATTATTTTTGCACCGCACAACATAGAATGAGATGTATAGAATGCAATTAATTTTTTTTAAATTGGTGTATAAGTAGGACTTGAAATGGTTGAGATGTTTGTGAAGACTTATTATGAGACAGTGTCATTTTCCTAAAGAGCGAAGTTCTGAGCAAGTCCAAAATGGGAATGTAAGCCAGCTGAGTTGAAAAGACTTGCTTGAACGTGAATGATTTTTGACAAATTAATAGTCTGGCATTTCTACAAAGAAGACATTTATTATGGACTAGTGAAGCGATCACTTGAATACCCAATATGTATGTAGTTGAGGACACATTCCCCCTCCAGCCAAGCATTATAACTGCAATACGTTTCCTTTAATGGTGCTTGGAGACAATGGGCTTTGAAGAGGTTTTTAAACAGGGTCATCATTGTTACATTGTATGTACTGAGCAAGAAGGTAATGTGAAGTATAGCTGAGAATTCTTAGGGTGAATAGATAGATCATTGAGTGGGGTCAGGTCTTCCATGGTTATAAATACACATAAAACCAAGAAATTTAGAAATCCGGGTGTAAAAGAAAAATTCTTACTAATAATATGTCAGAGCAAGTTTATAGTGGGGAGAAATTAGCATTTGGTGGTAGGATATCTGACCAAATAAGCTTGAATATACCACAACTAAAAACAACGGAAGGATTTGATTGTCTTTCTGTCTTCTTCCTCATCTTTTTAATTTTACTTTTCCTGGTAGACATTTGTATTTTTTATAAGTAACATGAATAGAAGGAAAATTAGAAACTACATTACAGGACTCTCTTCATAGGCACAAAGAAATCAGTGTTTCCAGAAATTTAATGTGGTATTAACAGTATACTAAGATAATGTATATATAACAAAACAGAAGTAGTTTTAAAGGGGGGAGAATGAAACTGGAAACATGTAAAGTTTAGAGAGAATTTAGGTGCACTAATGTAAGTATGAGAGGAAAATTATGTAAAGTCTGATCCTTCTAAATAATACCAAATTGTTCCTCTATTTCTTTAGGGCACTCTTGTCTACTAAGTTTCATGGCCTCTCTGGTCTCTGCATTTCCCCTTCCTAGATGAGCCTTTTATTTTTTTTAAAGTCTTTTCTTCACCATGCTTTATATTTATTTGTAACGTACATATTAAGTCTTGAAGTATGTATTTGTAAATTGCCAAATATAGATGTGTGTGTTCTAAGTTTTTAATCCCCTTTTCTACCCTTTCAGGTTTTGTTTTTCTAATCCAAACGGATGGGGCAATATGACTGTTTGGATCACTCTTATTTCACAAAACTAAGTCAGTGACGTAGAGGGGCATTTGTTTTAAGTGTAATTTCATCATAATTAAGACACGATTTATGGCTTATGGTTTGTTGGTCTTTGTCATCTTTAGAAGTCTGCAAAGTTGATAGCCAAGCAGAAGAGACTCAAGAAACCCAGGACAGACGTTTCTGGCAAGCTCCATTTATCAACAACAAAACACTGACTGTGCACAGAGGTAATGTATTAGGAAACATTTTTAATTTCAGCACAGACACAGTTCCTTCCATAAAAATACTGTGTAGGTGTGACTCCTGTGGTATGAATTTGAAATGTATTTCAGAATTAATTATTAATAAGAAAACCTATTTAAGTAAGAAGGCTGTTGGCCTCAATACAATAAGGAACAGTTGTTCCTTCAGATTAACCATTAACAACCTCAAATGGGAAAGAAACCTTGTGAATTCATTCAAAATGGAAAACACCTCAGTCATAATGAAGATTTAATCCCGTATCAGAGAACTAAAAATATAGAGCAATGCTTTATTCAAAGCAATAAGGAATACAAGGAATGTGGGAAAGCTTTCCATGAGACGGCAGTTGTCATCCCATATAACCAAGCTTACATAGGACAGAGTCCTTGTGAACATAATGAATCTGATAAAACATTCTGTAGTAATTCAACCCTCATGGTCAGTAGGATGGCACAAAGAACAGAAAATCTTTATGAGTTTCAAGAATATGCTACAACTTCTGAGAAATCATCTCTCTTGGAACACAGAGTTCATTTAGAGGTGAAAGGTTATGAGTATATTGAAAGAGTGGATAATTTCAATGGGAGATCAGACTTTCTTGGCACAGGAGAGAGAATATTTGAATATAACAACTTGGGAGAAGCCTGTGGGGAGAAGTCAGTTCTTAATATAACTCAGAGAACACACATAGGAGATAAAGTCTATGAATGTAATGAATGTGGAAAAACATTCTGCAGAGAGTCAAAACTCACCAAACATCAGAAAACACATACAAGAGAGAAACCCTATGAATGTAAGGAATGTGGGAAATGCTTCTCTCGCAAATCTCTCCTCACTTTACATCAGCGAGGCCACACAGGAGAGAAACCTTATGAATGTAAGGAGTGTGGGAAATGCTTCTCTAGAAATTCACACCTTATAATTCGTCAGAGAACTCACACAGGAGAGAAACCCTATGAATGTAAGGAATGTAGAAGAAGCTTCTACCATAAGTCATATCTCACAGTACACCAGAGAATTCACACAGGGGAGAAGCCATATGAATGTAATCAATGTGGAAAGACCTTTGTAAGTAACTCAGTCCTCACAGTACATCAGAAAACACACAGGTGAGAAACCCTATGAGTGTAATCAGTGTGGGAAATTCTTCTCTAGAAACTCCTACCTCAGAGTACATCTGAGAACTCACACAGGGGAGAAGCCCTATGAATGTAAAGAACGTGGGAAGTTCTCTAGGAATTCATACCTGAGCAGTACATCAGAGAACTCACACAGGAGAGAAACCCTATGTGTGTAAAAAACGTGGGAAGACCTTTTGCCATAAGTCAGACATTACAATACATAAATGAACACACAGAGGAGAGAAATCATACCACTGTACTCAGTGTGGGAAAGCCTTCACTTGCAGCTCAGTCCTCAGATCACATCAGAGAACTCACACAGGTGAGAGGCCCTATGGATGTAATCAGTGTGGGAAGTCATTTTCTGAGAAACCTTGTAAGTGTAGTGCATGTGGGAAGTCCTTTTATCATAAGTCAGATCTCACTAAGCATCAGAGAACACATACAAGAGAGAAACCCTATGAATGTAATCATTGTGGGAAAACCTTCAGTTGCAACTCAGGCCTCAAAGTACATCAGAGAAGACACATAAGAGAGAAACCCTGTGAATGTATTGAGAGTGAGAAAACCTCCAAGAAATCAGTTATCACAGTACTTGCAAGGTTACACACAGGGGAAGAAAATTTATAAATACAGCAGTGAGAGAAATCTTTCTCTTGTGATTCATACCTCAAAATACCACAGAAAATTCACAAAGGACGTGACCCCTATGAATGTAAAGAATGGCAAATTTTTACCCTAAGTCATCTTCCAAAGTAAACAAGAGAATACGCGTAGTGGGAAATACTCTGAATTTGTCGAATGTCTGAAAACCTGTTGAAGTAAGACAAATAAAATGACTGTAGAAGAAACCCTATTAATGCATGTAGGAAATATGGGGGATTATTATGAAATAGAACGTATTAAATAAGGAACTTACGTAGGAGATAATCCTGTCAATCAAACAGATGTGTGAAAATATTCTTCCAGAATTTGGCCTTAAATAACAATCATAGCACACTTGGGAGAAAAGTGTCAACATCTTGTATACTTTTGAGAGCTTTATACACAAGCTGTACTCCATGTATGTCAGGGAAATAATAGGGAAGATACCCAAAGAATGCACAAATGTTGTTCAGCCTTTATCGAGAAATGCCATTTTGTTGAGCAAGACAGTTGATATCAGAAGACATCGTAAAGATGTTTTGAGCGTGCACGCTTAAACAAAATTTGGACTTTCTTATATCTGAAGATTGTATTGAAGGAAGTATGTCCTTAGGAAATACGGACAGAAATTTTCCTTTAGCTATATTATCTCTGATCTCAAAATTTTTAATAGAAATAAAACTAAAAATAGACATTTATAAAAACATTAACTGTGGAATGTGAAGCTTTTTGAAAAGAACAGATAAACTGAATATTCTTCTCAGACCCCGCTTTTACTTTTGGAGAGACATATGTCACTCCATCCCCCTGTCAGAGGGTTTTTGATTAGTCTGTCCCCAACCTATGCTGATACTTCTGCAAATAATGCTTGATGGTCTGGTTCATCCTGGAATCTACTCTGGGGGTTCTCCTCGTGGACTAGAGCCAAATCAGAATGTACACTGCCATCAGCCAGGGACAGTTGAGGATGTGTCTGCTTCTTCTCCTTGGGTTCAGGAACCAGAAGTAACATTGAGTGTGTTAATGAAAGTAGAGAACTGCCTAGAGTGCCAGGACTTTTGTGTCCCACCTGAAATTTACAGGAAGCTCCTCATGGCTTAGCTTTGTTGAATTCAGGCCTGTTGACCCAGGGATAGCCCACCTTTCCAGGGAGAGAAACTTTGTGGTGTTTTAGTGTAATATTTCATATATTATCTAATTATGAGGCATATCTTAACCATTGGTGTGTCTGCCACAGGTTGGAAGTAATGTAGTACAAGAATAGTTGAAGTATCTGCATACCATCCTCAAATCCATTCCATACCCTATGACTCCTACCACCTTCCGCACTTTTCTGAATTTGGTTAGTATTGATCTCAGGTCTTACTAGTTTTTACAGTAATATTTCACATATATTTCTCTGTGTGTGTTTGTGTGTGTGTGTATGTAACATTGTTTTGCTAGTATATCAGTGGGAACTCATGTTTTGCAAATTATTTTTGTCTTGAAATGCATGGTTTTGATATTTATACATACTGATCTATTTAGCTTTAGTTGATTCACTTTAATAAAGCTTAATATATGACCATAATGATATTGTCTCTTTTCCTGTTAATGATTTTCAGAATTTTAAGATCTTTGTTATTAAAATAATAGTGCTTCCAAATTTTTAAAAAACAACTCTGGGCAGTAATTGAAATATGGCTAAATAGACCTTATTTAAGTCACCAACTTGAGTTTTAAAAATAAGAGTATACTCATATGTATGACTCCTACAGTTAAGAGGACACACCCATTACCCAGAAAGGTTTCTCAATCTTGGGACTTCCCCCTCCTTCCCTCCTGGCCTCTGGCAACCAGTGATTTGCCTTCTGTAGCTAGGTTAGACTGATTTTTTAAAATACCATTTTGCATAAATGGAGATGCACAATATGTCCTCTTCCTTGTCTGTCTTTCATTCAGCCTGATTTTGAGATGCATCCGTGTTTTAGTATCTGTCAGTAACACCTTCATTTTTTGATTAAGTCATATTTTATTGTATGTTTAGTACTACAGTTCTGTTTACCCATTCCCTTTCCAGTTTTTGATTATTACGAGCATAGCTGCAGTGAACTTCATGTGCATTTTAATATAGGCCTATTGTTATTTCCCTTGGCTGAATACTTAGAAGTAAAGTTTCTCGGATTGTAAAGAAACCCGGTCCAGGCCCTGGGTTTCAGTTCTGTTTGCTGTGAGCATTTCCTCTGGTGTTTCCAGCCTTTGGCCTGTTTGACCTATCAAACTATTGATGGTGTATTGATAATTCTAATACTCTTGACATTGTGAGAGATTAGCTCTTCACTTTGTGCTAGAAATGTTTCTTGCTGTATTTTCCTTTTAATTAAAAAAAGAAAAAAGTCAAAGTCCCACGTTTCTGCCCATTTGAATCTCCCTGAGTCTCTCTGTTGTGAAGTGGTTGGGTTTGGGGATTTCTAGGGCGGGGGCCCTGACATAGTTGGTGGTGGCTTTGCCTGGAGGAGCCCATGGCTCAGGACTTAGAGTGGGGACTGGAGCAGTGTGAACTGTGGCCTGAAAATGTGTTCGTGTGTGCTGAGGTGGTGCCCAGATTCTTTTGGAGGATAAACTGAGGTTTTGATCAGTAGGTTAGAGAAACACTTGATGGAATAACACTGATAATTTTGTTTTTGTATTCAATCCTAATTTTGTGTTTTTGTTTTGGTGTAGTACAGTGTGCTCTATGTTCTAAGAAAAAATTGGCAATCAGTTCATACAGTATCATGATTTAATAATCCTTCATCTCTCACCAGGTCATATTTCAGGTTTTTATATGTAGTTTTTATATCTGTAGTTCTGTTTCTGAATTCTGCATTTTGATTCATTCCTTCATTTTTAAATTTCTTATTTTAAAGATTTTATTTATTTGAGAGAGAGAGAGAGAGAGAGAGAGAGAGAGAGAATGAGAATGAGCTAGGAACAGGGGCAGAGGGAGAAGGAAAGGGAGATTCCTCACTGAGCAGGGAGCCTGATGTGGGTCTCAGATCCCAGGTCTCTGAGATCAGGACCTGACCCAAAGGCAGATGTTTAACAGACTGAGCTACCCAGGTGCCCCCACATTTCTTCATATTTTTATTTTCACTCCAGTGCTGCACTGTTTGGCTGGTTGCTTCAGTTTCTGGGAGGGAGGGAGATGACCCCCTCCACTGTTCTTCTAACAAGTTTGCTTTTGCTGCATTGACTGGAGAAGGGCCCGGCTTCCTGAAGATGAATAGGATGATTCAGTGACACCCAAAAGGCAGTGGCTATCATTGTTCCCACTGTGCTTCAACACCTTCACCCACTGACTCTTTGATGATGGCAGCCACCAGCAAATCTCCTGCAGAGGACTGCTGCCTTGGGATGCTTTACTTGTGGTGCTGGACTTCATTCCCCCTGGCAGCCAGTACAGCTAGGATTAGAACCTAGGAAAAGTCCCATTAGAACCCAAGAAATTGGGGTGCCTGGGTGGCTTAATCGATTGTCTGCCTTTGGCTCAGTTCATGGTCTTAGGGTCCTGAGATCAAACCCTGCACTAGTGTCCATGCTGGCTGTGGAGCCTACTTAAAATCAAACAAACAGAAATCAGCCCAAGAAAGTACCATCCTTTGTGTTGTTCTATACTGTGGATCAGATTTTATTTTTCTTTTCTTTTTTTCTTTCTTCTTTCTTTTTAAAGATTATTTATTTGTCAGTGAGAGAGCACAAGGCAGAGGGAGAGGTAGGCTCCTGGTTGGGTAAGGAGTCTGATGCCAGACTTGATCCCAGGACCCTGTGATCATGACCTGAGTCATGTTAGGCTGCTGCCTAACAGACTGAGCCAACCAGGCATCCCCCAGGATCAGACTTCAATAACCCTACCAGATTTCTTTAGTTTTGACATTTTAAAGGACAATGAAAGGTAGCTAAACCTACACCAGGTTTCTCCATCTGCTGGGGCTGTGCTGTCCGGGCCTATGTGCCTCCTGTTCTTCTAACCCCATCAATTCCACCCATGTTTTAGCCAGAGAACTGTAGGAGTGTGTGTGTGTGTGTGTCACTGAAAGCTTTGACTCATCATTCATATCTTTATTGTAAGCTTATAATCTTTATTTTTCCTTTTTTTGGGGGTAAGATTTTATTGATTTGCTTATGAGAATGAATGGGGAGCAGAGGCAGAGGGAGAAGCAGACTACCTGCTGAGCAGGAAGCCTGACATAGGGCAAGATCCCAGGATTATGACCTGAGCCCAATGCAGATGCTTAACCGACTGAGCCACCCAGGTGCCTCTTTATTTTTCCTTTATTGATTATCTGCCTTTCTGAGGCAGCGTTCTACCTGGGTTTTCATAGCTCCACACTAAGGTATTCTTCCACTAGTGTTCCCTGTTTTGAGGTAATTCCTATACATTCTGGCTGTGCTGCTAAATGATGCTATGATCTTGGACTCTTTTTTTTTAACCTCTCTGAGCCTTGGTTTCCTCTGTGCTAATGGGGATAATATGCCCTCTCTTGCAGATGTGTGGAGGGCCATGGCTGACTTGGATGCAGTTGGGGTCATCTCACGGCACATGGAATACACAATTTATCTTGCTTCCTGTCTTGATAATGACATCTTGGTTTTCATGCTGTCTTAGAACAAGTAGAATTTGACTTACATGTAAGTTGTGAATTCACATACTTTTGACAGAGGTGTTATTTTATTTTATTTTATTTTAGTTTAGTTTTAAGCAGGCTCCACACTCAGTGCAGAGCCCAGTGTGGAACTCAAACTCACCACCGTGAGATCAAGACCCGAGCTGAGATCAAGAGTTGGCCGCTCAACATAGAAATTCAGTTGAGATCATCTCACAGTAATTTATTGAGGACAGATGATAATAAGGATCTTTGGGGAATTGAAAAGATTGTTAAGGGAAAGAAAATTGGTAAACTGCATTTTTTTCCTGAAACTAAATACTTTTCTTGCCCTCAGAGCTAGGCATAGGTTTAAAAAGCAAGTGTATTATTGTCTGTCTCTGCTTGTCAGAGAAGCATGAAAGGCTTCCAAAATTTAAGGCAAAATATCAGAAAACCTGATGTTATAAGATGTCTTGGCTCCAAAGTTTTGTTACTGCCATTTTGATGCAATTCATGTGTTGAACTTGCTGCTTCCACATTTATGACAAGCATACAAAACTTTAATTAAAATTATCTCAAATTTGAGTCTCATTAAAATATTCACCTAATTAATACCATCTTCCTTGATGCTATAGATAAAATCTTTCCAATTTATAAACTTTTTTTTTTACTAAATGTATTTTCAGTGGTTCCTATTCCTTAATTAATACTTCAGAAAAAAACTTGATTTACTGTTCAAAGTTTACTAAGTCTATCTTATGTCAATGTGTATTTTGTATTGCACACAGTTGTTAACTAAATGCAACTATCCAAGATCTTAAACATTACAACTTTGTCAAAAATATTTTTGTTATCTGTCCATATTTTACCAAATAAAACTTCTTACCATGTCAAGTTTTATGGCTATCAATATTTTTGGGGAGATTCTTTCTACCAAGTGTGTTTTTTGGCATTTTATTATTGCTATTTTCAATACTTCCAAGCTATATGATTCTTCAAAAATATTTTTACTTATAACTCTCAGTTTGGGGGTTTGTTGATTACTTCAATCATAATATTTACTAAGAAATGGTTAAAAGTTTTGGATGTAATTATCATCATGTTTTCATGATAAACATTTCAAAAGTTCAAAAAATGATTATCCTTTGGCTTAATAAGAGAAAAATCATTCCTGGATTCATTTGAGGAAAAAAAAATCTTACAGCTTTAGTAATTACAAAATAAGAATGCTAATTTCAAGAAATATTACAAACACCAGCATCATTTGGTCTATTGTGAAAGACTAATCATTCAGTTAAGTAAAATAATAGGTATTAATTTCACATAACCTTAGTAGAGATATAAATCCTATATATTATTTCTAAATCATGTATTTTTTATTATGGCCAAATATACATGACACATACCATTTTACCATTTACTATAACAGCTGGCATTTTAATCATTTTTTTTTAAAGTAGACTCCACACCCAGCATAGAGCCCAACACAGGACTTGAACTCACAGTCCTGAGATCAAGACCTGAACTGAGCTCAAGAGTTGGACACTTAACTGACTGAGCCATCTAGGCATGCTGTTAACCATTTTTAATTGTACAATTTAGAAGCATTAACTTATAATGTTAATCACCATGACCCATTTCCAGAACTTTCTCTCCATTCAGGACACTCCACACCCATTAAGCAGCAACTCGCCATTTCCCCCTTCCCTCAGCCCCAGGTAACCTTTTTCCCGCTTTTTGTCTCTATGCACTTAGTTATTCTTGGTACATCCCATAAGCAGATTCATGTAATATTTGTTCTTTTGTTTTCGGCTCATTACACTTATCGTAATATCTGTAATATTTTTGAGGGTCACATACAGAGCGTGTGTCAAGATTTTATTCTTTTTTAAGACTGAATAATATTCCATTGCATGCAGACACCGTATCTGTTCATGCATTCCTCTATTGATGGACACTTGTGTTGTTTTCAGCTCTTGGCTACCGTGAATAGTAATACTGCTGTGAATGTTGGTGTATGAGTACCTGTCTGAGTCATTGCTCTCCATTTGGGAAGGGGATGGTGAATACCTAGAATTGGAATTGCTAGATCCTATCATCCAGCTTTTTGAGGAACTAACAATTTCACACAGCAGCTGTGCCGTTTGAAAGTGCACATGGACTTCTGGTCCTCCATGTCCTTACCGAAGCTTGTTGTCTTCAGCGTTTTTGAGAATAGCCGCCCCACTGAGTGTGAAGTGGCATCACATTGGGTTTTGCCTTGCATTTCTCAGATAATGAGTAATTTGAGCCTTTTTCATGTGCTTTTTGGCTATTTATGTATCTTCACTGGTGAAGGGTCTGTTCAAGTCCTTGCCCATTTTTTTTTTTTTAAATTGGGGCTCTTCGTTTTTTTTATTCTTGAGTTGTAATATTTGTATATTCTGGATATTAACCTCTTATCAAATATATCATTTGAAAATATTTTCTCCCATTCTATGCTATTTTTCCCACTCTTGCTAATGTCTTTGATGCACAAAGTTTTTAAATTTGATGAGGTCGAATTAATTTTCTCTTCTTGCCCATGGCTTTGGTGTCCTTCTCCCTGAAGTACCAAATCCAAAGTCATGAAGACTTTTCCTTATGTTTTCCTTTATGACTTTTATAATGTTAGCCTTTACATTTAGGCCTCTGATACATTCCAAACTAATGTCTATATATGGTATTAGGTCAGAACTCAAACTCATCCTTTACCATGTAGGTATCCAGTTTTCCCAGGACCATTTGCTCAAAAGACTGTTTTCTCCCCCATTGAATGGTTTTGGCACCTTGCTAAAAATAATTTTACAATACATGTATGAGTTTATTTCTGGGCTCTCTAGTCCATTCATTTGTATTTCCATCTTTATTCCAGTACCATGTTGCTGTGATTACTGCAGGTGTAGAATACGTTTCAAAATCAGGAAATGGGAGTCCGCCAGTTTTGTCCCTCTTTTCCAAGATGTTTTGGCATTTCAGGTTTCCTTGATTTTCAGAAAAGTGACCTTTGTATTTGCTCATGTATTTTCCTTCACCAGAGATTGTTATATCTTCCTATGGGTTCTACTTGCTGTCTAATGTTGTTTTATTTCCATCTGAAGGATATACTATTTTTTGTGGTGAGGTCTGTGGTCCGGGATTTTATCAGATTTTGTTTATCTGAAAGTGTCTAATTTCTTTAATTGTTCCCTCAAAAATGAAGGACAATTTTGCTGGTTATAGAATTCTCAGTTTACAGCATTCTTCTTTCAGCTCTCTGAACATACTATCCCACAGCCTTCAGATCTCCAAGGTTTCTCATATGAAATTGCCTGGAAATCTTCCTGAGGATCCCTTGCATATGATCACTCATTTCTCTCTTGCAGCTTTCTCTCTTAGCCTTTGTTTTTTGATAACTTCATTAGTGTGTTTCAGTGTGACTATCTTTGGGTTTATTCAACATGGAGTTTGTTGAACTTCTTAGGCTTACATTATTTATGTCCTTAATCCAATTTGGATAAATTTTTACATCATTTCTTCAAATGCTCTTTCTATCCCTTTATCTCTCTTGTCTTTTCCTAGGACTCCCATAATTCTTACGCTGGCTTGGTTGAAACTGTCCCACACATCACTGATTCTCTGTTTATTTTTCTGTTTTATTTTTCACCCTACTGAAAGCTTAAGGTGCTCTCAGATCCTTTCTAAGCATACATCTTTTCTGGGCATGAACATGGTTTTCTAATTTCTCCCCTTATATGTGGTTGCTTTTGAATATCCTAATTTCCAAAAGAGTCACAACCCAGCTTCTCTAGGCCTTAGATGGTTTATTCTATATCTCCACTTGTAATCTCTTGCTCCAGGCATCTGTGAGTATAGTTCTCCTAGATTTTACAAACAGTTCCCATTACTTTTCCTGCTTGTGTTCCAAGTTATGCAAGATGGGAATGAATGCCTTGCATCGGCCTTTTGGGTATAGCAGATGTATAAAATTACTTGGAAAAAAAGTCTGTTCCTCTAATTTAAGGGGAAAATTGGGAACCAGGTTGCTACCAGCTTAAGACCAAGACTATTACCAGGTCAGGCAAGGGATAGGGTTAGATGACTATTGCTTGGTTTCTACAAACTTTTACTGTTTTCAGAGCTCTTATGAATTGATTCATACAGCTTCTGATGTGAGCATGTGTGTGTGTGTGTGTGTCGATGTGTGTTATATGTAGAAAGCAGTCCTTGGGATTTTCTACTTTGCCATTTGCTGATAACGTTGATATATTTTTTAAAACCTAAGAAATGTTTACAGATAAAATATCTCCTTGAACATTTTTTTTTCTGTTCCATTTTTATTCCCTTCTATTTGGACTCTAACTGCACATATACCAGGAACTTTGGGTAAGTCCCACGTGTCTCTCCTGTTCTTTTCTATTCTTGGTTTTCTCTGTGTTATACTGTGGACATTTTCTATTGACCAGTTCAATAATCTTATTCTATCCAATCCTTTCTTAAACCTATCCATCCTGTTCTTAATTTCACATACATATTTTTCAGTTATAAGCTATGGCTTTTGCTTTTATATAATGTCTAAATCTCTGGTAAAAATTCTCATTCATTTTGTGTCCATCTTTCTCTTTTTTTCTTCATCATATTAGTCACAATTATTACAATGTCTGCTAAGGTTATTTTCTGCATTATCTGTCAGACTTGCTTTTTAGAGTTTTATTATCTTGTTTATTTCTTGTTGGTTTTAGCCATACTGTATTACCTCCTTGAATGTCTGATAATTTTTAACTGCATGCAACATATTTCATACAAAAGAACCTTTGAGGGTCCAGATGGCATCTTCCACCACTTGTCCATCTCCCCCATTAGGCAAAAACAGTAAGTGGTTGGTAACATCCATCTAATCTCTAAATTTCAGCTTAGGTAAGTTTCAGTTTCCCTCTCCTTCATCTCTCCTTTTCAGGTGGGGCCCTCAATAGCTTCTAACTGAAAGATTCATGGGTCTTCCAACAACATAGCCTTAAAGTGGATATTCTAGAATTAAAAAGTACAATATCTAAAATAAAAACACAGAAGATGAGTTTAAGAGACCCACTTTTGTCCTCTAAAGATTTTCAGCTCAGTCTTTAGTCTATCAGCCAACAGCTTCGACATTTGACAAGTGGAATTCCATCTGATTTTAGATTAGATATAGACAGAGAAAGAACATCACTCCCATCCTTAAAATAAGAAAAAAGCTATAAAGCTGAAAGTTGACTAATTTCTATGAGACCATGAAAGAACCAAAGTCACAGCTACAGAGACAGATGCCTGCAGGAAGAACAGCCCCAGAGCATTTGCTTCCCTGAGACAGAAGTGGCCAAATGTCATATAAACAAATAGAAATATCAAACAAGAAAAATTTTAACAAGTTGTTGAAGCATGGACTTTACTGGGAGTGTGAAGCCCCTGGAGACCACTGCTATAAAGGAGGAATTTCACCCTCTTACAGGTTTTTCCTCTAGGAACCCCACCTAACAACCACAGGGAAGATGGGGAGAATGCTAAGGAAGGTAGTGGCTGAGGGAGAAGCAGCCTTGGCCAGCGCTCCACCTAGACCCATCCCCCCTTATTTTCCCTAAAACACAAAGGCCTTAGCCTACAGAAGAAAGATCAATTAAATCATAGTCTGAGGAAATGGAGACCACCACTGAAAATCTACCTTCCCCCATATCTTTCAAAGTGGATAAGAGGCCCAACCTGCAGAAGGCAAAGTGGCAAATCCACAGGCTGGGGGTGCATAATGGAAACCCATTCAGTGTGAAGGAGGGAAAAAGGAAGCTCTATTTCAGGAAGAAGTGTAATAACAATAGTGACATCCATATTCTTAAGACCAAGGTTCAATCACTTAAAAAAGAAAAAAAAATCCTTAAAAAAATGGGATTGCCTGAAGTTGAGATTTAATTAGAAAATCAGAGAATTTCACCATCAACCAAATTTCATCCCCAGCACCACACTAACTAGCCCAGAGTAAAAATATCAATGGATATAGCAGAAAGCACAAGAGTATTGGTCTTTCGGGAAGTTCAAATTAAAAACATGATGAGATGCCACAATCAGCACTGCTAAAACAAAAACAATAAATGTCTTACGTGAACCTTTATAATTGCCATTCAAGCTGATAAAGAATGTAAACAGTCAAGATGTCCTTGAGCAGATGAAAGGATAAACACGCTGGACACCTTGTGTACTGGGCTGCGGCTCAGAAAAAAAGACACGGTGAGCTGCTGAGTCACAAAACAACATGGCTGGGGGACTTTGGGGAATGCCTGTTTCCTAAGGATTGTGAGGTTCGTGCACATTTTACTGCCTTTCAGGAGATTTTGGGAATATGCCTTTTACTGTCTGGTGTAGAAATCAGCAAACGCTTTGTGGGGTCTCCTATACTCTCCAATTTATAATTTCAGCTCATGTGACTACTAAAATTTTTGTTAGTTTTATTTTCTTTCTGCATCCCAGCCTTTGCTGACAACAGGGGAAATAGCAACTACTTGTTATTCGTTCTTTCCCGAAGTCTGCCGTCCTTGAACTTTTAGCTCATTCAGTACTGCTGTTTCTACCTGCATCTCATGCCTTCAGACACATAACTTTTCATGGTTTATTCTACTTTTCTTAGTTGTGATTAGTGAAGGTCTGCCATGAGTAACTCTCTCATCCAAGAACATATATTTCTTTTTTTTTTTTTTAATTTCTTTTCACGTAACAGTATTCATTGTTTTTGCACCACACCCAGTGCTCCATGCAATCCGTGCCCTCTCTAATACCCACCACCTGGTTCCCCTTCAAAACCCTCAGATTGCTTTTCAGAGTCCATAGTCTCTCATGATTCCCCTCCCCTTCCAATTTCCCTTAACTCCCTTCTCCTCTCCATCTCCCCTTGTCCTCCACGTTATTTGTTATGCTCCACAAATAAGTGAAACCATATGATAATTGACTCTCTCTGCTTGACTTATTTCACTCAGCATAATCACTTCCAGTCCCATCCATGTTGCTACAAAAGTTGGGTATTCGTCTTTTCTGATGGAGGCATAATACTCCATAGTGTATATGGACCACATCTTCCTTATCCATTCGTCCGTTAAAGGGCATCTTGGTTCTTTCCACAGTTTGGCAACCGTGGCCATTGCTGCTATAAACATTGGGGTACAGATGGCCTTTCTTTTCACTACATCTGTATCTTTGGGGTAAATACCCAGTAGTGCAATGGCAGGGTCATACAGAAGCTCTATTTTTAATTTCTTGAGGAATCTCCACACTGTTTTCCAAAGTGGCTGCACCAACTTGCATTCCCACCAACAGTGGAAGAGGATTCCACTTTCTCCACATCCCCTCCAACACATGTTGTTTCCTGTCTTGCTAATTTTGGCCATTCTAACTGGTGTAAGGTGATATCTCAATGTGGTTTTAATTTGAATCTCCCTGAGGGCTAGTGATGATGAACATTTTTTCATGTGTCTGATAGCCATTTGTATGTCTTCATTGGAGAAGTATCTGTTCATATCTTCTGCCTATTATTTGGTATGATTGTCTGTTTTGTGTGTGTTGAGTTTGAGGAGTTCTTTATAGATCCTGGACATCAACCTTTTGTCTGTAATTTCATTTGCAAATATCTTCTCCCATTCCGTGGGTTGCCTTTTTGTTTTGCTGACTATTTCCTTTGCTGCACAGAAGCTTTTGATCTTGATGAAGTCCCAAAAGTTCATCTTCTATCCTAATTATTTTCAAGAAAAGCTAAATTTCAAATCTAAACACAATCTTTATTTTGATTACAATATTAAGTACAATTATTTATTGGCTGCTTTATTCAGAAACTCACTTGATACCGCACTGTTCAGAGGACCCAATTAATGGAGATTATAGTTCGTGGAAAAAGTGATTAACAGCCATTTATTAATGAATTTTGAAAATAGCATGGAGAGTTCTCTGAACTAGTTAAAGAATCCAAAATTGGGGAGCAGCAGTGTAACTCAGTCGGTTGTGTCTGACCCTTGATCTCAGCTCAGGTCTTGAACTCAGGGTGGTGAGTTCAAACCCCCTCTTAGGCTCCACTGGGTGTGTAGTCTGCTTAAAAAGAAAAAAAAAGAATTAAAATTGGACTATCTGACTCAGGAAAAAAAAAAGAGGATATTAAACATGTAATATGAGTGGCTCACATCTCAAATTATTTCTATTAAAGTCTAGCGAAAATAAGCCAAAAAAGTTTATCTACTTAATGTATCATAGACATCGCTTAACAAACAACTGCTCGGTGAAAAGCCAATATAAAAGGATGCCTAGGTGGCTCAGTGGGTTAAAGCCTCTGCCTTCAGTTCAGGTCATGATCTCAGGGTCCTGGGATGGAGCCCCCCCATCCAGCTCTCTACTGGGTAGGGAGACTTCTTCCCCCTCTCTCTCTGCCTGCCTCTCTGCCTACTTGTGATCTCTGTCTGTCAAATAAATAAATAAAATCTTATAAAAAAAAGATAAAAGCAAATATAAATAATGAGAAGGGGATCAATAATGCCAATATCTTCTCTATACTCACATATTTTTCATGCTATGAAGTACAGAAAAAAATGTTCTTGATTTACTGTAAGAAAGATGGTAAAACCTTGAGCAAAGGGGTGCTCGACGTCTCTCCTGCTCCTCACTTGAGCCTGCGGCATGTGCGAGGCCGCCCGTGCACCGGGACCGTCTGGCTGCAACGGCTGGAACAGCTCACAGACCGTAGGCTCGAGGGAGCCGAGTCAGTCTCCGCTGCAGCAAGCATGCAGGAGGTGGGCTGCATCTCCATGGAGCAATCGGTACAGACTAGTTCCCTTACCCTCTGTGGTCTGGCGTGACACCAGCACCCCCGCCGTCGCTGTTCCTGGACCAGAACCACCTGCGGGCCTGACCTCTGCCCGGAGCGGGTTGACGGGGCAGTCCCACCCCTGGCAGTCTCTCCACACCCACAAGTAAGACATACTCAGGTCAGGACGGGAATGTTGACTTGGGAAAACCTACCAAGTGGGATCTGGAATCCAAAGAGGGGGTCCAAGTTTCAGTCCTGCAAGTGCCCGACACTGGTACCTTGGCCATGGTGGAGTCTGGGACCTGTAAACTGTTATATGGCAAACACTGAAACGTGAGCCCCATTTAGTCCCAGGTGGGGAACTGGTCCCTTCCGTCTGATTTGGCTTTTTGCTAAAATATCAAGAACTCTGAAGTAATATGGATTTTCCCCATCTATAATTTTTAAAACCTTGTTTCTGATTCTAAAAGTTCTTCATGGATATAGGAAAATATTTGGGAAATACAAAATGATTTAGGCAGAAACATATGCCCTTCAAAACCCCAACTTTGGTAAATGAGGAGTTTAAGTCTTGGTACTTTTACTTCCAAAGTGCTTCAAGTTCATTTCCTTACCATTTTAGGTATATTGGACATACTTGTAATTAACACCACCAAAGTCTGAATGTGACAGCATTGAGAAGTGGGAATGGGGATTCAAATCCATTCAGGCAAGCCTCTGTGCTAGCTGAAGGAACTAAGGGGGTGCCTAGGGGACCATCTGCCCCCACCCTCACTTGCCTGAGCATCTGGGTCAGGGACAGGCTCTTGGAGCACAGTGAGGATGCCTAGCTGTGTCCACAGTAAGCAGGAAGGGGTGTGGAGATTCCTCACACCTGCACTCTGGGGTCTCACACTCTGGGTTTCCCTGGGGAGAATGCTTTCTGCAACCCACCTGGAGTTCTCATCCCCCTGCCTCAGCTGCCTATTGAAGGGAACCCCACCAGCTGGGTCACAGCACATTTTTCTAATTAGATTTCCGGACTGCTCAACAAATGTTGAGTCAACAAGCATAATCTTAAAATTCCTCTTTATAAAAATTGAGGTCGTGATCACTGGTGGTTCTGACCTGTGCCTGGCAGAGTCCTTTCCTTTCCTATCTGCTTCCTCACCTCCACCACTGTTCCTGCCACTGACAGGGCTTCCCTCCCCACGGATGCAGCTCCCTGTCACAGGGATGGCTCCCTCCTCCTGGAGGAACCCCTCTCCATCGTCAGCTAACATCCAAGGACACATCCAAGGACACTGTCTTAGAGGACACATTAAATTTAATATCTTTATCTTAGAAGAAAACATAAAAATATATCTTCATGATTGGGGCAGGCAATGGCTTCTTAGATATGACACACAAAAGAAATGAAGAAAAAGAGGTAAATTGGGCTTCATCAAAATTAAAAACCTTTGGGCTGCTATCAAATAATTAGTATTATTAAATAAAGTAGAGACAAACCACAGAATGGGAGAAAATATTTACAAAGTGTATATCTGATAAGAGACTTCTCTCCAGAATATGTAAAGATCTCATACAAGTCAATAATAAGATAACTAAACCAATGGGAAATGGGCAAAGGATGTGTATAGACCTCTCTCGAAGGAAAATATACAAATGGTAACTGGCACACACACACAAAAATGTGCAAAATCATTAGTCATTAGGGAAATGCAAACCATAATGAGATAAAACAATAATGAGATACCACTGGAGACACACTAGGATAGCTAAAATAAAAAGAAAGAAGCAGGTGTTGGTGAGGGTATGAAGAGATGAGATCCCTTATACATTGCAGCAGGAATATAAAATGACGCATCTGCTTCAGAAAACGGTTTGTTCCTCAGGATGTTAAACACAGATTTATCACAGGATGCGGCAGCCCCACTGGTAAACGTGTCCCCAAGAGGAGTGAGAACAGAGGTCCACAGGAAAACCTGCACATGAATGTTCACATCAGCATTGTCTATAAGGGCCCCAAAGTGGAAACAACCCAGTGTCCACCAACTGCTGAAGGCATACAGAAAATACAGTATACCCTCCAGTGAAATATTCAGTGTAAGAAGTACTGATGTATCCTACCACGTGGGCGGGCCCTGGAAAATACTATGCCAAGCAAGAGAATCCAGTCAAAAAAAGATCGTATGTTCTATGATTCCACTTGCACCAAGTTTCCAGAAGAGGAAAATGTCCAGAGATAGAAAGTGTGCTAATAATAATACTAAGGAGTAATAGTGAACACGGGACAGGGGGAAGCATAGAGGATATAGCGTACCTGCCCATGAGTGTAAACTTCCTTGGGAAAGAAATGAGAATGTTCTCAAATTAGAGTGTTGTGGTGGTTTCGCACCCTGTAACTGTACTTGAAGAACACCGGGCAATTTAAGTGGGTGAATTTTATGGTATGTGAATTTTGTCTATTACAGTTTTAATTTGGCATTTCCCACCAGAAACTAATATTTAGAAGAGCTGCCCTTTCCATCTGCTACTTTAGAAAATCAAGTCTCAAGACGTCTGTGGTCCTCAGGAACAATTCATTAAGAAATTACCACACCCTGCCCAGCACTGTCAGCAATAAGTTATCTTTTGGAGAGCCATGCACTTATGGTTAAATCCATAACAATGTAAGGAGATAAAATAAGAAGAATAAAGGGAGATCAATAGTTCTACAATTATCTGCAGAGCTGCAGCATAATTATATTCCAGACATCTACACCCTTAATGGACTTCTGATAAGAAGCTATGGATTAATAGTCCACATTAACTTGGGCTGAGTTGCAGAAGAAAATCTGCATTTATAATTGTGTCACTTTTGCCTGTTTTGCAGAATTCTATTCTAGACTGAAGTGCACTAAGAAAAGATACATCTATAATCAGCCACCATTGAGAAGAAACATGAAAGAAACGACCTCATTTACACAACAAGATCAATAACAAAAAAATCAAAAGATATGACAAGAAGTTTTTGAAGTCATGTACAAAGCCTATGTGAGGAAAACTATTCAACACAAGGTAAGTCTTCTTCATTCTGTTTATTCAATTTCTTTTTAGTCATGATATCTAATGCTTTGAAATTTCAAGTGATATTTAATAACTTTAAAAAAGGACTTTTTAAATTTATTAAAATTTAAAATTTATTAAATTTAAAATTTATTAAAATTTTAAATTTACAATTTCCATCTGTAACAAACATGACCTAAGTTAAGATGCACAGCTCTCAAAGTACATTTCAATAAATACTTTTCCTTCCTGGACTGTCCACTCTGAGGGACTCATAGAACTTTAGACCCAAAGTGTATCAGAAGTGACAGTACAATTTAAAAGGCATGCATTACTTGATAGATATTTTATGAAGACTATTTCTTTTCATCTCCATAAGAGCTCTAAAAAGAAGACAGTATTTCCACTATGTGAGCAAGAAAGCTACTTCCATGATTTGGAAGCTCTGCTCCTGGGCGATGAACTCAGATCTGCCTGTCCCAAAGTCCCTATTCTTCCCACTTTCCACTGTCCGTTGGTGCATTAATCTAATAAATAGTACGGAAAATACGAAAGAGGAGAGCTTTGCTTCTAGGCTCGTTAGATCCTGAAGAAGATTTTCTGTTTTCATTGGAATCTTACTACTTAATCTCTCAGATCTGAATTGTAAATGTAGACTTCTTATCTTCACTATGAAGTTATAGACAGTTTGTGAGCAAAATCAGTAATTCTACATTGTATCTTTTGAAGTGCCTAGAACGAAGATGACAAAAGAATAGACTTGACAGATGCAGAGAAGTCTTTCAAGGAATATGGGTAGAAGGGAAAAGGAATCAATAATAATTTGACCAGGAAAATCTGTCTTAAACAACAGATTTTGTGAGATATACTCAGTATAATTGAAATGTCAGTTATTCTTAAATTAATATATACATTTGAAGGGATCCCAGTTAAAACACCAACAGGTTTTGATCTCCCATTTTTGTTTTAGTGAGTGGTGAGGTCCTTTAGTCAAGCCAATTCCAACCTATTTGGAAATAGACCAAAAAATTTTCACAAAACTCTGAACAACATAGAGTGACATTGCCTACCAGGTAGTGAACATTTGCCCCCCTGTCCTGCGTGCAAAATGCCTTCGTCCTATCCTAATGTTCCCCCAAAGTCCTAACCCATTCCAGCATCACCTGTAAGTTCCAAATCTCATCCTCTAAATCATCCATGTCAGGCAGGAGTATGACTCTGAGTAGAGGCCACACTCAGAAAGACTCCATCCGTGGACCTGTGAAGAGAGAAAATAGCTATCTTCTTCCAGAATAGCATGGTAAGGCAGGTACAGGATAGACATTCCATTTTCCATAGAGGGAAACTGAAAGGAGTATAGGGGTCACCAAGTGAGTCCAAACTCAGCAGAGCAAGTTCCATTAAGGCTTGGAAGATCCTCTGACTCTTGGTGCCTTGTCCCCAGGGCTTTTGGGGTGGCCCTGCTGACCTGGCCTTGAGCCTCTCTGACCTCTGTCTCCATGTCCACATGTGTGTCTTTGGAGTCATTCTTCCTTGTTCCTGAAGGACAGCCTGTGTTTTCCCGCAGGTAGCTCTGGAAGCCCACTTCCTGCTTCTAGAATCTCACAGGTTTTGGATATCCTCCCTTCATTTATTCCTGTCTCTGTTCCTTCAGGAGAAGCTGGTGGTGTTTCTGCTGATACAACATTCCGTGAAACCATGCTGGTCTGTGGTGTACATTGTGGGGCACCCATGCCATTAGACCCCTCCGGCCAAACCCCATCTCTGCTCCTGGCTCTGCTGAGATGTCTGAGTGGGTCCATGGGGCCCCATATCATGTCTTCAGCAGAAGGTTGCCCAGCCTCATACTTGGACCTCTCTCCTGAGCATCCTTCATCAGCCATGGATGGCTTTGTTTTCCCACTCCCAACTGGGATTGGCTTGGGACTAACCCAGTCAAGCACTAGTCTGTCTTTGCTGAGCAACCCCTCCTCAATTTATCTCCTTATTCACACATTGCTACGAGCTGAGTGGAGTCCTGCTTGGAAATCTCTTCAGTTATCCTCAGGATCTCCTCAGCTAAATCTCAGCTACACCTCTCCATATTTGCCATGGTAAATTGTTTTCCACTGGACAAAAGAACACAATTCAGTTGAGTTTTCTGCCACTTTGCAACGAAGATGAATTTTTCTCTAATTTCGGATAACATGTTCCTCCTTTCCTTTTAAGACCTCACCAGAAGCACCTTTAACATTTGTATTTCTGCCAAGATTCTGGTCATCAACAACTCAATGTTCACAATGAGAAACTTTCTCTGCCATGCTTCTTCCCGAGTTGTCACCAGAATCCCCCTTAACATCCATTCTTCCTTCCCAGTTCAGAAGCCACTTTCCTCAGGCGCTGCCATAACAAACAGTTACAAACTTGGTGCCTGAACAGAAGTGTTAAGGTTTTGATAGGATTAGGGCAAGCTGTTCCTTCTGGAGGCTCTGAGGCAAACATTTGCTCCACACTCTCTCATGGTTTCTGGGGCCTGCCAGCAACCCTTGACATTTCTTGAACTGTTATTTGTTGTTGTTGTTTTTTTTAAGATCTTATTTATTTATTTGACAGAGAGAGATCACAAGTAAGCAGAGAGGCAGGCAGAGAGAGGAGGAAGCAGGCTCCCCACAGAACAGAAAGCCTGATGCGGGGCTTGATCCCAGGACCCTGGGATCATGACCTGAGCCAAAGGCAGAGGCTTTAACCCACTGAACCACCCAGGCGCCCCTCTTGAACTGTTGATACATCACTCCCATCTCTGCCCCTGTCTCCACGTGGCATTCTCCTTTGTGGCAAACATTTTTTCCCATTTTGTTTTTTTTTACATTCACTATTTAAAGTATACTTCTTACAGAGAGAAGGGCCGCAAAATACAACCACTTTTTACAGTTAATTTGCAAATGGAAAGTGTTAATTAAAATTTAAGGCTCTCAAAGTGTCTAATTAGCCTGTAAAATTCATTCTGCTATTGGGGTTTGAGTTTTTATTTCTTTTCTTGGTTGTATCTCTAATTATAGACTGTAAACTAAAAGTTTTTTTTTTTTTATATTTCACAAGAGCATTTTAAAAGAAAATCCCCAAAGTTTTAAAAATGTAAATGGCTTCCTAAGATTCAGTTGATGCAAATACTATTAGATAATTTGGTTTCACTGTGAAGTGAAAACTTCTAACAGAAATGGCTGAGCTTTTACTTTATGAATTGGAATTTAGGGAAAATAATCTCAAATATTGATTAGATTTAGTTAAATCATGGGCATAATTCCATCAGTTGGTGATAATACACAAATTTCATATTTTTTATCCAAGTAGCACAAGAATATGGCAAAAAGTGTGGGTTAGCACTCTATTTTTATAAAAAGATTCATTTATTTATTTGAGAGCAAGAGGGAGAGAGGGGTGGGGAGGAGGGGGGCGGGGGGAAAGGGAGAAAGAACCCCGAGCAGACTCCCCACTGGGCACAGAGTCTAAGCCGGGGCTGGATCCCATGACCTGTGATCCTGAACTGAGCAGAAATCAAGAGCTGGATGCTTAATGGACTGAGCCCCCTGGGCGTCCCCTCCATTTTTTGAATATACATCCAGGACTGGTTTTTAAGATCACAGTCTTGCATAATAGGCAAGAAGCTGATATAATGACTGAGTCAGAAATTAAGGCAACAGCAATTCATTGACTGGTCCCCATACATCAAGCACATTGATGTCCCTCGTCACAGCAATGCTGACCCTTACTACTTCATTTTTTATCCACATTCATATGTAGATATGAATAACACAACATCCAGAGCCGGTAGATGTATCTACATCCTGAAGGCACTGAATTTTAGCATACAACTCAGTAATGCCTAGTCACTCTGGAGGGCTGTCACTATGACCACCGTCCCGTTTGAAAGCATTTCCAAAGAGGCTCACACTCCCGTGCTGTTGGCTTCATTCCCACTCCAAGCCGAAGTGAGGGCTAATGTACTTCCTGTCTCTACAGGCTTGCCTTTTACAGACATTTCATAAAAATGGAATTTCACAATCTGTGCTTTTTAAAAATGTACTTAGCCTGATATGTTTTGAGGTTCATCTCCATTGCAGGATGGATGCGCACTTGGGTTATTTCTACTTTTTGGCTCTTCTAAATCATGCTGCCATGAACATTCATGCACACATCTCTGTACAGACACATATTTTCATTTATCTTGGATGGATATTTAGGAAAGTCATTGCTGGGTGATCTAGTAAATTTACATGTTCATTTTCAAATAACTGACAGATTGTTTTCCACGGTGGCTGCACCTTTTTGTGTTCCCATGAGCAATGAATGAGGGTTCCAATTTCTCCTCAGCTTCTCCAACACTCATTCTTGACTTATATTTTTTTCACTTTTTTTTTTAAGATTTTTATCTACTTATTTGACAGAGAGAAAGAGAGCACAAGCTGGGGAGCAGAAGGAAGAGAGAGAAGCAGACTCCTCTCTGAGCAGAGAGCCCAATGTTGGGCTTGATCCCAGAACCCAGGATCATGACCTGAGAAGGCAGACGCTTCATCCACTGAGCCACCCAGGTGCCCCTGTCTTTTTTGCTGTGGTCATCCTTGTAATTATGAAGTGACATCTCATTGTGGTTTTTATTTTCATTTCTCTGATGGGTAATAATATTGAGAATTCTGCCTTGGGCTCGTTGGCCATTCTATATACATATGCATTGATGAAATGTCTATTCAAATTTTTAGCTTATATTTTACTGCCTTTTTGTCTTGACAAAAAGGCAGTAAAATGTGTTTTAATTAGTCAATTAGTTGACTAATTGAGCTGCAAGCTTTTAGAATCTATTTGGGATGCAAGTAATTTATCATACATATGTTTTCAACATTTTTTCTTCCCATCTAGGACTTGATTCTCACTTATTAATGGTGTTCTTGAAGTTCAAAATGTTTTCATTTTTATGAATGCGAATTTGTCTTTAATCACATGTGTTCTTGGAGTTGTAGTAAGACTGTCTAACCTTAGTCCCTACTCTGCTGAAAGTGGAAACTGAAGTTTCATGCGACCCAGGAGATGCTCAGGGGCACACATGTGTTCACAGGCAGGAAGTTGTCCCTATGCCATCTCTCCTCTGTGCTCACTGCTACCAGGATTCAATTCCTGGGAGCCCAGATGGGGGACGTCTGACCCTGGGCCTGCGATTTCCCCAGTGGTGGACATATTTTGAGTGACCCAAGCCCCGGAAGAAGGAACAGACCTGTCTTCCCAGAAAACACCTCGAGCTTCTTCTGTACCATGTGAAATAAATGTTTTGTGAGCAAATACATCCTATAAGAAAGTTTCTGATGATCCCTTCATCACCCTAAAGTAAAATGAACAATGCTTTTCTCTGATTTTAAGATACAAAAAGTATAAATGTAAGTAAAAAAATTGGCCTTTAAACTTTTTTTTAAAATCTTCTATATAAACAAACTCTAGGAGTGCCTGGCTCAGTCTGTTGAGCACTGGGCTCTTGATTTTGGCTCAGGTCAAGATCTCAGGGTCATGAGATGGAGTCCCTCGCTGGACTCTGTGTGGGGATGGACTCTGCTTCTCTATCTCTCTCTCTGCCCTTCCCCCAACTCATGTGTGTGGGGTCTCTCTCTCTCTCTCTAAAATAAATAAATAAATCTTTAAAACTTTTCTATAGGAAAACCAGGGGACCAACTGTTAAGTTTAAAGTAATCAAAAATTTCAACTCCATTACCCAAATTATTATAATGTGCCAATAATTAACGTCAGTCACAGTGTATGTTGGTTTAATGTTAAACTTGTGAATTTAGGAAGCATTTCAAATATGTCCTTGTGTAAGGCAGCCTCAAAAGTGACCCCAATGACCCCTACCTGCTTGTATCCCCACCCCCTAAAATCCCCCCACGTCTTGGACATGGGCTAGGCTGAATGACCTGCTTCTAACATATACACAGCAGAAGCACACATACAGCACTCACAGCACTGCCAAGGTAGGTGACAACATTATGTCAGCATGCCCCTGGCCCTCCCTCTCTTGAGCACTTGCTATGGAAAAAGCCAGCGGCCATGTTGTGAGCTGCCCCACTGACATGCTATGTAGTAAGGCCCTGGTGTCTCTGGCACACAGCCAGAAAGCACCTGGGGCCAAGGAGTGCCAGTCTCCAGTCCTGGGAGTAATCAGGTCTCTAAAGGGATCCTCATCTTTGAACCAACAGGAAAAAGTCCTATCCTTTAATTCTGTATGACTTTTGGATAAACCACATATTCAAATTAAGTGGAGTTCAATCAGACCAGGAGCGGGCGAGATGACTTTAAGTATTGCATCATGATCCAAGCACGCTGCAGGTAAGGGCTAATGAGAAGAGCTTTCAGCAGCAACTGTCACTCCACCAACCTCTGGGGGTGTGGGTGAGCTCGGATTCTGCCACGAGGACATCACACTCAAGGCAGCACCTGGCATCTTAATTATTGAAGGGCTGCACAAGAATCTCTCGTTCATTCAAACTGCACGCTTGTAATTCTTGACGACAGACGGTTAGAGGTAAGGGGTTCATTTATATTCTCTTGACCAGCAGTTGTGTAGATGAGGGCACAACTTAAGATCAAGCAATTAGAGGGAGTGAGATTTCTTCTAACTTATCTCTCTTCAGTTATGTTATCAGGAATGATTCTAATGACTCCATGTTACTAGCATCATAGTAACAAAGATGGAAATATACAGGGCATCTTATAAAGCAGCGCTTCTCAAAGCACGGCATCTTTTCTTAGAAAACCAAGTGCCCTATCTCCACCCCCAAACTACTGGATCAGTAGAGGAAAAAGTCCCCATTGTTTTCAAGAATGACGTTTGGTTACCAGGACATCATCAGGATAGATCAGGGTGTTGACTGAGAGGCCAGTTTCAAAGGGAAGAATTCTGTCTTTGTAGTATGAACAGTGAGGTCATGCATCTAGCAAAACAAAAACATTCCAGTAAACTAGGTTTTTAAAATAGCTTCTTTTTACATCATTATGAAAGATTTTCTGAAAGAAGTGGAAGGAGTTTGGATGGGACATTTATGACTCATGTATTTTTGTTTTGTTTTATTTTGTTTTGTTTTTACAGTGGTTCAATACCACTCAGAGCACACAGGTTCTCTACGATCAGGCAGGTCCAGGAACAGCCTTCCCTGGCTCCTCTTGAGAAATGTGGTATTGTCGGAGTCTTGCCAGTGCCCAGATTGTAGAAGAGCTGAGGTGAAGGGCGTGGATGAGAAGGGCAGAGCCTGTGTGAAGGGCTGTGGGCACAGGGGCCGTTCTGATGGATCAGGACTTGAAGGAGCTCAAATGAGAAGTTCTCAGGAGAAGGGAAGGATTGAAACAAATTTTCCCTTCCTCCCCCAATGAAGATGTGTGTCTCTCTTCTTATTTCTTCATGTTTCTGAAAACATTTTGAGTTGTTTTTCATTTCTGCTGCAAGAGCAAATTTTCTGTCAAATAAAAATGTGAACTGAGAAAATTAATAACTAAGAGAAAAGGGGTGAGGTGGGAAGGGGTCTGCACAGAATGACCTGCAGGCTCAGCCTGACCTGCTGTTTTATTATCTCACAATTCAGTCCTGAGGAGGTTCTGGGGCCTCAGAGGCATTTTGCTGTCCTCTCCAACTGCAGACAACTTTCATCATCTTTCCCTTCTTCTACGTACTTCAGTCCTCCCCGTGTTATGGTCAGAGACAGCCCCATTTCTAGATTTCTAGAGTGGAGTCATCTGACTGTTTCCTTTTACTCATGCCCTTTATTCAGCTGTCCTGTTTGCCCTTAACTCCCCATGGCCTGACCCCTACAGAAGCCGAGACCATGGAGGATGACATCAGGAGGAGCTTGGTGAGGACCAGGCCTAGGAAATACCACTGGATCAAAGGAGGAGGTTTTGGGTAACACCTCAGAGAGGAACCCCTGGAAAGGGCCATGATGAGGGTGAGTATCAATGCCCTGTAAGATACTATCACTCTGGCTATTCAACATGAATATCTACAATCCCCATAGTTGGGTTATGAAAAAGGAGCATATTGTACAAACACATATAGAGAATTGTTTTACTTCATTTCTACTATACGTATAAAAATTCTATTTAAAATTCTATGAGCACAATTATATATTTTAATTTTCTTTTCAGTAATGTGTATTTTAGCTCCTTTAAAGTACTTTTTCTAGGGGCACCTGGGGGGCTCAGTTGGTTAAGCATGTGACTTTTGGTTTCGGCTCAGGTCATGATCTCATGGTCGTGGGATTGTGCCCCGAGTTGGTCTCTGTGCTCAGAGGCGTCTCCCTGAAGGTTCTCTCTCCTTCTCCCTCTGCCACTCCAGCTCATGCTCTCTCTCTCTCTCTCTCTCTCTCTCTCTCTTTCAAATAAAAAAATCTTAAAACCAAATGAAACCGAATAAAACAAAACCTTTTCTGGCTACTGTACACATGCCCCAAAGTTGTTAACCCAGAGAGCCACTGGCCTGAAGCCACACATGTTTGGTCTGACGCACCACTGCCTTTCAGCTCTTGTGGACTCCATTCTCCCATCTATTTTTCAGGGTCACTGATTCTAAGAGGCTTTGCCACAACATCCCAGGGTCCCAGAGTAGCCACATCACAGCATGAGATCCATATGTATGGAGACAACCACAGTCCAACTCCAGAAAAAAGAGTCACAGGGCATGTATCAAGGAAGAAATAGAATTTTATGTTTGCATTTTAAGTTTAGGAACCATCAGAAGTACTTGTATTGGCACTGGCTTGTTGTCAACAGAGTAACAGGGAGACAGCAGAGAAACCCTATTTCAAAAGCTAAAGATCTCACTAAATCCTTAAGATGTTATGAAATAAAGCTTTGATTCTGGTACACAAAGCAGGCCCTGGAATGTTTCCTGTGCCCTGCATAATACTTTCTAGCAGATAGGGCTTACTTTTAGGTGTTGTTATTAGTTACATTCCTTTTCCCTAGTTTTTGGTTGACTTTATTATTTTATTTTATTTTTAAAGCTTACAAAATGAAGGGTGTAAGCTATGCAGAAGATGTAAGGGATAAAAATAAAGGAACACCCATGCATAACTCCTCTGCCTAAGAAAGAAAACTCAGCCATGTCTTCGCAGACCTTTATTGGTCCATCTCTACTCCCATCCTGTTGGTTATCCCCATTGTTCCTCCTCATAGTTTACTTGATGGGAATATACGGCTGAAGAAAATATCACTTTGAGTTGCATACTTTGAACTTTAAATAGAGGGAACCATATACTGTGTGTATTCTTTGACTTGCTTTCTGGCTCAGTATCATGTTGATAATATTAAATCTCATAAACTTTCATTGTGGTCTATGGTTATTGATTTATTATATCTCATCATAAAATTATATTAAGCAAATGCATCCATTCTAGTTGATTGGATTGGGTCTTTCCCCCATTTTTCATATTACCGTGAAAACAGCTATGCATCTTCTCAGGATCTTGGAGATGGGGCTGAAATTTATTTAGAGAATATACAATAGGAATGGCTGAGTCCAAAATTTGACACATCTTCACATCTACGAAGCTTCAACAAACTGTTTTCTGAGATGGCTGTGTCCTCATGAGCAGTTAAAAGGCTCTGGAAGTCCATGTTGCTATGTAGAGTTGATAGTGTTGCTCTTTTTAATTGTGTCCAACTTGGTGGTTGGGAAATGGGATCTCTCTATGTTTTAATCTTCATTTCCTTCATTACTAAGGCAGCAAATAAAGAAAAATAATTTTTAAGTATTTTATTTATTTATTTCACACACACACACACACACACACACACACAGAGATCACAAGCAGGTAGAGAGACAGAGAGAGGGGGAAGCAGGCTCCCCGCTAAGCAGAGAGCCCAATGTGGGGCTCGATCCGAGGACCCTGGGATCATGACCCGAGCTGAAGGCAGAGGCTTTAACCCACTGAGCCACCCAGGCACCCCTAAAGAAAAATAATTTCATTTAGACAAACCAAGAAGGAAAAATGGGAGGGGGCTACCTCGGATGAAGGATCAAATTGGGTGTCTCCTGTGCAGAGTCATCTATGTAGACATGAGAGACGAGATGGGCTGTGCCAGGTAACCAGCTGCGGGCAGGGGGCTGCAGACAGAGGGAGTGTTTTCTAGCAGTTCCAAGAGGCAAAACCCTCTTTCCTTTTAAGTGCTGTAAGTATTCTTAGCTGGTAAATAAGAGACCTTGCCAGACAGTTTTCATCTAGATTAGGAGACTAGGGAGAAAAGGGAGAATGTAGGGAGACATACTTTGTGCCTATTTATTCTCTTAACTGGGGTGAATTACTTTGCACTGTAAGAAAAGGAAAATCACACATAAAAACAAATTTTTAAAATCTTTGAGAAGAATTAATCTGGCATGAATCATGCAATGTTTTAAGCTTAAAAGAATCATTAAGAGCTTTCTAGGTTTGGAGAAATATATACATATATATAGTCGGTCATATTTTAGATCTGCATGACTTGCCTGTGTTAAATCTAGATGAAGCATTTCTAGCCCATTGGAGATGCCCCTTCTTGTTCCCAAGTTCCGTTATATGTAGCTGCAATGGGTCATTCCCTATCACTTGAATGTTGAGTCGAACTGAGTGTCACCATTCACTCCTGGAAAAGGACCCACCTTTAATGATCAGTGGAGTCCAGATGAGCCCAATGGGGAACCTTTCTAGTTTTTCTTAGTCACTTTGCATTCTCTTGGGAACAGATGCCGGGATGGAACCAGTCATATGAGTGATTTGCCAGGGAGATGCCTGTGGAGAATGAGGAAGCAGGAGTAAGCGTGGAAAGCGTTCCTATTTCGATGCAGGTCTGACGACCGAGGAGACAGGATGAGGCAGGATTGGACAAGAAGAGCTTTGGACTTGACTTCAGTTCAGAGACAGCTTCAGCCAGGCTGATGTGGAGTCTGGAGTAAAGGCACCCTCCAGGGAGACCCCACATGAGGCCAGGAGAGCCCCGCTCCACCATCCAGTCATTGGCTGAGAGAAGCCTTGGGAGAATATGGCCCCAGGATGGAGGTCAGTGGGCACCCAGAAGTCCCAGAGGTACCGAGGCTGGAGGCTGTCACTTTCCCATGCCTCTCACAACAGGTTCTTTTGAAAGGGAGAGCTGAAAAACGTATCTCCATAACTGCCTCACTAAGAAATATGAACCTATTAAACTCACCATACAAAGAAGCTCACGGTCTTTAACGTCTGCATAACAATGAAATATGACGAATGCATCGGGCTCCTAAACTACATGTGGGTCTACCAGTTATGACATCCAAGAGCATCTCACTGGTGTTCCTAATGACGTCGAAATGAAATGAGGGTTATTTGCCTGGCTCAAGGGATTATTTTTTAGAACTTTGTGTTGTTTGCAAACAAATTAAGGAAGACATTTTTTAAATTTACAAATTAAACTGATGTAGAGACATCTGTTAGTACCCTATAGCTTCAGTTCTCTATTTGTCTGTAAGCACAGTGATCCCTTTTCGTGTTCCTATCCTCAGCACTGAGTTGGTTTGCCCTAAGTAGATTTTCTTCTGCATGAGCACGTACTCATTATTTATTTGGACTTCACATAAAATGGTTGCTATCCTTGACCCAGTGGTCCCAAACCACTCAGATGGGTCTAGAATGTTCTGTGCCTAGGGATGCTGTCATATGATTGCAGAAGCCAGGCCTCCTGCATTGTTCATTCATTATGTGACATTCAGACCTCTCAGACTCATCTGCTTCATTATCTTATTCCTACTAACCACACAAGCCATCAAAGCAGAAGGACACAAAAGTGGGATTCAGACAAAAGAGGCCCAGCTTAACCAAGAGACTGGTTCTTCCCCCTCCCTTTGTTTGCAATGTTCAGTGTATCTACTTTACAATGGGAAAGGAGTGGAATGGCTCACTTACACAGAGTAGAAGTTAGTGGAGAAGAATCATTAATTAGTGAGAGGAAGGGTAACCTTGTGTTATGTTGGCCATCTGTGTGGGAGAGGAGAATTACGAATCCCTACAGGAGGTTTGTCTAACAGAGGCCATGCAGTCGGGAAGAGCAGAGAGCCCTAGAATGACATGCGTCTGTGATGCCCACCACGTGACATGCCTTCACCCAAACCTCTTTCTGTCTTACTAGAACCTCTTACTACTCAGCATGGTTGCCTGCTTAGTCCCATGACCACCATAAAACTTCTGGAAAGATAATAACTTTCCAGTTGGAACATAAGTATTGTTAGCTCTCCCGATGGCCCCCTTCCAGGTCCATGACTCATGCTGAGCTACCTTTGTCCTGAATGGCTCTCACTGATAACTTGACCTACCTTTGCTCCTGTCAAGGCCACTCAGCACCCTTTAATAGAAACAAAGAATGTTCAATGACAGTTGCAAAAACACCAACTAAAAATAGAACCCAAGTCACTATTAGAAGGCTAAATAATTAACTAAATAATTAGCTACTTTCAAAATCAAAGCCGACCCCCCAAAGCCAAGGAAACTCCCTGACTGACAAATGCACTAAGACAGCCACTTTCCAAGGAGACTCCTCCTCCACCACCACACACTGTCCCCTGCTCAATCTTCTGTAGAGACAGAAACTTAATGGACACAACACACTGCAGCTGCTAACACCTGAGGCTGAGAAGCTCCTTGGAAGGATGAGGCAGGAAGCTTCACCACTCAGATGGGTTTTGGAGACACCCAAATTGGCCACTGGGTCTCCTCTTGGTCTTTCGCCCAAAATTTAGCCCACAGCCTTCATAAAATTACATGTTAGTGCAAAGGAAATCTCAAAGATCTTCTCCACAAATATTGGTGGTAATGGTAATAACTAGCTCTTCTGCACAACCAGAAATAGGCACCATGTGTTCTCATTTATGGGCTTTTGTCTGATGCATGTAGAAGTTTTAGAATTAAAGCTCTTTATTTATATCTGTCTGGATGTTTTTGTGTCTACACATATGTAATAGTTTCCTGCCTTTGGATGGTATTACAAAATTACACCATAAATTTCTTAAAAGGACTTCTATTTTAATTGCTGTAATGATAAATAAACAAATACAGATTGAACAGTTCTAAAATTCCCAGAAATTTGGGAAATTTAACTTTTAATACTTTCACATGCTTTAAAAATATTCTTATACAAACTGACTCAAGGATTTTCAAAATTCAAGTTTCCATAATTTGGGTAGGTCTTTAGCAATCAGGACTAGTTTGATATTGCCGGTTGAAACACTGGCGTTTCTAGCATCATACATTTCTATTCTATTTGGGTACATTCTTCCCCAAATTACAAAGGTTTCCTGATTAAATAAACCCGCCTGTGGCTACAGCTGTTTCAGACTATCAAAAATGCAAATTTTTCCTTAACCAAATTGAACCTTCTTCTGACCAACCTTATTTCAACAGTACTTACGATTTGTAGTATAAAAATAGTTTCCAAGCTCTTTACATAACCTAAAACCTTAAAGTTATGCTAACCTGAGTTAATGGTTTTCTTTAGATACCCAGGTCACTTATAAAGAAGAGAAAATACTGAAACTTAATTACTAAACTTAATTCTATATGCTTTTTGTCTCTAATTTTTACATGGTACAGACTGGGATAAGATTTCAGAATTGCATTCAGGCCAGGTTATTTCTCCTGGAGAGCACATTTCTGTTCTATAGAAAGATCTGGACATATTTCCAAATAATTCCTATGCCCCAACTACCTCCTCCTCTCATCCATCCCCCTCCAAAGCCACAAAGGCACCTTTCTCCATCCTCACCATGAGAACCTACGGGGCTTCTGATGGAGAAGGCCCAAAAATGGTGGCCCCCAGGATTTTCCCAATGAGTCACAACCAGCCTCCAGCCATTTGTGAAAAGTATCATGTAAGTCTCCCCACGTGTCTGTGGCTTCAATGTGCTTGCTATGGGCCTCAGGAGGCAGTCACAGGCTCAGCTCCTGTCTCTCTGGATATGCCTGCCTCTCTAAATTTCAGGGTGGCAGCTAGTCTTGAAGCCTTGGTTCTCTGAGGAGCCCAAGAAAATCTACTGATCTCCAGTTTGTCCTGATTTTTCTTACTGTAAGGCTAAAAGTGATGACTTCTGGAAGTTGCTTCTCTTGCTGCCAACATGTTATACAACCATGTTATGTCTGTAATACTGAGCAGTGAACATCGGTACCACTGTTAACTACAGATTTTATTCTGATTTCACCAGTGTCTTCCATTAGTGTCCTTTGTCTCTCTCAGAATCCAAATAAGGATAACACATAGAATTTAGTTATGTATCAGCTTAGTCTCCTCAATCTGTGATACTCCCATAGCCCTTTCTTTTTTTTTTTTCCAAGACTTTTTCACATTTGAAGTTCTCTCATTTTGGATTTTTCTGATATTTTCTATTAATTAGGCTGGAGTTATGTTTGGGGGGAAGTATAGCACAAATGTGAGTCCCCTTTTTATGCATCATATCAGGATGTACATGACAGAAGCTTGACTAATAACTGGGGATGGAGCTTGATCACAGGGTTTAGATGGCACCTACCAGATTTCTCTGCTGAAAAGTTACACTTTTTCCCCTCAAATCTCTATCAGCTAGAAGCCAATCACTAAATTCAGTGCACACTCAAGGGGAAGGGAATTAAACTCTACCTCTTGGTAGCAGGAATATCTGTATCTATATCATGAATATTTTTTCTGTTATCTATTTTTTCATATGGACTCATGGACATTTATTTTATTGTTTGGAATTTGATCCAACATATGCTTGCTTGTGTCATTTCTCAATTTGTTAAAATTTCCTGGTTTCATCTTTGTTTGAGTTTATAACTTCTTCAGTCTGTGTCTGCCCTGAAAAATGCTGTATTCTTACTTCTCCCAGTGAGTGCCTGTCACTCTCTAGTTTTCTGGTTGCTTCTTCTTCCTGTGACATCAGTTCTCTGCGGGGTTCACAAAAAGTAACTCATTTCCAACAATGCTCTTTCCAGCTCTCTATGTCTCTGAAATCATTTATTAGACTGATATCTGATAAATCATGGTCCAAGAGCTCGCATGAAAATAATGGATGTATAATTACAATATGAGTTCTGAATCACTGGTTCTGTGTGCTCTGAAATTTTCTGATCCAGGCTGGTGCCATTAGAGAAGATAAAAATAGATTATTTCTTCGCGTCACTTCAGTTCCCTCCCTTCACATCACTCCCATCTGTCCCTCACCTACAGAACCCATTAGGCACATAAGGCCCATGACTTGGCTTGTTCTATATCGATACTATCAATCATGCTCTTTGGCCTTACAGCAATAGACTCACTCCTGACTTTGTCCTCAGGAGAGAATAGAGTAAATTATCAAAAAGAGAAGGTTTACATTACTCTCATAAAGTGTAGTTAACAAGCAGGGAGAACGTTCATACAACACCCCCATCAATCAGTACCTGTGCTGAGACATAACAGTAAATATCAGTGGTAATAATAATAATAATAATAATAATAACTGAATAAATAAAGGCTTTTAAAATGGGTACACCTCCGAGAATCTTAGAAAAAAAAATGCAACATGAATTTAGGACTCAGAGAGTTTAAAGGTCAGAACAGGTCAGGAAGAGTAAAACTAATACCATTTCATAGATTTGAGCAATTACTTTAGGAAAAATCCATTACATAATACACCTGTTAGATGCTGAGTAAGTAGTATGAAAAGGGACTATCTCGTCTGATAAAACACTATCAAAATGTATTCTGGAAAGGGATTCAAGATGGCAGCAAAGGAAGATCCTGAACTGATCTCCCATAAACATAAACACATCAAATCTACAGCTACATACGGATCATTCCCCTGTGAAAAAGATCTGAAATCTGGATGACAATCAACGGATAAAAGAATGTCATTGAGGCAGGTAAGAGAGGCAGAGATTTGGTCTTCACAAAAAACTCAGGCCCCAGAGCCCAGCACGCAATAGGGAGGGGTCTCACCAGTCTGGTGCTTCCTCTGGAAAAGTGAGGAGTTGGTGCCTCATATCAGGCAGTCCAACACTTGGGATCTGCACCAGAGAGATGAGTTCCCCCAGAGATGCCTGGCTTAAAAAACCAAGGGAGATGAGGGATCCAAAGTACTATAGGAAACTGAGGTTCTCCTTCTAAAGAGCTCATGTTTGGTCTCACTCATCCTGGGATCCTACTCAAAAGCAACACTTTTTTTTTTTTTTTTTTGATGTGGAAAATTTATTTTTTTTTTATTTCTTTTCAATGTAACAGTATTCATTGTTTTTGCACCACACCCAGTGCTCCAGGCAATACATGCCTTCCCTAATACCCAACACCTGGTTTCCCCCAACCTCCCACTCCCCCACCCCTTCACGACCCTCAGGTCGTTTTTCAGAGTCCATAGTCTCTCATGGTTCACCTCCCCCTGTTAAGGTGTCTAGACTGTATGGCAAGAAAATTCATTTGTTCATCTGAGCGTATCTGCCCGAGGGGCAGGGAAGAGTCAGGGGTCTCTCTGGAGACAAAGGCTCTGGCAGACACCATTTGTGTGTTCTCCACCTACCCTGCTAGCCAAGGTAGGCACATTGTGACACAGCACATTCCTGTTGCCTCCCAAGAAGGGCAGTCCCAGCATGGTCCCACCACCTTGCTGAGGCTAGAGAGAGTGGGTGGTAGCAGCAATTCTTCACTCCCGCAAGGGAAGACTAGTGTGAACAATCATGGCATTTCCCTGCCCCCAATCTCGGGACTAGGATAGGGCAGCGCAGCTAAAATTGATGAGTACATGCAGTCAAGGCATTTTCCTGTTCTCGTTCTGAAGCCAGAGGGCGTGCCTTGTCCCCTGCACGTACCAGCTTCCCTGCTAAAGCCAGTAGGCATGTGAAAACCGCACAGGGAATGTCCCTTATTTGTTTGGCTCTGGTGGCCAAGGGGGCTGGCATTCCTGAGCTCCAGGGAACTATAACAAATGGAAAGACACTTCTTGGCAGACCAATACCCCCAGGACACTGCATAGACAGCAGGCTGAAACACAACCCCTGTCTTTCCGTGAATAAAGCCTTTTTACTTACCCTGGAGCTTCAACCTGAGGGACAAGCTTTATGTCTCCCAGACATCTAGAGGCTACAGAGGTGCTCCCAGGGAATGTAAGCAGAAAGAAACCATCCTTGCTCATCCCCTTTGCCTCAATACAGCTCTACCAAACATCCCAGAAAGGAGCTTATACACTTATCTAGAGCCCTGATTTTTGAAACTGTCACCAGGGACACCTCCAGATCTCCCAATCTGGAGTCCAACTGGGATTGAAATTGCCACCCCACAAGACTATATATACTTGCACACGTTAAAAGCTTCTGCCGGAGTGTCTGACTTCCAATCAGCCTAAAACAAAGTGTTAGATTAGATTCCTTTCCTTAGAACACTGACAGGTCTTGGGGACAGATCAGAAATAATTCAGGCTATTTAGACAATCACAAAGGTTAGGAGACAACTAAGAACCAGGACAAGGGTAAGGGAGAAAGTTCGTCTCCCACACATGGCAACTTTTCATCACTGGAAGAAGTAGTTGTTTTGCCAAATATATAGAAACACAGGAAGTCAAGCAAAATGAGGAAATAAAAATATGTTCCAAATAAGAGAATAAGACAAAACTTCAGAAAAACGTTAATGACATTGAGATAAGTAACCTACATGTAATGAATTCTATCTGATAGTCATAAAGATGCCCATGGAACTCGGGGGGAAGAATGGAGGAGCACAGGGAGAACTTCACCAGTAACAGGAAGTGTGCAAAAGAACCAATCAGAAGTGACAGGAATGACGAATACAATAATTAAACTGAAAACTACACTAAAGGTTTTCAGCCTGAGACTGGATGAAACAGAAGATAGAGTCTCTGAGGTGGAACACAAAGCTGCCCAAACAGAGCAACAAAAAGAAAAATGAATTCAAAACGTTAAAGATAACTTAAGAAACTTAATGTGACATCAAGCAGCATAACACTCAAAGAGGTCCTAAAGGGTGAGGAGAATCAGAAAGGTGCAGAAAACTTATTTGAAAAAATCATGGGTGAAAACTTTCCTAACCTGAGGAAGAAAACACCACACTGGGATATTCAAATCAGAAAAAGAAACAAATAAAAAACACCTCAAAGACCCCAAAACCAAGCCACATTATAATTTGAATGTCAAAAATTAATGATAAAAAGCAGCAGCAGAACACCTGTTTATTATGTGCAGGGAAGTGTACCCAGTAGGCTACCAGCAGATTATTCAGCACACGTTTCACAGGCCATAAGAGAGCAGTGTGATGTGTTCAGAGTACTGAGGGAGGCACCTCAGTGGCACAATTGTTTAAGAGTCCAACTTTTGGTTTCTACTCAGGTCATGATCTCAGGGTTGTGGGATCGAGCCCCACCTTGGGCTCCCTGCTCGGTCTGCTTCAGTTTCTCTCTCTTTCATTCCTCTTCCAAACAAATTGTTAGTGTCCGTGATCAAAGGAACGAGGCTGATGCAAAGTGAAAGTCAAGCAAAGCTTTATTTTGCGCCAAGCATCGAAAACCAAACCGACTGGTAGGGGCCATGTCTTACAAAGAGGCTATGACGACGACCCTAACGAAGCCACTCCCCAGACAAGGCCATTCTCTGGACAGCGATGCTCCCCAGACAATGAGCCTGATGAGGCCGATGACTACCCCAACGACTACCCCCAACATCTACTACTACTCCCACCCATCCAGCCTCACAAACCAACCTTTAAAGAGGCGGTTGAGCCCAGCCCACACACAGGTGGCCAATGAGATTGCAACACACGGGGAAAGCTGCACAGTCATGCTCGGTCAGCAATATGGGTGACCAGTTGAATTTCAACTGACCACAGTAAATATATGAACACCCCACTGATTGGATGTCTCCATATGGTCTGGCCCACCCCTATATCCGAGGTTTGCAAGTAAGTTCCTCTGGCTAATGAGGCCCTCATACAGGCCCTCACATTCCCCCCTTTTCCTTGGAAATTAGTCAAATCCTTGACTTTTTAGCCAGTTCTATGTTCTCCTGTTGTAAGGGCTTATATTGAGCTTGTAAGACTAACTTTTTTTTTAAAGATTTTATTTATTTATTTGTCAGAGAGAGAGGAGCGAGAGCGAGCACAGGCAGACAGAGTGACAGGTAGAGGCAGAGGGAGAAGCAGGCTCCCTGCCAAGCAAGGAGCCCGATGTGGGACTCGATCCCAGGACGCTGGGATCATGACCTGGGCTGAAGGCAGCTGCTTAACCAACTGAGCCACCCAGGCGTCCCGTAAGACTAACATTTTATCGCTCTAATTTTCTTTTGTACAAATGACATTAGGGCATTTACAATGCAGGGGCCAAAAGCAACAGTAGTGCACAGTCGGCTGATGAGTTAGCCATTCACCGCTTTGTATGACCTTTTGCATTTTTCCTAATTCCATTCATCTAATTTCCTGCCTATACTTTACATAAACAGGTAACAATAGGAGCAACAATAAACTCACAAGTTTTTTAGTCTTAGCTTTAGTCCATGGTCAGCAGGGTCCGTGGGCTGCGGCTTCCATCTCTGGGGGGCGTCCTCGTCCTCATCTCATTTGACATGATCCGCGTGAATCCAGGCCCTAATGCCTTCTACTTTTACTGACATGGGGGTGGTCAGGATGACAGTAAATGGTCCCTTCCAGCGAGGCTCTAAGTTTCCCACTTGATAGCGACATATCCAAACCAAGTCCTTGGGTTGGTAAGGATGTGGTTCCACCTCTGTCTCTGACCCAGTGTGGGCAGTCCGGATCCCTGCGTGGGCTTTTTAAAAAATAGACTGTAATGCCTGCAGTGACTGGAGTACAGAATTATCAGTCATTTTTGCTAGGGCAACCTCTTGTAGCCGAGGACAGAGCTGGGGGGGAGGGGTCTCCTGAACATTATTTCAAGTGGGGTCACCTTGTTTAAATAGGGTGTACATCGTGCCTTGAGGAGGGTGAAAGGAAGGAGATCAACCCATCCACCACCAGTCTCCAGAATTAGTTTTGTCAAGGTCTCTTTAAGAGTCCGGTTCATTCTCTCTACTTGCCCGGAACTCTGGGGCCAGTAGGCACAATGTAGTTTCCAATTAGTGCCAATGGCCTTGGCCGATCCCTGTGAGACTGAACTCACAAATGCAGGGCCATTGTCTGACCCAATTGCAAGAGGCAGCCCAAACCTAGGAATTATTTCTTCTAGTAGCTTTTTGGCTACCACTCTTGCCATCTCATGTTTGGCAGAAAAAGCCTCTACCCAGCCTGAAAAGGTATCTACAAAAACTAACATATACTTGTGCCCATATTTTCCAGGTTTCATTTCTGTAAAATCTATTTCCCAATAAATTCCTGGTTCCTTACCTCTTTCTCTTTTCCCTCTTCCCATTTTAGTTCTTCCCACATAAACTGTCTGGCATTGAGCACATCTATCAACTACATCCTGAACCATACACCCTAATTTAGAAACCTGGAACTGCTTGTCTATAAGTTCCTTGAGTTTGCGTATCCCCAAGTGAGTACCCTGATGTATCTGGTCTACTAACTTCTTATCTAGTCTTCGAAGAAGAATTATTTTTCCTGCTTTAGTCTTAGCCCGATTCCCTTCATAGTCCAATTTAACCCATTTTTGTAAATACTTTAAATCTTCTTCTAAATAGTTTGGTTTTTCTGGTAGGGCTGGAGCCGGGAGTGTAACCAGTTCTTGTACTGTTTCTCAGGCTGCTTGCTTTGCAGTTTGATCTGCTAATTGGTTTCCTTTTGAAATCAGATCAGTCCACTTTTGGTGACCTGGGTAATGCATAATGGCCACCTCTTTTGGGTCCCAAATAGCCTAGAGGAGAGCCAATATTTCTCCTCTGTTTTTAATTCCTTTTCCTTCTGCTGTTAATAGGCCCCTTTCTTTATAAATAGCCACATGTATATGGAGAGTAGCAAAAGCATACCTGCTGTCCATATAGATGTTGGCGGTTTTACCTTAGGCTATCTGCAGTGCTTTGGTGAATGCAATCAGCTCCACTTTTTGCACCGATGTTCCGTGTGGCAGGACTGCTGTCCAGAGTTTCTGCTCAAAAGAAACCACCAAAGCCCCCGCATACCTCTTTCTATTGACCATGTAGCTACTCTCATCTGTGAACAGAGTCATCTCGGCATCTGGGAGGGGAATGTCTCTGAGATCCGGCCTTATTCCTGTGACTTGGGTTAGGACCTCCCCACAGTCGTGTGGGTGATCAGCCAGCTCCTCTGGCAGCAGCGTGGCTGGATTTAGCACCGCTGGGGACTGGAAGGTCACTCTTGGTTCATTAAGGAGGAGGGCCTGATACCCCGTCACTCAGGCGTTCATCATCCATTGGTCTGGTGGAGCCCAGAGAAGGCCCTTGATAGCGTGTGTGGTGGTTATGATGAGATTTTGACCCAAAGTCAATTTACTTGCACCCTTGACCAGGAGGGCCGTGGCAGCAATTATGTGGAGGCAAGGGGGAACCCAGCTGCTACTGGATCTAGTTTCTTGCTAAGATAGGTTACTGGCCTTTGCCAAGGCCCCAGAGTCTGAGTCAAAACTCCTTTGGCCACCCCTGCTTTTTCATCCACATACAAGTGGAAGGGCTTGGTAACATCTGGGATGACCAATGCTGGGGCACTCAGTAAGACTGTTTGTAATTCCCGAAATGCTCCTTCAGCCTCAGCTGTCCACTCTTATCATAGCGAGCCCCCCTTTTGCCAGTTTGTAGAGAGGTCAGGCAATCTCTGCTAACCACTGGTATCCACAGCCTACAGTAACCCACCGTCCCAAGAAACTCCCTCACTTGTCGGGACATGGTGTGGCAGGGGTATCGGGTGATCACCTGTTTCCTGGACTCAGACAGTGAACGCACACCCTCGTGGAGATCAAAGCCTAGATAAGTGGAATGGCTCTGACAGAGCTGTGCTTTCTTTGCTGACACCCGATATGCTTTTTCCTGCAGAGTCTGTAAGAGAGCTCTCGTCCCCCACAAACATGACTCATAGTCCTCAGCGGCTACTAGCCAAGTTATCAACATACTGTAACAGAGTGACTCCCGGGTTGGAGGTTCTGTACTCACACAAATCCTTATGTAGGGCCTTGTCAAAAATGGTGGGTGAATTCTTGAATCCTTGGGGAAGTCTTGTCCAGGTGAGCTGGCCTTGGAAACCTTCTTGTGGGTCGGACCACTCAAAAGCAAAAAGGGGCTGAGATTCCCTTGCTAAATATATGCAGAAAAATGCATCCTTGAGATCTAAGATGGTATACACAGTTCTTTTGGGGCCCAGGAGGGAGAGTAGGGTATAGGGGTTAGGCACCGTCGGGTGGATATCTACAACCCGTTTGTTAACTTCTCGCAAGTCCTAAACAGGTCGGTACTCCCCAGTCTCGGCTTTTTTGATGGGCAACAAAGGTGTGCTCCATGGAGATTTGCAAGGAAACAGGATCCCATCTCCTCTGAGACAGTTAATGTGTTTTCTGATCCCTTCCTTTGCTCCCCGGGGGAGGGGGGACTGCCAAACGCGAACAGCCATAGCCATCGCCTTTAATTGCACCACCACTGGGTGTTGTCCCCTGGCCAAGCCAGGCGGGTTCCCTTCTGCCAAGACCTAGGGAAACTCGACCTGTAGGGTTTAAAGAAGGCTCCCCCCGTTTGTCTCCTCTGGTTTTGAGACTGGCTCATAAAGGAGGTATTCATCTACTGCTGCCATAAGCACTACAGTGGGTTGTCTCAAGGTTACAGTCATGTCTCCTTCCAAGAACTGAATGCCAGCTCATAACTTGTGGAGGAGATCTCTTCCCATCAAGTTATATGGGGCATTAGGAAGGGAAAAAAAATCAATGTTTAACTACTCCTGAGGCCAAATTTAAAGTCCTTTCTGTTGTCCATTTATGCCTCTCTGTGCCATTTGCTCCTTGTACCTAGACTTCCTCTCCAGATAGTTTCCCCATAGGTTTAAGTAATGATGAAAATTGGGCTCACGTGTCCACCAAAAAATCAATTGATTTCCCCTCCACTTCAATTTTTACCTGAGGTTTGGAGAGGGGGTTCGAACCATGGCCCCTTCAGTCTCTGGTGGCAAGCATTGCTGTCTTCTTTTGGGGGCACTCCTTGGCCCAATGTCCTTTTTCCTTACAGTAAGCACACTGATCTGAATCTAAGTCTTCCCGCCTGCCTTCTCTGTGCTTAGGCTTTTCCTTCCATTTACTATCCCCTACCTGTCTCCTCCCCTCCTCATGTAATGCCAAAACCTTAACCAGTTTTTTTGTCTGCTTTTCATCCTCGTGTGCATCCCTGTTGTTAAACACCTTTTCTGCTATTCCCACTAACTCAGTCAGATTCTTCCCTTCAAATCCTTCAACTTTCTGAAGTTTCCTCCTTATATCTTGGGGCTGACTGACTGGCAAATGCAAGATTCATTGCCCTCTGATTTTCGGGTGCCCTAGGGTCAATCTGACTATACATTTTATAGGCGTCAATAAGCCTTTCTAGGAAAGCTCCTGGAGACTCATTCTTACCTTGAGCCACTGTACCAGTTTTAGATAAATTTATGGGTCTCCTTGCAGCTGCACGGAGGCCTGCCAGTAGAGCCTGGTGGTAGAAATGTAAGCTCTCCTTGCCTTCATTGGAGTTTGGATCCCAGTTGGGGGGTCCCCTCAGGCAGTAGTCCTCCATTCGGCAGGGATCGAGGTCCCTGCCAAGTATTTCACTTTTCACCTTACGGGTTTCTCGCATGATGCGATCCCTCTCTTCTGCGTTAAAGAGAGCCATAAGGAGCTGTTGAATATCCACCCAGGTAGGTTGGTGGATAAGAAAGACAGTCTCCAAGAGACTAATTAAATCCTGAGGGAGGACATAAAAGGATTTGTGTTGGGCCTTCCAGTTATAGATGTTAGAAGAGGAGAAAGGGATATAGGTTAGGTGGGGGTGCCCTCTCCCATATGGTAGAGCAAACTCACGGAGAGGCAGCATTGGCGCCAACAGCACTGGTGAAGTAAAGGGAGGCAGAGGGGGATAGAGGAAAGGGGAAAGATCAGGGCGGTCTCTCTGCTTGGTGGTCCCATAGGTGGACCCCAACCGCATATGAGGTGGACTGGTAAGGGCATCTCAGGACTGAGAGTCAAGTTTAGGGGACAGATGGGGACGGGGAATTCCACATCCTCCACATCTGATGGGGATAGGACGGTCTTCTTCCCTGGTTCCCCCTTATCTGTCCGTTCTGGTTTTGGTCTTTGACCTGCCTTAGAGGGAGAGAGATGGTTTCCTTAGCAGGGGAAGGTGGGACTTGAGCCATGACGGTGGCTCTTCTATCAGATATCACCAGGCCACAATGTACGGTATTTGGTCTCGATGTAGATTGAACACCTCACTCAGGGTAGAATAGATCTGAGCCTAGGCAAACGTTCCTTCCGGCAGCCACCCTGTGGGCCACTCTAACTGGCAGAGTGTTTTTAGTGTTCCCGGGGAAACCTTGTCACCCGACTGGGTGGCTTTACCTTGAAAATCCTTGAAATGTTCGAGAACAAGACCTAGGGGTGTCACAGGTCCCTTACTCTCCGCTTGTCCCATTTCTCCAAATACAACAAACAACACAACAGACAACAAAAAAACAAGGCAAAGACAACCACAGGCCCAGCAATTCCAATCCAGAGCCCACTGATGGTGGGGACTTTCTTGGTCCCTGACAAACCAGACAGTGGACAAAAAAAAAAAAAAAAAAAAAAAAAAAAAACAAGGCAATCATTTATAAAGCTAGAGTGAAGACAAAAATAATATGTTTAACTAAAACTACAATAATTAGTTAAAAGATTTATATTTTAAAAAGGTTGTGACATCAAAAACATTAAACATGTGGTTCCCCACAGTATAGAACTTCAACAGTTTACATCAATGGAAAAGTCATCCACACAGAAAGTCAATAAGAAAAACATCAGTCTTAAATGAATCATGTATACTGAGGTGAATGGATAAAGATATCACACACATCAATACTATTCAGCCATAAAAAATAATGAAATGGTGATGGTCGTGGTAACATGGAGAACCTTGAGAATACCTTGTTAAATAAAATAAGAGAAGGACAAATACCATATAGTTTCACTTGTATGTAGAATTGGGAAAAAAAAAAAAAAGAAACTCAGATTCATAGATACAGAGAAGAGTTTGGTGTCTGCTGAGGGGAGGGACTTGGAGGCCTGGGAGGGCGGAGGGATAGAGCCACAGGGTGGGGCTCCCTCCCCCTCCCTCAGGAGCCCTTTGTGACCAGACAATAGCTCTGTGATGTGGGCCTGGGGCTTGTATCTGCACCTCCACACCCAGGGCTCAGTTGTCTGAGGACAACAGTGTGGTTGGACGCTAAGTCTCAGAGCTCAGTTGTCTGAGGGCAGCAGTGCGATCAGACATTAATGTCTGATGAGGGAAGAGATGGAAAATTATCTCTTCCCTGAGGAATTCTTTTTTAATGGTTGGCTGAGCTCCAGTCCCATTATCTGGGCAGTTAATGTCATCTTTGCCCTTGTATGTGGGATAGGGCTCTTTGTATATTTAGTTTCTTATTTCCAGCCTGATCCATCCTCACCACCAGGCAAGAAACAAAGGAAGAGCGGGAAGGTAAGGAACCCTCGGCCCAGACTCAGCAGAGTGTGGTTCTATCTTCTTTTCTATTATTCTTTCCACTTTTCTGAGTCACTGGAGAGACTCCTGAAATGGGAAAGAATAGAATGGGTATTCTCAGGAGAGAGCAGACCACCATCCATCCAGGAGAAGCCAGACTCAGCAGGGGTTAGAGGGACACGAGGATTTCTCCCTGAAGATCTCGGGCCAGAATCCAGGTGTGGTGGAGGGGTCCAGGGCAGTGTCCCAAACACAGTGACCGGTGGCCAAGGACCAGAAGCTAAAAACTGCCTCTCTAGTGGAGGTCAGGCTCCTGAGCACTGGGTCACCAGCCACGGTCCAAGGACAGGTATTTCAGGTGAATGTTCCCCCTTCAGGGCTGATTGAGGGCAGTACTGAGCCCAGGAGGTCCCAAGCAGCAGCTAGAGTGGGGCTCTGGCTTTGAAAAGTGGGGTCCTATGTTAAAAAGTCCAGTTGCGCCACCAGGTCTGGTATTGTGTGTGTTTCTTGAGCAGAGGAACAGTGGCAAACTTCTCACATAGGATATCCTTCTGTACATTCTTCAAAGAAGGAAAACTGGAAATATTTGTATCCATTTTGAAAAGGAAATGAGTAAAACTAAAGAAAATCACAGTCCGCCCACCCCCTTAGTTAAATGTAGGAAGTCACACTACTCATGAGCAGTGAGCACCTGCTGCTGGGCTGGGGGTCCCAGCCTCCCAATGTTCTCTTATCTCAGTACCAAGCCGAGCCACGGAGGAGAAGCAACAGAAGCCAGAGAAGCCAGACTCTGAAAGGTGAGTGTCCACCACTCACCCCTGTGTGCCCCAGTTACACTGTGCCCCCTACTCTGAAACCCGGCCCCACCGTCTCCCAAGACACCAGGGCCTGAGCCCATCCCTCAGGGAACAGAGCCCTGGGAGGCGGGTTGGGGGCTCCTGGGAGGGAGATCACAACCCACCCAGAGGCTTCCCAGATTCTGCACCAGAACAAAGCCCTGAGGGGCTGGAAACGGGTGTCGCCCAGCAGGGGCCCCAGGGCCTAGACTAGGGGCAGGACCTCCTGCTTCCACTGTGGACAAGCTGTTCAACTCAGCTCAGATTCCTCTGTAAAGCCATGCAGTCCTTCCTCCCCCAGCAAGGTCATGAGTGAGAAAACACTTTGGAAAAGACAAAGCGATCCCAAAAATGAACCCTGTAATCACCGTGTGGGCACGTGACCTTTGACAGTGCTGTTTGGGGCTTCCAAGTCCAATCCCCCAAAGGTTTCCCCTAAAGGGACATTATACCCAGTCTCCTGTAAGACACCTGGGCCCCCGCCTTCCCCTTGACCCAGTCTCCTGTTTCCAGCTTGCAGAAATTGCCTGCACGAGCTGGAAGAGTTCCGCAGTTTAGTCTCCCTTCTGCAAAGGTAATGAATCTGCCCCCTTATCCCCTGGGTGGGCCTCCCCGAGTCTGTGGTGTGACCCCCAGGGCTGCAGGGAACCGGCCTCTGGGGCTGCTTGGGGGTGCTGGGAGGAGCCATGGGACAGATTGTGACCAAAGTCCCGGGCTGAGGGACAGCAGGAGCATTGTGATGTGGGTGTGGGGCGTGGAGGGCCATGGGGTCCTCTCCCGGCCCCAGGCTGCTGCAGGGACAGCTCACACCTCTTGTCTCCCACAGCCACCTGACAAGGGTCTCTGACCAGGGGGGCTTTCACCAGTCCTTACATCAAGCAGCCCCTGGTCAGGTGTGCCAAGGGGCACCAGCTGGAGCCCATCAGCCATGCAGGGAGCCTGTGGAAGGCGCTCCTCCTGCCGTGGCCTCATCACCTGCTCGTGCTCCACTGACAGGGCCCCCTCGGCCTCTGGCCTCCACCCTGCCAGTGAGACCTCAAGAAGAGCAAACTAACTTTAAAAAAATCCTACCAGACACAGTGAGAAAGAACTTTCTTCCAAGTCATTCCAACTGGGCCTCTCTCATTCCAGCCATCTCAGGCCTTGGCCATGCCAGCTACCCCATTTTTTCCTTTTCCTGGTGGTGGGAAAGTACCAAGTCCTTGTTCTTGCCTGGCACATTACAGCACAAGTGCCAGCAAGAACACGTGTCCTGCCACCCACCAGATGTCTCGTTCTGGGGTGGCCTTACTAACAGGCAGATAGAGACTCATAACCCTCCGTTTGTCAATCCGGATGTCCAGAAGCTCCTTGAACTACTAATCAGCAAAAGGGTAGAACTGAAGAGTTGGAAGGAGAAAGAAAAGGTTGGGTCAGTTTTCAAAGAGTGGTGCCCAGACGACCACGTGAGCTTCTGGGGGACTCTGTGGAAGCTTCTGGGTACTGAGCAGACCACCACCACCCAGCCATCCTTCTGGAACATGAAAAAAAAAGCAGAGCCACTGGCCCAACCTCAGCCGTTCTCATCTCCCAAGGTCTTGGAAGACCACTTGCAATGGAAACGCAGCCAGCTCTTCTGGGGTCTCCCCTCTCTGCACAGTGAGTCCCTGGTGACCACTGCCTTGTTTTCTACTCACTCTTCTCCACTACAGTCTCCCTCTGTTTTATTCAATGGGACCTCTAATTGCTTGCCAGTTCTAAACCAGGATCAAGTATCTTCACAGTTTTCCCATGCCCCACCATTGTTCCACCGTGGGATCCAAACTCAACCCTCAACACTAACCTTGCCCCAGCCCCAAGTCCCCCTTGCACCCTCTGTCCCAATAAGACCACCTTCTCTCCCATCCCAGAGGAGGACCAGTAGGGTATCTTTTGCTACATCCCAGAAAAAGACACAATCCTTCACCCCAACTAAAATGCAACATCTGGAGTGGCCCTTGTTGCCAAAGCAACAAGGAAGGGGGAAGACTTTACCCACTATGGAGAAAAGATCTCCAAAATTCTTTAGCCAAGTCCCTCCCAAGCTTCTAGAGGACCACCAGGCCTCCCGGGCCCACAGATCAGGTTCTACCTATCAAGGGGACTTTGTCATCTTTAATATCCAGAAGCCACAGCTTCAGAGGAAGCTCAGCAGGGATAAACAGCAAAGCAGCTTGCCCCACAAGGTTCAGCTGTCTCTGGAACTGAGGTGGCCTCAGGATGAATCCCCGGAAATGAGTCAGGCACAGGGAGAGCAGGGGCTCTCAAGGTCCTTTGTGTTTAAAGGTAAAAGCAGCCAAGCTACATGGAGGACCAGGTCCAGATACCACAGGAAGTATAAAGCAAGATTCAAACTAGAGAAGAACTTTGGTAAGGGTCTATGGCAGTGTCTGAAGAGGACACCAACAGGTCTCTCCAGGATCTCAGCTAGATTCCCAGTGAAGGTTCTGGGAACCAACTCTGAGAAGGAGTTTGGAAGACCCTTAATAGGGGCCTTGGAGGGTGATCCAGGAAAATACTTAGCCAGGGGCCCAGACAAGAAACATATAGAAAAAACTTTAAAGGTTCATTTACACAGGAAATTAGGACAGATCAGTAAAGGTCTGATCCCTGTGACTGTGCGTCGATCCTGGTTTGTGGCCAGCCATGCTTTTCCCAAGTCCCAACCCCACATGGCTATCAGAAATCTAGCACCCTTAAAGGATCAGGAGCTCTGCGTAAACACCTCCCATGAGCTGTCCTTCCTTTGTCCTAACACTCAGCAGAAGCTGGAAACACACATCATAAGTTTTGGAGTGAGGCGTAAGTGGGACCTACCTCTCCAAACTGTTGAGCCCATAGATCTCAAACTACTTGAAGCTCAACATTTGCCTTTTCCCCAGTCCCCCTTTCCATGCTCAGCCACCTTTGTACCTGGGGCCCCCTCAAAAGCCAAATTTTACAAGTTCTTGGGGAAACCACCTCAGCCCCATCCAGAAGAGAAGGGTATAACTGAAAAGTCTGATCCCACTTCAGGGAGTCCCCTGCCTGTTCCCTCACCCATGCGTGAGCAAATCCAGCAGGCCCTGGGAAGGACTTTACCTGGTGATGGCCATCATTCCTCAAAGACATCTTTATCAAGACAGGAGGGCAGTTCACCTTCTTGGGCCTCCATTCTCAGCCTCCCAAACAGAACCCTGCACAGCAAGACTGGTATGGGGGCCAAGAAAGACAACCTGGAACCAAGTCCAAGTTTAGCAATGGCCAGGAATGAGCTAAAAGAGAGTGGGGGTCAGGCCTCACCAGACATGGTAGCAACACTGAAGATGAAGCTCAGGTCCCAAACTCCAATGTCTGAAGGGGCCACAGAGGCGATGGAGGCCAAGAAGGCCCCTGCCTGGAAAGTTGTCTTAAGACCCAATGGGCTGGCCAACAAACCAGCCATTTATGTGGATCTGATATCAGGATATCCAGGTGCTAGGAAAAGCTCCTCACCATCTACAGTGTTGGTTGCTCAAGATCCAGAGGAGGTAAGCCTTGAAACAAAGGTTAGTAAGGTTGAGCTCCAAGAGAATATAGAGTCGGAGAACCAGCCTGAAGGCTCTACCACTAGTGAGCTTCCTCAAGATTCTCCCAGTGACCTCCACCTTCCAGACTTTGCCACTTGTGTGCTTGTTGAAGACAGTGGCACCAATGTGCTCCCACCAGACTCTCACACTAATGCTGTCCTTGCTGCAGACAGCTTGACCACTCAAGAGTCACCCTCCTGTTCCCAAATGGAACGTGCCAGTGGAGAGACACCATCTTCCCCGGTGTCACATAACCTTAGCTCAAGTGGATCAAGCAGTGAGGGGCAGCAAGAGCCCTGTGGACCAAAGGTTGAGGAACCAAGTGACAGCCAGAGCAACAATGAGACCACAGATGAGGGAAAGGACCAGAAGAGACCCAAACCAGAAGAGAATGAAGACAGGTGTGCAGAACCGTTGGCAATCAGGGCTTCCCAAGCTAGCAAGATAGGCCACCCTCCCCAGGTCAGAGGATCAGGAGAGAGCCTTGGGAGCAAATACCTCCAGCTCATGCCACCAGAAAAGGGACATGTTTTTCCGGAAAGCCACTTTAGACAAAGGATGAAGAACTTTCTGCAGTGCCTTAATCCCAATAAAAATAGCAAAGGACTGGAAGGCCCCCTTCAAAAAGGCAAGCCTGCATCTGCTTCTGCCCCGAGCTGGGTACAAGTCAGAAGCAGATCGGTTATGGACAACAGGGCTGCCGAAACTCAGACGGTAGTGACAGCTGTGGGACAAATCCTGGTGGAAAAATTGCGACTCCACCAAGGAATTCGGGCCTCAGAGATGTATCAGCACAAGGAATTGCAGGCCCCAGTACATAGGCATTCTTGCCCTCACAGGGCTTTCACCTCTACAGACCAGAATAGAGTGATGGGAAGAATAGCCTCCAATCAGCAAGGTACCTCCAAGGGCCATAGCTGCCCTAGCAAGAGCCAGCTGACCAGAGACAGGAATGGTGAATGGAAAAGCCTCCCCAGGAACCTGGGGCCCCCAGGCAGACCCAGCCAGCACCAGCCGATGGTGGCAGGTGTCTCAGGTCGAGTTCACCATTATCCTACATGCAGTTTTCGAAAATATGCCTCAACCTATCAGGCAGAGAACGCTTCACACATCTTTCCTGGTCAGGAAGATTTCCCTCAAGAAAAAATCGAGTATATGCAAAGAAAGTCCATTTTTTCTCATATTAGCACATCCTCTGTGTGCTAATGACTTCCCCATGCCACAATTTTGTCTCCTGAAAATATATGTTTGGTGTTTTTTCTCTCATGAGTGGTGCTGGACTTTGTGTGTGCCCTGCTTGGGTAGAGGGGATCAGAGTTTTCTCTCCCCAAAGGCCTGCTTTGGTTTCCAGAAGGATGGGGCCTTGGAGGGCCAGGGACCTTGGGGTCCACCCCGTCCCCTTCCTCACACACCTTCCATTTCCACGACAAGGTGAACAAGACCCAGAGTGGGACCTTGCTCTGACCATCCTCTCCTGCTTTCCTTCCACCTGAAATTTGTGTGGTTGTAGGGAGGGTCTGCTGAGGCATAAATACCACTCAGGCTCTAGGAAGACAGAGTCCTAGATCAGAGTGGGGCCTGCAGTTGGGAGACGCAAGGCTGGCCTTGAGGGCAGAGGTGAGAAATCCTGCCCCCATCCACATATCCTGTGGGGAGTAGAGGACGGCCATCCCAGGAGCCTTCTCACCCCCAGATAATCTCATCTTAGCTCCATGCACCCCCTCTTACACTCGGAGCAGCAAGGGACGAGCTCTCTCCCAACACTGAGGGTGTGTGGGGTGCCACAGAGACCCCCAGGCACCAGCCTGCCCAGCCCCAGGGCACTGAAGGGGCCTTCTCACCAGCACCCCCTTCCCCTTCTGGGGGATGGGTGGGGTGTGGCTGTGGGCAGGGGGACCCTGTACTTAGGGTGGGAGGCCAGGAAGGAAGCCAAGTGTCAGGGTAAGCCCATGCCTGGTGTGACGACTGAGGACCCTTGGTGTCCCACTGCCACCTACAAGCCCAGAGGGGAGAAGTTAGAGGCCCCGGGACTGTCCCCACAGGATTTCCACCCCACTCCAGCTGCCAAGTCCAGGGGTGGGGTTGTGAAGAGGGTGGGGCGGGGGTTGTACAGAAGCCACTTGAGCTCCCACATGGAAAGCCAGGTTCCCAGAGACAGCCAGGCCTTCAGGCAAAGAAGTTAAGTTCTGCACAATTTGATAAGCTTGTAGGACTGCGGGCCCCGGGAAGACTTGTGGTCTGTGACCTTTATGTACACGTGTGGCCCAAGGATGGCTCCCAGGGGACTGGTGGGGACTCGGAGGCCAAGGGACTGGCCTGGCTCCTGGTCATGGTTACCTCAGAGCCCAGAAGGGCAGGAGGACAAGATGGGGCTTGTCCCACCACCGGCTGGAAGGACGTGTCCAGAATGAGGGTGCAGTCCAGGAGGCTCCCCCATTGCCCGTGTGCCCCGGTCCCAGCCCAAAATCATCCTCTAGGGCCTCTCACACATAACTCACATGGTAGACTCACAAGTTGGACGTGCACTCCACACTCCTGTTGGTAGAAGTGCCGTGGACAGGAGGCTGGTGGAACAGCCAGAAACAGGAAGGAGCAAATCCCCTTGCCCTTCTCCTGCCAGATGGTACAAGGAGGCCAGAAAGGGAAAGCCCCATGCCAAGAGACCTTGTGCAGAGACCTCTGACAGAGACCCACCAAGACCTCCCACAGAGACTCATACAGAGACCCACACTGAGACCTCCCACAGAGACCCACACAAAGCCCACACAGATCTTACACAGAGACCTCTGACAGGGCCAAAATCAAGAGCCCTCATGAACACCATGTCCAGGGATGATCTTCAAGGCCCTCCCACACAGACCTTATGCAGAAACTCTCACAGTGAACACCTAGAGACTTCACAGAGACCTGTGACAGAGATCCACACAGACTTCTCTCAGACACACCTCAGAAACCGATCTGAATACCCACACACAGCTCTGCAGAGCCCACACAGAGGCCTCCCAGTGCCCTGCAAACACCAAAGACATACCTTGAACAGAGGCCTCACCTCCATCCTTAGGAGCCCAAGTAGCCACCCAGTGTTAGGCCCCGCTTGGATCTGAAGCAACTTAACAAACTGGCAGTGAAGTTGTGCTGTAAAAGGCTTGTGTATTTTTAATTACTTCTGAAAAAGACTTAGATTCCCCATGTAAACCTGAAAAATCCTTTCCTTCACAGATTTTCATTAGCTTGAGCTCCCACGCACAGTTTAAAGAATCAGAAACTGAAAACAAAACTTTGCCATTGTCTAATGAGGGAAAAACTCTTATTTGTCCAGTTTTAGCTAAGGTTTAGTGAAATGGCCTCAGGAGTCATGTTCTTTATTTTGTTAGGGACAAGTCCCTCCACCCAAAGTGACTTATTCACATTGGAAATGCTGTAGGGAGGCCTACAGCCATTGGAATGTGGGATGGAGTGAACCAGCAGAGAGGTCATTGACTCAAATGTACAGACAGCATGCTCTTTGGCCCAGAGCAGCTTGTGGTAGGTTTGTGAGGCTTGCTTTATTTTAAAATCAAAGAACTCACAGTGTCAAACACATGAAGCTGTTTTAGAAATGAAACAGTTCAGCAATATTTCTTTTTTTTTTTAATTTTTTATTTTTTATAAACATATATTTTTATCCCCAGGGGTACGGGTCTGTGAATCACCAGGTTTACACACTTCACAGCACTCACCAAAGCACATACCCTCCCCAATGTCCATAATCCCACCCCCTTCTCCCAACCCCCTCCCCCCAGCAACCCTCAGTTTGTTTTCTGAGATTAAGAGTCACTTATGGTTTGTCTCCCTCCCAATTCCATATTGTTTCATTGATTCTTCTTCTACCCACTTAAGCCCCCATGTTGCATCACCACTTCCTCATATCAGGGAGATCATATGACAGTTGTCTTTCTCCGCTTGACTTATTTCGCTAAGCATGATACGCTCTAGTTCCATCCATGTTGTCGCAAATGGCAAGATTTCATTTCTTTTGATGGCTGCATAGTATTCCATTGTGTATATATACCACATCTTCTTGATCCATTCATCTGTTGATGGACATCTAGGTTCTTTCCATAGTTTGGCTATTGTGGACATTGCTGCTATAAATATTCGGGTGCACGTGCCCCTTTGGATCACTACATTTGTATCTTTAGGGTAAATACCTAGTAGTGCAATTGCTGGGTCATTGGGCAGTTCTATTTTCAACATTTTGAGGAACCTCCATGCTGTTTTCCAGAGTGGCTGCACCAGCTTGCATTCCCACCAACAGTGTAGGAGGGTTCCCCTTTCTCCGCATCCTCGCCAGCATCAGTCATTTCCTGACTTGTTGATTTTAGTCATTCTGACTGGTGTGAAGTGATATCTCATTGTGGTTTTTATTTGTATTTCCCTGATGCCGAGTGATATGGAGCACTTTTTCATGTGTCTGTTGGCCATCTGGATGTCTTCTTTGCAGAAATGTCTGTTCATGTCTTCTGCCCATTTCTTGATTGGATTATTTGTTCTTTGGGTGTTGAGTTTGCTAAGTTCTTTATAGATTCTGGACACTAGTCCTTTATCTGATATGTTGTTTGCAAATATCTTCTCCCATTCTGTCAGTTGTCTTTTGATTTTGTTAACTGTTTCCTTTGCTGTGCAAAAGCTTTTGATCTTGATGAAATCCCAATAGTTCATTTTTTCCCTTGCTTCCCTTGCCTTTGGTGATGTTTCTAGGAAGATTTTGATGCAGTTGAGGTCGAAGAGGTTGCTGCCTGTGTTCTCCTCAAGGATTTTGATGGATTCCTTTCTCACATTGAGGTCCTTCATCCATTTTGAGTCTATTTTCGTGTTTGGTGTAAGGAAATGGTCCAATTTCATTTTTCTGCATGTGGCTGTCCAATTTTCCCAACACCATTTATTGAAGAGGCTGTCTTTTTTCCATTGGACATTCTTTCCTGCTTTGTTGAAGATTAGTTGACCATAGAGTTGAGGGTCTATTTCTGGGCTCTCTATTCTGTTCCATTGATCTATGTGTCTGTTTTTGTGCCAGTACCATGCTGTCTTGATGATGACAGCTTTGTAATAGAGCTTGAAGTCCGGAATTGTGATGCCACCAACTTTGGCTTTCTTTTTCATTATCCCTTTGGCTATTTGAGGTATTTTCTGGTTCCATATAAATTTTAGAATTATTTGTTCCATTTCTTTGAAAAAGATGGATGGTACTTTGATAGGAATTGCATTAAATGTGTAGATTGCTTTAGGTAGCATAGACATTTTCACAATATTTATTCTTCCAATCCAGGAGCATGGAACATTTTTCCATTTCTTTGTGTCTTCCTCAATTTCTTTCATGAGTACTTTATAGTTTTCTGAGTATAGATTCTGTGCCTCTTTGGTTAGGTTTATTCCTAGGTATCTTATGGTTTTGGGTGCAATTGTAAATGGGATTGACTCCTTAATTTCTCTTTCTTCTGTCTTGTTGTTGGTGTAGAGAAATGCAACTGATTTCTGTGCATTGATTTTATATCCTGACACTTTACTGAATTCCTGTACAAGTTTTAGCAGTTTTGGAGTGGAGTCTTTTGGGTTTTCCACATATAGGATCATATCATCTGCGAAGAGTGATAATTTGACTTCTTCTTTGCCGGTTTGGATGCCTTTAAATTCCTTTTGTTGTCTGATTGCTGAGGCTAGGACCTCTAGTACTATGTTGAATAGCAGTGGTGATAATGGACATCCCTGCCGTGTTCCTGACTTTAGCAGAAAACTTTCAGTTTTTCTCCATTGAGAATGATATTTGCGGTGGGTTTTTCATAGATGGCTTTGATGATATTGGGGTATGTGCCCTCTATCCCTACACTTTGAAGAGTTTTGATCAGGAAGGGATGCTGTACTTTGTCAAATGCTTTTTCAGCATCTATGGAGAGTATCATATGGTTCTTGTTCTTTCTTTTATTGATATGTTGTATCACATTGACTGATTTGCGGATGTTGAACCAACCCCGCAGCCCTGGAATAAATCCCACTTGGTCGTGGTGAATAATCCTTTTAATGTACTGTTGAATCCTATTGGCTAGTATTTTGGTGAAATTTTCACATCTGTGTTCATCAAGGATATTGGTCTATAGCTCTCTTTTTTGATAGGATCCTTGTCTGGCTTTAGGATCAAGGTGATGCTGGCCTCATAAAATGAGTTTGGAAGTTTTCCTTCCATTTCTATTTTTTGGAACAGTTTCAGGAGAATAGGAATTAGTTCTTCTTTAAATGTTTGGTAGAATTCCCCCGGGAAGCCGTCTGGCCCTGGGCTTTTGTTTGTTTGGAGATTTTTAATGACTGTTTCAATCTCCTTACTGGTTATGGGTCTGTTCAGGCTTTCTATTTCTTCCTGGTTCAGTTGTGGTAGTTTATATGTTTCTAGGAATGCATCCATTTCTTCCAGATTGTCAAATTTGTTCGCGTAGAGTTGCTCATAGTATGTTCTTATAAGAGTTTGTATTTCTTTGGTGTTAGTTGTGATCTCTCCTCTTTCATTCATGATTTTATTTATTTGGGTCCTTTCTCTTTTCTTTTTGATAAGTCTGGCCAGGGGTTTATCAATTTTATTAATTCTTTCAAAGTACCAGCTCCTAGTTTCGTTGATTTGTTCTATTGTTTTTTTGGTTTCTATTTCATTGATTTCTGCTCTGATCTTTATGATTTCTTTTCTCCTGCTGAGCTTAGGGTTTCTTTCTTGTTCTTTCTCCAGCTCCTTTAGGTATAGGGTTAGGTTGTGTACCTGAGACCTTTCTTGTTTCTTGAGAAAGGCTTGTACTACTATATATTTTCCTCTCAGGACTGCCTTTGTTGTGTCCCACAGATTTTGAACCATTGTATTTTCATTATCATTTTTTTCTATGATTTTTTTCAATTCTTCTTTAATTTCCCGGTTGGCCCATTCATTCTTTAGAAGGATGCTGTTTAGTCTCCATGTATTTGGGTTCTTTCCAAACTTCCTTTTGTGGTTGAGTTCTAGCTTTAGAGCATTGTGGTCTGAAAATATGCAGGGAATGATCCCCATCTTTTGATACCGGTTGAGTCCTGATTTAGGACCGAGGATGTGATCTATTCTGGAGAATGTTCCATGTGCACTAGAGAAGAATGTGTATTCTGTTAGTTTGGGATGAAATGTTCTGAATATATCTGTGATGTCCATCTGATCCAGTGTGTCGTTTAAGGCCTTTATTTCCTTGCTGATCTTTTGCTTGGATGATCTGTCCATTTCAGTGAGGGGAGTGTTAAAGTCCTCTACTATTATTGTATTATTGTTGATGTGTTTCTTTGATTTTGTTATTAATTGGTTTATATAGTTGTCTGCTTCCATGTTCTGGGCATAGATGTTTAAAATTGTTAGATCTTCTTGTTGGACAGACCCTTTGAGTATGATATAGTGATATAGTGTCCTTCCTCATCTCTTATAGTCTTTGGCTTAAAATCTCATTGATCTGATATAAGGATTGCCACTCCTGCTTTCTTCTGATGTCCATTAGCCTGGTAAATCCTTTTCCACCCCCTCACTTTAAATCTGGCAGTGTCTTCAGGCTTAAAATGAGTTTTTGGAGGCAACATATAGATGGCTTTTGTTTTTTTATCCATTCTGATATCCTGTGTCTTTTGACAGGGGCATTTAGCCCATTGACATTGAGGGTAACTATTGAGAGATATGAATTTAGTGCCATTGTATTGCCTGTAAGGTGACTGTTACTGTTTATGGTCTCTGTTCCTTTCTGATCTACCACTTGTAGGCTCTCTCTTTGCTTAGAGGACCCCTTTCAATATTTCCTGTAGAGCTGGTTTGGTGTTTGCAAATTCTTTCAGTTTTTGTTTGTCCTGGAAGCTTTTAATCTCTCCTTCTATTTTCAATGATAGCCTAGCTGGATATAGTATTCTTGGCTGCATGTTTTTCTCGTTTAGTGCTCTGAAAATATCATGCCAGCTCTTTCTGGCCTGCCAGGTCTCTGTGGATAAGTCAGCTGCCAATCTAATATTTTTACCATTGTATGTTACAGACTTCTTTTCCCGGGCTGCTTTCAGGATTTTCTCTTTGTCACTGAGACTTGTAAATTTTACTATTAGATGACGGGGTGTGGGCCTATTCTTATTGATTTTGAGGGGCGTTCTCTGAACCTCCTGAATTTTGATGCTCATTCCCTTTGCCATATTGGGGAAATTCTCCCCAATAATTCTCTCCAGTATACCTTCTGCTCCCCTCTCTCTTTCTTCTTCTTCTGGAATCCCAATTATTCTAATGTTGTTTCGTCTTATGGTGTCACTTATCTCTCGAATTCTCCCCTTGTGGTCCAGTAGCTGTTTGTCCCTCTTTTGCTCAGCTTCTTTATTCTCTGTCATTTGGTCTTCTATATCACTGATTCTTTCTTCTGCCTCATTTATCCTAGCAGTGAGAGCCTCCATTTTTGATTGTACCTCATTAATAGCTTTTTTGATTTCAACTTGGTTAGATTTTAGTTCTTTTATTTCTCCAGAAAGGGCTTTTATATCTCCCGAGAGGGTTTCTCTAGTATCTTCCATGCCTATTTTGAGCCTGGCTAGAACCTTGAGAATTGTCATTCTGAACTCTAGATCTGACATATTACCAATGTCTGTATTGATTAGGTCCCTAGCCTTCGGTACTGCCTCTTGTTCTTATTTTAGTGATGAATTTTTCCGTCTTGTCATTTTGTCCAGATAAGATTATATGAAGGAGCAAGTAAAATACTAAAAGGGTGGCAACAACCCCAGGAAAATATGCTTTAACCAAATCAGAAGAGATCCCAAATCGTGAGGGGGGAGAAAGAGGATAAAAAGAGGTTCAAAAAGGAAGAAAGAAAAAAAAAAGAAAAGAAAAAGAAAAGAAAAGAATTAAAAAAAGAAAACAAAGAAAGAAAAATATAAAAAAGAAAAAATATATATATTAGATAAACTAGTTAAAAAGCGTTAAAAAAGAAAAGGGTAAAAGTTAAAAAAAAATTTTACCAGAAGGCAAGAAAATAAAAATGAAAATGTAAAAAATTAAATTAACTGCAAGACTAAAAAAAGTCACAGGGAGAAAGCCATGAGTTCTGTGCTTTGCTTTCTCCTCCTCTGGAATTCTGCTGCTCTCCTTGGTATTGAAACCACACTCCTTGGTAGGTGAACTTGGTCTTGGCTGGATTTCTTGTTGATCTTCTGGGGGAGGGGCCTGGTGTAGTGATTCTCAAGTGTCTTTGCCCCAGGCTGAATTGCACTTCCCTTACCAGGGGCCGGGCTGAGTAATCCGCTCGGGTTTGCTTTCAGGAGCTTTTGTTCCCTGAGCGCTTTCCGTAGAGTTCCGGAGGAAGGGAATACAAATGGCGGCCTCCTGGTCTCCACCCCGGAGGAGTCGAGAGCCCGGGGCCCCACTCCTCAGTGCGCCCTCAGAGAACAGCGCCCAGTTACACCTGTCTGCTTGACCTCCGGCTGCGCTCCGAGCTCACCAAGCCTGTGGCTGGTTCAAGGTAACCCCGAGCTGTGAGCTTACTGTCGGCTCTGTCTCTGTTGCCGGTTTTCCCATTCTAATACCCGCAAGCTCTGCGACACTCAGACACCCCCGATCCTTTTGTGACCCTGCGGGAGCTGAGGCCACACTGACCCCGCGTGGGCTTCGCCCCGGTTTAGCCTCTGGAGCGATGACCCTCAGTGGAACAGACTTTTAAAAGTCCCGATTTTGTGCGCCATTGCTCCGCCGCTTGCCAGGAGCCAGCCCCTCCCCCCGGGGTCTATCTTCCCGTCGCTTTGGATTCACTTCTCCACCAGTCCTACCTTTCAGAAAGTGGTTGTTTTTCTGTTTCCAGAATTGCTGTTCTTCTTCTCTTCGATCTGCCGATGGATTTGCAGGTGTTTGCTATCTTTAGATAAGCTATCTAGCTGATCTCCTGCTAGCTGAAGTAGTCTCAGCCTGCTACTTCTCCACCATCTTGACTCCTCCCCTCAGTTCGGCAATATTTCTGTTATTGCCTTTGGTTTGTTTATATTTACTGTTAACAACATAAAATAATTATATCTTTTTCTTTTTGTTCCTTTTAAAATATGATAGTATCCTTAGATGATATCACGTATATGTTCAGAACATGAAAAAAATCACAAGCTAATGATCAGCTATGGTAGCTTAAATTTCTGGAGTATTCATAAAGTTTCATATTTTACAGAATCTTAAGGCACGTTCAGTTTCTATGACTCAGGAGGTCAGGCTCTGCTTTATATTATCAGCTAAAAAAGGGCACAGTGCTTAAATAATTTTGAAATCTTAGAAAATATTCCATTTAGTTGCTGCTTGAAATATATATTACCTCAATTAAATTAGTTGGAAATTGGCATTTTAACATCTGTTAAATTTTAAAAGTATACATTTAATCAGCATTTCATTATAATAACAAAGAGCTCACCATCTACCTAATATTTTCCAAGCTGGGCACTTAGTTGAGACTCCGTGTTTCTCACTGGTCTTAAGAGTCATGTTGCCCTGACTTGATAAGATCTAGATAACAGATCTCAAGTGTATGCCTAAATCTCTCAGGTGACCCATTGAGGTGATGATGCCACAATCTTTTCTCTCAGAAGAGAGGAAGAGCTGGTGTCAGTTCTGTGGGTATATATACGCTTTTTAATTAAGAAAAAACATAGGCAGTAAAATATTTTATGGACTCACAGTTATTAATGTTATTAACATTTTGAAATTTGCTCCCTTGATGATACTTTCTCATGTTACTGAATCACAGGAACTATGGAAAGTGGCCCTGGATAGCCTATAATGTCCAATCAGTAGTATTTAATAACTGAGACAACACATCATTTCCCTATAGATGCCTGCATCCACAATATCCCACAATCATAAAAAAAGATACTTTCTTTTTTAAGTTTAAGCTACTTCTAAACCATGCTTTTAGTCAGAATAAAATTAAATTCTTGTAAGAGGTATAAAATAATGTAACTTCTAACAAAATAAATGGAAATTTTTGAAGTTTTACTGTCTTTTGAAGGAAAACATCACTGCCTCGTCTCATCCTGATAACAAGAAATGAGATGACACAGCTCTTTGCTCTCAGCAATTTTATGTGTGTGTGTGTGTGTGTGTGTTAGTTGGTTTTGTGGATCAGATGCATTAGTATTTTTTTTTAAAGATTTGTGGGACAGACTATTTTTATAGAAGCGATAAATAGGACATATGTCTTGTTAGTGTCAGTAGCCATTCTTACCCCACTTGGAATAAGGGCAAACGAGGAACCAACACAAACGATTTCTGGGAAGTGATTCCATTACCTTGAACCTTTCTCAGTAGAAGAAAAGGTGGGAGATCTCAGGTAGGAAGCTGAGACACTTTTGCCTCACAAATAAGTACACAATTCATAGGCCATTAAAACTGGGAGGGCTGCTGCAGGCTGTTGGCTGGAAGGATTTGCAGAGAGCAAATGAAGACAGACAGGTACGTTTAAGGTCTCTTGGCCATAGCCAGGACACCATTTACAAAATGTGCCCATAATATAAGTAGGAAACAGAACTTGACCAAAGCCTGCTGCATGTCCTATCTTCCCTCAATTTACACAGCGAAGACACTGCCCTCCACCACCACCTCCTCACAGAACCCTCCCTCGTTGTCAGTCAGAAACTTACTGTGGACTTCAGATGAAGAAGTAGGTAAAGAAAGGAAGAAGAGAAGAGGGGAGACAACCATTACCAACACACACACACACATACACACACACACACACACAGTGGTGTTGGTCTCTGCTTTATCCCAGCCACCTAGTTAACAAATGGGGATCCCATGGCACAGAGTCTCCCCAAGCCACACGGGTACTCAGTTTCCACACCTGACTCTAATCCAGTGCTTCCTCTGCTACACGACTTGAGCAGTGTAAAAGGATCCCTTTCCTAAGTCAGACAGATGATATCCCTACAGGAAATTATTTCCACCACCACCAGATAATGGTACATATCACTTATTTCAGAGAGAAAAAAAGGAAGGAAAAGTCATCTTGCCATTTAGATAATGAAAATTTCAGAGAATAGAAAGCTCTCTGGATCACAGTCTGGTTTTTCATTTGTTTGTTTTTTAAATATTTTATTTGACAGTGAGAGATAGTGAGGGAGGATAGAGGGGAAACACAGCAGGGGACCTGGAGAGGGAGAAGCAGGCTTCCCACCCAGCAGGGAGCCCAATGTGGGGCTTGGTCATGGGATCAAGCCAGAGCTGAAGGCAGACACTTAACGAATGACTCACCCAGGCATCCCAATGACAGTTTGTAATATTTCTCTAAAAGAAAAGAATGACAAATGGGAATTTAAATCTATTAACTTTCATGAAAATAAGTACAACGGAGTGTGTTCCACTTTTCCCTCTGGGTGGACTCCTTCGTGAGAAGTGTACCTTTGTCCGCATCTTGAATCCACCTGCAATTCCAAGTAGTCCTCACAGATTTTGAGGATTGGAGGCAAAAGTACACAAAGCCCAGTTCCTGGAGATACCATCCCGGCTTTGCTCATCTGAGAGGCTTGGGAAGTCCATTAAGAGTGAGACAGTAAGGGCCGATTTAATGTTAAAATCTGTTTAACTATTAGGGCCTGCTTAGCTAGAGCAACTCCATATTGCCTAGGTAGCCATATTGTTGCTTACATCCACGGACTTCATTCCAGGAATAAACACCCCATTAGTTCCTGGTATTGGTTCCAGGTATCGATTCCGGGAGTAAACACCTTAACAATAGAAGCCACATACCTTGAGGTCCGTGGTTATGCCCTATAAAACCAACTTGTGAGATCGGGATGGGGTCACTCTTTTTGGAGGCGGACCTGGCCGGTCAGTCTGACTTCTAGTGCTTGGCATAGAATAAAGTTTGCATAACTTTCACTTTGTCTCAGTCTCATTCCTTTGATAATGGGCCCGAACAGAGACCTTTTTGTGGAGGGGCTCACCAGGTGACTGGACAGGATAGTACACAGGGGTGCAGAAGGAACACATTAGAACTTCCATTTAGAAACTTTTTCATCTCATTATTTAAAAATCCTTATATTTATATAAGCTTTGCATTGGATATAAATTATAGACTTATGATGCATGTAGTTAACTTACAAATACATAAACACATACAATAAGAGGCTACATACTCTGAAAGATTTTTATGGGATCAAAGAATGGTAGAAACGTAGAGACCACTGACATGAACAAGATTCCTGTTTTTTTCTAAGAAGCTGATCCAGAATCCAAAACAACCATTGGTTCTGGGCTCCATCAGCCAAACCATCTATATGGCTGGTCCAGAAAGAATGAGGACCATGGAACTCCAGAAGGGCTGTTTCACCAAACTTGGCAACCTTGATCATCCCCTCATAGGCAGGGCGTGGGGGTCCAGAAAGAATGAGGACCGTGGAACTCCAGAAGAGCTGTTTCACCAAACTTGGCAACCTTGATCATCCCCGCATAGGAAGGGCGTGGGTGCCACAGAGGTGAGTGAACCATTCTGCCCCAACTCACCTGCAAACACAGCAGAGCTGTGCATAAATAAAACCCCAAGCCTGTGGTGAGGGTTGTGTTGAGGGGAAACGATAGGGAGGTGAGATTCAGTTAGAGTGCAGTGAAGGAACCTCATGCCGTTCCTGGACCATCAGACCTACGGGAGGTGTGGGGAAGGTGCAGAAGCCATGGGAACCCCGGACAACATTTAGCAGAGATCACACACACCATACTCAGGAGAATCGTTAAGAATGCAATGGTTTGCATTTCCATTACATTTTTGTGAGTATCCTATTGCTCTCAAGGTAAAATTTTGAAGGTATTTTCCAACGTAAAAAAAATGGAAAATCCACTGGGAGATGTTATTTGCTTTGGATCATGTGAATAGTTCTGCGGACAGAAAAGAATGGATTCCTGCAGTCAAGTATATGGACACAGTGACTTGACTAGGAAGCAAGGGGGCTAAATACATTGGACCAAATTAAACAGATTGGCTATTCCTCGGGCACACAACCACTGATGGTGCTCACAAGCTGGCTTATTAAGACAGACCTCTAGCTAACAGGCCAAGCAGCTGCTGTGAGTGCACTTAAGCACAGACAGCCTGGGAAACACCCCAAGGTAAGGGCTACAAGCAAGGATGCAGCGAGGTCAGCCAATGACCCAGTTCTGGTGAAGGCAGCATCTGCGCTGGTCAGCTCTCACCATAGAGGATGATGTGAGAAGCACAAGTGGAGAAAGAGAAGTATTTCAACTTCGATGTCAGAATCAATCACCTGAATGTATCACTAGATGTAGAAAACGAACTGAACTGAGAGTCTAACTGGTTCATCCACGATGCGCTGTCTACGTTACCTGCTTGTCTTCTGCAAAAAGGATGTCATTATTTCACAGATTCTCTGATCCCCACCACACTGGGAGAGTCTGATATACTTGTCAAGGTGAAGCCAGACATCAGGGGACAGACTCACAGGAAGTATGAATGTCGTGCAACTCCCTGAGAGACCGGCACCAAACGAAACATTTCATGGCATGACATGATAAGATATGATATATGATGGATGTATCGACAAACAAAGGGATGGTGAAAAATACTATAAATTATAGATGTGAAAAAAAAATGACCTCTGCCATCTCAGGAGAAGTACCCTACTTTTAACTTAATTCTGCCACTCTCAAGGGCTATCATGTCTGTGTTCTTTTTATTGGGGTGACATTTTTGCCTGTACTCAGCATATGGATAATTTATCAGTGAACAAGTTCTTATTAAAACCCTTTGCAGGAATGCCTGAGTGGCTCAGTGGGTTAAGCCTCTGCCTTTAGCTCAGGTCATGATCTCAGGATCCTGGGATCGAGCCCAGCATTGGGCTCTCTGCTCAGCGTGGAGCCTGCTTCCCCCTCTCTCTCTGCCTGCCTCTCCGCCTACTTGTGATTTCTCTCTGTCAAATAAATAAATAAAATCTTTTTACAAAACCCTTTGTATTCAAATTACAAGCAGACTTTATATAATAAATGCCTTTCTATTATATAAATGTCATTTATTTTTATGATAATTTATACACTTGTATACATCTTATACATTTTTATAATAAATGTTGTTATATAATAAGTGTTTTGTGAATGTCCCCTTTGTTTTATAACATTCCACTCTGATACCAGTCCACTAGTTTTCTAGGGAATAACAGTGGGATGGTGAAAAGTCAGAGGTTGAAATCTTAAGCAAAGGGAATCAGAGGGCCCAGGCTGAGACAGTGATTAAGAGAGAGTGCAAGAACTGAAATCATCTTGGTGGTTTTAACATTTATGAATTTTTACTATGTCAAAATAAATATAAAATTTGGGAGTGGAAGAGTTAAGGCAATCTTAGAGAATACACCCAAGCCAGCAATGCACTTACCCATTAATCTCTTTCTCCCCATACATTGAACAGGTTTTGCTAGAAGACCTGTACATTTCACTAATTTCTAGAATTCAAGAATTATATCTCCCAATAGAAGGTAAAAGCTTACCCATGTTCCCTTTACTGATGGGACGGTGGTGGGGGTATCCAGCCCTGCTAATGTCCAGAAGTGGCCCTGATTCACACCAGGGCCGTGTTACTCTCCTCTTGAACATAAATGCCAAGGGGTATCACAGAACACCAACGCCAGACAAAGTTACTCTGAGATCATGATAAAGGGGGACAAAATGAAGGTAACTCATAATTGTTTTTAAGTATAGAAACAAAGATCACCCCCAAAATATCCCCCAAAATACCAGGCACCCCATTCTCTTCATTAATATGAGTGACATCTACCTCGTTACCGGTAATGGTTTCTTCTGACTATAATCTTCCCTCCTATAGATAAGATTTATTGATATCATAGAATTGCCTCTGCCTTCAGCATCCAATTAAATGTGATTAGATTCAGCATTCAATCTAAATCCAATCTAAAGTGACCCCCCACTTTTCGTCCTTCCCTCAAATCACCCAACCAAAACCCAATCCAACAGCAGATTTTTTTCTAACACCTCCTCCCCAGACACCTCCTGGTTCCCCATGGTATATGTTCTCCCTCGTTGCAATGAATAATAAGCCCAGCTTGTTCTGGATAAAACTCGTTCATAGGAGTGTTCCTGGTGGTCCCCAGCTAGAGGATGTGGACTTTGGAATGATCTCAGGGCAACCAGCTGATTCTCCCTCCCAAAGGAGAACACCCCCCATTCTTCAGTCCTTCCTCCAAACAGCACTCACTCCACAGCACTTCCATCCTCCCCCAGCTGAGTCAGGTCCCATGTGCTGCATTCTCCAGACCCCCTGCACTCCCTCCTGTGACAGCCACTGCCTATCATGGCAGGCTTCTCACAAGTGCATTGAAAGCTCCTTGCAGGCCCAGGGAGGAATGTCTGACCACATTGCCTGTAATTAGTCTGGGGCCTGTTGAAACGGATCAGTAAAAGTTGGCTTATTCATGGACACATGTCGTAGAGCTTTCCAATCTCCCTGAAGACTGAATCACAACAGTGTAATCACATCTTTAAAAAGGTTTCCAAGTAGCCAATATGTTTTGATAAGAATCTGTAAGATAAAACAGCATTAACAATTGAAATTTAATGATGCAAAGAAAACTCCAAATTATTGAATCTAAGTCTTTTATTTTATATGTCAAATATAAATATCCTTGTCACTTTTGAAATTAATCACAAAACTTAAGTGTTTACAGAATACAGTTTAAAAGCATTTTACCTTAAGGTATTACTTTATGATGACAAAAAAAATCATTTAAAAAGCTATTACCAAAGAATATATTTAAGATAATTTAAATATGCAACTTGCAACAACCACATATATTGTAAATCTACTATTCTAAAAACAAGAAACAATTATCTCTTGTTTACTTTAACATTTAATGTGCTGAAAAGTCCAGAGAACCATTGGTTTATTAATAAATTCATATAAAAAAGGGTAGTGAACAATCACACTGCATGCATTTTCCCTCTTTGAAAATTATTTTTGAATTATTGAAAGTGTTTACAGACATTATTTGAAAGGTGTGCAAGAGAGAGGAAAATATGCCTGCATGCTTACTGCCTAACAATTTAAATTACAAATATACAGAAGCACCAACTTTCAGTTATTAGATGAATAAATTTTAGTTATTTAATGCATAAAGTGGTGATTATAGTTAATAATAATGTATTATACATAGAAATTTGCTAGGAGAGTAGATCTCAAGTGTTCTCTCCACAAGAAAAGGGCAAAGACATAAGGTGATAGATATTTTAATTAGCTTAACTGTGGTATGATTTCCTGGTTTCACTTGTGAGATGATTGTGAAATCATTTCACAATATGTAGGTAAGTGAAAACATCACATTGTACAACCTTAATCCATACAATCTTTATTTGCCCATCATACCTCAGTAAAGCTAGAAGAAAAAAATGCACAGATGTATACACACACATGTATATCCGTATATGTTACACGGTGTGTATACATGTGTGCATTTTAGCATCCTTAAATTTGTATTACCTATTCCAGTTTTTGCTGAAAAATGCTGTTTTCATTATTCTACATAATATGGCACACTAAGGTTGATAAGCAGATATGATGCCCAAGTAACTTTTTTCTTTCTCCAGGGGTTTCTGCCAGGTCAACCTGAACTTGAGTTTGGAGAATTGCCTCCCTGCTCTACACCAACCACTGCCAGCATCCCCAGCTCATTCCCAATCCTCTGGTTCTCCAAAACTTTCATGAGCATAAAGAGAGGTTTTTTTTCTTGGGAAAACATTGGATAGCTCTACTATTGACCACCTGTGCATTTATAATGAAGGATCAATCTATGTGATTTGTCTATAAACTTGGAAGGGCAAAAGGAATGCTTTTCCTTTTTACTCAGAATAACTAAAGGTATGAATGAATATACTATTAAAGGTAAATTTTCATTAAAAAAAAAAAAGTGTTCACAAAAAAGAACTAAGAGTTCTTTGTGTGTCCCTACCTCTAAGAGGTTTTCTCCTAGGATTTTCTTTGATCATTTTATAATGTTATGTTTTATAGCTAAGTTTCTGATCTATTTTGAGTTAATTAGTATTAAGGGTCTGAAGTTTGGGTTGAGATTTTTTGAGCCTATGGATGTCCATTTTCTCCAGTATTATTTTTTAAAAGACTGGCTTTCCTCTTTCAGAAAAAAATTGTCGGAGACCATAGTGAGCGAAGAAAAAAAAAAGTAAAACTGAAAGTGAAGATTTTTATTGCCTTTATAAAAAATGCTTTAAGAGATTGCCATTTCTAAACAAATAACAATTTATAGATAGAGTTACATTAAGCAATAAATAATTGTGAAATTGAATCATGTTCAAAATTAACCTAGCATGTTTGAGGAGAAGATCTCATTAATCATATCCATTGCTATGAGATCATCACAACTTTGTGGGTATATTGGTGAATCTGAAACACAACTTGATCTCACATGGCCCTGCTGTCATCTTGGGCCCTCACTCAGGATTGTAAGGTCACCTCCACTTTTTCTGTTGCGTCTTCCTCTATCTTCAAGCCAACAATGATATATCAAATCCCCCTGTGCCTGAAATCTCTCTGACCTTTTCTTCTTTTTACCAGACAAAGCCTGTGTAAAGAGCTCACCTGATTGGGTCTGGCCCACCTGGATAACCTCTATGTCTTAAGGTCAAGTGACTCAGAGTTTTAATTACATTTGCAAAAATTTCTTCACAGTGGTACCTAGATTAGTGTTTGATTGAATAATAAGAAGACCTGAATCTTGAAGAACTGTGTTTAGAGTTATTCCTACAATGGGGCACCTGGGTGGCTCAGTCAGTTAAGCATCCAACTCTTGATTTTGGCACAGGTCAGGATCTTAGGGCTGTAGGATTGAACCTATTTAAGATTCTCTCACTCCCTCTCCCTTTTCCCTCCCCTTCCTCTCTAAAATAATAATAATAAAATTATTCCAACCATGACTTACATCCATATTGTTCTCCATACTGGCTTCACTAATTTATAGTCCTACCAACAATGCATGAGTATTCCCTTTTCTCCACATCCTCACCAACAATTGTTATTTCTTCTGTTTTTGATGTTAGCCATTCTAACAGGTGTGAGGAGATATCTCACTGTCATTTTGATTTGCATTTTCCTAATGGTTACTGCTGGTATGCATTTTTTTTTGTACCTGTTGGCTATGTATATGCATCTAGAGGACTGTTGCAAGTTTGTTTGTATCTGCATGTACCTGTTGGCCATTCTCTTCCAAATCTATCTAGAACTCACTCAAGCAGGCTAGCCCACTACCAAAATACCTGCCTTAGAAATCATTCCTCCTCTCTCTCTGCCTGCTTCTCTGTGATCTCTGTCTGTCAAATAAATAAATAAAATCTTTTTAAAAAATGGGGTGCCTGGGTGGCTCAGTGGGTTAAAGCCTCTGCCTTTGGCTAAGGTCATGATCCCAGGGTCCTGGGATCATGCCCCACATTGGACTCTCTGCTCAGCAGAGAGCCTACTTCCTGCTCTCTCTCTCTGCCTGTCAAATGAATAAATAAAATCTTTTAAAAAATTGAAAAATTAAAAAAAATTGGGGCTCAGTGGGTTAAAGCCTCTGCCTTCAGCTCAGGTCATGATCCCAGGGTCCTGGGATGGAGCCCCACATCAGGCTCTCTGCTCATCGGGGAGCCTGCTTCCTCCTCTCTCTCTTCCTGCCTCTCTGCCTACTTGTGATCTCTGTCTGTCAAACAAATAAATAAAATCTTAAAAAAAATAAAAATTTAAAATTTAAAAAAATTTAAAAAGAAAAGAAATCACTGACCACTTTCTACATCCAAAGTTTACTTGAAAATCTTTATCTTAACAAACAAATTGACATTGATGGAAACCAAAACCTCCTCATTGGAATGATGTCTTCATTTGTCTTCTAGGCACTCTATTCTCTGGTAACTCTCCTACCTCAGGAGCCACTGTATCTATGTCTTTTTTGTTATTTTATCCCTATTTTGTCATTCTGCTTTTCTCTAACTCCTTGGATTTAATATTGTCTCAAGACTTTAGATCCCATTGGTATGCTGGTTACTCACAGGTTTGTATTTCCAGCCTGGACCTATACCCCTGAACTCCTTCTCATATGTCTAACTCCATATGTGTTGGCTCCCACCAAGTGTCTAGAAGTCATCTGATCTTTCCTTATCTCCTATCCTTGCTCTTTGAATCTTTTCCCACCTCCAATCTTTCTTCTTCCAGCTAATGGCAACTCCATTCCCCTAGTAGCTTAGGCAAAAATTTTTGATGTCATCCTTAATTTCCAACTCACATCCCACATCTTTCATATCAACCAATCCCACTGGCCCTATTTCAGAATTTTAACTGGTGTCTAGCAATGTCTAACTCCCTCTCCTGCTCTTACCCAAAACTTATCACTTTTTCCTGGGGTTTTTTCATTTCCTAACTTAGATGACCTCTACTGCTTATACCTTATGCTTCTACAGTTTATTCTTAAAAACCAGAAGGAGTGAGACTACTAAAACAAGGCATACAGTGCCACCCCTCTGCTCAAAGCACCAGAAGAACTTCCCGATTCGTGCAGTCAAGTCTAAAGTGTTTACCATGGCTAACCAGGCTCTCCACTCTTCCCAGCAATCCCCCTTCCTTGATCTCTACCTTCTCTGTGTTGTCTAGTTTGTCTCTGAGCTCTTCTTTAAACCTGTCACAGCTTTTCACCTTATTTGCTTTGGCTCTGTCCTCACGTGCTTCTCCCAGACATTTACATGGCCCTGCCCTCACTTCCAGCTCCTCTGCTAAAAAGGCACCATGATAGTAAAAACTTCTCTGATCACCCTCTTTTTTTTTTAAAGACAATTGTCCCCACTTCCCCATTTTGCAATCTTTGCCCCCCTTTTGTTTCATTTTATTTAAAAAATTATTTTTAGAACTGGTATAGAAAGATCATGAACTCACCTCCTTCCATAAACACAACAAACCTATGGCTGCATATGCAATAATTCCCTCCTCTGAAAGAATCCTGAAAACTGTAAGGACCTATTTGGCCAGAGTGACTCCATCTCAGTTAAATAGCCACTTTGTTGTTTATGCAGTAAACTTAAATTGACCCTGCCCCCCAGAGAAACTTACTTAAAGCAAGTCCAGAAACCAGTAAAATGTAGTCAGCTAAGGGGGGACCCTCTTACACTGTTGGTGGGAATGCAAGTTGGTGCAGCCACTTTGGAGAACAGTGTGGAGATTCCTCAAGAAATTAAAAATAGAGCTTCCCTATAACCCTGCAATTGCACTCCTGGGTATTTACCCCATAGATACAGATGTAGTGAAAAGAAGGGCCATCTGTACCCCAATGTTTATAGCAGCAATGGTCATGGTCACCAAACTGTGGAAAGAACCAAGATGCCCTTCAACGGATGAATGAATAAGGAAGATGTGGTCCATATGGGGTATTGTGCCTCCATCAGAAAGGCTGAATACCTAACTTTTGTAGCAACATGGACGGGACTGGAAGAGATTATGCTGAGTGAAATAAGTCAAGCAGAGAGAGTCAATTATCATATGGTTTCACTTATTTGTGGAGCATAACAAATAATATGGAGGACATGGGGAGATGGAGAGGAGAAGGGAGTTAAGGGAAATTGGAGGGGGAGATGAACCATGAGAGACTATGGACTCTGAAAAACAATCTGAGGGTTTTGAAGGGGTAGGGGTTGGGAGGTTCGAGGAGCTAGGTCGTGGGTATTATGGAGGCCATGCATTACACGGAGCACTGGGTGTGGTGCAAAAACAATGACTTCTGTTACGCTGAAAAGAAATTTAAAAAAAAATAGTAGTCGGCATAGAATAAAGCTTTGCATAACTTTAACTTTGTTTCAGTCTCATTCCCCTGGCCAATCAGTCTGACTTCTAATACTTGGCACATAATAAAGCTTTAAATAACTTTCACCTTGTCTCAGTCTCGTTCCTTTGATAATGGACACTAACAAAAACTAGATGAACAGTGCCTCCACCACAAATTATAAAAGAGCTACACTGAGATAGGTAGGAGCAGCAGAGACATGCTTTCACCAAAAACACCACCACTCCAGGCAGAGCAACACACAATCAGAAGGACCTCAAAGATATCGAACTTTTCCTGAGGGGCAAGGAACTTGTCTTCTATATCAGGCACCCCAATCCCTGGGCCCTGCACCAGAGAGATAAGCCTCCAAAACACTTGGCTTTCAGAGCGATAGGTACTAAAAAAGCCATGTGTTGTGATGAGCACTGGGTGTTTGGGGGTTTTCTTTTGCCTGATTTTTTTAACTTTTTTATTATGTTATGTTAGTTACCATACAGTACTGCATAAGTTATTGATGTAGTGTTCCATGAAGTGCTGGGTGTTATTCATAACTAATGAATCATTGAACACTACATCAAAAACTAATGGTGTATTATACAGCGGTTAACTGAACATACATACATAAGAAAGACACTTGGCTTTCAAAACCAATAGCGAGTATGTCCAGGACGACCACAGAACTCTAGGGAATAGACTATCCATTCTTAAAGGACTCACACAGAGATTCACTCAACCTGGGACTGAGCATAAAAGCAGCATTTTGAAAAAACCTAGACCATATGTGGAAACTACTAATCTTAAAGTGACTTCCAGAAATGAAAGTGCTGGTGGGCACCACTGTTGTAGTCCCACTCTGGTGTTGGCAGGTACCATATTGGCACTCTGACCTACTAGTGCCACTGGGCACACCCTGCCACACACATAACACAGCACACTGCAGCCAGCCAGGAGAACCCCAGCTCTATTCTATATGCCAGCTACACCAGAGCCATCCAGGAAAGCACCCTATCCCCCTATGCTTCAGCCATGCCAAGGTCCGATGCCTCATCTATGTGCTGCCTACAAGAGACCCACTTCAAAATGAAGGCACATGCACCCATGAAAAGACATTTCATGTAAGTGAAAACCAAGAGAAGCTGTTGTAGTTAGACTCAGAAAAAATAGACTTTAAAATAAAGGCTGTAACAATAGACAAAGAGGGGCATTACATAATGATAAAGTGGTCAATCCAGCAAGAAGATGCAACATTTATAAATACTTATGTACAAAATATGAGAGCGCTACAAGACAGACAGCAAATATTAACAGACCTGAAGGGAAAAATTGACACAAGAAAATATAATATACTACAATACAAGTAGACAACTTGAACCCCCCCTTACATCAATGGATGGATCATCCAATTAGGAAATACATAGGGAAATATCAGTCTTAAACAATATGTTAGACCACATGGACTTAAAAGACATGTACAGGACTTTCCATCCGAAAGTAGCAGAACACATACTCTTCTCAAGTGCATATGGGACATTCTTCAAGATGTATCACATGCTAGGCCACAAAACAAGTCTCAGTATATTGAAGAAGACTGAAATCATATCAAGCATCATTTCCAACAACAGCAGTATGAAATTAGAACTCAATTGCAGGAAGAAAACTGGAAAAATTATTAATAAGTGGAAATTAAACGTGCTATTGGACAACCAATTGACAATTAAAGAAGTCAAAAGAGAAATGAAGAAATACCTAGAGACAAATGAAAATAGAAATGGGACCTATCAAGGGCACCTGGTGGCTCAGTCAGTTAAGCATCTGCCTCTGGCTCAAGTCATGATCTTGGGGTCCTGAGATCAAGCCTCACATCAGGGTCCCTCCTTCTCACTCTCCCTCTGCCCCTTCCCCACTTGTGCACTCACACGCATTCTATTTCTCAAATAAATAAATAAAATCTTTAAAAAACTTTAGGAAAAATCGAAATGAGACATATCAAAATCTATGAGATGCAGGAAAAGCAGTTATAAGAGGGAATTTTGTAACAACCCAAGCCTACCTCAAAAATCAAGAAAAATCTCAAACAAGCAATTTAATTTTACAGCTAAAGGAACTAGAGAAAAAGAAAAACAAAGAACAAACAAGGATCAAAGTTAGAAGAGGGGAAATAATAAAGATCAAAGCAGAAACAAATAAAATACAGACTATAAAGGCAATACAAAAAAATAATCAATAAAACTTAGAGTTGGTTCTTTGTAAAGATAAAGAAAATTGACAAACCTTTAAGTAGACTAGCCAAGAAAAAGAGAGGGTTCAAATAGATAAAATACAAATAACATGCAAGAAGTCATAACTAATGTCAAGAAAAATACAAAAGATAATAAGAGACTACTAAGAAAAGAGAAGCCAAGAAACTGGACAGCCTAGAAGCAATGGATACATTCCTAGAAACATACAGTCTGAATCATAACAAATAGAAATTCTGAACAGTTTGATTACTGGCAAGGAGATTGAATTGGTAATCAATACTTTCCAAAAACCAAACGTCCAGGACCAAGGATTTATAAGTATATCAAAAAGAGTAAAATACCTAGAAATGAATTTAATTAATGAGGTTAAACACATGCATACTGAAAACTGTAAGACACCAATGAAAGAAACTAGAGATGACACATATAAATGGCAAGATATTCCATTCTCATGAGTTGAGAGAATTAATATTGTAAAAATGCCCATACTACTCAAAAAAATCTGCAGATGGAAGGCAATTCCTATCAAAATTACAATGCTGTTTTTTTTAACAGAACTAGATTAAATAATTTGTATGGAGCTATGAAACACTCCAAGTAACCAAAGCAATACTGAAAAAAGAGGGACAAAGCTGCAGGTATCCCACTCCATGATTTCAAATTATACAACAAAGCTATAATAATCACAATAGTGCTGTACGGGCATAAAAACAGACCCAGATATGAACAGAACAGATACCCCAGAAATAAACCCATGCATACATGATCGATTTATGACAAAGGAGGCAAGAACATAAAATGGGGAAAGAACAGTCCATTTATTAAATGTTTGTATAACTGGACAGCTACATACAAAGGAAAGAAACCTGATCACTATCTTACACCATATACAAAAATCAACTCAAAATGTATTTTTAAAAAACTTGAATGTAAAGTCTAAAACTATAAAACTCTTAGAATAAAACATAGACAGTAGTATCCTCTTCGTGTAGTTTTTTTTTTTTTAAGATTTTATTTATTTATTTATTTGACAGAGAGAAATCACAAGTAGCTGGAGAGGCAGGCAGAGAGAGACAAAGGGAAGCAGGCTCCCCGCTGAGCAGAGAGCCCGATGCGGGACTCGATCCCAGCACCCTGAGATCATGACCTGAGCCGAAGGCAGCGGCCTAACCCACTGAGCCACCTAGGCGCCCCCTCTTTGTGTAGTTTTTTTTGGAGCTGACTCCAAAGGCAAGGGCAAAATAAACAAAAGTGACCACATTAAACTGAAACGTTTCTGTGCAGCAAAGGAAAACATCAACAAAAAGAAAAACAGCCTCATGATATGGAAGAAGATAGCTGCAAATCATATATCTGATAAGGAATTAGTATAAAAAATAAATTTTTTAAACATTTATACAACTCAATAAGAACAACAACAACCAAAATCTGATTTTTTTTAAAGATTGTATTTATTTATTTGACAGAGAGAGATTACAAGTAGGCAGAGACACAGGCAGAGAGAAAGAGGAGGAAGCAGGCTCCCTGCTGAGCAGAGAGCCCGACAAGGGACTCGATCCCAGGACCCTGAGATCATGACCTGAGCCGAAGGCAGTGGCTTAACCCACTGAGCCACCCAGACACCCCCAAAATCTGATTTAAAATGAGCAGAGGACCTAAATAGATATCTTTCCTAAGAAATACAGGAGGCCAAGAGATGCTTGATAAGATGCTCAACATCGCTCATCAAGGAAGAAAAAACAAAACTATAATGAGGTGTCCCCTCACCTCTCAGAATGACTAGTATCAAAAATACAAGAAATAACATGCTGGTGAGGATGTGGAGAAAGGAAAACCTGCTGCACTGTTGGTGGGAATGTAAACTAGTGCAGACACTATGAGATATGGTGTGGGGGTTCCTCAAAAACTGAAAAATAAACGGCCATATGATCCAGGAATTGCACTGTGGGGTGTCTATTTGAAGAAAATAAAAATACTCTTTAGAAAAGCTAGTATACTACGGAGATACTGTTCTGTTCATGGCAGCCTTGTTCACAACAGCCAGGATATGGAAACAACCCAAGTTTTCTCAACAAATGAGTGGATAAAGTAGGTTATACCTATATTATATGTGTATGTGTATATATATATATATATATATATATATATATAAAATTGAGCATTCTCATAAAAACAAAGTCGTCCATTCTCCAAGAATATATAGCAATCCTAAATGTACATGCTTCTAGAAAAAATCTTCAAATATATGAGGTGAAAGCTAATCAATATGGAAAAAAAACACATAAATACCACAGTAGGGGAATTTAATACTCTTCACTTAATAAATGATAGAATAAGTGAGCAGAAAATCAGGTGAAGTATCTTGACTTCAAAAAGCCAGATGTGGGGCGCCTGGGTGGCTCAGTGGGTTAAAGCCTCTGCCTTCGGCTCGGGTCGTGGTCCCAGGGTCCTGGGATCGAGCCCCACATCGGGCTCTCTGCTCAGGGGGGAGCCTGCTTCCTCCCCCCTCTCTGTCTCTGCCTGCCTCTCCACCTACTTGTGATCTCTGCCTGTTAAATAAAAAAATAAAATCTTTAAAAAAAAAAAAGCCAGATGTTTTTGTGATTTCAAAAACTCAACTAGAGATTATAATGTACCATCAATATGTTGTTTTGGCTATTTCTCAAGCATTATCTGAAGAGCAAGTGTGGTTAAGTCAGGGTCTAGAGCTGTGTGCCATTTATAAGGATTTATCTCTTGCAAGGAACACCAGGAAGAAGCTAGAGGGAATGAAAGGATGGCTCATACAGAGACAGTGGCATAGTACATTTGTATTGACCTAATTGTGGAAGTTCTTGTAGCAAGACTCCCAATACAATTCATTATGTCAGCACATACATAAAATTGGGACTTAACCATTCCTTTTCTTGAACCGTATTAATGTTATGAGCCCTCTCATAAGCAAGTTTTCTTACCAGTGTAAAAGTTTTGTTTCTGATTTTTGTTTCTAAACTACAGTGAAAACTTCTTCAATCCAATTTCACATTAAGAAACAAGAAATTATAATTAATATATAAGAAATTGTTCAATGTCTCCAATAAAATAATATTTGCACATTGAAGTGGGAAAAGCAAGGGAGAGAGGAAAGAAGATGACAGGGAATAGATATTAATATGTCTTCTTTTAAAAAAAATCTAAACATGCTGGTATGTTAAGCAAAACTCAAAGTTAGAAATACATAAAAATTCGCACACATGCCATTCTGCAGCAGAGGCTGAGAACATGATAAACATGGCAGCAATCACAATACTAAAAAAATGAGAGTCTGGTTATCAAGAGCTGATGGAACTTCTGGAACCACAGAGCTCCTGACCCGTTAGCGTCTGAACCGAAGTGGGGAATCAGCATCAAATAGCAGTTTCCTGGAACCATAAATAAAATAATAATTACATAACTGTGAACTTATGCACCACAGGAGAGAACCATTTACTTGAGTTTATTAAGAAATTAAAATTCCGGTATAACTCCAGAATAAAAGTCACTCCCTTAGGACTGACTATGGGAAGATAGTTGTACTTTACATAATTTACCTTTTATCACATTATTAGAAATGTAGTGAAAATATCAGAGGGATTTATCAAGTTTTTCATCCCTCCCAAGTAATTATTAATTATAAGTGACAGCATCAATATTTTAAAAGAACTAAAGGAGAAAACACTAGATGAAATATGTGCTTTGATTTAAAAAATCATAGAAATATTAAGGATGAAAAACATGTCTAACTATTGGAGGAACACAGCAAGTCCCATCATACTGATCAATAATCAGACTATTTAATGAGGATGGACACATTATAATAGGAACATTCATGAACAGCTGTAGCTCTAGAGGAACAAGAACAGAAGACGAGGATTCTGAAACATGGTCTCAGAAGTTAATGGGACTAAGATTTGCTGAAAATATGAGACCTGGAGGAGATGCAGTGACATATGGAAGTGAGATCTAACTTGCTAGAAAAATTAGTTGGAGAGGTCAAGAAGACTAGCACTGGTGTTCAAAGAGGCATATGTAATGAATACAGACTCTTCTACTCTGCCTGGAGCCCTCTCCAGGGAGCTAGCTTGGCCAGAGCTGTAGAAGGAGACTATATAAGGAACACCTGTGGAAGCAGGAAGTTTCACTCAATGACTGAAATGTGTGAGACCAGAGGAGGGGCATTTAGGATGGACTTTAGGGATATCTAGTCTAACTCCCAATTCCATGGGTGAGTTTACCAAGGCCTGGGAAGGAGAGAAATAAGGCAGTTGATAAGTAGCTGGGCTGTGCTATAATCTAGCTTTTCAAGTTTAGTGAAACTTGAAACTTAAATTTCTTGAGGATAACTACCTTCCATTCTGAGAGATTTGAACTTCAAATTCAGGATTGCTTGCTCTCAGGCGATAGGTTTCCAGATGCCTAGTTTCCTGGAGACCTATATTGTGAATAAATGGACTACTACATAATTAGGTATTCAGTCAGTCCTCGTTTATTTGGCATATATCCTCATATCTCCTTTTAATGTTTCTAGGCCCCATCAAGTCTTATAATCCTAATCCAGGATAAATTTTAAAAACACACATATACATTCAGGAAGCTTCTTTCAGAAGTTTCATAAATGTCTAGGGTCTTCATTATAAAACTATATACCACAAAGTGTACAGCTTTAGAAGTCAATGGCATTTCCTTTCTCAATCCCTCTTTGTTAAGTCATGACCTTAGGTACAATTATATCACCAAACCCAGAGCTATAAAAAGTAAATTTATAATTTTTTCACACTGAAACCTATCTATAATTACCTTTTTTTTTTCTTTTGCCATGATGATACTCTCCAAAAATATGAAGTCCCTTGAGCTGATTGTTTCCAGAAGGCACTTTTTCTACTCCTAAATATGAATGCCAAGAACAGGTAAATTGCCCTCCTTAAGGGCCTTTATATTTTTATAATTATTTCACACTCTGCAATAATCAGTAATAGCAAAGAAAAGTTATTTCAGTTACCCTGAAATGTGCTACTAGAGTGACATATGGATGCTTGATTGACTAGGGTATGAGCACAATGTAATTTTCTGATTAATCAAAATGTCGAGGTTTTTTTAAGTCATATTTTCCAGCTAGTCAATAGAACAGGTCATAGACACTTTAAGTTTAATGAAAAACTTAAAAATTAGAAATATCCAATTAGAAAATTAGAATACCCAATGCATGGAAACCAGTAAGGTTAACAAGTAATTACGCTTCAATGTTAAGATCAATCCTCATGGGAGTGAAGACATTGGTGCTGGAAGCCCCAAGCATCCATCTCTCCAGATAGACAACAATTGTACTAGCAGAAACCATCTGAAGAAAACACTTTGCAACTCTGTAGTTTCTTTGTTAACTTGAAATGTCCAGGGGATAGTTTGCTTGGGAAATTTTGGTTAACTTGATTTATTTAAGGCATGAAGGTAATGGCAGCTACCCAGCCCCATATCAGGCAGTTGTAAAGAATATGACCCATGTTTCTGAGGAAGCTTATGGGACCAGGGTTGCCAATGATAATCTTGTCATCCAAATAGTAGGGACTTAGATTCTCATTAGGAGTTATTGCTCTGATTGATGAGATGGGGACAGGGAGGCTGGCTCCCAATACTCCAATTTCCACAGCTGAAGTGACTTCCGGGAGATTTGAAAGAGTCACATCTGTTGTTTTTTATATTAAAACAATTATAAGGGGGAATTTAGAAGGCCACACACTAAACCAAAGAAAGATGCAGCTCAGAAAAAACACCTCAGCACAGAGGTACCTTATAACATAAAAAAGCACCAAACCTTGGTTAAAGGGGGGAATCTTATTTCCAGTTTCCACATGATAAGATTCAAAATTCCAATTTTCAATTAAAAAAAATACCAAGGCATACAAACAAACAGGAAATTATAGCTGATTCAGAGAAGCAAAATAAGTCAACATAAAATGAACCTGAGGAAGCCCAGGTGTCAGGCTTATTGAACAAAGACTTTAGGATAGCTGCCTTAAAGATGCTCAAAAAGATAAATGAAGACATAGACAAAGAGGAAAATAATATGTGGGGAAAAAATAAAAAGATAAATTTATTTTTAAAAAGAACCAAAAACGGGGCACCTGGGTGGCTCAGTGTATTAAAGCCTCTGCCTCCAGCTCAGGTCATGATCCCAGGGTCCTGGGATTGAGCCCCACATTGGGCTGTCTGCTCCATGGAGAGCCTGCTTCCTCCTCTTTCTCTTCCTGCCTCCCTGCCTCCTTTTGATCTCTTTCTCTGTCAAATAAAATCTTCAAAAAAAAAAAAAAGAACCAAAAAATGTCTAAAGTTGAAAAGTATAATAACTGAAATGAAAAATACATCAAAGGGATTCAAAAACAGATTTGTGCATGCAGAAGAAAGAGTTGGTAGGCTTAAATAATTGAAATTATCAAGTCTGCAGAACAGAAAGAAAAAAAAATGAACAAAAATTGAACAGAGTCTAAGGGACCTCTAAAACACTATTAAGTGGACCAACATAGGCATTGTGGGAATGCCATCAGGAGAAGAGGGATAGAAAGGAGCAGAGTGGTGCCTGGGTGGCTCAGTTGGTTAAGTGCTGCCTTCAGCTTGGGTCATGCTCTTGAGGTCCTGGGATCAAGCCCCTTGCTGGGCTCCCTGCTCAGCTGAGAGTTTGCTTCTCTCTCTTCCTCTGCCTTCCCCCCATGCTTGCATTCTTTCTCTCTTTCTCTCTGTTTTATCACTCAAATAAATAAATAAATAAATAAATAAATAAATTTTAAAGGGAAGAAACAGAAACTAATTTGAAGAAATAATGTCAAAAGACTTCCAAAATTTAAAGGATTGAAATTATAATAAATTAGTCTACACATTCAAGAAGTTCAACAAACTCTAAGTTGAGTAAAATAAAGATACTCGTCCAACTACACATTGTAAACAAAATGTTGAAAGATAAAGCCAAAGAAATGATCTTAAAAGCAACAAGGAAGAGGTGACTCATCACACACAGGAGATCCCCAACAAGATTATCAGTCAATTTCTCATTTGTGGAGCATAAGAAATAACACGGAGGACATGGGGAGACGGAGAGAAGAGAGTTGGGGTAAATTGGAAGGGGAGATGAGCCATGAGAGACTATGGACTCTGAAAAACAACCTGAGGGTTTTGAAAGGGTGGGGGGTGGGAGGTTGGGGGAGCCAGGTGGTGGGTATTAAGGAGGGCATGTATTGCATGGAGCACTGGGTGTGGTGCATAAACAATGAATTCTGTTACACTGAAAAGAAATTAAATTAAATTAAATTAATAAATGAGCACTAGTGTAAAAAAAAAAAAAAGAAAGAAAAAGAAAATCTTGGAGACCAGAATTAGGTGGTTTGCTCTACCCAATATGCTTAACGGAAGAAAAAACAAAGACAAACAAAACTGTCAACAGAAAACTTTATATCCAGCAAAATTGTCTTTCAAAAATTATGAAGAAATGGCATTCTCAGATTTTAAAACACTAAGGGAGTTCATTACCACTACACCTTCCCTGCAATACATGCTAAAAATAGTCCCTTAAGTTTAAAAGAAAGGAAAATGGTAACTGGGAGCCATATTTTAAAAAAAGCATTGGAAAAGCGATTATTATTATAATGTTGGATTATAATATAGGCCAACTTTCTATTTTCTTCAGCATAAAAAAGACAAATGTACATTAAATAATCACTGATTTATATTATGCAGCACACAATGTATAAAGATGTAATCTATGACAATAGTAACAGAAAATGAGGGTGTAGCTGTATAGGGGGGGAGTTTTCTATGCTATGGAAGGAAGTTGGCATCAATTCAAATTATATTATTAAAACTTTTAGCATGTTAAATGTAACACTCATAGTACCTACCAAGAAATTATGTATACAGCATACATATAAAGAATTGAGAAGAGAATCAAAGTATTTCACCACACACACAAAGACACACACACACACACACAATTAAATAAAAAGAAGACAGTAATGGAGAAAAATGAGGAATAAAAAGACTACAAGCGTGTGGGAAACATTTGTTTGTCAGAAAATGGCAGAGATAATTCCCTCCTTATGAGTGATTAAGTGTAAATAAAAATAAGAAACTGGCAGAATGGATAAAAACATATGATCCAACCATATGCTGTCTACCAGAGACTCACATTATTTCTAAGACAAAAATAGATTGAACGTAAAAGGATGGAAGAATATAGTCCACACAAATAGTGACCAAAATAGAGGTTCAGTGGACCTACTAATTTCAAAGAAAATGGATTTCCATTCTTAAAAATTTAAAAGAGGCAAAGGAGTAAATTATACATTTATAAAAGGTAGAATAGTTCAAGGAAAATAAAAGTTATAAATATTTATGCACCTGATAACAAAACCTCAGATATGAAAAACTCAAAAATGAAGCAAAAAATAATAATAATTAATAATAACATGAAACGGAGGAATATCAGAAGTTTTACAATAATGGTTTCAATAATGGATTAATCAGTCAGACATAAGAAAAATTAAGAAATTAAAGTACATAAGCAGCACAATAAATCAACTAGATTAAAAAAAGATATACAGGGCGCCTGGGTGGCTCAGTGGGTTAAGCCACTGCCTTCGGCTCAGGTCATGATCTCAGGGTCCTGGGATCGAGTCCCGCATCGGGTTCTCTGCTCCGCGGGGAGCCTGCTTCCTCCTCTCTCTCTCTCTGCCTGCCTCTCTGCCTACTTGTGATCTCTCTGTGTCAAATGAATAAATAAAATCTTTAAAAAAAAAATAAAAATAAAAAAGATGTACAGAATGGTCTACCCAACAGCAGCAGAAGAGAGGTTCCCTTTTAAGTGTACATGGAACATTCCATGGGACAGATCACATGTTAAACCATAAAACAAGTCTCAATAGATTTTAAAAGGCAGTTATCATACAAAGTATCTCCTCCAACCACAACAGGATGAAGGTTGAAATACATAACAGAAGGAAAACAAGAAAAGCTATCAATATGTGGAAATTCAGGAACACACTCCTAGAGAAGCAATCACAAGGATAATTAGAAAACATTTATAGATCAATGAAAATGAAAACACAACTTACCAAAAGTTAAGAGCTGTGACAGAGGAAGTGCTCAGAAGGAAATCAATAGGTGTAAATGTCTGTTTTAAAAAATAAATAAGGTCTCCAATCAATAACACAACTTCACAACATAAGGAATTAGATACGGGAAAGCAAGCTAAACTCAGAGCTAGCAGGTGGAGGGGGAGGAGCAAGATGGTGGAGGAGTAGGGGACCCAAATTTGTTTTGCTCCCAAGAACTCAGCTAGATAGTTATCAAATTATTCTGAACACCTAGAAAGTCAATAGGAGATTGAAGAGAAGAAGAGCAGCAACTCTAGGAACAGAAAAGTGACCACTCACTGGAAGGTAGGACGTGCCAAGAAGGGACTCTAAGGCTATATATGAGAGGATAGACCATGGAGTGGGGAGGGAGTCTCTGTCAGCTGGGTACCAGCAAGCGGTGGAGCAGTGGAGTATGAAATCAGAAATTTTAGAAGTCTGCTCTGCTGAGGGACATCACTCCAATGACTAAGCAGGGGGTGGAATTCTCGCGAGGACAGTGTGGTCTCAGGATCCATGGGGGTCACAGAAGACCAGGGATATCTGAGTGTAGCAGAGCTCCCAGGTTTGGAGCAGGGACACTGGCAGCAGAGATGGAGCCGAGCATTGGGCTCTCAGCTGGGGTTGCCAGAAAACCATGATCCTGGCACAGTCGGGCCACTGCTCTTTGAGCAGGAACCCCACAAGTGGCAGATCCAGAAAAACCTCTTCCTTCTTTCTCTGGGATGAGCAGGGCAGGAATGGTGCAAAGGAATCTGCTGGGTTTGGAGACTCCAAACAAGGCCATGCACCAGAGAAAGAAACACTCGGTCACAGGCCGAGTGAGCTCAGAGTGCGGCCAGAGACCAGGGAGATGGGAGGGATTGATGGCTTTTCTCTGACAGCGCACTGAGGAGTGGGGCCCCAAGCTCTCAGCTCCTCCAGCCAGAGACTAGGTGGCCACCATTTTCATTCCCGTCCTCCAAAGTGGTACAGAAAGCACTCAGGAAACAAAAGCTCCTGAGAGTGAACCGGAGCAGATTACTTAGCCCAGCCCCTGGCAAGAGTGGTGCAATTCCACCTTAGGCAAAGACATTTGAGAATCACAGGAACAGTTCCCTACCCCAGAGGATCAGCAAGAACATCCAGCCAAGACCAAGTTCTCCGACCAAAATGAGAACTGCAGAAATTCAGACCAAGGGGAAGATAACACATAGAATTCATGTCTTTTTCCCCATGATTCTTTAGTCTTTCAAAGTTAATTTTTTTTAATTTTCTTATTTTTTCTTTTTCTTTTAAAAAAATTTTTCCTCTTTCTTATTTTAACCAAATCTTATCAATAATACCATTTAAAAAAATCTTTATTATTTTTCGTTTTTGCAGTCATATTCTATCCCTTCATTGTATTTAACCTCATTTTTTGTGTATATATATATATATAAAATATATTATATATATTTTGTATCTATATATAATAAAAATAAATATTAAAAATATAAAATATTTTAATAAATATATTTAATAAATTTAAAAAATATTAAAAATAAATATTAAAAATAAATAAATTATATATATATGTTTTTCTTTTTTGGGGGATAAGGTTTCTTATTTTATATATATATATATATATATATATATATCCTTATATATCCTAACTCTAGTGTATCACTTTGTTCTAGTACTATGCATGATCACTTTCTCTCCCCTTTTAAAATTTTTTTCTTTATTTTTTCAACCAACTTCTTATCAATTCATTTTTTATAATCTTTTTAAATTTTACATTTACAGTCATATTCCATCCCTTCATTGTATTTACCCTTTGTGTGTGTGTGTGTGTGTGTGTGTGTGTGTGTGTGTGTATATATATGTTTTTTTTTCTTTAAAATTTTGGAAGGCAGTTACATCTAACAGACCAAAATACACCCAAAATCTAGTGTGTGGCTTTGTTCTATTCACCACCCTAATCATATTCCCCGCCGCCCAATTTTCCAAAAGTTGCAGGTCTCTTCTGATTCATTTAGTTTATATTTTTCCTGGATTGTTTTTACCCTTTTAGAATTTCATTTTCTCATTCATCTATGCTTCTCTGGACAAATAACAAAACAGAAAAACTCACCTTAAGAAAAAAAAAGAACAAGAGACAATACCAACTGCCAGGGACCTAATTGATACAGACATTAGTAAGATGTTGGAGTTAGAGTTCACAATGGTGACTATAAATATACTAGCTGGGCTTGAAAAAAACATAGAAGATACTAGAGAATCCCTTTCTGGAGAAATTAAAAAACTGAAATCAAGACAAGTTGAAATTTAAAAAGCTATTAATGAGGTACAATAAAATATGGAGGCTTTTACTGCTAGGATAAATGAGGCAGAAGAAAGAATTAGTGATATAGAAGAACAAATGATGGAAAATAAAGAAGCTGAGCAAAAGAGAGACAAACAACTACTGGATCATGAGGGGAGAATTCAAGAGATAAATGATGCCATAAGATGAAATAAAAGTACAATTGGGATCCCAGAAGAAGAAAAAAGAGAGAGGGGGGCAGAAGGCATATTGTAGCAAATTATAGTGGAGAACTTCCCTATTTGAGGGAAGGAATCAGGTAACAAAACCCAAGAGGCACAGAGAACCCCCCTCAAAATCAATAAAAATAGATCAATACCCTCTCATCTAATAGAAAAACTTACAAGTCTCAAAGACAAAAAGAAAATCTTGAAAGCAGCTAAGTACATGAGGTCTGTAACCAAAATGGTAGAAATATTAGATTGGCAGCAGACCTATTCACAGAGAACTGGCAGGCCCATAAAGACTGGCATGATATATTCAGAGCACTACATGAGAAAAATATGCAGCCAAGAATACTATACTGAGTTAGGATTTCATTGAAAACAGGAGAAGAGAGAAAGAGCTTCCAGGACAAATAAAAACTAAAAGAATTTGCAAACATCAAACCAGTCCTACAGGAAATATCCAAAGGGATCCTCAAAACAAAAAGAGAGCCTAAAAGAAACATAGACCAGAAAGGAACAGAGACCATACACAGTAACAGTCACTTTACAGGCAATGGCACTAAATTCACATCGTTCAATAGTTACCCTGAATGTAAATGGCTAAATGCCTAATCAAAAGACACAGGGTATCAGAATGGATAAAAAATAAGATCCATCAATATGCTGTCTGCAAGAAACTCATTTTTTACCCAAAGGCACTTCCAGATTTAAAGTGAAGAGGTCAAAAACCATTTCCCATGCCAGTGGACATCAAAAGAAAGTTGGGGTGGCAATCTTTCATGTCAGAAAAATTAGATTTTAAACCAAAGACTATAAGAGATGAGGAAGGACACTATATCATGCTTAAAGGGTCTGTCAAAGAAGAAGTTCTAACAATTCTAAATATCTATGTCCCCAACATGGGATCAGCCAATTATATAAGCCAATTAACAACAAATAAATACATTCACAGATAATCAAATAATCAAAGAAACATTCACAATAATACAATACTAGTAGGGGATGTTAAAATCCCCAACACTGCAATGGACAGATCATCTACACAAAAGATCAACAAGGAAATAAAGGCTTTAAATGACACACTGGACCAGATGGACATCACAGATATATTCAGAACACTCCATCCCAAAGCAATAGAATGCACATTCTCCTCTAGTGCACATGGAACATTCTCCAGAATAGATCACATCCTGGGTCACAAATCAGGTCTTAACCAGTACCAAAACATTGGTATCATTCCCTGCATAATTTCAGACCACAGCTTTGAAACTTGAACTCAATCACAAGAGGGAAATTAGAAAGAACTCAAATACATGGAGGCTAAAGAGCATCCTACTAAAGAATGAATGGGTCACCCAGTAAATTAAAGAAGTATTAGGGGCACCTGGGTGGCTCAGTGTGTTATGCCTCTGCTTTTGGCTTAGGTCATGATACCAGGGTCCTGGGATCAAGTCCCATATCAGGCTCTCTGCTTGGCAGGGAGACTGCTTCCCACCCCACCCCTGCCTGCTTCTCTGCCTACCTGTGCTCTATCTCTCTCTGTCAAATAAATAAATAAAATCTTTAAAAAAATAAAGAAATATTTTTTAAAATTGTGGAAACAAATGAAAATGGAAACACAACTGTTCAAAATCACAACAAAGGTGGTCCTAAGAGGAAAGTATATAGCAATACAAGGCTTTCTCAAGAAATAGGAAAAGGTCACAAATACACAACCTAACCCTACACCTGAAAGAGCTGGAGAAAGAACAGCAAAGAAAGCCTAAATCCAGCAGGAAAAGAGACATAATAAAGATCAGAGCAGAAACCAATGAAATAGAAACCAAAAGAATAGTAGAAAAAATCAATGAAACTAGGAGCTGGTTCTTTGGAAGAATTAATAAGATTGATAAACCCCTGGCCAGACCTATCAAAAAGAAGGAGAAAGGACCCAAATTAATAAAGTCATGAAGGAAAGAGGAGAGATCGCAACCAATACCAAAGAAATACAAACAATTATAAGAACATAGTATGAGCAACTACATGTCAGCAAATTAGACATCTGGAAGAAATGGATACATTTAGAGACATATAAACTACCCAGACTGATCCAGGAAGAAATAGAAAACATGAACAGACCTATAACCAATAAGTAGATTGAAGCAGTAATCAAATATATCCCAACAAACAAGAGATGGGAGACGGGCCAGATGGCTTCCCAGGGAATTCTACCAAACATGTAAAGGAGAATTAATGTCTATTCTCCTGAAACTGTTCCAAAAAAAAATAGAAATGTAAGGAAAACGTCCAAACTCATTTTATGAGGCCAGAATTACCTTGATCCTAAAACCAGACAAAGACCCCATCAAAAAAGATAATTACAGACCAATATCCCTAATGAACATGGATGCAGAAATTCTCACCAAAATACTAGCCAGTAGGTTCCAACAGTACATTAAAAGGATTATTCACCACAACCAAGTGGTATTTATTCCTGGGCTGCAAGGCTGGTTCAACATCCACAAATCAATCAATGTGAAACAATACATTAATAAAAGAAAGAACAAGAACCACATGATACTCTGAATAGATGCAGAAAAAGCATTTGACAAAGTACAGCATCCTTTCTTGATCAAAGCTCTTCACATTGTAGGGACAGAAGGTACATACCTCAGTATCATAAAGGCATCTATGAAAAACCCACAGCAAATATCATCCTCAATAGGGAAAAACTGAGAACTTTTCCCCTAAGGTCAGGAACATGGCAGGGATGTCTACTATAACCACTACTATTCAACATAGTAGTAGAAGTCCTAGCCTCAGCAATAAGACAACAAAAAGAAATAAAAGACATCTGAATCTGCAAAGAGGTTAACCTCTCACTCTTCACAGATATGATACTTTATGTGGAAAACCCAAAAGACTCCATCCCAAAACTATTAGAACTCATACAGGAATTCAGCAAGGTGTCAGGATATAAAATCAATGCAGAGAAATCAGTTGCATTTCTAAACAACAACAAGACAGAAGAAATAGAAATTAAGGAGTTTATCTCATTTACAATTACACCCAAAACCATAAGAATACCTAGGAATAAATCTTACCAAAGAGGCAAAGAATCTGTACCCAGAAAAGTACAAAATACTCATGAAAGAAATTGAGGACGAGGCAAAGAAATAGAAAACGTTCCATGCTCATGCATTGGAAGAACAAATACTGTGAAAAAGTCTATGGTACCTAGAGAAATCTACACATTTAATGCAGTCCCTACCAAAATACCATCAACCTTTTTCAAAGAAATGGGAACAAATAATTCCAAAATTTATAGGAATCCAGAAAAGACCCCAAGTAGCCAGAGGAATATTGAAAAAGAAAAGCAAAGCTAGTGGCATCACAATTCTGCACTTCAAGCTCTATTGCAAAGCTGTAATCCTCAAGACAGTATGGTACTTGGGACGCCTGCATGGCTCAGTTAGTTAAGCAGCTGCCTTCGGCTCAGGTCATGATCCCAGCGTCCTGGGATCGAGTCCCGCATCGGGCTCCTTGCTCGACAGGGAGCCTGCTTCTCCCTCTGCCTCTGCCTGCCATTCTGTCTGCCTGTGCTTGCTCTCTCACCCTCTCTCTCTGATAAATAAATAAAATCTTAAAAAAAAATTAAAAAAAAAAAAGACAGTATGGTACTGGCACAAAAACAGACACACCAATCAATGCAACAGAATAGAGAGCCCAGAAATGGACCTTCAACTCTAAGGTCAACTAATCTTTGACAAATCAGGAAAGAATCTCCAATGGAAAAAAGACAGTGTCTTCAACAAATGATATTGGGAAAATTGGACAGCCACATGCAGAAGAATGAAACTGGACCATTTCCTTACACTACCCACAAAAATAGACTCAAAATGTATGAAATACCTCAATGTGAGAAGGAATCCATCAAAATCCTTGAGGAGAACACAGACAGCAACCTCTCTGACCTCAGCCACAGCAACTTCTTCCTAGAAACATAGCCAAATGAGAGGGAAGCAAGGGCACAAATGAACTATTGGGACTTCATCAAGATCAAAAGCTTTTGCACAGCAAAGTAAACAGTAAACAAAATCAAAAGATAACTGACAGAATGGGAGAAGATATTTGCAAATGGCATATTAGATAAAGAGCTTGTATCCAAAATCTATAGAGAACTTAACAAACTCAACACTTACAGAACAAGTAATCCAATTAAGAAATGGGAAGAAGACATGAACAGACATTTCAGCAAAGAAGACATCCAGATTGCCAACAGAAACATGAAAAAGTGCTCAACATCACTTAGCATCAGGGAACCACACCACACACTTGCTAAAATTAACAAGTCAGGAAATGGCAGGTGTCGGCGAGGACACAGAAAAAGGGAAACCCTCCTACACCATTGGTGGGAATGCAAGCTGGTGCAGCCATTCTGGAAAACAGCATGGAATTTCCTCAAAAAAATTGAAAATAGAGCTACCTTATGACCCAGAAATTGCACTACTTCATATTACTCTAAAGATATAAATGTAGTGATCTGAAGGGGCAAATGCACCCGAGTTTATAGCAGAAATGTCCACAATAGCCAAACTATGGAAAGAGCCTAGATGTCCATCAACAGATGAATGGGTAAAGAACATGTTATATATAGAGAGAGATAGATAGATATAGATATAGATGATATAGATGTAGAAAGATAGATAGATACACACACAGAGATATTATACAGCCATCAAAAATGAAATATTACTATTTGCAATGATGTGGATGGAACTAGAGTGTATTATGCTAAGAAAAATAAGTCAATGAGAGAGAAACAATTATCATATGCTCTCACTGATTTGAGGAATTTGAGAAATAAGACAGAGGATCATAGGGGAAGGTAGGGAAAAATGAAACAAAATGAAACCAGAGAGGGAGACAAACCTTACAAGACTCTTGGTCTCAGGAAACAAACTAAGGGTTCCTGGAGTGAAGGGGGGGGTGGGAGTAATGGGTGGCTGGGGGATGGACATTGGGGAGGGTATGTGCTATGGTGAGTGCTGTGAATTACATAAGACTGATGAATCACAGACCTGTACCCTGAAACAAATAATACATTATATGTTAATTTTTGTAAAATTCTAGCAGATGGAAATAAATAATGAAGTTTAGAGCAGAAATAAGTAAAATAGAGAAATAAAATAATAAGAAAAATAATCAATGAAACCAAAAATTGGTTCTTAGAAAACACTAACAAGTTTGACAAACCCTTAGGAGACTGACAGAGTATAAAGAAGAAGAAGAAGAAGAAGAAGAAGAAGAAGAAGAAGAAGGAGGAGGAGGAGGAGGAGGAGGAGGAGGAGGAGGAGGAGGAGGAGGATGAGGATGATGAGGAGGAGGAGGAGGAAATTAAAAAAAAAAGAAGAAGAAACACAAATGAAATCCATCACAATGACAGTCGTGGGGTACCTGGGTGGCCCAGTCTATTTAATGTCTACCTTTGGCTCGGGTCATGATCTCAGGGTCCTGGGATCCAGCCCCGCATCGGGCTCTCTGCTCAGCAGGGAGCCTGCTTCCTCCTCTCTCTCTGCTCTCTCTCTGCCTGCCTCTCTGCCTGTTTGTGATCTCTGTCAAATAAATAAATAAAATCTTAAAAAAAAAAGAAAAGAAAAAGAAAAATATAAGTCATAAAAAACAAAAGTGTTGGAGCACCTGGGTGGCTCAGTCATTATGCATCTGCCTTCAGGTCATGATTGCAGAGTCCATGGATGGAGCCCTGCATGGAGCTCCCTGCTCAGCAGGAAGACTGCTTCCCCCCTCCCTCTTCCCTCTCTCTCTTTCTCTCTCTCTCTGTCAAATAAATAAATAAAATCTTAAGCAACAACAAAAAAAGTGTTCCCTAAGATATTTGTCATGAATGCATAAGCATAAATATGACAAATCTGAAGGCTTTGTTATCAAACAGGTCATAATACAATCAGATAAGTTCTTGGACAATTCCTGGAAGACATTCCATCATAAATTATTTTTTAAATTTACTAGTGAGGGACACCTGGGTCACTTAGTCAGTTAAGCATCTGCCTTCAGCTCAGGTCATGATCTCAGTGTCCTGGGATAGAGCCCCACATTGGGCTCCCTGCTTGTGCTTTCTCTCTTTTTCTCTCTCTCTCTCTCATTCGTTTTCTCTTTCACAAATAAATAAAAGTTTTTTTAAAAAAAAATTATTAGCAACTCCCCACTTTACCCAAAACTTTAATGTTTAATAGTAAATTGTTCATCCTTTCTTCTTTCCTTTTAAGCCACCATATTATCTTAGACTAACTTTCTTCCAAATTTTCTGAGTAAATGTAAAAAGTAAAAGCTTTTGTCAGTGGTAAGACTTATTTTTTTAATAATTTATTTAATAACATAAAACAAAGGATTTGTAGTAACTTATTCTGGCAGTAAATTGTTAAGTCTTGTTACCAGGCTCTCTCTTTTCTAATAATAAGAATATATTAATGTTCTTACACAATGGATTAAGTAAATTTGCATCAAAACAATGCTAAAATCTGGTTTTAAAGTGGTGGAGTAATAGAAAAAAATTCTCAAATGTCTGTTTTTTTTTTAATTTTTATTTTTTAAAACAGACACATGGACCAGTGGAACAGAGTAGAGAGCCCAGATATGGACCCTCAACTCTATAGTCAAATAATCTTTGACAAAGCAGGAAAAAAGATACAGTGGAAAAAAGACAGTCTCTTCAATAAATGGTGCTGAGAAAATTAGACAGCTATGTGTAGAAGAATGAAACTCAACCATTCTCTTACACCACACACAAGGATAAACTCAAAATGGACAAAAGACCTCAACATGAGGCAGGAATCCATCAGATTCCTAGAGGAGAACATAGGGAGTAACCTCCTCAACATTGGCCACAGAAACTTCTTTCAAGATATGTCTCCAAAGGCAAAAGAAACAAAAGTGAAAATGAGTTTTTGGGACTTCATCAAGATCAAAAGATTCTCCACAGCAAAGGAAAGAGTCAACAAAACAAAGAGGCACCCCATAGAATGGAAGAAGATATTTGCAAATGATACTACAGACAAAGGGCTGATATCAAGGATCCATAATGAACTCCTCAAACTCAACACACACAAAATAGATAATTGTGTCAAAAAATGGGCAGAAGACATGAAGAGACACTTCTCCAATGAAGACATACAAATGGCTATCAGATAAATGAAAAAATGTTCATCATCACTGGCCATCAGGGACATTCAAGTCAAAACCACATCAAGAGATCACCTTACACAGTTAGAATGGCCAAAATTAACAAGACAGTTAACAACGTGTGTTGAAGAGGATGTGGAGAAAGGGGAACCCTCTTACACTGTTGGTGGGAATGCAAGTTGGTGCAGCCACTTTGGAAAACAGTGTGGATGTTCCTCAAAAAATTAAAAATAGTGCTACCCTATAACCCTGCAATTGCACTATTGGGTATTTACCCCAAAGATGCAGATGTAGTGAAAAGAAGGGCCATCTGTACCCCAATGTTCATAGCAGCAATGGTCACAGTCACCAAACAGTAGAAAGAACAAAGATGCCCTTCAACAGACAAATGGATAAGGAAGATGTGGTCCATATATACAATGGAGTATTATGCCTCCATCATAAATGATGAATACCCAACTTTTGTATCAACATGGACGGGACTGGAGGAGATTATGCTGAGTGAAATAAGTCAAGCAGAGAGAGTCAATTATCATATGGTTGCACTCCACAAATATGTGGAGCATAAGGAATAACACAGAGGACATGGGGAGATGGAGAGAGAAGGGAGTTTGGGGGAAATTGGAGGGGGAGATGAACCACGAGAGACTGTGGACTCTGAAAAACAATCTGAGGACTTTGGAGGGGTGGTGGGTATTACGAAGTGCACATATTGCATGGAGCATTGGGCGTGGTGCATAAACAATGAATTCTGGAACACTTAAAAGAAATTTAAAGAAAGAAAAAAAGAAAGAATAAAAAGTCTGCATTTTTAAATGTAAAAATTTTAATCTAAGTAATAGTTGTTTATAAAAAATAATTCTGTAAGGCATAGAGGCTTGTTGCAAATAATAAATTTTCAGATTAATAATATATCTGAATATCTTCTAATATCTAAAGTAATAATATTCTACATTAAAAGCTTCCTTAGGCTAAAATATTTCCTGGACCTACCTGATGTGCTCTTAGAGTTTTACGGGAGAAATCATAGGTTCTTGAGCTATCATTGAGGAAATGATAACAAAGAAAATGTTTGAGTTTTCTCTTTTTCCTGGATCTTTTGATTACTGAATTTGCCATAATAAGTTAGCAGCATTGTTGGGTATATGTTTGTACATGCTAATGTTATTGAGACAGGCTTAATTTCAATTGTGGTAACTTTTTTCTCTGATGAATAAAAAGGAGTAAATTTTAAATAAATAAATACATAAAGTGATAGAGTAAGATGATTCTGCCTCTTCTCCCACAAATGTATTCCATATAAGAGAGAATAGGACATAGAAGATATATACTAGATGAAATAAGTCAGATAGATAAAAACAAATAACAGACAAATAGGAAGACAAATATGAGTTCACTATATGTGGGATCCCAAAAAAATTAACAAATGAATGAAAGCAGAATCAATCCTATAAATACAGAGAACAAACCAATGGTTGCCACATGGAAGGGGGTAGGAGGATGAGCAAAATGGGTGAAGGTTTCCAGTTATGGAATGAATACATCATGAGAATGAAAAGTAAAGCATCAGTAATATAATCAATGATACTGTAATAGCGTCATATGGTGACAATGGTAGCTACACTTGCAATAAGCATAATACAGTGTAAGCATAACATAATATTATATGTTGAATCTCTATGTTGTGCATTTGACACTAATGTACTGTTGTGTCTCAATTATACTACAATTTTTAGAAAGGGAATAAGAAGCAGAAATACTTATCTATCTTCAAAAAATAGAACCATCTCAACTGAAGCACAAAACATGAGGATTAGCTACCACACATGGTGAAAATCAAACAAGAGAATGAAAAGAACATTCACCATTTGTACCCCAATGTTCATAGCAGTCATGGCCACGGTCGCCAAACTGTGGAAAGAACCAAGATGCCCTTCAATGGACAAATGGATAAGGAAGATATGGTCCATATACACTATGGAGTATTATGCCTCCATCAGAAAGGATGAATAACCAACTTTTGTAGCAACATGGACGGGACTGGGAGAGATTATGCTGAGTGAAATAAGTCAAGCAGAGAGAGTCAATTATATGGTTTCACTTATTTGTGGAGCATAACAAATAGCATGAAGGACATGGGGAGTTAGAGAGGAGAAGGGAGTTGAGGGAAATTGGAAGGGGAGGTGAACCATGAGAGACTATGGACTCTGAAAAACAACCTGAGGGTTTTGAAGGGGTGGGAGGTGGGATGTTGGGGGAACCAGGTGGTAGGTATTAGAGAGGGCATGGATTGCATGGAGCACTGGGTGTGGTGCAAAAATAATGAATACTGTTATGTTGAAAATAAATAAAAGAGAAAAAAAGACAAAAAAAGAAAGAAAGAAAGAAAGAAAAGAAAAGAACATTCACCTCAGAGACATAGAGTTAGAAAGCTATTGTTCCATTCTTAAAAGACGAAACCTGAACAAACTCCTTATCAGTGACTTTTCTTGACCACATCAGAAATGGTATTTTCACAGTAAGCAAACAACTCAAAAACTGGAAAAGACAAATGCCTGAAGTAGAAACAGGACTCACTTAGTCTTCTCTGAGACATATAATGCAGAGCTCCATATAATCCAGAGGAAAGGCCTCAAAATCGTAAGTCTCAGATGTTAGTAGGTACACACTGGAAACGAAGGAACAAAGTGGGGAAAGTAAAAGATACTCTACCCATGTGGAAGGACAAAGAATATTTGTGAAGACTGTGACTACTGCCAAGGACTGAGGACTAAAGCAGCAAGAGATGCAAAAAGACCACCTCTCCAGGAAGTATAACACAGGAAGGACCCACAGTCAAGCACAGAGACAAAAACAAGGTCATTCAAGGCATTTTTCTTGGTGTGAATAAGAACAACAACCATCAATTTCAAGCTGAAGTGAGAAGACACTGAATGGTAACTCAAGGCCATACAAATAGCTCTGGTAATGGTAAATATGTAGGCCAATATAAAAGTTAGCAGTATTGTATTTTTAGTTTACAATTTTAGTTTATAATTCTTCATTTTAATTCCTACATATTTAAAAGACAAATGCATAAAACAATTATTATAAATATATCTAAATCAGTGTACAATGTATAAAAATGTAATTTTAGACAACAACAACATAAAGGAGAAGAGAGCAATACAGGATCAGAGATTTTTTAATCTGTTGACACTAAACTGGCATCAATTCAAATTAGAGCATTTCATGTCTATAGTGTTAATTGTAATTCCAGTGGTAACCACTAAAAATTACCTAAAAATGTATAGAAGTTGAAATGAGAAGGAAATCAATATGATACACTACAAAAAGAAAAATCAATTAAATCCCCAAAAAACAGCCATCATAGAAAATGAGGTATAGAAAAGGAAAAAGACATAGAGAAAGTAAATAACAAAATGACAGGAGTTAAGTCCTTTATTAATATAAATATAAATAGATTAAATTCACTAATCAAATTTAAGGATTGGCTCAGTGTATTTTTTAATTATTAAATATGCACTTCTTACAATAGATTCACTTGATATTAAAAGATACAAATATATTGAAAGTGAAAGTATGGAAAATATACTTCATGCAAATAGTCACCATAAGCAGGAATTAATGAAATACAGGATGGAAAACAGAAAGGACTAATGAAACCAGAACTTGACTTTTGAAAGGATCAACAAAATTTACAAACCTTTTAGCTAGACTAAGAAAAAGAGATAAACTTCAAGTAACTGAAATAGGAAATAAAAATGGGGTCATTACATCTGAACTTACAAAAATAAAATATGATTATAAGAGGATAATGTGAACAACTGTACACCAACACACTGGATAACTTAGATGAAATAGAAAAATTGCTAGAAACACACACTACCAAGACTGACTAAAGAAGAAATAGAAAATCAGAATAAATATGTAACAAGCAGAGATTGATCAGTAATCAAGTGCTGATCCATTCTGCAATGTCAATGAACACTGAAATCAAGCTAAGTGAAAGAAATGAGTCACAAAAGTCACATTTTGTGTACTTCCATTTATGCGAAATATCCAGAATAAGTAAAGACAGACACAGAAAACATAATAATGGTCTTTAAGCCCTGAGGAGCAGGGAGATAGGAGAATGCTTAATAGGTATGAGATTGCTTTTTTGAGTGATAGAAATGTTTTTGAACTAGACAGAGTTGTACAACATTGTGAATGGACTATATTCCTCTGAATTTTTTGCTTTAAAATCACTTTACATTTTATGATTTAATTTTTATCCATTAAAAACACATAAGCAGGGGCGCCTGGGTGGCTCAGTGGGCTAAGCCGCTGCCTTCGGCTCAGGTCATGATCTCAGGGTCCTGGGATCAAGTCCCGCATCGGGCTCTCTGCTCAGCAGGGGGTCTGCTTCCCTTCCTCTCTCTCTGCCTGCCTCTCTGCCTACTTGTGATTTCTCTCTGTCAAATAAACAAATAAAATCTTTAAAAAAAAAACACATAAGCAAAACTCATAAATCTCAAAGAAAAGGTGTAAAAACATAGTTTTAGGTAGAGATTTAAGTATTCCTCACTCAGGAATTGATAGAAAAAAAAGTCAGAAAATCAAATATGTTATGGGGAACTGAACAGCACTTAGAACCAGCTTGAGCACTGGATGCTCACAGAACATTCCCTCTAAGAATAGAACACAAGTTATCTCAAATGCACATGAAAGACCATATTCTGGACTACAAATCATAACAAGTCTGAAGTAATAAAATTTAAATCACATAAAGTACATTCTCAGCTGATAATATAATTAATAATAATAGAACAGTAGCTGATATATAGGAAGAAAGTTTCTGCCAACCCTCTTAGGGTCTCCAGGTAGGTCTAAAAATTAAACTATCAAGGACAGATTAAGAGAAGAGCATGCAAATTTATTTAATAAGAAGTTTTGCATGGCACAGAAGATTTCATAAGGAAATGAAGACACAAAGAAGAGTTAGGGCTCAGTATCTTTGCTTAGATGAGAAAGCAACCCAAGTAAAAAAGATGTGAGATATGTATTTAGATGTATAGATATATATAAAATCAATATTACTCAGCCATAAAGAAGAATGGAATCTTGCCATTTGCAACAACATGGATAGATATAGAGGTATAATGCTAAGGGAAATAAGTCAGTTAGAGAAAGACAAAAATACATATGATTTCATTCATGTATAGAATTTAAGAAACAAAATAAATGAATAAAGAAAAAATGAAACAAACAAACAAAAAGACTCAAATACTACAAACTGGTGGTTGTCAGAGAGGAAGTTCATGGGGAATGAGTAATATAAAGGGAATTAAGAGCACACTTATCCTCGGGCGCCTGGGTGGTTCAGTGGGTCTGCATCAGGCTCTCTGCTCAGCAGGGAGCCTGCTTCCCCCCTCTCTCTGCCTACTTGTGATCTCTGTCTGCCAAATAAATAAATAAATAATCTTTAAAAATAAAAAAGTCACACTTACCCTAATGGGCACTAAGAAATGTATAGAATTATTGAATCATATTGTACACCTGAAATGGATATAAACTACATGTTAATTATACTTCAATTTAAATAATAGACATAAAAATGAAAACAAATATAATAACAAAAGCAAAATTGCAAAATTCGCTTTCAGACAGAGACACCAGAGAAAAATAATTCCTGTGATTCTCTCCAACTATTGACCAGAAAACCACGCATATGCCACGTTGTATCCCTTCCTCCTGACTGCCCCCCAGCTGGCCCGGCTCTGCCCTAAATCAGCCGGGCTCAAGAGTACAGTACCCACAGTGAGCACCACTCATTGCTATCAGGCAGCACACACTCCGCCACACACCCTCAAGCACAGTCAAATCTGAAACCACGCAGTGATTAAATCTGGAGGGGCAGGCAAATCATCCTCTGAGATGACTCGCAAGCGTCGGACAAGCAGATCAACCAGTGACAGTATGTCCGATAACAGCTGTCCTCCTGTGATTTCAGAAATATTTTTAAATACTAACGTAATAAAAATAATAAGAAAAAATTAAAAATTAACTCTCAGAACTATTGTCAAATGACCAATGGGATCTTCTGTGACAGAACCCCAGGTCTGAGCCCGTGTTGTGTTGATGATATTTCTTGTCACCACTCTCCCCATTGAAGAACAGTGGCCATCGACACCCAACAAATACACTCGTTGTACAGCCTGAAGAAGACACACCAGACAAAAGAAAAGGCTGTCCTAAGACTGTGTTTGTCAGCACCTAATCGGTGCATTTTCGTTCGCCCCGGTGACAGGACAGATGACTTTATAGAACCAAATAACATGGGTAATGATCACTCACTGTCATATTTTACCAAAACTAAGGTTGTGCCTGATGCATAAAATAGACACAGCCAACTACCTTTAGCACACAATGTCTCGTCTGGTGACACGTGGTAACTCCTGCTCAGTGCTGCTGTTAGAGCATGGCTCCCATGAGGATGTTGAGGATGGCTACTCCAAACTTCAGGTCCTCTGGAATCATGCCATGTCTCCACTCCTGGTGTCTTCCAGCTCCAAATACAAAACAGGTTGGCTGGTCCCCCCAGGAACCAGTCCCTAAACGTCCATGGAGCTTTAGACTCTATTCGATTCCCTGAAAGCAACAGGTCCAGTACCATCCTCTGTCAGCCTTCTAGGTGGAAGCCATTCTTTGGAACATAAACAGATTATGAAAAGAGAGGTCTCTGTGGAGTAGATGTCACACATCGCAGGACACTTTGTTGACATTTGGGGCAGACATGAAGGGCTCAGGAGCAGACAGCTATTGCGCTCACTGCATTTTCACTCAGGACAAGTTAGTTGAGAGTGTGAGATAGCAACGAGGAGTGAGGAAAACTTAGATATATAAAATTTGTTTTCTTCACATAAAGAAACAGATTCCATGAGTGGCCCCTTGGAAAAGAGGTTCCAGGAAGATCAGGTCACTTGGTCATCTAACTGGTTACAGTCTGACATACAGGCAAAAAACACACTTTGGTTGTGTTGAAGAGTTTACTCCAGTGACTTGGGGATGGCTTGTTCAGACAGTAGCAGTGTGCACAACCATCTGTGTGATGTTCAGAGCCCAATGCACGTGAGGGCACATGGCATAGCCTCACACCTCTACTGTTGGCCAGGCACCGTGTCAGTTTCTCTGACTCATCTGCTCTGTGCCATGGGCTGCCGTCCACTGTGAAATGGGAGCATGCCGACATCCTCCCTCTCTGGGATTTCAGAACAACTGAAAAACAAATCAACAGAAGAATGTTCAAGTATAATTGGATTCTTTTCAAATACTGGAAGATATTTTAAATGATCTCTCCCTGTAACTTTAAACACGGACATGATGGTCACAGAGCAGGGGCTCTGGGATCAGGCAGGACTTTATGGTCAGGACGTACGTACAAACTGGGTGTGTGGGTAAAATGAAGTTAGTAGGCTGATGAGGTGGCCTTGGACTTTACCTAGAGATTAGAGAACACCAGTTAGTGTCTAGAATAAAACAACTCTAAGTAAATATTTGTAAGTCTTACTGTGGAGAATATTCTCTTAATTACAATGCCTTCTAGCTAGCTATCTCTGGTCTGAAATGGGCTAATTAAAACAATTTTTTTAAAAAAAACTGTAAAATAAGGTAAAATCTATAAAAATAAGGTTCTCAAGTTTGCTTTTACAAGGTAAGGAGAACCCCAAGAATTATGTCCCATTTTGCAGAATCATTGAAACTTTCCAAAAAGGAGCTACAGAGACGTAGATGGCATCCCAGTTTCATAGTGGCCACACCTCCCAAGTAGAATTTCCACCTTGTCGGTGGCCGAACACAACTTTGCTGGGGAGCAACATATTTTCTGTGATTTTTCGAAATCCTCCCACCTCCTTCTTCCCTTCCCACAACAGTCTCCAGGATAACCCCTGCTCAATCTCCCTAGATCCCTCCACTGCTGATTGCCTTCTTCATTCACTGCATCCTCTCAAAACCCTGCACACACCCCAGGCAAAATTCAGCCCCCAGAGAATGTAGAGAAAGCTCTGTTCATTACACACATGCCTGCTTCCTGGAGCAGCTGACCTCATGTCTGTAAAGTGGGGATTGATTAAATAAATATGATATACCCAGACCACAGAATATCTTGTACACATCGGTAAAATAGCTGAATTATGTTAATCCATAAAACAGGCATGTGGTGTTAAGTACGGAAAGTAGGCTGCAAGTAGTCCGATACAGTGTGTACATATGTGTTTGGAAGGCAAGGTAAATGTGACATACAGTTCATCGCCATGGGGGGGTGCTGAAAATGAACATGCATTTACTGATTATGTATTATCTATCATTTATTATTATTTCTTTTTTATTAATTATTTTTATTAACATATAATGCATTATTTGCCCTAGTGGTACAGCTCTGTGAATCGTCAGGCTTTCACATTATTTCTGTTTGAATTTTGTACAAGTGTATTTTCTAGTCACAAATAGTAGAAAATGAACAAATTTATTTTATAAGAAAGATAACATGCTGTAATTTGGTAATACAAAGAAGGGATATATCAAAACTAAAAATTAGATTATGAGATTATTTTCTCCAAAAATGAATTCTTCTTTTTTGGACAATTTAGTCATCATAATTTATCTTTTAAATGGTGCTTTATGTGCCTGCCTGTTTATGTGGGCCCAGATATAAACTCCTCGCTTGGGATCCTGGAACAAAAATAATAACACAACAACACAAAATCAGAATATTAGAAGATACTCAGTAAGCTATTATCTGTCAGTGAACATACCCCACCTACAAGAAAAACCCACTTAAGCGTAAGTTGTATAAAATTGCATTTGTATTGCTTTTATTTTTTTTTTAATTTTTCATTTCTTTTCAGCGTAACAGTATTCATTGTTTTTGCACCGCACCCAGTGCTCCATGCAATCCGTGCCCTCTAATAGATTCGCCTGCATTCCGGCTTGTTTGGAGGTCAGATCTCTCTTTCCAGCACGGGCCGCTCTCTTTCCTAGGCCAGGAGGCCCTTCAGCCTCCTCCAGGCAACGACCCTGTCTTCCAGCACTTAGTACCCGCACAGAAGGGCCGGTGGGAGGCTCCGCTCTGGGCTTCCGCGCCCCCCACATTGTTACACTGTTCAGTGATCTTTTTGCATCTTTTGAGGTTTGGACTCCCTCTTCTGGACAACCTGTTTCACATCACCAGTTTGTTTCCCTAAAAGCAGAGCACGTAGATGATGGAGTGTTCTGGGCAAAATGAAATCAAAACATAATTTCTGACAGTTTGGGGTAATCTTATTTCTAAAACCCAAGGTAAGTTGTTTGCTGAGTTCCCACAGGAGTCAAAGAAGGGTTTGTGGGCTTTAGCAACAAGAGCATCTGAAATTACAGGACACCCCTTCGGCCCAGACCTGAGAACCATCCTCTCCAGGCTCTGCGGCTAAGCATCCCGCTCTGAGTAACACCGAGAGAGGGCAAAGGGGCCCTCAGGCAGCGTATCCAATGCAGCTGCTCCTGAGGGATGTGAGGTCTGGTGATGTAAACAGGCTGGTGAGATCCAAATTCAGAGCACTTGGGACTGTCTGGAGCCCTTACACACATACCCGGTTATTCTACAACCACGCAGGGGCTTCTCAGTAAGCCCAAACGAAGGCAGGCATCTTTTCTGAAATGCCAGGGTAATGGGCTTTGGAGAGTTGTTTGGGGGGTAGGGGCACCCTGGGTATTGCCGTTAGAGCTCTGGTCCCCAGGCAGGAGGGCTTGATTCCCTTTCAGACTCCGCCGCCAAGAGGGTGCTAGGCCCTGGTGGATCTGCGCTTCACATGTAACCTAAGAGAACCGGTCAAGAGAAGTACCTTTGGCTGCCGTTGGCTCCTGCTGTCCACAGGCTGCTCAGGCAGATGACTGAGATAAAACACACTCCTCTGTCTAAAAAGCTGGGCTGTATCAAACGTCTGTCCCTTTTTCACATGGCTCCCAGGGACTGGGTTCATCAGGAGGAACGAGCTGAAGCAACATAGGCAAACACATGACATCTCCTGCATAATTAAAATTGTTCACCACCAAACTCTTAGATTAAAAGTTTGGCTTATCATATGATCTCCCTGATATGAGGAAGTGGTGGTGCAACATGGGGGCTTAAGTGGGTAGGAGAAGAATCAATGAAACAAGATGGGATTGGAAGGGAGACAAACCATAAGTGACTCTTAATCTCACAAAACAAACTGAGGGTTGCTGGGGGGAGGGGGGTTGAGAGAAGGGGGGTGGGGTTACGGACATTGGGGAGGGTATGTGCTTTGGTGCATGCTGTGAAGTGTGTAAACCGGGCGATTCACAGACCTGTACCCCTGGGGATAAAAATATATTATTTGTTTATAAAAAAATTTAAAAATTAAAAATTTTTTTAAAAAGAGGTTAAAAAAATAAAAAAATAAAAGTTTGGCTTAAATATGATTTGGGAAAAGCAAGTCTTGTTAACAGGGTAAGGAGGAGGCTGGTACTAAACTTCAGCTCTTCTGATTTTGGCAGATGTTGCAGACATCAGAAATCCAGTGGGGATGTGGTAATGCCAACACGACACTGTCATTAACAGCCTCCTTATAAGCAGTCTTATTGTTCTTGTCAATGGGTGATGGCACTCCCGTGGGTGTCAAGTGAATCTCATTACAGTTCTGACTTGAATTTCCCTAATAACTAGTGATGCCCAGCAACTTTTCAACTTTTCACGTACCTGTTGGTGATTCATTGATACTTTTTGGGGAAAATGTCTATTCAGGTCCTTTGCCAATTTTTTAGTTTGATTACTTGGTATTTTTTACTGTGCATTGTATGAGTTCTTTATATATTTTGGATATTAATCCCTTATCAGATATATAATATGCCCATTTTTCCCATTCCATAGGTTTTCTTTTCATTTTGTTGTCTGTTTTGATGCCAATATCTTATTCTTTTGATTGATAAAGCTTTGTAATATAGCTTGAAATCAGAAAGTATAACACCTCGTACTCTTTTCTCAGGATTGCTGTTTATTCAGGGTCAATTCATGGTTCCATATATATTTTAAGATTTGGTTTTTTGTTTTTTGGTTTTTTACTTCTGTAAGAAATGCTATTGGAGTCTTGATAGTGATTATGTTGAATCCATAGATGGGTTTTGGTAGTACTGACGTTTTAACAATATTAATTCCTCCAATCTATGAACACAGAATAAATTTCCCTTTATTTGTATCCTCTCTCTCTCTTTTTTTTTTCACCAACATCTTATAGTTTGAAGGGTAGAGAAATTTCACCTCCTTAACTAAACTTATTCCTGAGTATTTCATTGGTTTGGATGCTATTATAAAGGAGATCTTTTTAAAAATTTCTTTTTCAGATAATTTGTTGTTAGTGTATAGAAATGTTACTAATTTTTTATGTTCTGTATCCTACAACTTTACTGAATTTATTCATTATATTTAGTAATATTTTGGTAGAGTCTTCAGGATTTTCTGTACATAAAATCATGTCATCTGCAAATAGAATTTTACTCTTCCTTTCCATAATTGGCTATATTTTCTTTCTTTTTCTTTTCTGATTGCTCTGGTTATGCCTTCTAGTACTATGTTTAATAGGAGTGGTGTGCATGGGCACCCTTGTCTTGTTCCTAATCTTAGAGGAAAAGCCTTAAAATTTTGGTGTCAGGTGTACTCTTAACTATGGGCTTGTCAAATATGGCCTTCATTATGTCAAGGTATATGCCCTCTATACCCAAATTATTGAGAGTTTTTATCATGAATGACTGTTTAATTTTGTCAAATAAATTTTTTTTAATTTTTTATTTTTCAAATAAATTTTTTGTGTGTTGGAAATATCTTGTGATTTTTTTTTCCTTTCTTTCTATTCATGTGGTATAGGATATTGATCGATTTGTGTGTGTTGAATCATCCTTGCATTCCAGGTTAAATCCCACGTGGTCATGGTGAATGATCCTTTCACATGCTGCTGAATTTGGTTTGCTAGTATTTCAGGCAGGACTTTTGTATCTGTATTCATGAGGGATGTTGATGTATGGTTTGTTTTCTGGTCATATCCTTTTCTGGCTTTGTTATCAAAGTAATTCTTGTCTCAGAAAATGAGTGTGAGAGTTTTCCCTACCCTTAATTATTTTTTTGAGAATATGAGAAAGATTAATATTAAATTTTGTTTAAATATTTGGTAAAATTCACCAGTGAGGCCATTTGGTCCTGAGTTTTTCTTTTTGGAGAGATTATTGATTACCAATTCAATCTCCTTTCTAGCAATTGTTCAGTCAGATTTTCTATTGCTTCCTGATTCATCTTGATAGGTTGTATGTTTCTAAGAATTTTTCTATTCCTAGATTTTCCACTGTGTTGATGTACAGTTCTTCCTAGCAGACTCTTATAGACCCTTTGTATTTCTGTGATATCTATTGCATGTCAGTTTCTCATTTACAATTTTTTTTTAATTTTTTATTTTTTATAAACATATATTTTTATCCCCAGGGGTACAGGTCTGTGAATCACCAGGTTTACACACTTCACAGCACTCACCAAAGCACATACCCTCCCCAATGTCCATAATCCCACCCCCTTCTCCCAAACCCCCTCCCCCCAGCAACCTTCAGTTTGTTTTGTGAGATTAAGAGTCACTTATGGTTTGTCTCTCTCCCAATCCCATCTTGTTTCATTTATTCTTCTCCTACCCACTTAAGCCCCCATGTTGCATCACCACTTCCTCATATCAGGGAGATCATATGATAGTTGTCTTTCTCTGCTTGACTTATTTCGCTAAGCATGATACGCTCTAGTTCCATCCATGTTGTCGCAAATGGCAAGATTTCATTTCTTTTGATGGCTGCATAGTATTCCATTGTGTATATATACCACATCTTCTTGATCCATTCATCTGTTGATGGACATCTAGGTTCTTTCCATAGTTTGGCTATTGTGGACATTGCTGCTATAAACATTCGGGTGCACATGCCCCTTTGGATCACTACGTTTGTATCCTTAGGGTAAATACCCAATAGTGCAATTGCTGGGTCATAGGGCAGTTCTATTTTCAACATTTTGAGGAACCTCCATGCTGTTTTCCAGAGTGGCTGCACCAGCTTGCATTCCCACCAACAGTGTAGGAGGGTTCCCCTTTCTCCACATCCTCACCAGCATCTGTCATTTCCTGACTTGTTGATTTTAGCCATTCTGACTGGTGTGAGGTGATATCTCATTGTGGTTTTGATTTGTATTTCCCTGATGCCGAGTGATATGGAGCACTTTTTCATGTGTCTGTTGGCCATCTGGATGTCTTCTTTGCAGAAATGTCTGTTCATGTCCTCTGCCCATTTCTTGATTGGATCATTTGTTCTTTGGGTGTTGAGTTTGCTAAGTTCTTTATAGATTCTGGACACTAGTCCTTTATCTGATATGTCGTTTGCAAATATCTTCTCCCATTCTGTCAGTTGTCTTTTGATTTTGTTAACTGTTTCCTTTGCTGTGCAAAAGCTTTTGATCTTGATGAAATCCCAATAGTTCATTTTTTCCCTTGCTTCCCTTGCCTTTGGCGTTGTTCCTAAGAAGATGTTGTTGCGGCTGAGGTCGAAGAGGTTGCTGCCTGGTGGCATCACAATTCCGGACTTCAAGCTCTATTACAAAGCTGTCATCATCAAGACAGCATGGTACTGGCACAAAAACAGACACATAGATCAGTGGAACAGAATAGAGAGCCCAGAAATAGACCCTCAACTCTACAGTCAACTAATCTTTGACAAAGCAGGAAAGAATGTCCAATGGAAAAAAGACAGCCTCTTCAATAAATGGTGCTGGGAAAATTGGACAGCCACATGCAGAAAAATGAAATTGGACCATTTCCTTACACCACACACAAAAATAGACTCAAAATGGATGAAGGACCTCAATGTGCGAAAGGAATCCATCAAAATCTCATTTACAATTTTATTGATTTGATTCCTCTTTTTTTTCCCTAGGTTATTTTAGATAAAGGTTTATCAATTTTGGTAATCTTTTCAAAGAACTAACTCTCTTGGTTCTCTGATTCTTTGGTCATTCAGAAAACTCTTCCATTTCCATGCATTTGTGAATTTTCCAGTTTTCCTCTTGTAATGGACTTCTAGTGTAATGCCACTGTGGTCACAAAGGTTAATTGCTAGATCTTAATTTTCTTGGATTTGTTAAAACTTGTTTCATGGCCGAACCTAAGGTCTATCCTGGGAAATGTTTCATGCGTACTTGAGAAGAATGTGTATTGTACTGTTCTCAGAGTATTTTGTACATCTATTGGGTCCGTTTATTCTACAGTGTTGTTCCAATCTGCTGTTTCTTTATTGATTCTGTCTGGATGATGTATCCATTGTTGAGTGGAGTATTAAAGTCCCCAACTATTATTGTATTGCTGTTTATTTTTCCTTTTTAGTTCTGTTATGGTTTGCTTTATATATTTAGATGCTCCAATTTGGGGTACATAAATATTTACAATTGTCACATCTTCTTGATGTGTTGATCCTTTTATCATTATATAGTAGCCTTCTGTACCTCTTTATTATTTTATTTTAAAGTCTATTTTGTCTTATATAAGTATAGCTACCTATACTTTCTTTTTTTCTTTTCTTTTTTTTTGGGGGGGGGGTTGTTGCCATTTGCTAGAAATACATTTTTTCCATCCCTTCACTCTCAGTCCGTGTGTGTTTTTATTTTTTTTTCTTTTTTTAGAGAGAGAGAGAGAGCATAAGTAGGCAGAAAGCAGGCTCCCCGCTGAGCAGAGAGCCCGATGTCGCGCTCGATCCCAGGACCCTGAGACCATGACCTGAGCCGAAGGCAGAGTTTTAACCCACTGAGCCACCCAGGCACCCCCTGTGTGTGCCTTTAAAACTAAAATGAGTCTCTTTTAGGCAGCATGTCGTTAGATCTTTCTTTTAAATGTCAGCTGTTCTATGTATTTGAATGGAGAATTATTTGTTTATATTTAAGATAATTAATAGGTAAGGACTTATTATTGCTATTTTATTAATTTATTTTCTGGTTGTTTTGTAGATCCATTGTTCTTTGTTTCTTAACCTACTATCTTTTTGTGTTCTGTTTTGTTTTGTTTTGTTTTGATGTCTTTAGGTATCACTGCACTTGACATCTTTATCATGGTGTGTGTGTGTGTGTGTGTGTGTGTGTGTGTGTATAATTACTACAGGTTTTTCTTTTTGTGCTTACCCTGAGTCTTACATAAGATATCCTGAAATTATGCACCCTATTTTAAACTAATAACAACTTGTCATTCTGGGAAGCATTTATTTTCATGTCCTTTGATCTCTTCAAAATGTTGCAAGTTAAGGAGTGAATATCAGATATATTGATTACATCAGAATACTTGTTCTTGGAGTAGGGAAGCCAGAGAAGTAGTACTCACTCAAAAACCTGTCAGTTACAACTTACTTCTCTTGAGGACGGCACAACATTACCCCTTCACATATATTAGCTCATTAGGCCCATTCAACCAGATGATATTGCCATTCTTTTATGAGAAGAAATATTTAAGCTTACACATACGAATAAATGATTTATTATTCAGGATTTATCAGACTGAAATGTCACTGAAACATGGGTCATCTACTCCTAATTCAGTGGATAAACGGTGTCTGGAATAGTGTGTTATGACACTCTGAAAACATTTGTTAAATATATTAAAATTAATAAAATGGACAATTGCTGCTTAACATTAAAAACTAAATAAAGTTTCAATAAAATAAAATAATAAACTAATAATGACTAAATTTTAATAGAATCCCTAGCTTTACACTTCTACTTCTCTTTCCCCTCAAATTTTAGATCATTGATGCTACAATTTATGTATCTCTTATGTTGTATAGCTAATAACAGATTATTGTTGTTATGGCTTTTTTTTGCTATTTTTTCCTAAGTTTTAAACTGGAGTTATAAGTGAATTATACAACATCATTTTCATGTTGTAGATTTTAACTTTGACTACATGTTTACCATTACCAAGGAGTTCTACACTATCTCCTGATGTTTTTATGAAGTTAATTAACATCATTTTCTTCCACTCAAAGAACTCCCTTAACATTTCTTGTAAGACAGGTCTCACAGTGTTGAATTCCCTCACTTTGGTTTGTTTGAGAAAGTTTTTATCCCTTTTCATTTCTGAAGGACTACTTCACTGAGTGTAGAGTTCTTGACTGACAGGTTTTTTGTTTCCACATTTTGAATATGTCATCCCTTTCTCTCCTAGTTTGAAAAGTTTCTGTTGGAAATATTCATCTATCATATCATGGGGATTTCCTTAAATGTAATTTCTCTCCTTTTTCCTTTTCCTTCAAAATTCCTTATATTTGGCTTTTGAAAATCTAGTTCTAATGTGTTTCTGGGTAGCCATATTCAGGTTCAGCCTATTTGGGCCTCATGGATTTTGATGTCTGTTTCTCTCCCCAGACTTGGGAAGTTCAATTGCTTTAAATATATTTTCTATCCCATTATCCTTCTCTTATCTTTCTAGGGTTTCCATAATGCAGATATTGTTGGGGTTTTGTTTTGTTTGTTTTTATCGTGTCTTATAAATCCCATAGACTTTCTTCAACTCCTTTTCATTCTTTTCATTCTTTTTCCCTGTCTGGATACTTTCAAATGTCTTCTCTTCCAGGACATGGTTTCAGTCTGCTTTTGAAGCTCTCTGTTGAATTCTTCAGCTCATTTATTGTATTTTTCAACTTTAGAATTTCTGGGATTTTTTAATGGTTTCTATTTCTTTGTTGAACTTTTTGTTTTGTTCATGTATTATTTCCTTCATTTCATTTAGTTGTCTCTCTGTGTTCTTGTAGTTCACTAAACTTACTCTGAACTTTTTGTCTGACAGATCATAGATCTCTATTTCTGTGGGGTCAGTTATTAGAGCTTTATTAGTTCCATCTGGTGGTGTCCTGTTTCCCTGTTTTTTTGTGATCCTTGATTCCTTATGTTGGCATCTGGGCATTTGAGAAAGTGGGCTCCTCTTCCAGAATTTACAGGTTTGCTTCTGCAGAGATAGTCCTTTACTTTTGCAGCTCAGTTTGGGTGTTTGGACATGTTTGCTGGTAATATTCTTGAACAGGTGGGGCCTGCTATTAAGGTCTATTTTGGGGCAAGCTCAGTTTGGGTGTGATTGTGCCATTGGCTTATAATAGCTGGATTGGACTGCTGGCTTGCTTGCCTGCCCACCTACGGCTATAGGATGGCCTCCAAAGTTGTCTGCATTTGTAGATCAGGACTGGGTACTGTATTTAGCAATAGGTGGAGCTATAACTTAACTTCCTGGGTCTGGCAAGGTAGCAGGATAAAACAGGACCTACACGACTTGTTGTTTAGGGACCTGAATCAGGCAGGAGTGTGCCCTGAGTTCCCTGGTCAGATGAGGCCACGAGTTTTGCTCCGCTGAAAGAGAAAGCCACAGGCTGTGCTCTCTGTTAAGTGTCACTGTAAGCAGGGCTGATGGCTGGGCTATACAGCTTCTCATATATACTCTGGTTGGTTCCCTAGGCAGGCAAGCTGAAGGCTATATTCAGCAATGAGTTGGTCTACAGATTAGTTTTTCTGCACATGTGCAGCAAGAGAAGCAACTCCAAGGCTGCTAAGGTTCTTTGCTTGTGGTCTTAGCTCAAGCTGAACTGTGCCCTACTTTCCCTGGTCAAAAAGGGCCATAGAGTTTGCTCTGAGGGTGATCAACTCTGCCCTTCCACCTCTTGGCTCCAGACTGGCTGAGTTACACAGCTTTCAGGTATTTCAACAGCTTTCAGCTCTTATATTTACCAGGGACTGGGAGCCATGCCCCAGACCAGATGGCTCTATGACTCAGGTCCCCGACCTGGGCATGGGCAGACTAGGTTCCAGACCAGCAAACTGCTCATTCAAGGACCTGAATCAAGCAGACCTGCACCCCTGGTCACACTGCACGACTGACTGGTTCTGCAGGGGAGCAAAGCTACTGATTGGAACTACTATTTAGGCTCTGCAGGCAGGAACTCAGTCTGCCAATACCTGAGTGCAAGTTGTTGGAAGCCCCTCTCCCTTCTCTGTCACAGAGTCCCAGTTTTGACCTGAAGATTCCCCTGCAATTCCTGTGAGACCAGACCAGAAAAGAGGCCCTCACAAAGTGCCTGCAACACTGGAGGGGCCGGATTCCACCCCTGGGCTCTCTTTTCCCACTGGAGATGTAGGCTCAGAAGAAATCCCTGTGCTTGGTGCCATGCCAGCCTGGGGGAGGGGCAATACAATCAGTATGTATCTCTTTCCCTTACCCCTCTAAAAGTCTGTCTTGTTCTCTGTGGTTCAGTGGATGCTTCAGCCTCACTCCTATGTTCTAGAATTCTGTCAGTGGCATCTCGTCCGTGAATAGTTGTTAGTCATTCTTTTGAGAGGAAGTGAAGTCAGAAATTACCTATGTCACCATCCTGGTGACATCACTCTTCTGCATGAATTCTTTTTCTATTTATTTATTTATTTATTTGAGACAGAGATAGAGGGAGAGGGAGATAGCAGAGGACCAGAGGGAGAGAGAACCTTAAGCAGACTGCACTCTGAGCGTGGAACCCAACATGGGGGTCAATCTCATGACCACCAGATTACAACTGAAGCAGAAACCAAGAGTCAGATCCTTAACCAACTGAGCCACTCAGGTACCCCTGGTTATGAATTCTTAATGAAAATTGGTTTTCTTCCTATTTAACACCAACTTGAAGATATGTATGTTCCATTCTGTCTCCTTCTGTGCAGTAAATTTAATTATTATTCACATTTGTTTCCTTTTTTATATGGAGGTAGCATTTTAGACTCCCCACATCTACTGTGTCCTAGATTTTATATTTTTGTATTTCCTGTATCAAGGAATCTTCAGTAACTACTGTGCTTGCATTGGTTCAACAGAGCCATTGGGAAGAAATCCATGTTTACAACTTGCATACATCTCAGAGATCTCACCTTCTCTCATCTTAGGTCTCTGCACTTCCACAACCTGAGGAATATAATCTTTTAAATGTCACATTTTTTATAAAGATTTGTTTATTTATTTATTTATTTGAGAGAGAGAGAGAGAGCATGAGCAGGGAGAGGGGCAGAGGGCAGAGGGAGATGGAGAGAGACTCTCCAGCAGACTCCCCACTGTGCTAGGAGCCTGACTTGGGGCTCAATCCCATGACTGAAATCATGACCCAAGCCAAAACCAAAAGTCATTCAACCAAATGAGCCATGCAGGCACCCCTAATATGTTACAATTTTTTCAGTAATAGAGTTATTTTTATGTTAATAAGATTATTCAGACTATGAGTCTGGCTTTAACATATTTATTTAGACATATTAAAGATTTTTTTCTATATGGTATTCATATTATCTACAGTTTCAATAATGTAATATCTGTTCTGATTCTATTCTTATTTTCATCTTGTAATTTTCATCACAAAGTTTTGTTTTGTGGTATGTTTTGTAGAAATTGACTGTTAAAACAGATTCCTTATTATTTTATCTATGAAAATTTTTTCAGTTTTGCTTTTAAATTAAATTATTCTGCAAAGGAGCTTCATTCATTTTTGCCAATCTGGTGAGCAGATTTGGGGTTTGTTGTTTGGAACCATGTATGTTGTGTGAATTATACTGATATATACATGTAATTGTAGGTTTGTGGTTTGGAATGCTGTTGAGAAAAATTAGGCTGGAATATCTATGTTTTTACTATGTAGGATAAAATAGTTTTCCATTTCTTAACTTCTAAAGCTATTTTCTTTAAGAGAGGTATTGAATTTATGAAGAATCTCACATTGAATAGCTCACCATTTTGGAGAACCACGAGGCTTTGTCTCTGTCTTCCTCAAATATTCACCCCATAAACTTCAAAGTCTAGTACACCAGACATGTGCAAATTCTCTAAGTGGTGAAAGTGACTTCAAAGCTTATTAATATTCCTATACTCATTCTTTATAATGTCCGAATTTCAATTAATTTACTGCTAGTTTACACATAAATTTAGGAGTTAATTTTATTTTATCCAAACTTTTAATGTGTTCTCCATTTGGAGAATGTTTCTGAACACATAAATTCTGTCATAATGTGGGGAATAGAATCCCAAATCATATTTTTTTATTTTAAAACATGTTCATCAAAAAATTTTCCATTTGTATGTACTTTTCAATTTCTTGGCATATAATTTTCTACATTATCCTATTACTAGTTTTGAATCTGTACTGATCATAAAATTTTATCTCTGTGTGTTATTAATATTGTTTGTTCTTTTTCTACTTTTCCTAGTCTTATAAAACACACTCTTATTCAATTTTATTGGCAAACACACTTTGATATTTTTGTTTCGTTTTATCCTTTAAAATTGCTTATTCAAATTATATCAGGGCCTACCATTTATATGCTTTGGTTAGCTCTGTTCTTTTTAACTCCTTATCTTCAAGTGTTTATCTTATTTAAGTTAACACATTTTGTTCTTAAATATAAGACCTTATGTATACATTTGACTCCTGATTCAGATGGAGATCGCATGAGATTTGTACTGAAATCTTTCAGGATTTGTACTGAGATCTCTCGAAATTTGGAATAAGTCCTCATCTCATGGTATTTGGAAGGAGTTCTCATGATATTTGGGTAAAAATCTCACGAGAACTGCCTGAGTTCTCATGAGATTTGGACTAAGATCTCATACTTCCAGTGGCAGGAACCAACACTGCCACTCCTTCCAGTGGCTGGCACAGCAACTGTCTACTGCCTCCAGTGGCAGTAATCAGCACTGCAAAGCATTCTGGCATCCCTCACACTGCAGCTGACCACTGCCTCCAGTGGAAAGAAAGACATAGTTTCTTCTTCCAGGAAAAAAAGACAGTTTCTTCTTCTTCTTCCTGAAGCTCACCACTGCTTCCAGTGCTAGGTAACTAGACTGCCACTCCTTCCAGTGCCTCAAAGTGCACCTCAACCTTGTCTCCAGTAGCAACAAGCTGCTCAGCCGAGCCGTTCATGGTCTCAAACTGCATCTCAACACTGCCTCTAGTGACTGTACGCAGCACTGCAAAGCCTTCAGACATCCCTCACACTGCTGCTGACCACTGTCTCCAGTGGTGGGAATGGACACTGCCTCTCCTAGGGTCTTGCCCTGCAGCCCACCACTGCCACCAGTGGTTAAAAAAAAAAAAAAAAAAACTTCACTACCAGGCCTTGCAGCACCTTAAACTGCAGCTCACTACTGCTTCCAATGATAGGAAACTGCATTGCCACTCTTTTAGGGTCTCACACTGTAGCTCAACAATGCCTCAGGGCGATAAACTGCATGTCAACATTGACTCTAGTGGCCATAAGAAGCACTGCAAAATCTTCAGATGTCCCTCCCACTACAGCTGACCTCTGCCTCCAGTAGCAGGAACCAACACTACCACTTCTTCCAGTGTCTTCCACTGGAGCTCACCACTGCCTCTAATTGCAGGAAACTGCACTGCCACTCCTTGTAGCATCTCACCCTGCAACTTAGCCACTGCCTCCAGTGGAGACAATGTGTACAGCAATGCCAGCCACAGACCCGCACTGCATATCAACACTGCATCTTTGGCCATAAATGACACTGCAAAGCATCCTGGCATCCCTAGCAACAGGCAGCTGACCTCTGCCTCCAGTAGCAAAAATCAGCACAACTTCCTTTTCCAGCATCTCACTGTGCAGCCCACCACTGCTTCCAGTGCTAGGTAACTAGATTGCCACTCCTTGCAGCATCTTGAATTGCAGTTCACTGTTGTCTCCAGTGGCAGGAACTGACATGGCAACTTCTTCCAGGAACTCTCGCTGCAGTTCACCACTGCCTCGAGTGGTAGGAACCTGATTGGCCACTCTTGCAGGGTTTTGCCTCCAGTAGCAACAAGTTGCAAAGCCATGCTACCTATGGTCTCCCACTCTTTCTCACCACTGCCTCTAATGACAGTAAGGAGCACGGCAAAGCCTTCTGGTATGCCCAAACGGCAGCTGACCACTAGCTTCAGTGGTGGGACACTTCACTGGCACTCCTTTTAGTGCCTCGAACTGCAGCTCAGCATTGCCTCCAGTGGAGATAAGGTGCATAGCCATGCCATCCATGGCCTTGCACTGCCACTAGTGGCTGTAAGCAGTACTGCAAAGCCATCAGGCATCCCTCACACTGCAACTGACCACCCCCTCCAGTGATGGGACTGTCACTGCACTTCTACCAAGGTTTCACGCTGCACCTCCACACTGCCTCTAGTGGCCACATTTTGCAAAGCCACACCATTAACTGTCTCACACTGCAGATCATCACCACCTCTCATAGCATTAATGAACACTGCAAAACCTTCTGGCATCACTCACACTCTAGCTGACCACTGCCTCCAGTGGTGGGAAATGACTTTCCCATTTCTTCCAGGGTCTCACAATGCAGCTCACCACTGCCCGAAGTGGTTGCAAGCTGACTGGCACGTCTCGCAGCTGCTCTCACAATACAGCTAAGCATTGCTTCCAGTGACAGAATTCTTCACTGCCATGCCACCAAACAATTCTCATTATTCAGCTTCCCACCACTGGAGGCAGTGCTGAGCTCCAGTGCAACAGACGCTGAAAGACAGGGCACTTCAGTTTGCCACCACGGGAGGGAGTGATAAGCTGCAGTGGGCGAGACACTGGAAGATGTGCTGCTGGAACTTCCTGACAATGGATGCAGTGGACAGGCACAGTGCAAGGCATGGGAAGTTGAAGCAGTGTGGATTCCCTCCACTGGAGGCAGTGCTGAGTTGCAGTCTGAGGGATGGTGGAAGATATGCCAGTGTGGCTTGAGACCAGTGGAGGTGTTGTGAGCTGCATTGCCAGACACTGGAAGGCCTAGCAGTGCAAGATCACACCACTGGAAGGAATGGTGAGCTGTGGTGCTAGAGGCACTGGAAGACATAGCAATGCTGCTTGCCACCACTGGAGGCAGCGGCAAGCTGCCATGGGAAAAGTGCTGGAAGAGGAGTCAGTGAAGCCTGTCAGCACTGAGGGCAGTGGTGAGGTGCTGGGTGACAGACCCCGAAAGGTGAGGCACTGAAGCTTCTTTCTACAGGATGGTATGGTAAGCTGTATAGTCTCTGTTTTCCCAGGCTCAAGAGTGGAGGTAACAACCCCTGGAGCCAAGCCCCACTCATCATTGTGCCCTGTGTCCCCAGGTTTGGCGGTAATAGGCTGTCAGGATGGTGCAGCAGGTGTCTCCCAGTGGGGGCTCTGGAGCCAGGGGGAACCAAACGTGACACATGGTGTCTTTTGAACCAAGGAGTTGAGTGTTTGTTTGGAAGAGTCTATTTGCTTCTCCAAAAAGGACAAGGGCATTGGCCGGCTTTTGAATTGAATGACCACTAAAGAAACAAGCCTGTATCTCTCCTTCTCCCAGGACTTGGAGCAGGTCTGCAGGCTTTAGGTGGGATGTTCCTGCTTATCCCCACCTGACAACCCTTCTTCACGCTGGCTCCATGAGACCTGAAGTTTGGAAATCAGCATCTGAGTCTGTTATGCAGCTTGTCCCAGGACATCAGTGTTCAAAGACTATAGCAGGCCCATTGGGTGCAAGGTCACATCCATGCCAGGATGAGAGGTAAAACTTCTCTTTCACCCCAAACATCCTGGGCTTTTCTCTTGTTTCCAGTGGAGCCACAAAGTCACACTGAAGCAGCTGTCAGTAATGTAGAGTGGGTGCCAGAGTTCCTGAGTTTCCCTGCAGGGTGCTCATGGCAGGGGATCCCATTTAATCTGTTAATTTCTGGCTTATGAAGGTATTTATAAAAGCTCTTTCCTAGGCAATCCTTGGATTAAAAGGGGAAGATGAGATGGGCTCAGTGTGTAGAATTTTTGAACATAGAATTTTTCCTTCATTTAATAGTGTTTATTCTGTTGGGCCTAGGCTGTGGTAGAATGGCCAGCATCTAGAGTTAGGTGGCTGTTTGTGGTCAGATAGAGACATGGATGATGGCTTCTCCTTTGTCCAAGATGATGTATCCAAATGGATTTGTCTTTTCATCCAGAGTTTCAATGAGGGCAGAGGGAAATTTCAAAAGGATTACAAGGAACCTTGGGTGATTGAGAAGGGAAACTTGACTTTCCAGTTTCACTCAGTGGACCATCTAGATAGTTGGACATGCCATATTTTCTCTGCAGTTTCATTGGTGGTGAAGTTAGAAGGAGAGTCTTTGGGAATTCTCCTGGGTAGAGGCATTCTGGTGGCTTCATGGGGCTTGGCATCAGGAACCCTGGGGTGAAATTCTGTAGCTGCTTGCCTGATCCTGGGTGAGTCATGTTATCCCACAGGTTTTCCATTTCCTCCTTAGGAAATGGGTAGCAGGGAATGTTCTGTTTAAAGTGGAACCCTCCTGTACTGTCGGTGGGCATGCGGGCTGTTGCAGCCACTCTGAAAAAGAGTATGGTGGTTCCTCCAAAAGCTAAAAACTGAAGAACCCTAGGATCCAGCCACTGCACTCCTATGTATTTCCCCAAAATGCACAAAAATGCACATTCAATGGGGTACAAGCACCATGTTTATAGAAACATTATCAACAATAGTGAAACTATAGAGGTAGTCCCAATGTCCATTCACTGATGAATGAAAAAAGAAGATGTGGGATACACACACACACACATACATGTTAGGTCCATTTTTTTTTAAAGATTTTATGTATTTATTTGACAGAGAGAGAGAGATCAAGTAGGCAGGCAAGCAGAGAGAGAGGAAGCAGGCTCCCCACTGAGCAGACAGCCCGATGTGGGGCTTGATCCAAGAACCCTGAGATCATGACCTGAACCGAAGTCAGAGGCTTAACCTACTAAGCCACCCAGGTTCCCCCATGTTAGGTCCATTATTAAATGAAACGAGACAGAGACAAAGTGAAAGTTATTTAAAGCTTTATTTTATGATAAGTATTAGAAGTTAGACTGACTGGCCAGGGGAACAAGACTGAGACATGGTGAAAGTTATGCAAAGTTCTAATTTATGTTAAGCATTAGAAGTCAGACTGACCAGCCAGGGCCGTCTCTGAAGAGAGCAACCACCCCCAGCTTACAGGCTCAAGAATTGACTGACTGACCAGTTAGGGCCGCCTCCGAAGAGGGTGACCCTTCCCCATCTTACAGACTACCTTTTATAGAGCAAAAGTCTGGCCACACATAGGTGGCCAATGAGATTGTAGTCATGTCAGGTCACATGCAGGTGGCCAATTGAATTACAATTTACCCTATAGTAGCTGTTTGAACTAACCTATTACTCTGGTCAGAATTGGTGCTCAAGGTTGGTGCCCTAATGGTGGGGTTTACATTCTTTGGTGGTTAGGGAAAAAGTATGTGTGTTTTACTGATTTGATGTCTCCACCTGGCCTGACTCATCCTTGTATTCTGGGCTCTGTTATCAGGAACTAGCTGACCATATTCTGCTGGTTTCCCAGACTTGTCTTTAAGTAAGTTTCTCTGGGGGTGGGGGCGGCAGAGTCAGTTTGTTTCACTGCACAAACAACAAAATGGCTTTTAACCAAGATGGAGTCGCTCTGGCTAAATAGGTCTTTATAATACATATAGATAGATAGATAGATAGATAGATAGAGATAGAGATTATAGTTAGATATAAATCTATCTATCTCTTGATCTATCAACACAATGGAATAGGACCCAGCTTCAGAACGAATGAAACCTTACCATCTGAAAGGAAGTGGATGGATCTACAGTGGATTTAGCTAAGCAAAATCAGTAAGAAAAGACAACTACCCTTGACTTGACTCCTATGGAATTTCAAAAAGAAAACAGATGAACATATTGAGGGGAGAACGATAGGCAAATAAGGAAACATACTCAACCTTAGAGCACAAACCAAGGGTTGTTGAGGGCAGGGATGTGGAGGAAAGGGTTAAATGGGCAATGGCTATTAGGGAGAACACTTGTGATGAGCTCTGGGTGTTCTATGCAGGTGGGGAATCACAAAATCCTACCCTTGAAGCAAGGAATTAACACTGCATGGAAACAAATTGGAATTGAAGTCAATGAAGAAAAGAAGACCATGTTCTGCTTCATGAGGAGTGAGGTAAAAATGGAGTGATTTTCACTGTCTTATTATGTAGATGATTATTTTCAAACACACTGTGGTAGGATACACTAGTTTCTGGTTGCAGAAAGCTGCAATGAAAGATTCAGATCCCAGAGCATATCTGTGTTCCATTGATATGTTCCTTCCAGTTTGCCCAGGTACAAAGGTGAGTGGACATAAATATGGCAGAAGAGGAAAAGAGGTGTTAAGCATTCAGGAAGGAGTATTTTCCCTTTCTTATGAAAGACTTGGGCCAGTGTAATTTTGGAAGAAGGAGGGGGGATCCTATAGCCTTGTGGCAGACAGGGGAGTTCCAGGTCTGGGTAGAATTCAGGGGTCCTCGAGGAGACCAGAATGCATTCTGCAGGAGGATATGGCCAGGTTGGCTCCAGTGGTGGCTGTTTGTCTCACATGTGACAGTTGTGACAGGTCAGGGCTGTGAGGAGGTTCCTGGCTGAGGACAAGTGAGGCCCAGTGGAGAGTAGGCAGAGCGCCTTCTGTGCCACCAGCCTCAGCCAACACACACAATCTCCTAGTCTGTCCCTGTCATTCCAGTTCAGGCTTCTCCACGTTGCCAGGCTGAGACATTGGTTTGGGCTTCGTTCTTTGAGTGAGTGTGAAGTTTCAAAAGTTCGATGGTTGGAATGATGGGTCTTCAGAACATATGTTCCTTTTTATCTTCTTGTTCTTCTTTCAATCACTGAAGTGAATCAGACCTGTTAGTGGAAGGACAGTCTATGTGTTTTTCTTTCCTGATTTCATTAAACAATGGGAAAACAGCCTTCTGCAATAGTCAAAGAATCCTTTGTGAGGGTTTATGTTTTTCTCTCCTGTGAATCACTTTCTGATACTAGAAATTATGTTTGAGGGGCACCTGGGTGGCTCAGTCATTCAGCCTCTGCCTTCATCTCAGGTCATGGTCCCAGGGTCCTGGGATCAAGCCATGCGTTGGGCTCCCTGCTCAGCAGGAATCCTACTTCTCCCTCTCTCACTTCCCCTGCTTGTGTTCCCTCCCTTGATGTGTCTTTCTCTGTCAAATAAATAAATAAATATCTTTTTTAAAAGAATTGTTTTTTAAAGTAAAGCACAGCCTCAGAGCTGTAATGGGGTACAGTGCCCTTTATGAGGGGGAGAAATGGAGGAGGAGTGTAGGTTGTTAGGAGCATGGGGAGTGGCTCATTGTGCTCCCAATGGAATGAAAGCCCCTGTTAGCCTTCCCTGGTGGGAACTGGGAGACTGTGTGTGTGTGTGTGTGTGTGTGTGTGTGTGTGTGTGTGTGGCTGCTTACTTGGTGGCACATCCTGGGCTCTGAAACCTGACCCTGTGAGTCCCTTGTGACTTTAATTGGGGAATTTATGAAGAAAACAGAATGAATCCTAGAGGTCACCTGCATCCTTTGCACTCAGACAACTCCATGGAGCAAAGGAATCCATCACCCATGAGGCATGTCAGGATCCCTGAGGGTGTGGGCCTTGCTTCCTGGCAAGAGGTTGCGTCTTCATCCTTATCTGAATCAGAGCCATGTTGTCTGGTTAAGGAGATCCAGATCTTTATGTAACCATGTCATTATTATTCTTGTTATTTTAAGAAAGTAATATAGACATTGACTTCGAGATCCAAATATCAAAAGGAAAAACACAAGGTCAAATATATATATATGAGGACTGAACTTGTGGTGCCTCTCATTATTATGGGTAATGTAGGATTGCCTGTATGAGAAATAACAAGGAATTCTATTTGGATAGAAGTGTGCTGTGCACATGGAGTGCTTTATTCTATCCTTTTCTTTACTTCTTTGAAGGGAAAATGGAGTGATGACTGAAGCTTGGTTTCTGATTTGAAGGAATGGAAGACAAGAGATTTGAAAGAGCAGTGTTCATGCTGACGTGGTTTTCCATGCGCAGTGAGTGAGGTGTTTGAAACCTGGAGTTGGAAGCATTGGTGTTCAGGGAGGATGTGGTCTGAGTTTCCCGCACACAGAGTCACCTGGCTGGTCTGCCTCGTTGGACCAGTTCCCGCCTTTTGAAGAGCAGCTTTAAGGTGGCTTGAAACCCTAGGGGATGAGAGGAATTATCTGGAAGGGACACCTGGGTGGGCCAGTGTAGACAAACCCAGGAAATTTCAGAGCTAATGATGAACATGTTTCTGAAACTGGAGTTGGCTTCTCTGTGAGAAGCATCGAGCAGGAGTGGAAAGCAGTCTCTGGGTCTTAGGAGTCACTGTGTCAGCAGGTGTGAGCCTGGCAGTGGAGTCAGATCATATCTGGGAGACTGTGAGGCTGTGGCAGTGGGCCATCATTCTTGATGCACAAACCAGCTTGCTCCAGGGACAGGGCTTTGCTCCCCAGCCAGCCCTCCTGCTGCAGATGGGATAGGAAATTTGTTTCCTGTTGGATTGGAAATTTGTTTCCTGTTGGATTTGTTGCCTATGGGCTTGGTGGGAAGCAGCCCACAGGCAGCCTTCTGGATTCTTGTCCAGTGTGCCCCTTGCTTCCTCAGATAAGGCACCACAGGTGTCCTCTGCCTGGTGTCTATGAATTCAGCCAGCAGAAGCACTTCTTCCAGAGACACACCCCTGAGAAATCCTCCACTTTCCTGTGTTGTGTGGAAGAGACCACTTTTCATTTGGAACTGAAATCTCAGCTCCTGCCATTAGGTTTCAAGGCCACATGACACCGGTCTCACTGAAGCTCTCATTCCACATGGGACCCCATGTGCCAGACTGAGACTGAACCAAGGAGGTCTATTGCTGCTGCTGCTGCTGCTGCTGCTGCTTCATGTTCCTTCCTGAAAACTGTGCAGCAATGCCTGGTTTGTGATGATATCCCAGGAAAGAGGGACAGGTACACCATTCTGCCCCAACACAGAAGGATGCCAGATGTCAATAACAGGTGGCTGGTGCAGGGAGGAGAGATGTCTGTTTCCCAGGACCTTGGTCAGAAGAAGATTTGGACCCTGGGATGCTCTCTGCTCAGGTTTCTCAGATGAGTACATCAGGAAAGGAAAGGAAGTGTGTGTGCTCACCTGGAATGGAGGGAGGTGTCTGTTTTCAGGTTTCATGTACAAATGGATTCCTCTTATGGCTCATTTTCATAATGGTATTCAGGGTGCTGTAAGGCGACCCATTGTCCTGGGCATCCTGGCTGTGCAAGAGCTCTGGTCAACTTTTCCACCAGGGCTCTGGACTAGGAAATCAGAAGGAGTCTGTGGTGAAACAATCTGAGTAGGCCTCCGTTTCCCCCTTGCTGAGATGGGCTGGTGACTGTGATAACTGCTCTGGAAATATAAAGCAGGAGACAGGGCTGGGGTGCTGAAGGGGAGGTGACAGTGGTGCTTGCTATTCCTATAGGGTCTAGGTGGGACTTTGCTAGAATGGTGATGTTTGAGTCAAGTTAAAAAGAAGGTGTGTGATCTCATATCAAAAACCTTCTAAAAGGAAGGGAAAGCAAATGGAAAGCCCTTGGGGCAGGAACATACCAGGTATGTCCAGGAGCAGCAACAAGGCCCTGTGGCCATAGGATATGGCTTAAGACATGACCTCAGGGAGGTGACAGTAGGGTGGCAGAAAGCCATTGCAGGGCCAGACCCTATGGGACCCCATTTCACTGGGCCATCCTGGCCCAGTATTCACTGGGCCATCCTGGCAACAGTATTGAGAACAGATGACAGAGCACTGAGGATGGGCAAGGGAAGTCAATGATAAAGCTTTCCCAGAGCAGAGTTGAGGAAGGAGTGGTGACTGAGCGTCTGTCTCTGACTTTTCAGGTGGCTAGGGTGCCCAAGGATGGGACTGGCCTCAGTGGGGGCAGAAATGTATCAAGGTTTGTATACAGCTCTGAAAGGCACCATTTAACCAGGGTGGTAGAGGAAATTGTGGAGAAGGACTCAGGACTCAGGATCAGGATTGATTTGGGCAGAACGCTCATGAGAATTGGCTGGCATTGGGCAGCCCTGGGGACCACCCGGTTCGCTGTGGCCAAGGGCCCTTTCTTGCTCAGGGAGGGTGGCAGCCACCCAGAAAATGCACTGAATTGACGCAGCACAATGGGGACCCCGGTGCAGGGGAGCGTTCCTGGAGCAGAGTTGAGGCAGGGGTTCTGGCCGGGAGTCCGCCTCCAACTTTTCAGGCGGCTGGGGCGCCCAGGGATGGGGCTGGCCTCTGTGGGGGAATGAATGGATCTCTTGCTTTAAGGCTTGTTCCCATCTCTTTTCTTTTTGATAAGTCTGGCCAGGAGTTTATCAATCTTATTAATTCTTATTAATTCTTTCAAAGAACCAGCTCCTAGTTTTGTTGATCTGTTCTACTGTTCGTTTGGTTTCTATTTCATTGATTTCTGCTCAATCTTTCTCTTCTCCTGCTGGGTTTAGGCTTTCTTTGCTGTTCTTTCTCCAGCTCCTTTAGGTGTAGGGTTAGGTTGTGTACCTGAGATCTTTCTTGTTTCTTGAGAAAGACTTGTATATACTTTCCTCTTAGGACTGCCTTTGCTGTGTCCCAAAGATTTTGAACAGCTGTGTTTTCTTTATCATTTGTTTCCATGAATTTTTTTTCATCTATTTATTTTCAGCATAACAGTATCATTGTTTTTTCACCACACCCAGTGCTCCATGCAATCCGTGCCCTCTATAATACCCACCACCTAGTACCCCGACCTCCCATCCCCCCACCACTTCAAACCCCTCAGATTGTTTTTCAGAGTCCATAGTCTCTCTTGATTCACCTCCCCTTCCAATTCACCTCAACCTCCTTCTCTCTAACTCCCCATGTCCTCCATGCTTTTTGTTATGCTCCACAAATAAGTGAAACCATATGATAATTGACTCTCTCTGCTTGACTTATTTCACTCAGCATAATCTCTTCCAGTCCCGTCCATGATGCTACAAAAGTTGGGTATTCGTCCTTTCTGATGGAGGCATAATACTCCATAGTGTATATGGAACACATCTTCCTTATCCATTCATCTGTTGAAGGGGGGCATCCTGGTTCTTTCCACAGTTTGGCGACCGTGGCCATTGCTGCTATAAACATTGGGGTACAGATGGCCCTTCTTTTCACTACATCTGTATCTTTGGGGTAAATACCCAGGAGTGCAATGGCAGGGTCATAGGGAAGTTCTATTTTTAATTTCTTGAGGAATCTCCACACTGTTCTCCAAAGAGGCTGCACCAACTTGCATTCCCACCAACAGTGTAAGAGGGTTCCCCTTTCTCCACATCCTCTCCAACACATTTGTTTCCTGTCTTGCTAATTTTGTCCATTCTAAATGGTGTAAGGTGTTTCCATGAATTTTTAAATTCTTCTTTAATTTCATGGTTGACCCATTCATTCTTTAGTAGGATGCTCTTTAGCCTCCATGTATTTGAGTACTTTCCAACTTTCCTCTGTGGTTGAGTTCTAGTTTCAAAGCATTGTAGTCTGAAAATATGCAGGGAATGATCCTAATCTTTTGGTACCAGTTGAGACCTGATTTGTGACCCAGAATATGATCTATTCTGGAAAGTGTATCCTGTGCACTAGAGAAGAATGTGTATTCTGTTGTTTTGGAATGGAATGTTTGAAATATATCTGTGATGTCCATCTGGTCCAGTGTGTCATTTAAAACCCTTATTTGGGGCGCCTGGGTGGTTTAGTGTGTTAAAGCCTCTGCCTTTAGCTCAAATCATGATCTCAGGGTCCTGGGATCAAGCCCCACATCCAGATCTCTGCTCAGCAGGGAGCCTGGTTCCCCCTCTGTCTCTCTGCTTGCCTCTCTGCCTACTTGTGATTTCTGTCAAATAAATAAATAAAATCTTTTTTAAAAAATCCTTTATTTCCTTGTTGATCTTTTGCTTAGATGATCTATTTCAGTGAGGGGGATGATAAAATCTCCTACTATTATTGTATTATTGTCAATGTGTTTCCTTGATTTTGTTATTAATTGGTTTATATAATTGGCTTCTCCCATGTTAGGGGCATAGATATTTACAATTGTTAGATCTTCTTGCTGGATAGAACCGTTAAATATGATATAGTGTTCTTCATCATCTCTTATTGTAGTCTTTGGGTTAAAGTCTAATTTATCTGATAGAAGGGTTGTCACCCCCAGCTTTCTTTTGATGTCCATTAGCATGGTAAATTTTTTTACCCCCCCCCACTTTAAATCTGGAAGTGTCTTTGGGTCTAAAATGACTTTCCTGTGGATAACGTATTGATGTGTCTTGTTGTGTTTTTTTTTTAATTCATTCTGATACCCTGTGTCTTTTTATTGTGGCATTTAGCCCATTTATATTCAGGGTAACCATTGAAAGATATTAATTTAGTGCCATTGTATTGCCTGTAAGGTGACTCTTACTGTATATTGTCTGTGTTCCTTTCTGGTCTGTTACTTTTAGGCTCTCTCTTTGTTTTTTTTTGTTTTGTTTTGTTTTGTTTTTGTTTTAAATACTTTATTCATTTATTTGACAGACAGAGATCACAAGTAGGCAGAGAGACAGAGGGGGGAAGCAGGCTCCCTTCTGACCAGAGAGCCTGATGCGGGGCTTGATCCCAGGACCCTGAGATCATGACGTGAGCCAAAGGCAGAGGCCCAATGCACTGAGCCACTTGGGCACCCCGAAAGAAAAATCTTTTTATTGTTTATTTTAATTCCAATTTAGTTGACATACAGTGCTATATGAGTTTCAGGTGTGTAATAGCATGAGTCAGTAATTCTCTGTATCACTCTGCTCATCCAGAAAAGTGTGCTCTCAGTCCCCTTCATCTGTTTCACTCATCCCTCCAGCCACCTACCCTTTTGTGATCATCGGTTTGTTCTCTGTTGTTAAGAATCTGTATTTTGGGGGGAGACAAGATGGCGGGGAAGTAGGAGGAGGTGCCATTTCAACCTGTACCCTAAAGTGAGCTGATTACCTACCAAAGAACTCCGATTACCCATGAAATCAGCCTGAGATCAGAATTACACACGTCTGGATCTCTATGGGGGCAGAAGACACCAGTGGGCAGGTAAAGTGGAGTGGGAACATTGGACTGACATCAGAAGATAAACAAAAGGGGGAGAGAGCCACCAGAGGCGACCCATTGGAAAGTAATACCCCAATACGAGAGTGCCCTGCACCTGGGGGCCAGCATTAACTTGGACTCTGGTTGAAAGCACTCAAAATGAGCAAAGGATCATGGGGGGAAATTGTGGGAATCAGGGTGGTTAGGGACAGGGGCTTAAGTCCCCGGACCCTGGACAGCCACCCCTGGTGCTGAGCCAGAGAGAGTGCAGCAGAGAAACCAGGTCTTGGTCCCTGAGCCGCCAGTGCGCCTGAGAACGTGTTGGGTCCAGCTCCCATGAGGGGCTGGGAGCCTTGCCAGCTGGCAGAAGCACAGCCTTTTTGCACTCTCCACATGAGCACTGTGCTATGCTATCAGAGCCTGAGACACATGCACCCCACACCTTCCCCTGAGAGAGGTGCGCGAAGGCGCCAGCCCGGCGCTCTCAGACCAGGAAAGACCAGGCACTCCCAGCCCAGGCCAGTGGGAAAATCTCAGTGTGTGATCACTGCTTGGAAACTCTCAGGTGGTCCGGAGCTGCCCAGACAGCCACCACTGTCCTGGTTTTGGATACAAGCAGGAGTTCCTGTGTCCCCAGGGATCACGACTGGGAACGTGCTCTGCCAGTGGCTGAGGGGGAACTTATGTGCTTTGTAGCACCCACGGGGGAACAGACTGAGGTTTCTCTCTGAGAGGGAGGTCGGGGTGCAGTCTCCCTTCCTCTAAACCTCCAAAAGCCATCAAAAGCTGTCAGGTGAGAGAAAACAAATGAAAAAACATAAAAACCTCCAGAGAACAAAAGCCTGAAAAACTGGTTTCCTCAGAGCCCACCACCTTGAGGGGGGGCGGGAGGACTTAACTCAGGGAACACTGCCTGAAAACCCATGTGGCAGGCCCCTTCCCAGAAAACCAACCAGGAAAAAAAAAGGAAAAAAAAGAAAACAAGAGAACAACCACCACTACTTCATAGATACAACTTTTATTTTTAATTCATTCCCACTATTCTGGTTCATTTTTTAAAATTTTATATAGATAATTTTTTAACCAATTTACCATCACAGTGAGATATCTAGTACATCAAATTCCATAATAACATTTTAACCTGAAGTTTTTGATACATATATCCGTGTTTTTCTTTTGCTTTCCTCTTTTTTAACGTTTTTAATTTAATTTAATTTTTTTTTAATATTCATATAGAGTTAAACTTCAAGGTAATCCTCTTTCCCCAATCAATGCTACCCCTATAGGTAAACCAATTTTTAATCCCCCTTTATCTTAGGAAAGCTTAGTCCTTTAACAAAGATATCAAGATACATCCAAGAAGAATCAAAATAACCTTCCTTGCCCACACTGAGAATTTATAACCACTCTCCCATCTTTTTCTTCCCCCAGTGTTTCTGTGTATTTTTGTTTGTCCTGATAGTATACAAATCTTATACTTGGGGTTCTTTTTGATGAGTTTCTTTCTTTTTTTTTTTTTTTTTTGCTTTTATATATATATTTTTTCTCTTGTCATATACTTTTATCAGTCTTTTTGTTTTTCTGCTTTTGTATACTTCATAAATCTTACCCCTTGGGGCCCATTTGGGCTAAGCCTTCCTTTTATCTTGCCTTTTTTTTCTCCTCTCTCTCTCTTTGCTTTTTCTTTTCTTTTTTCTCTCATTTGGGTGGGGACTCCTGATTGCTCAGAAGCATTCCAGGGTGCACCTTGACTGCACCACTGTTGATATATCCAGCTACATCCATTCAGCCATCTCTCACCAAAATGATGAGGAGGAGGAATGCCCAACAGAAGAAAAACTCAGAGGATGGGCCTTTTGCAACAGAACTAATGGCTATCGGCATAGACAATATGCCTGAAAGGAAATTCAGGCTAACAATTATCCAGGCAATAGCTAGGTTGGAAAAAGCCATGGATGACCAAACGGAATTGAATAGGACAGAACCAAAAGCCACCAGAGATGATGTTCACAATGCTGTCAATGAGTTCCAATCTAATCTAAATTCTCTGAAAGCTAGGGTAACTGAGACAGAAGATAGAATTATTGATCTGGAGGACAAACAGATAGAGAAAAAGGATCAGGAGGAAGCCTGGAACAAACAGCTTAGAAGCCACGAAAACAGAATCAGGGAAATAAATGATGCCATGAAACGTTCCAACGTCAGAATTATTGGAATCCCTGAAAGGGAGGAGAAAGAAAGAAATATAGAAGAAATAGTGGAACAATTTCTCCATGAAAATTTTCCCAATCTCACAAATGGAACCAGCGTTCATGTACTAGAGGCAGAATGGTTCTCCCCCCCAAGATTATAGATTCTTGAAAGTCCTCCAGACACCTAATAGTAAGAATGAAGAATTATAATTGTAGGCAGGCCCTCTTGAAGGCAGCTAGGACAAAGAAGCTCCTTATGAACAGAGGAAAGCCCATCGGAATAACATCATACCTGTCCACAGAAACCTGGAAAGCCAGAAAGGGCTGGCAAGATATATTCAGGGCACTAAATAAGAAGAACATGCAGCCAAGAATACTTTATCCAGCAAGACTGACACTCAAAAAGGATGAAGAGATAGAGTTTCCAAGACCGGCAAGGCTTAAAAGAGTATGAGACCACCAAGCTGACACTGCAGGAAATATTAAGGGGGGGTTCTATAAAATAGGAAGAATCCTAAGAATATTATTAAACAGAAATATAAAGACAATCTACAGAAAGAAAGACTTCAAAGGTAACACAATGCCAATAAAAACATATCTATCAATAATCACTCTCAATGTGAATGGTCTAAATGCGCCCATAAAATGACACAAGGTTGCAGATTGGATAAAATGACAGGACCCATCCATATGTTGTCTACAAGAGACCCATTTTGAACCTAAGGATACACCCAGACTGAGAGTGAAGGGATGGAGAAGCATCTTTCATGCCAATGGGCCTCAAAAGAAGTCCGGGGTAGTGATTCTCATATCAGATAAATTAGATTTTAAACTAAAGACTGTAGTCAGAGATACAGAGGACACTACATAATTCTTAAAGGGACTACCTACCAAGATGATCTAACAATTGTAAATATCTATGCCCCAATGTGGGAGCAGCCAATTACATAAGAAAACTATTAATCAAGATAAAGAGTCATATTGATGTGAAAACATTAATAGTAAGAGATCTTAACATGCATCTCTCAGTAATAGAGAGATCATCCAAGCAGAAAAATCAATAAAGAAACAAGAGCATTGAATGACACATTGGACCAGATGGACCTCATAGATATATAGAGAACATTCCACCCTAAAACAACAGAATACTCATTCTTCTAAAGTGCACATGAAACCTTCTCCAGAATAAACCACATGCTGGGTCACAAATCAGGACTCAACAGATACCAAAAGACTGATATTTTTCCCTGCATATTCTCAGATCACAATGCTTTGAAACTGGAGCTCAGGGCGCCTGGGTGGCTCAGTGGGTTAAGCCGCTGCCTTCGGCTCGGGTCACAATCTCAGGGTCCTGGGATCGAGTCCCGCATCGGGCTCTCTGCTCAGCAGGGAGCCTGCTTCCTCCTCTCTCTCTCTCTGCCTGCCTCTCTGCCTACTTGTGATGTCTCTCTGTCAAATAAATAAATAAATAATCTTTAAAAAAAAAAAAAAAAGAAACTGGAGCTCAATCACAAGGAAAAGTTTGGAAGGAACTCAAATACCTGGAAGCTAAAGACCACCTTGTTTAAGAATGCTTGGATCAACCAGGAGATCAAAGAAGAACTGAAACAATTCATGGAAACCAATGAGAATGAAGACACTTCAGTCCCAAACCTATGGGATACAGCAAAGGCGGTCCTAAGGGGGAAATACATAGCCATCCAAGCCTCCCTCAAAAAAATTGAAAAATCCAGAATACACCAGCTGTCTCTACACCTTAAATAACTGGAGAATCAACAACAAATCAAACCAACTCCACACATAAGAAGGGAAATGATCAAGATTAGAGCAGAGATCAATGAGGTAGAAACTAGAGATACAGTAGAACGTATCAATAAAACTAGAAGCTGGTTTTTTGAAAGAATCAATAAGATGGATAAGCCATTGGCCACAGCAATCCAAAAGAAAAGAGAGAAAGCCCAAATTCATAAAATTATGAATGAAAAGGGAGAGATCACAACTAATTGAGGAAGTAGAAACAATCATCAGAAGTTATTATCAACAGTTATGTGCCAATATGTTAAGCAACCTAGATGATATGGATGCATTTCTGGAAAACTATAAACTCCCAAAATTGAACCAGGAAGAAATTGACAACCTGAATAGGCCGATATCTAGTGACAAGATTGAAGCAGTGATCAAAAACCTCCCAAAAAAAACAAGAGCCCAGGACCTAATGGATTCCCTGGGGAATTCTACCAGACTTTCAAAGAAGAAATAACACCTATTCTCCTGAAGCTGTTTCAAAAAATGGAAGCAGAAGGGAAATTTCCAGACTCTTTTTATGAAGCCAGCATTACCCTGATCCTCAAACGAGGCAAAGACCCCACCAAAATGGAGAATTTCAGACCAATATCACTGGTGAATATGGATGCTAAGATTCTCAACAAGATCCTAGCAAATAAGATCCAACAGCTCATTAAAAAGATTATCCATTGCTGTGCAAAAGCTTTTGATCTTGATGAAATCCCAATAGTTCATTTTTGCCCTTGCTTCCCTTGCCTTTGGCGTTGTTCCTAGGAAGATATTGCTGCGGCTGAGGTCGAAGAGGTTGCTGCCTGTGTTCTCCTCAAGGATTTTGATGGATTCCTTTCGCACATTGAGGTCCTTTATCCATTTTGAGTCTATTTTTGTGTGTGGTGTAAGGAAATGGTCCAATTTCATTTTTCTGCATGTGGCTGTGAGTGCTGTGAAGTGTGTAAACCTGGTGATTCACAGACCTGTACCCCTGGGGATAAAAACATATGTTTATAAAAAATAAAAAATTAAAAAAAAAACTACATTAATAAAAAAAAAAAAAAGATTATCCACCATGACCAGGTGCAATTCATCCCTGGGTTACAGGATGGTTCAACATTCGCAAATCAATCAATGTGATAGAACAAATCAATAAGAGAAGAAAGAAGAACCACATGGTCCTCTCAATTGATGCAGAAAAAGCATTTGACAAAATCCAGCATCCGTTCCTGATTAAAATGTTTCAAAGTATAGGGATAGAGGGAACATTCCTGAACTTCATCAAATCTATCTATGAAAGACCCACAGCAAATATCATCTTCAATGGGAAAAAGCTCGCAGCCTTCCCGTTGAGATCAGGAACATGACAAGGATGCCCACTCTCAACACTCTTGTTCAACATAGTGTTAGAAATCCTAGAAACAGCAATCAACAACGAGAAATAAAAGGTATCCAAATTGGCAATGAAGAAGTCAAACTCTCTCTCTTTGCAGATGACATGATTCCTTATATGGGAAACCCAAAAGACTCCATCCCCAAACTACTAGAACTCATACATCAATTCAGTAATGTGGCAGGATACAAAGTCAATGTACAGAAATCAGTGGCTTTCTTATACACTAACAATGAAAATACAGAAAGGGAAACTAGAGAATCGATTCCATTTACTATAGCACCAAGAACCATAAGATACCTGGGAATAAACCTAATCAAAGAGGTAAAGAATCTGTACTTGAGGAACTACAGAATACTCCTGAAATAAATTGAAGAAGACACAAAAAGATGGAAGACTATTCCATTCTCTTGGAACAGAAGAATAAACATTGTTAAAATGTCTATACTGCCTAGAGCACTCTATACTTTTAATGCCATTCTGATCAAAATTCCACCGCCATTTTTCAAAGAGCTGGAGAAAATAATCCTAAAGTTTGTATGGCATCAGAAGAGACCCCGAATTGCTAGGAAATGTTGAAATGTTGAAAAAACAAAAATAAAACTGGTGGCATCACGTTACCTGATTTCAAGCTTTACTACAAAGCTGTGATCACCAAGACAGCATGGTACTGGCATCAAAACAGACACATAGACCAGTGGAAAAGAGAGAGAGCCCAGATATGGACCCACAACTCCATGCTCAAATAATCTTTGACAAAGCAGGAAAAAATATTCAGTGGAAAAAACACAGTCTCTTCAATAAATGGTGCTGGGAAAATTGGACAGCTATATGTAGAAGAATGAAACTCGACCATTCTCTTACACCATACACAAAGATAAACTCAAAATGGATAAATGACCTCAATGCTAGAGAGGAATCCATCAGAATCCTAGAGGAGAACATAGACAGTAACCTCTTTGATATCAGCCACAGCAACTTCTTTCAAGATATGTCTCCAAAGGCAAAGGAAACAAAAGCAAAAATGAACTTTGGGGACTTCATCAAGATCAAAAGCTTCTGCACAGCAAAGGAAACAGTCAACAAAACAAAGAGGCAACCCACGGAATGGGAGAAGATATTTGCAAATGACAGTACAGACAAAAGTTTGATCTCCAGGATCTATAAAGAACTTCTCAAACTCAACACACACAAAACAGATAATCATATCAAAAAATGGGCAGAAGATATGAATAGACACTTCTCCAATGAAGACATACAAATGGCTATCAGACACATGAAAAAAATGTTCATCATCACTAGCCATTAGGGAGATTCAAATTAAAACCACATTGAGATACCACCTTACATCAGTTACAATGGCCAAAATTAGCAAGACAGGAAACAACGTGTGTTGGAGAGGATGTGGAGAAAGGGGAACCCTCTTACACTGTTGGTGGGAATGCAAGTTGGTGAAACCACTTTGGAGAACAGTGTGGAGATTCCTTAAGAAATTAAAAACAGAGCTTCCCTATGACCCTGCAAGTGCACTAGTGGGTATTTACCCCAGAGATACAGATGTAGTGAAAAGAAGGGCCATCTGTACCCCAATGTTTATAGCAGCAAAGGCCACGGTTGCCAAACTGTGGATAGAAACAAGATGCCCTTTAACAGACGAATGGATAAGGAAGATGTGGTTTATATTCACTATGGAGTATTATGCCTCCATCAGAAAGGATGGATACCCAACTTTTGTAGCAACACGGACGGGACTGGAAGAGATTACGCTGAGTGAAATAAGTCAAGCAGAGAGAGTCAATTATCATATGGTTTCACTTATTTGTGGAGCATAACAAAAAGCATGGAGGACATGGGGAGATGGAGAGGAGAAGGGAGTTGAGGGAAATTGGAAGGGGAGGTGAACCATGAGAGACTATGGACTCTGAAAGACAATCTGAGGGTTTTGAAGGGGCAGGGGGAGGAAGGTTGTGGGAGCTAGGTGGTGGGTATTAAGGAGGGCACATATTGCATGGAGCACTGGGTGTGGTGCAAAAACAATGAATACTGTTATGCTGAAAAGAAATTTAAAAAAAAAAGAATCTGTATTTTGGTTTGTCTCTTTTTTCTCCTTTATGTATGTATGTTTGTTTCTTCAATTCTACACAAGAGTCACATCATATGGTATTGTCTTTCTCTGACTGACTGATTTCACTTAGGATAACCTTCTCTAGTTCCAGCCATGTGGCTGCAAATGGCAAGATTTTATTACTTTTTTGCCTGAGTAATATTCCCGTGTGTGTGTGTGTGTGTGTGTGTGTGTGTGTGTGTGTGTACACATCTCATTTCATTTATCACTTTATCAACAGACACTTGGGTTGTATTTTGATCTTGTAAATAATGCTGCAAGAAACAAAGGGGTGCATGTATCCTTTTGTGTTCTTGTTTTCATGTGCTTTAGGTAAATACCCAGTAGTGTTGTTGCTGGATCCAGGGCAACTCTATGTTTAACACCTTGAGGACCCTCCATACTGTTTTCCAGAGCGGATGCAGCAGGTTGTTGTTCCACCAACTGTGCATGAGGGTCCCCTTTTACCACACCCTCCCAGCACCTGCTGTTCCTTGTGCTGTTGATGGGAGGCATTCTGACAGTATGTGGCAATATCTCATTATACTTCTGGTTTGCATTTTCCTGAGCTTGGGTGATGGTGAAACAGCTTTTCATGGGATCATTTGCCATCTCTATTTCTTCTTCGGAAAAATATCTGTTCATGTCTTCAGACCATTTTTTAACCAGATTACTTGTTTTGGGGGTGTTGAGTTGTATCCATTCTATATATTTTGGACACTATCCCTCTATTGCATAGGATATTTGCAAATATCTTCTCCCTTTCAGTAGGGTCTTCCTAGTTCTCCTGTGTGGAAATATATATATATATATATATATATATATATATATATATATAGTCTCAGTAGTTTATTTTTGCTTTTCTTTCCTTTACCTCAGGAGACAGTCTAGAAAAATGCTACTTGGTCCATGTCAAGAAGTTACTGTCTGAGCCCTCTTGTAGGGTTTTTATGGTTCCAGGTCTTTCACTGAGGTCTTGAAACTGTTTTGAGTTTATTTGTCTGTATGGTGTAAGGAAGCAGAGTAACTGCATTCTTTTGTGCGTGGCTGTCCAGTTTTCCAAAACCATTTGTTGTAAAGACTGTCTTTTTTCCTTTTTGATATTCTTGCCTGCTTTGGGGAAGATTAATTGGGCACACAACTGCCAGTTTATATCTGAGTTTCTGTCCTGTTCCCTTGGTTTCTGTGTGTATTTTTGTGCCAGGACCATCCTGTTAGGATGACTACAGCTTTGTAGTAGAACTTGAAATCTGGAATTGTGACTCCTCCAGCTTTGTTTTACTTTCTCAGTATTGTGTTGGCTGTTCAGAATCTTTGCTGATTCCATATAGATTTTTAGGAGTGTTTGCTTGAGTTCTTTTTGTTTAACTTAAATTCAATGAGCCAACTTAGAGTGCATCATTAGTTTCAGATATAGTGTTCAATAATAGATCAGGTGTGTGTAACACCCAGTGCTCATTGCATCCCATGCCCTCCTTAAGGTCCATCACCTAGTTACCACATCCCCTAGCTACCTCCCCTCCAGGAACCCTCAGTTTGTTACTGTAACAAACCCAACAGTTTGTTTCTGTACTGAAGAATCTCTCATGGTTTTTCTCCCTTTCTGATGACTTCCCATTCAGCTTTCCCTCCCTTCCCCTCTGATCATCTGTGGTTTTTCTTCTATTTTGCATAGGAGTGAACCCATGAACCAACTGTCTTTCTCTGATAGACTTATTTTGCTCAGCATAACACCCTCAATTCCATCCAGGTGGATGTGATGATAAGTCTTCATCCTCTCTTGACTGAATAGTATTCTGTTGTAGATATGAACCACATCTTCTTTATCCATTCATCTGTCCATGAACATCTGTGTTCTTTCCATACTTTGGCTAGAGAGGATAATGCTGTAATGAACATTGGGGAGCAGGTGCCACTACTTTTCATTCAATCTGTGTCTTTGGAGTAAATACCTAGTAGTGCAATTTTTGGGTCATAGGGTAGCTCTATGTTTAAGTTCTTGAATAAACTTGATAACATTTGGCAGAGTGGCTGTACGAGCTTGCTTTTCCACCAGCAGTGTAAGAGGGTTCCCCCTTTACCATGTCCTCGCCAACATTTGTTTTTCCCTGACTTGATCATTTTAGCCATGCCATCTGTTGTAAGGTTGTATCTCATTGTGGTTTTGATTTGTATTTCCCTGATGCTAAGTGATGTGGAGCACTTTTTCATGGATCTCTTGTATGTCCTTTCGGTAGAAAGTTGTGTTCATGTTTATACCCATGCCTTAATCTAGGATAGGGGTGGTCCCAGGAGCATGGAAGGTGTGATCTGCTTAGGTGTGGAGACCTTCCCAGATGTCTGAATTGAGGGATAGAGTTAAGGAGAATATCAGGCTCAGGCTTTGCATTCAGTATGGTATGGAACTATAAATAAGCAGGGATTGGTTCAAGATTTCATTCAGATTTCTTCTCTAAATCCTTTCTGCAGTTCAAAAGGCATGATTTCTGACTTTGTTGTAGGATGAGCCCTCTGCTTCGCTTAGGTGTCCCCATTTCCTGGGGATCTGGAGCCAGACCTCTGGGCATAATCCTTTAAAAACACAATCTAGGGTTAGGGTTGGGGCCTAGGATCATGGCAGGTTTAGTTTGCCAGCTGTGTGGCAACAGTACTGAAGGGCTGAGTTCAGGGCATGGTCAGGGTGAGTGTCAGGCTCCAGGTTTGAGTCCAGCCGGCACTGAATGTGGGGGTTTCCTTAGGTGGGCATGCAGATTTCTCATTCTCTGAATCATTTCCAGAGTTCCAAATGGCATGGTTTCCTTCTGAGTGGCAGGTGGAATCCTCTGGATTTGCTCAGGTGTCCCTAGTACCTGGGGCTTTGGCATCAGATCTCTGGGAACAGACCCCTCTGAGCCCAACCTAGGGTCAGGGTTGGAGTCAAGTTTACAGTCATGGTTTAGGGTCGCAGGTTAGGGTCACAGGTTAAGGTTAGGGGTTTGGGGTAGGGTTAGGGTCAGGGGTTTGGGTAGGAGTAGGTTTAGAGTTGTGCTAGGGTTAATTTGCCTTTTTTTTAAGATTTTATTTGTTGGGGAGGAGTCAAGATGGCGGAGAAGTAGCAGGCTGAGACTACATCAGCTAGCAGGAGATCAGCTAGATAGCTTATCTAAAGATAGCAAACACCTACAAATCCATCAGCAGATCGAAGAGAAGAAGAACAGCAATTCTGGAAACAGAAAAACAACCACTTTCTGAAAGGTAGGAATCCAAAGCGACGGGAAGATAGACCCCGGGGGGAGGTGCCGGCTCCCGGCAAGCGGTGGAGCAACGGAGCACAAAATCAGGACTTTTAAAAGTCTGTTCTGCTGAGGGACATCGCTCCAGAGGCTAAACTGGGGCGAAGCCCACGTGGGGTCACAGAAGGATCAGGGGTGTCTGAGTGTCGCAGAGTTTGCGGGTATTGGAACGGGAAAACCGGCTACAGAGACAGAGCCGACAGTAAGCTCACAGCTCGGTGTTACCTTGAACCGGTTGCAGGCTCAGTGAGCTCGGAGCACAGCTGGAGGTCAGGCAGACAGGAATAACTGGGCGCTATTCTCTGAGGGCGCACTGAGTAGTGGGGCTCTGGGCTCTCGGCTCCTCCTGGCTGGAGACCAGGAGGCCACCATTTGTATTCCCGTCCTCCAGAACTCTACAGAAAGCGCTCAGGGAACAAAAGCTCCCGAAAGCAAACCCGAGCGGATTACTCAGCCCGGCCCCTGGTAAGGGCCGTGCAATTCCACCTGGGGCAAAGACACTTGAGAATCACTACACCAGGCCCCTCCCCCAGAAGATCAACAAGAAATCCAGCCAAGACCAAGTTCACCTACCAAGGAGTGCGGCTTCAATACTAAGGAGAGCAGCAGAATTCCAGAGGAGGAGAAGGCAAAGCACGGAACTCATGGCTTTCTCCCTGTGATTTTTTTAGTCTTGCAGTTAATTGAATTTTTTTCTTTTTCATTTTTTTTTCTCTTCTTCTGCTAAATTTTTTTAACTTTTACCCTTTACTTTTTTAACGTTTTTAACTAGCTTATCTAATATTTTTTTTATTTTTTATATTTTTCTTTATTATTTTTCTTTTTTAAATTCTTTTCTTTTATTTTTTTTATTTTTTTCTTTCTTTCTTTTTGAACCTCTTTTTATCCCCTATCTCCACCCTCACGATTTGGGATCTCTTCTGATTTGGTTAAAGCATATTTTCCTGGGGTTGTTGCCACCCTTTTAGTATTTTACTTCCTCCTTCATATACTCTTATTTGGACAAAATGAAAAGGCGGAAATATTCACTACAAAAAAAAGAACAAGAGGCAGTACCGAAGGCTAGGGACCTAATCAATACAGACATTGGTAATATGTCAGATCTAGAGTTCAGAATGACAATTCTCAAGGTTCTAGCCGGGCTCGAAAAATGCATGGAAGATATTAGAGAAACCCTCTCGGGAGATATAAAAGTCCTTTCTGGAGAAATAAAAGAACTAAAATCTAACCAAGTTGAAATCAAAAAAGCTATTAATGAGGTGCAATCAAAAATGGAGGCTCTCACTGCTAGGATAAATGAGGAAGAAGAAAGAATTAGCAATATAGAAGATCAAATGACAGAGAATAAAGAAGCTGAGCAAAAGAGGGACAAACAGCTACTGGACCACAAGGGGAGAATTCGAGAGATAAGTGACACCGTAAGATAAAACAACATTAGAATAATTGGGATTCCAGAAGAAGAAGAAAGAGGGAGGGGAGCAGAGGTATACTGGAGAGAATTATTGGGGAGAATTTCCCCAATATGGCAAAGGGAATGAGCATCAAAATTCAGGAGGTTCAGAAAATGCCCTTCAAGATCAATAAGAATAGGCCCACACCCTGTCACCTAATAGTAAAATTTACAAGTCTCAGTGACAAAGAGAAAATCCTGAAAGCAGCCCGGGAAAAGAAGTCTGAAACATACAATGGTAAAAATATTAGATTGGCAGCTGACTTATGAACAGAGACCTTGCAGGCCAGAAAGAGCTGGCATGATATTTTCAGAGCACTAAACGAGAAAAACATGCAGCCAAGAATACTATATCCAGCTAGGCTATCATTGAAGATAGAAGGAGAGATTAAAGGCTTCCAGGACAAACAAAAACTGAAAGAATTTGCAAACACCAAACCAGCTCTACAGAAAATATTGAAAGGGTCCTCTAAGCAAAGAGAGAGCCTACAAGTGGTAGATCAGAAAGGAACAGAGACCATATACAGTAACAGTCAGCTTACAGGCAATACAATGGCACTAAATTCATATCTCTCAATAGTTACCCTGAATGTTAATGGGCTAAATGCCCCAATCAAAAGACACAGGGTATCAGAATGGATAAAAAAAAGAAAACCCATCTATAGGTGGCCTCCAAGAAACTCATTTTAAGCCCAAAGACACCTCCAGACTTAAAGTGAGGGGGTGGAAAAGAATTTACCATGCTAATGGACATCAGAAGAAAGCAGGAGTGGCAGTCCTTATATCAGATCAATGAGATTTTAAGCCAAAGACTATAATAAGAGATGAGGAAGGACACTATATCACTATATCATACTCAAAGGGTCTGTCCAACAAGAATATCTAACAGTTTTAAATAACTATGCCCCCAACATGGGAGCAGCCAACTATCTAAACCAATTAATAACAAAATGAAAGATACACATTAACAATAATACAATAAAAGTAGGGGACTTTAACACTCCCCTCACTGAAATGGACAGATCATCCAAGCAAAAGATCAGCAAGGAAATAAAGGCCTTAAACAACACACTGGACCAGATGGACATCACAGATATATTCAGAACATTCCATCCCAAAGCAGCAGAATACACATTCTTCTCTAGTGCACATGGAACATTCTCCAGAATAGATCACATCCTCGGTCCTAAATCAGGACTCAACTGGTATCAAAAGATTGGGATCATTCCCTGCATATTTTCAGACCACAATGCACTGAAGCTAGAACTCAACCACAAGAGGAAGTTTGGAAAGAACCCAAATACATGGAGACTAAACAGCATCCTTCTAAAAAATGAATGGGTCAACAGGGAAATTAAAGAAGAATTGAAAAAAATCATGGAAACAAATGATAATGAAAATACAACGGTTCAAAATCTGTGGGACACAACAAAGGCAGTCCTGAGAGGAAAATATATAGCGGTACAAGCCTTTCTCAAGAAACAAGAAAGGTCTCAGGTACACAACCTAACCCTACACCTAAAGGAGCTGGAGAAAGAACAAGAAAGAAGCCCTAAGCCCAACAGGAGAAGAGAAATCATAAAGATCAGAGCAGAAATCAATGAAATAGAAACCAAAAAAACAATAGAGCAAATCAATGAAACTAGGAGCTGGTTCTTTGAAAAAATTAATAAAATTGATAAACCCCTGGCCAGACTTATCAAAAAGAAAAGAGAAAGGGCCCAAATAAATAAAATCATAAATGAAAGAGGAGAGATCACAACTAACACCAAAGAAATACAAACTATTATAAGAACATACTATGAGCAACTCTACGCCAACAAATTTGACAATCTGGAAGAAATGGATGCATTCCTAGAAACATATAAACTACCACAACTGAACCAGGAAGAAATAGAAAGCCTGAACAGACCCATAACCAGTAAGGAGATTGAAACAGTCATTAAAAATCTCCAAACAAACAAAAGCCCAGGGCCAGATGGCTTCCCGGGGGAATTCTAGCAAACATTTAAAGAAGAACTAATTCCTACACTCCTGAAACTGTTCCAAAAAATAGAAATGGAAGGAAAACTTCCAAACTCATTTTATGAGGCCAGCATCACCTTGATCCCAAAACCAGACAAGGATCCCATCAAGAAAGAGAGCTATAGACCAATATCCTTGATGAACACACAAGCGAAAATACTCAACAAAATACTAGCCAATAGGATTCAACAGTACATTAAAAGGATTATTCACCACGACCAAGTGGGATTTATTCCAGGGCTGCAAGTTTGGTTCAACATCCGCAAATCAGTCAATGTGATACAACACATCAATAAAAGAAAGAACAAGAACCATATGATACTCTCAATAGATGCTGAAAAAGCATTTGACAAAGTACAGCATCCCTTCCTGATCAAAACTCTTCAAAGTGTAGGGATAGAGGGCACATACCTCAATATCATCAAAGCCATCTATGAAAAACCCACCACAAATATCATTCTCAATGGAGAAAAACTGAAAGCTTTTCCGCTAAGGTCAGGAACACTGCAGTGATGTCCATTATCACCACTGCTATTCAACATAGTACTAGAAGTCCTAGCCTCTGCAATCAGACAACAAAAGGAAATTAAAGGCATCCAAATCGGCAAAGAAGAAGTCAAATTATCACTCTTCGCAGATGATATGATACTATATGTGGAAAACTCAAAAGACTCCACTCCAAAGCTGCTAGAACTTGTACTGGAATTCAGTAAAGTGTCAGGATATAAAATCAATGCACAGAAATCAGTTGCATTTCTCTACACCAACAACAAGACAGAAGAAAGAGAAATTAAGGAGTCAATCCCATTTCCAATTGCACCCCAAACCATAAGATACCTAGGAAAAGCCTAACCAAAGAGGCACAGAATCTATACTCAGAAAACTATAAAGTACTCATGAAAGAAATTGAGGAAGACACAAAGAAAAATGTTCCATGCTCCTGCATTGGAAGAATAAATATTGTGAAAATGTCTATGCTACCTAAAGCAATCTACACATTTAATGCAATTCCTATCAAAGTACCATCCATCTTTTTCAAAGAAATGGAACAAATAATTCTAAAATTTATATGGAACCAGAAAAGACCTCGAATAACCAAAGGGATATTGAAAAAAAAAAAAAGCCAAAGTTGGTGGCATCACAATTCCGGACTTCAAGCTCTATTACAAAGCTTTCATCATCAAGACAGCATGGTACTGGCACAAAAACAGACACATAGATCAATGGAACAGAATAGAGAGCCCAGAATAAGACCCTCAACTCTATGGTCAACTAATCTTCGACAAAGCAGGAATGAATGTCCAGTGGAAAAAAGACAGCCTCTTCAATAAATGGTGTTGGGAAAATTAGACAGCCACATGCAGAAAAATGAAATTGGACCATTTCCCTACACCACACACGAAAATAGACTCAAAATGGATGAAGGACCTCAATGTGCAAAAGGAATCCATCCAAATCCTTCAGGAGAACACAGGCAGCAACCTCTTCGTCCTCAGCTGCAGCAACATCTTCCTAGGAACATCGCCAAAGGCAAGGGATGCAAGGGAAAAAATGAACTATTGGGATTTCATCAAGATCAAAAGCTTTTGCACAGCAAAGGAAACAGTTAACAAAGTCAAAAGACAACTGACAGAATGGGAGAAGATGTTTGCAAACGACATATCAGATAAAGGGCTAGTGTCCAAAATCTATAAAGAATTTAGCAAACTCAACACCCAAAGAACAAATAATCCAATCAAGAAATGGGCAGAGGACATGAACAGACATTTCTGCAAAGAAGACATCCAGATGGCCAACAGACACATGAAAAAGTGCTCCATATCACTCGGCATCAAGGAAATACAAATCAAAACCACAATGAGATATCACCTCACACCAGTCAGAATGGCTAAAATCAACAAGTCAGGAAATGACAGATGCTGACGAGGATGCGAAGAAAGGGAAACCCTCCTACACTGTTGGTGGGAATGCAAGCTGGTGCAGCCACTCTGGAAAACAGCATGGAGGTTCCTCAAAATGTTGAAAATAGAACTGCCCTATGACCCAGCAATTGCACTACTGGGTATTTACCCTAAAGATACAAACGTAGTGATCCGAAGGGGCACGTGCACCCGAATGTTTATAGCAGCAATGTCCACAATAGCCAAACTATGGAAAGAACCTAGATGTCATCAACAGATGAATGGATCAAGAAGATGTGGTATATATACACAATGGAATTCTATGCAACCATCAAAAGAAATGAAATCTTGCCATTTGCGACAACATAGATGGAACTAGAGCGTATCATGCTTAGCGAAATAAGTCAAGCGGAGAAAGACAACTATCACATGATCTCCCTGATGAGGAAGTAGTGATGCAACATGGGGGCTTAAGTGGGTAGGAGAAGGATCAATGAAACAAGATGGGATTGGGAGGGAGACAAACCATAAGTGACTCTTAATCTCACAAAACAAACTGAGGGTTGCTGGGGGGAGGGGGATTGGGAGAAGGGTGTGGGGTTATGGACATTAAGGAGGGTATGTGCTTTGGTGAGTGCTGTGAAGTGTGTAAACCTGGCGATTCACAGACCTGTACCCCTGGAGATAAAAATGTATGTTTATAAAAAATAAAAAATCTAAATAAATAAATAAATAAAACAGAGTCTGGTTGGAAAAAAAAGATTTTATTTATTTATTTGACAGAGAGAGATCACAAGTAGGTAGAGGCAGGCAGAGAGAGAGAGGAAGGGAAGCAGGCTCCCCACCGAGCAGAGGGCCTGATGTGGGGCTCGATCCCAGGACCCTGGGATCATGACCTGAGCTGAAGGCAGAGGCCTTAACCCACTGAGCCACCCAGGCGCCCCTTTATTTGCCTTTTAATACAAGATGTCCATGCTTAAATAAGACATTTTCTTAGAGCATTTTATAGTGAGTAAGGTTAGCATGTAACCCAAATAGTTACAGAGAAGAACCAAATGTTCCAAATCAACACTTAAGACAATATTTCTTGACATTTGTGTTTTAGGGTCAAAATAATGAAAAATCAAGTTGCTCTGTCACTCTTCTCCCAGATGGACTCACTGGCCCTGTCTTTCTGGTCTTGGCTGAAAAGCATCTTCTCAGTGGGCTTCCTTAATGGGCCTCTCTGAATAGGATGGCTCTCTTAGCCCTCAGCCTGCATTCCTTCCTACCATTGATCCATTGATTGTATCCCATGTACTTTGCAAGCTCCCAGGTGGAACTGGAGCTATACATTTGCATTAAGTAGATACTCCATAAATATTTATTAATTCAACAAATTTGGCTTTCTTTTTAATCAAAAATATCCATGTTTTATCATTGAATTTTTTATCATCAGAATATATTTGGAGAAAACTATTGTTCCATGAAAACACATCTATCAAGGCTGTGGCTTTCTTGTGTCCTGTGTCGTGCTTCCCTGAGCTAGTTGAGCACTCCTGACCCATGTAGGAAGATCAGCTTCAAACCTTAGGGTGAGTTCTGGGAAGGCGCTGGGGGGCGTTTGGGGGGCTTGTTCTGCTGGACACCACCGTGTCATCTGGGGCCAGATGTGATGTGGGCACCCCCTCTTTCCCTAGCTGCTTCCATCTTCCTCTACCCTCTGTCATGTGGGTTTCCCACCAACCATATCTTTTGCAGACAAACTCTGAAATGGCCCATGGCTTGGGACTCCACTGACACCACAGTCTCGTTATAGCCAGTGTCAGAGGTTTCTGTGGCACTGACATGACTTTTGTTCCCAGGATATGTCCCATGAAGAGTCCCGTGAGGGTTGGGGAGTCCAGGAAAGATAAATGGGTGATTGCGGCTCTAGCAAAAGCCACTCTGGGGGATCCTGCTGGAGGCCATCTCCCAGATCATTCTGGCTCTTTCGCTGATTTCCAATATGACCTGGGAAAGTCACTTCATCAGAGCTTTAGGCTCATTATTTCTAAAATGAGGGAATGTTTTTAGATTAATGGATTCATTCAATACTATGGAATGAACGCCTAGGAAGTTCTGGGCAACCCCCAAGATGGATTCTATCTCAGAAGTTCTGACTCCCATCCTTCCCACTCCTATTGAGTTCCTCCATTGGACACAATGGCTGTTCCATAGAAATTCCTCAGAGCAACACTGGATTAGCAAGGGTCTTCAGGGTGTGCCCCCATGCCATCTGATGTAGCCAAGGGGCCATGAGCAATTCTGAACCCAAACCAAGGCTTTGGCTGTGCTATCTTACTTGCACAAAAATAGCAGTGCCCAGGTCAGGCCTTCACTGCAACAGCTGAGCCAGCTTAGTGAGGACCTTGCCCAGGACACTAGCCCCCATGATGCCATGAGGGCACTTGGAGTCCACAGTTATGTCATGCAAAGCAGCAGGTAATCTACATCCGGGTAGATGATGCAAAGTATAGTTTCACAGCGAACATGATGAAAAACATTTAAATGACAAAATAGTATGTACTCTATATGGTGGCAGTGATGGGAAAAGTGAACAATGGTGTCATAAAGGGGAATGGGAGTTCCAAGAAGCAGGCTGGAGTAGTCGGGGGTAGGGGGTGTCTCATGGAGGAAGGGACCAGGAGGCTTGTCATGGGTTCCAACAATGCAGTATCAGGTTGTTCTCTCTGCCTGACCCATGACCCCCAGGGGCACTGGTGGCATTCTAGCTCCAGAAGATCTACAGAAATATAAATTGGCTTGAGCAGAGCCTCTGTGGTCTGTCTTCTCTGTCCCTGGGTGTGGCTCTTTCTCTGCTCCTGGAGGCTGTTGATTGTTTTTTTGTTTTCCTCTGAGCTACACTATTTTGTATGGATTCGGTGCTGTGAGTTGACACAAATTCTTCCTGCATAGAAGTGGAATAGAAGTCATCCTCGTTTCCTTAGTAGACCTGAATAGATTCAACAGTAATAGCCTTTTCCCAGACCCTGGGCCTTCATCTGTTTGCCAACTCCCAGATTTTAGAAAACATCTTCTATTCTTAACAGGTTGAAAGAATTAGTTTGGCTTTTTAAAAATTCAACAAACTCACACTTTTCATAATGTATACAATAACCTGTAAACATTGAATGAACAAGTTTTGACAGGGTGAAGGAAGAATTGGCTTTATAGTGGGGTTTGCGTCAGTGTTTACTCACTGTTGCTCCCATGTGGCCACTCTCCAGAAAGCATGTGGCTGAACGTGTTCCAACTTAACAGATTGAAGGGAGAATAAGACAGAAGGTTGGTCACTGGATTCCTTAGCTCCTAAAAACCATCCTCTAATTTTTTATCGATATTCTAAATTGAGTATATCTTAACTAGATATTAGGGTTAGGGTTAGGGTCAAGTTGCATACATTAACTACTAACAGTTTTTTGTATGTCAATCTTAACCTGCCTAAGGTGTTTTTAAAAAAATAAAATGGGAGAGGATATAGTCACCAAAGCACTGAGCACATGCCCTGTCCCAGGACATAGATAACTAAACATACTGATTGTTTCATCTTAGCTGAGGATCAGGAGCTGGTCCTACAGGTACCTGGCATGTAGCATCTGTGGCCACCTGGCCTCTCCTGACACCCACACCCAGCTCAGCCCATCCTCTGCTCTGCTCAAGGGCAGCAAACAAACGGGTGCAGGTGGGACTCCCTCCTGTCAGGCATGACTTGCTTCTGACAGGTGGAGAAGTGGGCCAGCTCACATGTACATGATGTGTTCTTTTGGTTCCTTGCTCTCTGCCTCCCCTTTCCATCACCCTGGTCCTGAGCCTTTAGATCCTGGGAGAACTTGGGTTTTCAGATTTCTGTTGACATTTTGAAGTGTAGATCTGAATTGCCTTTGCTCTCTGTGCTTGGATCAGAGATGAAGGCAGGAAAAGTCATCATACTCTGAAAGCAGAGTATGAAATATCCAGTGTGCTCTGCCCCCAGCACCTCAGGTTTGAAAGCAATGGCAAACTACGTACTTCATATTCTACACAGTCAGCTTTAGGGACTCACGGGCACATGTGACATGAAATTATACTGAAAGAAATCTCGTTACTGAAATTTTTCCTCGTAGAAGACAGTTTAGGGACATAGCCCCTTACCCGCCCTGTCATTTCCGGTCTGGCCAATGACCAGTCACACTGACATGTGTATCCACACAAGGGCACAGCTGCGACATCCTCCTGGAGCACTCCTAGGTCCCTCTGCCCCCCGTTCTGACCAACCCTGCACACCCCCAGTCCTCCAGGCATTCCCTATAGTGACATAGGCTGCGTTCACCCTCCTGGAGCACTCCCAGGCCCCTGCCCCTAGTCTGGCCAACTCTGTACACCCCCAGTCCTCCCGAGCATTCCCTGTAGTGACACAGCTGTGATCACCCTCCTGGAGCATTCCCTGTCCTCCTGGGAACCTGGTCTGGCCAACCCTGCACACCCCCAGTCCTCCTGAGTGTCCCTGTCATGGCACTTGTCACACAAGACTGTCATTTATTGTCTCTTGGTCTGCCCTTTCTGCTTGAAGTAGATCTCTCTCACAGACGTCTGGCTGGATGACAGGTGGATGAATGGTTTCAGGATCTTTTGTCCTGGAAGAGCAGGCGTCATTCAAAACGCTGATGGGCAGGGGAGTTTTTGTCCCTCTTTGTGCCACCAGCCTCAGTGGAACATAGTGTCTAGGACAAGGGACTTGGGAGTCCTCCCACATGAAGTTTGTTCTATGAAGGTGGCTTCCTTCTGAGGTCACAATGCGACCACATTGCATGCCATTCCTGTGGGACGGAAAGCACGCTACTGTATTATATCCTCCTTGCACACTGTGGCTAACAAAGGGGAAGCACACACTCACCCTCACAAGTTCACACTTACACCTCTGTTTCTGAGCATCGCTATCATGTAAACTACAGTGAATTCCTGTTGGGCAGCAGACATATAGATGTGCCATTTAAGGTTTAAATAGAGGAGGATGGAGATGGAGTTCTGGCTAAAAGGATGGAAGCCCTTGCCTCTGGGGGTGAAGAAATTACATTCTACCCAGAAGGCGCTATGCTCTATTCAAAGAAGTGACATGATCCTAGGACCTTTGAGACCAGGGATTGACACAGACTTTTCCATAAAGCCTTCTGTAAAGATTTTCTGTCAGGTTTGCTGTCCATGTGGTGTCTCTGACAATGACTCCACTCCTGCACTGTGGCTTGTGAGTAGCCACAGACCATCCATAACTCATGTTCCAGCCACACTTGATTGAAAGAATACAGGGAGAGGTCCCATTTGGCCCATGGGTGATAGTTTCCCACACTCCAGATCTGCAATATGATGGGTGATGGGGGAGAGGGCTCTTCTTTTCCAGTGGCAGAGTGGGAATACACTGGGACATATCCTGCCTGACCCTGGCCCCTTCACTTGAAAGGAAAAAAAGATGATAGTGAGATTGGCCAACAATGAAGGCCTCAGGAATTCTCCTGCCTTTCTCTGTAGGCCTCAAGTTTGCCACAAGACGTTTGCCTGTGGTTGAACTCCATGTAGGTATTGTTTGCCTGAGTCAGTCCCCATTGCCTGGTGGGTATATCTTGCAGGTTATATACCACACAGATGGTCATGTTGTTCAGGCCAAGACCATGAGCACATTTAGGGTTCTCCTGAGTTAGCAGAGGATGAGGCATGTGTAGGCTTCAGGAAAAGTCTGATTCAAGCCCTCAGCAATATTATGGAGCATCTGGCTTCCTGGGCTCTCTGTGGCACTGGCACAGGCCTGGCTGAAGCCACTTCTGTAGTCATGATGGAAAAAACCCCTGGCCTGGGCAGTTCACCCCATCCTTGGCCCTGTAAGCTAAGACCCAAGGTTCCTCCCACCTCATTGGCTGGGACCAGGTCACATGCCCATGAATGAACCAATCCCTGGAGCCAGGGAGTAGAGCCATGGAGGTTGGCACATGTTGTTAGGACCTCTGTTGTAATGACTTTTCTAATGGCTGTGGTGGCAAGATCTTATGGGATGCATCTGTTAATAAAATGAATATTAATTTCTGATAGTAAGTGGGCCCAAGGTGCTGGCTTAGCACCTAGCACCTCAGTCCCAGCACCTCAGTACTGCTGTACTTCTCTGCAGAGACAATGGCTGAGGAGCAAAGTGGATGGAAACTGGCCCAGAGTGCACAAGGGAAGTGTGTGTGTTTAGGGGATTGGGGAGAATAGCTCTGGCCAAGCTGTAGCTCCAACTTACCTAGGTTCGAGAAGGTGCAGGGAATCCATGGTGTTTTACCATCCATCATTTTGCAGATGGAGAATATGCCTTTGCATAGAGTCTGGCAAGACTTGTCCCAAGTCTTCTGTAGTTGGTAGAAAGTTGGGAAGACAGAACCCTCCATCTGCTGGGATAGGCATGAGAGGCTGAGTGCTCTCAAGAAAGTGTCTGGCTTTCTGTAAGCCTGCACACAGGCCTGATGAAGACAGTTCACGGTTTTGTTCTGAGGAGGGAGTGGTGCCACGTGTGATCCCGGGAAGGGGACAGACCTGGAGTCTGCTGTAGAGCTACTTCATGGGAGTGGGGGGTGATCTGCAGCATCCACCCCATGGGATGTCTGTCCTTTATTGAGTTCTGGGTATGGTTTCTGTGACTGTGTCCTACTGGCTGGGATTTCCAAGAAGCAGGATTTTTTGGTTTCACTATAAGAGTTGGTCCACCCAGACTGGGTAAGTCCCATTCTGCTGCTGAGAATTGTGTCTCCAGTGGTTGGAGTGTGTATTACAGGCCTAGAGGTCAATGGTGGGGTGGTTACAGTGATCAGTAGGCTACTGTTATTGATGATTTTTGTAAGTGAAATCTATAGGATGATATGTTAGATCTTATGGTTAGGGATCCACATTAGGTGCTCATAAATGATGCTTTTTCTGAATTTCATATTTGGTATCTTTTTACTACTTCTAATAGCCCTCCTTGTACTTGGTATTCCAAGGAGCAATGCATTACAATGTTGCCTGCATTGTGTTGATGAGGATTTGAGCATGAAAAGGTTGTCAGTGCTTCCACAAATTGTACACTGAAACAGCCAAAAAATAAAATTTTATTTTTGACACTAAGTAGGAAATATCCTGCTGTGATTCTTAGTTTAAACCAGGGGAGGGGTCCTCTTTTGGTACTGGTAATGAGAACCGTAGGCCTTCCTAGGGAACATTATAAGATTCTATTGGAAACTTGGTCTTTGTTTTTGTGGAAGAATCAGGAGTCAACCAGTTATTTGTCTCCTGTCTCATTTTCCATGATAGTTCCACAATATTTGGTTTCACACCTCTACCATTGTGAAATCCCAACTTTGGCACCAACTTGCCCTTCTCTGTCAAGGGCAGAGAGCCAAGACAAGAGCCGCTTCTGGGTGACTGGGAGACTCAGAATGCTGTTGGTAGGGAGTTACTGGGATCCTAAATTCCAAACCAGCTCCTGACACCCAGATGAAATACATTTCTTTTTTTTTTTTTTAAGATTCTATTTATTTATTTAACAGACAGAGATCACAAATAGGCAGAGAGGCAGGCGGGGGCGGGGAGAAGCAGGCTCCCCACCGAGCAGAGAGCCCGATGAAGGGCTCAATCCCAGGACCCTGAGATCATGACCTGAGCCCAAGGCAGAGGCTTAACACACTGAGCCACCCAGGTGCCCCCAGATGAAATACATTTCTGACTTAGAAACTTCAGATAGAAATTTTGTGTCCATGATGACAACTGAAGAAAATGTGTCATCCCTAAACCTAACCTTAACCCCTAACAACATTGAAACCCTAAGCTGACCTTAAAGCCCAAACTAGAACCCTGAATCCCAAACCTGAAGTGGAACCCAAAACCTGGACCTGAGCCCTGGATCCAAGCCCTGAACCACAAACCCAAACCCTAAACCAGATCTCCAAGTCATGAAACCCAAACCCAAATCTCAGCATGAAGCCAATCCCCAAATTTGACCTTGAACTTTATCTGTATCTGAACCCTGAGTCTTAAAGCCTAAATTATAAACTTTAAGCCCTAAACTCTAACTCTGTTCCCTTGCCCTTCACTCTAAATCCTTACCCTGACACTAAATCCAAAGCCTGATCTAGAATTCTGACTAAAACCTGAACCTGAACCCAAATTCAAACCCTTCACCACACTTTGCTTATGCATTTGCCATTGATGGATATTTGCAGTTTCTACCTTTTGGTTCTTGTGAACATTGTTTGGGTTGGGGCTAGGGTTAGGGTCTTGGATTGGGGTCAGGTCCAGGCTTGAGACCAAGTTGAGGTCAGAGTGTGGGTCTGCATCAGGGCCATGTTCAGTGCCACTGTTTGGGTCAAGGACTGTTGTAATTACACATCGTTTCTAATTCGTTGTTCCTTAGCTATTTTTGGAGAAGTTGGGGGATGTTGAGCTCCATGCTGCTTGAATTTACAGAATGAAATGGCTTCAGCTGGACCTGGGGAGGGAGCAGGGTGAGCTGAAGGGTGAGCTCCCACCACTGAAATTCACTTCCACTGAAGGGTGAGCTCCCACAGTCCTGCACTGCCTTCCACCGCCTGCAGAGGGCACCAGACCCCAGCTCCCGCCCTGAGCCCAGGCTGCGGAGCCACAGCTGGGACCAGAGACCCGCCTCTTCAGGATCCACTGTGGAGACTTCTGGAGAATGTGGGGCGGCTCCCACCCTGACAGGACAAGCTGAGGAGGGTGTGGCTTTGCATCCACACTGACCGGACCCGTTGTGGAGGACGTGCCCACACTGACAGCAGTCCAACCTTCTAAGGACCAGACGCTGGAGGAGGTGAGGAGAAGCCGCCTGAGTGGACTGTCAAGGGATTTGTGGTCTCAGGACCCCACAGAGGAAGGGCGCCCTCTGTAGACACTGGAACTTCCGTCGTTTTGTGTGAGGAGATGTGGCCTCCTGCTGTGCTGTGCACGGGGCTGTGGGGTCCCCCCTTTCTGGGCTCGGGTGCTGCTCGGTCCTCCTCTGTGTTTGTGTGCTCACGGATTCGGTTCTGGGGCTCCTCAGATGGTCTGCAGTATGGGAGCGTCCGCCTGCTTCGGGGCTTGTGCTCCCCCCACCTCAGCCCTGCAGGGTCCTTCCCGTGTCCACACCCACTCCGGGCTGGCGCTGAGTCCGGAAGTTCGGGAGCCAGAGTGAGGACTCTGTAGACGGTTTTGGGGAGAGTAGGTATTTTCCCAGTGTGGGTTCTTCCCTGAGCACAGTGCCTCCCCATCTCCGTGTGCCCCCCTCCCTGTCTGTCGTCATTGTTGCAGGGCTGTCAGAGGACAGGTCTGTCACCTTCCTGGTTCAGGGGCCTCCCGGGTATCTTGCTGTCTTGGATACAGGTGTAAATGAGATTGTTCTCCGTAGTCTCTTTCTGATGGTTCCTTCTGAGCACGTAGGAGTGCTACTGATTTGTACATATTGATTTTGTTCCTTGCAAGTTTCTTGAATTTATTAGTTGGATTTGCCTTAAATTCAAACTGCCAGTTATTTGACCAGCAGCATGGGTTTATTTGGGAAGAGCAGAGAATGGCAGTCTGGGCTGAGCAAGCTATGGTCCCATCACAGGCAAGTGCGAGAAACAAAGAAGGGGAACATTATTTCATGGAGGAGGAAGAAGTTGGGAGGGGTGCTTCGAAGGAAAGTCCCCTGGAGAAAGGCAGGGTTCAGGGTGATGGAGAATTCTCACCAGCTGAGCTGCAAGCTCCTACAAAAAGTCAGGAGATGAACCTCCAGCTTCCCCTGTGGGCCTGGAATTGGTGAGTCTCTCCTGTGAGGGATTGCAACGTGGGGTCTGTAATGGGTACTGGGCACCAGGCACCCCCTTCCAGCCTCCCCTTCTGGCGTCCCTAGTCCACTTTACTGGGGCCTCCTTTCCTGCCTTTGCACAGTTCTAACCAGCTTGTGGTGGAGCGTTGTGGAAAACTGGAATTCCAAATCCACTGCTTCTACTGCACCCAAGACACGGGGGCCCGTGATTTAATCCTCCCACGAGTCTCTTGCTAACATGTGGCCTCTCCACATTGGGTGACCTGGATCTGGGAGGGCTTGGCTTCCATCCCAAAGTCTAATGTCCTCTCTGCTTCTGTGTCGTCGTGCTAACATGGATGTTTGGAAGAGTCATTTCCTCTCGGTGATTTCAAAGTGCAGTCAGCTTGTTATAGCAGCACAAATATGTGCTGTCTCCACACTCAGATTCCCCAGCTGTCATTTCTTTTTTTTTTTAATAAACATATAATATAATTTTTATCCCCAGGGGTACAGGTCTGTGAATCTCCAGGTTTACACTCTTCACAGCATTCACCATAGCACATACCCTCCCCAATGTCCGTAACCCCACCCCCCTTCTTCCAACCCCCCTCCCCCCAGCAACCCTGAGTTTGTTTTGTGAGATTGAGTCACTTATGGTTTGTCTCCCTTCCAATCCCATCTTGTTTCATCTATTCTTCTCCTACCCCCTTAACCCCCCATAGTGCATCTCCACTTCCTCATATCAGAGAGATCATATGATAGTTGTCTTTCTCTGATTGACTTATTTCGCTAAGTATGATACCCTCTAGTTCCATCCATGTCGTCGCAAATGGCAAGATTTCATTCCTTTTGATGGCTGCATAGTATTCCATTGTGTATATATACCACATCTTCTTTATCCATTCATCTGTTGATGGACATCTAGGTTCTTTCCATAGTTTGACTATTGTAGACATTGCTGCTATAAACATTCGGGTGCATGTGCTCCTTCGGATCACTACGTTTTTATCTTTAGGGTAAATACGCACTAGTGCAATTGCTGGGTCATAGGGTAGTTCTATTTTCAACATTTTGAGGAAACTCCATGCAGTTTTCCAGAGTGGTTGCACCAGCTTGCATTCCCACCCAAAGTGTAGGAGGGTTCCCCTTTCTCTGCATCCTCGCCAGGATCTGTCATTTCCTGATTTGTTAATTTTAGCCATTCTGACTGGTGTGAGGTGATATCTCATTGTGGTTTCGATTTGTATTTCCCTGATGCCAAGTGATATGAAGCACTTTTTCATGTGTCTGTTGGCCATCTGGATGTCTTCTTTGCAGAAATGTCTATTCATGTCTTCTGCCCATTTCTTGATTGGATTATTTGTTCTTTGGGTGTTGAGTTTTCTAAGTTCCTTATAGATTTTAGACACTAGCCCTTTATCTGATAAGTCATTTGCAAATATCTTCTCCCATTCTGTCAGTTGTCTTTTGGTTTTGTTAACTGTTTCCTTTGCTGTGCAAAGGTTTTGATCTTGATGAAATCCCAATAGCTCATTTTGCCCTTGCTTCCCTTGCCTATGGCAATGTTCCTAGGAAGATGTTGCTGCAGCCCAGCCGTCATTTATTTACCACGTTTGCCACTTCACACGGGATGCTTCAGTGTGTTTGACCCCACAGCAGGTCAATGTCCTGCAGAACCACCACATAACCTGAAATGAGGAGATCATTACAGAAGCCATCCAAGGGTTAGCATTAGGGACTAGGGACATGGAAGGACTGACCTGAAGACCCCATGGACAGCTGTCTGGGTGGCTGAGTTGACAGTGTAGGCGAGGGTGAGTGTCTGGCTCTGGCTTTGTGTCCAGGAGTCAGCTCAGTGTGGATGTGTCCTCAGCTGGGCATGCAGATTTCTGCTCCTCTGAATCCTTTCCAGAGTTCCAAATGGCACAGCTTCCTTCTGGGTGGCAGGCTGAGTCCTCTGGGATTGCTCAGGCGCCCCCTATCTCTTGTGCTCTGAGGACAGGCCCCTGGGAATGGACCTATCAGAACCCAACCGTGGCTTAGGGTTGGGGTCTAGGGGCATGGGAGGACCCATCTGAAGGCTCTGTGGAGAGCTTCCCGGACTGCTGAGCTGAGGATGTGGGTCAGGGTGAATGTCTGGCTCTGGAGTTTTTGGACGGAGGTCCACTCACTATGGGCATGGCCTCAGGTGCACATGCAGATTTTTTCTGCTGTTCATCCTTTCCGGACTTCTACATGGCATGGTTTCCTTCTGGGCGGCAGGCTGAGTCCTCTGGTATTGTCCAGGTGTCCCCAAATTGTAGGGCTTCTACTGCAAGGCCTCTGGGGTCAGAACCCTGAGAACCAAACCAAAGATTATGGTTAGGGCCCGCCACATGGCAGGCCTAATCTGCCAGCACTCTGTCCCTCTTTTGGGGGGGACGGGAGGGAAGGAGTGGAGTCGAGGGATTGGTTCAGAGTGAGTGTCAAGCTCCAGGTTTGCATCCAGGGTCCTGCTGAATATGGGGGTATCCAGAGGTGGGAATGCAGATTTCATTTCTCTGAATTCTTTCTGGAGTTCCAAATGGCATGGTTTTTTTGAGTGTGGCAGGGTGAGTCTTATGGTGTTCCTCACTGTTCCCAATCTCTGGGTCTTTGGAGCCAGACTGTTGGGGACAGACCTCTCAGGACAGAATCTAGGCTTAGAGTTTGTGCCTATGGGCATGGCTGCACTGATCTGAAAGCACTGTAGTGAGGATCAGAGGGGTCTGAGTTGAGAGCATGGTTCAGGATCAGTATCAAAGTCTGGGTTTGTGTCCAGGGGACCCCTGAATGTAGGTGTAGTCTCAGATGTCCAAGCAGATTTCCCCTACCCTGAATCCTTTCCAGTGTTCCAAATAGCCTGGTTTCCTTCTGGGTGGCAAGCTGAGTTCTCTGGGATTCCTCAAGTCTCCCCAGGGGGAGGGCGAGACAAGACCTTGCAAGGGCAAGATACTTTTTATAGTAAAAGAATTCACCAGATGGGCTGAACAGCAGAAAAGACACAGCTCAGGAGTAAATCAGGGAACAGGAATATCATGTCAAAAACTTCTTTGAAAACACACTACAGAACAAGGGAAGATGGGAGAGAAAGCTGAGATATAAAGGACAAACCATACAACTTTCTAACATCATTCCCTACTCGTTTATTTCCATTGCCGTCAGCTCTTTCCCAGTGAAAAATAAGTCACCTGAGCCAGCCTTTTTTCTTCCTGAGCTTGGAGCACTGCAACCCCATCAGAGGGGCCAAGGGCACCCCTGCACCTGCTGAGCTGAGCCCATTTGTACCCCAACAGTGAGCAGGTACCAGCCTGGCCCTCTGGTGCCCCGTGGTCTGTGGCAGTCCTTCCTTCTGGACCCTGCTTTGCTGCTCTTTCTTCCCTAACCCTGGTCTCAAACTAGGGATTGCTCCTGGAGGAGGAGCCCAGGGAGATGAGGCTCAGGAGGGCCTCTCTGCCTGGAATCTCCGTGTGGGGAGTGCACAACCCTCGCATTTTGCCCAGGGACTTGCAAAATGCGGAGAGGAAGATTTCTTTTCTCTCTTTCTCTCTCTCTCTAGCCTCATACCAACCAAGAGTTCTTAGAACTTTCTTCAGTGACTTCTAGGTGTAGCCTGGCCACTGTTTCCACAGAAAGGCCACTTGAGCATGATCAAACACACATATAAGCAATTACATTTTTTTTAAAAAAACAACAAGCCAGCGCACACAGACCTTTGACAGCAGCACAGGACGCTCAAGGGACCAGAGTCCCTACCTTGGGCAATAGTGGTAGAGGCCGGGTTCTGCCACGCAGGTCCCTAGACATTTGGCAGTTTCCATGACTGCAAATCCAGACATGCAGAATCCTGAGGGACAACCTACTAACTGCAAAAGAGCAAAAATTCATCAGGATTCAGAGAGTGGAAATCCATTTGTACTGGAAAAGAAAGAAGCAGGCTTGCTGTGAATCCAGCAGGGAGGACAGGCATAGATAAAGGCTGCTGTATGAGTCACGGAAACATTGTTTCTCAAGGGTCATGCTGTCTCTGTAAAATGCTATGAGGACTCTCTCTTGGGGAACTCCTGCTTTCCTACCAGTGACGCCCCCAGATTCTGCTTTGCTAGTCCCATGGATTCCTGGGGATACCCAGTTGCTAAGCTACACTGTCCTCATGACAACACTTGTTAATGAATGTTTGTGTCTTGCCCCAATTCAGATGTTGAAGCCCTAACCCTCAAAGAGTGCCATCAGGAGGTGTGGGCTTTGAGAGGTGATGAGGTCATGAGATTGGAACCCTTGTGAATGAGATAAAAGCACTTCTGAGAAAAGACCTGAGAGCTTGTTCTGCCAGCTGTCAGCCATGCAAGGCTACAACAGGAATATGGGCATCTGTAGATTATGAAGCAGGCTCTTGCTAGATATCAGATCTCCCAGGACCTTGCTTTTGGTCTTCTCAGCCTCTAGAACTGCAAGGAATAGTAAATGTTTTGCTGTTTCAGCCACCCAGTCTGTGATCATTTGTTGCAGTAGCCTGAATTGAATAAGGCAGAGCCCAAGTCCTGGTTAATCCCTGCTTCTACTCATTTCCCCTCAGAAAGAGCTTCTAAAAAAAAAAAAGAAAGAAAGAAAGAAAGAGCTTCTAATCCAGAACTGACCTCTGCTTTCCATATACCTGATTCAGACTCCTTCTGTGAGAGCCCAGACGTTGTAAAAGATGCTTCCCTCCTCCCTCATGGCAACCAGCATTCTATGACTCCTGAGGAATGTCCTCCCTAACTGTATTGAGTCAATAAATCTGATTTTGACCCTGGAGTCCCAGGATCGAGTCCCACATCGGGCTCCCAGCTTCATGGAGAGTCCACTTCTCCCTCTGATCTTCTCCCCTCTCATGCTCTCTCTCTCTCACTCTCTCTCTCTCTCAAATAAATAAATAAAAATCTTTTAAAAATCTGATTTTAATAAGCCATAAGTTTGTCCTTGCTGATCTTTGGAAGATTAGGCATTAGACCTTCTGAGAAAGTTCTGAATGGCTGCTTCATGAAGGGGTGAACTGTGTCCCCAAAGTCTCTTTTTCCTGCCTTCTAATCACAGATGCTGAGACAAAACCTCCCAAGTGCTGGTTTCTCACAGCACTTAATGCTTTGGCTTTGAAGTTCCTCACTTGACAGTTCTGCTTTAATCAGTTTGTGACAAAACAGCCAAATGGTAGTGGATGTAAAGTGCACTGATAAAGTTAATATCAGGGAACAATTTTTTGAGTGTCAAGCGTGTGCATATGTGTGCACACACCATCCATGTGCTAAGCATTATGGTAAATGTCTGACAAGAACTAAAACATCAAAAAGTCAGGATTCCCCATTAGCTGATACTGTTATTATCCCTACATCCTAAACTACGAAAAACAGGGTCAGAGAATAAGAAGTGGTGAAGAGAATCAAGATTTGAGGCAGTTTGACTTCACAGCCAGCCTTAACCAATAAGCATGTACACCTGTGTCTAGTTTCAGCTCTGTGCAACCTTGCCATAACCTAGGATAAGCCCTTCATCTTTCAGGTTCAGGCTCTTGTTCCAAAGAGGGAAGGGGCACAGGTTGAGTACCTCCAATGGGACTCCAAGCATTCCCGTTTCAGTTTGAGTAACTAAATGCAGTCTTTGTTTTACTGAAGGCCAAGCTTGTCCAGTGTGTCCACGCCACCAGCCAGCAGCATTTGTCCACACCATGTAACAACTGAACAACATTCATAGGAATGGGGAAGAAAAGATGTCCACAGGTGTTGACAGATGTTATGCATGGAGGGACAGGAGCTGGGGCCATCACCTGCTGTTTCTAGTGGCCTTCTCTGTTGAGTTAAAATAAATGGCAATTATTTGCAATGACTTGGATGGAAGTAGAGGGTATTATGCCAAGGGAAGTCAGTCAGTCAGAGAAAGACAATTATCATATGATCTCACTCATATGTGGAGTTTAAGAAACAAAACAGAATCATAGGGGAAGAAAGGAAAAAAATAAAACAAGATGAAATCAAAGAGGGAGACAAACCAGAAGAGACTTTTTAAAAAAGATTTTTATTTATTTATTTGACAAACAGAGATCACATGTAGGCAGAGAGGCAGGAAGAGAGAGAGAGGAGGAAGCAGGCTCCCCACTGAGCAGAAAGCCCGATGTGGGGCTCGATCCCAGGACCCTGAGATCATGACCTGAGCTGAAGGCAGAGGCTTTAACCCACTGAACCACCCAGGTGCCCCTCAGAAGAGACTCTTAATCATAGGAAACAAACTGAGGGCTCTTGGAAGGGAGGGGGATGGGTGGATGGGGTAACTGGGTGATGGACATTAAGGAGGGCATGTGATACAATGAGCACTGGGTGTTATAAAAGACTGATGAATAACTAACCTGTATGTATGAAACTAGTATTATATGTTAATTAATTGTATTTAAATTAAAAATTTATTTTAAAATAATTTAAAAATAAAATAAGTAACAATCAAATCATGATCAGAGCCATCTAGCAGGGAGTATCAGATCTAGAAGTCAGTTAAATTTAAGGGGCTTGCCAAAGTTTAGGAGAGTCACATTAGGTCAGTTTCCTGTGGGAAGTCTTCAGGGGCAGTTCCAAAGACAAAAATTATTAATATTTCTCCTTCCCCCATTCCTCCTAGAGCCAAGGATGTTTCCTCCACTCACCCACTGGCCCTATACGTAGGTGTTGCTTTCTCTCTACCAATCACAAAATCAGTGAGTAGCTATAACTTCACCTTTTCCAATATCCCCCCACCCCCAACCTTTTGTTTTTAATGGCCATGGGCAACAGGGACAAAGGCATTTTTTAAAAAGTTACAGAGATCTATTATGCTCTACTACCTTGGCCCACATGGGCCACTGCAAAGGGATTCTGTGAACTGTGCACTCAGATGAGTGGTCATTATCTTCAAAAAGGCAGGGACTGTGATAGACACAGGAACTAAAAAAGCAAGAATTAATGGACCATCAGAATAATGGAGTACCAACACTTTTTCGTCCTTGGCTTAAATCCTCAAGGTCCAGTGTCTCAACAGAATTTTCATTTTGGTCTCATCTGACTCACTTGTCCACCCCTGGGCCAGTTGGCAGTTATACTGAGAACTGGAAATTTTTCTTAGAAGAGGAAAAGAGTATTTGTCAGGTAACCCCAAAAAAATGTCCATATAGGCCTTTTGTCATGGTACTCCATTAGCACCCTCCTGACCGTTAAAGAAAAAAAAATTTTGTGACACCCATTAAAGACAGTAAGGAAGATTTTATTCAAGGGATGCTACTACAATGGGATTTTATTTTATAGTATGGGAGAGAAATCTGGCTCAGCTCAGACAAATGGAGATTTATAGCTAAAGAGCGTGGTGAGGGTCACTGAATGTAAAATTAAGATGGAACATCAAGGGTAAGGATGAAGGGATTCTGGCTAAACCATCTGGACAGTAATATTGTTGAAGGAAGGCTAGGGTCATAAAATATTGAGAGCAGGGGATAAGGAATTTTTTTAAAGATTTATTAATATATTTTAGAGAGAGGGAGCAGGGGTAGGGGTAGAAGGAGAGGGAAAGAGAATTTTAAGCAGACTCTTCACTGAGCATAGAGACTGATGTGAGGCTTGATCTCAGGACCGTGAGATCATGACCAGAGCAGATACCAAGAGTCAAACATTCAACCAACTGCACCAACCAGGTGCCCTGGGAATAAGGGATTTGATCAGATATTAAGCGTTGTAAGATTCTGAAGCACCTGGGTGGCTCAGTTGGTTAACTCTCTGGCTTTGGCTTAGGTCATGATCTGATCCCAGGATCAAGCCTGGCATTGGGCTTCCTTCTCAGTGGGGAGTCTGCTTCTCTCTCTCCCTCTGCTTCTCCCCCTGCTCATGCTCTGTCAAAATAAATAAATCTTTAAAAAAAAAAAAAAAGAGTGGTAAGATACCAGGTGTGAGAGATAAGGAATTTGATCAGATATCAAAAGTAGGATAGGAGATTGCTGAAAAATTGACTAAGCAGGTTTCTTGCTAAAACTGGGCTGAGTGGGCAGAGCCTGAGGTCAAGGCCTGGACAGAAAGGACTCAGAGGAACCTGACTCAACTCTGGTCAAGGAGAAAGTCTTCATCATCCATGACTCATTATATTTTCTGCAGTCACACACTTCACTAACTCTTTTATCAGACATTCAGTGAACAAGAAACATGAAAACAGCAGCAATAATAGTAACAAGTGTAAGTGCTCTAGCAGAGACAAAGGCAGTACGGGAATCCGCCTCATCAGATTTAGAATATACATGACTCCATGACCGAGTTACTACCACTGCTTGACTTCACTGTTGAAATTAAGATGTAGTGCAGAGGATCAGAGGGAAGGGAGGGAAAACTGCATGGGAGTCATCAGAGAGGGAGACAAACCATGAGCTACCTTTAACTATAGGAAACAAACTGAGGGTTGCTGGGGGGTGGAAGGGAGTGGGAGACATGGACTAACTGGGTGATGGGCATTAAGGAGGACACGTGATGTGATGAGCCCCAGGCGTTATCCACAACTGATGAGTTACTAAAGTCTGTCTGAAACCAATAATATACTACCTAATGGCTAATTGAATTTAAATACCTAAAAAAGACACTTAAAAAAAAAAGATGTAGCATAAGTCACAACATCCTTTGAGTGGAAGAATGTGCAGACTTTCCACGCGTCTGCTGTCCAAGTCCGATGGCTAGCAGCCACATGTGGCTAATGACCACTTAAAAGGTGGCCAGTGCAAATGGAGAAATGCTGTAAAAGCAGAATAAACACTGGCTTTCAAAGACATATTGTAACCAAAGGTTAGAGAGTATTGCCACCCTCACATCGCAAACATCACATGACTTCTACAGCTAATGAGAGTGGGACCCAAGATGGGAGAGGTCAACCTGAAAGTCCATGATGTCAGAAAGAACATGGGGAAGAAGGAGTTACAATCCTGGAGTGGATGGGCTGAGGACTGTCAGAATGCCTTTTTGGGGGGGGGGGGGGGGTGATTCTGTATACAGACAGAGAATTCACTGGAGATGATATCTGTATGCCTCACATTTTCAAGGGAAAATTATGAAAATGCATATAGACCCACAGCCATAGTTTAATTATGTTTGAAATGTATTCAGACCTACTCCAGTCAGTAAATTGCATACTTTCACATTTACCTTCTCAATTTTCTCTTTGGCTCCTCCCGTTCTTGAAATCCCAACACAAATCCCATCTCTTGCCTAAGGACCATAATCTACCTCACTATCAAAGGCCACAGTTCATTCATTCATTTGATTCATTCAAAACATCTTGAGTGATGTCTTAGGCGCTCTTCTAAAGACTGGTGACACGGTGAACAAAACAGGTAAAGATCTCACTTTCATGGAGCCTATCTGGTATTTATGGGAAAATCTTTCCTTATCAACATGAAAAGACTTATTATGGATGTTGCTTAGAATTTTAGGTTTTTTTCTTGACAATATCTCAGGTGACCATCTTTGAGGTGGTTCTCCTGAAAATCCCTTTGTAGGGTACCGATTTGACTTTCTGAGTCAGACACTTTCCTAATGACAGGGGTAACAGGAAAGGTGACAACTGTCTCTCTTGCATTAAGAACAGGGATCACAATGCTTGAAACAGAGATATGCTGCTCAGCTGTCAGAAAGTCCACAAGGCTCCAAATGTGTGCGGCCAACTAATGGAACCTGTCGCTCAGAGGTTATCATCCTGAGAGCAATGGGAAATCCCTCTAGTTAAGGACTCTCCTTGATGAAAGCATGACAATGGCCTTGATTCATTTACTATGATGTTTAAGTAATTATACACATTAATAAAAGTGTACAAGGTACTTACATTTCCATGATACCATCAAGGATGTTGTTGTTCTATTAAATTGTTACATCTAGAGCTGTAATTTATAGAGTAGTTAAATCAATCACCATGAGGTACAGGCTAAACTATTGTAACGGCCATACTTCCATAAAAAAGAAAAATTTTTTTGTGGTTTCTGATCTAGGAATCAGCCAGTGAATAATTCTATATCGGTGTCCAGTTACTGGGCTAAACATGTAATTTATTTGTACTTCTGAGGGTAAGCTGAACTGTGATCACTGAGCCAGCTGTGTTCTAGTAACTACTCATTTACCCAACATAACAGATACAAGAAGGTAAAAGGCTTCTAAGGAGACTGATGATTTATATTTTGAACCACATCTTGGCAGGTATAACTTGCAATTTGTGCTTAGTGATAAGATTTCTGATATTTACTTTCTCCTTCCCTTGGCAAGCCAAGTTAGTTAAAAAGTAACTAGAGTTGAGTCTATTGTTTTTCTTAAATGTTTACAGAGCTATAGAACTCTCCAGCTTTCTTTACTAGACAGGATTAGATTGCATTTGTGATAAAGATCAGAATGATTTATATTGCTAAAATGAGAGCTGTCTGTCAGTTTGGAGAAAGCTCATTGTTATAACCAACAGATTGGCTGGGCTAGAGATTAATGAGTGCTATGGGTGGGGTGATGAAAGTGATACATTCAATGACCTGTGGAATTTGTTCTGTAATTTCCCCACTCCTCTGGTCAGCAGAGCGTCTTCTTCAGTACCCAGCACTGCCCATAACTGCATTCAGAAAATCACTTTACAGAACCAGGTTATTTGTTTTGCTTTTTTTTTTTAATTTTAAAACATTTTATGCATTCACTTGACACAGAGAGGGAGAGAGCACAAGCAGGGAGAGCAGCAGAGGGAGGAGGAGAAGCAAGCTCCCTGCTTGGTGGGGTTGCACAGGGGCTGGAGAAGACAGAATGGGAAGGGGACAAGGAGAACAGTGGGTTTCAGCTTCTTGGAAACAGAGCCCACATCTATTTCTAGTTTATCTCACTGCTATAAACCCAGGTCACAGCACAGTGCCTGCAGCAGAGTCATGGAAGTGCTCCAGAACTGATAACTATTGCTATTTATACTACTAAAATTCCCCCACAAAGGGCCAAGTGCCATAGCTTCTCCCAGTTCCCCACACTGAGAGCAATGAAGAATCAAACTATCTGATTAAAGATGGCGAGAGGCGTTTAACAGGACCCAGATCACAGGAGCCATATTGTATTGCAGGACCAGGGGTCTTACCAGTGACTAGGTATTCACTCCTCTTAAGAGGCTAGCTCCTTGGATCTCCCTCTTCAATCCTCTGAACCTATGTCTGGCATCAGAAACAAAAGTAAACATTACTTATCGCCCTTGTTTATTTTTTACTATTATTTGTTACAGAGGAAGAGAGAGATCACAAGCAAGGGGAGCAGCAGGCAGAGGGAAGGCAGGCCCCCCACTAGAGCCTGGTGTGGGATCCAATCCCAGGACCCTGGGATCATGACCTGAACCAAAGGTAGATGCTTAACTGAGTAAGCCACCCACGCATCCCTTATTGTCTTTCTTTAAAATTTAATGCATTCTCTCTCCCTCTCTCTCTGTCCCCACTCTGTCACTCATACACACACAATCACAGAGATACAGACAACAGCAAGGTATTTCCCATTCTAATTTGCTAAGGCACTATGAGCTTAAGCTCAACAGAATCACTTTGCCAGCTGCTGCTCTATTGTGCCCTGACCCCTTCTCTGTCCCCAAGCTCGATCTATGACGCAAGTGTCATGGTGGTGGCTCTTTCTGCCCTCCCTCCACAAGGCTGTCATCAGCACACTCTTCCCCGTGCCTCCTCTCCCAGGCACTGGCTGCCTTTGGCCTAGTGGTCTGCCCTCTCCTAGAGCCTTTCCACTCTCCCTGAGGGGAAGAGAACCCTTACTTCTCCCCAGTGGCTGTCACGTGTCCGCTATATATTGTGACAATCAGCCCGATTAAGAGATTGGGAACTAAAAGACCGGCTTCTGGTTATGGATAAAACTAACTCTAGGGCTTGGGACACATGACAGCAGCACATGGTGGTAGAACTGAGATGGTTAGGGAATTAATCTGCATTTTCACATCTGGTCAGCAGCAGAACAAAGAGGACACCCCAGATCTCCTATCTCCCAGAACAGTACTCTTCAAGTAACTTACAGCACCATCCTTCTCCAGCTTTGGGAGTGGCACTTTTCCAACCCCAAAGTCTTGATTCTAGGCAGCACTCTGGGAGATATTCCCTCCAGAATCACCCCTGGCTGGAAGTAGTGGTTGGCCAAGGCCTCCCAAATATCTTCACTTCAGAGTTGCACTTGCGTCAAACGCAAAACTGTGGCACGTACGGGACTTTCCTGTCGGCCTCTAGCTCTAATGCCCTATTGGACTTCAGAGGTGGTCTTTTATACCCACTTACCTTATAACATCACCGTGTGACTCCTCTAGAATTCATTCCATGGTTTTTCTCCTGTACTGATTATTATGGACTGAATTGTGTCCCCACAAAAGTCATATGCAGAATTCCTAATCTCCAGTGTGACTGCATCTGGAGATAGGGCCTAGAAGGAGGTAATGAAGGTTTGATGAGGTCACGGGAGTCCTAATTTGCTAGGACTGGTGTCCTCATAAGGGGGAAACACATGAAAGCACTCTCCCTACCTTCCCTCTGGGGGCCCACAGAGATGAGGTCATCTTAGGTCATCTGAGGGCACAGTTGAAAAGATAGCGATCTACAGGCCAACAAGAAAATGCTCACTGGAAACCAACCTTGCTGGCACCTTGATCTGGAACTTCTGGCCTCCAGATCTGTGAGAAAATACATTTCTGTCATTTAAGCCCCCCAGCCTGTGTTTGGTATAGCAGCCTGAGTAGACAAAAATATACCTTATTTCAAGCTTTGGAGAAATTTTCTATACACTGTGCTCCATGATTTTGGGTCTAACCCTTCTCTCCAAAGCCATTGCTAATATTTGAGCCAGACAAGTCATAAATACTAGGAATGTTGGAATTGGATAGGGGATCAATAACCATCTAACTCAGTATCCCCAGCTATGAAGAATTAACACACACACACACACACATACACACACTACAAACATGGTATTACACTTAATTACATTGGTGATTTCTTGATACCCAAGCCCAAATGCAAGCTCCCCTTCGGAGTAGTAACCTCACTATGTCCCTGTGACCTACCTACCTTCATGCAGACCCAGGACCTTATACCTCAACTCCTGCCAAGCTAACGACAAAAGTTTATGATTTAGTTCCTACCTCTCCCGCTTTATTCATGACCTCTTAAAGTCTAGCGACCCCATCCTCCTCTTCTTTCCAAAAAACAAAACAAAACAAAACAGAACTCACTGCTTCCTGGGAACCTTTCAGATGTTTTTTTACCTCTACAATCTACTGGAGGATAACAATGTACCAGAACCCTTGAGTGACCGTTAATGCCTATTGGTCACATCGTGTATGCTACATAGGAACCTATTCTGTGTTCTTAACAATCATGGCTTTGACTCGTAGCTGAAGGTGGACTTTAACTAGAGTCTATTGTGCAAATACCTGAAGCAGGAAGTCCCCTGCCCAGTGAATGAGGCATGCAGACTTCCAGAGGTCTTGAGGTCCTCTCTTCAAATATACACATTCACTTTGAACAGTCGTGCTCTCCCCAAGGGAAAAGACAACCATCCAAAATCAACGTGTGACCTCAGAGATTTACTGCTAGATTGCAGGCAGTGTTAGAGTCCTCCAGTTCATTGGCCTCTCGATGCTAAAAATCCCCGTTTCTATACACAAGCATCCTCTCAAAATTCTAACCAATTAATGGAGGCAACTGGGTAATTTTCTATAGACATAACAAAAGTCCAAAGCTATGTATTTTGAAACAAACAATTTTTTCCTCTTATTGGGTTTGCTATTTTAGTAGAATTATGTGTAAGAAAGGCAGTTAGAAAGAGCTGTTGATGTACAAATTTATATTTGAACTTATTCTAATTTTGAACTTTATTCTCTTCCCTCTCCCTGGAGAATTTCTTTCATGTCCTTGTTTTTTAAAAGATTTTATTTATATATTTGAAAGAGAAGACAATGCAAGAAATGGAACAGAAGCAGAAAGAGTGGGAGAGGGAGAAGCAGGCTTCCCACCAAGCAGGAAGCCCAATGTGGGTCTCAATCCCAGGACCATGGGATCATAACCTGAGCCTAAGACAGATGCTTAACAACTGAACCACTCAGGCACCCCTAGTTTCATGTTCTTAACAGAACTGAGAGTTTTTATATAGAATATGGATGGTCACCATTATTCTATGGTGCCTTGCTTGACCGAGATATAAAAATATACAAGCATCAGCTTTCAAAGGATTACCTCCAGCAAATTCTTATGTTTACCATAATGTTAATTTTTAAAATTTACTTGTTTAGATGCAGTACAAAAAAATGGATGTTTGTCATTTTTGTAGCAAATTATTACTGGTTTTTCATTCATCTTTGAGAGTCCTGGTGAAGATGATTGGTTCCCCTTGAAGTACTCAAAAGAAGATACTAAAAAATATTTGGGGGTGACTGGGTTGTTCAGTCGGTTGAGTGGCTGCCTTTGGCTCAGGTCATGATCCCAGGATCCTGGGATCGAGTCCATTTTCAGTCTCTCTGCTCAGCAGAGAGCCTGCTTGTACCTCTCCCTTTGCCTGAAGCTCTGCCTACTTGTGCTCTCTCTGTCAAATAAATAAATAAAATATTTTTTTTTAATTGGAAGGGCTCCTCAGTCACTCTTTCCTACCACCTCCATTTGTACATAAGGAAAAGCGGTGCAAACCTGGAGGGAGGAGGCCAGAATGAAAATGAAAGAAATGAAAGAAAGAAAATGAAAAGAAAATGAAAGGGGAACTGGCTGAGAGACTAGAACTGAAGCTTCACCAAAGTATAGCCTTCCAGGAAGTAGAAAATGGGATGTTCGCTTCCAGCTTGGAGAGTATGGGAGCTTGGGTAAAAGAAACAAGCAAAATCCCGATGATTATGAGGCTCTGGAGGAATGGGGTGGGGTACCCAGGTGACCAGTATGTTACAAACCCTGATTCTACCCATTTTTGTTAAAAAGAAAAAAAAAAATACCCTGCAGTTCATCCTCTTCATGCTCCTCCCTCCTGCAAAGAGAGTAAAAAAACAGTGACTCTCGAGGTACATAAAAATGAGTGAGACCGGGGCTCCTGGGTGGCTCAGTGGGTTAAAGCCTCTGTGTTCGGCTCAGGTCATGATCCCAGAGTCCTGGGATCGAGCCCCACATCGGGCTCTCTGCTCAGTGGGGAGCCTGCTTCCCCCCCCTTTGCCTGCCTCTCTGCCTACTTGTGATTTCTCTCTCTGTGTCAAATAAATAAAATCTTTTTTAAAAAAATGAGTGAGACATAAACCAACAATCACAAACGTTTCAGAAAAATCAAGCCACGGAAAAAAAGAACAGCTTTAATATGTTTTATCCTTTCTTTCAAGAGAGAATATGCACCTAAGGGAAAAAAAAGTGCTAGACATTAATATCAATGTAATTAAATTAATCATAGGGATAAGCCAGAATAACTTATCATGAAATGAGAGCAGGTAGTTATGAAAATAATTAACCGAGATCTTGGAAATACAAATAGAAATCACAGTAAAAAGAAACCTTTCAAAGAGATGGGCTGAATAGCAGAATGAGCACTGCTTAAAACCAAACCAGAGAGATGGAATATCAAGCTAAGGAATTCTCTAAGAAGGCAACCCAAGGAAGAAAAAGATAAAAGCTCTGAATGACAGGTAAGGAATTATAAAAGACAGACCTAAAAGTTCCAGCAGAGGTCTACAAACATCCCATTGGTTTGTCATCTTTCCTGCTTCTCTTCTCAGCCAAAAGTAAGGCACCTCAGCGCGGCTGGACTTTTTCCCAGTTATTGTTGGCTTCCGGCTCGGAGTCCCAAAGTGCTGGTTTGGGCCCCAGTTTTCCCCCGGGATTCCCCTACCAGCACCTGTGACTTCTTCAGACAGGCTCCTCAGGAAGCCCAGGACCACCAGCAGCTTCAGGGCTACCCAGTCCTAGCACTGCGCCTCCTAAGCTAACACTTCATTCCACTCTACCCGTCCAGAGCAGGTCCGAGGCAACGCCCCAGGACTCAAATGAGTCCAGCGGCAGGATGCCAATCCAGTGCTGAGAAAGCTCCTGAGTTCCGGCAAGCTGCATGGAGACGCTGAGCCCCAAGGCCCCGGCATCAAGGTCCCGCCCCTTCACGCAGACCCCGCCCCTTTATCGGCCACGCTCTGTTGGAGCGCGGGGCCTTGTGGGAGTTGTGGTCTCCTCGTGGGCGAGCCTCCTGCGGGAAGTTGGGGCTGGCAGCTAGAAGAACCCGGGAACTCGGGCTCTAGGGTGGCGAATTAGGCAGGACCACGTGAGTCTCCAAAACAAGAGCAAGAGCAGGCCGGGCGCCCTCCCCTAGGCACGCCATCCTTCCAGCCCTCCCGGTCTCTCGCACTCCCTCACTCCCGCGAGCCCCCTCTCAGGTTTGGAACTCAGCCCTCCTGCCCCGCACCTGCACAGCAGGGCCAGGATTGGGCTCCGAGCGCCCATAAGTAGGGCTGTCCTCCTACCGGTCGCCCTTGACTTTCTACCTCCCAGGCGCTTACCAGCCACGCCTCCAGGGGCCTGAGAACTTCTCCAGGTAGTGCGGTGAACAGTCTAGGACTCACCAGCTTTGGGGTTTTTGTTTTATTTTGTTTTCGGGTTTTTTGTTTGTTTGTTTTTTGTCTCAGATCATTGTTCTTTGGTGTAGAGTTACTTGAAAACCATTGTTTCATCTCTCTTGTCTGTTTCGGGAAGTATTTCAGGCTAGACAATGAATCGAGTCCGTATTACTTTAACTTTGCTGGAAGCAGAAAGTAAGGGTGGCTTTTTTGGGGGTACTATCTTAAACATAACATAAAACCAACAGATCAGGATTCCAAACAATGCACCAGATTTCATACCTAGTGCCTGCTGATGAAATGATCCGTTTAAGTGTTCGCTATATTTTCGGCATTGGGACTGGTAACATCTAATTTTGTGCGTTATACAGAATTTTACATACACACGGTAGCAATGTTTTTTAAACCCCATACTGGGACGATTAGATTGCGATTCTTAGGCTTAATATCTAATAATTCATAGGAAGAGGCCTGCTCAAACACTACTCTAACTACACATTTACTGATTCTGGTAGAAAAATGGAGAAAACAAAAGAGTTAAGACTCCTTCCCTTAAAAATTGATGGTCCATATGGTTTTAAAATTACACTAAGATGTTATTTTTTTTTTTTTAGAATCCTGTCCTTCACATCAATAATCTTTCACTACAAGTTCAGGTTACTTTTGTATTTCTAAAACACATATTGTTAAGGGGGGGTGGGAAGCTGTCTCCCACTGAGTGTGAGCTAATGAGTCTAACAGCTACTCAGGTGATACCAAAAATCCATCGTGGTTCCTCCAAAAAAGATTCACTCCCTTTGATGGGGAACAATAACGAGGTCATTCTGGAGGTGGAATGCCTGGCGATAGTTCCTCACTGGTCTGTCAAGCTTCAAACAGAGAAGGAACTCCTTACTGTAAGATGCCAGGTTTCACCACTGTCCCAGCTGCTTTTCTCGTAGCCCCTACATAAGTTTTGGATCTTCCTCCTTCAAGGACTTCTCCCTCCATCCCAGTTCTCAAGAGCTAAAGGTTGCTCAGCTCCCTTGCAACTCCCTGGTGCCAGCTTCAGACGCGGGTCCTTCAAGCAAAGTCCTTAGTGCCTCTCAGCACCTACTACTCTCCTCTCCTGGTGGTCTCTCCAAAAAGGGTCTTCTCTAGCTCTTCTAGCAGGAGATGGGCACTTCCCATCTGCCCCTGTTGCCGGACCAACCTTACCTATCCTGCAGCGTCAGGTCAGCCTGGCTTTTTATCTTTTGTTATCTTCTGAGTGGTTAGTTTGACATAGATACCGTGCTTTGCTTTTTTCAGGACTTACCCTGAACTATCAAAACCCTTTTCTTGTGCCAGTAAAGCCTAAGAAACATTCCTGATGAGAGAACCAGGAACTCGAACAGATCATATTTATCCTGAATGTTCTATCCAAAATGAAAAATACATTTTTGAGGAGCCTCAAGTTCTCTGAGAAGGGAAGTTTCACCAACTCTGTCATGTAGTGGCATCAACTCCGATTCTGTGTCGATTTTCCTCCTTTCCCAGCTAGTAATTCTCTACCTCAGAAAGCCCACTCTCAACCCTTTGCTCTCTCAAAGGCAGTTGCTCTTAGAGTCTGCACATGGCACTTGGGGCCTGCTGGTCGTTGGCTACTGCCCTCTGTACCTTGGGTCTAACTGCTGCGGGGCGTCAAGATGAGAACATCTCTTGTTCTAAGACTTAAGATAGTTTGGGGCACATGGTAAGCAATAATCACTTTTTTTGTTGATCCAAGTGTTCGACCTTTCTTAATTATTCTAGTACCACAATTTACTTGTTCTAAGATTTGTCCTCCCCCCCAATTGTAATATCTCTTAAGGTGGCACTCACCTTGCACTTGACGACATATCCTAGTTTAACTGGCGCATTTCTCTTTCTTAGTCGAACATAAACTATAGAGCACCTTACCCTTGATGAAAGCTAGGATGCAATTAAATACTCCATTATGGTTATGATTCTGCTATTTTAAATCCTCCGGTGGCTCCCTGTGCCCCCACAGTGTAGTATCTCACCTCCTCTGCATAGTATACAAACCATCTCACCCCCAATGTTAACCCCGGGGCTCAGCTTCCATCCCCAGGTGATGCTGCCAGATCAGTTGTCGCTTGTCATGAACTTGCTGTAGTTTCCCAAATGCACTGTGCTGCCTCCTGGCACTTTGAAACTTGACACATTCATCCTCATTCTTCTGCTTTGCCTTTGTGTATCGCCTCCCCTGAAAATCTGTTCCTAAGTGGCTTTTCCCAGCTCCAACCTACCCTTGGCAGTCTTTTATCTCCCTCTGGTAAATATTGTCACGCTGCACCACGGACATGCCCGTTGTCCCCCTGAGAAGAGAAAAGGGACAGTGAGGGCCCCCCAGCATTTGCAGCTCTAGTGCAGAACCCCATGCCTGGCTTGCAGGAAATCACTGATCATGAAGACAAATGGAGATCATCCTCTGGCTAAAACCAGCTCTTCTTTGCATACCGCAGGGTCTGGATCAATAAATAGCAGCCGGTTATTATTGCTGTTTTTCTAGGGATTTTTTCCCCCATATATTTCCTAGGTCTTTACTCTTTTTCTATCACTTTAATTCAGGCTTCAACCACTTCCTAGTCAGATCAGGTGAAAGCATTTTCCTTCCCGTACCCTGGATGTATTTCCTACCTAGTAATTTTTAATCAGCGTGGATTTGCTGCATCAAATAGTTCCTTCTTCTTCAAATATAAATATATAAATATATCGATCAAGTCACTCGCATGTCTTAGGAGCATGTCATAGCTTTAGTAGCAAACTTGAAATCTTGGCCATTGGTTTTGATTTTTGTTTTGGTTTGATTTGGTTTGGTTTTTGTAATTTTAAAAATCCCTCCAGCCCTTGGTGCTGTCTGACCTGATTGCTTTCAGCTGTTTCTGCAACAAAATTGTCCGGCAGCAAAAACTCTCATTGTTGTCAGTGGCGCCCCCTTCTGAACACTTTGTTAATAAAAAGCTTTTTTTTTTTTTTTTTTGGCTATGGTAAATGTTTAACAGCAATGAGGTATTTCAAAGAGGTGAATCACAGATAAATTTCTCTAAGGGTGGCGTCAGGGTTACTCAAAAAGGAACTTTACAAAGCTTTTAAAGATATTGATAATCATTATAACTTAACGTGACTTATTGTTACTGTGCTCTTAACTGGTCAAACACTTGTTGGCTTCCAGGAAAGACTAACATAGATCTAGATGTTTCTAGCGGCGTTCTAGCACAGGGTCTCATGAGGCAGGGATTCTAGCCACTGGCTGTGCAAAGCATGAGGCCTGTTAGTGATTCTATTTCTTCCTCTGCAGAATGGGCCCCCAGGTCCTTTCTACCCAAATAAATAATGCGGTGATTCTCTCAGTGAGTTGTGCTTTTGGTTTAAACAGCCAACTATCTCTAAAAAAGGACTTTTTATAAAGTCCTTTTAAAAAAAAGTCCTTTTAAAAAAATCTTTTTTTTAATCCCATATGTTTATTCCGATCTTGAAACTTTGTCATTTTGACCTTCTCTGCTGATTAAAATATTCTCTCCAAAATGTCAGTTATTTGCATGTACTTGCACTGTAGACATTCTTTACATATTTTTTTAAAAATCCATTCATGATCCTTAGTGAAAATCTCGGGAATCTGAAAGACTACCATTTGCTATTCATCGAATAGTTACTGTCTCCACTATGTGACAGGGCTTCAGAGAACATGAGCTGACAAGAGATTTAGCCTTTTTTCCACTTTCTGCTACCGAGTTCATTTCTTTGTTACTCAGCGGAGCCTTCTTTGTAGAAACATATTATCCAATCTTTTAAAAATCATAAAGCTGAATTTAAATTCTGTCCCTTCATTCCCCACAACCCTTATAAAGCCAAGAAGTATTGGATGGGAAATAATTTTGTTCCATTTTTTAAGAGCCCATAGATGGCATTTTTTAAACATTGTGTTTTTGAGTTTTCATCACTATTTATGTTACTTCTACTTCACAGATAAACAATTGCTAACGATAATGTGAACTTCCTACAAATGTGCAACCAAAATCCCTAGGTACACATTACTCAAGTTCTTCGTTCCCTTTATTTTATTTTTTTTTAAGATTTTATTTATTTGAAGAGAGAGAGAGAGCATGAAAGGGGCAAGGGGCAAAGGGAGAAGCCGGCTCCCTGATGAGCAGAGGGCCTGATGTGGGACTTGATCCTGGGACTGCAGGATCATGACCTGATCCAAAGGCAGTTGCTTAACCAACTGAGCCACCCAGGTGCCCTCTTCATTCCCTTTAAACATTATTTCCCTCTTGATATGCATTCTTGTTTTGTATTGTATTGCATTATAAAGTTTTTTTTAACATACTGTTTTTTTAGAGTAGTTTGGGGATCAAAGTAAAATTATCTTTTCCCACATACACATAGCCTTCCACATTATCAACATCCTGTACCACGGTGATAATTTGTCACCTTCACTGACCCTACACTGACACATCATTATCACCCCAAAGTCCAGAGTTTACATTAGAGTTCACTCTCAGTGGGGAACCTGGGTGGCTCAGTGGGTTAAGGCCTCTGCCTTTGGCTCAGGTCATGCTCTCACGGTCTTGGGATCGAGCCTCAGATCAGACTTTCTGCTTGGCAGGTAGTCTGCTTTCCCCCCAACCCCTGCTTTCTCTGCCTACCTCTCTGCCTGCTTGTGATCTCTGTCTGTCAAATAAATAAATGAAATCTTTAAAAAAAAAAAAACTGTTCTCATAGAGTTCACTCTTGGTATAGTACCTTATGCATTTTGACAACTGTGTAGCGATATATATATAAAATATCATACATATCATACAGAACAGTTTCACTGCCCTAAAAATCCTCTGTGCTCTGCCTATTCATCCTCCTCCTCCCCTAACTGCTACAAACCGCTGACCTTTATACCATTTGCATAGTTCTGCCTTTTCTAGAAGGTCATATAGTTGGAACCTTGCAACATGAAGCTTTTTCAAATTGACTTCTTTCACATATTACGATGAATTTTAAGTTTGTTCCATGTCTTTTCATTGCTTGATAGCCATTTCTCTTTATCGCTGAATCATATCCCACTGTCTCAATGGACCACAGTTTATCTATCCATTCTTCTCCTGAAGGACATCTTGGTTACTTCCAACTTTTGGCACTTATGGATAAAGTTGTTATAAACATTTGTATGCAGGTTTTTGTGTACACAAAGTTTTCAGCTCTTTTGGGTGAGTACCAAGGAGCACGATTGCTGGATCATATGGTAAGAATATGTTTTATAAGAAACTGCCCGACTGTCTTCCAAAGTGGTAACATCATTTTGGTGTTCTCACCAGAATGAATGAGAGTTTCTCTTGTTCCTCATCATCAAAAGCATTTTATGTTGTCAGTATTTTGGATTTTAGCCATTCTAATAGATGTGTAGTGATAGATCATCATTGTTTTAATTTACAACTCCTTAGTTATACATGCTGTGGATCATCCCAGCATCTCTTCATATCCTTATTGCCATCTCTATATCTTCTTCAGTGAGGTGTCTGTTCCAGCCCTTTGCCAATTTTTCAATCAGGTTGTTCATTTTCTTATGTTTGAGTTTTAGTATCTCTTATATATTTTTAATAACAGTCCTCTATCAGATATGTCTTTTGCAAATATTTTTTCTCCCAGTGTGTGGCTTATCTTTTTATTTTCTTGACAATGTCTTTTGTGAAGCAGAAGCCTTCAGTTTTAATGAAGCCCAGCTTATTGATATTTTCTTTCATGGAGCGTGCCTTTGGTGTATATCTAAAATAAAATCATTGCCATATCCAAGGTCATTTAGGTTTTCTCCAATGTTGTCATCTGTTTTATAATTGGATTTACATTTAGGTCTATGATCCATTTTGAGTTAATGTTGAAGGGCGTAAGGGCTCTGTCTAGATTATTTTTTTTAAGATTTTATTTATTTATTCATTTGACAGAGAGATCACAAGTAGGCAGAGGCTGGCAGAGAGAGAGGGGGAAGCAGGCTCCCTGACAAGCAGAGAGCCTGATGCGGGGCTCGATCCCAGGACCTTGAGATCATGACCTGAGCTGAAGGCAGAGGCTTAACCCACTGAGCCACCAAGGTGCCCCTAGATTTTTTTTTAAATATATGTGGATATCCAGTTGTTCCAGCACCATTTGTTGAAAAGAATATTTTTGCTTCTTTGTCAAAGATCAGTTGACCATATGACTATATTTATGTAGGTATATTTATGGGCTATTTATTCTGTTTCATTGATCTACTTATCTATTTTTTGCCCATCATACTGTCTTGATTGCTGTAGCTTTGTAGTAAGTCTTGAAGTTGATTTTTATCAGTAAGACTTTGCTCTTCTTCAGTATTGTGTTGGTTATTCTGAGTCTTTGACATCTCCACATGAAATATAGAATCAGTTTGTTGATATCCACAAAATAACTTTTTGGAACTTTTATTGGGATTCTGTTGAGTCTATAAATCAAGGTGAGAATAACTGACATTGTGACAATATTGAGTCTTCCTATCCATGAACATGGAATATCTCTTCATTTATTTAGTTGTTCTGACATCTTACCTTTGGGTTTTATAATTTTCCTCATATGGATGTTATAAATGTTTTGTTAGATTTATAACTAAGTATTTCATTTTAGGGGGTGCTAATGTAAATGATATTGTGTTTTCAATTTCAAATTCCATTTTTTCATTGCTAGTATACAGTAGAGTGATTGACTTTTGTATATTAACCTTGTATACTGGAACCTTGCAATAATTGCTTATTATTTCCAGGAATTTTTTGACAGTTTTGTTCCCTACATAAATGATCATGTCACTTACAAAGACAGTTTTATTTCATTCTTCCCAATAAGTATAATTTTTATTTCCTTTTTTTTGTCTTACTGCATTACCTAAGACCTCCAATATGGTGTTGAGAGGGGACACTCTTGTCTTGCTCCTAATCTAGCAAGAAAACTTATAGTTTCTCACCATTAAGTGTAATGTTAGTTATGGGGGATTTTTTTGGTATATGTTCTTTATCAAGAATGTGTATTCTGTTGTGGTTGAATGGAAATAGTTGATAAATGTTGACTAGGTCCACTTGACTAATGGTGTTCAACTATGTCCTTACTGGTTTTCAACTGGTTCTGCCCATTTCTTTTTTTTTTTTTTCTGATTTTATTTATATTTATTTATTTGAGAGAAAGAATGAGAAGGGAGAAGTCAGAGGGAGAAGCAGACTCCCTACTGAGCAGGGAGCCCCATGTGGGACTCCATCCCGGGACTCAATCCTGGGACTCCAGGATCATGCCCTGAGCCGAAGACAGTTGCTTAACCAACTGAACCACCCAGGCACCCAGATCCGCCCATTTCTGACAGAGGGTATTGAATTCTTCAGCTGTAATAATGAATTCATCTATTTCTCCCTGTAATTCTAGTAGTTTTTGCCTCAGGCATTTTGACATCTGTTGTTAGACACATATATATTAAGAGTTGTTAAGTCTTCTTGGAAAATTGACTGCTTTATTATTATGTAATGCCCCTCTTTATCTCTGAAAACTTTCTTTGCTCTGGAGTCTGCTCTGTCAGAAATTAATATAGCTATTCCTGCTTTCTTTTCATTAGTGTTAACATGGTATATATCTCTCCATCCCTTTACTTTTAATTTCTATATGTCTTTATATTTAAATTAAGTTTCTTTTTTTAAGATTTTATTTATTTGAGAGAGAGATGAATGGGGGGAGGAGCTGAGGGAAAAGGAAAAGCAGAACACCCACTGAGCAGGGAGCCTGATGCAGGGCTCAATTCCATTACCCCAAGATCATGACCTGAACTGAAGGCAGATGCTTAACTGACTGAGCTACCTAGGCACCCCTAAAATAGGTTTCTTATAGATAAAATATAGTTAGATCTTGTTTTTTGATCCACTCTAATAATCTCTGTCTTTTAGTTGGTATACTTAGACAATTAACATTTAAAGTGATTATTGATATTTTTGGATTGATACCTACCATAGTTGTTACTACTTTCCACTTAGTGCCTTTGTTCTATGTTCCTGTTTTTATCTTCCTCTCCCTTTTGTAGTTTTTTTTTTAAGATTTTATTTATTTATTTGTCAGAGAGAGAGCACAAGCAGGGGGAGCAGCAGGCAGAGCAGGCAGAGGGAAAAGCAGGCTCCCCGCTCAGCAAGGGGCCTGATGTAGGACTCGATCCCAGGATCCTGGGATCATGACATGAGCCGAAGGCAGATGCTTAACCAACTGTGCCACCCAGGTGCCCCACCTTTTGTAGTTTTATTCTTTTATTTTTATTTTTTCCCTTTGTAGTTTCAATTGAGCATTTTATGGGATTCCATTTTCTTTTCTTTTGTAGCATATCAGTTATATTACTTTTTTAAAAAAACCTTTTTTAGTGGCTGTCCTAGACTTGTGAAATATAATAATACAAGCCACTTTCAAACAGTGTAAGTAGTGCAAGTACCTTATAATAACATAAGTAATCCTAATTCCTCCCATATATCCCTTGTATCATTGCTGTTACTCATTTCACTTATACAATAATCATACTAAACATATATATATACATAAGCATACATAATTAAGTACATTGTTGCTATTATTATTTTGAACAAATTATTGTTAGATAAACTAAAAGTAAGAAAAGTAAAAGCTTTTATTTTACCTAGATGTATTGCTTCCCTGATGGTCTTCCTTTCTTTATGTAGGTCTGAGTTTTTTACCTCTATTTGTTCCTCCTAAAGAACTTCTTTTAACATTTCTTGTAATGCAGGTCCACTGGCAATTAATTCCCTCATTTTTTGTTGATTTGAGAAAATATTTACTTTTCTTTCACTTTCGGAGGTTAAGTTTTCAGGGTGCAGAATTCTAGGTTGGCATTTTTTTTCCCTCTCAACACTAAATATTTCACTTCACTGTCTTCTTGTTTGTCTGGTTCCTGAGCAGAAGTTGGATGTAATTTTACCTTTTTATTCTCTGGCTTATTTTTCCTTTATCATTGCTTCTCTGAAGTTTGAATATGTTATGTTTCAGTATAGTTTTGTTTGTCTTGGTTGGTTTTGGTTTTTGTCATTTATCCTGCTTGGTGTTCTCTGAGAGCCCTGGATCTGTGGGTTGGTCTCTGATATTAATTTAGGAAATTCTCAATCATTATCACTTCAAGTATTTCTTTTGTTTCTTTCCCTCTTCTTCTGATATTCCCATTACATGTATGTTAAAACTTTTGTAGCTACGTCTCAGTTCCAGAATATTTTGTTCTAGTTTCTTTTTCTATCTTCTTTACCTTTTCTCTTCCATTTTGGAATTTTCTACTGTCTTATCCTGAAGCTCTGAATTTTTCTCCTCAGCCATATCCTATCTGCTAATGAGCCCATCAGAGGCATTCTTTATTTCTGCTACAGTGGTTTTTTTTTTTTTCCTCTAGCATTTAAAAAATTTTTCTTTTGAGAATTTACTTCTTCCTACTTAAGTTGTCAATCCATTCTTGCCTGATGTCTACTTTACCCATTAGAGCCCATACCATATTGATCAGAGTTTTCAGTTCTCTGGCTGATAATTCCAACAATCTTGCCATATCTGAGGCCGGTTCTAGTGCTGTTTCTTCAAATTGTGTTGCCTTTTTAGTATGCCTTGTAACTTTTTCTTGATAGCCAGACATGATGTACCAGGTAAAAGGAACAGCAGCACATAGGCCTTCAATACACCAGCCTTTAGTAATGTGATGGTGAGTGTTGGGGAGAGGAAGCATTCTGTAGTCCTATTATTTGGTTTCAGTCTTCTGGTGAGTCTGTGTCTCTGGACTGTGAACCTCACAAATGCTTCTCAGTCCACTCTCACCCCGAGATGAGAAAAATTGCTAGAGTGGGTTGGAGTTGGATCTTTCCTTTCCTCCATGTGGAAGGTGAAAGCCAGCCGAGGTTGGACATTTCCTTCCTCCGGGTTGGTTAGGCTGTGATAAAACACCAGTTTAGACTCTGGTAGAATAGTTCCTCTGAGGGGGAAGCCTTTTTAATAACAGAATGCTCTGAATATTTCAAAATGGTTCCAATTCTCTTCTTGCTACTGATAGTCACTGTGAGAACCTGGTCAAACTTATGAGATAAAATTCCTAAAAATGTGTGGTTCCCCATCCCACCACCCCCCGGAGTTTTTTTTTCTCAGAAATCCACACTGAGCCTTCAGCAATTGAACAATTACATCAGGTTTTCCTGCCTTCCTACGAATTCCAGTGAAGGTTTCTGTATGTGGCTTTCTGTTCTGGTAGATTGTAATCTTCTGTATGGGCCTGTTGGTTTCTCCAATGTTGAAGGCAATGGTTTGCCCTGTGACCCCACTTCCCTGATGGATCTAAGGAGGGCTTTTGACCTTCCAGTTTGTTGAGCTTTTTACTTGTTGCCAGGGAGGAGTGGTGATGACTTTCAGGCTCCATGCTGGCCATTATAAAGTTTTAAGTATTTGAAAGCAAAATAATGACTTTATTGTCATATCAGTATACTTTTGTGATCATCATTAATGTATCATAATTCAACCACTCTATTATTGAACACGAAGGTGCATCTACTCTTCCTTTATTTCTTAGTTATGCTTCAGCTGAAATGATTATCTTCATGCACTTGAAATTATTCTTCTTTGGATTATTTCCTTTTTATATCCAAGTTCACATCTATAAACCCCTAATCTCAAAATCGATTAAGAAAATGACTATAATATTCATGACTGATTGGATCTTTTGGTTGGGAAAGGAGGTTGGGGGAGGAGATACATGAGGATTAGTAGTCCTCTTTCAACACTTCCAAGTCTTTGCACTGATTGAAATGGAAAATGTCTGAGTATCATAAGGAGTTGCCTGTTGAAACAAGTTAAGTGACACCCCATTCTCTCAACTGAACAGTAAGGAGTCCTTGGGGCTCCTGGGCGGCTCAGTCAGTTAAGCCGCTGCCTTCAGCTCAGGTCATGATCCCAGGGTCCTGGGATTGAGCCACACGTCAGACTCTCTGCTCAGCGGTGAGCCTGTTTCTCTCTCTCCTTCTGCTTGTCTCTCTGCCTAGTTGTGTTCTGTCTGTCAAATAAATAAATAAAATCTTTAAAAAAAGGAGAAGAAGAAGAAGAAGAAGAAGAAGAAGAAGAAGAAGAAGAAGAAGAAGAAGAAGAAGAAGAAGAAGAGGAGGAAGGAGGAGGAGGAGAAGTAAGGAGTCCTGAAACTGAGAAAGTTTGTATGGAAATGCTGGTGATATGCATTTCTAAAATGCAAGTTCTTAATAATCACAAAAGGAAGGTCAATTAAATTCTATTAATCTATGAGAAATTATATTCTACAATGTGCAACTTAAGCTTCCCCTTCTGTTTCAACTGAATTAAATTTTTCTCCATGCTAATTGTGTCAACTGTAACTTAGTGATAAAAAGTACACGTTTCAGACACATAAATGTCACCAGAACTCTCAAAAGGCAGCTTTGCCTTATACTATCCTGTTATATATAATGTTTTGTCTATCATAGAAATAAAATTGGCTTTTCAATTAAAAAAAAAAAGTACACGTTTCTTCCCCTGAAACTGCTGGAACAGATGTTGGTTTGAGATGGCTCATGCACAGGTCCTCTGTACTTGTGTTTGCCTTTGGTGCCCTCTACCTTCCCTCTCGGTGCACTTCCTTGTTCCTCTTCTTTATTTCCTCTCTTCCTAATGCTCCCCAGTTCCACCAAAGAAAACCTGATTGGATAAAAATAATTGACAATAGCATGAAACTATTTGCCTTTTGAAAGAGATCAAAACAGTGTGACACAAAGGAATGGTTGGTATATAATCTCAGATAGGAAAGGCTCAAATTATTTCAAATATGCTAACCACCACTTAATTGTGTAAAATGGATAAAAAATCAATTATTACGTTTATGTTTATGTCATAGTCTGTGCATGTATTGGATATTTTTGTATTTCTATATTTTATATTTTGTTTATTGAGCTTTTCAGGATGCAGCTAAGTTACTTGAAAAGAGTTTGATCCTTTTGGGTCTTGCTTTTAAGATTTGTTGGGTGGAAATGGGGCAGCGCTCGATCAGTCCAGGGATAATTATTCTCCTAATTCTTCTCCACTACTGAGGCAAGACTCTTCTGTGTACTTTGCCAAATTCCTATGAAACAGAAGGTTTTTCTAGTCCCATTGGTAGGACTAAGCACTATTCGTGGCTCTGAGTGAGCACCACTCATTGTTCCCTCTAACTCTCTGACATTGTCCCTCTAATCATCCTTTCTCCAACTCTGGGTCATTTCCAACATGAATGCCTCCATCAGTAAATGTTATGCTGAATAGTCAAGAGGGACATTCCATGGATCTCTGAGAAACCTTCTGTGAAGTCCCTACAGCATTCTGTCCTGTGACTTCTAGCTACATCTCTTCACATTAGGGAGTCATAGGGATTTGTCTGCGTTACTATTCTCTGCACTGCAACTGGGAAATTCCCTTAAGACAGTAAGCCGGAAAAAAAAAAAAAAAAAAGACAGTAAGCCGGGACATTTATAAGAATCATCTTGCTGGGGCGCCTGGGTGGCTCGGTGGATTAAGCCGCTGCCTTCGGCTCAGGTCATGATCTCAGGGTCCTGGGATCGAGTCCTGCATCGGGCTCTCTGCTCAGCAGGGAGTCTGCTTCTCTCTCTCTCTGCCTGCCTCTCTGTCTACTTGCGATCTCTCTCTGTCAAATAAATAAATAAAATTAAAAAAAAAAAAAGAATCATCTTGCTTATATCCTGGCTCTTAGAAATCATTGACATTTTTTATCTGTTGTGTAGTGCCTTAAAAACTCTTGTTTCATATATTTTACTTGGGGGTTTTGTTCTTATTTCAGGTAAAAGGGTAAATCTGCTTCCTGTTACTCTACCTTGGCCATAAGGCAAAGTTGACATATATCCATTTTTTAAAAAATCGTACATGTAGTTATAGAAAACATAGATTGGTTTGTGTCTACCCCTCATATCACTGAGCAACTTGTTTTTTTTTTTTTTCACTTAAAAAATTTTTAGCTTATTTTTGGTAACTTCTATAAAATATTATATTGCATGATTATATTATATATTTATTCATCCTCCTATTGGTTGCCATTTATGTTGTTTCTAATATTTGCTATTAAAAACAATGTTGCAAACAACATTCTTATGCGTGCCTCCTTGTATCACATGTAACGGATACCTTAGATCAATTTTAGCAAATTTAGCAATTTTAGGCTAAATGCTCTCCAATGTGACCATTATCACTTTACATTCCCACACTGTAGGAAGACCTGTTTCTTTGCAATTTTGCCCATATTTGATATCAGCAAGCTTTTAAGGTTTTGCCAATCTGCTAACTCACTAATACTTTAATTTGTATTTCTCTTATTTTTTTTAAGATTTTATTTTTTTTAAATATTTTATTTATTTATTTGACAGAGATAACAAGTAGGCAGAGAGGCAGGCAGAGAGAGAGGAAGGGAACCAGGCTCCCCGCTGAGCAGAGAGCCCCATGTGGGGCTCAATTCCAGGACCCTGGGAACACGACCTGAGCCAAAGGCAGAGGTTTTAACCCACTGAGCCGCCCAGGCGCCCCAGTATTTCTTTTATTTTTACAAGGTTGAGCGCCTTATCATATTTTTATTGGTCATTTTGATTTCTCCTAGGAATTTTCTACTTAGTTTTTATCTAACTTTATATTATTTTTTATCATACTTTAATTTGTTTAAATGAATGCTGAAAACTTTTGATCCTTGCCTTTTATTTTATATACATAAATATATATTATATACTATTCTATTTCATAATTAGAAATATAAATATTTTAGGGGCACCTGGGTGGCTCAGTGGGTTAAACTTCTGCCTTTGGCCCAGGTCATGATCTCAGGTTCCTGGGATCCAGCCCCACATTGGGCTCTCTGCTCAGCAGGGAGCCTGCTTCCCCCCCCCCCCCCGTCTGCTTGCCTGTCTGCCTGCTTGCAAACTCTCTCTCTCTCTCTCTGTGTCAAATAAATAAATAAAATCTTTTAAAAATTTTTTCGAAAAGAAATATATTTTATATTTAAATTTTATTTTATATTTTACTTAGTTATAAAATAGAATATTACATAGTTAATTTCTCTAAGTTTGCCCTTATTTTATAAATTTTTTTAAATTTTTTGTTTTTGTTTTTTTTCTTTTTCATTAACATGTAACGTATTATTTGTTTCAGGGGTACAGGTCTGTGAATCATTAGTCTTATATGATTCACATCACTCACCACAGCACATACCCTACCCAGTATCCATAACCCAGCCACCCTATCTCTCCCCTCCCAGCTCCCCAGAAACCCCTCAGTTAATGGATGAAAGACCTCAGTGTGAGACAGGAATCCATCAAAATCCTTGAAGAGAAAACAGGCAGCAACCTCTTCAACCCCAGCCATAGAAACTTTTTCCTAGAAACATCCCCATTTTATAATTTTTTATTGTTTTCTGGTGCAGAATTTGAATTTATATTCAGTTGGACTTTATGTCTGCTTATTTTTTGGCCTTAAGAAAGCCATTCTGGGGCACCAGGGTGGCTCAGTCAGTTAAGCAACTGACTCTTGCTTTTGTCTCAGGATCAAGAGATCCAGCCCCATGTTGGGCTCAACACTCAGTACAGAGTCTGGTTAAGACTCTCTCTCCCTCTCCCCACCCACCCTTCTTTCTCTATCTCTCAAATAAATAAATAAATAAAAATTTTTAAAAGAAAGCCTTCCTGCTACTGAAGTTATTAAGACATTCCCTCCTCCTTAGTAATTTTAGTCTTTCTTAGTAATTTTAAAATTAAATGCTTTACACCTAGATATTTAATCTGTTTGAAACTTACTTTTGTGTATAAGATGAGGTAGGGATATAAATTGCATTGCTCATCTCAATCCAAATATTCCAATACTATTTTTGGACTATCCATCTTCTCACCACTTTTATTTTTAAAGATTTATTTATTTGAAAGAGAGAGAGCGTGCACCTGCATGCATGTGAGTGGGACAAGGAGCAGAAAGAGAGAAACCCAGGCAGAATCCTTGCTGAGCACAGAGCCTGAGGTGGGGCTTACCACACAGACCCATGAGGTCATGACCTGAGGAGAAACCAAGAGTTGGTCCCTTAACCAGCTGAACCACCCAGGTGTCCCTCACCACTTAAATGTCTGTCATACAGCAAATTCCCAAAAGATACAAGAGTCTGTGCTTGAATTTTTTTCTGCTCCCATTAATCTTTTTTACACCAACTGTTTTAATTACTGTTGCTTTATAATATCTTGCTATCTTGTAGGGCAAATCCCACTTTTTGTTATTCTTCCTCAAAATTCTCTTATTTACCCTCTCATATACATTTGTAACCAGTTTCATGTTCTAAGAAAATCTTATTAGCTTGATTGGGCTTTATTAACTTGATAGATTCATTAGGGAATCATGAGTGTCTTTATAATATTGACGCCTCTCTCTCTCTCTCTCTCTCTCTCTTTTTTTAGATTTTTATTTATTTGTTTGAGAGAGAGAGAGCATGAGCTGGGGGTTGGGGGTAAGAGGGAGAGGGAGAAGCAGACTGAACCAGGTGCCTGATCCCGGGCTAGATCCCAGGGCACTGGGATCATGACCTGAGCCAAAAGCAGATGCTTAATATACTGAGCCACCCCGGGGCCCCAATATTGATGCTTCTTGCCTATTAACCTGGTATAGCTTTCTCTTTAGTCAGATTTCCTTTTTATGACTTTCAGGAAAGCTCTGTAGTTCTTGCAATTTTTTTATTTTAAGATTTACTTATTATTTTAAAGGCAGAGGCAGAGGGAGAAAGAGTCCCAAGCAGACTCCATGCTGAGCACAGAGCCCCTTGTGGGGGTCAATCTCATGACCCCAAGATCGCGACTGGTGCCAAAAACCAAGAGTCAGGTGCTTACCAATTGCACCACCCAGGCACCTCAGTTCTTGTAATTTTTAAACAGTGTTATTGAATTTATCTCCAGTTAATTTATAGCTTTATTTGCTACTGTATAATTTTTTTAAATAAATCTTATTTATTTATTTAATGGAGAATTTATTTAATGGAAAAATCACAAGTAGGCAGAGAGAGAGGGAGAGGGAGAAGCAGGCTCCCCTCTGAGCAGAGAGCCTGATGTAGGGCTCAATCCCAGGATCCTGAGACCATGACTCTGAGACCATGACCTGAGCTGAAGACAGAGGCCTAACCCACTGAGCCACCCAGGAGCACCTTTATTTGCTACTGTAAATGGGATTGTTTCCCCTCCCCCCTTGGTTATTGCTAGTCTATAAGAAAGCTGTTGGGGTTCCATTTGTTGAGCTTTCTCTCTCCTCCAAACTGAACTCACTTATGTTCTAATTGTTTCTCAGTTGACTCACTTGGATCTAAGCCTACCTTATTGTCCAAGCTCAGAATAAATTCTAAATGACAAGTTGTTAAAATAACTTATTTAATGATGGATGACCTTGTAGATATCTGAGTCAGCAACTTGAGCTTGTGTTCCACATTCTGGGGGTACACAACGCAGGAAACTAAACTGAGGGGTACTTACCATACAAGCTTCAGCTTGTCATTGATAACCCTGGGTTTTCTTCTCCTCTATTCTCTTCTAACAGTAGAAACAACAAAATCTCCTCTGGCTGACTTTAGATAGTTGGGGTTCAGGTTATAATATAGCAAGTCCAGGGGCACCTGGGTGGCTCAGTGGGTCTCTGCCTTTGGCTCAGGTCGTGATCCCGGGGTCCTGGGATCAAGCCCTGAATCGGAGCCTCTCTGCTCAGCAGGGAGCCTGCTTCTCCCTCCCTCTCTGCCTGCCTCTCTGCCTACTTGTGATCTCTGTCTGTCAAATAAATAAATAAAATCTTTAAAATATATATATATGTGCATACATATGTGTGTGTATACACACATACACACACACACACACACACACACACACATATATATATATATATATATATATATATATATATGTATATATAAAGTCCATCCGTCTGAACAGATTTTTCTCTCAAAGTCTGGGGCAAGAAATCAATTGTTACATATGTATTCACTAAAAAAGCAGCTGGAAGATGCTGAGCACTATGGCCCAAGAGATCAAGGCACCAGCACACACTTGTGAGTGATGATATCCCAAGGCTGGAGGAAAATTCTAGAATAAAGTGCTCATTAGAGAGCCATACCTTTTCTCCTGTCTCCTTACCTCTCTGCACTGCCCCCTTCATATCCATGGCATTGGAAATGTTTTTAGCAACACACCACACTGAACCACCACACATTATGTGATTCTCTTGGTGGAAAACCAAACACTGCACAAAAATTGTGGATTTCTAGTTCATGCTTCTGGATGGCAAATAATTCAAAATAAGCTGATAGGAGTAGCCAAGAGAGATTTAATCTTCTGTTTGGAAAAGGGCTTCTATATAAGTGAGTAGAATAATTCTTATACTTCTATATAAGTGTAAGAATTATTCATGTTTAGGGGCGCCTGGGTGGCTCAGCGGGTTAAGCCTCTGCCTTTGGCTCAGGTCATGATCTCAGGGTCCTGGGATCAAGCCCTGCATCAGGTTCTCTGCTCAGCGGGGAGCCTGCATCCCCCTCCCTCTCTCTGCCTGTCTCTGCCTACTTGTGATCTCTGTCAAATAAATAAATAAATTTTTTTAAAAAAAGAATTATTCACGTTTACATATATGCACCAGAATGCTATGTCCCTTGTCAAATAGGCTTCAAATCAGCAAAAAATGATAATATTTTACTTAATAACTTTTTTAATCCCTCTGTTAACATTTTGGAATACATCATTTTAATGCACATCTGCAAATTTGTAATCACTTGATGTGAGACAACGAATGCTTAAAAAGGCAACCAGGGGCGCTGGGGTGGCTCAGTGGGTTAAGCCTCTGCCTTTAGCTCAGGTCATGATCTCAGGGTCCTGGAATCAAGCCCCGCATCAGGCTCTCTGCTTGGCAGGGAGCCTGCTTCTCTCTCTCTCTTTCTGCCTGCCTCTCTGCCTGTTTGTGATCTCTCTCTGTGTCAAATAAACAAATAAAATCTTAAAAAAAAAAAAAGGCAACCAAAAAACATTTACAGTTTTCAGACAGGCGTTTCCCTCACATTTGGATAAGGATGCAAATTCAACTTCATAATAAATTACAGTGCATCATAAAGATTAAATGCACCCAGGGATTGCGTTCTCTCCTCCCGCCACCCTATCCTACACACAGCTGCCTGACTAATCCTCCAAAAACACCAATTTTCGTGCGCTGCTTTTCAAAACTAGCTTCCTGGCTTCCTGTTGCCTGAAAAAAAATAGTCTCAAATGCTTTTGTCTGGCATTCAGGGCTCTCTGTGATGGGCACCCTGGCCAACACATTACTCTGCTCATTTGTTCCACACACAAGTGATCTCAGGCTAGTTATTCAGAGACCCGCCTCCCCACTGACCCAGCAAAGGTCTCATGCGTCTCCTAAACTCACGGCTCACTCAGTGACGTTCTCAAAGGCCATTAGTGGGTGACATGCCAACTGCTAGAGTCAGGAGCCAGGGTGAAGTTGCTGCCGCCTAACTGCATGGACTGAAAGCGGGAACGTTGATTCTCCTGGAGAAAACTGGAGCATTGTTATCAGAAGGCAGATGGCAAAACCACCCAGGTCCCCTATGAATGCTTTAACACACTCTGGACAAAAGTTAAGGAGACAAGCGAACGTATTAACAACCACTTAAGCTGTAGCAAGCAAATGCAACTGAGGAAAGGCATTGTCTTGTTCTGGAACAAACCACTTAGCTCCAGCTACTTTTATAAATAGATCAGACCCTGACCAGGAGCCTGCTTAGCTGGGTTCATTTGTATACAATGTCCATACCCTCAGGAATATTAACATTTTATCTCAGATTGCATTAATTTAAATAAAACTTAACGAAAATGGTGTGAAATGAACAAAAACACCATATTCTGTGATGAATCAAATGAAATACATTTTCAGTTGCTGTTTTCCCCATTTAAAGATAAAATTTCTGATCTCTGTCATTATTTGTGAAAAGACACAAGACCAACAGTTTGTGTGTATGTGTGTTTTGGTTTTTGGTTTTTGGTTTTTTTCTTCCCCTTAAGGCTATAGCCATATTGTCACTAATAAAGATCTCAAATTTGCCTGGAAGCTTTCATGGCAAATTGTCAGTCTGAGGGTAGTCACCACCCAGCCAAATGGCTTTATACATCATCAGTGCCTTTCTTCCACACACATTCTCTTCCTGGTTTAAACATTAGTTACCCTGGTTCTACACTGACACAGTATTTGCATCTCTCTCCTGTCCATAACTCTTGAAAGTTGGAGACCTCTGACTTTGGTTTCCCCAGAGCATGACATTTTATTTGGTGCTTGGGGGGCAATGGGCAGTTCAAGAAGTATGTTAATACTATCACTCAATGTATTGATCCATGCTATGCACCAACAGTGTAGTAAATATCGTTCATTCCTTGTAACAAGGGCAGTAGGAACTTCTCCCAAGGGACGGAATTCCAAGGACAGAATGAAGGCAGGAAGGAAGCTGGTGTATTTGTACCTACTTTGTGAGAGACACCGGTTTAGGTATTTTTATGTATACATTATACCACTGAACTGTCACAATCCTGCAAATTCTTACACGCTTGGGTTTATATGTAGCAAGTTTAGTAAGCCACCCAAATTCACAGTGACAGGCCCGTGAGTCAAATCCAGCATGCTTGACTCCATGATTGTCAAGTCCACTAGCCCCATATATCATGAGTCTGAGATTCATGAGTGTGTAGGTGCTATCAGGAAATGTCAAAAATGCCCATTTCAGGGACACATGGATGGCTCAGTTGGTTAATTGTCTACCTTCAGCTCAGGTCATGATCCCAGCATCCTGGGATCGAGTCCCCCATCAAGCTTCTTGCTTACCAGGAGCCTGCTTCCCACTCTGCCTGCCTCTCCCTCTGCTTGTGCTATCTCTCTGACAAATGAATAAATAAAATCTTCTTTAAAAATCTTATTTAAAAATGCCCATTTTAAAGAGCATTTTAAAACACTGGACAGCAATAGAAGCGAAAGCAGAATGACATAATGTAACGACAGATAGTTTATATGGGAGCCCTTTGGGTACTCTGGTGGATGAATGTTTTTAAATTAGTTTTTTGTAAACTGCAAAAAAAAAAGCACTCCCATTTATAGTGTACACTTTATAGTTCACAAAGCACGTGGCAACAATAAAGATAATGATGGGTTACGGTTACAATTCATAGAAAAGGAGGTACAGGGAAATTGAATGAAAGGAAATAACAAAGTAGGTCCATAAGTCAATCTTCCTTGTAAAAAAATTAACCCGAAAGTGCATTTCTCCCACATCTCTCCTGTTTGATATGATAAAGAATGACCACGATACATGAATTATAGTTCGGGGTTTTGAAAAGCAAAACAGCTTTATACCAACACTTGAGCTTTTTTTGCTAACAAGATAGCTCGATTTGATATGCAGTTCCTGACAACCAACTTCAGAAATAATTCCATCTTTATGAGAAGTCAGAAAGAACCACAAACCAAACCTCAAAATAGATTCAAAGAGAAAATACTCTTAAAAAAATTTCCCTTCCTATCAGAAGCAGACCAAAGGGAAGTTTATCCTCCCACTAACAAATTCTCCAGAAGCTTCATCTAAAAGGTTGTACTTTCTTCAGACACCCAGCAGGACCTTCTTCTCTGGGCTTGGTATTTCTTCAATGGCCTAGTCCAAAGATTAAGACACTAAACTACAGAGCGCCATGGGCCTCAGAACCACGAAAGAGATGAAGAGGGGCACAAAGCACGCCTCTGGTCACCAAGAGGGTATGTAGACGTTTGCTGCTTTTCTGCATTTTTCAAAGCTGAGTTTTTAGCTGGAGGCCGCTCCTTTATGATAAATTGCTGATACCGTATAGTAAAAGCTATTATATGATCTTTTACAAACCATTTCCTATCTTTGCATTCTCACGTGTCAAGACAGACACGAATTATTTAAAACCCTGAAGAGAGTGCTATTGCATTTAAATTGCCTGTAACCTTCATGTAATAGATTTATGATTGATGATAGATTTAGTTAAAATATAACTATTTTAAATATATATTTTCGGTAAACGATTCCAACCTATGCTCTCTTAAGTAACTGGTGCATAACCCCTTTTCAATTAAACCGCTAGTGCTGCTTTTCTTTTAAGGACCAATTCCGCGTTTCCGAGAGAACCCCAAGCTATTTTTCTAGAATGGCCATATGCGTATATACCAGGCGTCCTCTTTTCACTCCCTTTGTGGAGCACCTACCCTGGAGGTCATGTAATAACCAATGACCAAAAAACAAAAAACAAAACAAAACAAACAAACAAAAAAACCCATCCAGATCGAAGTTATTCGCGTGTGGCATCAGGCAATAGCAGACCCTGCCTTAAGACGAGGAGACTACTTAAACAGATGGGCAGGCATCTCAGCCCAGGCCTGTGCTGGAAAAGCTGGTTCCCGGCTTCGGGCGCGATTAGGAGCCAGCAAAGTGCCCCGAGAGTGCAGCCGGGGTTTAGGGCTGATGATATTTTCGCAGCCAGGCCGCACGCGGACACCCGCTTGGCGAGCCTGGGCGCCAGGCTGGGAGGCCGCCCAGCGCCCGCGCAGGCGACGCTCGGAGCCCCCCGGGCTCCGCCCCGCGCCCTGGCCCGGGCCCGCGCCTCAGGAGGGAGGGGGGCGGGGGCGGCGCGGAGAAGGGGCTTTGCTAATTGCCGAAGCAGGAAGTGAGCTCGCGGAGGACGCGGTGGAGAGTCTGGGAGGAGGTGGAGGGGCTGGCGGAGGAGGGGCGCGCAGCGCCGCGGTGCTGTGCTGCGGCCAAATCGGGACTGCAGGACCCTCCGGACTCGCCGCCTGTGCGCTCCCGCGCTCCAGCCCAGCCCCCGAGGCCCCGCCGTCCCGCTCCGGCGACCGGCTGCCCCTCCCCGCCCCATGGCTTCTCCGGACGACCCTCTGCGCGCAGGTAAAGTGACACCGCGCCGCGCCCTCACCTTGAGCGGGAAGCGCGGGCGCGAGCTCGCGGGGGTGTCGGGGCCCAGCCTCCCGCGACCCCCGGGGCACTGGGACCAACCCGACACCGCGCCGCACCCGGGTCCGCACGGGGTCGGGCCGGGGACGGCGCCACGCGAGGTGCCCCCCGCGAGCGGGCGCGCTAGCCCCCATCGTTCGGCACCCCCACGCGTGCGTGCCGAGGACCCCCACTGCCCTCCTCCCGCGCCGTGGCCCGCCGCTTTTGTTCTGGACTTGGGATCACAGGTGGAAACTAGTCCCTCAAACCTCCCTGGCAGCAAGGAGCGCAGGGAGGGATTCTCGGTTTTTCCGCCTTGGCTCTTCCTCTCTCCCCACTAACATGCCTTCTCCCGTCCCTTTCCTCTCCTCATTGTCACTTTTATTAAATGGTTTTGTTCCGCATGTTGACCCCCAGAGCTATTTCATGAACGAATATACACGAAACCAAGTCGGAGCCCACCTGTAGAGGCCTTTCATTAGAATGGTCTCTGGTTGTAGCCTCAGTTCAGAATACTGCGTGTACCTGAGGACTGAGTCCAGATGTTTCATCTCTTACTTGAATTTGAAATCCTCCTCAGACTTCAGCTTCCAGGATTTCTCCTGTCCTTGCTCTCCCACTGTCTTGGTGGGGATCCGCCATGAGTGTTGAACACAGGAATGAATGAATGATATATACCTCAGATTGCTGGGGCTTTTTCTTGTTTTGCTGAGGTTGGAAAGGCTTGGGAGAGACCCCCTGTACGCAGATATAGAGCTGCATGCAGTTGCTTAGATAAACGGGTTCCTCACTTAATTGCTTGGGCCTTGAACATTATGCCCTCAATCTGTGGCTTGAGCAGTTAGGAGGAGACAATCTGGAGGTGAATCAGAAGATGGCTGAATCCGCATGGTGGTGGGTGGGTTTGGGAGATTTTCCTGGAGATTCAAAAGAAAGATCTAAATTCTTCCATTAGGGAATGGTAAACATTTTATCAATGGGAGGTGAAAAATAAATTGTCTGGTTAACATTTCCCTCCCCCTCAAAACCCATTATTTGAAAAGACAAAAAGGGAAGTGAAGGGAAAAATCCTCCCACTCCCATCCCCACTCACCTCCGTAGCCACCTCCTCTTCTAAGAACCTAACAGACAAGGTGCCAAGAAGTGTTAGGTACCAGCAGTGGTCTCAGAGCTCATTCAAGGATCATGGTGAAAGGCATTCAAAGAGATTGTGGGGGCACGGGGATCCAATGAAGGGGGCCAAGTTTAAGGTTTGCCTGGTTACTTAAAAATTAATGGCACCAGAAAAGATGAGTCTTGGGAACTATAGCTTAATGGATACAACATGTAAAAAGCTTCAATGAGTCATGGTGGGAAGAGGCCACCAGGGCAGCAAATACAGTCTTAGATGATGTTATTAATAGCACTACAGGGTCTAGATTTCCTGTGGTGGTGGTCTTGGCCAGCCCAGCCCCGCCAAAGTGGATAATCACAACCTGGTACCGATGGTCTTGGAGATCCCAGCACGTGAGGCATGATGAGAGGGTAGAATGATAGGAGGTGTCCTTTGGAAGGACTGTCTCCTTGACTTTAAAAGGGAGAACCCAAATCTGTAGGTGAAATCTTTTTGGCTACAAAGAGGGCCGAGGCCTTCTAAGGTCGAGGTCTCCTCGTCACTTGCAAAGATGTCGAAGAACATATTCAGACATTTCAAAGATGTCCTCATGTCCATCCGTTCCCACTCTGGAATTCTATCAATAAGGTGAGAGTTCCTCTAGTTAAAAAAAAAAAAAAAGATCTAAAATGACTTCCCTTTCTCATGTAATTTCTGTAACCTTTAGGACACACCCACCTACCCCTTCCTGGGCTCTAATGAAGCCATAGCCATGCCAATTTGTGGAACTCCTTAAAGGCCATTTTCCCTCATATACCCCCGACCAAGTTCCCATGCTCCCTCGCCTGATTTCCTGCACTCACCTCCCACCTGGTGTGTTCACACCTGCACGTGCCTTTTACCAAACCCTTTGCCAAAAGGCAGCCGGAGTGACCTTTCAAAGACCTATCAGTTCCTGGCATTTGTCTCCATAGAAATCTGCACTGATCTTCTAACAAATTCTCAGTCCTCCAAAGTCATCCATAATCCTCCCATCCGTCTCTTCCTACCCCTCCAACCGACTGATGCCTCTTCTGCCCCGTCTCTCTGCCCTTCAACCACGCTGCCTCCCTCTTCCTGTGGAGACCCCTCATGGCGCCTGCCTCCAAGCATAGGTGATTCCCATTGATGGGAAGACCCTCTTCCTCTCCCCCCGTCTCCCCACTCCAGTTACTCCCACTTATTCGTGAGCTCACAAGCCCCATGGTACACACTCTCCATGCAGCCTGCTCTCTCTTTTCTAGCACTGGCCTCCGTTTCTAGCTGTGGTTGTGTCACGGATGTCCCTCCCCAGCCAGCCTCCAAGCTCTCTGTCCGTTTAGCTCCAACACCTGACACAGTGCCTGGCACGTAGGAAGCCCTGGCTAGCTTCTAAGAGCCTCACTGAGTAACTGAAAGCATTTTTAAAAATATCCCCACGTAGGCTTCAAACTGAAGGCAGAAATAGCTTTGCCTGGATTGACATTTTAGAGACGTATTCGTCAAGTTAGATGTGTTCACTGACTTTACCTTGTAAAATTTTTTTAAAAAGACCTCTGTATTGGATCGCATCTAACGAAGGCACACGTATACTGTTAGACCACGTTATGAGCTTAATGAAAGGAGACCAGATTTTTCGCTAAGAAAATGTATAAGATTGTTGAGGTCACGTGGGAGGAAAATTGTCCCTTCCTTGGAGCGTTGCTATCTTACTCTATCACAGCCACTAATAAAAATCTGACACGGGGTGAGTCAGAATTGTCTGTCGGAGATGAGTTAGATCTGGCTCACATTCATATAGATGTGAAAGCCAGGAACGAAGAAAGAGGCTTTGAAAGCCTGGGTTGAGGAGGCGGTGTGGTTCACTGCCATGAGCTAAGTGCCCAGGGCCACCGGCAGACATGCGGGCCTGTGCCCTTCCTTTGTTCTGGGGTCCCTCTTGCACCATGTGGTGAGGCTGGCGGCTGGGAGCAGCTCAGGACAGGACCCGGTGGCATCTTACCTCTCCCACCCTCCTGTGGGCTCCAGTGGGCTCCAGTGGGTCCCAGGGGACAGCCTGCCTTCCTTGCAAAGCCCAGTAGCACTGGGAGCAGAAACTGGGAGCAAAGAGTGAGCACCCTGTTTGACAAGCGGGACCAGCCACCTCTTCTTCAGATGCAGGGGAGCCCTGGCGTGCTGACTCCTCCCTTCTCCCTTTCCCCTTTCCTCTCTTCCTCCCTCTTCCCTTCCCCTCTCTCCTTCCCTGGTGGTGCCCTTTCCCGATGCCTACTTCATCCCTTTTCCTTTCTTACATGCCTGTCTTCTAGATTTTCTTCTCTCCTCCCAATTACTTCCCTTCGTCTGAATCTCCTCTTTGGTCCCTTTGTCCCCGCTCTCTGCTCCTCCTCCCTCCCCTTCCCTGGCCCCTGTTCAGCTCCATCCCGACTGCAGGCAGAGCTGGACTAACACGCTCACTCGCTAGCTCAGCCACCCTCCAGAGAAGTCACTCTTCGGTGGCCACCTTCCTGACCCCCTCCACTTGTTCAGCTATTGCTCTGAAGTCTGAGGAGGACAGAGCGGGGCTGCCGCAGAATCAGGCCAGAGGAGAAACCAAACCATGTGTCCACACTGTCCCCCAGCACTGCTGCTCTGAGAGCTTTCAGAGTCCTCAACAGGGTTAGGACTTAGGGGCTTCTTCAGAACCGGGAGTGAAAACAGCCATAGGTCAAAAGAAAAGCTGTGGCCCCCACACAAGAATAATAATCACAAATGAAAACTAAGTTAACTCTGAAGTCCCAAATTCAAAGAATTGCCTTGAATCTGTCACTAGAAAGCACCCAAGGCCTCATTCTCTGGGCTCTGGGTGCCCTGGGAATGGCAGGAGGCTCTGACCGCCTTCCCTCTTTGTTCGCTCCCAAAGAACGTCCTCTGAGGTGGTCTTCAAACTTCCTCTGAGAAACTGTCTCTGGGAACTGTAGGCCCTCGGCTGCTGGGACTAATGAGGGTGATGTCAGGACCGCGCAGCTGTTGGACAGCTTTACCAGGAGATTGTGGCTTCTGGATGCAGTCCTCAGGTCCCATGCTCTGGGTGAGATCTGGGTCTTCGAGTGGAGGAGGACAGATGAGATTTCAGATTTTGAGTTGATGCTGGAATGATTAGTGCTTTGTGGGGCATTGGGTGAAGGTATTTTGCACATGGGAAGGACACGAATTTGGGGGGCCAGAGAGTGGACTGTTAAGAGCTGACCTGCATTTCCCCCAGAAACCTTGCTGCTGTCCTTATCTCTGGTACCACAGAACGTGACCTTATTTGGAACTAGAGTCCTTACAGATGCAGTCACGTTACGATGAGATCATTCGAGTGGTCCCTAATCTGCTGTAACTGATATCCTTATGTAAAGGGAAAATCTGGGCAGAGAGATGCCCCTACTGTCAGTGGTGGGCAGTGCATGAACTTCTAGAACCCTGACGGTAGTGGAAAACAGACACAGGCTGGACACTAGGTAAATGGGAGCTCTAGCGGAATTTCAGATGAAGATGCTGTGGACCTCGGCTTCCCATGTCATAGTGACGTTAGCCTGAAGATGCTCTTTTGACCCTGCGACCCCCGCTTTTCACCATTCACTGACTTTTAAACCTGGAAGGACACATGGTTACAGATTAGGGACAGGAGCCCCAGAGAAAAAAATGACTGCACAACCTGCCTAGCTGGCTCTCAGCTGTGGTCTCCAGGGGTCAGGCTGGGTGCCCTCTCCAAGGGCCACTGCATGAGTTTACCCTGGGCCTTTCTCACGCATTTTGAGAACTGTCCAGAAGATGTGCATATAAGTTAAACATCATTCTTGCTGCCATCAGTGAGATCCTTGTTGGTTAGTTGCCAGCTAATTTGGGGTGGCCTGTGCCTTGCTTGGAGTCCCCAGTCCAGGAGAGACAAGGTGGCTTTGGGAGGAAAGGACCTCCCAGGACAGCAGAGCTCCAGCTGAGAGCTAGAAGAAGGTCCCTGTGCGGCCCCAGCCTGAGCTCCCATGGACCCCCTTTCTAGTTCGGCCCTTCCTGTGCCTGTCGTCTCATCTGATATCAGAGCCCTGCCTGCTGTTTCCTGGGGCCTGTAAAAATAAACATTTTAATGCTTCCAAATGATTTGACTTCAGACTTAATAATATCATACCATGCAGCTCTAAGAGCTCTCAGAAATCCTTTAGAACAACTTCCTCCTTCCAGACCAGTATCAAATAACCAGGGTGAGCCCTCTTCCAAATGATCTCTTCTGTACACAGCCATCCAGGCCTCGAAAATAAAGGTGATTGAGTGCGAACCACAAGGAAGACGCAGGGTCAGGCAGAGCACGTCGGGCACCACGTGGGCCTGGGTCGGTGAGCGAACTTGGCAATGATGCACCTGGAAGAACTTCCTCCAGGGTCTGATCCCCATCAGAGGCTCCAGCAAATATGATTGAAAGTCCTGAAGATGCCTCTCTGACTGGTCACAAACCTGTTTCTTTTCCCAATTGCCCTTTGGCTTTGTGGCCATGACTCAGAAAATGAGAAGCCTAAATTCATTGTCCCCTTCCCATCAGAACTTCCATCTATTATAAGAGATTTCGAGATTTCTCCATTCGTCCTCACTCCTCTGGGCCACTTCGTTTAATCTCCCTAGTGACGAGGCTGTCATAAAACAAACAGATGTTCCCTTCACACTTCACACACATTTTCCTCTGGGCATTTTCAACACCTGCCAGGCAGAGACCTGTGGAAAGCCCAGACACATTCTAGAAAGGAGACAGTGAGGGAGAACAAACGTAAATGAATATATCAATAAATCGTCTTGATGTGCTCGTTTGGATCCCCAAAGGCATTTCCTGGGCCTGGTGCCTCGTCCACAGTGTTTACTTAATTTAGCTTAAGTTGACTCTTGGCTGATTTAAGGCTTACACTTAGGGTTTTGTAGGTTGTGCACTGCACAAATCTAGAGGACTCCACTCAAACGGATTTGGTTCTTCATTAACGTAGTTTTCTGGCAGATGTCTGGTCAGGTGACTTGGAGTGTGAGCTCTTTTCTACTTTGAGCAAATTCTTCAGATCTAGTGGTGGCCTCAACCAAGGCTTATACCTTTTTCTGTTTTTCCTCATTTGGTTTCTTAAATGCAACAAGTGATAAATAAGAAGCAAAATTTTGGGAAGTGAAAAATCACTTTTTGTTTGATGATAATCCCAGGAGATTGCTGACTTTATTAATTTACCTAAACCACAGCCAGAAGCTTAATATTTTAAAATGATTTTTAAAAAATTACAGAGGAGTGGGAAACATGGAGAAAAGAAGAAATCTGGATCATGTCATTCCTGCTTAAAGTTATAATCAAATTATACCAAAGAGGGGTGCCTGGGTGGCTCAGTGGGTTAAAGCCTCTGCCTTCGGCTCAGGTCATGATCCCAGGGTCCTGGGATCCCTGCATTGGGCTCTCTGCTCAGCAGGGAATCTGCTTCCCTCTCTCTCTCTGCCTGCCTCTCTGCCTACTTGTGATCTCTGTCTGTCAAATAAATAAATAAATAAAATCTTTTTAAAAAAATTATACCAAAGAGTCATGGATACGTCTGCATATCCATAGTTATGTAGAACTCCGAGTGTCTGTAGATCTCTACAAGTGAGCTGTCTTACGATGTGGAGGGTTTTTTTGTTGTTGTTTTTGTTTTTTTAAGAAAAGTTTGTCTTAATCTCTTTCTTGGTGCTATCTGACCCCATTCCTTCCTGTTTTGTTTCCAGTGACTAGGGTAGCTTGCATCGATGGGAAGACAATTCTCAAAGGACACATCTGTGCTCTTACATTAAAATAATCTCCATTTTTTTGTTTTGTTTTGTTTTTTACAGATCAGATGGCAAAGGAGCCAGTGGAAGACACAGACCCTAGCACGTTGTCCTTTAACCCGGTAGGTTACAATCTTTACATCAGTAATGACAACTCTTGTTATTTCTTTTTTCCCTTTGTTACGTTTTTATTGCTCAGTATTTACATGAAGATCAGAAACCCCAAAGTCAGGTTTTCCCAAGATAAACTTCTTTATCGTGGTGTTCTCTGTGATGTAATGAAGTTTGGGTTTCTCAGGGCTAAAAATGGTATTGGATTCTCTTCTTGTGATCTTCTTAGATTATATCAGGTCTTTGTATTCTTGTCTATTTTTAATACTTGTCAGTCCTCTGTTTAACTTCCCCTTCTTCAAAGTTCAAAATATTTAGTGTGAGATGGAAGGCAAAAGCAGGACTAGTATACAGTTACTGGGGGCCAGCAGGCACAGATGTTTGATTCACTCATGTTACTGCATTTATTCCCTGCAATAACCCTGTAAGGTAAGCACTGCCCATTTCACACATGAACAACTGAGACTCGGGGGTTGGGGTAAGTTGCCCACATTGGAAGCAGCCCAAGTGGGATGCAGACCCAGCAGCTGGCTTCCGGTCCCTGCCCTGCCTTCCCAGAACCACGCTGTGGTGTGTCTGCTGCTTACGGCTTACCAAGGACTTCACATACTTCATCCCCCAAGTAATCAGTGAGATGGAAGGACAGTCACCCCATTGTACAGATGAAGCGATGAAAGTTCACAGATTCATAAAAAGTCACGCAGACGGGAGCTCTGCTCTCCTGTGTGGTACTGACTCTTGGTTATGACCAAATCCATGCCTCTGGCAACATTACATGTGTTATTGTGCATATAGGGGGTGACACACTCCTTTAAGGAAAGAAAAAGAGTGTTTGGAGGAGAAGAACTGTGCAGCCCATGAAAGATCCTGATCAGTGTAGTTAGAATGATGTAAAAGACACACGTCAGTATCATTAGACAATATAATTTGATGGAATGTCCTGAAGTCTTTGGCGATTCATGAGTTACCTCAGTGTCTTGAGGGGTTTGTCCTTAAGCCTTGAGTCCCCGCTGTATAGTTCTTTGGGGGCAGCGTTGGGGACAAAGCTGGACACGCAGTGGAAATCAAGAGGAAAACATCCTCTGTCCTTGCATTCCAGAAAGACAGAGCGTGGGCCAGCCCTGGGGCTGTTGCTCCCCATTCCCTGTGCTGTGGTCCTGAATGAGGGCCTTTGGCTGCTAGAAGGTGCCCTCAGTTTGTCCTTCCAGTCCCCTACCCAGCGCCCGACCCGCACTGCTCTTGGACTCCTGCTCTCTTCCCGCCTAGGGTCACAGCCATCTCCACCTCCATTCACTTCTCCGTCCCGGGGCACAGTGATTTCCCCAAACCTTCCCTAGGTCGGTTTGCTGGGGCTGCCACAACAGAAGACCACACAGTGGGTGACTATGTGCTCCCCATGTCTGTAGGTTGGAAAGGGCAGGGCCCTTCTTGTCCCTCCAAAACTGTGGGGAAGAATCCTTTCTCATGTGTGGTGGTCAGCAACCCCTAGTGGTTCTCAGCTGCACCCCTCCAGTGTCCTTGCTTCCTTGCCCCGTGGCGGGATTCTCCCTGTGGGTGGCCATCTCTGTATCTCTTCTCTTGTAAGGAGAGCAGTCCTGTTGAATTGAGGCTCCCTTACCCCAGTGGGATCTCATCCTCACTAGTCCTCTATCTAAGTCTGTAGATGTCTAGCTACCCTATTTTCAAATGAGGTCCCAGGTGGAGGTACTCAGGGTTAGGACTTCAGCACATTTTAGCAGGGGAGATGCATGTCAGCCCAGAACATTCCAGGGGCTCCTGGGATGAAATCTGTGCGCCTCTTCTTGGCAGCTGAGGTCCTCCATGACCTCATCTCAGCAGCCCTCCCAGTGAGCCAGTCGTGTGTAGTTCTTTGCTGCGCCTGAAACACCCCACACCTTCTCACCTTTCAGGGATACTAACATTGTTCCATGCAGTGAGGAAAATCTCCCAGCTTCCTCAACTAAGGAACTCGTGTGCTTCCTCCCAGGCAACGCTCTCTTTGCTTCACCCTGGGGCCTTGGGAGGCTCCTTTCTCTACAGCCTAACCCCTACTTTTTAATCCCACTGTGCTGGAATTGTTTGCTTGTGTGAGTTCCTGCAAGTCTGTGTTGAATGTCTTCCCATATTCAGTGCCAGACACAAAGCAAAGGTGGATGGGCCAAGCTTCCCAAGAACCTGGAACGGCACCCACCTAAATCTTTTCACCTTGCTTCCAGAATCTTCCACGTAAACTGGCTCTGTCATTTCCTATCCTCCCCTGTCTCCCTCCAGTGTGCTTCTCTGCTTCTACACTTGTCACACTTCACACCACCTGGACTTGCTCCCCTGGGCCCACCACCTGTGACCACCATGCTCCTTCCTCTTGGTCACCCGAGTTCTTGGGCATTCTGCACACCAAGCTCAAATGTCAGTCTCTCCAGGAAACCTGCGTTTGCTCCAGCCTGTGGGTTCCCTCACACAGACTTCTGGTAGATGTTTATTTAACACTGAGTCAAAATGCGGGGCTGCAAAGATCATAGTTCCTTTTTCTTAAAAAAAAAAAACCTTACGAGCCTATCTGAGGAAATAGGCAAGTCCATACTTTAAAAACAGCCTGATAAGTGTTACCATACAGGTGTGTTTTCTGTGCTCCAGGGACCAGACTATCTAGAAGAATCTAGTCTCAGGGAGAATTTGACTTTAAGTTCTCTGTGACTGATGACTGATTGATTGATTTCTTCTGTGGAAGAGGAGTTCAAGGCTTCTAGAGGTTCTGAAACTTCACTGTTCAGCTCCAAAGAAACTGCAAGGAAAGAGTTTTAAAACAAAATCCTTGGTTCCACATTTGTTTGTTTTTCTCTTCTGTCAGAGGAAGACATGTGTGAGACCTACAGGCAAGTTGGAAGGTGCAGCCTTTTTTTTTTTTTAAAGGCTGGAGGCATGGATCCAAAGGCCCAGATGGGGAATGGGAGCTGTGCAGGGGTTAGGGACAGGATAGGGAGACTGGGCACTTCCCACTCTGCTCATGGAAGTCATCGGAGAATGACCACATTGTTTAATCGGAAGTCAAAGTTTCCAGAATACCTGCATGGAGGTACCAGGAAAGAAATATGTGATTGCAAGAGCCTTTGATATTTTGAATTCCCTCCCATGGTACTGCCGCCAGCCAGTGCACTGAGCAACTGTGTACAATTGTGCGCAATGAGTAGATCTTTGTAGACCTTTGTGCGGTCGGTAGGCTGGTTGGCTTTTCAATCCTGTCCTACCCACTCCAGGACGCAGCCCTACGTGAGTGAGATACAGCCTGGCCCACGGGCTTGTTGAGCCAAAGGAATGCCACAGAAATGGGGACAAGAAATGGGTCCATCCCCATAATTCATGATAACAAATGCTCCTCAATTTTAAACTACAGGAAATGGGTGGGGGGGAATAGCCCAGCAGAAAAGAGAGGAAGTGTGGTTTAGCGGTCAGAGCTGAAGCAGTTTGGAAGCCTTATTCTGTCTCATGTTCCAACATTAACTTCTTGTCAACCTTGATTTCATTTTTATAGACCAAGGATAAAAACAAACAATGGGTCAGGCCTGTTGATAAATCCATGGCTAGAAACTTGCAAGGCTTTAAACTAAAATTATGACTTTCCCCAAACAAAGATTTCTTTTCACTTTACTCTTATAACTGAACTATGGGGTTTAAAAATAACTCTCTTCTTTTGTTGGTTTCCACAGTCAGACAAATACCCCATTCAAGATACGGGACTCCCTAAAGGTATGTACACTTAATATAACTACTTGAACTTGTGATTATTTTAATGTCTTGAACAAAGCACTAGTGAAAGTCATCTCTCATTCCTTAAAGTTGTTAAACAGAAACATACTGACAGTTTAGCTTTTGACTTGTTGACTCTCTAGGGCATGGCTTTTCTTATTAAAATCTACAAATTATTTCATTACAAATTATACATTAAATCCCTGTGGCGTTTTTATGATGTATAAAATGAAGAGAGCCAGCGCTCTGTGTTGCAAATGACAGAAACCTAACCCGAGCTCATTTTAAAAAGGGACAGGACATACTGGCTTAGGCTCTTTGGATACTGCAAGGTGCAAATTTGAAGGATGCTCTCAGGCTCAGTCTCTGTGTGTCTCTCATCTCATCTCTCTGTCTTCATCTGTGTTGGCTCCATTTTGGGGCAGGCTTTCCCTTCATGGCCGGAAGGATGGTCACCAACACCTCCGGCTGTACACGGTGCCCATCGAGATGGCAGAGCAAGGGTGTGCGTTTCCCCTAGTGCCCAATTTCTAGGGATGGCTGTCATATGGGGAGTTTGGGTCACATGGCCATCCGTGACTCCGTTGTTGCCCTTAGGAGGATGGAGGACGTGGGTCAGGTTTGCACCTTGAGGTTGGGTGGGGAAGGGCATGGAGTTATTCTACCCAAACCACAGGAAAGAGGCCTCTCTTACTAGACAGAGGGGCAAAGGATGCTTGTCAGGCCCCAAAGCAAAACAGAACAAAAACAAATCCAAAAAACCTATCTTTTGTAATTCGCAGACCAATGGTTTATCCATGGTGTAGACATGGCCAGGCTCAGCCTCTCGTGATTTCTTCTGTGGGGCAATCTGTTGTGGGGTCATCTGGTTGCCCTCTTGAGTCTTTACCTTGTGCTCTGCTGACAGGCCTGAGAGAAGGGGTGGACGGGGTGAGGGACAATCTGATCTGAGCAGCTTCAGAGATGGCAGGGGCCCCCAGCTTCCTGGAAAGGTGGGACTTCCCAGCACCTGCCGCTGTGGGTTTTCCTGGCAGTCCTTGTGACCGGGTAGCCATAGGGTCACCCAACTGGAGGGTGAGGAGGGAGCTCCTTGCCAGGGTCCACTTAGGATTAGGTCCAGGGTTCTGCGAAGGTTCCCCTCCCTCCAGTCCTTACTGGCCAGACTCTTCTCCTTACACCCAGAAATTAAACCTCCGGCGTTCATTCCGTTTGTTGTCTGTGCATGTCCCGGGAGTGGCAGAATCCAAATCCCGGCTGTATTCGGGGAGGCTTGTGGCAAGCTCCCCTTCCCCTAGTGGTGAGTGATTTTCTAAGTGTCCCGATCCTCCAGTCCATGATTCGATTCTCCAGTTCAGCCAGAAGGTAGAAGACACAAACCAGGCGACCAGGGATGTGGGAGGCAGTCTCAGGTGGTATGGCTTTGACTTCAGTGTGCAGTGAAGAATTATTGAGGGCGTGGGGGGAGCTGTTGAAAATCCAGATTCTGGGCTCAGTGGCTTTGAAATCACCATGTGGCAGGTGTGGGGCCAGGCCCAGGAACTTGTAAATGCATACCTGAGTGGCTGGGAGGCAGACCTCACTTTAACCTAAGAAGCTCAAGGATTTGGTATGTCCACCAGGGAGGCAGATAGACAAGAGAACCAATCTGTAGCCAGACCACTAGCTGGACTCTGAGTGCCATTAGAATGGTGGCTGCACCTCTCAGGGTCTCAGGGCAGGAAGGACAGTATTCTCCTCTTCTGCCAGGATGCTAAGGAGAATCCAATGAAATGAGTCCAAGATGGTACTGACACAGGCAAGCCAGATGGTGGAGGGAAATCGGGAGAAGGAAATGTGCAAACTCAGGCTTGAGGATGCTTTCCCAGTGCCATAGCAAGAACAGCACTGCTTGAGACAACCGCTGAGCTGCAGTGACTCTGAAAATGCAATGTCACGGTTTGATCTGTCTAAAAGATCTTTTTTAACACCCTTAAAAGTGATTTCCTGTTTTGGAGGGGGGAAAAAAAGAAGACTGGGTTTTTCCTGGAATTTGAGATTCACAAAACCTTAATTAAACTGGTGAAGATTTTACAAGTAACATGACAGTGAAAACCATGTTTATGGGAAATGTGACTAGATCTTCTATCCTGATTCACGGAGAACTGTCTAACTAAGCATGTGACTTTTTTTTTTTTTAAGATTTTATTTATTTATTTGACAGAAAGAGAGATCACAAGTAGGCAGAGAGGCAGGCAGAGAGAAGGGGAAGCAGGCTCCCTGCTGAGCAGAGAGACTGACTCGGGGCTCGATTCCAGGACCCCGAGACCGTGACCTGAGCTGAAGGCAGAGGCCCAACCCACTGAGCCACCCAGGCGCCCCAAGCACATGACTTCTTATCTCTAAAGAAATACATCGTCTTATACATAATGTCTGGAAGTTTATAAACTTACTCTAAGGGCGCCTGGGTAGGTCAACTGGTTAAACATCTGACTCTTGGTTTCAGCTCTGGTCATGATCTCAGGGTCATGGGGTCGGGCCCCTGTGTCAGGCTCTGCTCAGCACGATGTCTCTTTGAGATTCTCTCTCCCTCTGCCCTGCCTGCCACTCACTCACACACACACATGCGTGCTCCCTCTCTCTCAATAAATAAATAAATGAATCAAATCTTTTTTAAAAACTTCAACATTTGCATTCAATAATATCTATGACTTGGGATGCCTGGGTAGCTCATTCAGCTAATTATTTGCCTTTGGCTCAGGTGGGATCAAGCCCTGCATCGGGCTCCCTGCTCAGTGGGGAATATGCTTCTCTCTCTGCCTCTGCTGCTCCTCCTGCTTGCGTGCTGTCTCTGTCTCTGTCAAATAAATAAATAAAATCTTTTAATAATAATAATAATATCATCTATGACCTGATATTTGCTAGTATTTTTAAAAACCTACCAACGGGGCCAATATCACCATTAAACATTTATGGTAATTTCTTTTATAAACATATAATGTATTATTAGCCCCCGGGGTACAGGTGTGTGAATCACCAGTTTTACACACTTCACAGCACTCACCATAGCACATACCCTCCCCAATGTCCATATTATGGTAATTTTTTATCATAAATGTTTTTAGGGGAAGAACCCATATGAATCAGTGCAGAAGCAAAGTATAGGTTCAAAAGCAAATATAATCTAATTAAGTCCAAACTTGGACTCTAACGTTTAAGTGAATTTTAGGGGGTCCTGCCTTCTTTAACAGAGGATTTACCTGTAATTAGCTTCAGTAGTTTCCATATGGTTAAAAAGTCTTCAAAATTTATTTTTTTAAGCAGACTAACCATGTTTCACAAAATATGACGCTTCTAGTATATTCCTGCTGTCTCCATGGGCAGTATAAAACCATTCTTCACACGGTCCTGAATAGAGGGGCTCTGAATTAGCTGCTTTCACCATAAATCAACAGTGAAGTCTAACGCAGCTCCAATGACCAGCCTGTTTTTGAGATGAAACATGCTGCTAAACTTGTTTTCTTATCAAGAACAAATGGGTAGCTTCCGCCTCCCCTGATTTTATAGATTTCAGGGGTTCATTCTGTCAGGCCTCTTTTCTGAGAGCTATTCTAGGAGAGTCTGCTGGCACTAAACTCAGTACTAATGTAAGAGTGAGGTTCATTTTATTAAGGTTTTTTCTTTGAGTATTGTTGACACATAATGTTACATTAATTTCAGGTGTAGGGCATAGTGCAAAACAGCATGGAGTGTCCTTAAAAAAACTAAAAATAGGGGCATTTGGGTGGCTCAGTGGATTAAGCCTCTGCCTTTGGCTCAGGTCATGATCTCAGGGTCCTGGGATCGAGCCCCGCATCGGGCTCTCTGCTCAGCCAGGAGCCTGCTTCCCCCTCAGTCTCTGCCTGCCTCTCTGCCTATTTGTGATCTCTTTCTCTGTCATATAAATAAATAAAATCTTTTTTAAAAAATTAAAAATAGGGCGCCTGGGTGGCTCAGTGGGTTAAGCCGCTGCCTTCGGCTCAGGTCATGATCTCAGGGTCCTGGGATCGAGTCCCTCATCGGGTTCTCTGCTCCGCGGGGAGCCTGCTTCCTCCTCTCTCTCTCTCTGCCTGCCTCTCTGCCTACTTGTGATCTCTCTGTGTCAAATGAATAAATAAAATCTTTAAAAAAAAAAATTAAAAATAGAATTACCATATGCTCCCGTAATTCCACTACTGGGTATTTACCCAAATAAAACAAAAATGCTTATTCAAAAAAATATATCCACTCTTATGTTTATAGCACCATTATTTGCAACAGCCAAGCTTTGGAAGCAACCTGAGTGTCCATGGACAGATGAATGGATGAAAAGATGTGGGGTGGGGTGTGAGTGTGAGTGTGTGTATGTGTGTTAGAATATTACACAACCATTAAAAAGGTTGAGATTGCACAGTTTGCGACATGAGTGGGGCTTATTTTATATCAAAGAGCTCCTGATATCTTGTAGAAACTGCTGGCTTAAGTGTTTTGAAGGAAATGTGACTCTTCACAATTTGAGAGAAAGTGTGTTTGGGAAAAAATTCTCATTTTTGAACCACTACTCCCAGTGAGGGGAAATTACTGCACATAAATACATTATAAAGTAATCAAGATTTTATCTTCTTTTTATCTAAAAGAAGATAAAATTTATTTTTTATCTTTTATTGTTCAAAAAATTTTGTGGTGAATTTAAGTTAAAGAGAGGTAAAGTAGACTAATTCTGTTGCTAAATTTGAGGCATTTGAACTCAAACATAGATGATACCTGGGGGGATGTTTTAGAGCAATTTGTCAACTAAATGTAGAAGTAGTGGTTCAATTTGAAAAAGCGAGGAGAAAAACAAATATGAAGGAATTCACTAAAATAATTCAGAAGTAAAAATACTTGCCCTAAAACTCATAAGCCAATATGCTATATTATATATGATCTTTCCTCTCATAGATTGAAGCATTTTGTTAATAGGCTTCCCTGTTCTAAAAGGAAGCCAAACACCCCTCCTGCCTGCATGATTTGCTGTGTCCTGGTCCTGCTCATTCCATAAGTTCATGGCCTCCCACTCAACCTTGACTGGGACTCCTATTATAATAAACTCCCAAATCAACCATCCTTCCCCAAATTATGATTTGAATCCAGAAGTGACCGTCCTACACCATTTTTTTAAAAGGTTTTATTTATTTGAGAGAAAGAGAGAGAAAGAAAGCACGAGCTGAGCGGGGAAGGGCAGAGGGAGAAGCAGGCTCCCCGCTGAGCAAGGAGCCCGATGTGGGGCTTGATCCCAGGACCCTGGGATCATGACCTGAGCTGAAGGCAGATGGTTAACGGACTGAGCCACTCAGATGCCCCCATCCTGCACAGTTTTTTTTTTTTTTTTTCCCTTTGAGGAAGGCAGAAAGGAGAGGGAAGGATGTGACCACAGGAGTATTTGGGGTACCACTTCACAAAAGTACGAAAGTTCAAATTGTCCTCACATTGGCGGAAAAAAAACATGCTTTTACAAAAATGCCGGGCTGACTGTTAATGATAGTAGCCATTTTGAGAACCGGCGTAACCGAAATCACGTCTGTTACTTTTTGCCGTGGTGCCTCAATTCTGTGGGATGCCTGTTGGATGTCAGACTTCTGGAGGCCTCCGAGATTCCAGTTAAGTAAGTCTGGTGTGGAGCCTGGGAATCTGCATTGTTGGCCAGCACGGGAAGTTCAGACGCCAGAAAGCTGGGCTCTGTCTCTTGAGACACACAGGCCAAGGCAAGATCTCTACTGCTCTCACTTCAAGAGATACCACATAGAATCTTGGTGAAAAACTACCTTTAGTTTAAAAACTACCTTTAGTTTAAAAACTACCTTTAGTCCTATTAAGGAGGGGGGGTGTCTTTTAGTTGGAATCGTGTGGGAGGCTGTGAACGTAGCCCCTTGTTTGAACAAATCCAGCACCCTGCCGCTTACTAGGTGAATGGATGTTAAAGAATGTAAGAAAGAGATCAATCAACCAGTCTCTCATTCAGTCTTAACTCTTGGCCCCCGATAAATGATTCTTTCTTCAAAGCTTTATAACTCTCAGAGTTTGCATAAGCCTTTCTTTCATAATGTTCTCTATGTCTGTCAACTTTCAAGTTGAGAGCACAGTGTGGAATTCTACAAAGGTTCCAATCTGATGGGACCAAAATCTGATTTCCACGCATTGGTGCTGTCCTCACCACAAATCGGGGAGCTGCAAAGTTAACCCCTGTGTCAAACAACCTAAGAATGGAGGTTTCCTCCACAAGTCAAGTTTTTGGAAGGTGTTAAACATGGCACCTGCCTTTCAGGTTCCTTTGACTTTCTCTGGCAATCCACACTTGGACAGTAGAACTGACGTAGCTTTGCTCTGTCCTCTAGGAGGCTGAGCTTTGAAAACATGTGTCATTCCCACTGTCTGCTATCCGCCAGGCATAGTAAAGTGTCCAATGAGCAGATGATCCCAGTGGCATCTGCTGTGGTGTTAAGCAGAGGGAAATGTGTTTGGAGTGCCATTTACTCACCCAGCTGGACAGGGAAGGACCCTGCCCGGGGTTAGGCGGACAGCCACACATACCTGACACTGGGTGGATTAGATGGACAGCAGTTTATGAGTCCTTTATCCTTACTTGGGGGTGGGGGATGCTGCAAGCCATGCAGGGTCACATGGGGTTGCCCTCAGGAGCACGTGAAGAAGCAGGGGCTGCAGTTCTAAGTCAGCCCCAGTTGATTCCATGGTGCCTTGACATCAATTTAAATCTTAGTGACGATTGAGACTTACAGGGTAGAGGAGGGCCTCCCTAAATAGCAAAACAGGGCATAACTTGCCCAGGAGAGAATGGGCCATGTGGTGTGGTACTAGGGGAATGAGGGCCTGGCCCCCAAGGGCGTGAATTCAGACAACCAATGCTTATGGCAATAGTGACCCCAGGCAAATGCTCTGTTTGCGCTTTGTAACTAAAACAGGAATTCTGTGAGGGGCCCATTATACCTTTTGAGGTAGCCTGTTGCCTACAGAGTAAATGAAAGTTCCTTCCAAAGGCTCCTTTTAGAGCCAGGCACTGTGCATTCTGAGAAGTGAAATGAATGTCTTGGTCCCTATCCAGTAGGGACTCTCTATCCCCTGGTCTGGAACTCCAAGGGGGATAGAGAGTGTTCTAGAAAGGCCTTATATTTGTGGTCTTACTAGAGGTAAAGACATTTGTTACCTTGATTTATATTCTGTTCATCTGTGAGGCAAGAGATTCCCAGGGTTCTTTACTTCAGAGTGGGCAAGTCTTCGGCAATGGTTCAAGAGTTTGTAAATAATAATATTAAATAGTAGTAGTAGTAGTAGTAATAATACTAATAATGATAATGATAATTCTGATGGGACCATTTGTTGGCCAGGGCATGTAGCACTGAGATGACAGCCTGAAGTCTGGCCAACTGTGCTGACTCTTGAATCCCGTCTGTTATCAGGGACATCCTGAAAGGGCTGAAAAAGCACAGGTCTCCATGAGCTCCATCATGTCTGGTGGTGGCCATCTCATCTGTAGTGTCTGCAGTCTCCCACAGCTATTCGCTCAGTTGGTCTGAAGGGGACCCCCCAGGTAACCCAGGCATCTGGGAAGAGTGACCACTTCCAGCACCATGGCATCCAGCAAGAGACTGAGGAGAGTGAGTGACTGTCCCTCCCATGAGCGGAATATGCCCAAGGGTCCAAGTCTGACTCGACTCAGTAGCAAGGCCACAGAAGCCATGTCAAGCTTGTAGGGTGCTGCTTCCATGACCCAAGGCAGAATGGGCAGCAGCACCTGGAGCCTCACAGGTACAGGGTCAGTGAGAGCCTCTATTTCCAGAAGAGCCCAGCCTGCAGCCAGCGATCACTGCTCTAATGGTATAGAGAGAGAAGGGCCTAGGAGGGCGGTTTCTTGCATCAGAAGCCTATGGACAGCTTAGGGGTATCATGGTGGTCCAGAGACTTCGGGAGGAATACGAGGAAGGAGGTTTCTACCTGACAGGGAAGGGGTTGCTGAGAATGCTCACTGTAGACTTGTGTTGGAAGGAGCCCCGTTCATGGTGGACCCATCTGCAAGTAACCATGGCAATGGGAGTAAGTGAAGTGTGTAAATGGGGAACGGGTTGTCTCTAGAATTCCAAAAGGACTAAAAGATGTTGGACTTGTATTAATGTGTAGGTACTCAGAGGCCCTATAGCTCTTTAATGGCCTTGTCAGAAATGAAGCAGCCCTTAGTTTGCCAGAAAATTCTAAGAAAATGAACCAAGCGGTGCACTGCCCTGGGGGGCAATGTCCGATCCCTTTCTGTGAGCTCTTTTACAGATATTTATATGGTTTGGATGACTGCGTCACGTGGATGTCTTCAGAGGAGGATGTGAACTGTGAACCTGGAGAAGGGTGGGTGTAGATAAGATCTTGCCTGCAAAGTCCATGTGCTAGAACAAAGCTGTTAGAAAACCCCCTGGGTATCCTGGTCACCACACACTGGGTGCCTTTGCAGATGAAGGCACACTGCAGCTGAGAGACTGCTCAAGTAGACACTAGACAGAACATTTCAGCCAAAACTGAATAGCCAGGTATTTACTAGTGGCTGATGGGATAGAGTCAGTAATGGTAATAACACTGGGCATGGGGTGTAGGGCTTTCATGGATGGGACCATGGCAGTAAGGTTGCAGTAATGCACTTTGAGGTGCCATTCATTTTCCTCCGGATTTAAGACGAGGCCACATTCAGCTGTTAAATGAGAAGCAGGAGATAATCAGCCTTTCACTCTTCAGGTCTTATATAATAAGTTTTGATCTTTGGAGGTCCTGTTTTTTGTTTGTTTGTTTTAATATTTTATTTATTTGTCAGAGATCACAAGTAGGTAGAGAGGCAGGAGGGAGTGGGGAAGCAGGCTCCCTGCTGAGCAGAGAGCTCGATGCGGGGCTTGATCCTAGGACCCTGGGATCACGACCTGAACCAAAGGCCCACTGAGACACCCAGGCGCCCCTGGAGGTCCTGTTTAATTTACATTGGGCCATAGTAGCTATTTGAACTGAGAAGTCTATGGGGTCCCATTTTGTCAACTAACTGGGAAGATTTAATATGAATTCATGGGGTCAGAGCAGCCATGCCCCCATGAGATGCTCTAAGACAGTGTGTGCTGTGACCCTGGAAAATTGAGGCCACATGGTAGTCCTCATGGTCAGGGTATGGCATGCCTGTCCTCTGTTTTACCTTCAGGAGCTCTCCTACCATGATGGGGGGTACACCGTGGTGACATTTAGTGGCATCTCCAGGTGTAACTGTAATTTGAGCCCTGGTGCTGACGAAGTCCATGAGGGTTGGCCAGTTCAGATATTTTTGCAGATATTAAAGCTAATTCAGAACCTACGTGCACACCTGCAGTGGCGGGGGGTGGGGGCAGAGGGAGAGAGAATCTCCAGCAGACCCCAAGCTTGGTGCGGAGCCTGACGTGGGGCTCGATCTCACCACCCCAAGATCATGACCTGCGCTGAAATTGAGAATTGGATGCTCAGCCAGTGGAGCCACCCACCCGGCCCTCTTTCATCTATTGCCTGAGTGAATTATTGTAGTGAACGTTGGATTTGCCATCAGGTCACACTGTGGACCTCTGTTTCCAGTTCTTCGTTTTCCTTTTATCTCCTCCCCAGTATCCAGGTTTCTTTCCATCTTGCTTTCATGTCCCCTCCCCTTTCCTTTTTGCGTCACTGGATAAACTCTGGGTGCAAGTAGGTGGGGGAACCCTCTGCTTCCTCCTCCACAGAGACTCAAATCAGTACCATGGGGGTTGGGGTCCGCCACAGCTGCCTGCCACAGGGTAGTGGTGGCTTTCTTATGGTTTCGGAACCCTGGGCTTGCGTCAGGCTCCAACCAACTCCTCGTCATGTGGCTGGGGGACCGTGGGTGGGTTTCCCCTGTAACCGAGGGTCAGGATCCTTACTGTAGACAGGCAGAAGTGGCCCACGGGCCCAGCGGGCAATGGGCTAAAATGGGTTTGCTACAGCCCTGCCTTTTCTTCATTTCTTTTATGCTTTCTCTACAGATTCCCTTGGAATATTTTTATTCCTACCTGCATAAAGCCCCAGCATTCACTTTCTGGCCATTCATGGTGCAGACTTTCTGGGGGCTTATAGGGACGGGCTGGGGAGGCTGACGGCCTCCTCATAGGGAGCCATCTCTTCCTCCAAGGAATGCCAGTCAGTCTGCTTGGGGCCAGGTTCCATCTCCAGGAAGGTCCCACTGCTGAGGGGTCGGGTGGGGTGCGGCAGGCCGGTGATCCAGAATTGGTCCTTCCGCACACTGTAAGCAGCTGCGCTAAGCCCAGACACACTGGCTGGGGGCATGGCATGGGGACAACAGCCATGTGCCAAATGCTCCTTCTCCATTTCCCCCAGTTCCTAGGCCAAGGGCTGCCATGGTTACGTATCCTGATGCCCTTCGGGGTCAGGAGAGCACATGTGCCGGCAGCAAGGGAAGCCACAGTGCAGGATACAGCAGGGTCACCATTTGTGCCCAAACAGCCACAAGCAGGGCGCCATGTTTCACTCACCCTGGGTGGTGATCTCATGGCTTTCTGCAAAACTCCCAAAGTGGGGATGGCACTTTGTGTATGATCACGTGTACGATCATGGTGCCGGTGCGGCTCTCCCTGGGTATTCACCAGGCTGGAGACAGCTGCTGGAGAGCTCTAGCCCAGCTTGTGATAGCTGGGACTTAAGTAGTGACCAGCCAGGGTGCTTCGAGCTGGAATTCTCCAAGCTCGCCTGCCAAACATCAGCAGACCCCAACAACACATCATACTGGGGGACAGACCGTGAACAATGGTTTTCACCTTGAGGATGAGGACATTTTAGCTGGGAAGAGAGGACAGATGCCACAGTACTTGGGCCATGCTGTTCCTGATGTCAGTTGTCACACCACCCCCCATTCACCCGGCTGGTGAGGGAAGGACCCTGCCCCGGGGTTAGGTGGACAGCCATATATACCTGACACTGGACAGATGAGATGGACGGCAGTTTATGAGTCCTTTATCCTCACCTAGGGGAGGGGACACTGCAAGCCATGCAGGGTCACATGGGGTTGCCTTCAGGAGCGCGTGAACAAGCAGGGGCTGCAGGTTATAAGGGTGGCGAGAGGATGGAGGGCCCTGGTTCCCTAGCGGGGATGTGACTGGCTCAGCTGAGTAATTCTGTGTGCCAGTAGGGATCTGAAACTCAGTACTCAGGGCTGAGTGGGGACGGTGGCTGGTGCCCTCCCCGGCAGTGGGGTGTAGCTGACTCATGGCTGCAGAGAGGGCAGAGACCTGAGGCCTTCCTGATTTCACCAAGATGTCCAAGCAGCACATAATACTGAGTCCTCGTGGTAGACCTTACACCGCAGACCGTGTTCCTTATCAAGCCTGTGTCTTTTTCCCTCCCCAGCTGAAGAATGTGATCCCATTACTTTGAACTGCCCAACTGAGTCTGACGTGCAACATCAGGTAAAACTCGTTTTATTTATATTTTTACCCTTGGCTTCTTGCTAATCCATCTAGAATTTTTTAGAAATTCTCTGCCAGAGCTTTGAAAAAAAAGAAGAGGATTTTTAGGTAATAAAATAAGTCTGGAAATGATCTTTAAACAGCCCAGTGACAGAGTACATGCACACAACTTCTGTTACTCCCAGTAACTATGGTAGCTTTAATCCATTCTTCAAAGAAAGCATTTGTCTGTAGGCTAAACACAGACCAGCAACGTCAATGAATGAAGGAGCAGAGCCTGCTTGCTTTCAGATGGAGTTGGTATGCTGTGAATGGGAAGCTTTTTTTAAGCCACAACAAAACTGGACAGTCTAATAACATTTTTGTAATGTTTTTATAAAACTTTACCTTTTTTCAGGAACCCTTTATTTATTTATTTGTTTGTTTGTTTGTTTTGGGGGGGATCTTTCCCACAATGCCAAATCTAGGGATTGTTTTCTGATTATAAAAGAATGTTTGTTATTTTAAACTTCAGATAGGACAGAAATGTATCCCCCCAAAATGAGATTTGCCTGTCATTCCATTTTTTACTTTTGAGGTACATCCTTCTAGAAGCTTCCTTGGGTCACTGTGTGGTTCAGTTATATCTGGTACTGTCCAGCCCGTTGCTTTCCACTCTTTCAAAGCTCATTGGCAAAATTGCACAATGCTTCACAGCAGGTGAACTATCTTTAGAGTATCAAATGTCTCAAAAAGCATGTCTTACCTCAAGATGGGCTAGTTTGGTCCTGCCCGTTCCATAACACCAAGGTGATTTTTAGCGAGACAAATTAAAAGTTCTGTTTAGGCTTGCTTGTCAAATGTCAGTTTGTCATAAATCATTAATAGTGATGCTCTTGGGTAGTCAGATCACTTTTGGAAAAAACAAAATTATACTGTTGTTGATAGAACGGCCAATTTTAATTGGACACAGCTCTCTCGAAAGTTGTCAGTGATGCTGCTTTTAACTTTGGTTTGGGGTTCTTGGGTCACCTACTATGAACATCATATTCTTATTTAGTCATCCTTAGTGTTTTCCTTGGAATTACGATCTAATGATTGAGTTTGGTGCCGACTAAATTTAAACAATTGTAGTAAACCCAAAGTAAGAAATTTTCTCTTCTTGCATTCCTCAATTTGTTTAACCAAGTCTTGCTCCTCGCATGTTTTGCAACGTGATATAGACTCAAGGAAGAGGCAAGAATGCTACATGGTTTGTTTAGCCTGCTTTTAGGGATTTTCCAAAACCAGTTAAGATTAGGTACGAAATATACCTTAGGACACTGTTGAGAAGCTGTTTAATTTTAAGTCATAGTTCTAGCTATAAGAAGTAAAGACTCTCCTAAAAGATGAAAATAGATCTATCAATGAATAAAAGGGGCAGAAAGCTATTTGAGATTTTTTTAGTTCTGTTGTAAAAGAAACCGTCATATTCCTATGAAAAGGAGGACTGTACCTAGCTAATTCAGTTCGTTATTTCTTTGTATAATCTATAGTATTTGTTCTAACTGCTAGATATCCAGAGGATTCTTTGAAACCAACTTGGCAGTTAGAACAAAGAAAACTTACTAGGGGAGACACGTTTAAAAAAAAAAAACAAAACCCCCACAGTCCATTTTCTAGAGCTCTGACATTAAAAGTGAGCCAAAAATATGTTCTTCAGAATATGTTAACATTTGGTGTGTGAGTGCTTTTTATCATTTGAAAACTAAAATCTACCTCTTTGAATGAAGCAGATGGAAAATAGTGCGGTATCCTGGTGTGCAAAGTCAAAGTCTGAACTCTCACACAAAATTTCATAAAGAATCCTTTACTTTTAGGAACTTAAAATCCATACCCCATCTGCTAGAGCCTATCCTACTTCTACCGTTTATTACAAGTGGAATTTGTTGCATGGATGTTCTGAGACCAAACCTGGACTGGGTGTTCTTGGGCGTAAGAAAAAGCAGGAGAGGGGGTAGGGGGTGAGAGAAGACCCCCATAGAGCTTACAGACTCATTGGAGAAGCAAGGCACCCAGCATGAGGTTTTAGGTGTGGGGATGGTTCACAGGGCTTAAAAACGTTCATGGAACTTGGGGCAGCTGGGTGGCTCAGTCAGTTAAGTGTCGACTCTTGATCTCAGCTCAGGTCTTGATCTCTGGAATGTGAGTTCAATCCTCATGCCGGGCTCCACACTCAGCATGGAGTCTTCTTAGAGGGGAAAAAAAAAAGAAAATGTGGAACTTTATGTTCAAGAAAACACTTTCCACAACTTTAGCCAACAGTGAAGTTTCAGTTATGTGGTCACATACACAAACATCAGGCAAATGAGAATAAGGCAAAATTTCTTCCAGTCTGTGGCCAACAATCTGTGCCAAGAGGAAGCTGTAGTAATAATAAAAATAATAAATATCAGGTTGCTAACTCAGAGTTAGAGGTTATAGAAAGAATGACATTCTCTTCTATTTAAGTTATTTATTTGGTTTCACCAAACAAAAAGTTTTATCTTTTAAGTTTTAAAAACTACATGAAAGTACTGGGTTCATTTAGTTGTGACTAAAGAAAGGTGTTTAATAATAAAGGAATATGGGGTAGAGAGTATATAGGAACACTTTATACCATTTTCTCAAGTTATCTGTAAATCTAAAACTATTCTAAAATTAAAATGTATTTTATCTCATTTAAAGTTTTATTTAGAGAGAGTACGTGCAGGTGGGGGGAGGGGCAGAGGGGGAGAAAGAGAGCATCACAAGCAGACTCCGTGCTGAGCGTGGAGCCAGATGCGGAGCTCAATCCCACGACCCCAAGACCTTAGCTCAAATCAAGAGTCGGAAGCTTAACCAATTGATTCACTAGGCAGCCCTAGAGTAAAAATGTATTTTAAAAACCACACGAAGGGGGCGCCTGGGTGGCTCAGTGGGTTAAAGCCTCTGCCTTCAGCTCAGGTCATGATCCCAGGGTCCTGGGATCGAGCCCCGCATCGGCCTCTCTGCTCAGCAGGGAGCCTGCTTCCTCCTCCCTCTCTTTCTGCCTGCCTCTCTGCTTACTTGTGATCTCTCTCTCTGTCAAATAAAATAAATAAAATCTTTAAAAAAAAAACACACGAAGTAAAATTTAGAATCTAGAAAAATGCAAAACCTCATTCACAATTCCACTACTCTACAGTAACCGTTTTTTTGGTCATTTGGATGTATTCCTTCATATACTTTTTTTATGTGAATGATTATAAAAACTGTTTGTAAATATATCTTGCTTTTGTCATGTGATGTTATTTCACAAACTTTATCTAGCTTGCGACATGACTGTGCCATCAGTTTGAACGGCTGTGTGGTATTACCGTCTCTGACATGGAAGTGATTCTGGGGTGCGTGTCTAAGGGCAGGACAGAAGCATCCCTGCTACCAGCAGTGGTACCTGTCAGCACTCTGAGGAGAGAGCCACTGACAAGTACTTTGCCTAGATTGAAGTATTATAAGATCCTAGATGAGGGGTGCCTGGGTGGCTCAGTCAGTTAAGTGTCTGCCTTCACTCAGGTCATGATCTCAGGGTCCTGGGATCGAGCCCCTGCATCAGGCTCCCTGCCCAGTGGGGAAGCCTGCTTCTCTCTCTCTCTCTGCTGCTCCCCCTGCTTATTCTCTCTCTCTCTGTCTCTGTGTCAAATAAATAAATAAAATCTTTTAAAAAAAGAAGAAGAAGAAGATCCTAGGGGATAAGACTGAGGATGAGTTGGAGCCCAGGCCCCAGAGCTTGAATGCCAGACACAGGTGGATGGAAGGTATTGGGTGTGGAGAGTGATGGCCCAGTGACCATATCCAGGAGCCCAGGGGGACTGTAGAAAAGATGAAGGTAAATTTTAAGTCTGTAGCTGGGAGCAGTTCCTACCAAAAATACAGAGAATTCAGGAAGAAGATGAGATTCGTGTTGCAGGGATTAAGTTCTGTTTGTTTATGGGCTGTGAGACAAGATGTGAAGGTTTGTTAGAGGTTGGGATGGGTGAGGTTTGTGACCATGCCCTGTAAGTGCTAGAAAATGCAGCTCTGGGTCCTGGTTTAGGCCTCTTGCATCTTTAGGTTACAGCTGAAGCCTCAGGAGTAGATGAAACTGCCAAGGACAGAGTCCTTGTAGAAAAGCAAAGAGGGGAACCAAGGACGGAAACTTGAGGAACATGTCATGTTAGAGGCCAGAGGAAGAAAAGGAGCTCAGAAGCAGAAATCAGTCCTTGGGACAAAATGCAATTGCTAGGCTTAAAGAGTGAGTGGGTGATAAGAAAGTTCATGCAGTCCTATCAGATTCCTTAAGGGAGCAAGGAAAAAATATTAAATTCTTATTTGAGTATGTTAGAAAATACAGTGAAAGCTGATTCTTTTCAAGATGGGAAACAGTGGATTTTAAAGGATAAGGTATCACCAGGAGTGGAGTGATCAGAAACAGAAGTGACAATTAGTGGGCTTGGTTTTCCTTACAGGATTAATGTTCCTCGAAAATACTGACAGATAATGTGCTTGAAGATGTGCTGTGGGGGTACCTGAGTGGCCCAGTCAGTTAAGTGTCTGACTCCTGATCTCAGCTCAGGTCTTGATCTTAGTGTCCCCACATTGGGCTCCGTACTGAGTATGACACCTATTTAAAAAAAAATGTTCTGTGGGGAACACCCAATATATTGGTTTCTTTCAAGGAATGTATAATCTGGCAGGGAAGATAAATGCAAACATGTATTAGATAAATAAAGTTATTTGATGCACATATTGATGAGTTAGCATTTTAAAAGAATTTCGGGGTGCCTCAGTGGCTCCGTTGGTTGTGTCTGTCTTTGGCTCAGGTCATGATCCTGGGGTCCTGAGATCGAGGCCTGCATCAGGCTCCTTGCTCAGTGAGGAGTCTGATTCTCCCTTTGCCCCTCCCCCTGCTCATGTTCTCTCTCTCAAATAAATAAATAAAATCTTCAACAATAAATAAATAAAACTAAGAATCTCAACGTTTTCAGAGACAGGATGAAAAGAAGCCTGGATAGGTAAAGACACAAGCCTTCTTTTTAGATGTAAAGATTCTGGAAGCTGAGGGGCACCTGGGTGGCTCAGTGGGTTAAAGCCTCTGCCTTCGGCTCAGGTCGTGACCCCAGGGTCCTGGGATCGAGCCCCACATCGGGCTCTCTGCTCAGCAGGGAGCCTGCCTCCTCCACTCTCTGCCTGCCTCTCTGCCTGCTTGTAATCTCTGTCTGTCAAATAAATAAATAAAATCTTAAAAAAAAAAAAAGATTCTGGAAGCTGAGATAGCTGATGGCGAGTTTGAGTAGTGCCTTGAATGGTGACCCCTGAGTGGGGCAGAAAGGGGGACATCTAGTGAGGAGATTGGAAGCTCAAGGGTGTGTTCCGTCCATACAACAGGGAGACCAGAGGCCATCGTGAATGAGGCAGGGGCGAGGCAGCATTTGGTAAGCTGGAAATGGATTGCGACAGGATAGATAATGCCGTATCTGGTATCCGTCCGTCCATCCATCCGTCCAGACTTTGATACCACCACTTTCTTAGGTGCTGGGGATATAATGGTTAATGATTGGAGCTCCAAAGTTAGCATTTGACATATCCAGCCTGGAAAGCAGAGTAGGAATGTTTCAAGATGCTCTGTAGGCAGGTAAGCTGAGAAACTCTCCCTTATGTTCTCAGATAGTCTCAGCACATCTCCATCAGGGAAGGGAGAGGAGACTGGTGGTTGAGTTCGTTTGACAGGTAAGCAGACGTCTCTGAGCAGAGGAAGAAGCCTTGTTTCTCCCACCACCTGAGAAAAACACCTCCCACCTCCCATGACTGTTAACCCAGGCATCCGGTAGAATTCCAAAGCTCCCCTTTGCAAAGTGCCGCTCTGGACAAAGCAGTCTTGGTCTCCCAGACCTGGGGAGCTTCCTGGAAGAGTCTCCCCATAGAGTGATGGCACAGAACAGAGTTTTAGACAAGTCCTTTAGGCAGTGGCTCATCCAGGGGAGGGCTCGGGAGAAACATGGAGGCAATGGCGCTCATCCAGGAATGGGGTCCCCAGGGCTCGGGTACAAGACATGGAGGGTGCCATCTGTGATGTGCTGAACATCCATGCTGGTGCCTAGGGCTGCTTTGCCGCTCTGAACCCTGCAAGTCCAAGGTGGATCCTTCTGCGGGCGCTGGGGACAGGCTCTGCACTTGCTTGTCAATGGCCATCTCCTCCCTGCATCTTCCCGCCATCTTTCCTTTGTGTGGATCTCTGTACAGACGTCCCCTTTACCCAAGGACACCGGTCATACTGGCTTAGGGCCCACCTTCATGACCTCATTGGAACTTGATACCTCTGTAAAGAGCCTATCTCCAAACACAGCCATGTTTTGAGGTCCTGGGTGCTAGGACCCCAACATGTTGGATCTCTTTGTGCAGAGTACTTAAGTCAACTCATAGGAACTTTTGCAAACAGAACAAAATGAGAACAAACGAAAAGATGTTTGGAAGGAGGTGGAAGGGTTTGGCATCCGTTGGGGCTTGGGACTGAAGAGAAGGGAAGCTGGTGACTGCTGGTGACCGGGCGCATGGGGGTCACTGTCAAAAATAGGAAAACACGAATCTGGGCAGTGGGGGATGAAAACGAATTGATCTTTTTTGAAGCTCTTAAAATGTCGTGCAGCACATCACAGATGCTTTATGGGCGTGGAACTAGTAAGTAGGACTGATGAGGAACAAACGGTGTGATATTGAGTGTTTCTCCTGGTGATAGTGCTCGAGGCATTGACTCCGGGGGTTCAGTCGTGCTCCTGCTCCTCGAGACTAGGACTCTCTCCTGCACTGGGTCAGTCCTGTTGCCCAGGCAATGGGAGTGGAGAGGCCTTAGTGAGACCATCCTGCTGGCCATCGCTGAGAAGAGAGGCAGGCCGGGTAGAGACAAGGGTGTGGGGCAGGCTGTAGGAGCTCTGAGCTTCCAGAATATAGAGAGGGAAGGCAAAACCTTCTGAAACCTAGGAGTAGATCTAACAACCCCCTAAGTGATTCTGATGCACCCCACTTCCTCTCCTACAAACAAAATCACTGAATAGGAGTCATGGCATCCAGGCATGGGTGAAATTCACCTGTCCAGCAGCAAGGCTGCTCTATGAATAATTTTGGCTCACGTTAACATAAATCTGCAGTTGCAGTTACTGGGAGATTGATCACAAAAGTACCTCTTACCCTTCATTCGCCATATCCTGTCACCAACCTACCCGTCTTGGCCATTTTTGGATCATCCGCGAGCCTGGCATGTGGTTTTGCACAGAAAAGGGGCAGGGGTCCTTCAGGCAGGGGTCCTTCACACATCAAGTACGATCCGAGCTGCCGAAAGGAATGAGAATCCTTAGGGACAGATTTACAAAATGCGGAAACACCTCTCAGTGACCTACAGAAAACAGATTTAAATTTTCTTACTAAAATTAGGCCCGGGGCGCCAGGGTGGTTCAGTGGGTTAAGCCTCTGCCTTCAGCCCAGGTCATGATCTCAAGGTCCTAGGATCAAGCCCCGCATCGGGCTCTCTGCTCAGCAGGCAGCCTGCTTCCCCCCCCCCCCCGCCTGCCTCTCTGCCTACTTGTGATCTCTCTCTCTCTCTCCCTGTCAAATAAATAAAATCTTTTAAAATAAATTAAATAAAATAAAATCAGGCCCTCCTACGATCTGCTCAGCTCAGTGGATCTGGACCATGACTACACATAGGAATCACTTCGAGAACTTTTTTTTTTTTTTAAAGATTTTTTATTTCTTTATTGGACAGAGAGAGGGATCACAAGTACGCAGAGCAGCAGGCAGAGAGAGAGAGGGAGCCTGTTGCGGAACTTGATCCCAGACCCTGAGATCATGACCTGAGCTGAAGGGAGACGCTTAACGTACTGAGCCACCCAGGCACCCCACTTGGAGAAGTTTTGTGATACTCCAGTGCCTGACTTCTATCCCATAGAGATTCTGACTGCGACAGTTTGGTGTAGGCTTCCATCACTGCTAGCCCTTGATGCCCCGGGAATTCCACTGAGAGCCATGTAGACCATGCATCCATGGTGTGAGGGGTCCAGACATGCCCACAACATTAACTCTTCATTTCCCACGCATGCAGGCTGCTCCCACTGGCTGCCTCCAGGTGTAGCCCTATGTGGTGCCTCTCTCCAAATGTCCCCTTTTTATAAGAACGCCCATCCTCTGGGATGAGAGTCCTCCCTAATGACCTCTCTTTAACATGATTACCTCCATGAAGACCTTGTTTCCAAATATAGTCATGTACTGAGGTTAGGACTCCGATATATGAATTTAGAGCAGGGGTAAGCAGGGCACAATTCAACCTTAATCAGCATTCAGTGATTTGGTGTTGATTATATTACAGCATTTATCTTGGAATCTGATACTCGGTAGGCATTTAATAAGTGGGATGGACAGATGAATACCTATCCTCTAGCACCAGCGCTAATCCGTGCACAAAACATACACCCTGATTGTTTACATCCTCTTCCCAGAGGAAAGCCAGAGCTTTCCCACCTAACTAACCTCCAAATAAAAGTCATGTTCTTACGAAATGAAGAAAAGGGAAGTGTTGGGGTCGATTCCACGTTAAAACCTATTAAACCCCTAGAGCCTGCCTGGGCCTACTTAGCCAAAGTGACTCCATGTTGCCTAGGTAGACATTTTGTTGTTTAATAAATGCCTCAGCAGTTACTGATATCAGTTCCAGGTAACTGTTGCTTAAACACACACCTAAAATAAGGCCATTTTGTTTAATAAATGCCTCAACAGTTATTGATACGAGTTCCACGTAACTGTTACTAAAACACACAGGTAGGAGACATCCAATCAGCCAAAGCCACATACGTAGAGGTCTGCGGTTGTGCCCTATAAAACTAACTTTTAAGACCAAGGAGGGGGGTGCCTGGGTGGCTCAGTGGGTTAAGCCTCTGCCTTTGGCTCGGTTCATGGTCCCAGGGTCCTGGGATCGAGCCCCACATCGGGCTCTCTGCTGAGCGGGGAGCCTGCTTCCCCCCCTCTCTCTCTGCCTGCCTCTCCGCCTACTTGTTATCTCTGTCTGTTAAATAAATTAAAAAAAAAAAAAAAAGACCAAGGAGGGGTCGCTCTCTTCGGAGGCAGCCCTGGCCGGTCAGTCTAACTTCCAATGCTTGGCATAGAATAAGGCTTTGCATAACTTTCACTTTGTCTCAGTCTCGTTCCTTTGATAACGGACCCAACAGAAGAATTATTTTTTCTTTTTTTTCCCTTTATGAGGATATAACAATTTTGTATGTAGTTGTAATCACGCTGTACAATGTAATGTTTTTTTTTAAAAGATGATTTATTTTAGAGACAGGGAGAGAGTGCGAGTGAGAGAGGGAGAGACAATGTCAAGCCGACTCTGTGCTGAGCAGGGAGCCCGAACACAGGACTTGATCTCATGACCCTGAGATCGTGACCTGAGCTGAAACCAAGAGTCCAACTGAGCCACCTAAGCGCCTCTCCTTTCTCAACTTAGTACAGTATCCTAAGCATTCTATGAGGTTAATGGGATGTAACCGAAAGAATAGTAATGAACATTTTTAAGGCTAAGACTTACTCTAAGCACGGACCTGTATGAATTCATTTAATCTTCCAAATGACCCTGTGTGGGACGTACTGTTACTGTGCCTATTTTACAGATGCACATTGTGACACAAAGAGGTTAAATAATTTGTTTAAGGTCACTCAGCTACTGAGTAGTGGAGCCAAGATTTGAACCATGCAAGCATATTGATGCCAGACTCCATGCTTGCGATTGCTACTGGCCTCACCACTGGCCTTGGAGCTAGACAGGCCTCATAGGCCTGATCTCTTTGTTTCCTCCTTCCTAAAATGGGTACCAGTCTCCTGGCACATAGTAAATGCTCAATAAATACCTGGTTAGTATTGCATTTATTAATTTTTTAAAAGATTTTATTTATTTATTTGACAGACAGAGATCACAAGTACACAGAAAGTCAGGCAGAGAGAGAGAGAGGAGGAAGCAGGCTCCTCACTGAGCAGAGAGCCCGATGCAGGACTCGATCCCAGGACCCTGAGATCATGACCTGAGCCAAAGGCAGAGGCTTAACCCACTGAGCCACCCAGGTGCCCCTAGTATTGCATTTAAATGAACACCATACCATACCTCATTAACTCTTCACCTTCAAACTCAAAACTTGTCTCCTCACCTCCTCTCCGCACCTGAAATTTTGAGGCCCAAAGAGATGTGGACGTGCTTCCCCTCTCCTTCCCCAAGTGAGATCACAGCACAGTATAATGACACAGTGTGGACAGAGCACTCCCAGCCAAATGTTTACATCCGCCTGGAACAGCCAACCCCGGCCACTTCTCCCCCAGCGCCATTATCACACCGTCTTACCTGAGTAGGGCCCTTTCAAGATGGCTCCTGTCCAGTTGCCCACTTGGCCATGGGGAACTTGTCAGGGACAGGGTCGGCTCCCTTGGCACTTCCTCATACCTGTAGGTGAGGACCTCCCAGGAGCAGAGGGTTGGGCCAGGAGTATCTACACTTCAGTCAGCTTCTGATCAAGGAGTGAGAGGCTGGTCTCCCCCCTGCTGGCAAGGGTGGTGATCCAGAGGCCCCCTCACCTGGCTTGGGTGGGCAGAAAGGCTCCCCTTCTTCCTAATGGCTGGGAAAGGGGAATAGCCACAGTGTTCACTTCTTTCAGTTCCTTCAAAGAAATCTCTTCTTACATAAGCTGAAGGTGGGGTTAGAGTAATTAATGGTCACACCACCACTTTTGGCCCCTTCGTAGCTAGTCCTTTGGGATTTACCTGGCCCCTCACTGGGGAATGGATACATACCATTGTCCTCTACTCGGGGCCCCAGTCACAGCTCTTGAGACACTAGGAGAATGTCCGTCTCATATCCTGCTATATTCTTGGCCATAGAGTAATTGAAGAGTTTCCTTATTGTGGAACTTGAGGTTGGTTCAACTGTTTTGCTCTCTGAAATATTGCTGTGGTAAACGTCCATCCCCTGCCTCTCCCGCCCCCCACGGAAGCTGCAGATTTCCTAGACTATATTTGCATCTGGATTTGCAGACTAGACCTAACAGGACAACCCTCCAGTCTCCTCGTCCTCCCAACAAGTTATGAGAGCGCACATCAGTTCCTAGTAACAAAATGCCACCAAATAAAAAGATGCTGTTTTATCTGTTGAAAGCCTGTCAGTAACTGATTTCTTTGAAATTGAACAAAACCTTTCACAGATAAAACTGCACAGTATATTGCCCAGAGGAGATGGCGGGCAGGGGACCCACCCCAATTTTTAAGCCATGGAATGCCAAGTGTGCTCGTTGATAGTGTTACGCCAAGTACCCTACAAGGACCAAGACTGAAGTTCTCAACCCTTTGCAAGCTGGAGAACTGTCTTAGTTAATGATGGACGCTAAAGACATTGTGGGTAATCTTGGATCTTGTTTATTCACCAAAGAAGCAGAAGTCTTTTGTTTCCAAGGACACATGTTTTGTATCTTTGGTGGGATTTTCCCCCACAGCTTTGACCCCTCAACTACCATCCGTGCCTACTCTTCTTCTTTTTTTCAGATTTTATTTATTTATTTGAGTGAGAAGAGAGCAAGCAGAGGGTAGGAGCAGAGCAAGAAGGAGAAAGATTCTCAAGCAGACTTTGTGCTGAGCACAGAGCCCCAAGCGGGACTCGATCCCACGACCCTGAGATCATTACCTGAGCCAAAACCAAGAGTCAGCCACTGAACCAGCTGCACCACCCACGCCTCTCCATACCTTCATTTTCGATCTCTGGGTCCTTACCTTCCTCCTGGCTCCCAGAGATCCTGACAATTTAGAATGTGGGTTTGTGCCCAGGAATGCAGACGGACACCTTGGCAAGGTTTGAGCCCAAGAGGCCCCCAGAAATCATGTCGTTCATGGTTTCTTTTGTTTTACAGCAGAGAGAACCAGAGACCATTGATGAGGGACAGAGTTGGGACCTGTGCCTTGTCCTAGGTTGCTTTGCCCCCGTGCTCCCTCCCCACCCTCAGTGCCCAGCATCCCTAAGTCAGTCACAGCTGCTGTCTCCAGTTGATGCTGGGCCTCTTGCCAGGGTAGATGTTTGGCTTTTCCCACAGTTCTAAATGCTATCTGTCTGGAAGCACGGCGTGGGTCAAAGCAACTAGAACAAAACCGATAAACGATGGGGTTGCTCTTCTCTTTAAATTGGATTGAGAAGTAGTTGGCAAAATCCTTTCCAGCCGCCTCATTGCCTTGGCAGAGCCACCAATCCAGCAGACTCTGCAAACCTGAAGCAATTATGTGCGTTTTAATAACAGGGAACGGACCCAGGCAGCGTTTGCTGTAGATGGTATCTGACGGGAGGTGGCCCGGCAGGCCACCACCTGCCCTCCTGCCCCGATCCGTTCAAGCACCAACAAGATCTGTGCAACAGATCAGTAAGCCCTCGGGTTTGTTCTTGGAGGGAAAGGCAGATGGTTCTGGCTGTTGGAAATACTCGGTCGGCCCTCTTCATCCCTGAGACCACGTTTGGAGAATGAGGAAGCAGTGCCGTTCGGTAAAACTAGAAAACTTTCCCTGGCACCGGAACTCGCTATTTTTAACCCTGGTGAGAGGGACTTCCTTTGGCTTTGCGGTCACTAGCTGCCAGTCCAAAATAGAGGGCCCCTTCTTGAAACAGGCTGGGAGAGGGCTCTCAAGACGCAGCTTTCTAGGCGTTTTTGAGGAAGGGGAAGGAATTTCGAGGGTGGGTTTTGCTGGGATGGAAACCACCTATTCTGTAAATATAAGTATTCTGCATCTCCCATGTCCCCTGCAGCCTCTCTCCTTCCCCACACCACCCCCAGTCTGCAAACTTGATCACCTCACCTCTACTAAGGGGTTTGGGGTGCCCCATGAGGGGAACAGTTACACAAACTCCAGGAAAGTTAAATTTAAGCAATACCAAGTGAATTTGATTAGGATCTTTCAAAGGATTTGATCTTCTCTTTGTCTTCAAATGCTATATGGTTTTGCCTAAAACACATAAAGATCTGACTTTGTCTCCGAGGATAGAATTTAGCTTCCTTAGGTTGTACCATCTTACTTGCTCTAGACTAAATTTGTGTATCCAGCAAGGTGACCTTCTGCTGGCCCACCTCCTCACTCTCCTTGTGCCATCCCTGGGAACCACAGCAGGTGATACCACATCATCACAGGGAGCAAACCCTCCACCCAACCCCCAGCACACACCCAGACTTGTCCCTTTTCCCCTCTCCCACCTCCTCCCTCCCCCTGCCCACAGGCTCAGCTCTCTACAGCCCTCCCCTTGTCAGGCATTTCTGGCTGGAGCTGCCCTTGCTGGTTTTTGGTAGAACCTGTCTTGCCTTGCCCTTGGCTGAGGTAGACCAGGACCATGTGTATCCTGTGTTTCTGAATGCCAGACACAATAATGAGATGTAGACTGCTGTTCCCATGACAAATTGATGGTGTCCCCTGCAGTCATCATTCCAGGGCCTTGAAAATGTCTTCTTTAAGAAACTTGGCCAGAGAACTCCAACTTAGGAAGGCCAACTTAATGGTTTTTTGACTTTATGGGGGTACAAACGTGACATGTGTTCAGTAGAATTGGCACTTTGGAGTTTGGATTGGGATCTTTTTCCCAGGCTAGCGATCCCCAGTACGATCCTCTCTCCCGATGCCGGCCAGCCGTCCTAGCTCCCAGGCAGCCACATGACCACAACGGGTCAGCAGCCAACACACCGACAACCCTTCCACACCCACACAGCTGTTCTGCTTCCCCCTGTCAGTACGTTGCTCGATCAGTGACATGAGATATTCAACACTTTCTTATCAAATAGGCTTCGTGTGAGATGCTCTTGCCCAACTACAGGCTAACATAATTATTCTCTCTCTCTCTCTCCCACTTTTTTTATTTTTAAGATTTATTTGAGAGAGTGAGTATGTGGGAGGGAGGGGCAAGGGAGAGAGAGAGAGAGAAGCTTAAACAGACTTGCTGCTCAGTGCGGGGCTCGATCCCACAATCCAGAGATCACAACATGAGCCAAAACCAAGTCTGAAGCTTAACTGAGCCACCCAGACTCCCCGGCCGGCGTAAGTGTTCTGAGCACCTTTAACGTCTTCTGGGCTGAGCTATGATGTTCGGTAGGTTAGCCATAGTATCACATTTTCAATTTAGGATATTTTCAACTGCCGATGGGTTTATTGGTATATAACCCTGCTATAAGTCAAGGAAGATCTATACTCTAATTTGATAGTCTAATTTGATGTTTTATTACCTCATTTCTACTTTTAGGGCAAGTCAAAATAATATATTTGTGGTCAGATACGTATGAGCCAAAGGGCAGAAATGGCGGCTTTCTAGCACTTAGTAATTATTTCCCTAGGAACAACATAAGAGGAGTTTATTAATCACTAAATTATACAGTCCCTCATTAGATCCACTCTAATTGTTTGACTTGAAGGCTTCTGTTCTCATTATCATTCAGTGCTTTATTGACTGTAATGCCTTTGAATTTCACTAGTGAGTTAGAATTTTACTTAGACTTCCCATTGATGTGGGTGTTGGGGTGTCGTTACCCACATGCATGGTTGAGAGTGGAAATTGATACTCCAGAACACTGTTCGGCAGCATCTATTACTCATTGATCAGGCAATCTCCCTTTAAGGATCCTACAGATATCACAGCAGAGTGTGTTTGAAATTGATACAAATTGCGGATGACTTACATGCCCTTCTGTAGGGACTGCTTGGATACGTTTTAGTACTTTGACTTAGTACAATTAAAACCATTTAAAAAAGGAGAGACCTGGGGCGCCTGGGAGGCTCAGTGGGTTAAAACCTCTGCCTTCAGCTTGGGTCATGATCGCAGGGTCGTGGGATTGAGCCCTGCATCGGACTCCCGGCTCAGCAGGGAGCCTGCTTCCTCCTCTCTCTCTCAGCCTGCCTCTCTTACTACTTGTGATCTCTCTCTTTCTGTCGAATAAGTAAATTAAAAATCTTTAAAAAAAAAAACAAAACAAAAAGGAGAGACCAATGGCCTTAAAAGATATCCGTAAGATATTGTTTTTTATTTTTATTTTATTTTATTTATTTATTTGACAGAGAGATTACAAGTAGGCAGAGAAGCAGGCAGAGAGAGAGGAGGAAGCAGGCTCCCTGCTGAGCAGAGAGCCTGATGCAGGGCTCGATCCCAGGACCCTGAAATCACGACCTGAGCCGAAGGCAGAGACTAACCCACTGAGCCACCCAGGCGCCCCCAGATAATTATTTTTTAAAAGATTTTATTTGTTTATTTGAGAGAAAAAGAGCACGAGCAGGGGGAGTGGCAGAGGGAGAAGCAGACACCCCAATGAGTAGGGAGCCCGATGTAGGATCCCAAGACCATGACCTGAGCCAAAGACAGCAACTTAACTGACCAAGCCACCCAGGTGCCTTCCATTGGATATTATTAAATAAAACAAGTTGTAGGGGCACCTGGGTATCTCAGTCTGTTAAGTGTCTAACTCTTGATTTCAGCTCAGATCTTGATCTCAGGTTGAGATCAAGCCCCACATTGGGCTTCACATTGGGTGGGAATTCTGCTTAAAATTCTCTCTCCCTCTTCCTCTGCTCCTCCTCCACTTAAAAAAGAAATAAATAAAAGGTGTAGACTGCTATGATTTGGGGTTAAAATATTGTCTCAGTCTTGGTTCCTATGACTAAGGAGTCAGGAAGGACATGCCCCAGATTGTAACCAGTAAGCTCTGGAGGAGGAGATGGACTGAGAGATTGAGAGAAAGATTTTCACATCTCTTGTGGCTTTTAAAAAAAACATTTTGGGGGCACCTGGGTGGCTCAGTTGGTTGGGTGACTGCCTTTGGTGCAGGTCATGATCTCAGAGTCCCAGGATCAAGCCCCGCATCGGGATCCCTGCTTGGCAGGGAGCCTGCTTCTTCCTCTCCCTCTCTTGCTGTCTCTCTGTCAAATAGAAGAATTTTAAAAAGAAATTTTAAAAAACTGTTTGAATAACAGTACTTCTTAACTTACAGTGGAGTTATGCCCTCATAAACCCATTGTAAGTTAAAAAAACAAAACAAAAAAACATCATAAGTTAAAGATAAATTTAAGTTGAAAATGCATTACTGTGTGCCTGGGCAGCTCAGTCAGTTGGACATCTGCCCTCAACTCACGTCATGATCTCAGGGGCCTGAGATCAAGTCCCGCATCAGGCTCCCTGCTCGGTGAGGAGTCTACTTCTCCCTCTGCCCCTCCCCTTCCTCGTGCACATGCTTGTGTGTGCTCTATCTCACAAAAACAAAATCTTAAAAAAGGAAAAAGTGGGAGAGTGAGAGAGAACACTTTTGTTAGCTTGTAGTTGGCAAGAGCATCTCACACGAAGCCTATTTGATAAGAAAGTGTTGAAGATCTCGTGTCACTGATTGAGCACCGTACTGACAGTGGGAAGCAGAACAGCTGTGTGGGTGTGGAAGGGTGTCGGTGTGTTGGCTGCTGACCCGTTGTGGTCGTGTGGCTGCCTGGGAGCTGGGGCTGCTGGCCGGCATCGGGAGAGAGGATCGTACTGGGGATCAATAGCCTGGGAAAAAAATCCCAATCCAAACTTCAAAGTGCCGTTTCTACTGAACATGTATCACTTTTGTACCCCTGTAAAGTCGAAAAAACATGGACCTTCTTTTTTTTAAAAAAAAAAATCATCAGTCAGGAGCCATCTGGATTTTTTATTTTTTCAGTATTTTTGGTATTTTTTTTCAAATTAAAGTCGTGGAATAACTCATCCAAACATTTGGATAGTATTTAGGCCTAACCAACTTCCAGGGGCACCCGGGTGGCTCCGTCGGTTAAGTGTCTGCCTTTGGCTCAGGTCATGGTCCCAGGATCCTGGGATCCAGCCCCGCATCAGGCTCCCTGCTCAGTGGGGAGTCTGTTTGTCCTTCTCCCTCTTCCCCTCCCCCACTCATATTCTCTCACTCTCTTTCAAATAAACAAATAAATAAATAAAATCTTCTTTAAAAAGTCCTAACCAACAACAACAACAACAAAAGGGCCTAACCAGCTTCCACGTATTGGCCCTTGGAACCAAGTTGTGTGTCTTCAGCCCATGCGTAATTACGCAGCACGGGAAGACGAGAGGGTGAACTGCGGCGTAGGGAGTATACGGCTGGTCTTGCAGCCTTGCACGAGTCTGTGGTCCGGCATCCTGTGCGTCCCCGACCTGGGATCTGTGAGTGTTAGGAATCTGGGTGGAAACCCCCTCCCTCTCCGGGACAGCCTCTGCCCCTGCATGTGCAAACCATAACCTCCTGGGAAACACTTGAGGATATTTCGGAGCAGTAATCAACCACACTTCATGCTGCAGGGGAAAACCCCTCCCTCCTTCGCCTTTGAAACCATAGCGAGGGTATGAAATGACACCTGCGCACACCTAGCCTCCAAGCCCCAGGGGCAGCCGCTCCAGGCTTTGACCCCCACTTCAACTCCCAGAATAGCAGGTCTTCCTCGCAGTTGGAGAGAACCCCCTTTGAACCAAGTGTACACAAACCCACAGGTTTGCTCTCACCCCAGCAAAGCAGTGCAGCCTTTATTCCAAATTTCTATTCTTCTGCATTTTGTTCTTTCATCCTCGATGAAACTTTCCCTGTTCCCCGAGGTCTCACTTGAATTCCTGCCCACCTTTGTGCTCCCCTGGCATTCTCTTTGCCTTTCTAACACGTTACTCATTCCTTGTGGTGTCAATATTTATGCTCACATCTTTGTTTCATTACCGGCTTGTAACCTCAAAGCATGAGGGCATGGATTCTTTGTCTCCATATTCCAAGCCTTACGGTGGTCTGATACTGAGTCGGTGCTTGGTAAGCATATCGTCAGTTAAATACGTTTCTAAAGGCCAGTTTCTGGAATATACTTTCAAGTAAATAGATATGCCCAACTTTTCTATATATAGTATACTTCAGTAAAAGTGCAAATAGTTAACTGTAGTAATCATAATTAATTTGTAGAAAAAAATAATTAAGTATAAATTGCTTTAGAAAAATACAACAGGAGCCTCATAGTCTAGTCCTAATGAGTACAAGCTGATGACAGATAAATACATTCAGCAGAGTTACACAGATACCTGCTGCGTGTTGGGAATTCACACCACTGAAAGTGGCTCGAGTTTCACTGGCTGTGTGACAGCAGAGAGTCTAGAACAGTCTAAATCCATGCTATAGAGGATTTGTTACTATTGCACACCCACTTCTTAAAATCATATTTTCAAAGCCATTTGCTAAAATATTGTCTTAAGGCAGAGAGATCAAGATTTAGCATTGATTGTTCTCCCAAAGAAGCTACTTAAGGAATTTGCTTGAACTGGTACCTCAAGTGGGCAAGTCATTTGCATGGAAGGTAGCTCTTTTCTGACTTTTTGGGTAGAATGCAGGTTTCTGCCCCAAAGTGAGCCATGATAACTTGGTTTTGGTCTTCATGGTGGTTTCCAGCCAGACTCAGGTGAAAATAAGGTTAACCAACCTGCTCAGGGCTTTCCCACCCAGTTATCTTTTCCCTACTTTACAAAATAACAAAGCAGAGTCTTTATTAATTAGCTAAGCATAGACATTTAAAGATGGAACTAGACAGTCCGGAAGAGCATGTTTGGTAGAAGACTAGCTCCTAGGTACCAGTTAGTATCCTCCCCATCAATCTGTCAGCGTCTTCCGCCTCTCAGTCCATCCCCACATGGGATGCACAGTCATCTCTGAGGAGAAATTTTTCCCCACAGCGCGTTCTTGGCCTTGGGGTTTCTGCTGCTGTGTGAAATCTGTGTGAGATGTCCGGAGCCCTATGTGAGCCCTATGTGTGAAGTCTCCAGAGGTGGCTTCTTGTCACCCAGTGCCTTCAGCTCCGGAAGCAGAAATGGGACCTGGCAACAGTTTATAAGCTAACTGAAGTACGGAACAAGTGTAACCTAGCCAACTTTCTGCTCAGAGAATTCTTGGAGCAGTTAACACCTTTGCCCAAGTATAAGGTAATTTCCCCCTATTCACAATGAGAAGGCTTTACAAAAGAGGGATTTTCTTTAGCCTCCTGGGATATATAAAACATTGGTGTTCAACTTTGTGGTCTCTTCAGATTTCCTGAGGAGATTAAGAAAAAAAAATTTATTGTGGCAAAATACACATAATATTTACCATCTTGACCATTTTTAAGTATATGGTTCTGTGGCATTAAGTTCATTCACACTGAGCAAACATCACCAGCATCCATCTCTAGAACTTTCTTCCTCAACTGAAACTCTATACCCATTAAATAGTAATTCTCCCTTCTCCACTCACTGCCCCCTCGACAATCACTATTTTACTTTCTGCCTTTTGAATTTGATTCCTCTAAGGACCTCCATATAACTGGACTCATACAATAATTGTCCCTTTGTGACTGGCTTATTTCACTTCCCATAATTGCCTCAAGGTTCATCCATGTTGTAGCCTCGGTCAGAATTTCCTTCCTTTTTAAGGTTGGGTCATATTGGACATTTGGTTAATCAGTTCAACTGTCGATGGTCCTTTGGGTTGTTTCCATATTTTTTCTTATCTAGACCTTTCTTTTTTGGCACACAGATCCAACCATACCCAGAAGCTGCTCTTTCCCACAAAACCAATGGTTTATACTTGAACTTCATTCATAATTAAAACAAGGCTTTTACGCAGAAATCTTTTTTGTTATTTGTAAATGGTAGTTCTTCATTCCTGAGAAGTACTTGGAGTAGTCAGTGAGCTAACCCAAAGCATGACGTACCTGGCGGATAGTATCCATTCTATAGCAGTAAGTCTTTGAGAAGTCTGGAAAGAATTAAGGAAGAAGAAAGCGGTAGAAGGAGAGGACTGGTTTCAGAGGTTGGCTTAGAACAGGGGAGACTCGTATGTGATAGGAGCCCTTGGCTCATTTCCCCCGCTGTCCTGGCTTGCTCACAGCTAAGTCTGGTGCCACTGTGACCCAAGATTGTCCTCCATGTTCCTGGATCAGTTTTAATGGGAGCAGCAAGATGTCCAGCTTGTGCAACTCAGCACCATTCATTCTTTCAGGCCCCAGTCCTAGGTCCCAAGGATGCCACCAGCTGGGCCTCCATGCTAAAGACACAGCTCCCCCGGTTCCTTGGACTCCCATTCCCTAGAACTGGGCTTACATTAGTTTCCCATCACCAGCACATCTCCTAAGGGCTGATACTGGCCCTGTCTGCCACCAGGGATCATCTGTCCATGTTTCCTACTGGTATGTCATGTCCCTCTGATATCCAGGTGGAGCCCACAGTCTCCTTTTGGAAATCCCTCACATCAGCTGCTTTCAGAACCATCACAGAACTTGCCACATCCTCTGTATCCTGGGCCTTGTCCATGAGGTGATCCTCTTCTTCCTGGCCCACCTCAGACCGCTCCTCAAGGTTGGTCTGATCCTGGAGGCAAGTCCTGTGCTGTAGCAAGAGGCCCCCTTGCAATGATTCTGGGTTGAGTTATATTGAACTAACACTTCTGAACACAGCACCAAAGTTCAGTGCTAGGCAGTGATAAGATATGTCCCACCCTTCCTGGTACATGCCATTAAAAACATATGCACAGGACCATAGTTCAAGAATAAAGGTTGGCCCTTGAAGATGAAAAGATACCATCTCTTCAGAGATAGGAGAAAAGGAGAAGAGTGGGGACAAATACACTGGCCCAGCCCCTTCTCGGGGTAAGAGACACTAATGGGTATGAGGCCTTCAGCTGGGTGGAAGAGGTTTGGATCAACACCTGAGAGGGCCTTAAGGAAGACAGTGGAAGAAAAAAACCAAGCATGACCAAGGAGCAGTTGAGACCCTGCTGAGAGCTTATGAATGTGGGAGTTTATCACTTCTTTTTCCCCAAGCAATAGTCAGCAGTTTAGAACAGTTTAGAATGGAGGGCATGTTTAGCAGTTTAGAAGGGAGGGCAGTTTAGCAGTTTAGAAGGGAGGGCAGAGCTAAGGAGAGGCCAGGGGCCCACAGCTGACAGACAAGTCTAGGGTGTTTATAAACACATGGCTAAGACACTGGACTGTGACCGAATGGACAGGAATCCAGGTAAGGCCAGAACAGTGGAGCAGGGGTAAAAACCACAGAACCAGTGACTGAGAAGGTGAGGCCAATGAGTAGCATCAGAGGGCATGAGCGAGGCATGGGGAGAGCATCATGGAGGACGGCAGCTCCTCCCCTGCTCTAGAGACCACAGACTCCACACCATATTTGTGTCTTCTTTCCTTCCTCCCTCCCACTCGCTGTCCTTTACACAGATATTATGTGTTATCTGTTTCCAGTGTGCTCATCACAGAACAGTCTGGACAGGGCCCTTGCCTGGCAGTCTAGAGTCTAGTGCAGAAGAGAGACACTTGAACCCCCCACAGCCAGTGTAGCAAGCATCCCGTGGGGTGCACAGGCAGGATGCCGTGGGAACACCCTGACACATGACCCACCCTGGAAGTTTGCAGAAGGCTTTTCAAGAGGAAGTGATGTCCGACCCGGGACCTCAATGATAAGAGTAGGTTAAGCAGATAGAAGGGTGGGGGGAGGGTAGCGCTGTAGGCTGACAACCTCTGTCCTCGTCACCCACCTGATAGGAGCTGGCTTTCGTATCCATCTCTTGGCTGGAACTGCCTTCAGATGTCACTACTCATCTCCTCACCAAATCTTGTCTGGCAGGACCCACAGAGCTCCTGAACTTTCCCTGGCTTGATATTGTCACCTCTTGCTTTTCTCCCTCCTCTCTGACCTCCCTTCTCTGCTTTGCCCCTCGTGCCCTCCCTGCCCCCAAAACATAGGTGTCACTGTGCTCCTCAAGGCTGTGATTCCACATCTTGCTCTCCAGCCATCTCTCTATTCTTCCATAATCCTATCAACATCCATATTTTCTTCTCTGGCCCTGATCTCCCTCAAGGACCAGCACCATGTTTTCAGCACCCACGGACATCTGGTGGTCTTATCCATCACTCTTCCAAACTCTCTTGATTTCATCTTCTTTGACCTTGTGAGTATATCTCTACAGTGGCTCCAGCTTTATTCAGATGAGTGGTTTGGGGTCTCATTAATCATATTGTCCAAGGCCATCTTGCTTTCCCCCACCCCCACACCACAGTCACCTGGCCTGTGCATGTCACCTGGCCTGTCCCTAACTGCCATGTTCCTGTGCTGCACACACAGCCAGGTGGCACTTCCTGCTCTGCTTCTGGAGAGAGCTCCTGAGTGACCCTCCAACCCCACCCTGTTGTCTGTGAGCTGCAGCCCAGCTCCTTAGACAGCCTTCCAGACTTCAGTCTGGCCTCAGCATCTCCGTCTATCACCTCTCATGGCCTTTGCTTTGGACGAAGTGCCCTACAGGCGCCATACTGCCACTTCTTGTCGGCTCACCTGAGCCTTTGGCTCAGTGCCCTTGCCTCTAAGTGCCCACTGCCAGATCCTCAGAAAAGCTCATCTCATACATCTCTGGTTCCAAGAAACCCCCTGTGGTTTTTCTCTGTCAGAGGAAACGTCTCCTCTCTCTGTCTACACCTCCATATTGGAACTCCACACCATCTGCCTTGTATTCTAGTTAGTTGTGTGTGTCTCTTCTTCCCCAGCATATGAGGGCAGGCCTTGAGGTCAAGGGTTCAGAGTTCTTAATCTCTGTATATAGGTTCCGACACAGGGAACTGGTACATACTGGGTGCTCCAGCAAGAGGCATGGAGTAAAGCCATGAGTGTGGTTTCAAGAGGGGCATTTTTTTTTAAATGCAAAAAGAAGTCTCTTCTGACTTCACTCTTAGAAAACTTAACCTAAGAAGTAGTATAATAATCAGAGCAAGAATAGAGATCCTAGATGTTATTCTATTATTCTGTCTCCACCGACCTTCACAAGTCATCCCGAGTCACGTCATGTCTCTCATCTGTCACGGGGATGATTCTGGCTAGACATGGTCTTTGGTAAAAATGTTCTCCGGGTCATGAGATGAGAGGTCACCTATGCCATGTGTAGTCTCGTGTGAAAGGAAGGCTCGTGGGGGAGTGGGGACCTCCATTGTCCCACGGAGCCTGTCAAGTTTCCACATTTGTGTCTGTCAACACCAGCTGAAGGGGCTGTTTCTGTTTGCTCCGTGCGCGTTTCCAATTCAGTGAGCAGCACCGTGACTTTGCTGACAGAAGCACGCCTGCCCAGTCCTGCCGCCGTTGCACAGATGTGGGAAGGCAGGTCTCTGCACGACCCGTCCAACAGTGGCCTCCCCTTGGGGAGCTTCTGGGGTTAGCCTTGTAAAAGTTTAAAAAAAAAAAAAAGATTTTTGTTCTTTCAAAAACTTCTTATAACCCTGACTCCCTGTATGCACAGAGCGAGCGGGTTGCTTTTCATTCCAGTTAGGACAATGGTGAGGAGCAAGACTCAAACAGAAACAAGAAATACTTAGATTCGTTGCTGGGGGGAAGAGGGGGTGGGGATCTGGCTGGTTAAACATCGGAATGCTTCTTGTGTGGAAAAAAAAATGAGGCTCCTAATTAGACAAATGTATCTACAGTGCTGAGACATGGGGATTTATGAGCTTGGAGGGAGAGGGGAGGGAGGGGGAGGGCTTCTAAGACAATGAAGGGAAAACACCGTTCAAAAGGCTCGACCCCAGGGAGTTAGTGCGACTTTCAGGGCAAAACTGAGAAGGCAGAGCACCTTAGTGATGAGCCAGTCTGTGGCCACCTTGACCTACAAATGATGATCCAGAAAGCCGAGCTGGTACGTGAGGTCCTTCAGATGACCAGGGCAGCTGGACGAAAACCCAGGGCTTTGGAGCCCATGCCTGGTGCTGCTTCTGGAACCCGAATAAAGGGGTCCTATAGGCTACTGAGAGAGGCTTTCACTGTCTGAAGGTGGTGTTAACATAAACAAACATGTCTTGAGGATGGTCTCTGCTGACTTCATTGAAAACACACACACACACACACACACACACACACACAGCCTCCAGCAAGGTCAGAGTAAATCCCTCCATGGAGACTATCCCATAGCACAGCCTTGCTTCTAAAAACAGAAGCCCCAGGAGAAGGGCAGAAACGTGGTCATCTCTAGAGATATGGACACTGTTCAAAGAGATCAAAATATGTTTTTAAAAAATTTTATAGATACAGAAACGAATTACCACCTAGACTGACAGCAAGCCCAAACAAAGAGTAAATGGGGAATAAAATAAAAATCATCCCTCATGTGAAGTAAAAGTAAAACGATAGCGCATTGTTTCATCCACTGGGGTCTGCTGCATGCCAACACTGTCCTGGGCACAGAGGACCCAGCACAGGGAGCAAACAGACCAAAGCTCCTGCCTTCCAGGAGCTTCTATTCCATTCCCTACCCCTTTACAATACTGTTGTTGAGCTCCATCACCACCCGCCCTGCCAGGTTCTGGTGGAAACTTAACTACATTGGAAAATTGATACTATCTCCATTCGCATCTGAGTATGATTCTAATGTAGGTTGCTTTCTGGTTGACAGGGAGAAGAAAACAGCTTTCCAGACAGTACTGGAGATCCCCTTTCAGGTAAAGGATTGACTCTGTAGATGTCTGGGCTTCTCTGATAATTGGCATATCGGAATTAAAGATAATTTGCAAATATGTTTATCATTAACTTTGAAAGTCTGTATTACAGGTTAGAGGAAGTTTCCAACCACAGGCCAAGGGGAACTGGAAGGAAATGTTAACCAGATTTCACAAAAGCCTTCAAAGAGTACTTTCTCCAAACTGCCCCTCCATGAGGGGCTCAGCTGGGTTCTCAATAGGAAAAGTTTAGGAGCAGGAAACAGAACAGAGAAGAGCCTCCTCTCTCAGAGTCTTGGGAGTCTTGGCACTGATGGAAAACTGCCAGGTAGAAGAAAGCCACGGGGCTGGGGCCAAGCAGTCCATGTAGGAAGGGCCAAGCCATTGCCCTCTCGGTAGAGGGGTGCTCAGTCAGCCAAAGACCCCCTCCCACATCAGCCGTATGCTCGTCCCTGGTCTCCTGACGGTGAATTTAACCAGGGAAACACTAAGATCTGTCTCCTTCCCCACGTGTTACTGTAAGCTGGAAACTTTGGCAATCTTCAGATTTCTAATTAATTCATCATGGAGAAAATCTGGAGTGAGCATTAAAATAAGCTACCAAAAAGAATAACTAAAAAACATAAAAACCTCCCTAATGTTTTCTGTACTTTTTAAAACACATATCAAAGGATCTGAGTCATCAGGATTATGTATCTTTCTTTTTTAGGGGGAGGGTGGTGGACCCTAACACCTTCAAGATAATCTCTCCCTGATCCTACCTAGACTGTGCCCGTGTAACTCTACTGAAAATCAGAACATGGGGTGTACAACACAGCTTTCTTTATCCTCTTAGAAACATGATGTGAGCAGCACCTGGGTGGCTCAGTCGGTTCACATTCCACTCTTTTTTTTTTTTTTAAATTTATTTTTTATTTATTTTCAGCATAACAGTATTCATTATTTTTGCACCACACCCAGTGCTCCATGCAATCCGTGCCCTCTATAGTACCCACCACCTGGTACCCCAACCTCCCACCCCCCACCCCTTCAAACCCCTCAGATTGTTTTTCAGAGTCCATAGTCTCTCATGGTTCACCTCCCCTTCCAATTTCCCCCAACTCCCTTCTCCTCTCTAACTCCCCATGTCCCCCATGCTATTTGTTATGCTCCACAAATAAGTGAAACCGTATGATAATTGACTCTCTTTGCTTGACTTATTTCACTCAGCATAATCTCTTCCAGTCCCGTCCATGTTGCTACAAAAGTTGGGTATTCGTCCTTTCTGATGGAGGCATCCTACTCCATAGTGTATATGGACCACATCTTCCTTATCCATTCATCTGTTGAAGGGGGGCATCCTGGTTTTTTCCACAGTTTGACGACCGTGGCCATTGCTGCTATAAACATTGTGGTACAAATGGCCCTTCTTTTCACTACATCTGTATCTTTGGGGTAAATACCCAGTAGTGCAATTGCAGGGTCATAGGGAAGTTCTATTTTTAATTTCTTGAGGAATCTCCACACTGTTCTCCAAAGAGGCTGCACCAACTTGCATTCCCACCAACAGTGTAAGAGGGTTCCCCTTTCTCCACATCGTCTCTCACACATGTTGTTTCCTGTCTTGCTAATTTAGCAAGACAGGAAGTCACATTCCACTCTTAATCTCAGCTCAGGTCTCAATCTCAGGGTCATGAGTTCAAGCTCCACATTGGGCTTCACTTAAAAAAAATGAAGGAAAGAAACATGATGTTAGCAACAGTTATCTCTGGGTAGTGAGATTCTAAGTAATTTTTTTTTTCATTCAGTAGATTTTTATTTATTAAGGACCTACTATGTGGGTTCCAGAGCAAAAGTACAGCTCTGGGAGGCAGAAGTTGGGATCCTGGTTTTAGTCCAGCCATTACCCTGCTGTGATTAGAGAAGTCAGAGGGGAAAGTGAGCTAGCTGAATTTGCCATGGTGCCTTCCCACCAGGTTTCACGTGACAGGGCCAAGGTCAGTGTCCCATCTGGATACCCCACTGGAACTTGCCTTCCCTGGCAAGTTCCTATCCACCGCTACCAGAGGCTAGGACCTCTGGCCAGTAATTATTCCCTTTCCACAAATGCTGCAGCAGACGAGCTTCGATTAGAAGCATTAATTGGGTGATGTGAGGAAGAGAAAGCATGTTTGCATCCAAACAGTCAGTTTTTGTTTTCTTTCCACTCTCCTATATTTTTAAAATTTCTAACATTAGTAGATATCAGAAAAAATCTCTCCCCCCAAACTTTAACTTGTATATACAAAGTGTATATAACCAATGATCAGATGTAAACACAACATGTAAAGTAACCAAGGAAATCCACAAAAGGCTACTGAGTGACCTCGGTGGTAAGAACATGAATTCTTTTTCTCTGATGCTCATCTGAATTTTCAGATTTTCCACAATTAGCACATATTTCTTTTCTAACTAAAAAAAATCTGTATTTAAACTTTTAAAAGACTAACACCCTCTACACTAACATGAGATGTGAGCTAAAATGAAAATGGATAAAGTATGCTATTTAGGAATATCTATAAACCTTTATAATTCAAGGTTGTTGTTGACTAATGGATTAACTTTAAACAAATTTCAGTTGTCTCTTAAAAAATTTTACCCGTGTCCAAATGAAATGGGAGACTTTTGCAGAGAATAAACTTTTCACAGTGACCACAGGTAAATTGATTGAGAGCACATGATGCCTTGAAGTCAAAACATTTCACACCCAGCTTGCTGCTTTGCACACAAGAGTGAGTGTACAGGTGTTTGGTTGGATTTTTGGTTTTGTTTTTGTTTTTCATAAACAGAAGGATGAGAGACACAGACTTAGTGGCTTTGCTCTTGGATAAACTGGCAAAAGCTGATCCGTATATTTTGGTCTTTGAGTGAGAGTAGCTCCTTAAGTAAGCTTTACTTTATCATTTTAGTTACAAACACGAATTTAGCACTTACTGTATACCAGACCCTGTTCTAAGCACTTTAAAGAGCTGCTTAGAAAAACTGCCATTGACAGCTCCAAAGTTGTCTTCCTCACCAGGTGGAGGTTACAGAAGTGATGCTGGGTCATGTGGCTGGTGCTGGGTCACCTGGCTGGTGCTGGGTCCCAGGAGTCCTATGTGGGAGCTCAGTCCCAAACACCACACCAGGCTGCCTCTCTACTAGTCAGAAACGTTGCCCGGGTAGTCCACACATCGAATGCTGAAGTGTCATACAGAGGGGTCGGGGTCGACTATCTCAGATACAGTCTTAACCTGGAACAAAGCCAAAGCCCGCTCATTCCCTCCTCAACCCCCACCCCCAAAGTCAGTCTCCAAACCACTGTAATACTGTCCACAAGAAGCTCGCTGCTTTCCCTAGATCAGGCCCTTGGGCCTGAACTCAGAGCCTGGATCATATTTTATTCTTGTCTTTGAAAACCTCAGTGATCTGTGATCCTGCTTATAGCTGGTTAAAATAAGCAATGTGGGGAGAATAGAAGGCACTGCCTCAGAGGGAGGGATTAGACAGACGTGAGAAATGACAGCTGACGGTTTATAAACAAGGAAAGAAAAAATACAAGAGTGACCCAGCACTAGAAAAGCACAGCCTCCTTCCCAGGGCTGGTGCCTTGGGAAGCAAATGCCCACGGGAGGCAGAGCCCCTCATTGCGGTGTCCTGGACTAATACATCAACCCACCTGCTCTCGACACCTGGCCAGTTTCTCAAGGATAACTTTCTGACGACCTTGCCTAATTCAGCACTTGCCCAAACTAAACCTAATTTCCCCACAGAAATGAAGGTCAAATATGACTGTTACTTTTTTTCAAGTTGGGTCCATTACAGGACGCTTTGTTCCTACGTTTGTGTCCCCTCATTTCAGAACCCGAATGGCAATCCAAACATGGCATTCTGTGCTGAGTTTTTTTTCTTCAAGTGCCTTCTACGCTCCGGCTTTGTTTGATGACAAAATCGAGGCACGGCTTGATCTCCGAGCCCAGATCCTTCCAGTCTGTCAGTTAGACTCCCTACTGCTGCTTCCAATTTGATGTCTCCTTAAAAGGGTGTTTCAGGGAGAGAGAGAGAGAGAATGAGAATGAAATTGTATTGTTTTTTTCCCTCTGGTTAAAAGATCAAATGCCCACCAAAAGCCCTTGGGTTAGTTTCTCGGGAGATAAAAATAGTTCTTCATCATTTTCCAGCTCAGAGCACATAAACTACCTCCAATGAAAAACGTGGTGTGTGTGCGCCCTAGTGATATATCAAAGCCATAAACTGACATTTTAAATGTATTTATTTCCAACCACACTGGAAACCACACACACACACACACACACACACACACGCAGAAAAAAGGCCCGAGTTTATATGCGTAACCGCAGAAGTGTTTGACACCACACTGACATTTTGTTGGTATTCTGCAAGCTCCAAATCTGATAATTTATAAACACCTGGGATGGACTTATTTTACTTCAGGACCACAATATTGTGCTGTTTGCAAAGTTGCCAATAAAAAATGTTTACCGCTTAATTGTTTGAATTAACTCAAGCCCTCGTTACCCTGCCGAACGTTATTATAAATGATCTAAGAGCTCACAGTGGTCCTGAGCACACCGGAGGGAAACACCCGTGTGGTAATAGTTCTCCAAAAGGCAGAGTGTACAAGATAAAACGGGATCCTCCCTGCAGGGAGACACATTAAGTCAATCTGTGATCCATTGCCAGCATCCTGACTGGAGCCAATCTCTAGGCTCAAGTAATCATGACCTTTGTGAATCCTGAGTCTTGTTCCAATTCACAATTAACTGTTAATTGACCAGTATTTTTTAACATATTTTTTTTAAGATTTTATTTATTTATCAGAGAGAGAGAGAGCGAGCACAAGCAGGCAGAGAGGCAGGCAGAGGCAGAGAGAGAAGCAGGCTCCCCACTGAGCAAGGAGCCTGATGCGGGACTTGATCCCGCGACCCTGGGATCATGACCCGAGCCAAAGGCAGTGGCTTAACCAACTGAGCCACCCAGGCGCCCCAATTGACCAGTATTTGCAGATCGCCAGCCCCATACCAGACTTAGACACTGCACCATTGGACGAGAACTTCTCACTGTCGTTTTAAATGCCATTGCCACACCTTGTCGGCAAACATTCCGGAATCCTGACGGCTTCTTTAAAGTCTGTGTAAATGTGTGTCTGAGAGAGGAGGAAGAGTAGGGGGAGAGGACAGAAAGCACCCCACAGGAAAATCCACTCATCACCGTTGAGTGTGGGGGCATGTTATCTCTTCAAAGACTTAATCACGGAGCAGACTCGCCCTCTCTCAAAGAAAAGTAGCTCTGATTCCAAAATGTAATTGTGGCAGGCCCTTCTGACTAAGAACTTACTCTGCGGATGTCTTGAAGGCAATGGTTTTCAACCCTGGCTGCATTTTAGAATTCCCATGGGGGGCCTTTAAAAATTCCCAGGTCCCTGCTGCACCCCAGACCAATTAAATAAGGATTTCGGTGGGTGGGGCCAGACAGTTGGGAGTGTGGGCGGGCGTTCTGCTGGGAGGAGGAGTTCCATCTTGTGGCCAAGGTTGAGAACTATGGCTTTAAAAAAGGCTGTTGGTTGTGCTTCCTTACCCACAGCTGTGAACCCTTTGTTGCCTGCCCACCATGCCTGCCGTGGGATGAGGCTTTAATCGATCTCACACAATCCTTGCAACAACCTTGTGAGACAGACCTCACTGTCCCTGTTCAAAGAGTAAGGATATGGCCTCAGAGAGCTCAGTTACCTGTCCAAGTTGCACACGTGCGTCGTGCTAGCTGGTACTGACGGTCCTTTGACCTGCCTCTACAGCTGTTCCTAATCTCTGGTACACAGGCTACTCCTTCTGCATAGCGACCACGCATCATTCTTCTGCTTTCTATATGCTCAGCACTTTAAAAAAAAAAAAAAAGTTTTGGTTGATCTGAAATTTTCCAGATAGCTTTCAGGCTGCCCAGAGGTTTCTGATTGGACTATTTCTCTATAACAGACTCTTCATGCATTTGATTGACTCAACAAAAATTACTGAGCGCCTACTCTGTGGTTGGAATGAAATGGCGACATTAGATATGAAAGTCTCTTTCCTCTTGGAGGTTATAAACTAGTTGGGAGTGACAGACGATAAACACAAATAAGGCATTATGTATGGTGGTTGATGTGCCTTGAGGAAATAAACAAGGGTAATGGGATTTTTGCCTGGGGAGGATGCTGCTTTAGCTGAAGAGGTACTCGGACACCTGAACAATGCAAAAAAGCCAGCTGTGAAGATCTGAGGAAGGAGAACTCCAAGAAGAAAAGCTAGCTGGTGCAAAGGTCCTGAGGCAAGCCTGAGCTTAGAGATCTAGGGACAAGTGCAGGCAGGGAAGAGCAATGGAGGAGGAAGTGAGCTGGGAGGTATCAGCAGAGGCCAGACTACAAAGGGACTCTTTTCTTCTCAGTGTCCTTACCAAAAAAAAAAAAAAAAAAAAAAAAAAAAAACCCTATTCTCTTTACATAAGATCTGATGAAAATGCTTTCACATCCTATATCACATCAAATTCATGAGATATAGAGATTACCATTTTCATTTTAGGGGTGAGGAATCTGAAGTCTTTGGAAGGTTAGTGCCTGGAGAAGTCAAGCTCTAGGAGGCTGGAGCACTGAGATTTGATGAGCCCCAGTGACACAGGTCAGAATGAGACAGGATCAAGTGTTCCATGCCGGGATGGTCATATGGTAGTCCTTCCATAAATGACAGGTGGTGTGATGCAGAGACACTGAGCACTTCCTCCCCTGACAAATTCTCCCCAAGTATAAGCCGGTACTCACACTAGACTCACAGAGACCTAATCTCCTAGGGCTTTGGCCTCTAGAATAGGGAATCATCGTACATTAATGTTGTGTTCCATTCTGGCTTTGCCTCAGCAGAAGACACACAAGTCAGGTGCCAAAATATGGCAAGTGAGGACTCTCATTAGAGAATCTGAGTGACTTCTTATACATCAGTAACTTCCTTTTTGAAAGAGCCCTCTCCTCTCCTCCCTCAAATCCAGAATCAATCCATTCTCTTGTGTTTTAAGACCAATGCTGAATTGGTTTCCATCCATATCTGTTTATCACCAGGAGACATCAGCAACATTCCCTTTCCTTTTAACTTTCTCTCTTCAGGTCCTAAGACTCATCACACAATAATAACAAGTCAGCTGGGAGCACCTGGCTGGCTGAGTGGGGAGACAGTGACTCTTGATCCCAGGGTCGTGAGTTCAAGCCCCGTATCTGGTGTAGAGCTTCCTTAAAAATAGCAAGTGTCCCTTGTCTCCTGAGGAGAAAGCTACTAGCTCTTCTTCATTCGTTTGGCAAACAATTTCTGAGCTTCAGCTGTACAGCAATCCTATGCTTGTTTTTTGAGAGACATCAAATAGTAATCCCATTTTTTCCCCATTTCTGATGAAAGCTTCTTTGGTCCTCTGTCTCTCTCTCTCCCTACAATTGTTTCTTCCCCAAGGCATCACCTAGCCTAGCCTTTTATGTGCACGATTACATGATAGGTGTTTAAAGCAAGGCAGGACAAAATATATTTGATACAAAACAAAACAAAACATGTTTCTCCACTTAAGTCCGCCAGAGAGCTAATTATAGTTTATGATTCTAAAAGGCAGATTTAAATTCACTAGTGTTGGCAGTTCGTGGAGATTGCAGTTCAATAAACGGTTTGTGGTTTGTGTCACGGAAAATACGAAAGGAAAACACTGATAGATTTTTGGCACATCCTTTATTTTCAGACAAACTAATAAATGGTCAGTGTAATTGTTCAAAGACAAGCTTCTTTTACACCAGAGGACTTAAAGGAGCTTCACAGAAACCTTACTGATGTCTTTCTTCTTTATATTATTTATTATTATATTGTTTTTATTCTTCTTGATACCAAAGGAGAAAGCCTTGCCAACACTGAATCTTACAAAGGTGGTACCAGAGATCGCCTTTGGGCACCAATACATTTAATTCTGGACTTCAAGATTTAAGTCCTCCTTTCTTTTTCCGTGACATTTAAAAATATTTTTGAAGTATCCAAAGAAACACAATCATCATAAAAAATTAGGAAATACCCATCGGTAACATTTTTGTTATACATGCTTCCAAGCTTTTTCTATGTCTGTGAATATGTAATACAATATATGCTTTACATGGATATGAATGACTGTTGTTTTCTGGTCTTTTTAAAAAAGATACTATTCATTCATTTTTGAGAAAGAGTGGGAGGGAGGAGGGGGAGAGGGAGAAGCAGACTCCCCACTGGGCAGGAAGCCTGGCTTGATGCAGAGCTTGATCCCTGGACCCTGAGATCATGACCTGAGCCGAGGAGAAAGAGAGAACACAGGCAGGGGGCAGGGGTAGAGAGAGAAGCAGACTCCCCGATGAGCAGGGAGCCTGTCTCCATCCGAGGACCCTGAGATCAGGATCTGAGCCAAAGGCCGGCGCTTAATGGACTGAGCCACCCAGGCAGCCCAAAGCCTTACTTCTTAATGCATCATTATTTTTTTTAATATTTTATTTATTTATTTGACAGACAGAGATCACAAGTAAACACCAGGAAAGACATGGAAGTAGAAGAATTAGGAGGCCCGATTTCCCACCTGTGAAACCGACAAATACTGTTCCGTCAGTGCTGACATAGGTCAAGTGAGATAAGCAGCATCGTTGTTCCCTGGTTGGAGTGTAAATTAGTATCACCTTTATTTCTGGAAAGCAGTTTGGGGCACATGCATTGATAGTCTTAGAAAGCTTTTACAAATTTTGGGTCCAATAATCCCATTACTAGTGTGATGAGTAGAGATGTGGCCAAAAATATATATGCGAGGGTTTGCATCAAAGTGTTCCTCTTAGTCGTGAGAACCTGGGAAAACTTTAAATGTTCAGTAGTTGATAGAAAATCTGTGATTGTCTGTAATTTCCAGTTTTTCTGCCCTGAGCTGGTATTAGTCTTTCTTTTAATGAATCTGAGGTAGGCTTTGCAGACCGGATGAAGTTTGGGGAATGGAGGGGTCCCGCATGTTTGGAGTACAGGTTATATCCTTAAGGAAGTTCTGGGAAGGAAGACAGGAACTGTAGCACAGAGAGCTTCCAGTGGATGCTGTGACTTAGTAACTGGTTGGATACAGTGATCAAGTCTCCGAGGACACCTAGGGAGCTCTAAGTGTCTTAGGGGAGTCAGAGTGCTTTTGATGCTTAGCGGGAGACATTTCTAAGGACAGTTTTAGGTCCCTTGAGTTGGAGATGTCATCTGGACATCAAGAGGGGCTTCCCATGGTCATGGTGGAGCCCAGAAGAACAGGCAAACACTCATTTATTTACTCATGCAGTCACTCACTCACTCAAGAAACATTGCTTATGCATTTGCTGTATGTCAAGGGCTCTGCACGCCCCACAGATGTAAAAAGAAGGGGCCTTCCATTCTTGTGGGAGTGCACAGTGGGGGTTTTGGGAGTGGAGGAGGTGACCAAGGGGAGGGAGTGTGAGAAGGGAGAGCTTTGGGCTAAAAACCAAACAGGAGCACCTTCGTGTCCCTCTCAAGGACTCAGTTGTGAGTGAAACAGGCTGGGATCTCAGCAGCCACGTGACAGGGGGAGGGTTACAGCTGGGACCTGAGGCTGGGTGTTGGGGTTTGTCTGTCAGAAGGCAACTTCAGGGAGGAGACACCCTACCGTGAAATAGTGTCTGAAGGGGCAAAGGAGCCTTGGGCCCAGTTCGAGAGACAGGTGTATCCAAAGGGAGCTGGTGTGAGGGTCATTAGAAGCCACAGGAGATCCAGGTGACCTTCAAAGTCAGGTGGCAACCTGCTTGTCCGTGTAACACATTGTCTTGGTTACCACAGAGATAAAACACCCCTGGACAAAGTGTGGGAAACAGAAACAATCCTAAGAGTTAAGACAATAGCTATTACTATTGTTGTGCATTTCCTTCCGTAGTAATAGTAACAGAGTTTTCACACAGTCCTAACATCAAGGACACACATTCTGTACATCTTGCGTTTTTCACTTGCCATTACAGCACATGCATTTTCTGGGTCCCTGCATAGTCTTCATAGGTACTTCAAGAAAATTCCATCAAGGAGCACAATAATTTATTCCACTGTCCCTTAGCTTTGGCATTTGTTTTAAAATAAAATGGACTGTAATTAAAGTCTGTCATATTCTAGATTATCTCCTTGGGCTGGATTCCCAGAAATTATGTGAGTAGGTCAAAGAGTAGGAGCAGGATTTTTATGGTTCTTGTCATCTTATCATTTGTACTTCCCTCCAGATGCTGGTCCTCAACTTTTGGATCACCGAAGATACTCCCTTTCCCCAAATTCTTTCCTTTCCTAAATGGGAAAGTCCAGGGCTCAGTATAGTAAAGGTCATTGTCACCAGCCTCCCGGAATCTTCCAAGCTAGTGATCTCTGGCACAGCCTTTGGCTGTTACAATCCCCTGTCAGAAGGGTCGGGAGCCCCATTGCTGATGCAGAAGTTAAGACACTCCCCTTGCCACGTTGTGCAGACACCACTTAACAACTTAATTGTAAATGACTTGCCAGCACTTCTTCCCTCCTCCTTCCTCCCCCTAACATGCTTCCTTGAAATGAGGCTAAAGATGACTGCCTGATGGGAGAATGCCTGCCCTTCCTCTGGGCTGGGGCTGTGCCCTTCTTGCTGAGGCTCAGCTCAGAAGCCTCCTGTTCATCCATCCCACGGCACCCACCTCAGGGCATTGGCTCCCCTTCAAAGGCAACCCTATGGGTGTAGAAAACGCAGATAAAGGCAAAATGATAAGGTGGCCATAAATCTAAAAAAGTAAGTTTTCTGGCATTATCAGTTATCAGTCACTCAGTTTCAAGCATGCGTATGGAATAGATATTCCAGTGTTCAATGTTTGAGTGTGTTTAAAGGCCTTTTTTTTTTTTTTTTTTTAAGATTTTATTTATTTATTTGACAGAGAGAAACCACAAGTAGGCACAGAGGCAGGCAGAGAGAGAGAGAGGGAAGCAGGCTCCCTGCTGAGCAGAGAGCCCGATGCGGGCCTCGATCCCAGGACCCTGAGATCATGACCTGAGCCGAAGGCAGCGGCTTAACCCACTGAGCCACCCAGGCGCCCAAAAGGCCTTTTAAAGAGCTGTGCAATCCTTCCTACCCCATTGTGCGGTGTTTGGCATTAAAAAGCTGTCAGGGCCGACTTGTAACTTGTAAGGGGTAAGAATGGAGGTTCGGGCAAGTCTGGGCTGGTTTACCTGTGGGACCGCGGAGTGTGGCTCCCGCCGGGGACCCACCCCCCAGAGACAGCCCCGCTCCTCAGAACCCACATTCCAGCCAGCGGTCTCGCAATTGCACGATGTGAGACTCAGCCTCCAAAAGAAAGGGAGCCTAGCCATGTAAAACCCCCCTGGTGCTTCCAGCAAAGCCCCCCATCCCTTGGCTGTCAAGAATGCCCCGTTTGTTGTGCGAGGCTCTAGGAATGAGTATCCTGAAGGTATCTGAGTGTCGATAGGATCCACGCGCACCGGCGCTGTTGGCATGTGAGCAGGAAGACCGAGGTCGGGAGAGATGGACGCGCGCGTTCACTTTCTGGCTGACCTGTGGGCTGTATTGCTTGTCCCCGCAGATGTAAGCAAAGGCGAATCCTGCAAGGAGAACTGTACATGTCCCTCCCGCTCGCTCCGGGCCCCGACCATAAGTGACTTACTCAATGATCAGGACTTACTTGACGTCATCAGGATAAAGCTGGATCCGTGTCACCCAACAGTAAAAAACTGGAGGAATTTTGCCAGCAAATGGGGCATGCCCTATGATGAACTGTGTTTCCTGGAGCAGAGGCCTCAGAGCCCCACCCTGGAGTTCCTGCTGCGGAACAGCCAGAGGCCAGTGGGTCAGTTGATGGAGCTGTGCAGGCTGTACCACAGGGCCGACGTGGAGAAGGTCCTGCACAGGTGGGTGGATGAGGAGTGGCCCAAGAGGGGGCGTGGAGACCACCCCAGGAACTTCTAGACCTCTGCTTCTTCGCACTGGCCTCTTTGGACCTGGAGACAACCACAGGTTAAGGAGGAATGGGGATCTGTTCTTTTTTTTTTTAAGAGTTTAGGATAAGGACATGGAACTGTGGACATGGGTTTTCCCCAAAGCTGGGGTTTGTTATTTTTTGTTGTTGTTTTTTGTTTTGTTTTGTTTTGTTTTTGGAGGGTTAGGCTATGTTTTGGTGGCGGATTTTTGTTTGTTTAGTTTTGCACATCGGTTTTAATTTAATATCCAAATCCAGAATCAGGAGGGATACTTTGTAGACTCCTATAGGGACTGGGGTCGAAGACTACAATCGGAATGGATTCATGCCACGATGAAAATAAAATTGCCCTTTCCCTTCAATGCTGTGGAAGCCTGAAATAAGAACGAGGATTGTCGATGGCCCCATGCGATCGTCCCCCGTGGGATCCTTCATGATGGACAGCGTTCCCACAGCTTACAAGAAAACGGCACAGAGACGTTACCTAGTTTGTACCTTTTTCAGTCATAAAGTACTTAGGTGAAGTGGCAGGGTGTTGGTATTATGGGCCAGACCTTCAGACCGTATGTGCCATCTTCTTTATTGATATACTTTGGTAATCTGCGCACTATCAAAAATGGCATTCGTCCAAATGTTTTTTCCAAGAAATGCAAAATTGGTGGTGGGAGGACAGAGTCCAGAATCTACAGGGGAATAAGGACCTCGGGCGTGGTCTTTGACAAGAGAGTACCAAAAAATGCCCTTTGTCACCCAAGATTTTTTTTTAATTAACTTAATATTTACTTTTATGTCTTTTAGATAAGGCTGAATGTTTCACCCCTGAGATCAAGCTCAGTTAAATAAATAAAAATCACCTGGCCCGTGGTTGAAGTATAACCACTCTTCTAACCACTGTCCAGGGGCACTGACAAACACTACATAGCGTTTAGCCAAGAACAGGGAATCGATATCAAAATCCACACTTAAAAGGATTTTAAACCAAATGAAAAATTGGGTCCAAGCAATATCTGATGTTCTTATTTGATGGTTTAAAGGAAGGTCAAGTGTGGAGGATGGAAGGTTTTGTTCCTGGAGAGATCCGATTTTCTCGATTTTTTACAGGGTAACAGATACACGGCTTGCTTGATAATTCCAGAAAAGGCGCTATTTGGTTTTGGCTGTGGGTTCAGAAAATTAAGGCACTTGTTACAGTTTGGTGGGATTCTGTATACACCTTCGATTCAAATTAGCAAAAATGATGAAGAGCATTGATGTGAGTACAAAAAAAAAAAAAAAAAGATTAGGACTAGCGCAAAAGGAAAGTATTTTCTCAACCACCAACATATTTTTCCATGGATAGTTTTAATGGTTTTTATTAGGTTGCTAATATATACAGTGAGCTTCACTATCAAATGTAAACTCTAAGCTAGGAAAAGCTACGGAGATTTCCTCGTCACTTCTCATCCAGGGTTCTTTGCACCCAGCTCCTATTCCCTTGTCTGACTGATCCAATAAATGTCAGGTTTGTCACAGGATGTATTTGAAGGAGCAGCAAGTAATAAAAGGTGGAGATTTTTAAAAATAGGTTCTTCTGCAGTTGATGTCCAATGAAGGGTTGTTAAATATTTATCGTCAGCCCTGCTCTAGGCACCGTACAGAACTCATTAAGGGGGCTCCAGTCTTGTAGGAATTTGGTTTTATGTTACATGTTCTTGTTAAGTTTACATGTGACACGCCCCCCCCCCAATATGTTAGCCCAAAATTTGCTGTGGGAAAATACAGATGAGCTTCGGCATTCGTTCCTGACCTGCTAGGGAAGGGGAACAGAAAGTGTTGTGATTATTCAATGCAGTATGGTATGGACCCCCAGCGGGGGGATGCTGTCACCTGTGTCCCGCCACCCTTGGGATACAGGGAGCCTGACAAATGTCCGGCTGACTGCTGCCTGGCCAGGTGCCACAGGAAGTCCCTTCCTTCTCCGTGCTGCTGGGGAACTCCACCTTTTTATTATAGTTCCCCCCCTGCCCATCTCCATCCTGGCAGACTGATCACCCCAGCTCAGCACCAGCAGTCTGTGGGGGGGCTCTGACCAGGTAGAAGCAGGGGGAGAGTGAGGAAGGAGGGAGATGGGAGGGAAAAGCCATTTGGCTCCCTTTCCTCAGCCTGCTCCTTCCTCCTCCAGCCTCTAGGTCTCCACCTCCCCCAGACAGAGACCCAAAATAACAGGTGGTAGCGCCACCCCCACCCCCAGCCATCATTCCTGTTAGGGGGTGGACGTAGGGCGGAAGGTTTCCCTTATTTCCAGAGACTTCCTCCGCCTCCAACTCACACAGAACAGAGGTGCAATGGGAAGAAAGAGCAACCTAAGGGAGGAGAGGATTGGAATAATACCACCAGCACTACCCTGCCCTGCCTCTGCTGCTGCCCCACCAACTTCCCTGGTCTTCCCCTCCCCCTACCCCTGGAGTTCCCAGCTCAGTGGGTGCCCAGCTCTATTGACCCTGGCAAGTCGCAGACTCCCCCTCTGCCCTCCCCCCAGTGCTTGGAACAGTAGTGAGGGCTTCTAAATTTCCTTCTGTTAGGGCCACAGCTGCAATTTTTAAAAAATGTTTAAGGTCCTAATATCCCAGATGTGAAATCTGGAAAATACTGTGACAAATTTTCCCACAGAAACATAGTTACAGATGGACATCAGGTTCTTTAGAACTGTCAGTTCTAGATTTCACAAATTCCTGACTTTAAAGTTTTTTGTAAGCTGGCTTGGGAACGTGTGTCCGCACATCCCTGTTGGCACTGCTTCTGGGGGGCAGATTTCCAATTCCAAACTCAAACTTCCAGTCTCAAAACTGACTTTCAACAGAACTTATCAACTTATGTATCTTCAGTATGGCTATTGTTCCTAAGTGTCTGCTGAACTTAACTTTGAATTAGATCAAAAATGTTAAGACAGAATTCAGGGGATTCAGGTATGGATGGAGTGGTGTGGGCTCCTTTACGGTCAAATTCAGGAATTTCGGGAAAAGCATGTGACCACAGAGTTGTCCCCCCACCCCTCAACCCCCCCCATTTGGCATCATTACTTCCAAAGACCTCATTGAGAATAATTTCCAATCCTAGCTATGAAAGCTTAAAATTCCTGTTTATAATTGCATGAGGGAAATGGCAGGGTAGGCAGGGTTGTTGTTGTTTTTTTTAAATAGGGGAGTTGACATGACTATACTGTTTGAATTTGATTCTACCGTTATTTGCACCTACTGCCATCTCTAGCGATTGGCATTTACCTTATGATAAGTTTGAATTATTAGAAATACGTTAGCAGAGGGGCACCTGCGTGGCTCAGTGGGTTAAGCCTCTGCCTTTGGCTCAGGTCATGATCTCAGGGTTCTGGGTTCGAGTCCCGCATCAGGCTTCCTGTTGAGCAGGGAGCCTGCTTTCCCCTCCCCCTTATCCCCCTGCTGCTCCCCCCGCTTGTGCTCTCTCTCCTTCTCTCTCGGTCTGTCAAATAAATAAATTCTTAAAAAAAAAAAAAAAAAAAGAAAGAAATATATTAGCAGACAGAAATTCAGCCAAGAAGTTTTCTTAAATACAAGTTCATCTGGACTCTAGACTTTGATTAAATGTAGGGTGACTTTTGTCTCTGTTACATATGGGCATATCAAAGAGTAATCCTCAACAGAAATAAAACCAGAACTCATTGGTGTAATAACCCAAAATACTTTTTAAGTTAATTTTCAACAAATACATATTGTAACAGGACACCTGGGTGATTTAGTCGGTTAAGTGTTGGACTCTTGGTTTCTGCTCAGTTCGTGATCTCATGAGTCATGGGATCAAGCCCCATCTGGTGCTCTGAGCTCAGCAGAAAGTCTGCTTGAGAATTCTCTCCTCTGCCCCTCCTGAGTCATTCTCATTCTCTCTAAAATAAATAACTTTTTAGCACAAATACTGTAACAGCGTAAATATGCTGAAACTTCACGAAAGTGGGAATGGAAAGGAAGGAAATCACTTGATAATTAATTGATCAAATAACTGTTAAAATGTAGGTTAATTAATACATAAGTTTTTCCCATGATATGTTCCTGGGGATCTTGGTTAAATTGTCCATGCTACGAATGAAACTGCTTATGATGAGTTCATTTTGCCAGTAGAAAGATGAAATCACTTTAGCTACGTTCCAGGATACAGTCTTTCAAACAGCACTTGCGTACTGCTGTGTTACGTAGTGAGGCTTTATGTTATGAGCCTACTTTATTTGCTTCCAATACAAAATGTGGAGATTTCATGTGAGAAAGGGAAGCAAAGCCACAATAAACACCACACACACTCAAGACACATACGCGAGGAGCCACGCTTCCTTCAATTGTAAGACTTAAAATGGTTAGTGCTTCAGTTGTTTGCCAGGATTGCCCACTGATATTTCTTTTTTAAGATTTTATTTATTTATTCATGAGAGAGAGAGAGGCAGAGGGAGAGGGAGAAACAGACTCCCCGCTGAGCAGGGAGCTGGATATGGGACTCCATCCCAGGACCCCAGGATCATAACCTGAGCTGAAAGCAGATGCTTAACCGACTGAGCCACCCAGGTGCCCCCACCAATATTTCTAGATATCCCGTATGGAGAATGCACCCATTTTGGTGGTACCAAATAACGGTCATTCAACAACATAGAAAATTTGTGGTAATAGAAGATGGTACATTTCAGGGTCTCCTTGAGAGTAATTTTTGTGTGGTGCTGCCCTCTCCTGGAGCATAAAATGGGCACACACATCCTTTCTGGTTTGGCTGCTGTCCTAAGACCAGCCCAGAACCAACCTTGTATTCATTATAGTTTACCACCTATAATGATGAAAGATGGGAAAAGCTCAGTTATCTTCCAGAAGGAGGCTGGCAGAGCTGAGATGACGGTCCTGTAGACCCTTCGTCCTCTTGTCAGTTGTGTGATCGGCCTGCTCTCCGAATAGGTCCAGGCTCTGGGAATTCTGTCAATGAGACTTTTCCTCCATGTAGTTCTAGAGCTCGCTGTTTGTGGATGTTTGCGCTTTCTCCCTTCCGACTAAGCAGCGTTCTTCCGTATTCAGGGAAGTGGCTGTGAGCAACAGTGACTTTCCTGTAAAAAGGCAAAGGCATCGCTCTCAGTTACAGCAGCCGTCAACCATGAGCACTAGCTTTCTTCTTCCTGTATAATTTAAGTACAAAAATATATTCTTTTAAAATATATTCTTTTAAATAAAAACATATTCTTTTAAAAACAACATTCATAACTAAGGTCTAGCAGATTTCCTGTTTTGTTTTTTGTTTTTTAAAGCAATAGATATTTTGTTTTGAACCAAGACCACATCCTCCTTATAACCTTCTCCGCTTCTGCCCTTCCTGTTCTATACTTTCCCTTTCCTGGAGCCCATGTTTCTGCTTCAGGTTCTTATCTTAGAGCCATTCACTTGTTTCTGAGTCAGATTTCTTTGCTGCGCCCACGGCCCTCTCCCTCCCAGGTATGGACTTCCTGGAACATCAGCTTCCTCTGTTCACTTACACAAGCAGAAACGATGCTTTGGGTCATTTTTCATATTTAATGACACTTCGGGCCTAATAATGTTCAAACCATTTCCTACCCTTGTAACTGAAACACACATAACTACGTTCGCCCAAAGAAGGGAAGAGAAATGGTCACCCCGATTTGCTGCACGATTTCCTGCTTGGGAATTCAGACTGAAGCTTGTACATTTGGGTATAAATGGATGAGGGCAAGTCTTGCTTCCCTGGTGTGTAGAGAAGCTCATGGCTGTGATCCTAACCCTTGTGCTGGGCCTGCTGAAGCCTTGGGATGCATGGGACCCCAGTGGGGTGCTCCCCACCTCGAAGCCCACAACAGGCAAGAGCTCCCTCCCGGAGCTGTGCTTGGCTGAGGATGCCTTGTAGAAACCAGCTCCACAGCTGACCTGAAGTCATCAGTCAACAGTGCAACTTGAGATGAAATGATTTCCAAAAAATGCTTTTGGAAATGTTAAAAAAAAATAGGGGGGGTGGAGAGCTTCTCTTGACTTCCCAAGCTGAGCCACACTCTTCCATGTTATGTGACAGCCAGTGACCCCTGTTCCTTTGAGGCATGCCCTCAGAAGCTTCCTGGAGGACATTTCTTTAGCTGATAAAGGCGATGCTTTTAAACAACTGAATTTCTGTGATACTCCATTTATATATCTTAATGGTATACTTTTTAAGCTGCTCTCATTTTGATGTCCTATATGATTTTGTATTTTTCTTATAAACAACTAAAGATTATAATAACTCTAACAATGGGTACTGCAACATTAGAAACTGATGTCAACCCTTATCTTGGACTGGTGCTTTTATATGGATTCCAACACGATCATTGATTCATGTAATCTGTTGTCAGTCATCAGTCAGAAAACTAGTGAGTTTCTTAAAATGTGTTCTGGACACCGGGGATGCAAAGATAAGCAACACCATCCCACCCTCAAGGAGGCTGTAGAGAGGGTGAATCCCTGTACACCATGAGAGACATTCCTGGGAAGAGCAGTGTACATGCGGTCTGGAATGGGCAAACAAAATTGAGAATCACTGAGATAGGAAGAAAGACAGGTAAATAGACACTCTGATATCCGTACATGAAGGATGATTTTATGGTTACTTTCTGCTTCTTCTACCTTTCTGTCTCTGGCCATGGCTTGCCCTCCAAGCTGCCATATATCAGAACTAATGACCTTGACCTTTCCACATGGATGCATCCTCAAAGTCAACCTATCCTAAAGTGAACTTGTGACCCTTCCTTCCAAACTTGTTTCTCACCAGAGTTCCCTATCTCACCACTCACCCTGTTGCTTAAGTGAGCATAAAGATCTCGTTTCCTGCCAAGTCTACCTCCCTAATGTCGCTGAAATCTCTTCCCTCCTCCCCATCTTCATGACTGCTATCCTAACTCAAACAGTCTCCCTTCCTCACCCTGTAAGGGCCTCCCAGTCAGTTTCTACCTAGTGGATGGATCCTGTCATCACCATGTTAACGTCTTCTATGGATTCTCCTTTGTGAGGTAAGTTACTGTGAGACAGCCCCCCACCCGCTGCCATCTTGCTCCATTCTCCCACAGCTCCTGGTGCATCAGCCTCGCTGGATCCTAGGTCGTCACGGTTGTCATTCCTTTTCCTGCCCATGTCTTCACCCCATGCAGCTTCCCCTGGCCTGTCCACACATAGCTGAACTAATACCTGGATACAGCACCCTTCCCAGCTGACCCTACTCAGCTCCAGGCTTCACCCTCAACACCAATAGCTCAGAGAAAATGCCCCTGACTCCCAGAATGGTTGTCTTCCTGCCATCTACTCCACAGCCCGAACTGCAAAAGTGACCACTTACTCTACTCACCTCTGGGTCATCAGTGCTAACTAGCCTCGAAGAGATTCTAAATATGCCGAAAGAATGAAGTGGAATTAGTACATAAATACATAAATAAATATGCTAAATAAAGCCATCTTTCTTTACACAGCCTGCGAGGAGGAAAAAGTTTTAAATAGAAAGTACAAAACAAGGGGCTTCCCTCTCCAAGCCGTGAATGCCTCTGGACACTAGAACTCTTGTTCCTCTCGAGGTTCACCCGTTCCCTCCTTCCCATGGGCTTAAAAGGTCAAAGCAAAAATGTGGAATTTACAAAGTGGTGATGGACCCACAACTTTGTGAATATTCTAGAAGGCACTGAATTGGGCACTTGAAAATGGTTAATATGGTGAATCTCATGTCCGGTAAATTGTACTCCAAGTGGGGAAGGAAAAGAGCTTAAAAAATCATCACCGCTGCCCCCACAGGAGAAAGTGAGGCGGAAAGACCAGCTGAGAGACAGGAGCCTGCAGCTGGGCGGAGAGAGAGGGCCAGGGAGAAGGCAGGAAGTGGGGAGGCCAGCAAGAAGCTGGTTGCAGACCGAAAACGAATGTTAACATGCTGTGTCAACTACACTCAAAATTTTCTTTTTAAAATAATAAAATGAGGGGCACCTGTGGGGCTAGGTGGGTTAAAGCCTCTGCCTTCTGCTTGGGTCAGGATCCCAGGGTCCTGGGATGGAGCCCTGCATCAGGCTCTCTGCTCAGCGGGGAGCCTGCTTCCCCATCTCTCTCTCTCTGCCTCCTCTCTGCCTACTTGTGATCTCTGTCTGTCAAATAAATAAAATCTTAATAATAAAATGAAATATAAATATAAAACCAGAAAACGAGCAAAACAGGGAGCTGGTCTTAGCCAGTTAAGACTGCTCTGTGACCCCCCCCCTGCCAAACCAGGCCATTTGTGGTCCATCTCCTTCATGACAGCAGGGTGACAAGAAGCACCCTGGAGGCCTGCCTTCCTCTTCTCTCCACGTGCCTCAGAGCTGAAGATCCGGTTCCTCAGAGGGTCTGTGTAGCGAGGGACCATGCATCCAAAGACCGTATCCTGATGGCACCTTGGCCGCTCCCTTTCCCAGGTCAGAACAGGACAAAACACCAAAGAGGCCCAAGTGATCATGGCTGTTGCTGTTGGATTTGTACAAGTTACAGAAAATCATCGTATGTTTGGTATAGACTCAGTAAATAATGTAAGAGAACCAACTGGACCACCAAAACAGAAGGGAGTATAAACTGAAGACAAATAAATTATGGTATTTGTTTTCCATTCAAACTTCTCGCACTGTAAAAACAACAACAACAACAACAAACAAACAAAACGAGTTTAACTTCATGGTTGCCTATAGCTGCCTACCATCTACATCTTTCTTCTCTCCTTTACAGCCTAGCCTCTTGAAAGAATTTGTCTGTTCTTTTGGTCTAGAACTCTTAGTTTCCCATTGGATTCACTGACTTGCTGACTGGAGTCTGACTCCAGTGAAAGTATCTGGCAGAGGTGAAGAATGAACTTCTAACTACTGAGGCGTCCACTCATCCACACCAGGACTTATCCTTATGTAGACGGGAGCTCATCCTGCTCCGTGCGTGGCCTCTAGTGTCCACTGGCGAGGCTCACATCTGTTGCTGAAGTGGCAGCACAGACCCAACAGAGAATGGTTGCATGGGATCTGAGGAGCTGCGGAGCTGAGACTCCAGCCCTGGCTACTGCTGGCTGGATCTGGACATGTGGGGGGAATGGGACAGGCCTTCCCACCAAAGTCATGTCTGCAGGGGCCTCCCAGGAGAGAGCACAATCTGAGAAAAGGAACTGAGAAAAGTATACAACAAACTCCTAAGCTACCAACACATAGTCATTGGAAGGAAGTAGGAGTTTTCAGCATACTATAGTGAGTGCTTCTAGAATATTCCACCAGTGGATGCCCCAAACCTGGAGATCCCATCAACAAATACCACACCTCTGACAAACTGTGGCTCAAAGGGGAGGGAACGGTGCCCCCCTCACTCTGTCACAAATTCCCCTGGAGCTTTGCCACCCTGACTGCCCAGGCTGGCTATGGCAGAACAGAATCGTGAATAGCTGAGTGGGGACCAGCAGGGCCTTTGACCCCCAGAGCCACAGCCATGTGGCTGGAGAAGGGCCCTCCATGCCCGGGGAGAAATGCTTTATCCAGAGAAGGCTGGGAATCCCATGGGAGAGAAAGCCAGAGGTGATGTCACCAGTGACTCCCAGGGAAGCATTTCTGCCTGGAGAGAACTCAGCAGGTGCCGAGGGCCTCCTATCTGCAGGGAGAAGTGAGAAGCTGGGGAAATTTTTCTTTCATTCTCCTGTCTTTCCCTTGGCATCTGAGACTCCATTTTCTCCCAGTTCTTTTCTACTTCTCTGATTTTTTTCCTTTTCATCCCCTTTGTGACCTCCTCTGCCTCAGTGACTCACTAAATGGTTGTGGCTCTCAGTGTTGCATTTTTCCTTCCCTGCCCTTCTCATGTTCTATTCAATCTCTCCGACTTCGATTACAACCTCTCTGCTAGTAACCCACGATCCCATTGCTTAGACCTGACCACCTCCTGTGCCCCCTATACAGAATGCAACTGTCCACTGAACAAGTCCCAGTTGCCTCAAATAGAATACATCCAAAATGACAGACATCATATCCTGCCCAATATCTGTTCTTCCCCCTAAATTACCTCGGAGAAGAGTGACCATTTACTCCAGTGAGGAACTCCAGTGAGGCTTGGCATTGCCTTCCTTTGTGACCACATGCTAGTGGTCACTAGTCCCATTGGTCCTGCCTCAGTCCCTACCACCCAGACCAGCTCAGGGGCTCATCTACTCTTGTCCAGCCCTATTGCTGCCATCATAACTGGTCTCCCAAACCCCCAGCCAGTTTCCCTTTATGCCTCACCACCCCAAGTCAGATTACTATTCTGCTTAAATTCCTTTGTTTGCTTCCCCTGCATTCTACTATCACCCACCCCCAGCCAAATCAAATACCTGTCCCCATCAGTGAAGGTGCTTCAACTTAACATTTAAATATTTCGTCAGAAAACTTTCAGATGGAGGAGGGTGTTCCCTGGAAGGTTGCTGAAAGCTTCATTCCTTTCACAAATAATGCTGTGGTGTAAGCACCATGCCAGACCCTGAGGAACTGGGTAGATGTGATTCTGCCCTTCTGACCACGTGCCCATGGATGGGGCAGCCCACCCCAGCATCACTGCCCCATCTCAGCCATGTCCCTCCCCCACTAAGTGCCAGATCTAGCAGCTTCTGGTCTACCTGGCCAGGTTCCCCCCCATCATAGCTAACAAAGAGGCAATTTCCAAATGCATGTGTAGTAGGGTTCTTAAGAGAAGCAGAACCACTAGGGTGTGTATATTAATACAAAAGGAGACTTATTCTAAGGGATTGGTTCATGGGACTATGAAGGCTGACACATCCCGAGATCCACAGTATGAGTTGGCAAGCGTGAGACCTGGGAAAGCTGGTCATGTTAAGTTCCAGTCTGGAAGCTGATGGGCTCAAGACCCAAAAAGAGTAATGTTTCAGTTGAAATGTACAGGCAGGAGAAGATGAGTCCCCACTCAAGCCCATAGCTCCCTTTTACTTGTGGGCGGCTCAGGCCCTTGTTTTATTTAGGTCTTCCCTTGACTGAATTAGACCCACCCACCCTGGGGAGGGCAATCTGCATACTGGGTTTGCCAAGTCAAATGTTGAACTCACCCAAAAACCCTATTACAGATACGCTTAGAATAATGTTTGACAAATGTCTGGGCACCCTGTGGCCCAGTCAGGTTGACACAGAAGGTTAACTCATCATAGCACGTCAATATATTTGACTGAACCTAGAATACTTTTAGGAAATACCTACCTCTAATACACTTAGAAATTGGTTTACTTTTTAAAATGATTGAGGGCTTAGGGAAATCCTTGAAGATAGGTCCACATGGTGGACCTTGAGGACATGGTGCTAAGTAAAATAAGTCAGATGGAGAAATGTGCTCTTTCTTATATGTGGAGTCTAAAAACAAGCTCATTCAGAAAAACAGATACGTGGTTGACAGAGACCAGGGAGGGGGACGGGAGGGGGTGCAAAATGGGTGAAGGGACTCAAAAGGTACAAAGTAATAATCATCAGATAAATAAGTCATGGGGATGTCACATACCACAAGGTGACTACAGTTACCAATACCATATTGTATATCTGAAAGTGGCCAAGAGTTAATCTTAAAAGTTCTCAATATGAAAAAAAAAGATTTTTTTTTTATCTATGTGTGGTGATGGATATTCACTTGACTACTATGATCATTTCACAATGTCTACATATATGGAATCATTATGTTGCACCCCGGAAACTTATACAACGTTAACGTCAATTATACCTCAATAAAAAGGAAGGAAGAAACACAGATGGCGAATAAGCACATAAAAAGATGTTCCACGTCATATGTCATCAGGGAATTGCCAATGGAAACAACAAGAGACACGTCTTAGAATGGCCAAAATCCAGAACACTGACTCCACCAAATGCTGGCGAGGATGTGGAGCCAGAGGAATGCGTCTTCATTGCTGGAGGGAATACAAAACAGTTCAAACATTTTGGAAGACAGTATGGAAGTTTCTTACAAAACTAAACATGCCTTTATCGTATGATCCGACAATCACACTCCTTGGTACTTATACAAAGATCTGCACAGAAGCCTGAACACACATGTTTAACTGATTTTTTAAAAAATATTTTTATTAATTTATTTGACAGAGAGAGATCATCACAATTAGGCAGAGAAGCAGGCAGAGAGAGGGCAGGGGAAGCAGGCTCCCTGCTAAGCAGAGAGCCTGATGCGGGGCTCGATCCCAGGACCCTGAGATCATGACCTGAGCTGAAGGCAGAGGCTTAACCCACTGAGCCACCCAGGACCCTGAACACACATGTTTGTAGCAAAGTTATTTATTTATTTATTTTAAAAGCTATACCTCCAACTGTGTGTGAGACAAACACTGTAGTCAGAAAAGAAGGACTTTAAAACCTTGAATGAAAGCAGGAACACTCTTCTTAGCTCTAGCTAAGTCAGGAAACCTGAATGACAGCTCTTTATCGCTGTGTTTTGATTATGTTTTTGAGAGGTGCCCTACTGGGGTGTCTGGGTGGCTCTGTCAGTTAAGCGTCTGCCTTTGGTTTAGGTCACGGTTCCACGGTACTGGGATCAAGTCCCACACTGGGCTTCTTGCTCAGCAGGGAGCCTGCTTCTCCCTCTGCCTGCCACTCCCCCTGCTTGTGCTCTCTCCCATAAACAAAAAAATAAAATAAAAAAAAGAGAGTGCCCTATTGATCAAATTGTTAGCTAATTCTAAGTGCCACATATGGGAAGTTGTATTTTTTTCATTCTCCATATGATGAAACAGAATGACTAGCACAAGGATGAAGATACAGTTATTCAGAACATCAAGAAGGACCAAATGCCAAGGGTATTTAAAGAGTAAGACCCTCCTTTTCCTTGGAGAATCTAGAGCCCAGTCTTGGCTCTGGCCTGTACATCCCTCCTAAATCCCCATAACTGGTGGGGATAGTGGCTGCCTATGTCGTAGGATTTGAGTCAGAAAACGTTTCCACTTCCTGCCACCTCCATTGGTGTGGCTCTCCTAGCCCATCTTATTTTGCAAAAAAGACCTAGGCAAAAATCTTATAAAAGTTCAGTGAAGGTATAACCTACTCTTATTTTCTGTTTCTATGAGAGAAATTTGGGGGTACCTCTGGGATGTAAGAACTGTGGCACTTAAATATGGCAAAAGTCATCGCCAAACCAAAAGGCACCTGGGATTTCCCGAATTTTAAAAGTAATGACAGCTAATGTACTTACATGGTATTTATAACTTGTTTATATATGTTACAGATAATTAACTCTTTAAGCCCTAGGGCCCTATGAGGTAAGTACTCCTCTTATCTCCATTTTATGGATGAGAAACCCAAGGCACAGAATGGTTAAGTCACTTGCTTAAGGTCATATGGGTGGCAGCATCCAGATCCCAACACGTGGTCTGGTCCCAGAGGCTCTGCCCTGGACCGCTCAGCTCTGCTTTCACAACAACCCAAGGACAGGAAGTGAAGAAACACACATGCAAAAATGACTACCATGAGGAAGTCACAAGATTCCTGGAGTATCTCCAATTTCGTTCCTCTTGTTATTTTTCAGAAGCTCTGTCGGTTTCCCTAGAGGCCATCCAGCAAAATCTTGGAGGGAAGGAAGGAGGGAGGGAGGGAAGACGAGAGGAAGAAAGGGAGGAAAAGACAGGTAGGTGACAGGAAAGCTGGGGGGAGCCCTAGACCGGTTGCATTCCCTTCCACCGTCTGAAAGGATTGTTGGTGGCCATGTAGATGGCAGCAAATTTAGGAAAGCAAAGGAAAAAAGGTTCAGCCTTTGGGGCTTTGAAGAAGAAAAAGGAAGAGTGGAGCCTGGCTTACGAGAGAGAAGGCACACTGAATTCGCAGACACACGTCCATTAGCACCCATGAATCCCGTAGCTCTGAGATCACATTAGCCCGACTGCCTCATGATGGAATGTTCAGGTCAAAGAAATGATTTGCTTTGATTGCGGTTTCCCCCTCATGCAGCAAGCTCCTCGAGGGCCAGCCCCCAACCCATAACACTTAGCATATACCCAGAGCAGGAACAACAGAATTGCCAAGCATGACAGCCACATAGGGAAGAAGACATTTGGAGTGAAGGGGGCCTTCGGGAGCAATAGTGGCCCAAGAGGGTGGTAGGAAGTTTTGGTTGTCTGGCCAATAACATTTAAAAGTTCTTAAACAGCTACTAGATTTCATGCAGAGGTTTGGAAGAGAGAGGCTGCTTCAAAAAATTATGTGAACTGCATTAAAATGCATTTATAAATTATCAGTAGAAGCATAGACATTTCAAGAAACAAACCACATGATTTTCACACACCTCTAATAACTTGGGGTGACGTACTTTTGTGGAGGACATCTGGGACTCCTCTTAGGGACACTTAAGTACTATCATAATTACCTGGTTTTTCGCAAACCACAGTAGTCCTACATTACACATGTGAAAGGTGATTAAATATTTATGACCTAGATTATTTTATTTATTTATTTTAAAGACTCTATTTATTTAAAGAAAGAGCCTATGCGAGCAAGAGCAGGGAGGGGAGGTGAAAGGGGCAGAGGGAGAGGGAGAGAATGAATCCCAAGCAGACTCCACACTGAGCTCAGAGCCCAAAGCCGGGCGATCCTGCAACCTTGAGACTATGACCTGAGCTGAAATCAAGAGCTGGACACCCAACCGACTGAGTCACCCAGGAGCCCCAGACCTACATTATTTTAAAAGATGAATTTTTTAAAAAATTCTGTAAATTGGATTAATTCATAGAATTTTACACAAAAAGATGATGTTGTAGGGGCACCTGGGTGGCTCAGTGGGTTAAAGCCTCTGCCTTCGGCTCAGGTCATGATGCCAGAGTCCTGGGATCAAGCCTCGCATGGGGCTCTCTGCTCCGCAGGGAGCCTGCTTCCCCCTCTCTCTCTGCCTGCCTCTCTGCCTACTTGTGATCTCTCTCTGTCAAATAAAAATAAATAAAATCTTTAAAAAAAAAGATGATGCTATAGAAAAAGCACAGCATCTTTATTGACGTATGAAGATGTTCATTCTTTGTGTTTGCCTTGGGTATGTGATGCGTTAGTATTCTTGTTTATACGCTGTTTCGGTAAGAGCCTGCTAACTTTGTACTAAAAATGCACAGTAAAAATGATTTCATTTAAAAACAAAGCAATAACTACAGAAAAACTCCCTTACAAGAGAAAGTAACCCTTGGACTTTCGACTTGAATGAAACAACAAAACTTATCCCAGATTATAAATGTCTAAAGGCTCACTCAGTTCTCGTGGGCACAACAAGAACTGTAAACCCAAGTAGATGTACAATCGAGATTGCAAGTCTCGGCATCTGTGGCCCCCAACCCAAGTCTCAAAGACTTGAGTGGACATCACTCAAGTTTTTGTCCACTCAAGTGGATGACATCAGTGAGCAGCAGGGCCACAACTCTGTTCAAGGAAGGAGCAGCCACAAGCCCCACAGAGATCAAGACACGAATGGGTGTGAAAAATCAAGATATTCAGGTCAGGCACTGGATTTTTCTTTGATGGAAAAAAAAGTGTTGCATTGCAAGGCTGGCAGAGACGAACAAAGATGGGGGAGGAATCGGGTGCCTTTTGGGGAATATCTTGGAGCTTCACGTTCGCTAGCACGTGGGACGGGACTGTGCTAGGCTCACGGCACGGCTTATCGGGCTGCTCCGATATCGGAATTCAAAATCACTCATCCAGAATTTATCTTCACTAGTTGGACATGATAATCCCCCAACAGATTGGTTTGAATATGTGTCTGCTGGGATAGAGACGTAAATAAACCCCTCCTTGGTTGTTACGACCTCCTTGCCATAATACTCTATGTTAGGGCAAATAATTATTTTCCTCTGCACACACATCCATTGTGTAATCTTGCCAGTGTGTTCAGATGGACAAAAAAGGAATAATAAGTGTGTGGTTATTAGGAGCACATACCAAACTAGTTGGGGTGGGGGGGTTGGTTCACCTACGCAGGAAGAATTCCTTGATAAATTTTTTTAAAGATTTTATTTATTTATTTGACAGAGAAAGATCACAAGTAGGCAGAGAGGCAGGCAGAGAGAGAGGAGGAAGCAGACTCCCTGCTGAGCAGAGAGCCCAAAGCAAGGCTCCATCCCAGGACCCTGAGATCATGACCTGAGCCGAAGGCAGAGGCATAACGCACTGAGCCACCCAGGCGCCCCTCTTTGATGAATGTGATGAGCCAGGTGGCTTTGTAATTCTAGCAGAGAGACGGCTTGTTAATTTGAATTAAAAAAAATAAAAAGCAAGAAAATAAAACCACTTCTTCAACATGAAAAAACAAAAGAATCTTAAAAAATCTGAAACTCCCATTTTCACCTAAATACCTCCAGATACAGATCATTTCCAAAGAGCTAAGATTCAGACAGATGTGTCTTACCTTTCAAGATACACATGCCCAAAGGAAGTTGAGATGGCACATAGATAGGAAGTATGAGCTGGGTTTCATCTGTCTGTTAAAGCAACATATGACTCCTCCGTGGGGTAGCCTTCTAGAAGGAAGGGTGCAAGTGTGTGGGGTGAGGCCTGCAGAGGTGGCAGGGGAAGTGGGATTCTTTTTTTTTTTTAAACAGGTGTTAGCAGAGGAAAACTTCCAAGCAGTAAATCGGTTGCTCACTGAGTTAAAACAACACAGGACACTGTTGCCTGATCCCAGGTCCCGAGAACTGGCTAAGCACCCACTTTAAAAAAATGTCCAGTAAGGGACTTTGGTGTTCTCAGTCTTCTTCACCGCACCCCTTTATCCTGCTGGCAGAAGTCAGTCTTGGCCTGCAGCTGGCCCCACCATCAGGTTTTGTGCTAAAATTGCTCTATTTCTCTTCTTCCTATAGCTTGTCACTGAGAGATGGGATTAAGTTCTAGAAAAAAGGTATCTGGGCATTAGGGATTATATTAGATTAGTAATTCAGTGGTCTTCACCTCTTTCAAAATAGTTTCTAAATGAATCCAGCTTTATTTTTTTAAAAGACTTTATTTGACAGAGAGAGACACAGTGAGAGAGGGAACACAAGCAGGGGGAGTGTGAGAGGGAGAAGCAGGCTTCTTGCCGAACAGGGAGCCCGATGCAAATGCCTGGACTGGTTCCTGCACAGTCCTGTTTCCCAAATCTTGGGGTTTCATTCATGAAAAACCCTCCAGGAGTATTGGGCTGGTTCTCTGAAGACCCGCTCTTTCATATGCATAATCTAGAATGATTTGACCCTTAAGTTTAACTACTGTAGTTTAACCATCACACTAACCACCCGAAGTGCTAAAGGTTGGACTGTCTTTACGGCTCACATGGGGGCCTATACAAGCAAAGGGCTCTGTTCCTAGAAACAGACCAGCTTCCTGATCACTTATGGCCAGAGCCTCTTCTCCTCAAAGATGCTATGTTAGGGTCTAGTCTCTGTGCTACGAGGTATGGCTCTCAGGACCCCATCTCACGGCACGCCGATTTTTGACAATATTCACACTTTGAATAGCTCTGACTCTGAGTGGGGCTTATAGCTCTTAGTATAGTTCTCTGCCCTCAGCACCTACGTAACATTGGTTGGCTATTAAATGATAGATAAGGAAGAATGATAAGCAGCAAGAGAGCTGGTAGCCTCAAATTCCAGCTCCTGGGCCAGATTACCTGGGTTATTATTTTCCTGATTCCTTCTAAAAGACACACCCTGAAGGGGTCTCAGACACATTTTACCAAACTCTATGTCAGTATCCAGCCTGGGCCACGGATGGTTTTCCACAACAATATGAATAGTTTTTCAAGGAATTTCTTGCACAGATTAAAAGGGTGATGATCTGCAGGTAACATGAGGAGCACGGGGTTTCTGAGGGTTCGTGGTTGTCAAACCCACATGACTTCTTGCCTAATCATGCAGATTGAGAAGTCCGCAGTCCGCTCCCAGAAGTGCTTGCAAAACACAGACGTCAACAACTGCAGCTTTTTACTGTCCCCTACACGTTCTGTACGATCTGCCAAATTCGTCAAAACTCCAGTGAATCAGAGCTTATTTTCTTGTGCAGATTTTGGATTTATAACTAGGGGAAAAATTAGACACACACACGGAAAAAAAAAAAAAAAAAGATCTAAAACAAATTAGACTGAGCCAAAGAGAAATAAGTTTGTGATGAAGTAAATATTTCAACCACTTGAAAATATATTTCTGCTTTCATTACACTGCTGTGAAAAATAATATTTGAATAAAAAAAGAAGCTGGTGGGGTGCCTGGCTGGCTTGGTTGATAGAGCATGTGACTCTTGATCTCAGGGTTATGAGTTCAAGCCCCATCCTGTGGGTGAAGCCTACTTTAAAAAAAAACCCTGGTGAGGGTGCGTGGGTGGCTCAGTGGGTTAAGCCTCTGCCTTGGGCTCAGGTCATGATCTCAGAGTCCTGGGATTGAGTCCCGGCATCAGGCTTTCTGTTCAGCAGGGAGCCTGCTTCCCCCTTTCTCCCTGCCTCTCTGCCTACTTGTGATCTTCTCTCTCTCTCTCTCTCTCTCTGTCAAATAAATAAAATTTAAAAATCTTTTAAAAAAATTAAAAAGAAAATGCTGGTGAAAAATGTGGTAGTCTAGTGAAAATTGGCCACTAACGGTACACATATGGTAATTCTAATGCATGAAATTATGCATACACATAATTTTAGAACCAGAAGCGTTTCTGGAATTCATCAGGAGACTGATTTTATAATTGTAGAAACTATAACAGCTTTCAATTCAATAAAATACACTTAATTGGACATTCATGAGCATATTAACTCTCAAACAATTTTTATAAAGAATTCTTCCTTTGCTCGCTAAGTTTTTCTTTCTTTTGGTCAAGACAATAATTTGTCTTCATTGAGCTCCTTGAGGAAATGGTGGACCTTAGAACCAAGGAAACACTCAACCAGAGCTTTGTGATGGCCCCACGTGGGCAACGGTGCCAATAAAAACAACGGTTTGGCCCATTTTTTCTTTGCTTCTCCCTCCAAGTGTCTTTCTCTAAAACGAACCAGCTTGAGTAAGAGCTATTTTTCTGAAGTGCCAGATTTGAACTAATTGTTTTCACGTCTTTTAGATGACTTCTGTTTCTAGTTTTAATGTTGCATAGGCACTATTAGGAGAAATCACATTAATTCAGTTAACAAACATTTCCTGATCACTTACTGTGGTCAGATCCTCTGCTATCTATGGTTGACAATGGGCAGTCCCCCAACCTCAAGGGGCCAGCAAGTCCAGGAATGAAGACAGACAAGAGAACAGGCCACTACATCTCAGTGGGATAAAGGTATGTTGCAAACTTGCAACAAATATCTATCCCTGGGGCACCTGGGTGGCTCAGTGGGTTAAAGCCTCTGCCTTCGGCTCAGGTCATGATCCCAGGGTCCTGGGATCGAGCCCCGCATCAGGCTCTCTGCTCAGCAGGGAGCCTGCTTCCTCCTTTCTCTCTGCCTGCCTTTCTGCCTACTTGTAATCTCTGCCTGTCAAATAAATAAATAAAATCTTAAATATATATATATATATATATCCCTTATCTTAATGATCAGTGATAGGTTTACTGCCAGGAACAGCCGCAAAAGAATAAATCCAACTCCGAAGGTGTTTGCCTACTGTGTGCTCACATAGCATGATGTGTGTGAGCAGTTCACACGCCATCCTGTTTCATCCTCACAACTCCAAGGCAGGTTTTATTACTCTCCATTTTATGGATAAAGGATCTCACCTAACCTCACATGAGCCAGCAGTCTTCCAATCGGGGTGTGAGCATCTCTGGGTGTAGATGAAGACTTGGCCTGGGGTCCTCGGCCAGGGATCATCTATCATCTATCTGCAGTTGTACCCTTTCTTGACATTGACCCGCCTGAGAAAGTAACCACCTGCTCTGCGACATCAGGCTGACTCTTCTCCTGCTCCCCATTCCAGGATTGCTCTTCTCCCACTTTACCAAAACGTTCAGTATTTAGTTTAATATGGTTCATTGCCCTGAGGGATAAGAAAAAAAATCCACCTTGTCGAGTAAAAGAACAATTCAAATCAATGCCTGCAAACCTCCTTTCATAAACTCTGAAACTTCTTCTGGCCTATAAAAATAATCATCTTTGATAAAACTTTATGGTTTTTTATTTACAAAGTAATAAAATTTGTTGGTGTCATTTGATCAATCAGGTACAGGAAACTATAACAATAAAGAGATTTGTGAAAACGCAATGTAGGAGAAAATTTAATAGTTTGAACCTTATGATCATAGGATTGAAGAAAAGTTATATAAACATTTTGCTGAAGAGACATAGGATGGATAGGAAATAAAGGCTTTCAAGCATTAAAAATGTCTTATACACAGATGAAATTCTACAGGAGAAATGGAGTGGATATGATTTCATGAGAGAAAAGAATAATGGGGAAAAAAATGTAAAATAGAAGTTTGGTCATGATTTCTTCATTGGATGATGGTGGATATCAAATCACTTTGGTATTTGTATTCTACCTAATACATTTAAAAGAGTAATAAAACAAATTTATTTAAAATCTCAGTATTTGGGGGGCTTAGTCAGTTAAGTGTCCAACTCTTGATCTCAGCTCAGGTTCTGATCTCTGGGTCGTGAGTTCAAGCCCCACGTTTGGCTACTTCTGGGCATGGAGCCCACTTAAAAAAAAGTAAATAAAGGGGCACCTGTGTAGTTCACTCAGTTGAGCATCTGGCTCCTTGTTTCAGCTCAGGACATGATCTCAGGGTCGTGAGATCGAGCCCTCCATCGAGCTCCATGTTCAGCATGGAGTCTGCTTGGGATTCTCTCTTTTCCTCTGCCCACACTCCTGCCCATGCTCTATAATAAATAAATAAATAAATAAATAAATAAATAAATAAATAAATATTTAAAAAATAAAATGTCAATATTTGCAATATGCTAGAAATTATATTCCTTATGACCAATTAAACCCAAACATCCATGTAAAAAGTGTGAAAGCTTACAGAGTTTACTATTCTTTAACAACCTCATTTTTTAAAGCAGTTTTAGGTTTATAACAAGATGGAAGGGAAGCTACAGAAATTTCCCATACCTCCTGCTCCCACACATACACATAGACTCCCCCATTACCAACATCACTCACCAGAATGGTACTTTTTGTGCTAAGGAATACTAACATGTCATAATCACCCAGAATCCATAGTTTACCTAAGGGTTCATTCTTAGTGTTGTATATTCAGTGGGTTTGGACAAGGGTGTAATGACACAGATCCATCATTAGAATAGTATGCAGAGTATTTTCACTGCTCTAAACATCTGTGCTCTGCCTGTTCCTCTCTTCCCCACTCCCTCCGCTCCCTACCTATCCTTGACCTCTAGCAACCACTTATTTTATTATCACTAGTTTTGTGTTTTCCAGAATGTCACATAGTTAGAATCATACAGTATGTAGCTTTCTCAGTCTTCTTTCACTTAAAAATGTGCTAGTAAGGGTTCTCCATGTCTTTTCATAATGGCTAGCTCACTTGTTATTAGCGCTGGTTATCTGGATGTAGCAGAACCTATCTGGTTCAACATCACCTACTTGGTTCTTTCCAAGTTTGGGCAGTTATGTTAGAGCTGCTATAAACATCTGTATGCAGGTTTTTGTGTGAACAGAAACTCTCAGCTGTTTTACAGTAAACACCTAGGAACACGATTGCTGGATCATCTGGTAAAAGGGTGTTTTGCTTTGTTAGAAACCACCAAACTGTCTTCCAAAGAAGCTGTGCCTTTGCGTTCCCACCAGCCGTGTATGAGAGCTTCCATTGCTCCACATCTGCACTGGGATTTTGGCATTCTGGACGTTGGGAATCCTAATAGGTACGTCATGTTATTTCATTGTAGTTTTAATTTGCATCTTCCTAATGACATGTGACATCAAGCCTCTTTTCATAGTCTCATTCACCATCCGTCTCTCTTCTTTAGTGAGGTGTCTGTTAAGATCTTTGGTCTGTTTTTTAAATTTGGTTGTGTTTTTATTGTTGAGTTTTAAGAGTTCTTCGTAGGGCACCCGGGTGGCTCAGTCAGTTCAGTGTCTGCCTTCAGACCAGGTCGTGATCCCACGGTCCTGCAATCAAGGCCTGCTTTGAACTTTCTGCTCTGCGGGAGCCTGCTTCTGCCTCTCTCTCTGCCTGTGCGCCCTTCTCCCCCACCCTCCTCCACCCCACCTCCCCAGCTCATGCTCTCTCTCTCAAATAAATAAAAGATTGGTGGGGGGGGATAAAAAGGAGTTCTTTGTATATTTCGCATGACAGTCCTTTATCAGAGGTGTCCTTTGCAAGTATTTTCTCCCAGTCTATGCTTTGTCCTCTCATTCTCTTGACATTGTCTTTCACCACCAGAAGTTTTTATTTTTAGTGAAGTCCGGCTTGTAAAATTTCTTTCATGTATCGTGTTTTTGGTATTGTATCTAAAAAGGCATCACCATACCCAAGATCATCTGGGTTTTCTCTGTTATTTTTGAGGAGTTCTAGAGTTTTGCGTTTTATGTTTAGCCTATGATCCATTTTGGATCAATTTTTGTGAAAGACGTAAGGCCTGTTTCAAAATTTATTTTTTCATGTATGAGTATTCATTTGTTTCAGCACCATTTGTTGAAAAAAACTATATTTGCTCCATTTTATTGCCTTTGCTCCTTTGTCAAAGACTAGTTAGCTGTATTTATGTGAGTCTACTTCTGGGTTCTTTATTCTTTTCTGTTGATCTGTTTGTCTATTATTTTACCATTAACACACTTGATCACTATAGCTTTATAGGAAGTCTTGAAGCCTATTAGTGTCAGTCCTCCAACTTTGTTCATCTCCTTCAATATTGTGTTGGTGATTCTGGGTCTTTTGCTTCCCCACACAAACTTTAGAATCAATCTGTACAATAGCTTGCTAGGATTTTGATTGAGGTTACATTGAATCTAAATCTTGATAATACTGAGTCTTCTTATCCAGGAACATTGAATATCTCTCCATTTATTTATTTTTTCTTTGATTTCATTCATTCATTTTGTAGTTTATCTCATATGTATTTTGTTAGAGTTATACATGAGTATTTCATTCTTAGGGGTGCTCTCATATAAATGGTATTATGTTTTTAGTTTAAAACTCCACTTATTCATTGTTGGTATATAGGAAAGCAATTGAATTTGGTACATTTACCTTGTAACCTGCAATCTTGCAAAAATCGCTTATTAGTTTCAGGAGTGTTTTGGTTGATTCTTCCAGATTTTCCACACAAATGATCATGTTGTCTGTGAAGAAAGACAGTTTTATGTCTACTTACCCAATCTGTACACATTTTCTTTTCTTTTTTTCTTTTTTTCTTGTTTTATTGCATTAGCAAGGACTTCCAGTACCATGTGAGAGGAAAGTTTACATAGTTTTTCAAAATTCTGGTTAGAGGTTATGTGAGCAGAAATGTTTGCAGATCACTTATCTAAACTAGCATATGGTCAAGCCAGCCCTGAGTTCCCTGTCTTTCTCAGCTCTAAAGCTCAAAGCCCATTAAATAAAGCTCTATATCATCTCCAGGTAATGCATGGTTTGCTGTTTTCCTGATTCTCCCATCTCCAAATTAACAAAAGTATCAACATGCCTCACCTCTCATAACACAGGTTTCACCAGTTGGCAGTCACAGTCTTCCCAAAAAGCCATTTTCATTAAAAAAAATTATGTATTAAAATAAACCATTTTGTTAAAATAAACAACTCCTTACTATGGCTCAAATGCAAAAGACCATAAAACTTAGCCTCACCTTCCTCCTAGAGATCGTTCTAGAGTACAGTATTAGAGCCTGAAATATAATTAAATTATAAAGAAAGAAGTGAATATAACCACTTAGGTGGAAGGACACTTTGGATGGATGATTGCTGTCCATTCCGCATAGCCCTTAAACCCAGCCAACCTGAGCAAGGTTTGGTTAGGCCATCTGGCACCTTTGTGCAGATTTAAAGAAGGTGGTCTTCCTCCCACCCTCATTGCTCTACCCCTGGAGATACAGCATCATGCCTCTTTGGTGTGTAAGGCAGAGACTGCATTGCAGCTACCACATCTGAATTCAGCTAGTTGTCCTTGTACAAACACATACAATGACTCCTGGTCAGCCAGCCAAGAAGAGAATGTGGAACAGGAGCACTCTTCTGGGTTAATGACCTTGGAACTTTCCCCCTTTGTTCCGAACCCATTTGCATTTATTATTCCTGCACTTCTGTTCCTGGATGAAAGCTTCCATATTTCCTCCTGGCCCCTATTTGGAATCTCCTAGCCTTCTTTCCTGGCTTCTCGACTTTGGCTTTCCATGTGGTTCCCAGTCCCGCTCACTCCTTTGGTTTTAGCTCCCCCAGGCCTCTCGGGGACAGGTTCTCCACTAGAGTCTCTCAGGCCTCAAATCCAACACCTGTTTCCCATCACAGTAGCCTGGACCTTCTCCTAAAGTGGAGTAGGAACAAAGGATTTGAATGAATTCTCAAAAAGTGCTTTAGCTCATATCTAGCAAAATTACATAGCATTCAACTTTCAACACAAAAATTCTACTTCTAGGAATCTACCCCAGAGAGACAGTGTGCAAAAATACAAAAAGATATGCACAGGCTATACACTGAAGCATTATTTATGATAGCAAAAGATGAGAAGCAATCCAAAATGTCCACAGGTTGAACAAACCATGCTACTAAAAGATTCTGCATCCAATTCCAATGTGCATGTGTGTTGGGGGATGGGGGCGTTTTCCCACACCAAGAAGCAATTCTCCCATACCAGCTGAGTGTCCTACAATTCAACCAAATTTTTCTTACTTACCCAGAGATAGCATCAGGTGCCTTAAGGGCTCAGTCCTACAAGACCGCCCCCTCACACCTCAAATGCCAGTTGCACTTGTGCTTCTGAAGGACCCACCAGAGATTAGAGGTTCCTAGGACACCTCCCTGCATTCAGTTTGCTGCAGTAGCTCACAGTTCAGAGAAACATTTTACTCACCATCTTACCACTTTATTCTAAACAGAGATGGAACTCAGGAATAGCAGATGGAAGAGATGCTTGGTGCAAGGTATGGAGAAAGGGTGCCGAGCTCCCTTGTCTTCCCTGAGTGGGTCATTCTTTCAAAACCTCCAGTTGTTCAGAAAACCGGAAGCTCCCCCACCCCGTGCTTTAGGATTTTTATGGAGGCTTTATTACAAAGGCATGGATGATTTACTCTTTGGCCACATGATTGAACTCAGTCTCCAACTCCTCCCCTTCCCCTTTCTGTCCCACACACCTGATGGGTGTGGGACAGAAAGTTCCAGCTCTCCAGTCACATGGTTGGCTCCAAGGTCCACCATCCTCCATCTGGAGGTGTGGTCAGAAAGGCGCCTCATTAACATAATAAAAGGCACCTTTACAGCTCTCCTCCCTTAGGAAATTCCAAGGAGCTCTGTGCCAGAAAAGAGGACAAAGACCGAATGTGTATTTCTTTTAAACTGTATTTATTTTATTTGTTTTAGAGAGAGAGAGAGAGCGAGAGAGAGCAAGCATATGCACACGTGTGAGGTGGGGGAAGGGGCAGGGGAGAGAAGAATTGGAAGCGGGGGGGGGGGGGGGGGGGGGGGGCGCCTAGATGGTGGCTCAGTGGGTTAAGCCTCTGCCTTTGGCTCAGGTCATGATATCAGGGTCCTGGGATCGAGTCCCGCATCGGGCTCTCTGCTCAGCAGAACCTGCTTTGCCCTTCTCTCTGCCTGCCTCTCCACCTACTTGTGATCTCTCTCTATCAAATAAATAAATTAAAAAAAAAAAAGAAAAGAATTGGAAGCAGAGTCCATGCCCAGCACAGAGCTAGATGTAGGGCTTGATCTCATGATCGAGATCATGACCTGAACCGAAGAAATCAAGAGCCGTATGCTCAACCAATTAAGCCACCCAGGCACCCCCCAAATACATATATACCTTACTATAAATTACAATATCACAGGCACATCCACACAATAGTATAATATGCAGCTGGAAAAAAAAAAAAAACAACAAAGAATATCTCTGAAAAAAGAGCAAAGTGCAAAACCATGCGTAGTGTGCTATCATTTTTTTACACTGCCAAGTGTGAATATAAAAACTATCGACATATATTATGTGTAGGGAGAGGGCGGGAATAGGATGGAGAGGACAGGGCTGAAAACTAGGATTCCACGAATGTGTCTTATTTGTAGATTTGTTTGTAAATTTGGTGTTGGGACCATGTAAATATTTCATAAAATTATAATCCAAAATTAAATCAAAATGAAATAAACTAAAAGCAAGCCCCCCAAATTGAAAGCAAAATGAAACCAATGAATCTAGTGGTGTATTCAGCTAGTGCTTTATTCACACAGAGATAAGTTATTTCAAATTATTATTTTTTAAAGCTGTCGTTAACGCAACATCAAAGTTAGCATCTTGACCGTTTTAAGTGCACGGTTCAGTAGTGTTAAGTACATTCACATTGTTGTACAACAAATCTCCAGAACTATTTCATCTTACAAAACTGAAATCCTATACCCACTAAACAACTTCCCATTTTTTCATCACAGCCCATGGAAACTACTATTCCACTTTCTGTTTCTATGAATTTGACTTCATTAGATGTCTCATGTAAGTAGATGTCTTTTTGTGACTGGATTATTTCATTTATCATGATGTCCTCAAGATTCATCTATTTTGGGGGCCTGGGTGGCTCAGTGGGTCTGCCTTCAGCTCAGGTCATGATCTCAGGGTCCTGGGACCGAGCCCTGCATCAGGCTCTCTGCTCAGCAGGGAGCCTGCTTCTCCCTTTCTCTCTGCCTACTTGTGATCTCTGTCTGTCAAATAAATAAATAAAATCTTTTTTTAAAAAAAGATTCATCTATGTTGTCTCATGCAACAGGATTTCCTTCCTTTTTAGGCTGAATAGTATTCCACTATAGATGTCATATTTTGTTTCTCCTTTTGTTTATCAAAGGACATTTGTGTTGCTTCCTTTTCCTGGATATTGTGAATAATGCTGTTGTGGACGCAGGTGTACAAACATCTCTGAGATCATGCATTCAGTTCTTCTGGATGTATAACCAGAGTTGAGATTGCTGGATCATATGGTAATTTTAGCTCTAATTTTTTTAGGCATTGCCATACTGTTTTTCATAGAGGCTACCCCATTTTACATTCCCATCAATAGTGCTTAAAGATTCCAATTTGTTGGGGGGCCTGGTTGGCTCAGTGGGTTAAGCCTCTGCCTTCAGCTCAGGTCATGGTCTCAGGGTCCTGGGATCCAGCCCCGCATTGGGTTCTCTGCTCAGCGGGGATCCTCTTTGCCTACTTGCGATCTCTGTCAAATAAATAAAATCTTTGGGGGAAAAAATTCCAATTTGTCCACATCTTTGGCAAACCTCATTAGTTTTTCTTTCTTTCTTTCTCTCCCCCGGCCTTTCTTTTGCAGTAGCCATCTTAAGGACTGTGAGGTGGTATCTCACTGTGGTTTTGATTTGCAGTTCTTTAATGATTAGTGATGTTGAACTTGTTGGTCATTTATGTATCAGCTTTGGACAAATGTCTGTTCAGATTCTTTGATTTGTTTTTGTTGTTGTTGAGTTGTAGGAGTTCTTATATATCTGTTTTGGATATTCACCCCTTATCAGATGTATTATTTGCAAATATTTTTCCGTCTTCCATGGGTCGCCTTTTCACTCTGTTGATTGTGACCTTTATGCACAGATTTTTTAAGTTTGATATGGCCCTGTTTGTCTATTTCTTAATTTGTCATCTGTGCTTTGGGTGTCATATCCAAAAAATCATTGCTAAAATCCAAAGTCATGAAGTTTTCCCCCTCTGTTTCCTTCTAGGAATTGTATAGTTTTAGGTTTAATGTTTAAATCTTTAATCCATTTTGAGTTAATTTTTGTATAAGGTGTAAGGTAAAGGTCCAATTTTGCATGTGAATAACTAAATTTCCCAACATCATTTGTGGAAGAAGCTGTCTTTTCCCCACTGAGTGGTCTTGGCACCCTCCTTGAAGATTATTTGACCATATGCATAAGGGTTTATTTCAGGGCTCTCTATTCTGTTCGTTGGTCTGTATGGCTGTCCTTTTTGCCACCCCTACACTATTTGCTTACTAGCTTTGTAAGATGTTTTGAAATCAGGGGCACCTGGGTGGCTCAGTGCATTAAAACCTCTGCCTTCAGCTCAGGTCATAATCCCAGGATCCTGGGATCGCTCAGCAGGGAGCCTGCTTCCTCTCTCTCTCTCTCTCTGCCTGCCTCTCTGCCTACTTATAATCTCTGTCTGTCAAATAAAATAAGTAAAATTAAAAAAAAAAGATGTTTTGAAATTAGGAAATGTGAGACCTCAAGCTTTGTCGTATTTTTCAGAGTCTCTTGAGATTCCTGGTGAATTTTAGGATTTTTTTTTTTCTATTTCTACAAAAAGCACTGTTAGAGGGATGCCTAGGTGACTCAGTCTTTTAGGTGTCTGCCTTCAGCTCAGGTCATGATCCCAGGGTCTTGGGAATGAGCCCCACATTTGGAATCCTTGCTCAGCAGGGAGCCTGCTTCTCCTTCTGCCTGCCACTCCCCCTGCTTGTGCCCTCTCTCTCTCTTTCTGACAAATAAATAAAGAAAATCTTAAAAGAAAAAGAAAGAATTTTTTTTTTTAAAGCCCTGTTGGAATTTTGATGGGGATTGTGGTGGATCAGGAGATCATTTTGTATTATGAAATTATTTTAAAACAGAAATATTATACATTTCTTGTGAGATATAGCTTAAAGACAGAAAGCAACTGCAAATAATCCTTCATTTTGTTTTGCAATCATATTGTTACAATATTTAACTTTTTATCCCCAAACCCTTATATATAATAAATATAAAGAAAAAATAGAATAAAGAAAAAAATAGAATAAAACAAATAAATATGTTAATGTTGTTAGAAACTAAGATTTTTATTTTATTTTTTACCAAGCTTTTAAAATGCAGTATAAATATAAAATAAACAAGCTAAATGAAAACATGGTAATCCTAAATTGTATGAAATCAGTATAAACTCAGATATATATTTATATTTTATATATATGTGTTTTTTTTATTTTAAAGATTTTATTTATTTATTTGCCAGAGGGGGAGACAGACACAGAGGGAACACAAGCAGGGGGAAACAGGGGGGAGCGGGAGAGGGAGAAGGAAGCTTCCCACCAAGCAGGGAGCCCGTGTGGGGCTCGATGCGGGACTCAATCCCAGCACCCCAGGATCATGACCTGAGCTGAAGCCAGACACTTAACCGACTTGGCCACCCAGATGCCCCTATATTTTATATATTTTTAATTAAATAAAAATTTAAATGTGTGTTTATATATTTAAGTATGTATTTAAAAATATATTTATACATTTAATATTTTATATATAATATTATATTTTATATAATATTTACTATTTAAATTTTTACAATATATATAATATTTACTTTTTTTTTAACAAACATTTTTCTGGCTTCACCTACAGAGGAAGTCTAGAAACCACCCCAGTGGCTATAATCATTCCTAGTCAAATTTGTGGTCTCTATATACTGTTTCCCCTTAAAGTTTTCTTGGAGAAACTGCTAAGTCTGGGTTTAGCAGGAAATAACAATGGTAGCTTGGGACATCTTGTCATAGCCCAAAGCAAGGAAACTAAGATTACCAGAGCCCCGCATTGGGCTCTCTGCTCAGCAGGGAGTTGGCTTTCCTTCCTCTCTCTCTGTCTGCCTCTCTGCCTACTTGTGATCTCTGTCTGTCAAATAAATTTTAAAAAATTAGAAACACATCAAGTATATTAATATTCATCAATTCATAATGACCTTTAAAAAAAGATGATTCACTGGTTACCTTTTGTGGAGGCTAGGGTGTTGAGTGAAATATGAAATTCTCTACATAAAGGGGAAGAATCGAACCCTTACCTTTCTGGTATGAACTTCACCTTGGGATCACTGAACTGTATTTCCTTATAAAAGAATTCCAACTCATAAACGTAGGAGAAATGATGGAATTGATCTACCATCAGTTTTCAGTTCCTAACAAAATAATGGATCTAGACAATGACCATCAACAGGTAGCTGCTAAAAATATTTGATCAAAAACTGATGAGAACTTTTTAACAGATAAGTCAGGCTGACATCATCTGAAATCACTGGCCAGTTTTGACAGCATAAAAAGAAAAACCAGAAATTAAGTGACTCCTGATACTTGCAAATTGAAAGTACATATCACTTAGGAGGTCTTCTGGCCAAAAATGTGAACCTGGATCTTAGGAAACCTGTAAATTTTTAGAGATTAAATGAAGTCTGAAGATCGGCTTCCAAATGAGCCAGTGGTGGGGAGGGAGTGCAGACAAGACAAGATAGGCCATCTTGATAGTTGCTGAAACTGGACAATGAGCACATGGAAATTCATCCTGTCATCTCTCAAGCGATGTGTATGTTTTTACATTTCCAAAATAAAAAGAGGTTTTAGTATGTGGACTCAATCACATTTTTCTAGTCGAAAAAAACATTTGAATTTCTTGCTTGCTCTAACCTGTCTCAGAAATTCTTCCTCTGAGGTTTCCCTTGTTACTTTATTTTACAATGAGCTGTGTAAATACTAGCTAGAAGAGGATTAGCCATGCACAAAAAGAATTGGTTAAATATTCAGATTGGGTTGCTCAGGGAGGCCTTTACAATTAGCAGTAATTGAGCCTCAGATAAAGCTCATTGGCCATAGTGCAAAGCTGAGGGAGGCCTTCCAACAGCATTAAGAATTTCTGCTCCTGGGTGGCTTAGTGGGTTAAGCTGCTGCCTTTGGCCCAGGTCATGATCTTAGGGTCCTGGGATGGAGTCCCTCATCAGGCTCTCTGCTCAGCAGGGAGCCTGCTTCTCTCTCTCTCTCTCTGCCTGCCTCTCTGTCTACTTGTTATCTCTCTCTGTCAAATAAATCAATAAAATCTTAAAAAAAAAAAAAGAATCCCTGCTCTTTTGCATGAACAAAGATCACAAGGGGCATTAACAGTTACTGACATCATTCTTCTGCATTTTAAAATACATATGCATAATTACTTATTGTCAAATTCCCACTAGACGTAAGCTCCAGGAAAGTAATTCTTTTTTTAGTTTTTCATTTTTTAAATTTCTTTTCAGTGTTCTGGAATTCATTGTTTATGCACCACACCCAGTGCTCCATGCAATACGTGCCTTCCACAATACCCACCACCAGCCCACCCAACCTCCCACCCCCCACCCCTTCAAAAACCTCAGATTGTTTTTCAGAGTCCATAGTCTCTCATGATTCATCTCCCCCTCCAATTTCCCTCAACTCCCTTCTCCATCTCTCCATGTCCTCTGTGTTATTTCTTATGCTCCACAAGTAAGTGAAACCATATGATAATTGATTCTCTCTGCTTGACTTATTTCACTCAGCATAATATTCTCCAGTCCCATCCATGTTGATAAAAAAGTTGGGTATTCATCCTTTCTGATGGAGGCCTAATACTCCATAGTATATATGGACCACATCTTCTTTAACCATTCGTCCGTTGAAAGGCATCTTGGTTCTTTCCACAGTTTGGTGACCGTGGCCATTGCTGCTATAAACATTGGGGTACAGATGGTCCTTCTTTTCACTATATCTATATCTTTGGGGTAAATACCCAGTAATGCAATTGCGGGGTCACAAGGAAGGTCTATTTTTAATTTTTTGAGGAATCTCCACACTGTTTTCCAAAGTGACTGCACCAACTTGCATTCCTACCAACAGTGTAAGACGGTTCCCCTTTCTCCATATCCTCTCCAACACATGTTGTTTCCTGTCTTTTTAGTTTTGGCCATGCTAACTGGTGTAAGGTGGTATCTCAATGTGGTTTTAATGTGAATCTCCCTGATGGCTAGTGATGATGAACATATTTTCATGTGTCTGATAGCCATTTGTATGTCTTCATTGGAGAAGTGTCTGTTCATGTCTTCTGCCCATTTTTTGACATGATTATCTGTTTTCTGTGTGTTAGTTTGAGAAGTTCTTTATAGATCCTGGATATCAGCCTTTGTCTGTACTGTCATTTGGAAAGAGATATTTTTTACCCATTGTATCCCTAGTGTCTAAAATGTTACCTACTGTAATATACATAGTTTAAGTATTCTATTGTGTTTCCATTTTAAAGATTTACATAATTTCAGATACGTTCTTACGTAGAATAACAATACCCTATTCTTTCGTTAACATACCATCTTCTGCCAAGTCTTTCAAGAGAAGTAGTTTAAAAATAGGATAGCATCTCATTCTTTGGGCCATTGGGATGAATTGATTTAATTTATATTCCTCTGCAGATCTTTCACATCTTCAAGGTTCTTTTATTTTATGACAAAACCATAGTTCTAGAAGCTTGTTCCTCACACCTGAAAAGACTGAATAAGGAACATGATCCTGTAGAACAGAAGAGGTAAGCCTGATGAATCTGACCACAGCGGGGTCTGAAGGTTGGGAAAAAAGGCTGAGTGCTCATGGGTGTTAGTAGTGGGATGTGAGAGAGATTAGTTCAAAGCAAGAGAATTCAAAGAAGAAATGAGTCCATTTACAGAAAGGGGGGATATTCAGAAGAGGTTGATGACACCAACCATGAAATTTTCCTGGGAAGTAGATCTATGGTTAAGCAATATAAGCGCTGTAGTTTCATGAAGAATGTACTCCTGAAAAGGTCCATAGAGCTGGCCCGGTCCATAGGGCATACAACTCTTGATCCTGGGGTCATGAGTTCGAGCCCCACACTGGGTATAGAGATTACTTAAAAAAAAAAAATAATCAAAATAACGCATTCCTAAAGACAGCATCATTTAAAATCTGCATAATTCAGGACTATTTTTCTCACAGGACTAGATGAAAAGCAGGTGTATGTTCTCAGAGCTTATAAATCTGTAGCTATTGTGGCAGACTTTTTTAAAAAGAATTTATTTATTTATTTGACAGAGAGAGAGAGATCACAAGTACACAGAAGAGGCAGGCAGAGAGAGGGGGGCAAGCAGGCTCCCTGCTGAGCAGAGAGCCCCGCCATGGGGCTCAATCCCAGGACCCTGAGATCATGACCTGAGCTGAAGGCAGAGGCTCAACCCACTGAGCCACCCAGGCGCCCCATGGCAGATTTTTTTTAAAATAGTGCTTTTATATGTATCTGTATCATTATTCTTGCTAGAATATATCATTATTCTTGTTCTAGAGTTTTGACTTCTAAATGCACAGTGTGATCTATCAAAGTTTTTTTTTTTAAGATTTTATTTATTTATTTGACAGAGATCACAAGTAGGCAGAGAGGCAGGCAGAGAGAGAGGAGGAAGCAGGCTCCCTGCTGAGCAGGGAGACTGATGCGGGGTTCCATCCCAGGACACTGGGATCATGACCCGAGCCGAAGGGAGAGTCTTTAACCCACTGAACCACCCAGGCGCCCCATCAAAGTTTTTACTTAAAGTTCTTTACAGTGTTTTAGCACACCTGACTTGTATTCCAAAATTATTGTTTTGAGGCCTATTTTCCCAGCCCTGGCACCACCATCCAATCAATGCTTGGAGATTAAAAATTTTAATTATAATACAAAAACACAGCAACACAGTAACAAACAAAATCACCACCAGAAGTGCTTCCTACCTGTAAACAACACGATTCACGTCATTAATAAACTGTGGCAGGCGTTTCTTTCTAAAGGTGTTAATCCTACTAAGGAACCAGAAGAGCATACAGTTTGAACTCATAAAACTAAAATTATTTTTACTGCTTTTTATAAAATTGGGGCACTAATATTTGTTCACATTTTGCTTCTAAGACACTATTTTTATATCGTACAAATTAAAATTGGCAGCCCCTCTTAAGTGTGTCTTCTTGGGTGAGGAAAGAGGTCAATAAAGTGATGAAAAGACATTGATGCAACTAGAAATGATCCCTTCAGCTTTGGAACTCTAAGGCAACTGTCTGCAAATAATTTGTAACAACTATGTTATTGTTTTGAACTGATATTCTGAATGTTTATTGCTGTGTTTCGGGGACAAAATCATCTCAAGAACCACTCTTGTAATTATCCCCTGTCTCCTCCATCATTAGCGTTCTCCGCTGTACTGTATCATTCATAAGAGTAGAGTCAGTAGTGTGGTGGTAAATGTTTAATATACAGCTTTGGGGGTGGAGTGAGTGGGGGAAAGCCTTAGGTGGTAGTGGTGTGGTGTAAATACTTCCACTCGTGGCCAATTTCAAGATACCAGCATGGAAATGAGGTGCAAAATTGGGTCTCCCAAGCCAGTATGATCCAACTCCAATATATCCCTAAAAATGTTTTTCAAACCTCAGTTGATAACGCGCTAATGGGTCTTGCAAACATTTTAGTGGCAGAGTTTTTTAAATGAAAAATTAGAGTGCTTTGCATATCAAGAGTATTGTTTTGCAAAGTTTTTTTTTTCATAATTTTAACCATGTATGCGACAAGTCACAACGTACATGTAGTTCTTATTGGGGCTTACTCATTGAGTCTACAAGGCACCACTGTAGTATCTTCTTCTTTTAAAGATTTAATTAGTGTATTTGAGAGAGAGCGCGCGCACAAGTGTGCATGAAATGGGGGTGGGAGGAGAGGGGAGGGGAGGGTAGTGCGTAACGAGGGGTGGGAGAGTGGGAAGGAGGGGCAAAGGGAGAGCGATAGACAAGCGGACTCCACGCCGATTGCTTGAACATGAAATCTTTGCGGTGCCTAATAGGAAACAGATGGCAAGCAGCCAGCTGTTCAAGTAGCTTACATAATTTGATTTGCATTTGTTTTTACAGCAAACCAGCGGCCAGTGTGGGTCCCTGACTGAGAAATCGGTTATTTACTGGACATCTAAATCTGCTCGTAACTGTGCCCCATCCTGCTGGCACTGTTCCCTAGGGGAGGCGTGTAACTTAGAAAACCAACTCGTCAAGTACTTGGCGAGTCGTCCACAGCTGCGGCAAGTCCAAGTTAAAGTAGCCCGACGCGGCGCGCGGGGCTGGGCGCGGTGCAGCGGTACCGAACCCGCTCCCCGCCCATGTCACGGGTACCCAGGTTGTGTACGGGCAAAAGGGGGCGCCTCCAGGGCGGGTTATCTTTCACAGCACCATCTGCACTCTGACCCGAAGCAGAGGCCGGGACAGGTGCGCGGGCGGAACACGCGGGGCCCAGGGTGCTCCAGTTTTCTCCTTTCCAGCCCATTTCCCCGCCCTCCCACCCCGACCACCGGGGCAGGCGAGCCAGGCAGAGGCAGGCGGGCGCGCTCAGGAATTCTTAAAACACACGCTGCTGTCCTCCCTCCCGGTCCGTCCCGCAGCAAGCCGAGGGCGGAAGGTCCGCCTGGCGGCGATCCGCGGCCACACGCGCGCCGCGCGCTGGCCGCGCCCGACACACGGAGGCGGGGCTGCCGGAGACTCCCTCGGGCCCTGCGAACCGCGAAACGGAGGCGGACTGATTCCTCTGGCTTGCCGTAGTCGCTCACGCCTCCCGGGGTCCCGGGGACGCGCTGCGGCAGAGGAACAGCTCGGTGCGCGCCGGACGCCTGCGACGCCAGTCCCGGGGTGAGTCGGCCGACGGCGGTTCGCTGGGGGCGCGGCGGCCGAGGAGGGGCCCCGGACGTCGCCGTCTGCGAGTTGGAGTTTGGTGTCTGGGACGTCTGGGGGGCACCCGTTCCACAGGTTCTCTCCGCGGCCGCGTGGGGCGGGGTGGCGGGAGGCTCCCGGGAGGGACTCGCCGCGGGACCTGTGGTCCGGCCCTCCCGGCGGCGGTGCTGCCCGCCGCGCCGCAAACCCTCCCCTCCCCTGCGGCCCCCCAGCCCCAGCCGTGCGCCGCCGGCCCCCGGGGGGTCCGGACGCTTGGGGACGGACCTCCTCTGCTCTCCGGACTCTCCGCAGACGCGTTCGTTCTAGATGCCGAGTCATTTGACTGCGGTGTGAAAAAGTTGGGAGCATAGTAGCTTTGGCTGTCGGTGAAACGTGATGGTGGCTTTTTGTGAAGCGAATAAACAGCGGGACCCGTCCCTTTGGGAATGACGGGTTTCACGCAAGCCTGGGGTTTAAACCGGGTTACTCTCTGGGCTGGATGTCAGTGATCAGTGTGGCATCTCTGTCCTTTCTGTTTGCTCGGATTCACCCTTCCTGAATTTGACGGAGCGGAAGGGTTGTGAGGTTTTGACTCATGTCTAAATTGATGGCAGGCTGGGGTTACGGTTAGGTGGTAGACCTAGAGGGAGGCAGTATTTTGTTCATAGAAACTCGTAGATGCGGTTACTGCGTATTTGTGGTGCGGTGTAAGGACAGAATTGGCGGAAGTAAATGTAGGAAGCTTCACTTTCGTTTCTCTTTTAGTTCTGCTCGACGACCTCAAGGCTTCCCTGGAGCTAGTTAATGTGAACTTCTATCAGATGAGTACTTTAATCTTTAAAGCTGCGGCTAATGCGCAGCAGCCTCCGCCCCTCCCCGCCGGTAGTAGTTGTTGTTACAAGCCGCAAGGGAAACTATATCATTGTTATCGAAGGGATTGGGTTTTTTCTTTTTTTCAGATTTTATTTATTTATCTATTTGAGAGAGAGAGCGAGAGCGTGGGCCCGGGGAAGGGACGGAGGGAGAGGGACAAGCCGACTCTCCGGGGAGCTGGGAGCCCAGATCAGGACCCCAGCCAGAGTCAGAGCTTAACGGACCGAGTCACCCAGGCGCCCCTGGATTTTTTTTTCTTTTTGGCTTGTTTAATGTGGAGGAGGAAGAGCAATGGCTCCTATTAAAATAAGAGCAAGCATTTATAAAGCACTTACTATTCCACTGTTTTATTAATTCATTTAATCGGAACAAACCTGTAAGGTGAATGCTATTATTCTCACTTTACAGGTGAGAAGAGTTAAATGAGTATCTTTAGTAATTGTACAGGACTCTTTGCTATTATTTTATTTTTAGTAATAAATTCCAAATTAGAGATTTTCTATGCATGTATCCTAAATTTATTATTTGGTTTTATTTTTGTTTGAGCAACTTTAGGATTTGGGTGGCAAAAATAAGGGACAATTAGTGCTAATTTTGCTTATCACAATTAATGTCGTCTTTCCTCCTGCTGTTACTAACTTGCCTGCATGATCCGATGAACTTGGTCTTCTTTTTTAATTGAAGAATAATTGACATATATTGTGTTAGTTTCAAGTGTAACATTGAGTCTGTATTTATAAAGTTTATATACATTATTTATGAAATGATCACAATAAATCTGATGAACATCTACCACCACAAAGTTGTTACAGTATTATTGACAGTATGTATACGTAGTAAACATCTGTTACTATAATGGAACCAACAGGAGTTTGCTCCTTGATGAGTCAGAGATAGAAACTACACCTGGGTGAGCTGTCCCACAAAGGAAGCTTTATTTGCGTCCAGTAAGGAGATCCTGGGGAATAACTTTCAAAGCTGGGACTCCCCTAGGCGAGGTGAAAGGGTTGTTATGTAAGTGAAGTTTGTGCTTCTCCTGGGTATTACATTAGTATTATAATGAGGTCAAGGTAATTGTTGGTTATTCTGGAGGTTGCTCCTTGGTCCTTCTGTACAAGCCTGAGTCAGGGGTTTAGGGCCACCAGAGTTCTTCCTCTGGTCATTATTATTATTATTTTTATTTATTTATTTGAGAGAGAGAGAGAATGAGAGGAGAGAGGTCAGCAGGAGAAGCAGACCCCTTGCAGAGCAGGGAGCCAGATGCAGGACTTAGTCCTGGGACTCCAGGATCATGACTTGAGTCCAAGGCAGTCGCTTAACCAGCTGAGCCACCCAGGTGCTCCTTTGGTCATTATTGATTGAGATGTTTCCATCATGGGATATTATGCCCACAGGGTCTTTTGCCTGAATTAAGACATAAGCTGTAAAGAAGAGCTTAAGGAAAAATGCAGAATACCAAGGTTGGTGGGTAGAAGGAGGTGGGTGGTAAAGGTCATGTCTTGGGGGTCTAGTTGGTGATGTCACCCTACAAGATTGTTACAATATTAGTGACTATATTCCGCATTATAGCCCTTTTATTATTTACTTTATAACTGAAAGATTGTCTCTTCATTTCCTTCACGTGTTTCCTCCATCCCTCCTACCCCATTCCTTCTGGCAACATGAGTCTCTTTTCTGTTTTGTTACATACTTCACTTAGCCTAACACCCTCTAGATCCATCCGTGTTTGTTACAAATGTCAAAATTTCATTATTTCTTATGTCTGAATCATATTCCATTATACATATAAACCACATCTTTACCAGTTCAACTATGATGGACATTAGATTGCTTCCATATCTTAACTATTGTAAATGCTGCTATGAACAGAAGATTATGTATGCCTTTCCTAATTAGTATTGTTCATTTTCTTGGGTAAATATCAAGAAGTGGAATTGCTGGACCATATGACAGTTCTATTTTTAATTTTTTGAGGAACTTCCATACTGTTTCCCACAGTGGCTGTACCAGTTTACATTCCCCTCATCAGTGCACCAGGGTTCCCTTTTCTCCACATCCTTGTCAGCACTTGTAATTTCTTGTCTTTTTGATTTTAGCCATTCTGACAGGTGTGAGGTGATCTCTCATTGTGGGTTTGGTTTGCATTTCCCCGGTGGTTAGTGATGCTGAGCATCTTTTCTTGTACCTGGTACTTATCTGTATGTCTTCTTTGGAAAAGGGCCTATTCAGGTGTTCTGCTCATTTTTTAGTCATACTCTTTGCTTGATACTGAGTTGTATTATTTTATGTATTTTGGATGTTTTATGTATGTATTTTATGTATTTTCGTTGTTAACCCCGATTGGGGTATAATTTGCAAATATCTTCTCCCATTCAGTAGGTTTCCCTATTGTTTTGTTGATGGTTTCCTTCACTGTGCAAAAGCTTTTTATTTTGTTCTTGGCCCATTTGTTACTATTTTGTCCTTGCCTGAGGAGACAGAGCCAAAAACATGCTGTTGACACTGATGTCAAAGAGCTTACTGCCTGTGTTGTATGAGTTTTATGGTTTCAGGTCCTATATTTTATAACTTTTTAACCTGTTTTAAGTTTATCTTTGTATTTGTTACAAGAAAGTGGCCCAGTTTCTCTTTTGCATGTAGCTGCCCACGTTTTCAACATCAGTTATTAAAGAGACTGTCTTTTCCCCATTGTTGCCTCCTTTGTCGTAAATTAATTGACCGTGTAACCATGGGCTTATTTCTGTGCTCTCTGTTGTGTTTATCTCTTTGTTTTTTATTACTCTACCTTGTAGTGTACTTCAGAATCTCGGAGAATGATACCTCCAGCTTTATTCTTCTTGTCAGGATTGTTTTGGATATTTGTTTTTTGTTTCTGTTTGTTTGTGGTTCTGTACAGATTTTAGGATTATATTTTCTAGTTCTGTGAAAAATGCCATTGGTATTTTGATGGGGATTGCATCAGATCTTTTTTTTTTTTGTTAAGATTTTATTTATTTATTTATTTGACAGAGAGATCATGGGTAGGCAGAGGGAAGATGCAGGCAGAGAGAGGAGAAAGCAGTCTCCCTGCTGAGCAGAGAGCCCGATGTGGGGCTTGATCCCAGGACCCTGGGATCATGACCTGAGCCGAAGGCAGAGGCTTTAACCTGCTGAGCCACCCAGGTGCCCTGCCTCAGATCTTTTGATTGCTTAGGGTATTTTTGACATTTTGACATTATTAATTCTTCCAGTAGGTGAACATCATCTATCTTTCTATTTATTTGTGTCCTCTTCAGTTTCTTTCATCAGTGTCTTAGAGCTTTGAGATTCTAGGTCTTTCACCGCCTTGATTAAATTGATCTCTAGGTACTTTATTCTTCTTGATGTAATGGTAAATGGTTAATATCTGTTTCTGAGAGTTCACTCTTAGCATATAGAAAAGCACTCATTTCTGTATACTGGTTTTTATATCCTGCAACTTTACTGAATTCATTTATTCTAATAGTTTTTTGGTGGAGACTTTAGAGTTTTTTAAGGTTTTTTTTTTTTTATAGTATGTCATCTGCAAATAGCAACAGTTTTACTTCTTCCTGTCAAATTTGGATGCCTTTTATTTCTTTTTCTTGCTTAATGGCTGTGACTAGGACCAGGACTAGTACTGTGTTGAATACAAATGGTGCAAGTGGGCAGATTTGTTCCTGATTTGAGAGGAGAAGCTTTCAGCTTTTCACCATTGAGTAGGTTGTTAGCTGTGGGTTTGTCATATACGTGACCTCTATTATGTTGAAGTATGTTTCCTCTGTACTCACTTTGTTGAGAGTTTTTATCAAAAGTGGATATTGAGGGGGCACCTGAGTGGCTCATGGGTTAAAGCCTCTGCCTTCGGCTCAGGTCATGATCCCAGGGTCCTGGGATCAAGCCCCGCATCGGGCTCTCTGCTCAGCAGGGAGTCTGCTTCTTCCTGTCTCTCTGCCTGCCTCTCTGCCTACTTGTGACCTCTCTCTCTCTCCCTCTGTCAAATAAATAAAAAATATCTTAAAAAAAAAAAAGTGGATATTGAGGGGCGCCTGGGTGGCTGAGTGGGTTAAGCCTCTGCCTTGGGCTCAGGTCATGATCTCAGGGTCCTGGGATCAAGCCCACATTGGGCTCTCTGCTCAGCAGGGAGCCTGCTTCCCCTTCTCTCTCTGCCTGCCTCTCTGCCTACTTGTGATCTCTGTCAAATAAATAAATAAACTCTTAAAAAAAAGTGGATATTGAATTTAAGCAAATGCTTTTTCTGCATCTGTCGAGATGTTCATATGATTTTCATTCTGTTTTGTTAATGTGGTACAGCATGTTAAATTTTAAGGACCTATTTTATATTTTTATTTTAGCTAGAAGCTTCCATTGAGGTTAAACAATAACTTTGTTGTTTAACCCTTAAACTGTCCCTGCTCCCCTTCCCCCAGTGGACCTACTTAAAAACAAGTCCCAGAAACCAGCTCCAGGTAACAAAACTCAAATACAAGGGTGGGTCAGGCCAGGTGGAGACATTCGATCAATGGTGGTGGGGGGAATGCATACTGTCTCCCTAGTTACAAGGAGTATGGGCCCCACCCTTTGGGAGCCTTTGGGGCGTCAATCCCAACCAAGGTGATAGACTGGGTCAAAAGTCTACTAGGGTAAATTGTAACTCAGTTGGTCACCTAGCATCACTGTGGTGTTTCCTGTGTGTGTTACAATCTCATTGGCCACCTGTGCATGGCCAGGCCCGACTGCATGGCCTTTGCCCTTAAAAGCTAGTCTGTGAAACAGAGAAGGGTTGCCCTCCCTGTCTTGTAAGATGTGCGTCCCCGAACGTTCGGTTAGATTCTTGATACTTGGCGCGTAATAGAGCTTTGCTTGACCTTCGCTTTATATCAGTCTCGCTCCTTTAATCACGGACCCATTATTGGGGGCATAACAAAATGATTTGCGGATATTTAAAGAACCTTGCATCCCCAGAATAAATCCCACCTGAGCACATGTATGATCTTTTTCGTGTATTGCTGAATTCAGTTTATTAATACTTTGTTGAGGATTTTTACAGCTATGGTCATCAGGGATATTGGCCTGTAATTTTTTGGTAGTGTCTTTGTATGGTTTGGTATCAGGGTAATGTTGGCCTTGTAGAATGAGTTTGGAGTAGAAACATTCTTTCATTTACAGTTTTTTGGAGGCGTTTGAGAAGAATAAGCATTAACAGTTCTTGAAATGTTTTGTAGAATTCACCTGTGAAGGTTTCTAAGTCCTGGACTTTTATTAGGAGTTTTTTTTTTTTTAAATTAACGTATAATGTATTATTAGCCCCAGGGGTACAGGTCTGTGAATCGCCAGGTTTACACTTCACAGTTCTCACCATAGCACATACTCTCCCCAGTGTCCATAGCCCAACCTCCCACCCCTCCAACCCTCAGTTTGTTTTGTGAGATTAGGAGTCTCATATGGTTTGTCTTTGTCCTGATCCCTCGTTTCATTTATTCTTTTCCTACCTCCCAAAGCCCCCACATTGCCTCTCAATTTATTAGTTTTTTGATTACTGATTCAATTTCATTCACAAGTGATTGATTTCTTCAGATTTTTAGTTTCTTGCTGATTGAATTTTTTTTTTAAGATTTAGATTTATTTATTTGACAGACAGGAGATCACAAGTAGGCAGAGAGGCAGGCAGAGAGAGAGAGGGAGGGAAGCAGGCTCCCTGCTGAGCAGAGAGCCCGATGTGGGGCTTGATACCAGGACCCTGAGATCATGACCTGAGTCGAAGGCAGAGACTTAACCCACTGAGCCACCTAGGCATCCTTGCTGATTGAATCTTGAAAGATGGTATGTTTCTAAGAATTTATCTATTTCTTCTAGGTTGTCCAGTTTGTTGGCATATAATCATTTGTAGTAGTCTCTTATGACCCATGTATTTCTATGGTATCAGTTGTAATTTCTTTAATTTCTGATTCTACTTATTAGACCCTGTCTTTTGCTTGATTAATCTGGTTAAAGGTTTATCAATGTTGTTTCTTTCAAAGAACCCATTTCATTGAACTTTACCATTTTTTGTCTCCATTTATTTCTGCTCTGATATTTATTATTTCCTTCCTTTTACTAATTTTGTACTTTTTTTTTTCTATTCTCCTGAGGTGTAAGGTTGGATTGTTTATTTTTTTTGTTTTTCTTTTTCTTGAGGTAGGCTATGGACTTTCCTCTTAGAACTGCTTTTGCTACCTCCCGTATGTTTTAGAATGTTGTGTCCGTATGTTTTAGAATGTTGTGTTTTCATTTGTCTAAAGGTATTTTTTAATTTTCTCTGATTTTTTTCATGGAGCCATTGGTTATTTAGTAGCATGTTCTTTGTCTTAACATGTTTGTGGAGGTTTTTTTTGTTTTGTTTTGTTTTGTTTTTCTCTCCTTACTGTAAGTGATTTCTCGTTTCATTCCATTGTGTTTGGAAAAGTTGCTTGATACGATTTTAGCCTTTTTAAATTCATTGAGACTTATTTTGTGGTCTTAATGTGTGGTCTTTCCTAGAGAATTTCCATGTGTACTTGAAAAGAATTACTATCTGCTGTGTTGGGATTGGATGTTTTGTATATATCTATTTAGTCCACCTGGTCTAATGTATCTTCTAAGGCCAGTGTTTTCTTATTAATTTTCTGGTTGGGTGGTCTCTCCAGCCAACTGTATTGCTGTTAATTTATTTATTTGTGTTTGTTAGTATTTGCTTTATATATTTAGGAGCACCTATGTTGGGTGAATAAGTATTTACAATGTTACATCTTCTTGTTGGGTTGATTTAACATTATGTAATGCCCTTGTCTCTTGTTACAGTCTTTGTTTTAAAATCTATTTTGTCTAAAATAAGTATTGCTATGCCATGTTTCTTTTCTTTCCTGTTTGTGTGGAATATATTTTTCCATCCTTTCACTTTGAATTGGTGTGTGTCTTTAGATCTGCAGTGAGTCTCCTGTAGGCAGTATATGGATAGGTCTTGCGTGTTTATTTATTTAAAAAATTTATTTTAATTCCAGTATGGTTAATGTACAGTGGTATATTAATTCCAGGTCTACAGTACAATTCTCTGTAGTACTCAGTGCTCATGAAGATAAGTGTACTCTAATTCCCTTCACTTCTTTCACCCATATTCCAGCCCTTCCCCTCTGGTACCCGTCTGTTTGTTCTCTGTAGTTAAGAGTCTGTTTTTTGGTTTGTTTCTTAGTTTTTCCTTTGTTTGTTTCTTAAATTCCACATATGAGTGAAATCATATGGTATTTTTCTTTGACTCATTTCACTTAGCATTATACTCTCTAGATCCATTATGTTGTTGCAGATGGCAGGATTTTATTCTTTTTTATGGCTGAATAATATTCCATTGTGTGTATGTATATATATATACACACTCCACATCTTCTTTATCTGTTCATCTGTTGATGGATACTTGGGTTGCTTCCAAAATTTGGCTATTGTAAATAATGCTGCAGTGAACATAGGGGTGCATATATCCTTTCAGATTGCTTTTGTATTCTTTGGATAAACATCCAGTAGTGCAAATACTGGATCATAGAATAGTTCTATTTTTTATTTTTTGAGAAACTTCTGTACTGTCTCCCACAGTGGCTGTACCAGTTTGCATTTCCACCACGAGGGTTCCTTTTTCTCCACATCCTTGCCAGTACTTGTTGTTTCTTGTGTTTTTTATTTAGCTGTATCTCATTGTGGTTTTGATTCGTATTTCCTTGATGTGAGTGATGTTGAGCATCTCTTCATGTGGATGTTGGCCTTCTGGATGTTGTCTTTGGAAAAATGTCTGTTCATGTCTTCTGCCTATTTTTAAATAGGATTATTTGTGGGGTTTTGGTGTTGAATTGTGTAAGTTCTGTATTATGTTTTGGATGCTAACCCTTTATCAGATGTCATTTGCAGATATCTTCTCCCATTCATTAGGTTATCTTTTAGTTTTGTTGGTTGGTTCCTTTGCTGTGCAGAGCTTTTTATTTTGATGTAGTCTCAACAGTTTATCTTTGCTTTTGTTTCCCTTGCCTCAGGAAGCATATTTAGAAAGACATTGTTATGGCCTATGTCAGAGAAATTACTGCCTGTGTGCTCTTTAAGGATTTTTATAGTCTCAGGTCTCACATTTAGGGACTTAATCCATTTAGAGTTTATTTGTGTGTATGGTGTCAGAAAGTTCTTTTGCATGTCCGGTTTTCCAGACACCATTTATTGAAGAGAATGTCTTTTTCTTATTGCATATTCTTTTTTTTTTTTAATTTCTTTTCATTGTTCCAGAATTCATTGTTTATGCATCACACCCAGTGCTACATACAATACACACCCTCCTTAATACCCACCACCAGGCTCACCCCCATCCCCCTCCCCTCCAAAACCCTCAGTTTGTTTCTCAGAGTCCACAGTCTCTCATGGTTCATCTCCCCCTCCGATTTCCCCCAACTCACTTTTCCTCTCCATCTCCCAATGTCCTCCATATTATTCCTTATGCTCCACAAGTAAGTGAAACCATATGATAATTGACTCTCTCTGCTTGACTTATTTCACTCAGCATAATCTCCTCCAGTCCCATCCATGTTGACACAAAAGTTGGGTATTTGTCCTTTCTGATGGAGGCATAATATTCCATTCTATATATGGACCACATCTGCCTTATCCATTTGTCCGTTGAAGGGCATCTTGGTTCTTTCCACAGTTTGGCGACCATGGCCATTGCTGCTATGAACATTGGGGTAGAGATGGCCCTTCTTTTCACTCCATCTGTATCTTTGGGGTAAATACCCAGTAGTACAATTGCAGGATCATAGGGAAGCTCTATTTTTAATTTCTTAAGGAATCTCCACACTGCTTTCCAAAGTGGCTGCATCAACTTGCATTCCTACCAACAGTGTAACAGTATTAAAATAGGTATTAACTTTTCTCCTTTCTCCATATCGTCTTCAACACATGTTGTTTACTGTCTCGTTGATTTTGACCATTCTAACTGCTGTAAGGTGGTATCTCAGTATGGTTTTGATGGGAATCTCCCTTATGGCTAATGATGATGAACCTTTTTTCATGTGTCTGTTAGCCCTTTGTATGTCTTCATTGGAAAAGTTTCTGTTCATGTTCTGTGCATTTTTTTATGTGATTGTCTGTTTTGTGTGTGTTGAGTTTGAGGAGTTCTTTATTGATTTTGGATATCAGCCCTTTGTCTGTACTATCATTTGCAAATATCTTCTCCCATTCCATGGGTTACCCCTTGTTTTGTTGACTGTTTCTTTTGCCATGCAGAAAGAAGCTTTTGCTCTTGATGAGGTCCCAAAAGTTCATTTTCACTTTGTTTCCTTTGCCTTTGGAGACATACCTTGAAAGGAGTTGCTGTGGCCGATGTCAAAGAGGTTACTGACTTTGTTCTCCTCTAGGATTCTGATAGATTCCTGCCTCACCTTGAGGTCTTTTATCCATTTCGAGTTTATCTTTGTGTATGCTGTAAGAGAATGGTTGCATTTCATTCTTCTACACATAATTGTCCAATTTTCCCAGCACTATTTATTGAAGAGACTATCTTTTTTCCAATGTATATTTTTTTCCTGCTTTGTCAAAGATTATTTGACCATAAAGTCAAAGGTCCATATCTGGGCTCTCTACTCTGTTCTACTGGTCCAAGTGTCTGTTTATATTCCAGTACCATGCTGTCTTGGTGACCACAGCTTTGTAGTAAAGCTTAAAATCAGGCCACGTGATGCCCCCAGGTTGTTTTTTGTTTTTTTTTTTTTTTTTCAGCATTTCCTTAGCAATGTGGAGTCTTCTGGTTCCATACAAATTTTAGGATTGTTTGTTCCAGCTCTTTGAAAAATGCCGGTGGAATTTTGATCGGAATGGTATTGAAAGTATAGATAGCTCTAGGCAGTATAGACATTTTAACAATGTTTATTTTTCTGATCCATGAGCATGGAATGTTTTTCCATCTTTTTGTGTCTTCAGTTTCTTTCATGAATGTTCTGTAGTTCCTCGAGTACAGATCCTTTACCTCTTTGGTTAGATTTATTCCCAGGTATCTTATGGTTTATGGTGCTATAGTAAGTGGAATCGATTCTCTAATTTCCCTTTCTGTATTTTCATTGTTAGTGTATAAGAAAACAACTGATTTCTGTACATTGATTTTGGATCCTGCCACCTTAGTGAATTGCTGTATGAGTTCTAGTAGTTTGGGGGTGGAGTCTTTTAGTTTTCCATATAAAGTATCATGTCACCTGTGAAGAGAGAGAGTTTGATGTCTTCATTGCCAATTTGAATACCTTTTATTTCTCTTTGTTGTTTGATTGCTGTTGCTAGGACTTCTGGTACCATGTTGAACAAGAGTGGCGAGAGTGGGCATCCTTGTTGTGTTCCTGAGCTCAGAGGGAAGGCTGTCAGCTTTTCCCCATTAAGGATGATATTTGCAGTGGGTTTTTCATAGATTTTATCAAGTTGAGGAGTGTTCCCTCTATTCCTATACTTTGAATTGTTTAAATCAGGAACAGATGTCTTATTGCCTATTCTTTTCCCCCATTGCATATTCCCTTATTTGTCAAAGATTAATTGGCCATAACATTGTAGGTTTATTTATTTGCATTCTATTCTTTTCCATTGATCTTTGCATCTATTTTTGTTCCATACTGTTTTAATTACTAAAAGCTTTGTACTATAACTTGAAATCTGGAATCGTGATACCTCTAGCTTCATTTTTCTTTTTCAAGATTGCTTTGGCTATTTGGGGTACTTTATGGCTTCTTACAAATTTTAGGATTATTTGTTACAGTTCTGTGAAAAATGTTGTTGGTATATTGATAGGGATTGCATTAAGTGTGTAGATTGCTTTGGGTGGTATGGACAGTTTAACAATATTTGTTCTTGTAGTCTGTGAACACGGAATGTTTTTCCATTTGTTTTTGTCAACTTCGTTTTTTTTTTTTTTTTTTCATCAGTGTTTTATCATTTTTAAAGTACAGGTCTTTCACCACCTTGGTTAAGTTTATTCTTAGGTATTTTACTATTTTGGGTGCCGTTGTAAATGGGAGTTTTCTTGATTTTTCTTTTTGCTCCTTCATTATCAGTATATTGAAATGCAGTGGATTTCTATGTATTGATTTTGTATCTTGCAACTTTACTGAATTGCTTTATCATTTCTAGTAGGTTTTTGGTGGGGTCCTTAGGGTTTTCTGTACAGAGAAGCATGTCATCTGCAAATAGTGACAGTTTTACTACTTCCTAAGTAATTTGGATCCTGGTTATTCTTTTTTCTTGTCTGATTATTGTGGCTAGTACTTCTAGTACTATGTTCAATAAAAGTGGTGGGAGTGGACTTCTTATCTTATTCCTGACCTTAGGGGAAAAGTTCTCAGTTCTCCCATTTAGGATGATATTAGCTGTGGGTTTTTCATATATGACCTTCGTTATGTTGAGATATGTTCCCTCTAACCCTATTTTGTTGAGCATTTTTATCATGAATTGTGGTTGTTCTTTGTCAGATACTTTTTCTGCATCTATTGAGATGATTATATGGTTCTTATCCTTTCTCTTTTTAAAAATTTTTTTAAAGATTTTATTTATTTGACAGAGATCACAAGTAGGCAGAGAAGCAGGCAGAGAGAGAGGAGGAAGCAGGCTCCCTGCTAAGCAGAGAGCCTGATGCGGGGCTTGGCCCCAGGACCCTGGGATCATGACCTGAGCGAAAGGAAGAGGCTTAACCCACTGAGCCACCCAGGCGCCCCTCTTATCCTTTCTCTTATTGATGTGGTGTATCACATTTATTGATTTGGGAATCCAAGAATCCCTTGAATCCAAGAATAAGTCCCATTTGATAGTCCCACTCATTCAAGTCCCACTTGAATGATATTTTTAATGTATTTTTGGATTCAATTTGCTAATATTCTGTTGAGGATTTTTACATCTGTGTTCATCTGAGATATTGGTCCGTCCTCCTTTTCTGTGGTATCTTTATCTGGTGTTGGAATCAGGATAATGCAAACATCATAAAATGAATTTAGAAGTGTTTCCCTTCCTTTTCTGTTTTTTGGAACAGTTTGAGAATAGGTATTAACTCTTCTTTAAATGTTTGGTAGAAATTGCTTGTAAAACCATCTGGTCCTGGAGTTTTGTTTGTTGGGTGTTTTTTGTTTTCTGATTCAATTTCATCGCTAGTAATTGGTCTATTCAAATATTATGTTTCTTCCTGCTTCAATTTTGATAGGTTATATGTTTCTAGGATTAATCCATTTCTTTTAGGTTGTCCAATTTGTTGGCATATGATTTTTTATAATATTCTCTTACTAATCTTGTATTTCTGTGGTGTCAGTTTTATCTTGTCTTTCATTTCTGATTTTCTTTTTTTTTAGTATTTATTTAGTTATTTGTATTGATTGGATGGTCTGGATAAAGGCTTATCAATTTTTTTTTTAAGATTTTTATTTATCTGACACACAGAGATCACAAATAAGCAGAGAGGCAGGCATAGAGAGAGGAAGGGAAGCAGCCTCCCCGCTGAGCAGAGAGCCTGATGTGGGGCTGGATCCCAGGACCCCAAGATCATGACCTGAGCCAAAGGCAGAGGTTTTAACCCACTGAGCCACTCAGGCGCTCCAAGGTTTATATATTTTGTTCATCTTTTCAAAGAAACAGCTTTTGGTTTCTCTGACCTGTTCTATTTTTTTAGTTTCTATATTGTTTATTTCTGCTCCAATATTTATTGCTTCCTTCCTTCTGCTGGTTTCGGTCTTTTTTTTTCCCCCCTAGTTCCTTGAGGTGTAAGGTTAGATTGTTTGGTTTTTTATTTTTCTTCTTGAGGTAGGCCAATATTGCTATGAACATCCCCTCTTAGAACTGCTTTTCCCAGATCCCAAAGATTTTGGACTGTTGTGTTTTCATTTTCATTTGTCTCCATGTATTTTTTCATTTCATGTTTGATTTTTTTTGGTTGACCGTTTTCATTGTTTAGTAACGTTATTTTTTTTAAAGGTTTTTATTTATTTATTTATTTGACAGAGAGAGAGAGAGAGAGAGATCACAAGTAGGCAGAGCAGCAGACAGAGAGAGAGGGTTTAGGAGGTGAGACGCAGGCTCCCTGCTCAGCAGAGAGCCCAATGGGGGGCTTGATCCCAGGACCCTGGGATTATGACCTGAGCCAAAGGCAGAGGCTTAACCCACTGAGCCACCCAGGCACCCTAGTAACATGTTATTTAACCTCCATATATTTGACTCTTTCTACATTTTTTCTTATGGTTGATTTCTAGTTTCATAGCATTGTGTGGTTTTGATCTTTTTAAATTCATACTTGTTACATGATCTGTTGTGGAGAATGTTCTGTGTACTTTTGAAAAGAATGTGTATTCTGCTGGTTCAGGTTGGAGTGTTCTGATTGTATCTGTTAAATCCGTCTGGTCCAGTGTGTCATTCAAAGCCACTGTTCCCTTGTTTTTCTGTTTGGATGATCTGTCCATTGATATAAGTGGGGTGTTAAAGTCCCCTGCTATTATTGTATTACTATCAGTCAGTTCCTTTATGTTTGTTACTAACCGTTTCATGGATCTGGGTGCCCCCATGTTGGGTGCATAAATATTTATGATTGTTCTGTCTTCTTGTTGGAGTGTTCCCTCTATGATTATATAGTATCCTTCTTTGTCTCTTGTTATAGTTTTTGTTCTAAAGTCTGTTTTGCCCAGTGTAAATATTTTTACTCTGGCTTTTTTTTCTAAGATTTTATTTATTTACTTGACAGACGGAGATCATAAGTAGGTAGAGAGGCAGGCAGAGAGAGAGGAGGAAGCAGGCTCCCCACTGAGCAGAGAGCCTGATGCGGGACTTGATCCCAGGACCCCGAGATCATGAACTGAGCCTAAGGCAGAGGATTTAACTGACTGAGCCACCCAGGCACCCCTACTCTGGCTTTCTTTTGACATTCATTTGCATGACAGATGTTTCTCTATTCCCCCATTTTAAGCCTGCCACGTGTCTATAGTTCTGCGATGAGTCTTTTGTAGGCAGCATATAGACGGGTTTTGTGTGTGTGTGTGTGTGTGTGTGTTTAAAGAATTTATTTATTTCAGATAGAGAGCACAAGCAGAGGGAGAGGGAGTCTGATGTGGGGCTTGATCCCGGAACCCCAAGGTCATGACCAGATCCATATGCTTAACTGAACTGAGTCACCCAGGTACCCCTGGTCTTTTTTTTTTTTTTTTTAATAAATTCACTTTGTCACTCTGTGTCCTTTTTAAAAAATTTATTTTATTATTCTTTAAAGATCTTAGATTTAAAAAAAATATTTAAAGATTTTATTAATTTATTTATTAGAGAAAGAAAGCGTGGGCATGTGCCAGCACAGGGAGGAGCAGAGAGGCAGGGGGATGGATGAGCACTCTATGCTGAGTGAAGCCTGATGCTGGGCTCAGTTCCAGGACCCTGAGATCTTGACCTGAACTGAAACCAGGAGTCAGATGCTCAACGGACTGAGCCACCCAGGCACCCCCCTCCCCCACCGTTTGTCTTTTAATTAGAGCATTTATTCCATTTACATTCCAAATAATTATTGATAGGTATGTATTTATTGCTCTTTTGTTACTAACTTTGTGGTTGTTTTTATAGTTCTTCTGTATTCCATTCTTCCCTTGCTCCCCTCTCTAATGGTAAGTCTGCTTTCTTCAGTGATTTACTTGGATTTCTTTCTCTTTTATTTTTGCATATCTGTTACTGGTTTTTGATTTGTGCTTAATAATTGGGTTTGTAAATGACATTTTACATATATAGCAGTCTGCATTAAGTTGATGATTGCTTCATTTTAAACCTGTTCTTCACTTCTCTTTCCCCACATTTTAGGTAGATGGTATCGTACTTTACATTGTTTTATTTTATACATGGCCTGAGTGATTTTTACAGATATACTTATTTTTACTGCTTTTGTGCTTCCTACTTGTTACTCTTACTCATAGTTTTTCCTTTCCACTCAAATAGTCCTCTTTAACATTTCTGGTACTGTTGGTTTAGTGGTCATGCACTCTTATCTCTCCTTTTATTCTGAATGACAGCCTTGCTTGATAGAGTATTATTGGCTGCAGATTTTTTTTCCTTTAAGTGCTTTAAATATATCAGTCTTCTCTATTCTGGCCTGCCTGGTTTCTGCTGAAGAATTAGCTGATAGGCTTATGGAGTTCTCTTTCTCTTGCTACTTTTTTTTTTTTTTTTTAAGATTTTATTTATTTATTTGACAGAGATCACAAGTAGGCAGAGAGGCTGAGAGAGAGGGGAGGAACCAGGCTCCCCGCTGAGCAGAGAGCCTGATTCGGGGCTTGATCCCAGGACCGTGAGATCATGACCTGAGCCGAAGGCAGACCTCCTGATCCACCCAGGCGCCCCATCTCTTGCTACTTTTAAATGCTCTCATTATCACTACTTTTGTGCCATTTTAATTACTTTGTGTCGTGATGTGGGCCACTTTGGGTTGATTTTTTGGGGGGTGTCTGTGTCCCATAGATCTGGATATCTGTTTCCTTGCCCAGACTTGGGAAGATTTCAGCTATTACTTCAAATAAATTTTCTGCCCCCCATTTCTCTCTTCTCCTTCTAAGATTTCTATACTGCAAATGTTATGCTTGATGGAGTCACTGAGTTCCCTGAGTCTGTTCTCATTTTGCGTTTTTTTTTTTCTCTTAACTGCTCAGCCTGATTACTTTCCATTACTCTGTCTTCCAGGTCACTGATTCATTCTTCTGCTTTGGTCCCTGCTGTCTATTCCATTAGTGTATTTTTAATCTCATTTGTTTTGTCCTTCGTCTTTGCTTGGATCTTCTTTATCTCTGTTCAGGGTCTCACTGACATCCTCTACTTTTTTCTCAAATCCAGTGATATGATTATTACTTTAGATTCTCTGTCAGGCATATAACTTATCTCCATTTTGCTTAGGTCTCTTGCTGTGGTTTGGTCTTGTTCTTTCATTTGGGAACTATTTCTCTGTCTCCTCATTTTGTCTAACTCTCTGTGTCTGTTTCTGTGTGTTAGGAGAGTCACCTATGTCTCCTGGTCTTGAAAGTTGTGGCTTTATGAGGATTTCCTGTAGTGTCCTCTAGTGTGGTGTCCCTGTTCTGGAACCTGGTGCCTCAGGGGTGTGTCCTGTGTGTGTTACAGGCACCCTGCTGTGGTGGCTGAGCCCCTTGTGACTTCAGTCCATTCATCCTTAGTGGCTCTCTTTGTTGTGGGCAGTGTTTGGTCCTTGCAGTGTGAGTGGACCCGTCTTGGGCTGCCAGGGCTTGAGTTGAGTGAGAACAGGCATTTGCCAGAGCTGTGGTAGCTCTGAACTTCTGGGTGCTCTGTGTTGTTCCCGGTGAAGCTTTAGTTGGTGGGTGGGACCTGCAGTCAGAGCAGATGTCTGCCTCCACTCCTCTGCTGGGTCAGCAGTCAGACTGGTGTGTGTGGTCATATTCCCCTCACCCCGGGGCAGTAGTCACTGGGAGTCAGGCCAGCCCCTGCCAGGGCTGCTTGCACACTGCCTGGCTTGTGGCCCGGCTTTGAATGGGCCCCATCTAGAAGGGTATTGGAGGCTGTAGATCTGCAGCATGGGGGGCGGGTGTGTGTGTGTGTGTGGTGGGCAGCAGTGTTAGCAAGGTTTGCACACTGCTGGTTTTCTACAGGAGAGGTCCAGAAGTGAACTGAAGCACGCCTGGCTGAAAGGGGCATATGCCTGAAGCCCAGGGTGTGGGAAGGGATGGAAGCAAGTTAGGTAGTGAAAGTCAGCACAGCGCTGGTTCCCACAGATTGCTCTGTATTTATGCTGGGGGGAGGGCAGGGGAGGGATATGGTGCTTGTCAGTTTCTTTGTTCCTGGCAGAGTACCCCAGTGACCCCTGCCCCTCTAGGACCTGCGATTAGTAAATAAATCTCCCTCCCATGGGCCCCAAGCATTTTTCAAATTGCTGTTTCTGTTCTGTATCTCTCTAGGCTATTTGTTGGGCTCTTTCTTTTTTTATTTTTTTTTAAAGATTTTATTTACTTATTTGACAGAGATCACAAGTAGACAGAGAGGCAGGCAGAGAGAGAGGGGGAAGCAGGCTTCCTGGTGAGCAGAGAACCCGATGCGGGACTCGATTCCAGGACCCTGAGATCATGACCTGAGCCGAAGGCAGAGGCTTAACCCACTGAGCCACCCAGGTGCCCCTAGTATTGCATTTAAATGAACACCATACCATACCTCGTTAACTCTTCACCTTCAACTGGGCAGGGTCAGTTTAGGTTTTACTGCATAAACAACAAAATGGCTGTTCAACCAAGGTGGAGCAGCTCTGGCTAAATAGGCCCTTACAGTCCACCTTATTGTTTGGGTTTTTTTTTTTCCCCGTTTCGTTTAGTTTAGTTTTGTGAAATGTACTCAGCCATCCTAAGTCTTTTTTTTTTTTTTTTAAAGATTTTATTTTTATTTATTTGACAGAGAGAGATCACAAGTAGACAGAGAGGCAGGCAGAGAGAGAGGAGGAAGCAGGCTCCCTGCTGAGCAGAGAGCCCGATGCGGGGCTCCATCCCAGGACCCTGAGATCATGACCTGAGCCGAAGGCAGAGGCTTTAATCCACTGAGCCACCCAGGTGGCCCCATCCTAAGTCTTTTAATGAGCATTTAATCCATTTGCATTAAAAGTAATTAATGAAAAGTATGTATTTATTGCCATTTTATTGATTGTTTCCTGGTTGATTTTGTAGTTTCCTTTTTTCTCTTGTGATTTTATGACTTTCTTCCATGTGATGTTTGGATTCCTTTCTCTGTGTGTTTGTCTATTATAGGCTTTTAGTTTGTCGTTACCATGAGGTTCATATATACCAACCTCGTATACAGCAGTCTGTTTTAAGTTGGTGGTTGCGTAAGTTGGCGCATGTTGTAAAAGCACTGCGTTTTTACTCTCGTTCCATGTCTTTGTGATGTCATGTCTTACATCCTTTTATTTTGTATGTCCCTTGAGTAATTATTGTAGATAGAATTGATTTTACTACTTTTTCTTTTAACCTTCATACTGACTTTCTCTGTTATTGATCTGCTATCTGTACCATATGTTTGCCTTTACCAGAGAGATTTTTTTTTTTTTAAAGATTTTATTTATTTATCAGAGAGAGAGGGGGAGAGAGCGAGCACAGGCAGACAGAATGGCAGGCAGAGGCAGAGGGAGAAGCAGGCTCCCTGCTGAGCAAGGAGCCCGATGTGGGACTCGATCCCAGGATGCTGGGATCATGACCTGAGCCGAAGGCAGCTGCTTAACCAACTGAGCCACCCAGGCGTCCCACCAGAGAGATTTTTAAAATGTATTTCTTACTTCTCCTTATGGTGTTTTCTCCTTAAAGAAGTCCCTTTAATATTTCTTGTAGAGCCAGTTAGTGTTGATGCAGTAAGTTCCTTAGCTTTTGCTTTTCTGGGAAACTCTTTACCTCCCCTTCAGTTCTGAATGATAACCTTGCTGGGTAGAGTATTCTTGTTTGTTAGTTTTTCCTTTTAGCACTTTGAATATATTGTGTTTCCCGCTCCTGGCCTGAGAAGTTTTTGTTGAAAAAAATCAGCTGATAATCCAAGGAGTGGGGGGTTCTGCCCTTTTTTTTCCTCTTGGTGCTTTTAAGATTCACACTTTATTTTTAACCTTTTAATTGTAACATGACTTCGCATGGATTTATCTGGGTTTTGGGGGGAATTTTGGGGGGAACTCCATGTGCTTCTTGGACCTGAATGTCTGTTCCCTTCCTCAGGTTTGGGAACTTTTTGGCCATTATTTCTTTAAAAAGTTGTTTGCCTTCTCTCTCTCTCTCTTTTTTTTGGGGGGATCCCTATAATGTGAATGTTAGTATACTTGATGTTGTCATAGAGGTCCCTTAAGCTATCTTGTACTTAAACTTATTATTATTTTCTTTTTTTTTGCTGTTCCTTATGGATGATTTCCACTACCCTGTCTTCCAGACCTCTGATCCGTTTTTCTGTATCTAATCTGCTGTTTATTCCCTCTATTGTATTTTTCATTTCTGTTACTGTATTCTTCAACTGTGTTTGGTACTTTCTTATATTTTCTGTTTGTTGAAGTTCTCAATATGTGCACTTATTTCTTCTCCCTAGGTCAGTGTCTTTTTGACCATTACTTTGAACTGTTTATTGGGTAGATTGCTTATTTCTGTTTTGTTCTTTTTCTGAAGTTTTGTCTTGTTGGGTTTTTTTACATTTTTATTTATTTATTTTTTGTTTATTCTTTGTTGTTGTTGTTCTTTTGTTTGGAACATATATTCTTGTCTCCTCATTTTGCCTGTCTCTGGTTCTGTGTATTAGGTAGTTCGCTATGTCTCCCGGTCTTGAAGGAGTGACTGTATGAAGATGTCCTGTGGGGCACAGAAACACAATCCCCTAGGCCTCCATAGACCGTCGTTGCTCCAGGGCTTTCCCCTGTGTGGGCTGCACGTGACCTTCTGTTGTGGCAGTGCTTGGACTGCAAGTTGTCCTCCCAGCCAGCTGGCTGCCAGGTTCCTCTGGTGGGCGGGGTTATCGCCCCCTTGGCTGTGAGGCCACACAGAAGCACAGGGTTATGTGGGGCTCTCAGCAGCGTGCACACCCTGACACTAGCAGTCTAGAGGACGGATCAGCATGACAGAAGGAGACAGCAAAAATGGCTTGCCACTGGTATCTCAGTCCCGGGGAGAGATCCAGTGTCCCCTGCCTCTCCAACAGGTGGCCCAAAGTTACTAGGGGGTCTCCTTTACCTGTAGTCTCTGTGCTTCTTATCTGGTATTTTTGTGCTGGTTTCTGGGTCAAATGAGTCTGCACAGGCCCTTTAAGAATGGGTTTTCCCTCCCTAGATTCCTATAGTTTGTATGGGTGATTCCCTGTCGGTTTTGAAAGCCAGTTGTTTGAGGGGCCGTCTCATCTGTGCAGGATATAAAGCCTGATGTGAGTTTGAATTTCTCACTCCTCTGAGAAAATTTCCATACCTTTGAGATCTGTCTGGATTGTGCAATGCCATGCCTGGGTGTGGTTTTTCCATTAGTGAGACAAGATTTCTGCCTCGTCTACCTGTCTCAGGCTGTGTCTTGTGGAAGTGCTGTTCATCCAGTTTCCAAGTCCCCCTTTAGAAGGAGGTTTGCCATATGTAGTTGTAGGTTTGTTGTGTCCTTGGGAAGAGGTGAGCTCCGGATCTACCTATGTGGCCATTTTGAACCATCTTCTCTACTAATGTATATTTTAAATCACTATTTCCTGCACTGATGATCCAAAATTATTTATTTATTTTTTAATTACTTTTCAGTGTTCTAGAATTCATTGTTTATACACCACACCCAGTGTTCCATGCAATACGTGCCCTCCACAATACCCACCACCAGGCTCACCCAACCTCCCATCCCCACCCCTTCAAAGATCTCAGATTGTTTTTCAGAGTCCATAGTCTCTCATGGTTCATCTCCCCCTCCAATTTCCCTCAACTCCTTTCTCCATCTCCCTGTGTCCTCCGTGTTATTTTTTTATGCTCCACAAATAAGTGAAACCATATGATAATTGACTCTCTCTGCTTGACTTATTTCACTCAGCATGATCTCTTCCAGTCCTGTCCATGTTGCTACAAAAGTTGGATATTTGTCCTTTCTGATGGAGGCATAATACTCCATAATATATATGGACCACATCTTCCTTATCCATTCATCCATTGAAGGGCATCTTGGTTCTTTCCACAGTTTGGTGACCGTGGCCATTGCTGCTATAAACATTGGGGTACAGATGGTCCTTCTTTTCACTATATCTGTATCTTTGGGGTAAATACCCAGTAGTGCAGTTGCGGGGTCATAGGGAAGCTCTATTTTTAATTTCTTAAGGAATCTCCACACTGTTCTCCAAATTGGCTGCACCAACTTGCATTCCCACCAACAGTGTAAGAGGGTTCCCCTTTCTCCACATCCTCTCCAACACACGTTGTTTCCTATCTTGCTAATTTTGGCCGTTCTAACTGGTGTAAGGTGTTATCTCAATGTGGTTTTAATGTGAATCTCCCTGATGGCTAGTGATGATGAACATTTTTTCATGTGTCTGATAACCATCTGTATGTCTGCATTGGAGAAATGTCTGTTCATGTCTTCTGCCCATGATTACCTGTTTTGTGTGTGTTGAGTTTGAGAAGTTCTTTCTAGATCCTGGATATCAGCCTTTTTTTTTTTTTAAGATTTTATTTATTTATTTGACACAGAGAGATCACAAATAGGCAGAGAGTCATGCAGAGAGAGAGAGAGAGAGGAGGAAGCAGGTTCCCTGCTGAGCAGAGAGCCTGATGCAGGACTCGATCCCAGGACCCTGATATCATGACCTGAGCCGAAGGCAGAGGCTTACCCTACTAAGCCACCCAGGCACCCGGATATCAGCCTTTTGTCTGTACTGTCATTTGCAAATATCTTCTCCCATTCCATGGGTTGCCTCTTTGTTTTGTTGACTGCTTCCTTTGCTGTGCAGAAGCTTTTGATCTTGATGAAGTCCCAAAAGTTCATTTTTGCTTTTGTTTCCTTGGCCTTCGGAGACATATCTTGAAAGAAGTTGCTGTGGCTGATATCGAAGAGGTTACTGCCTATGTTCTCCTCTAGGATTCTGATGGATTCCTGTCTCACGTTGAAGTCTTTTATCCATTTCAAGTTTATCTTTGTGTACGGTGTAAGAAAATGGTCAAGTTTCATTCTACATATAGCTGTCCAATTTTCCTAGTACCATTTATTGAAGAGACTGTCTTTTTTCCACTGTATATTTTTTCCTGCTTTGTCAAAGATTATTTGACCATAGAGTTGAGAGTCCATATATGGGCTCTCTACTCTGTTCCACTGGTCCAAGTGTCTGTTTTTATGCCAGTACCATGCTGTCTTGGTGATCACAGCTTTGTAGTAAAGCTTGAAATCAGGCAACGTGATGCTGCCAGTTTTGTTTTTCTTTTTCAACATTTCCTTAGCAATTCTGGGTCTCTTCTGATTCCATACAAATCTTAGGATTATTTGCTCCAGCTCTTTGAAAAATGCTGGTGAAATTTTGGTCGGAATGGCATTAAAAGTATAGAATCCTCTAGGCAGTATAGACATTTCAACAATGTTTATTCTTCCGATCCAAGAGCATGGAATGGTCTTCCATCTTTTTGTGTCTTCGATTTCTTTCATGAGTGTTCTGTAGTTCCTCAAGTACAGATCCTTTACCTCTTTGGTTAGGTTTATTCCCAGGTATCTTAGGGCTCTTGGTGCTATAGTAAATGGAATCGATTCTCTAACTTCCCTTTCTGTGTTTTCGTTGTTAGTGTGTAAGAAAGCAACTGATTTCTGTACATTGACTTTGTATCCTGCCACCTTAGTGAATTGCTGTATGAGTTCTAGTAGTTTGGGGGTGGAGTCTTTTGGGTTTTCCATATAATGTATCATGTCATCTACTAAGAGAGAGTTTGACGTCTTCATTGCCAATTTAGATACCTTTTATTTCTTTGTTGTCTGATTGCTGTTGCTAGTACTTCTAATACTGTCTTGAACAAGAGTGGTGAGATTGGACATCCTTGTCCTGTTCCTGATCTCAGCGGGAAGTCTGTGAGCTTTTTCCCATTGAGGATGATATTTGCTGTGGGTTTTCATAGATAGCTTTTATGAAGTTGAGGAATGTTCCCTCTATCCCTATACTTTGAAGTGTTTTAATCAGGAATGGATGCTAGATTTGTCAAATGCTTTTTCTGCATCAATTGAGAGGACCATGTGGTTCTTCTCTCTTCTCTTACTGATTTGTTCTACCACATTAACTGATTTGCGAATGTTGAACCGTCCTTGCAACCCAGGGATGAATCTCACCTGGTCGTGGTGGATGATCTTTTTAATGTGCTGTTGGGTCCTATTTGCTATTTGCTAGGATCTTGTTGAGAATCTTAGTGTCATCAGGGATATTCATCAGGGATTTTGGCCTGAAATTCTCCTTTTTGGTGGGGTCTTTGCCTGGTTTGGGGATCAGGGTAATGCTGGCTTCATACAAAGTCTGGAAGTTTTCCTTCTGCTTCCATTTTTTGAAACAGCTTCAGGAGAATAGGTGTTATTTCTTCTTTGAAAGTTTGGTAGAATTCCCCAGGGAATCCGTCAGGTCCTGGGCTCTTGTTTTTTGGGAGGTTTTTGATCACTGCTTCAATCTTGTTACTAGATGTCGGTCTATTCAGATTGTCAATTTCTTCCTGGTTCAATTTTGGAAGTTTATAGTTTTCCAGGAGTGCATCCATTTCATCTAGTTGCTTAACTTATTGGCATATAACTGTTGATAATAATTTCTGATGATGTTTCTGTTTCCTTGGTGTTAGTTGTGATCTCTCCCTTTTCATTCATAATTTTATTAATTTGAGTCTTCTCTCTTTTCTTTTGGATTAGTGTGGCCAATGGTTTATCGATCTTATTGATTCTTTCTAGTTTCATTGATGCGTTCTATTTCTCTAGTTTCTATCTCATTGATCTCTGCTCTAATCTTGAGTATTTCCATTCTTGTGTGTGGAGTCGGCTTAATTTGTTGTTGATTCTCCAGTTCTTTAAGGTGTAGAGATAGGTGGTATATTCTGGATTTTTCAATTTTTTGAAGGGAGGCTTGGATGGCTATGTATTTCCCCCTCAGGACCTCCTTTACTGTGTCCCATAGGTTTTGGACCGAATGGTCTTCATTCTCATTGGTTTCCATGAATTGTTTAAGTCCTTTGTTTTCCTGGTTGATCCAAGCATTCTTAAGCAAGGTGGTCTTTAGTTTCCAGGTGTTTGAGTTCCTTCCAAACTTTTCCTTGTGGTTCAGTTCCAGTTTCAAATCATTGTGATCTGAGAATATGCAGGGAATAATCTCAGTCTTTTGGCATCAGTTGAGCCCTGAATTGTGACCCAGTATGTGGTCTGTTTTGGAGAAGGTTTCATGTGCACTCACGAACAAAATTATTTAGTGTGCACGTATACAATGAAAGAATTGGGGTCACAGCTTTGATTGTAATATCCTATTATCTGGTAGATATAAGTAAAATAATTTGTAATTTAAATTAAAAATGGTTAAAAAGAAAAATAGTGCATGCTAATTTTTCTTTCTTTTAATTTTACATAGGGCAAGAGCATCAGTTTCAATCTGGGAAGCCTTTAAATGAAACTTGCTTAAAGTCTTAGGTCCTACACAAAGGAGAGACCTCAACCAACATTAAGGTGGAAAAGAGTGATGTTGTCCTTGACAAACCTGCAGAATATCATCTATAACCCGGTAAGTGATTGCTATACTTTTTATCTGTGGCGGGATTTAGAGTAAATCCAATTGGATACTAATTGTCCATTGCTGGGGAGAAGAGAACATCAAATTCAGTAAACATATGGAAAGGGACTGTGACAGGGACTGTGGTGGAGCTCAGTCTAGTGGAGGACGAAGTCACGGTGACAATACAGGGTGGTGAGGACGTGTTCTGAATGGAGAGCATGGGGGTACAGTGCAGGGAAGCCAACTTTGGTGGTTTTGGGAAGATAGTCACAGGACATAATTTTCAAAGGAAAATGGATTCATTGCTCTACAAATTTTTAATTTTCTTTTTTCATTAGACCTGGTTCCTGAGAAGTAAATGTCTCAGCTTTTCCCTCTGCCTTTCAAATACTGTTTCGTACTTGTATGGGGAAAAGGTCAAAAGCTAGGGGGAAGATGGCGAAAGAGAATAATTAGGATCTTGTGGTCCAAGAACCCCAGTGACTGCAATTGCTGGAAGTTTCAGGAACATCCTGGGAAGTAATGAACTTGTTTTAGTTTTATGTGGTGGCAACAATCTTTAGAAATGTCTGGTTTCCACATATCTGAAGCTGAATCCTGAATTTAGGTCTGAAGTAGAGTTGCTGCTTTTCTTTTGTAACCATCCTCCTAGGAGACTGGTGGGCAAGAGAGACAGGGTGTGAGTCCTTGAAGCAGGTAAGCCAGTCTCATTAGTGTTTGTGGTCCCCTTTTTTTGTTACTTACTTTCTAGTTGTAATTCTCTTTTATCCAGGTTTTGATGTCATTGTGCAGAGCAGGGACAACCAGCACTCAAGCAAGTTCCATTTTAGAAGAAATAGCCTTAGTAGTAGGAAGACCGAGTTTGAAGTCATTGAGACATTTAAAATGATTTTCGGTATCTTCAAGTTAAAAATATCTCAAGGTTGGGGATGCCCAGGTAGTTCAGTTGGTTAAGTGTCTTGATCTCAGCTCAGGTCTTGATCTCAGGGTGGTGAGTTCAAGCCCCACCCTGGGCTCCATGCTGGGCGTGGAGCCTACTTAAAAAACAACAGCAACAACATCTCAAGGTTGTAGATGGACTTTCTGCAAAGATTAAAAAAAAAAAAAAAAAAAGCTGTCCACAAGGGTGCCCGGAGTACAGTCCTGGCTCCTGCCAGGCGGCGGAAGGGATGGTCGGGTGACGCTCTGCAGTTCTGCCCTTTCTGCACGAAGGTTCCTCATTGGAGTGCAATTTAGAGTCATTTTTTAGACTAAAATCCCTGTGCACCCTGGTATAAGCACACCAATGATTCCTGTAATTTCTGGGTTTAGCACATTCAGCTGAAGGGTCGAAACAAGAGTACACTGACGTTCATTTCCTGCTGAAGGGCCCAGAGACAGTGCTGCTCCAGGGCGGGAAATAGCCAGGGTGTCCATGTGGCCTCGCTGCTGCTCTGAAGGTAGTTTATGGTGACACATTCCTTGACAGTAAAGATTTTTGGCAGATAGCCTTTCTTTCTTTTCCTTTTTTTTTTTTTTTTTTTTTTTTTAAGATTTTCTGTTTTGTAGTCTGTTTTCACAAGCAGAAAAGGGTAGAGATAGAAAGATTGACCTGAATAGCAAAAATGACATTTTGCTGGGGCGACACGTCCTACTCTTGATTTTGGCTCAGGTTGTGATCTCAGGGTCATGAGATCGAGCTCTGCATTGGGCTCTGTGCTCGGTGCAGAGTTTGCTTGGGATTCTTTCTCTCCCTACTCCCCAACCTCCCCCATGCTTTTCTCTATTTCTGTCTCTCAATCTCTCTAAAATAAGTAAATCTTTAAAAAAAAATGACATTGTGCTCCGTCTTTAACTTATTAAAGAAATATTCATAGCACCAAGTGCTCACACTGCTACGCTCACTAACAAAATAACTGTAGTGCAAGAAAATAGTTCTTGTTAAGTCTAGGTTGTACAGTATCCTAATAGATTGACTTAGAATCTCTAAATTACTCGGCAGCCTCTATTTCTTTTACCCGTTGTGTTTTGAACAGTGGAAGGGCAGCTAGCTGCAGATGGGAGAAGAGCTTAAGCAGCGCGGACACTCGTGTGTTCGTTGACTTATCAGGAAGACACAGAAACTACTACCTTTTAATTTTTCTTAATGTTTCTAAAGTTTCCATCCACTGTGGCAGCAGATTCTGTCCACATTGTCTTCTTGGCAAAAGCAGAGTGCACTGTGTAACTGTTCTGTGTGCTTTCTTATACCTAATACATTTCACTGATTGCTGTTTATGCAGTTCTTAATCTGTGACCGAGTGTGAGCTGGTTAAGACGCTCTTTAGCAGTGACTCACACTGGCGGTTAACATTCATTCCACCTGGTGCCAAAACATGCTTCCAGTCTCCTTGGGAACCTCGCTTCCACATTTATCCTTCTCTCCTTTGTATTCTGAGTAGCCCCCTTTCTGCCTTACCACTGAATCTTAAAACACAAAAGAGTAAAATCTTTTTTTTAATAGTTTTTTTTTTCCAAGATTTTATTTATTTGACAGAGATCACAAGTAGTCAGAGAGGCAGGCATGGGGGTGGGGGAAGCAGGCTCCCTGTTAAGCAGAGAGCCCGATGCGGGACTCAGTCCCAGGACCCTGAAATCATGACCTGAGCTGAAGGCAGAGGCTTGACCCACTGAGCCACCCAGGTGCCCCAAAAGAGTAAAATCTTAACCTCCATGGTCTCATCCAGCCCCATGTCCTTCTTGTTCTCCCCTTGCAGACTAGTGTCCTGAGACAGCATCGGTTCTGCAGTCTTCATTCCTTCACCACAGCTCTGCCCTCTGATTTTTTTTTTTTTAACTCTTAATTTCCTCTTTGTCTTTACTAGTCATGTCTTTTCCATTTTTTGTCTTTACTGATCACTGTTAGACCTTCTGAGTATGTACACAGTATGTGAGCAGTTCTGGCCTTTTACCTAATGCTCTTAGATGCTCTGCCGGCCTTTCCGGACTGAGCAGTTTATAACTAAAGTCATGTCTCCCTCCCCGAATCAGCTTCCCTTTTGCGGGTTTCCATTTCTTTCCATGCCTTTCTGCTGTTTAATTATGCCTCCCCCCATGCTGCCAAGCCCTGAATAGTTTGAGGATAATCTGTGTTCCAAATTTAATTTCATTTATGTCAAACCCAGTGGCTTTTCCCTTTTTTATTAGTATTTTTAAAATCTAATGATAGTATGCATAAATCATTTTTAAAAATTCAAACTGTATTTAAGGGTTACATTAAGCCATAAATTTTCCTTCTGCCCTGGTGCTTGGTTCCCCTCCCTAAAGGCAACCATATTTACCAGTTTTTTGTATATCTTTTCTGAGAATACACATGAATATCCCAGAGTGTGTGTTGTATCACTTTTGTTGATCCTGTTTCTTCACTACAGACCTCGTTTTGTGGTGCTTCTCGCAAAGTGAGGGTCTGTGGTAGGCCCACGTCAGGCCTGTCAGCACCATTTTCCCAACAGTGTTTGCTCTCTTCGTGTCTATGTCACAGGTTGGAAATTCTTGGAACACTTCAGACTTTTTCATTATTATCATTTCAATTCCAGTGATCAGTGATTACAACCTGCTGAAAGCTCAGATGATGGTTTGCATTTTGTTAGCAGTATTTTTATTTTTTACTTTTATTTTTTAAAGGTTTTATTTTTAAAGATTTTATTTATTTATTTGACAGAGATCACAAGTAGGCAGAGAGGGAGAAGCAGGCTCCCCGCTGAGCAGAGAGCCCAACTCAGGGCTCGATCCCAGGACCCTGGGATCATGACCTGAGCCAAAGGCAGAGGCTTTAAGCCACTGAGCCACCCAGGTGCCCCTGTAGCAGTATTTTTAAATTAAGACTACTTTTTGTTTTTAGTGCCATTGCACACTTAATAGACTGTGGTATCATGTAAATACAACTTCTTCCTCCACTGGGAAACAAAACAGCATATCTAAAGAGCTTTACTGCCCTCTGCACTTTACTGAAGTGGTCCGGAAGCTGAGGCCACAGTCTCTCCGAGTGTGCCTGCATAGACACTGCTCTGTGTGCTGCTTCCCCAGTGAATGCGTTTTGGAGATTTCAGTACATGTGGCACTGCCTCGCGTATCTTTCTGGCTGCACGACTGGCTCGTGGTATGGGTGTACTGTCGCTTATTCAGCCAGTTTTCTTTAAAGGACTGTTGGCTTTTGTGATGATTCCATGAAAATACCATCAGTGCTATGGGGTACAGCCTGGTGTATGCCTCAGTTTTATAGGGTCAGTCTGTAAAAGTGGAATCACTGGATCAAAGGGCATGATACCCCCTTTGTTATCTTTTTTAAAAATCTTCCTTATTTATCCATGTTAAGAATTTTGACAGCCTTCCCATGTGGAAATTGACCTCCTTGATGTGTCTAGCTGACTGGGCTTTCTCTCCTTTCTCTTCCCATCCCCCGCATCGAGGTCCCCGACACACACACCCAGGTGTGATGACTCACTGGCACAGAGTCCTACTCACGGCTGTGATTTATTACCACGAAACGATACAGAGCAACGTCACTAAGGGAAAGGCACCTGGGGCGAAGTCCAGGGGAAACCAGGTGCGGGGTTCCGCAGGCCCTCCCCCAGTGGGCTCCCCTGGACCCACTGAAACCCCCCAGCAAAAAGCTGTGCATGTGAAATGCCTCCCACCGGAGAAGCTTGCACATGGCTTGCAGTTTAAGTACAGGACACCACCCTTAGCCGTGTGGGTGGTGGGTGCGCTCCCCAGATCCAAGTTCCTAGACCCCAGCCAGGGCCAACCTCGTCAGGAGGCCTTGCAGCGCTGGCAGTCTGTGAACTCCCTTCTGCATAGTCCCTCAGTTTACAAACCATTTTATAAACCTTTGCCCCAGCTTTTCCATTCTCTTAGGTTTCATGCCTTGATACCTTCAGTAACCCTCTCTTCTTGGACTCAGAGCATGAGTCCTGGCCTCTCAAATCCCGTGTGGTCCTTGTATCCGCTATTCCTTTCGGTGTATGTGCTCTTAGCTGTTCTCCCAACCCATCACACTAGACATGTTCAAAATGATACTCCTCTTCCTTCTGAAATTGGTTTCCTCCTCAGTTTTACCATGTTAGATGGTGGCCCTCTATAGATCGTTCCCTTGGAAGTAGTTCTTGTGTGTGTCTCTTCCTCCCTCCGTCTCCCCATGTCTGCTGCCATCAGCCTCGCTTATCCTTATCTCCGGCTCCCTAAAGTAGCCACTCTCCCCGTGAATGCCCAATGCTCCACTGTGCTGTTCCCAACTGGACTGCATCCCCAAGCCCTGCTTTCATGATCTCATTCTGCAGTCTGACCCTCTGTCTTGAACTCTCCCCCACCCCCATTTAATTTTTTCAAAGATTTTATTTGTCAGAGTAGAGAGCGAGCACAAGCAGGCGAAGCAGTGGGCAGAGAGAACAGCAGGCTCTTTGCTGAGTAAGGAACCTGGGACTCTATCCCAGGACCTTGGGATCATGACCTGAGCCAAAGGCAGACATTCAACCAAGCCACCCAGGCATTCTGTACTGCTCCCTTACTGCCTATGTCTGCCAGATCTGTTTCATCTTTTCCTGCCTCTTTGCTTTTGTAGATGAGCATGTCTTCCTGAACTGGCTTTCCCCTCCTAAATGCCAGCTCATATCACACCTCCTTAGAAACTGTATTTGGGCAACCTAGAGCACCGATTTGGCCTCTTCTGCCCTATATTTGAAGGTGTTGAGCTTCGAGTTTGCAGCTGCAAGCACAGGAGCCAGTCTGAGCAGAAAAGGCATTATTCACTGACACGCAATAGTTCTGAGAATCTCTAGCAGGACTGAAGAACCACACTTGGCAACTACAGAGTCACAGACAACTCGCAAAGTCGTGCTGTACGACTGTTACCCCTCTTCCCCCAAGATGGTCCCCTTGCACTGGCAGCTCCACCTGGACCAGCTGTGGAGCATGTTCCAACCCCAGGGAGCGCTGCCGCCCACCTGCCGAACCAGCACTCTGATTCTGGCTTCTTGCCCTGGTTCTGACTTCCCGTCTGGGGAGGTTCTGGCAGTCCCAAGTGACGGGGATTCATCCCATGCCCTTGCCCTTCCCTGCAGTCTGGATGAGGTTGAGGGAGGATCTTCCAGATACGGGAGAAGACTGTGATTCTGAACAGCCAGAGTATCCCATTTCCACGGGGCTCCGACTTTTCCCCAGCTGCGTTATAAGCTCCTCCCGGACAGGACTCATGTACTTCTTTTAGCTGCAGCCGCCGCCTAGGCCTTTGTGGGTAGCAGACATCACGGAAGTAATCCTACAACAGGTAGAGCAGGATGAGACAGCTAGGACGTTCCGGCAGGTAACACTAAACCCAAGTATGGCTTCGGCTTACAGTATTGTCTCCAGTGTGATCAGAACTGGCTTTTAATTTTTTTACATAAATTATTCATGAAACATCCGGAGCCTGACATTTGCCTGCAAAACAATACCCTTCTCCCTTTCTGCAGAGTGCTGAGTTCAAGGAGTGGGCTGCAGAGCCTTTTGTGTCACTCACACCGCCCCAGTCACCTGAGTATGACTGACACCGTGGAGGGCGCTTTCCTATGTAGAAAGTGTTCATGCGGACAGCTGAAACAGCAGATGGCGAAGGTGTTCAGCACTGTTTTTTCTCAAGACTGGAACAATTTATTAACAACTGGGGAGAACTGATTAGCAGTGACGGGAATAGATTACTGGTCTCAAAAAGTTTCCAAACCTTAAGTTAAATATAGAATAAAAACTTGTTATAAAAGTATAAATGGGGGCACCTGGGTGGCTCAGTGGGTTAAGCCTCTGCCTTCAGCTCAGGTCATGATCTCAGGGTCCTGGGATCGAGCCCTACATTGGGATCTCTTCTCGGTGGAGAGCCTGCTTCCTTCTCTCTGCCTGCCTCTCTCCCTATTTGTGATCTCTCTCTGTCAAACAAGTTAATAAAATCTTTAAAAAATATATATATATAAATGCTTATCATAGAGATCTGCAAAATATAAAAATACATGAAGAAAATTAAGATCCCATTCCTTAAGAAAACTATTGTTAACATTCTTTCATTACAGTGGTTTTTTATTTTTATGTTTATCATTACTTAATTAAGATCATACTGTGTCTAGTTCTACAGGCTTTTTTCTCACTAATATTTATATCCCTAACCTTTTTGCATCCTTCTGCATAAATACAGTTGAAATGTATATAAAATTCGAAGTCATGAAGACTGTTCAGTTGATTAAGAGGTTCACCCTGCGAAGGGTGCTGCTGGCTATTCCTGGAAATGGCCGTGGCCCAGATCAGTGTGGAAGTGTAATTCCTTCCGTATCCTCTCCACGCAAAACCCAGCAACTCTGGTGTGTGGCAGTAGCCTCCTGTGCGTGTCTTGTGTTTTCTGGTGTGATGGGCTTTGTTCCTCCCACCCACCTTGCTCTCAGCAGTTGTCACGACACTAGGTGACAGCTGGCTTCAGTCATTTCCTGCTGTGCTCGGCCATCACTCGGCTCACTGGTCAAGGCAGCAGCACGCTCGTTGAGCAGCTGCCGCTCCACGGCAAATGTGTGGCTTGCCGGAATCCAGTTTCTGGGCTGACGAGCACTCACTCCTCACCATGTAACCACTGATCATCTCCTGACCCCAGTTGTGGGCGCCTAAAGGTGCCGACTGAGGCCTGCCCTGCGCAGCTTAAAATTGAGGCAGCGTCTCATGTGCTGTGAGGGATCATTGGAGAGGGGTTAAGTCTGTTGGCCCATGGAGTCTGAAAAAAGCTTCATGGAGGAGATGGCCCTTGAGCTGAGATTTTCCGTTTAGGAGCAACCAATCTACAACTACCTTTTTTTTTTTTTTAAGATTTTATTTATTTATTTATTTGACACAGAGAGAGGTCACAAGTAGGCAGAGAGGCAGGCAGAGAATGAGGGGGAGGCAGGCTCCCCGCCGAGCAGAGAGCCCAATGTGGGGGCTCGATCCCAAGACCCTGGGACCACGACCTGAGCCGAAGGCAGAGGCCCAACCCACTGAGCCACCCAGGTGCCCCTCTACAACTACTTTTATGTGCCCTCTCATTTTAGGTCTTATTTCTTGATGATTAGGGCTACCGTGGATAGACTTGAGCATTTTTATCATAACTGGAGTGAGCTTGGTGTAGGGCATGATGGCGTCTGGCCTGCTTGTCTTGCTCAGATGTCCCTGAGTAGAAGGGGCAATGGTCGTGATGCAGGAAACACAGCCAGTGGGTGGGGAGGATGGTGGGTCCGCTCTGGGGAAAGGGAGTGACAAGATCTGATAGTGTGTCCCAACCCAGACAGAAAGGCTGAATTCCAGGTGGTAAGGGGGCAGGCAGAGACCTGGATACTGTGTTACAACCTAAGTCTGCAGACTGGACCAGGCCAGGCCAGGCGGGTTCTAGGCCTTGAGAGACCGTAGGCATCCTAAGATCACATGGTTCTGATTGCCAGCAAGAGTCTGGAAGCCTGGCAGGGAAGATTAGACACTCAGATCCCAGGTGTGGAGAAGGGACTATGTTTGGAGCCCCCTCCCCAGGCAGTAAATGAATGTTGCTGCCTCCATCAACATGGGCTTGGGGCCTTGCATGGTCTCAGTTTCACGTTCAGATCATTAGTGGAACTTTAGGGGAAAGGGAGGGGGAGGGGGAGAGAACTTCCAGCAAGTTGTTTCTTATGTTAGCAGAATTATCCTATTAAGTAGACATTTTATTTCACAAAACCCCCAGCCAAATAAAAAGTTCTATGAACTTCCAGCTGTGTCTTTCTCTAAAGAACTCCCAAGATGTTTCAGATCCTGTCACTATCCTGTTTGAATAGTGACTTGGAAAATGCTAGATTCTGAGATTTACATGCATACTTTCAAAAATGTAGTCTTTGTTTTCTGTAAACATCCACTTGTTAAAATTATTTTTTCCTAGGTAATCCCCTATGTTGGAACCATTCCTGGGCAGTTGGAGCCTGGAACTTTGATTGTAATACGTGGGCATGTTCCCTGTGATTCGGACAGGTAAAGCCATCATGTTAGATGAAAAAGGAACAAGATTGAACTTTTTGTGGGGAGACTGTTTTGGTACTTTGAGGCCTGGTTTTGCTTTCATCAACAGCCCAGGTGCTGAGGAGATGGGAATGAGCGGCTGAGATAAAGTTCACTTGGATGTTTTATTTTATTGCTGTAAAGTACTAGAGATCTAGTTAGCAATGGGAATTGTGGTCAGACCCCAGGGACAAGGTCAAGTTGCAGTGTAACATTCCCACAGCATTGCTTATGATTCCTTCTGGGCGAGTTGTCTGATGTTTTGTCAGAGTTGTTTGCTCTGATACAAACTGGATGAGGCTGTCTTGAGTTCGAGCTGGGCCAGCTCTGAGGCACGGATGACAGCGGTTTAAGTAAGAAGTGAAAGGTCTGAAGAAGATAGCCCACATGTTTCTAGGGAGTTCTGTAGAATCTAGAGAAGCAGGCCTCTCCCAGCTCACGGTTCTGCTGTCCCTTGGGTTGGGTCCTTTTTCTCATGGTTAGTGGCAGCTAGAAACCTAGCCCTCACACCACGTTTTGGGTAGCTGGGTGGGTGCCTGTGGGGTTTGAGGGGAGTGGGCAGGGGAGGGGAGTGGACAAAAGACAGATGCCGGCTGACTGGGGCCATTCTCAGGAGTCTTCCCTGAGCATCTGCACCTCAGTAGAACCTCTGGTACCGGAGGCCACCTGCCTTCCAGGGAGGCTGGAAAAACGTGGGCTCTTGCTCTGCGTAGACAGGGCCCCAGCCCCAGCCCAGGGCTCTGCACTGAGGAAGGAAAGGAAGATTCTGTAAGAAGGTATTTAGGCCACCTGGGTGAGTGAACAGAGGATCAGTCCTAGGTCTCTGAGGCTGGAGTTTTGTGCTTGCTGGGCTTTCCCCTGCAGCCTCCTTCTGGGCTCCCACACGGCCCTTTGCTCCTTGCTCTCGCAGGTTCCAGGTCGATCTGCAGTGCGGGAGCAGCGTGAAGCCGCGTGCCGACGTGGCCTTTCATTTCAATCCACGCTTCAAGTGGTCTGACTGCATCGTGTGCAATACTCTGAAAAATGAAAAATGGGGATGGGAAGAGATCACCTACGATGTGCCTTTCAAAAAAGAAAAATCTTTTGAAATTGTGATTATGGTGTTGAAAGATAAATTCCAGGTAGGTTTTGGAGAAAGAAGGTGGAATCCTCATTAATGACCATAAGCGCCCAGGGCAGCTCTGCATGTCCATGAACTCATCCTTTGTTATTTTAACTCCGAGAAAAAAAGCAGCTCCAGCCTTTGGCTCGAAAGCACGGGCCAGGGGAGTACCTGAATGTGAGCTGGGGCACACCTGTGTCTGCCTTTGGTGTTTCATCGGAATATGTGTCCAGGGCAGCCAGGCCTTTTTATTCGATCCTATTTCTGCTAGCATGACTGAGCTTAGATTCAAATCAGCACAGCATCCTCTAACTGGGATAGTAAACCGTGATCACCGTGACCCAGATGTGGGGCATCCGGAACTCACAGATGAATAGGGAATCAGAGTTAAGTCTCACCACAAGTTCTTTAGGATCATGAGATTTTAGATGCAGAGGAGTTCGTAGAAGTCCTGCGCATAGTAAATACCAGCGCTGGCTCCAAGTGGTAAAGACCCTGCCCGTACTAGCATGTAGGGGTGAGGCAGAAGGTGGCCCTGGAGGCTTTGGATAGGGCGCACTGGCCCGCAAGCCCCATGGAGCCTCGAACTCCCAGACCTGAGATCCGCTCGCCTTCGAGGGAAGATTCCCCATCTCTGGTGCTGGTCCTTTCTGTCCTTCGGGATATGCTCCCAAGACAACGCCCCTGAATCGCCCAGTTGCCATTTATCCCTCCTTTGCCTGGCTTTCTGAGCACTAGTGTCTACAACTTTCTTTAAAACACTCCTTCCTGGGACGCCTGGGTGGCTCAGTTGGTTAAGCAGCTGTCTTCGGCTCAGGTCATGATCCCAGCATCCTGGGATCGAGTCCCACATCGGGCTCCTTGCTCGGCAGGGAGCCTGCTTCTCCCTCTGTCTCTGCCTGCCATTCTGTCTGCCTGTGCTCGCTCACTCTCCCTCTCTCTCTCTGACAAAATCTTTAAAAAAACAAAACAAAACAAAACACACTCCTTCCTGTACTGCGGTGCCTTCTTCTGGTTTTCTTTTACCCAACCAGTGGGATTTTAAGCTCCTGGAGGTCGGGGAATGGTCTGCATGTGGCCTGTGTTCTCCTGACATTCCCTGTCTGGGAGGGAGGGCCCGGGAGCCGAGTGGTGTGGGTCCCTGCTGGCAGGCCTGGTGCTGCAGGATGCTCGGGAGTGACTTTCTGGTCTCCTCCCAGCAGCAGCCCTTGCCTTGAGGGTGAGCCTTTTCCCACTTACAGTAGATATTGAAGCTGAACTGAGTAGCTGGCCCATGTGTGTTCATTCAGCAGACACAAGATTTACTGAGCGCCTGTGGTGTGCAGGGTGTCTTCCTTAGAGTGTGGTCCTCTAGGACAGCGGGCAGGGTGGCAGGCTTGCAGGACGAGGGGATCGGGAGACTTTGAAGCCCAGTGTCTCATGTATATGCACGGGGACACACATGAGTATGCACATCTGTATTCATGAATGCGTAATTTGTCGGTGGACGGGGAGGGTCCATGGTTGTTCCTCAGAGGAAGTTAAGAAACATTGCTAATATTATGGATGCTTTCAGTCAGTTTGGTCAGACATGGAATGTACAGACCTGTGAGAGAAGACACTAAACCCAAGTAAACATGATTTAAATTTGGATGCATTAATAAATGTATTAATTGGTTTTTTTGTTCTGTTTTTTTTTCTGGGGGTGCTGGGCTGTCTTCTCTGTCCATGTAGGTGGCTGTAAATGGGAAACACATACTGCTCTATGCCCACAGGATTAGCCCAGGGAAAGTAGACACTCTGGGCATTTATGGCAAAGTGAATATCCACTCAGTTGGTTATAGCTTCAGCTCGGTGAGTACCCTTCCACCGCTGGGCTCTTCTTCGCTGATGTCTTCTGATGAAACGGTAGGAAATATCTTTAGTGTCTTCTGTTAAGGTAAAAATTCTGTAAATGTTTCCGTCATTACTGTATTAATTTCTTGGAAGTGAATCTTTCAGACTGGTAGTTTGCTATGTCCGGGCCAGGGCTTCAGTGTCTGTAGGATCTCAAATCTTGTATGGCTCTGACAACAACAAAACCCAAAACCCAAAACAGTGACTACAAAACAAAACAAAAACCCTTTTTAACAGGGGCAAATTCCTTGACACAGGAATATAATGGAGGATTTGTCAAAGATCAGTTCCTAGAAGTAGAAAGTCTGAGTCAAAGGTATTTGCATTTTAAGTTACAACTGATAGCAGCTGGAGGGCTGGCGAGCTCACCCTCCAGAAAGCTTTCCAGGAATGTTACAGTCTGGGCAGCCGTGCCCGCTCGCCCACATTCTTCTCGATGCTCATTCTTAGTCTCTGTAATGCTTGCCAGTCTGACTGGGGGGGTGGGGGGAGGACCCTTACGTTAAGTACATTTTTGGATTGTAATTTTCAAGCATATTTTCATGTTTAGTACTATTTATAATTGTTTTTGATATGTCAGGGAGGGTTGTATTTAGAATTCTGATGGATGTTAAAAATTAATCTTATCTTCAGGATTTCAGAAGTACCCAAGCATCTACTCTGGAACTGACAGAGATAAGTAAAGAAAATGTAAATATTACATCTTTTAATGAACTACCAGTTTGAAAATGTTCTTTTAGTTATCATGTAAATCAGGTGGTAGGCTGAGTTTTTAAAAATTATGTTTTTAATGCGAAAAATGATTTTTAATATTAATAGGCTTGAAGTAAGCATTTGAAAATTAAGGCTTTTCCTTCTGTCCCAGGCCCTGTTAGTTGTGCAGATGCTTGAGCTCTCAGTGCATCTGCCCACTAGCTGCCATTCTTACGAAAAACAACACAAAACAAAACAAAACAATAAAACCCCTCTCACTCTTAACTGTGGAAGAGAACTGTCACAGTATTTATAAGTACTGAACACAGTGCTTTGGCACATGAACTCCCACATGTATCTTCTCGCTGGTAGGAACAAGTACAGTCTTTGTTATTAATGGACAAAGTGATACCTTAATGGTCTCGGAACCTGTGACCTAATAGATGGAATACAGTAGCTCAGCATCTTGGGAGCACCTTGGAAAGAACAAGTAAAATATGTCTGAAGTTCACGTGTAGTTCTACAAAAAAGTAATCTATGCCAGAGGATACAGGCTTCAGATGGCCAGGGCCATGAGGCTGTACCCCCAGCCTGAGCAGCCAGTTGCTCACAGCTCCACACCACACCGTCAGGAAGCACCGGCTCTGGCCATTGTAAGCAATCGGCGCTGACTGCTCACGTTAGTAAATGCATTTTTCCCTTCCAAATGTCTTCACTTTGACTTTCTCTTCCAATAGGTACTGAAGTCCGACACGCCACATTATGTAAGTATTTCTGCCCAGGTTATAACAGGGGACATTTTCTAAAATCGCCCAGGACATGAATAGTTTGAACCTTAGAAGACAGCTTCATTCCTTCCCCACCTTACTGCAGAACTCTTTCCCCAACAGCCTAGTAATAGAGGAGACATTTCTAAAATCGTACCCAGAACTGTCTACACCAAGAGCAAAGGTTCGACTGCCCATCACACTTTGACTTGCGCCAAAATACTACCTACCAGCTGTTTGTCAAAGGTTTGAAGAACCAAAAATTTTCTTAATTTTGTATAACCGATTAAGTTTGAATTAGCTGGTAATGTGTAACTTCTGCCCTCAGCAGAAGCCCCGAGCAGCCACTCTGCCTTTCTGCGCGGACCCTGGACAGAGGAGAGTCCGCTGGGCATCGTATCTCTGGGCTGAGTGTGTGTTTCTGTAATGCTCCCACCTGGGCCGCTTCCCTCAGGCAGAACGTGGAGCGCGGCTGCAGGCCCCGAGCGTAGGCGACTTTCTCAGAGTGTGTTTGACTCACACGAGGGATTTCAGGCCCCACGTCACATTTATTCATTGCCTCCTCTGAGACGCTTTCCTTGAGAGTTGGCTGTGAGCCAGGCGGTGCTGACCGCTGGGGCTTACAGGGGCAAGGCCTTTAACCATGGCCCCGTGTCTTCAGACAGTTTTCTCCCATGAGGTCGCTTTCTGCAGGCCTTCTAGTGCTCACTGTGGTTTTTCTTCAGACTCTGCCGTTCACTGCGAGGCTGAACTCCTCAATGGGCCCTGGACGAACCGTCTTCATTAAAGGAGAAGTGAATAAAACTGCCAAAGGGTCAGTACCAGTTACCAGGACGAGTGCGAACACTTTCCACACACGTCTCTTCCTGCCTTCTTCCCCTAACAGTCTTGGGAGACGGGCGTGGGCCTAGTGTCCTGATCCTCACCACAAAGGTGAGGCTGTCGAAGCAGCGGGAGGTCAGGCTGCCAGCAAGACTGCTAATGAGCTGGTGGCAGAATCAGGGACTGAAGGCTAGTGTTTTGAGCTAGGCTTTTTGTGGCCACACAGGAGGGTGGCATTTTTGTCCGGGAAGCCCACCCATGCCTTGAAGACTTGAGGGCAGCCGGGAGGTCCGCTGACTTGTTCGGGCCCCTTACGTCATGTGACTTGGTAGAATTTCTGAAGAACCTTTTCTAGAGACATTCAAAAGCTTGAAATCCCCTATTTCCTAGAAAGCAATAGACTGAAGAACAGAACAACTGTAAACGTTGACCGAGAACAGTACTTGAGAGGGCTGCAGCCTGAAGCAAGCATTTCGGTTACTTGCTCTAACCCTTCAGTTGCCTCCCACCCAGATCTGTGGCCTCAACTCTAATGTTCAAGTTTTTTAGGTTTTTATTTTGCAAAGAGCATATTTACATCAGTGGAATGCTAACTCCGAATTTAAAACTCTACCTTCATCCGCATTCCTGAGTCTGTGTGTGCACACGTTTTGTGTAGTTGTGAAGAGAGCTCAGGTCTGATTGTTAAAATTGTAGGAAGAGCACTGCTGACTACCGGTTAATTTTCTTTATTCTCTCAAAAGCTTTAATGTTAACCTCGTATCGGGAAAATCAAAGGATATTGCTCTTCACTTGAACCCACGCCTCAATATTAAAGCATTTGTAAGAAACTCTTTTCTTCACGAGGCCTGGGGAGAAGAAGAGAGAAATATTACCTGTTTCCCATTTAGTCCTGGGATGTACTTTGAGGTAAGATTACGTTATGGGCCAGGGCAAAGAATCCTGGGAGGAGGGATAGGATAAATGGTCTTTTAAAATCAAGTCCATGTGGAGATTGCATTTAGCTTTTATTTGGAGACTGTGCATATAAAAGGCATTCAAAATATAGTCAGTATTTTGATTGGCATAAATGGCATAGCAAGTAGAATAGCACATTGTTTGCATTGGAATTATTACTATGTGGTGCCGTATTAGTTTGTAGGAATTTTAACAGGAACCTTGTGCCTCAAGACAGATTTAGGCTAATGCTAAGTGAACCTGAGGACACAGGAACCATGAAATTGTCTGCTCTGTCACCTGCCATCTTGGTTATATGTAGCTTTAGGTGGCAGTCCTTTCTTCCAGGTTAGTCCTGTTCGTATATATTCGAGGAAAAAGAGGTTTAGACCCTTAGAACTTGAAGACATACGGTCCTGAGTCCCCCAAGTGTGTGAATATTATGGTCAAACAGCCTTTCCCAAAATGCTTCTGGATGCTGAGCAGATGAGACGTGGATGCTGGGTGGCTGGATAGGTCCGCTCACCAGCTTAGGTGAAGCACTGCCTTACATAGTCATTCAAGGTCACTGATTTAGGTCATGCTTCTACATCCTACAAACAGTCACATGCTCTGGAACATTACACGGAGTTCTTAAGGACTCATCAAAAGTAGTAGTTAACAGAAGGAACATCAAGGCTGCATAGAAGATGGCAATCAGACATTCATATGTATTCATAAGTTCCTGGTACATGCTGTGCCAATGTGAAGTAGTTGTAGGAGGTTCCCTGGAAGGTGTGGATATTGGTTTGGAATTCAGAACGATATAGGAGGGTGAAGTGAAAGGTGGCTTTTCCAGATTGAGGGGATGATTTGAACAAGATGGGGGGGTGTGTAGTACAGGGGTTTTCTTGGCAGAAGTCCAGGTATAAAAGGTAACAGGGGGCTCACTGGAAGGACACAGAGGTGACTGCTCCAGAAGGAAGTGGACCCCTGGGGTTGGTGACAGGAAACCAGTGACATTACTTGTTCTTTGAACTGACCCCAAGTTTGGTTCTGTAATAAAATGGAAAAGGATAAGAATTCTTTTAAATAATCATTTTTTCCTTTTGTTCTGTATCTCAAGAACAGTAAATACCCTCCTCTTAGACCACTGTTGTTAATTATCTATAGTGATCGGTTTTTCTCTGCTTCAAATGCCTGCCTTTTTTAAGATTCTCGATTATTCCATTATACCATTAGTTTGATTTTAACCAGTATCTTCTGTTCCTCATTGTTTAAAATTCACTCTAACTACTACAGTCTTTAAAAAAAATTTCAGTTCTGTAATTTTTTTTTTTTTTTAAATCATCAAATCACGTTGGTATGAGCTGTTCTAGAACATCCAATGGTTGTGAGGGATTTTGTTGTTCCATGTTGTCTTGGAGGTTCTGGGTCTCTTTTGTGTGTTGCGTACTTGTGTAGCGGCAGTGTGTTCCCTGGGCCACAGACTTGTCCCGACGGTCGGTAAGGCAGCGGTGTGCCACCTGCTCTGGTACCATGTGGTGACTGATAGACTCTTCCCACTGCCTCTTCCAGGCACGAGACTGTGTTTTGTGTTGAGATTTTGTCAAAGGTACCTTTGTACTAGTCAGAACAAAAGAATAAATACACTCTTTGCTTCTTTGCAGATTTAGGTTTTGCCTCAGCCTGGCCCCTGGGGATGGAGCCGGGTTAGCAGCAGGGCTGCTCCTTTCAGCTCTGCTGAAGCCTTGACAGAGGGAAGACGCAGTTGGGAGAACATAGTGCAGGTTCACCACACGGGTCCTTTTAGCGGGAGTGGAGAACAAATGGCAGAATTGGGGCTGATTGGCAGCAGGAATGTCTTATCAGAAATAGGAATTTTAGGTGTAAAGGTGAATTAAAGGGATTGGAGTTTCTTTCGATTTTCACTGTTTTGAGTTTTAGGCAAAGACATCTGAAAGACTCACACTAGTCACGAATCAGAATTGAATCTTTGTCAGAATGCGAATTCCTCCATGGATTCACAGAAGCCTGAGCTTTTGGGAAACAAATGGAGACCAAGAGGTGCTGAACTGGGAGGGAAGTCAGGGCCACGAGGCAGCTGTGCAATCCTATAATCAAAAACCAAGTTTTTGCACTCTGTAAGATTTGTCTAAGACCCTAGAGTTTAAGGCAGAAAAGTCCCAATCCAGGTCCCCTGGTTTTCAACCGTAAGCTGGAATCCGCTTCTCTGTGAGTGCCAATATGGCGGCAGTTTCCTGCGTCATTACAGTACCTGAACACTGGCAGGAGAGGGGGGACAACAGGCAGGAAAGGGGACAGCAGAGGTAATGTGCTGAGGGAAGGAAGGCCTCAGGCCATAGGCACAGTGTGAAGCTCCAAGCATACTCAGTTCCCTGAGTGGGACAAAGCAGAAGGTGCGACTACCAAAGAACTTCTAAGACACTGAAGTTTAACAGCAGCAGGCTGGGAGAACATCGGTATAAAGCAAACCCAAGGGGAGCCACTAATGTTGTGTGTACTTTCCTTCCAGATGATAATTTATTGTGATGCTAGAGAATTCAAGGTTGCGGTAAATGGTGTACACAGCCTGGAGTACAAACACAGATTTAAAGAGCTTAGCGATATCGACACACTGGAAATTGATGGAGATATTCACTTACTGGAAGTAAGGAGCTGGTAGCTGATATGCTTGCTACAAAAACTGAAATACAAAATGACTTATGTAACACTGGCCTTGTTAAAATGCATCTGTTATATTTGTATATATATATATTAAGATGAGCTTGTATAACGTGAAGTCCTACTAGGCGTTCTCAGTCCTTGCCACACATTGTGGCTTTGTCTAGCACAGAATAAGGAAATTTGAGGCAACAGCAATGTAGTCATTATTCAGGTCTTTCTATTCTCTCTCCCACCCTGGCCTCTTCTTTTTTAAATCTTCACATTCAATAAGTATCTGTTGGTACAGAAGCTGACATATAGGGAGTACTTATTTTCTGTCAGCACTGTGTGGGGCCAGAAGTATACAGTGGAGCGCAATATTCCCTGTTTTCAGGCTCAGAATCTTCTGTGCTCTGACATCATGCCATTGCTTTTCCCACAGGCATTAGTCACATAAAGTAACCAGAGATAATTACTCAGCTATGAAGTCACCTACATAAACTAACTTCTGAAACTCTACTTCTCCAGCGATCACTTTCATACCTAAAGTTCAATCACATCCCATAATGGAAAGGACTGATGTTGCCTTCCATCTCACAGTTTCCTTTGGCATGACAAATACCTAGCTTTACTAGCTGTAAGCATTGCCAAATAATTTAACACTACAAAATCTGGACACGGCACAAAGATTAAGGCAAAAAATGCAGCAAAACAAAACCAATCATATGAAAATTAACTTGATGTCAGTCTCAAGGCCAATGATGTCTCTGTCAGTAAATGCTTAGTGTACCTGAATTCAGGATGAGTCCAAGGTCTGCACATACCCCAACAGAAAATTTAAGGGACAGGACTTTAGCAAAACAAAGTCAAGATTAGATATCATGACTGTTGATAAAATAGGCACTATCAGAAGGTAAAATACACAGAGACCATTGGGGCAGAGAGGGGGTGTAACAATCTTGCTTGTCCCTAAGCAAACGAATCCTGCCTTTTTTCTGCTCTAAAGCTTAGTCCCTCATCATTAGCGACAGAGATCAAAACACTGTTCCACTATAAGTGATTAAAATCAGACTTGTATCAGCAGGTTAAATTATTGCATTTCTGTAATTTTTTCTATTCTTTGAAGTGAGTTGGCAGAAGTTCTTTGTACAGTTCTTACAGGTCAGATCTTGTTACAGGAAATTTCAAAGGCTTGGGAGTAAGGAGGTAAAAAAGTTGAATCAGTTTGATCATTTTATCATGTTAAGTTCCTGGGCTGAATATGCTGCCAGCATTTAGAAATATTTTCGTTACAGGTTTTGGTTAGAAATTATTTGTACCCATATACCAAAAAGACTAAAACTAGCAATCTGATTTTTTTTTAGAGGTACTCAGGGTAGAAGTTTCTGACACTTAATTCTTTTCTATTCATGTTAATTATGTTGCCTCTTGTCAAACTTTCACTGCGAAAGTTGTAGAAGGAATCCCCCAGGGTTTTGTTTTTCCCCCTTTAAAAAGAACATCAGAGGGCATGACTAAGAAAGACATGCAGACTGTAGGCCATTTAGAGGAAAAAAGCCCACATATATTGTTTTCACTAATACCTAACCATACTTATGCTTGCTCTTTTGTTACACATGAAGGTATTATTAAGCCATAAGACAAGTTCTGTGACAGGAAAAAAAAAAAAATCAGTATTTTAAAAAGAAGCTGTTAGCACTTACGAATTAATCTTATTACCAAGACATTTCTTAGCTGGGAGTGCCCAGTTCTCCCAAGCCGCATCTCTGAAGCTGCAGTTTAGCCTTTTACTTCTCTGTCTCAGTTCCTCACTAAATTTCTATAACAGAGGCTTTCAAACTAAACATTCTATGGGAAGTTCTTAGATGCTTTAAATTTTTTAAAAAGGCATAAGTAAATAAAATGCCTTGAATAAAGGCAGGTTTTATTTTTTTAAGCCTTTGCTTCACATGGCAATCAGAGATTAGAAAACTTCAAAGCTTTGAAACAAATGATACTTTCTCATACAAGTAATTCTTGGATCACCACCGGTGGAAATGCGATCACTTCTAATCCCGGAAGAGCCATGGCACCTAGTGTTTCTGGGCCCTGCCTCCACAGCCCACTGCTGTGGCACCCCAAAGACTGAAGGGTAAAGACGACAATCCTAGTTCTAAGTGGGAAATGTACTCCAAAACTAATTCCCTTTGTGGCCACACACACAAAAATTAGGGCTGAAGGGTCATGTACCCAAAATGAAAAGTATTCCAAATAGCTTCCAGTCCAAAGCGCGGCTGAGTGCGGGTCCTTGTCTTGAAGAGCTACCGTAAGTGAGATCACAACATGCACACATGTACACAGGACTCCCTTTCTAGAAAGAGTTAAGGTTTTACTGTCTAAATGAGGTATTTTCACCTCTTAGTGCCCAACTTACACACAGCCATAGTATCAATAACTTCAATCAGAAAAGACTCCAACAAATGTTTAAACAAACACAGACTGCAAACAAACACCGGGTACCATTTACTCTCACGGCCATTCTGTACAGGGGGTGGGAAAGGCTCTTTGGGAGCACAGACCAGGCAGGAGTTTTATAAAGAAGTCCGTATAGGGGTCAGGGTACCAAAAGTAATATGGTACCAAACACCCAAAAATAAAAATATAAAAAATCTGACCTCTGAACAGAGGAAGAAAAAGAAACACCAAAAGCCCAAGGTTTAGAAGTAGCTCTGGAGCGGCTCTCCCAGTATGGTTTCCAGTTGCTGAATAGTCTTTTGGCACTGATGTTCTACTTCTTCACATTCATCTAAAAAACAAAAATAAAAACTGAACCAATCTTCTGCTTCAATAACCACTCGTCTAATACTTCAGGTGTTGCATTCTGTGGCCACTGTTTGGTCACCAGAGGGAAATGCAGCAGAGAGCATCGTGGAACCCCTCCTCCGCATGTCCCCTTCTTGCCTTTGTTCCCTTCTTGGTTTTGGACCTGGAAGCTGAGTAACGTGGCTCCCTCAACGTAGTGGTACACTAACGAAAATCCCAAATTCCTAGTGATGCCCCTCATCCAGGACATAAGAAACAGAGGTGAATGTACTTTTAGAAAAGTAGCGAACCACTAACATGAAAAAGTATCTGTCTACTTGGCTACTCAGCCTTGCTGAGTAACACCTGAACGCTTCTCCCTCGGGCTGCATGGTGGCACGAGTGCCATATGTCCACAAGTGCACACAGCTGGATTCCAACCCTACTTCTACCTGTCCCACTTTATTAGTTTCTTATAAAGCCTCTATATAGTTTCTTCCTTTATGAGAACAGGGATAATGGCATATAGCCCATCGTGAGGATTAAATGAGATCCTGCATGCAGAGCATGGAGTAAATGGTCATTACTAACAGGCAGCTCATCTACTGCCATCTTAATGGCACTAGACACTCTGCTACAGTAGCCCTATGTCTGGGGACCAGGATACTCAAGGATATAAATATCTAAGGTTGATGAAAAACCATATAGGATGATCTTACCATCATAACACCAAAGTACAGGTAGTGAATACAGTGTAAACGAAGTTTCTTATGAACACCTGGTGGTCCCCTAACGCGCTCCCTCACCCTACTCAAAACAGGAACTCCGCCTCCCACGTCTGCGGCGGGAGATGCGGTGTACGAGGAAGATGGGAGCCGAGGGCTCACCCCATTCTATCCACATGCCCATTATCACTCGGTACATTTTCACAGAATTTTACTCTATTTCTTAGTAATTTAGGAATTACCTTCCATCAATTCAGCTAAGAAAGGAATGGACTCTGGTAGCAAGACAATATAATTCTCCTTTAGTTTCTCAGCCAGCGCTAACACGGTAATCAGAGCAGCAAATCGAACCTGAAAAGGACAGAGGTAAAGAATGATGATTTAATATGAGCAACCTTCTACAAACCAGTGTTTTATAAGTGTCTTCCAGTGCTGCGGGGCCCAATGCAATTTGTTTTTATAACATTTTCTCCCCGCCCCCTCCTACTGGAGAGAGGGCGCCATGCGTGTGAGTGCAGGTGGTGGGAGGCTGGGGTAGAGACAGAGAAGGAGAATCTTAAGCAGACTCCATGCTGAGCGTGATGCCGGATGTGGGGCTTGTCTCATGACCTTCAGATCAGGACCTGACCTGAAACCCAAGTCAGAAGCTTAACTGACTGCACCACCTAGGCACCCCCACGTTTTCCTTTAAAAATAAATAAAATGCTACACACAAACTTAAGAGCGTCATCCCAAATTTATGTATGCTGGAACTCAATGGCTCGCCTGGCTGTTGGAGATGATGCTGGCCTGGCTGAAGAGCATTGCTGGTCCCCTCAGGCAGGGCCCCTCCCTCAGAACCCTGTGTCACCACTATAGTTGTGGGAAGGGCTGGGCACTGGCTCTGGTCTCCTGCTCAGCACAGAATTAAAGTTTGGGTGTCTCACATGACTGGTCTATGAGAAGTAATGCAAGTGGTTGTCAGGCACTCAATGATTTACCTTTGAAAAACAAAAGATTAGATCAATAGGTTTGTTAATTAATTAATTATTGCATGAGCAAAAGCACCAGCCCCCCACACCCTGGGGGGGTTGCCTAGGAGGAGGGAGAAGGAAAAGCTGGTTCCCTGCTGAGCTGGGAGCCCAATGCAGGGGCCAAAAGCATGTTTAATGGACTAAACCAACCAGGTCCCCCAGTGATTCAGCTTAAAATCAAAGCTGTACCAGTCTTCTTTCTAGTTTTTGGATCATTTAAAAAAATATTCAGATACAGCAAAATGACTTAAGCATCTGTAACCACCTACGTTCAAACCAGACTTTCTTGGTACTATACAGTCAAAACATTAAAATAAATTTCATGCTGCAACTTTGTAAGAAGCTGCAATTTAAAATCTGGGGGCTCGGGGTGCCTGGGTGGCTTAGTGGGTTAAAGCCTCTGCCTTCGGCTCAGGTCATGATCTCAAAGTCTTGGGATTGAGCCCCACATTGGGCTCTCTGCTCAGTGGGGAGCCTGCTTCCTCCTCTCTACTTGAGATCTCTGCCTATCAAATGAATAAATAAAATCTTTAAAAAAAATAAAATAAAATCTGGGGGCTCATGAAAACAGCTTCATTGTTCTCATAAATAAATATTATGAATTTCAAGTACAAAACCTTTCAATAAAATTTGCTTTGGTCTGTTTTATTCACTGAGGCTCCTGTATGATAATTAGAGAAATGGTGATTCTCTGCTAACCAGTTTGAAAACACTGACACTCAGACATGGGATTTTAATTTCCACTCATCCTCGCGCAGGCCAGTGAGCTGCTTACCTTTCACGATTCCACAAAATCCTAAGCCTGATAAGTTACAGTGAAGATAATACAGTGCTCTAACTCAAAGGAATATTCCGTGGCAAACTGAAAGACTGTCTCTGGGAACACAAAGACACTTAAACAGTGGAATTCAGGTTTTCTCAAAATTCTGAAGTATTTACAAAATGTTAGTACTTGGGTCTAACATACTGCGGTGGGGAGAGGACTTCTGTTATTTATAAATAGCGTTTAAGTAAAAACCAAAAATTTGTCAGGCTCAAACTTCTGCCTCATAAGCATCCTCTAGTTCTACGCGACAAGCTGTGTCCCTGCAGACTTACCAGGGTCCTAATATCCTTGACTGCTTTAAGGTTGTTCAGACTGTATGGTGAACACACACAGCTTCAATGCTTGTCAACCACGGTTCCTACCTTGGGTGAGGAGTCTCTGGTCTTGAGCAGAATCTGGTAGTTCAGCGGCTTCCAAAGGGAGTCATCTGCCATGGCCACAGAGAACTGCGCAATGCAGGGGATCAGGTGCTTCGTCACCCGCTCCTGGAAGCGTGCATCCCCTCCCAGCTTGTTTTCTAGCTATGAAGAGGGAGAGACGAGGACTTTGAGCAACAGGTCTCCTTCTGTTTGAAAAAATACCCAACGTGTAAGTAATTTTTCACTCTCTTTCATGATGGCAGCAGGCTCAAAAGGTGTAATTTTTTTTTTTTTTGAGGTGTAATTCTAGTACTCTCTCTAGAACAAATTTACCACGTTTTGGAGCTCAGACTCTCCTAGCCCTTAGCATCACTCTTTTCCCTCTAGCAGAACAGCTGACAGGAGTTCTTCCAGAGAGCAGCAAGTCCTAAAACATTCTCAATAAATTCAAGTTTAGAAAATTAAAAATCTAACCACAGTGCCTTATATCATGCCTTTCATTTGAAAAATTCTAAAGTAAGACTTGGTACACACCACTGTGAAGAGAAGTTCCTTCCATTCAATTTTGAAATAAAAATTTCATTAAGAAGTCTGGAGATTAAAACCCAGCAGCTGTAATTTTTAGTAGATGTTAAGATCTAGTAACACTTTAACAGGGTTGGCGGCTTCCTCATTGTTTGTCAAAAAGAGATGGTTCTATTTGGTTACCTGGTCCACCAGGGGCATCATCAAGGCCTCTGCTCTCTCTTTACTGATAAAATGCTGAGTATCAAAAAGGAAGATTTTATACAAACAGTTCAAAATAAACTGTAAGAGCAAGCAACACTTTTCAGGGTCCTTGTCAGAATCAAAAAACGCTTCATCTGTAGATAGGAGAGAATAAAAGTAAAAAAAAAAATTTTCACAATTTAATCATCAATGTTTAAATTCAAATCATTATTACCACCACAAACAGAACGGTATTTCTAAAATGATAAATCAATCAGGATGAAGGCACAATATGAATGGCTCTGGTTACATAACTTCTTTAGGAGAAGATTCTCAGATCACTTAGTTTGGCAAGTTCAATTAGCAGCTGTCAAGTGGGTCACTGGGCAGTGCACACTGCGCCAGTCTGAACGTCTTACAGTTCCTTTCAGGAACTTATAGTTCGCGCCCATGTGCTTTATTCTCTCTCCCAAGTGCATCAGTTGACCATAACACGCTTTCATTACCCTGAAACAAACACTTCAATGCTTGTCAACTGACCATGAAGTAAAAACTTCACCTTCCTTACACTTACTGTACTGTATGTAAGGTAGCAAGAGTAAAGGTGTCCACTGAACTACAGTCTGCTACCAACCTGTTTTGGAGATGTTCACCTGGTTCAAGGTGTCAGCGAAAGGCTTTACCAAGTGGCCAGCAAACAGAGTAAAAAGCCCTTTCAGCTTTTCAGCAATGCAATCCGCCAAGTTGTAAAATGTCAACAGTCTGTCCTTTGGGGCATCCTCTGTTTTAGCCCAATCAAACAGCTAAAAAGATAAAGTAGGATTACTTTATTCTATTTCTCTTGTACCGTTTCTATCTGGATACAAAGGAGATGTGGGAGAAGAAAGCCTACCTTGAAGAACAGCGGCCTGAACGTGACTTCGGAAAGTTTTACAACCATGGCTACTAGACAGTCAATGATATAATTTTCTGTTTTTCCCACTTCCTCCAGATCATTCTGAAAACAAAAGAGCATCTGATCTATTAGCCAGATTACTAACATCTGGCTTTCCATAACTTTCACAAATAAAACAGGTTACACTGCGAGATTTTTCTCTGGCTCTTAAACAGGCAGATAACTTTAGGATTTGGGGAAGAGGAAATAAGCTTACTTCAGGGTGCTGTGCTCGGAAGTCCAGGGCTTCCAAGAAAAACGTGGTCAGCTGAGACTGATGGGAGGTGAGCTCCTCCTTCTTCATGACCCCAATGTGCTCCTGCAGGATGCTCAGAAATGGACCCATGTGGTTCTACCAGTGACAGAGTAAAGAGATGTGCCAATTTTTAATATTCTCAGAGTTCACTAATGCATTCATTAAGGAATTAATCCTCTCCTTTAAGGGAAAACTTAAGAATTTTAGTACTTTTATCTCCCTTCTCCAAAGTCTAATACCCAGTATGATCTAACCTTCCAGTTCTTCTCAATTTGCTTGTACGTTCTGTTGACTGCTGGCAGTAAGACTCGGGGTGAGAGTGTGGTAGCCAGTGTCTTCTTAAGGGATATGACACGGACATTAGCTTGTGAGGCAGAACCCATTTCACTAGTGATTTTCTCCAAATGAACCACCTATAGGAATATAAAAAGAGTGATCAAAGCCAGTATTAGAACTCACTGACAATGTCTGCACATTACAGAACTCAGTTCAGATGATAGTGGTTGCCGAAAGCTCAGTGCGCTTCAGACAGAATCCCTTTTAAAGCCAGCCCTGAATATCTGTAGAGAAAAATGGATAGATGCCTCTTTCCCAGGTGGGAGTCAGGGATGTAGGTACGTGGTGGAAGGCAGAAGGACACAGAGCACGCCCACTGTTTTTTTGTTTTTTTGTTTTAAAGATTTTATTTATTTATTTGGCAGAGAGGCAGGCAGAGAGAAAGGGGGAAGCAGGCTCCCCGCTGAGCAGGGAGCCCGTTGCAGGGCTTGATCCCAGGACCCTGATTTCATGACCTGAGCCAAAGACAGAGGCTTTAACCCACTGAGCCACCCAGGTGCCCCATTCCCACTGTTTTTTGTTTCTGTTTTTGTTTTTTTAGAGGACAGGAATGCAGAGACCATGAGAAAGTCCAGTTCTTTCTAGAAAGCTCCTCAGAGGCAGTGTTGTAATTTAAATCTTGGCTATAGAGTGTGTGAATCAGCTACGTAATTTTCACCATGGCAGTTAAGGCTCCTAACCTCATAGATGGCAAATGACAGAACAGAACAAGGATCATTTGGGGGCATTTTCAGTTAGAAATGTCACTTGGCCCGCTGCCTGTCTGCCAAGTATGCGGTGAACTACGACAGGAATCCTGCTCTGAAAGATACCTTACGATTAAAAAATCCATGTTAGAAACAGGGCACACTAGTTCCTGTAAGAAGTAATAAAAAGCAACTCTACCAGCCTAATGCCAAAAATCTCATGGCGGGGAGTCAGAAGAAAGGCAATAAAACACATTCTGCAAAATCGAGAGAGATGAGCCTTGCAAGACAGCAATAACCGTATCACTGTCACAATCAAGCAAGTGGGACAATGGGAGAGAAAAAGGGAACTTTTACTAAAAAAGCAAGACAGCTTTCAGAAATAAGAGCCTTCTGTGAAACAGAAACTAAAAACTTAAAGAATAAACAAAATTGTTAGCTTTGTAATTTGCCCTCTTCTCCCGCCCCTGCCATCTCAGACAAGATGTTGAGGTCACTGTGGCTCACCTGGGACAGGACCCCTTCTAGGTAAGGGCTGATGAAGTGTGGGAGGGTCTCCACAACCTTCTGCAGGGCCGCCAAAGCACTGAGCAGATAGACCTCACCAGTGACCAGCTCGCTGGTGTTTTTCATTGTTGTCAACAATGATGGCATCAGGCTAAAATGAGAAAACAAGAGTTGCAGCGTAACTTTAAGAAGTCATGAAAAAATCCAAACTGTGCCTGATACATCACTTCGCCGCCCAGTCCACAAAACGGCGTCTGCACATGTTATGAGCCCAAGAGCAAGATCTCCAAGTACCCATGGTTACGCAGTCATTTTTAAAAATAACGGGGTCTCTCAATTTAACATTTGCTATGTGTCAGGCACTGTGTGAAAACCCTTACACTCATGGTCCCACCAGAATCCCATGTGGGAGGTACAATCTTGGTTTTAGAGATGGCAAAGCTCTAATAGACTAAGTAAACTGCCCAGGGCTGCGCAACTAGTAAATACCAAAGCCAAGGACAAAGCAGGAGCACCTAACTTCAGAATGTGGGCAGCAGGATGCAGCTTTTGCCCAAAGAGATGGGGCCCTCTAGAGGGACTTTACCCCCTACACTTCCTAGTTACAGTAGGCCAAAGGGGCATGAAAAATCAGGGGACAATAACCATCATAAAGGGATATGATAATGTTGTAGGTTTCAGCTTGAAGCAAAGATCACATCTATAACTAATGTTACGTAACTTTTACTTAGAGGCAAAAAAGCCACTGACGTATTTTTCAACATGTACCAGAAACCCAAAGTGACGGTTCCCATCCCAGGTCCCAGTCAGCCCACCTGGGAAGCTGGGGGATGGCCAGTGCTTGCAGGGTGGAGGCCACCTCGGCCACACACAGCAGAGCACTCCCCAAGACATTCTTCTCTTCTTTCATTTCCGGTGCAATCAGTTTTACTGCAGTGTTCAGCACTGGGACAAAATGTTCTGGATTTTCTGCACCAAAATTCTTGCATAAAAGCTTCAGGGTATACAATGCTGTCTGTCTGTTTATTGCTTGTTCTTCTACTGTCTTTTTTTTATGCTGCACAATGGCCAAAAGGACTGGAACCAGTTTGAGGAAACGATAAACCTGAAGAGGTCAGCCAAGATTTTCATATAATTAAAGCTGCAAAATAAAACACTAGTACATTTTCTCACTTTTACTGTTTGAGACCGTCTAAATGGAAATCAGACCAGGACGTCCTATGCCAAACAATTCTACACAACCAACTGTTTCCCCACCTGCTTTATTTACCACTGAGCCAGTGAATGTGCTTGTGACCAATTTCAGACATATTTATCTAAAGCACCCTACCCGTCTGGAGCAAAAAAGGATTAGAATTATGCTAAAGCAGTATGCTAAACCACAACATCTGGTCCTTATTAGCAAGAATTCCACTAGGCTGAGATTCTATTCTAAGAACTCTTATCACAATTCCTATAAGAATTAACATCACATGTTAGAAACGCACCTCAACGGCATTATGTTCAAATAATGATACGCTTATTCAAACTGTACCACTGGATGAACTTAGGGAGTTAAATGCAGTGCTCTGATAAAGCCAAGAATGGTAAATGGGTCCAGCGTATGGTCTCCACTTACAATTTTCTTTTTCCAGGATATATTCTGCTGTAGCTTATTGTTCAAAAGATCCAGTGCTTTCCGGCGGACAGATGGCAATGGGTTCTCCAGCAGCCCCCTGATCACAGCAATGAATGTCTCTGTGGGCAGCAAGGCATTGACCTAGACGGCAGTCACAATGAACAAAAAAATTTTTTAAAAAGGAAGATCCATTCAGAATAAGAAAGACTTCTATTCACTGCAGAGCTTCTAGGTTCCAGGCACTTAGAGATCCTTTTTCTTATTTCTTAGACTAACCTTTCAGGGACGCATTACTAACCATGTTTATTTAAAAAAGGAAAAAAGGCTGATCCTAAGAGTAAGTGAACTGTTCCAAGACTTGTAGTTAGATTTTGAACAGTGATCCTAATGTCAAGGCCAGTGATATTTCTAGTATCCCCCAACACTCCACCTAAAGAGGTGTTTTTCTATTTCACTTGAATAAAGTGGAACATAATACAGTATTAGATGACTGAATATTCAAAGCATATGAGACACATGGTCTGAGACAGAGACACATGTTCTCATAATTGGTAGGGAAACAGTCCTTTTACAGATGAATTTCTTTCTAGCTATCAAGGGATTCTTTTCTAAGAAACATGTGAGCTGCAGTATATTAAGAAAAGCTTATTGCTAAGTATATTTTTTAAGTAAAACTTTGTATGTCAGATCATTTCACGATGACATAAACAGTCAACAAAACATAGCAGATGGGGAGAAATGAAAACCTACCTTATCTAACATGTCATAGGCTTTGCTCAGCAGTGCCCGCCAAAATTTCACAGTTAGTTTGTCTGCATTTTTCTCCATGGATTGTGCTACAGCATTAATATAGCCAAGAACTGTTTCCAGCAACCTAAAACAAAGGAGACTCATGAGAATTTTGTGCACAACTCTTGGCTTTTTGATATAAGGTTGGAAATTATTTCCAAGTTAAAAAAAAGTAACATACCTCTGTTCAAGGCCTTTTAAAACCTGAGGACCACCACTTTCAACTACCTAATTTTTAAAGAAAACATCATATCATCAGAACAGTATGGACATTATTAATAACATCATTTGAGGTAAGTGCAGTAAAACTCAACTATCTAAGACTATTCAGTTCAAACTTCCCAGGGGCTGTTTTCTGACCTTACAACTTTTTTTTTTAAGATTTTTATTTATTTATCAGAGAGAGAGAGGGAGAAAGCGAGCACAGGCAGACAGAATGGCAGGCAGAGGCAGAGGGAGAAGCAGGCTCCCTGCCGAGCAAGGAGCCTGATATGGGACTAGATCCCAGGACGCTGGGATCATGACCTGAGCCGAAGGCAGCTGCCCAACCAACTGAGCCACCCAGGTGTCCCTCTGACCTTACAATTTAATCAGGTTCAGATTATCCCCATCATACTTCAAGAACTCTGGTTCCCCTTAATTTAGCTATTCTATGCACATTGTATTATATTTTATACTAATTTTATGAAATGCTTTCCTTAGCTCTTAGCTGATTTTAAGACCCTGAACACTACAGATACAGGTGTAGTCCCGTGTACGGCTCCCTCTTCCCTTCTCCCAATACCCCCAGCCCCACCAACTTGAACCTGCCGTTAAATGCAGTCAGAGTACACAGCAGTTGGCAATGTGCTTTTCTGGGAATATGGGAGTTCTGGGATCTGTCTATGGGAACTCATGTCGTCCTAGTGCTTATTTAAAGGCACACAGTGCTCTCTGCATACACCACAGGACATACCATGCCGTATCTGCTCGTCTACCTCTGTTTACCATGGACATTTTGGTTTATGTCCATGTCTTCTGCTGGTAAGAACGTTAGAAAAGAACATTTTTGTTTATCTCCCTGAACAAGCGGGCCCCTTTCTGTAGGGCACATACCCAAGAAAGGGAATGGCTAGATAAGAGGAGATGCGCATCTCCAACCTGGAGACTGCCGTGTGCTTTCTGAAGTCCCTATTCAGAGACCTTACCCATCACTGTGGACACAAATAACTGTGTCCCCACAGCCTTGCCACTTCTTGGTAGTAAGAGCTTTTAAATTTTTGCTAATCTGAGGGACATCAGAGTGGCATTACCATTTAATCTGCAATTTCCTTCCTACTAGGAATGTAGTTCGTTGCATATTAATTGGCCATTTCTGTTCCCTTTTTAGTGAATTCATATTCTCTGCCAGATGTTCTTAGGGGAAATGAATTTATGAACTTTGTAACTGTGGCTTTCTTTTCATTTTGTTTATGGTGGCCTTTTGTTGAACTGAACTTTTAAATTAATCCTCCATCCTCTGGTCACACTGTTCTCAATTTTCTTCTAAGTGTTCCTTTTCACGATCTACTTAAAATTATCTTTTGTATACAGTGTGAGATCAGTCTTCCTTCCCCAAATGGAAAACAAACCCTGGTGGTTCTAGTTATAGGACAGTTCTCTTTCCCCACCTACTTCGCAAAACTCCCGCCACATCATCACCTCCCTTGCTTTTGGACGGGTGTGACCCCTCCCGACTGCTCGTGCACCACCACTGTCCTCGGCAGGCGGATCCTCAGGAGTGTCCACACTAACCCCTATCAAGCAAGCCTGCAAAATGAATTATTCGCTCTAGGAGCTTGGTGACCATGTTTTCTGATTCTTAGGTTCCATTCTTTTGCAGAATAGAAACGGCAATGGGACAGGACAGGACAGGACAGGACATCCTCCTTGTTTCAGACTTACAATGTCTGTCTCATTAAGAAGTGGGATATAAACCAGTTTCTGGTTTATATTAGGCCAAGGAAGTTCCCATCCATGTTGGAGGCTAGGAGGATTTTTCTTAAACCATGATAAGTACTGAATTTATCTAATGATTTCTCTATAAATTCTTCAATTGTCATACGGTTTTCCCTGTTGACCTGCTCATGCAGTAGAAACAGAACACACTTTCTAATGTTCAACCACTCTGATGTTCCCAATCCTTCCTTTTCATTTTGTTTCTGTATTTCCTTCTTCCTGTGTGTAAAGTTTAACACACAAACAGGAAGACATCTAAATCACAGGTACAGAGCTTGCTGTATGCAGATAAAGAGCCTACAATTAGAAGCACTTCAGAATCCTTCCTCTACCTGATCTCATTACCACTCTTTCCCTCCTTCCCAAAGGTAAAACACTGTCCTTACTTCTAACACCACAGATTTGTTGTGCTTGTTTCTCAACTTTACATAACTGGAATTAGGGCGTATTCTTGTGTGTCTGCCTGTTTTCTTTTACTATTGCCTTTTTGAGATTCACTCGTGTCCATTTATGTCGATGGACACTGCATCTCTTGTTCACACACACCTGGCTTGCTGCCAGTTCTGGGCTACCACAACTACTGCTCTCACGGGGGTTCTCCTCAATGTGTTGTAGCACGTCTGCTAAACGTTGGCTTGTGTGTATGTTTCTGCTGGGTGCAAAGGCATACCTCGAAGATTCTGTAGATTCAGGTCCTGACCAGCACAATAAAGTCATCACAGTAAAGTGAGTCGAATGAACTTTCTGGGCATGTAAGTTTCCCTGGGCATATAAGTTATATTCATGCTAACTATAGTCTATCACATGTGCAATAGTGTTGTATCTAAAAAAAACAATGTACATAACTTAGAAATACCCTATTGCTAAAAATGCTAACCATCCCCTGATCTCTCAGCAAGTCATCATCATTTATCACAGCTCACCGTACCAAATAAAATGAAAAAGTTTGAGGTGATCAATTGCTGTTGGAAAACTGGTGCATGAGGCCACAAGCCTAAAATTTGTAAAAAAACAAAATACACACAGCACCTGTGAAGCACAGTAAAACGAGGTATGCCTGTGTACCGCTGGAGAGTGGAACTACGGAGTGGCAGGGTTTACATGTGTACAGCCATAACAGATCACGCCAAATTGTTTATGGTAAAGTCTCCTGTATTTTTCTTATCTTTAAGGGCTGCCTCATGTTTTTATATTTGCCAATCTCTTTTTACTAATTTAAACAATAGTTCCTTCAAAAAAATATTTTTCAAAATAGTTCCTTCAAAAAAATAATTTTTCATAAATACAGTTAAAAAACATATCACCTTTCTGATAAAATGGCTGGAAGCCAGGAGCTGAGACATGAAGGACACTGACAAGAACTTAAAATGCCGCAGTTGCTTGCTAGTGTGAGTGTCTACGTTAAAAATCTGTAGCACTTCTTCTTGTGATTCACTTTTAGTTGATACAGCTTTGGGAACAGCTTCTGAAAAAGAACAAGATGACAAGTGACCTCACTCAACTTCATGTGAAATCTTTAGGAAGATATGGATATAAGGAGCACGGTACATGGGATATAATTTTCTGATTGGAATTTGTGAATCTATCACACCCAATTTTTCATCTTCTGAATTAGTGAAAGATGTATATTTATTAACATATCCAAGAGTCCTGGGAGTACAACAAACAAAAAATACCCAAGGCAACTAAGACAAGCAAATGAAAGATAAAAGCACTACAAAATGTGTCTTTTAGTATTGCATCTATTCCCAATCCTGAAGCCACAGAGGCATTTACTTAGTGGCCCGGGGCAGAATAAAGGAAGGGTCTTCTCTAGCTTCAACGTTTAATTCTAAAAGTTCACAGATGTGTCTCCTAAAACTTTGTAGAATCCCATATCCACATTTATCTAATATAGAAGGGTTTGAAGATACAGTAATTAGGAGTCCACAGTGGGCCACTTAGAAAACACTGTCCTAGCGAGTGACTCTAATTGAAGACTTCTTCCATAAACAGGTTACTATATACAGCTCTCCAGGCTGGTCTGTCCCTGCCAGACCTAAGCAGAATGGAGGATCAGACAAGCCGCTGCAGGGCCAAATCAGCTAGCTGTACAGAAAATAGTCCCTGTGGACTCCTTGCTGCTCTGCTTCAAAAGGCAGAGAATGAAGAACACATCAAACCCTTTCTTAAACCAGTTTCACTGGTGGAATTATTTTCTAGACTCACATACACAGCAAAATTTTAATATTTATTTATTTATTTTTTAAAGATCTTATTTATTGGGGCGCCTGGGTGGCTCAGTGGGTTAAAGCCTCTGCCTTCGGCTCAGGTCATGATCCCGGAGTCCTGGAATCGAGCCCCACATCGGGCTCTCTGCTCAGCGGGGGAGCCTGCTTCCTCCTCTCTCTCTGCCTACTTGTGATCTCTGTCAAATAAATAAATAAAATCTTTAAAAAAAAAAAAAAAAAGACCTTATTTATTTACTTGACAGAGAGTAAGAGAGAGCAACCCAAGCAGGAGGCATGGCAGGCAGAGGAACAAGGAAAAGCAGGCTCCCCAGTGAGCCAAGAGCCCGACATGGGGCTTGATCCCAGGACCCTGGGATCACGACCTGAGCCAAAGCCAGATGCTTAACCAACGGCCACTGAGGCACCCCTAGTTACCAAAGTTGTGCTGTTTTTCTTCTTCCTGTCTCTTCACAAATATATTTTTTTAAAGATTTTATTTATTTATTTGATAGAGAGAGATCACAAGTAGGCAGAGAAGCAGGCAGAGAAAGAGGAAGGGAAGCAGGCTCCCTGCTGAGCAGAGAGCCCAATGCGGGACTCGATCCCAGGACCCTGAGATCATGACCTGAGTCGAAGACAGCGGCTTAACCCACTGAGCCACCCAGGCGCCCCTCTTCACAAATATTTTAATGGGAAGTCAAGAGACAGCTATTAAGTCCCTGCTAACCTGCTGTCATTTTACCATAACGCATCCTGGTGCCCCTGGTAACACTCCATAGCCAACACATCCACAGAAGCCAAGCAGTAAAAAAGCCAGTGTGTGAGGAGAGGTGAGCTGAAGTCCTACTTTCTATTTTCCACAAGGACTTGAGAAGACACACATACATAATTTAAAAATTATTAAGTTACTTGCAAAAAACTCTTCTAAAAACGTACTATGTGCTCTAAGGATAACAGGCACAGTCTTCTGCTTCTTTTAATCTTTTAGATGAAACAGTAATTAACACTTAACGCTTACCTTCTTTTTCTTCTGGCAACTTTAGTAAATACTGAAGAATATTCATCAAGCTTTGTATCTGATGTTGGACACTAAATTCACAAGAGACTGCAATCCAAAATTCAGTGTCTGCCTCTAAAATAGCATCCTGTACAAAGAAGAGAAATAGGTAATAAAACTATACCTATCCAATTTGTTAGTAAGTACACGTTAGGGAAATGTTTTAAAAATATTTCTTAGCATGCAAAGGCATTACGTATTGTTCCTTATGGTCATGTGTATCCCAAATGAATGAGTTACGAAGTGTCCTACATAAAAAAGCCAATTTATGAGAACTGTGTGGGCCTAATTCCAGGAAAATCTGCGTTGTGATTTCTAGCAGAACAGAATATGTTCCTTTACGTAGGGTACATCTAGACCTATCCCAAATCCTCTGTCTAAAAAGTCATTTAAAAGCCTAACCTTGGCCTAGAAGTTCTACCCTCATCTATGCAAACAGGGCTCTTAAAAACAATCACCAGTGTTGTGACAATTTTGATGATCCTGACACTCCTCCCCTTCCCCATGAAATGCCTTCAAAACCATTTTCAAGAGACACAGTTTAATTACTTTATAGCCGTACTGTGTTAGGCTTAAAACAGAACCACCTAGCATGGCACTACAGACCAGTTCTCAGGAAAGTCCAATCACCCACAGCAAATAATCCATTGCTACTGAGGGTATTCGGAGTGCCACAGGCTCTGAAAGCAACTGTAAAGAATGTCAAAAAACAGGGCACCAGGTGGCTCAGTGGTTTAAAGCCTCTGCCTTCAGCTCAGGTCATGGTCCTAGGATCGAGCCCCACACTGGGCTCTTTGCTCAGCAGGGAGCCTGCTTCCCCCCCCCCCGCCCCCACAAAGCACCCTCCGCCTGCCTCTCTGCCTACTTGTGATCTCTGTCTGTCAAATAAATAAAATCTTTAAAAAAAAGTAAAAAATATCTTTTAAAACAGTTCTGAGCAAGTACTGTTAAATAATGGACATAAGTGGGACGCCTGGGTGGTTCAGTCAGTTAAGCATCTGCCTGTGGCTCAGGTCATGATCCCAGAGTCCTGGGATCAAGTCCCACATCAGGCTCCTTGCTCAGCGGGGAGCCTGCTTCTCTCGCTCCCTCTGCCTGCCATTCTGCCTGCTTGTGCTGTCAAATGGATAAATAAAATCTTTAATAAGTAAATAGGGGCACCTGGGTGGCTCAGTGGGTTAAGCCTCTACCTTCTGCTCAGGTCATGATCTTAGGGTCCTGGAATCAAGCCCCTTGTAGGGCTCTCTGCTCAGCAGGGAGCCTGCTTCCCCCCTCTCTCTCTGCCTGCCTCTCTGCCTACTTGTAATCTCTATCAAATAAATAAAATCTTTAAAAAAATAAACAAACAAACGAATAAGTAAATAACAGACATAAGCATCACTGGCCCTACACATTAACTGGAAAGTATCACGAAGTGTGTGTGAAACATCAGCATTTCCTTCTAGTCACCCCGCCCTGTACTCTGACCTTTTCTCCATAGGCAGCCACCAGCGCTGTTTTAGTGACATACTGTTCAAAGAGCAGGAGGAGGAGAACCCAGAGGAATCTTTCTGCACCTAATGTATCGACAAGCTGAACAAGGATGGGCAGGCGCCTATGCTCTGGAACGTGTGGCAGCGCGTCCACAAACACGTTAATGATTTTCACCACGATTCCTTCCACATTTCTCGTGACTTCTACAGAGTCTCCACCATCAGACTGCAGAACAGCAAGTAGAAACAATGAGTAGGAGCAAATAACCCTTCACAAGGAAGCTTTCAGGTAGACCTGGGAAGGCCTTCAGATGTGCCCCCCACAAAATGATCAAAAGAACATGAATAATCAAGGACCTATTAGTAAATATTCAGTGAGTACAGATTACATACCAGGGACTGCATGGCCCTGAGGGGAATACAACGTGTAGGATGTGAGCCCCACCACAAAGATTTATCATCTGTATGAACAAGACTCACATGGGGAAAGATACCAACTGGAGGTACTAAATGACAGATCCCAAGTATGTGGCACTCAGAACAAGACTGCTCTTAGGCCAACTGGGAACCTACACGCAACAAGAAGGATTTGTGTTCTGCCCGGAGAAGAATGGGTATAATCTACATAAGCAGAACACAGAAAAGGCCAAAAACTCCCTGTTGCTTACAGAATAATGTTCAAACCACTGAACTCTGGAACTGATACTCCAAATACGGTTGTTGAATGCAAGAATGAATGAACCAATGCCCTCTACTTCTCCCTGTCTCAACACTCTGAACTCCACACATCACTCTAACTTACATTCTTCACACACACACTGTACACATTCCTGGACCTTGTCATTTCATCAAGCAAATCCTGTCCTTCATTCCTATCAGTTCAAATTGTATTTCTTATGAAACTTTGTGGTCGTCCTGGCTCATGGGTGCTATCTTTTATTCTGAACTCTTTCAGCACAGACCTATTCAACTGGCATATATGATGTTGATGCATACAGTTATTTTTCTTTTAATATCTGTGTCCTGTACTTGCCAACTTGTTGGACACAGAGAGTATCAACCTAATACCAAGATTAAAAGAAGATGAGTGCTGAATACGGTCATCCCTGGAATGGCCAATAATGTGAAGAAGATACTAACAACAGGTGGGGATAAACAGAAAATTCATGTAGATGATCAAGCTCTTTTATTTTTAAGGATGATTTTTAGTTTCAAATGGTTCATCCTTCCTGGTAGAGACTCAATCATCTCTGAGTACACGGCTCTTAGAGAACACTTGAAAAATGTTTGTTGAATTAACAAATTTGCCACTGTAACTCTAAAATGTCCTACCTTCACTAACCTGCATAACAGTATTATCCAAGTGCAATATATGGCAAATTTAAATTCACTCTGTCAGTATAACATTAAGCCCCAGGTATAGTTCTACCCCTTTAGCACAGCAAACCAGTTATGCATGTTTCCTTGTATTTTTGGAACGGACATTGTTACTAAAACTAATTATTAGCTTCAGCATTCTAAAATGTAAGAAGCACAAATACCTGAGCTTTTCAGAAAGGCTTTTAATGTCACTTATTTACTTCTACTTTCAAACTATGTAAAAATTTAAAGACCAAAAACAAACAAAAAAACCTGGGGCACCTGAGTGGCTCAGTCAGTTAAGCGTCTGACTCTTTTGATTTTATTAGCTTAGGTCTTGACCTCAGCATCATGAGTTCAAGCCTTGTGGTGGGCTTCATGTTGGGTATGCAGCACACTTAAACAATAAAAAACTACTGATGGTATAAAGACAGCTTACCTGAATAAGTGCTGGAATAACCATCTTCACAGTCTTGTTAATAACCTGAAAACTGTAAGTATCATCTAGACGCATGACATTGGCTCCCATAAATGTAAAAATAGACATGATGTTGTGTAGAACTTTATCCTGAAAGAAAATACATCTTTCAACATTTTCCATTTTAAGCACACCAAATATCAATGATTCATTATAGTCTAGCAATAAAAGAAGACACAACTCCATTTAAAAATGGGCAAAGGATTCCCAAAGACATTTTTCCAAAGATAAAGAAATGGTCAATGAGCACATGAAAAGATGCTCAACATTAGGCATTTAAGGAAATGCAAAATCCAAATCCTAAGAAACTTCACACACCCAAGAATGACTTAAAAAAAAAAAGATCAGCTAGCAGAGAGGGTTTAGAGAAATTAGAATTCTCGTAACTGCCGGTGGGTACAAAATTATATAGATGCTTTGGAAAACAGCTTGGCTGTTTCTAAGAAAATTAAAGTTAACTTCTGACTCACAGATTCCACTCCTCAGTATATACCAGAGAACACAAAACATATTTATACAAAACCTCATATACAAATGTTCACAGCGCATAATTCACAATACCCCAAACATAGAAATAAATGTCTGTCAACTGACCAACAAATAAGCAAAATCTGGCACATACATACATTGGAATATTATTTGGCCATAAAAAAGAAATACTGACTCAAGCTTCAACATTCATGAACCTGGACAACATTGTGCTAAGTGAAAGTAGTAAAGCATTAAAAAGCACACATATAATAGGATTCCATTTACATGAAATGTCCAGAACAGGTAAACCAAGAGAGAGAAAGTAGATTAGTGTTTGCCAGGGGCAGAAATTATAGTGATACAGGGAATAAAGAGTGATGGCTAATGAGTATGGGGTTTCTCTGGAGGTGATGAAAATGTTTTGGAAGTAGAGAATGGTGATATTTATACAACTCTGTCAACATACTGAAACCAGTGAATAGTAGAACCCATTTAAATGGATTAATTTTATTGTATATGAACTATATTTCAATTAAAGCAAAGAAAAAATATGAATGATTCTTAATTGTTTCTAGTTATCAACTCCTCTGAGGGCTACTGATTCTCTTCCAAGGAAAAAAGTTCTATATGCATAAAATCTATGTGATGTTTAGTATACTGAAAGACCACTAAAGCTCCCAGAGAACCCCAGGTTAAGAACCTGTGACCTCAATCCCCAACAGGAAAAAAAAATCTCAATTACCTTCAAAAGATGTACTTCTATAAGGAACCGGATTTCTCTCACCGAGGTAGTTTATAATCAAAGTACTTTTTCTCAACTCACTGGACAAAAGCTGTCTGAGGACAGTGGGATGGTAATTTTTGTCAAGGAACACCAACACTACTGCTTATAAGTTACATGGTGTCAGGCTCTGTGCTAAGTGCAAACCATAAACTACCCAGTCACAGCCTCACAATAATCCTACAAAGAAGGTTACTATTATTGCCATTTTACAAGAAGAGGACCTGAAGCTTAGCAAGATCAACCAGCTACAGTGCCACAACTGTTAAGAGACAGGGCTAAGAGTCCTTCTAATAAGACCCAAAGTCGAATGAATTCAGACCAGTGAGCACTTACACATTTCCTCTGAAGAAAAAAAATATCAAAATATCTGCTGAAGTCTCAAAATCATTAGTACTTACAGGAAATATTCCTGCAACAGTACCCAAAAGTAAAAGGGCATGGTGATGGGTCTGTGGCATCTCTGAAACACGGATGCACTGAACAATCAATTCCACATTGAACTTTTCTTCATCCAGAACATCTAGAGTGAGGAGGAAAAAAAAAAAAAAAAACCTCTAAGTGGTAGGTACATATGCACGCAAAGCAAGTAATCCTTCCACCGTTTCCTTCCAACAAAGTACATACCCTTTGGTATTTTGCTACCATCTGGAGATAGTTTTTGGCAGATGTTGAGCAAACAACTAAGAATTAATTGTTTGGTGTATTCCATATTTCCCTGCTCCGGTGGCAGAGGTTCTAAGCTCCTTCAGGACCCCCCGGCAAAGACATAATGAGAAATGAAGTTACACAATTTCACGTATGCATTAATGACCACTCTCCAGAATGCACATTTACTTAGGAATAACTAAAATATTTACATTAAACACAGCCTATAAAAAACAAGATTCTGATTTTTTTTCTCATATGGGCAGGTGCTTAATGTCAAATTTTATCTCTCTTCTCTGTTGTACTCTCCATCAACCTATTTGAAATCTTAGAAAACCTTGAGAATTACATTCTCTTCAGACAAAAACAAGTTTTATCTACAATACAATGGCAAACACTACAGCTATCTGGTAATTTATACTTAAAAACCATAGCGGGTTTCTCCCTTTATCTTTAAAGTAAGCATGCCCCAAGAACTCGATTCTGAAAGTTAAGAAGCAGGCTATAAGGGGAATGGCCATTCAGTATACAACACAAGAGGATGATCAATTTGGGCATTAACAATGGGTACCTAACAACTTTCTTTTAACCTTTCAACTACAGTACTTAACTTGCTTTATTTTATAGACTAGTTAAGAAAAGACTATATTTAAAAAAAAGAATGTTAAGTAAGATGTGCATGAATTAGAATCCTATTCTCTCATAGATCAAATGCAAAGGCAAGTGTCAGTACCTTGACAGCAGGTTAAAAAGAGTTGGTATCAGTATCTGAGGATTTTTGAGTTTCTTTTTGTGCTGCAGTAATTCTAGGATGAGGGTTACTCTTTGCCAGTAAGAACCTCCAACTTCCTGAACAGATTCTAGATCTTGTGATTTTCTGGGAAACAGAAAATATTTGAAAAGCAAACACTATCAATGCAAAGTAAAAATTATCATACTATGTATGCCAAATTAATGGGCATCAAAAAATTATAATGGTTTCATAACATTCAAGGACCGGGGAATAAATAGCATGCTTTCATTGCACTCCTAGCTCTTACTTCTGCTGCATTTTTTGTCTTCTCGTTTGTTGAATTGTGCCCAAGGACTTTGTTTTGTCTGGTGGCTCCAGTTCTATTCTGATTTGTTCAGCATTAACAGAAATCTGAAATATGAATGAAGAATGACTGATGATACACTTCATGGGATAAACTTAGAGAAAGAGATGTTGACTTAAATGTCCATGTCCACTTTCACATTTTCCTAGGACTTTAGAGCCCAAACCAATCCCAAACCCCAAAGGCAAATGCCACCATATTCTTTTCCATGTCCTAACAGCTGTATAAAGACGAAAACACCACACAAACAGGAGTGTAGTATACACACTGTTCTGTAGCTTAATTTGTTTCACTTAGAAATCTGCATCTCAGAAATCTAAGAAAATATGTTAAATACTGAGAACTGGTGAATCTGCATACTAGGACTTCCCCATACTAGTACCTATTTTTGTGAACTTGTTTTCTGTATTTTCTTTTTAACAACAAAACAAAGTAACTAAGTGGTTGTTCTGATGTACAGCTATGTTTTAATATACAGATAAACCAATGAGCACATGCTCAATTCCATGATATACATGTCATCAAACAACTATTTAAGTAGAACCCGTTGAGTATTCCGTTCAGGAGTACTCCATTGAAAATCCTTGCATAAAACAAATAGATCCCATCTAATATAAGAGCCAAACTAACACTATACCCAACCTGGTTAAAATATAAATATTTCACAAAATAAAAATCGTGGTGAAGACTTATAATTTTGATTCTGCACTTCTCTATGAGCTACCTGTCCATGATTCTTATTAATGCTAACATCTGACACTCTAAAGGCACTGGATTATCAGAGGTTGATTAAACATGGTATTACTTGGAAGAGAACAATAATAAACAAATTATAGAAACTGCATAACTTACCCCTTTAAAAACACTGCTAACAGTCTGAGCACAATGTGAATTTTTACAGTTCACCAATAAATCAAACAACATGCGCAAAAGCTTCTGCTGAACTTTTTCATCTGATATAGCTGCAAAAAATGGCTTTGTAATCTAGAGGAGGTAGAAAAAAGGCAATTGAGCTCAACAAATGTGAATCCCAAAAATGACCTTTAAACAGTTCTTTTTTATGTAATATTATTCCCATTTTGTCAGCTAAAATGCAGCTTTATCACACCTACGTATCACTCAATTTTGCAAAAGCAGGCCAAACAGATCATATCCATTTTAAAACATGTCCAGTCTACTTTAGCTTCTCCAAGTAAAACACTACAAAATTTTAAGAGCTTGAACATACTTTAGTCTTTAAAAAAGTCACTGACCTTTTCAAGAGCTGTTATCTGAATGGTTGGCATTCTTGTGCAAAGTTCCTCTGTTGTATGTACAGCTTTTATAAATATATCTAGACTCTTTGGGTCCTTATGTAAAAGGGAAGCTGAATATTCATTATATTTTCCCAGAGTGAGATGTAAAATAAAGGCCTCATCTTTTAGGACAGCTGTCGGCTCCTTCTGGATTTTTTCTAACAGTTGTTCAGCCATAGGCAACAGCTGAGAAAGCACCATCTAAAGTTGGAGAAATTTATTAGCAAACAGTTATCTCTACTGACACCTATTTTTGCTTGCTTTACAAAGACATCCCAAGATATGATGTTACAAGCCTGGGAGCTTAGCCTGGAAAAAAACCCAATTAAAATGATCCCTTGGACAGGAGCAAGGCTATTTAATCCAATTAAGCACTCAGGCTTTCTCTGATGGCTCAGTTTATAACAGTCAAAAGCTCTAAACCCTTCAGAAATGAGGAGTAATTTGTAGGTATCCCAAGATTTTCTGATAACAAGAAACACAAACTAAAGTTTTCGACCACAAAAATAAATTTTAGCAAACACTGTATATTTCCTCAAACAGAACTTCCAAATTATGTATGTGAGGTCTTTAACAACTAAACCAAATGCCAGCACATTATGATTCGTGGGCCAAATCCAGAGGTCCACCTGTTTTGGTCAATTTTATTTACTGAAATACAGCCAAGCTCATGTTTACATAACTGGCTCCAGCTTTCACAATACAATGGCAGAGCCAAGCACCTGCAAGAAGAAAAGACTGTCGGAGCCCACAGAACAAATGTTTACTATTTGGTCTTTCACAGAACAGACAGTCAATTCCTAGTTTAAACTACAAGGGATGACACAAAGCCGCTCAATGCCATCTGTTGGCTGCCACCAGGAAAATCTGATCATGTGGTTTTCACTCCACTGACACCTGCCTGAGTTCTCCACGTTGCAGTCAGTCTGAGACTGGTGAAGCATCCATGCACCTTGGAACAGTCTGATCACATGTGCCATCACAAAAACCAGTGATTCACAACCTCCTTTGTGCCAAGGCCTCCCTGACGACATAATGAAAGCTATGGATTTCCCCCAGAAATAATGTTCAAACACACACATTTTATGAATGAACAAAGGATTCTGGAATATTCATGCTTATGTCCAAATATATTATCTTGTGTAGGATTTCCACCAGAAGACACAAACCAACAGTTTTCTCAGCAGTGCATTTTCAGTGTTTTTCCCCATGTTTTTACTTTTTTAAATTCACTTCAAGTAAATCATTATGTAGGAATAACATACAATTTTAAAATAGAAAAAAAAAAAATCTACCAGTACTTGCTTTTTGTGTCCTCTATCTGTTTCTACATCTCACTTCCCTCTCCCAAATTATAAAGAAAATTTTCACTTCTGAGTGAGTATAACTCCTGCAAATGTTTTCCTCACTCATTAGCCGATACAATAGTGTTTAGTAACATTACATGGAATGTGTAAGCCACCTGAATTGCACATACCTCATTGTTGACTTTCTGAAGTACTTTCACCAAATCTTTTGCAATGTAAGATGGGCAACTATATACACAATTGAGTAAGTTTTTCAAAGTTTCAGATAACTTCTGATGAGATTTCGGTTTCTTTTCTCTCTGTAGTTCCTCAAACAAAGTAGCTAAATCCTAGCACACCAAAAAGAAAATCAGATAAAAAAAGGCTGAGAAACTATAAAAGCTAAATGTACTAATCATAGAAGAGTCTTTTCCAAATCACGTGATAGTGAATCATTTTTCATTTCCTGTTGAAACCTTAACAGGAAATGGTACAATACCTCTAAGTTAGTACTATCAAGAGTCACATACTGAAACACCGTATGCTATCTTTTTTAAAAACGGTAAGAGAAAGTTGTGCAGATATTGACATCAATTTCGTAATTTCAGTGACTTGACTCGATCAAAATCCCTACAAAGCAAAATGTCAAAAGAGGACAAAACTGTTCACAGGTATACACAGGCATGCGCACACGATCAATCTTCTTTGATAATGAGTTTACCTGAGCAACATAGGTGGCATCTGAGGTGATCTCCTCTACTTTAGGAACCAAATGATCTATTACCAGGTGGAACTGAGACACCACTCCACTGAGGGCTTGGAGACAAAGAATGGAGGCCCTTCGTACTTCTTTTATGGGGCTTCCCAGATTAATGAGTAGAGATATCACCACTAAAACCAAAGGGGAAAATATTTAGCAACTTAAAAAATTTAAACAGTATAAAACTTAAGTAGTACCAGAGGGTATGTCGAAGTTTTCCTCCTCACTGAAATTCTCTCTCAAGACCATTCACTGTTTACTATTCTAGCAAAATGTTATTAGCTATATGCTACTACATCCTTTTGAAAACATACAAATGAGAGCAGAGCAAACGATGTGTACACACACACACACACACACACACACACAGAATGATTACATCTCAATTTATTTTGAAGTGCTTTCTACCTAAGTGTGTGTATCTAAATTAAATCATTCTTTAAAACTGTATGGTTCTCCATTGTATTTTCTATATTTTTTAAACCAGTACCTTGCTGGTGACTCAGCTGTTCCTTATCTCTCAGCACTGTAACTGCTAACACAAATATCTCTTTACATACATCCTTGCAAGTACGCAGATAAACTACCCATTGTGTATCAGGCTTTGCAAATATTTTGTCCTTAGTGGACATATGAGTTTCTAAAGCAGAAATTAGTCTAATTTTTCTTCTAGTTTTATACATTGCTTAGAGAGGCCCTCCCCACACTGAGTCAGTTGTTCAAGTGTCTATCTTCATATTCTGAGAGAGGCCACATGTACCACATGTTCTCTTCTACCACTAGAGCTAAGTTGTGTGTTGTTTTTTTAATGTGAAATCTTTAGTTCACATGAAATTTCTGTCTAAGGAATAAGATTGGAGTCAAACTTTTAATGTCTCCAAATGGCTAGCCAGATGTCCCATTTAATAATCCACCTAAAAATTCTAGAGCTTTATTATTCATACATTCCGTCAGTATCTGAAAGAGCTACTGCTGCCAACTACTACTTCTAGAACCAAGCCCAGTAATGTATTTAGAAGGAATGCTTTTAACTCTGCAGTTAAGAATGCTAGCTTTTGATTTGAGAAGTATATTTATTACTCACTCTTATTTTGCTGCCACTTAATTAGAATTACTGATTTTTATCTAATGCCTTTTCAGTTTTTTTGGAAAATGATATGGGTTTTCTCCTTTCAAATTGATATGGCTAATTATATTAAGAGTTCATAATTTTGAACCAATTTCGTATTATTGGAATTAACTCTATTTGGGTAAATACGTGCTTTTTAAAAATATACTGGACTCAATTTGCAAATACTTTAGAAATCTGCATTATTATTCAAAGAAACATGCCTATTGTTTTCTTTTTGTTTGGAAAAACTGTCAATTTTCAATGTTACACTTGTTTTAGACAAAGCATCTGGAAGCTTTTCTTCATTCTATGCCCTGCTCAGTTCAACAGCACTGGAAAACCTGCTTCAAAAATCTGGTAGAGTATCTGTAAGCTCAAGTGGATTGAGGTTTTTTTGAAAAAATGTCTTTGGGAGAAAAGGATACCTAAAATCCTTTTATGGTAATTAGTTATTTAAGCTTTATTCTGTGCTATCTACTGAGGCGAGTTGTGCCAACTTTTATTTTGGTAGTAACGATCCATTCCATATATTCCATTTCTGGAATGCTAAGAAACAGCTCAACAAACTTTTGAACCTGAGAAGGTAAACTGAAAGCTGGAAATCTTTCCTGGTCTCTGTAATGTTAACTCATAAAGTCAGAAACAAACAGCTCAAAAGCTGAATTCATGCAAGGGGCAGCATCAGGTCAAGATACTATTTGCTAAAATTCCCTGTATCATTCAAAAACGAATTCAAAGAAGAAAATACTACAGTTACCATGTTCCAGTAACATTTACTGGAACTCAAGGTAGGCAAAAAGTACCTTAAACAATCAGGTTTTAGGAATGTTCTTCCATTTAAAATCTCTGTGACTTCATTCTCCCAAATCATTTTACTTAGATTTAAAATAGTTATTTTACACAGAAGTTGAAAAAAAATACTGAGCTTTGGTTTTAAATATATAAATGAATGTACTACATCGATCAGGTATTAAAAAAACAAAGGCAGTCTACATCTTATTACAAATGAGATTAAATATTTATTCCTCTAACAAAATTTGCTGTATGTAAGCAAATTTTGAACTGAGTATCTGGACAGAAAGCAATAAATGGTGGTTAGATTCCCAAGCCACTGACAAAGACTTAATTCAAATAACAGCATACTATATTATGCCAATAACTTTTTCTTTTGAAAGACAAAGTTTTTTGTAAACAGATTAAAAGAAGTATCAGCCAACACTTCCTGGACTCCTCACAGACAAGGTACGCATAGAAGCTCACTGTGTACTCAAAGAGGAGAGCACGGAGGACAGGTGCAATGGCTAAATGACCTTCCACTTTAGGCCCCCTGGGACTCTATAATATGCAGTCCTTGAGCTTCCCAGTAGAACAAGGTGCATCTCTCCTGTTTTCAGTGGAGTACTGTGACATTTCTAGCAGCATAAATGCAAAAGTACTTTAGGAAGAAGGAAAATGACAGATGACAAGTCAGGGGTAGACAGGGAGCCCATCTTGCAGCAAAACTGGGGACAAGTTAAGTCTTTGGGTCCTGGAGATATCCATTCCTCAGAAACTACTGCCTTTGATACCAAAAGATAACAGACATTTCATAATTAGGAAATCCAAGTAGTTATGACCTCTAAATAAAATACACATACCTTTATGAAAACTCCCAAATTTAACAAAAATATCCATTTTAATAAATCATGCTACTTCCATACAATGGAATAACTTGCAGACATTTTAAAATAAATTCTTATATAAAGTACTACTATAGAATACTTGTAATATAATACTTAATACTTTATTAAAGAATTTAATAAAAAGTTTAAAATAAATTTAATAAAGAGTTTAAAAAATGTACAGGAGGGTCTTCTCATCTAAGGCAGAAAAAAAAAACTGGAAAAAAAAACCTTAAAGTAAGTCTACCTTAAAAAAGGGAAGGCAATTTTACAGTGAATGGTAAAGAAATTATATTCATGGGATTTTATTTTATAAGTAAAACTCAAAATCTATGTATGTAAATTACCTTGTATTTAACAAAATCTTGGTTACAATTGTAATTATGTGCTCTTTCACAGAGCTAACGAAAGATAAACAGAAATGATTTTGGGAAAAACATATGATCATTCACTTTACTTTCACAAAACATTTATAAAAAGCACTTTTAGGGGGTGCCTGGGTGGCTTAGTCGTTAAGCATCTGCCTTCTGCTTGGGTTGTGACCCTGGGGTTCTGGGATCAAGCCCAACATTGGGCTCCCTGTTCTGTGGGAAGTCTGCTTCTCCCTCTCCCACTCCCCCAGCTTGTGTTCCCTCTCTCACTGTCTCTTTCTCTGTCAAATAAATAGATCTTTAAAAAAAAAAAAAAGCAATTTTAGAATTAACAAAAAAAAAATCTAGAATACCCTCAAATTTCCCAAAGGCCACTCTTATTATTCCTTTGACATTAAAATCATTCCAGTCTGAAGTATCAATCATATGCATCATCCTTACCAATTCTCTCATCTTTAATCGCTACAGGGTCTAATTCTGCCAGATCCTCTCATTTGTCAGTAGCTCTTTAAAAAATTTTTTTGGTCAGTAGCTTTAAAGTACCTATTTTCCAGTATCACGTTCATCAACTTCATGAAATTTGCAAATTTCACTTTATCAAAAAATAAACTTAATAAACTTAAACTTGGGGGTGTTTTATTAGTGAGTGCCCAACCTGAAAATGAGTTACACATGATAAAAGAGACAAATTCAGAAAGGTTGTCTGATTGGAGACCCATTTTCTAAGTAGTCAGATGAATACAGAACTGTATTAAATGGCATGGCTTCTCCATGTAACCCTTCACTGATGAAACGCAGAACATGAATAGCTGGATATTAACAACCCATTTTGGTGATTAAAAGTAGTTTATATATGGGCTCCTAGGTGCCCCAGTTAAGTGTCTGCCTTCAGCTCAGGTCATGATCTCAGGGATCGATCCCCATGTCGGGCTCCCTTTCCTCTGCTCCTCCCCACCTGCTGGTGTGCATGCCCTCTTTCTCAAATAAGTAAAATCTAAAAAAAAATAATAATTTATATATATGTATATACAGTTTATACACAAGAATTTATATGTATACACCTAACTTATACATACACGTAAAGAGCAGAGAGAGTGCACACACTGTGAGTACTCTTCAGAAAAAAAAGTTAAAAAGAAATTCTCCCAACTATAACCCACATAAAGCATTAAAGTTGATCATGACAGAACACAACACGCTACTCATGATACCTGGAGAAGATACAGATGCCAGCTGATGTTTATCCTGTGCCTTCTGAGCAGAGAGCATCTCACAACCTATATAAAGAGCTTGAGTCTGCAATGCTGCTTTCACGCTGCAATTAAGTGGATTTGAAAGGCTAGACCCGTATGTCCATAAAACAGAGAAGAACTTGAATAACTGAAAAATATCTTCTAGATGCACCTAAATTAAATAAACGACAGTGAAGTTTAATTTTTACTCACATTTAGTTGGTTCCAAATCCTCTTTACACTAGTGTACAATTACAGAAAACACTTTGTTGTAATGACAACAAAGCCCTGTCCCATGACTTAAAAATTTCCATACTTATTTTAACCAACGAGAAGTATGGAAATGAATCCAAAGGACTTGCTATAACTTTGCCTCTGAACACACTGGACAATAGTAACAACATGTGAAAATAAGCAGAAAACCAAGACTCGTGATGAGGGGGAAGCCTTGTTAAGAAAGAATTCCAAGATGGAGTAAGTGTCACCAGTGGTGCCAAATGCTGCTGAAAGGGGTAAGACAAGAACAGAGACTTAACTGCTCAACCTAGCAACATGGAGGTCCATGAAATTTCTTAACTGAGTTGCACAAGCTAACTTACCCCACTGAACAGCAGTTTCTCACTGGTAAAGAATTGTGATTAGTAAGTACATGACAGGCCTAACACACTACTAGGCATGCAGCCATGTTAGTCTCTGGCCTATGGACTGGTGTCATAATGATACCACTACCTCACAGGGCCCGTGTATATTACCCCATACTCTGCACTGTTCAAAAATCTACTTTCATTTTCACTAAAAAACTGTCATAAATGCTCTGCTATATCTTCTGAAAGGGAAGAGTATGCCTGAAAAAGATGAGCCTAGTACCTTTATGAAAAGTTTCATCAGAACCCTAAAATGAGTGGCATCAGTACCACTGAGTATCATCTCAAAGAGCCCAATAAGCAAGCGCAGATAGGCTCTGCTATCTTCTTTCAGCTGCTCGGGATTCCACCATATATCATCTACATGGACATGAAGAGAGAGAGAAACGATGAATAAACTTATGTGAACACGTGCTGGGAACTTTTCACTCAAAACAAAGAATAGTTGTGGAGAAAATAATTGTTTTCTTGAGTATCACATTCAAAAGTCACACTTTGTCCTACCTTTAGGAAAAGATTTAGGACCCTTCAGTGCATGAATAAAATTTTTCAGTGCAAATATGAGTAAAACAGAGTCCTCCAGGGCAACACGCTGGGCCAAATTGAGCTGCTTTATGTAATGGGCCCACAGTTCCACTGGTATCTCTCTGTCCATCATCAGCTCAAAATGCCATTCGGAAGGGATTTCCTGAAATAGTAAAGGAAACAAAGAGCATAAATATGAAGGAGTTTTGAACATGGGTTATACACAGGGGAACTGCAATGATATATGATTGAGTAATATGCAAAATTTCGTCTCTATGAGCATTTGAGGACAGGATTAACAGCTTTATCCAAATTTGTAAGGAGGTTTAACTACCACTATTCACAACAAAAAGATTAAGTTATCCACAGTTTCATTTTATCTATATTTCCTTGAAACACATATCTAAAAATAAATTTTATCCATAGAAATTGTGTTTATTAAATGGCACATTTCTATAGAGAAAGGAGTTGGATTTCCAGGAGACCCTTAAAGGGAGCTTTCTCATGTCACATACTTCTAATGGGGTGCAAAGAGATCTACACAAGTAGCAAAATGTGAGGGTGCTTAAAAATTATACAGCAGATACTAAAAAGCAGCATGAGAAAACATGAAGAAAAATGATAAACAAGGCCCTGTACAGAAGACTGCAAAGTAGTAACTTAGAAGGAAAATAACCCAAAGCCAGACTTTTGAGAAAATGTCTCTAATGAAGGATTTCATTGGCTCAGTGTGATGTTGCAGCCAGAAAGACTCAGGACTCCTATAAAGAGTACTAAATATAAAACAGCATGTTATCTGCACATATAAAAAAACAATCCATTTGTCCATACTTTTAATACCAAGGGCAAATACCATTCAGGTTATTACATTCTACAAAAGAAAGAAATTAAGAAGGGCTTATCTGGGCTACTTTTTATAATATAAAAATCCACCACTCTTCTATATTTTTTTCTACGATTTTTATTTATGTATTTGAGAGTGAGAGAGAAAGAGAGCACACGTGAACAAGAGGGAGGCTGACAGAATCTAAGCAGACTCCACACTGAGAATAGAAGCTGAGGTGGGGCTCAATCCCATGACCTGAGATCGTGACCTGAGACAAAACCAAGAGCAAGATGCTTGACTGAATGAGCCACCCAGGAACTCTGAAAAATTCGTGCTTTTCAAGTTTACATAATTTTAGGTAACAATGACTATGACTAGAACTTGTAAAACCCTCAGGGTATGTGTAAATGTAAGAAAGATGTGATTCGTTTCAGCGAACCCTAATATGAAAAGCCCTCTGATTGTTGGAAGACAAATAAAAACAAAATACTATTAAAAATATTAAAAGAAATCATCTTACTACCTCAAGATGTGATACTAGGTAAATATACAAACAACTGAAACATGCTCTTTAGCCAATACTGTCAAAGATAATAGTAAGCTGGTGAGATCCAAATCTGATGTAATATTAAAATAATACAAAAGATCAACTCCTGGGGCACCTGGGTGGCTCAGTTAAACATCTGACTCTTGGTTTCGGCTCAGGTCATGACTTCAGGATTGTATGACCATGGTATGTAGGGCTCTGTGCTCTCTGGGGAGTCTGCTTGAGATTCTTTCCCTCTCCCTCTCCCTTCACACCCCTCTCAAGTGTATCTCTCAAATTGTTTTAATAATTTGAATTCGTGGGGCGCCTGGGTGGCTCAGTGGGTTAAGCCTCAGCCTTCAGCTCAGGTCATGATCTCAGGGTCCTGGGATCGAGCCCCGCGTCGGGCTCTTTGCTCAGCAGGGAGCCTGCTTCTCCCTCTCTCTCTCTGCCTGCCTGTGTGCCTACTTGTGATCTCTGTCCATCAAATAAATAAATAAAATCTTAAAAAAAAAAAATCAATTCTTGGGGCGCCTGGGTGGCTCAGTGGGTTAAAGCCTCTGCCTTCGGCTCAGGTCATGATCCCGGGGTCCTGGGATCGAGCCCCGCATCAGGTTCTCTGCTCAGCGGGGAGCCTGCTTCTCCCTCTCTCTCTGCCTACTTGTGATCTGTGTCTGTCATATAAATAAATAAAATCTTTTAAAAAAAAAAATCAATTCTTAGTAAATAACAGAAAAAAGTAAATATTTTGTTCAAGCAATAACATGCCTAGTGAATTCTTCATCACAAAGTGTATTTAAGTATAACTCCGGTAATTAATAAAGATAATACAGGGAAGAAACAACTATCAGGTACAGAACATCACAACCCTGAAATTCTATAATTCAATTAAATTCTCTAACTTTCTACCTATTGCTGCCCAAGGCTGCTTCACATTCACCCCTCGTATCCAAAGATTTAGCATTTCAGCCCCCAATTTTCAGTGCTGCTGTGATTTAGTAAGCCAGGCTGCCACTTTACTCAATGTTCCAAAAACTGTGCACTCCTTACCACCGCAGTAATCACACTCTCAAGCTTCTTTATTTTTTTCTGCAATAAACTGAAGACTCTGATCGCAAAGGGGAAGTGAGTTTCTTTTAAAGATGAACAGCAAGAAACAAGCACAGCCATGATCACGTGAAAAGTCACTTTTTGCTTCAGGCTAAAGTACTCCTTTTCTCCAATGCTTATTAAATCTTCCACCTTGAAAAATAAACATACTCCATTACTCATAGCTCTTCACTGATTTCTAAAGTAATAATAAAATTAAATAATCTCAGAATTATAATGAACATAATTGCATCTGGCAACTGGATAAATGCTTTAAAATTATACTCCTAAAACCTTGACATAGGTTTATTTACTAAAGCAAAAGAGAAAAAAAATCCTTTTAAAAAATATATGACTTTATATTTTAAATGACAGGAAACAAGAAAGCAAAAAAGACGCACTATTCTTATAGTCCAATGTAAAACCACAAAAAAATTATATAAAATGTAGAAGATTTCAAACACTCTGCAGAACATACTATGTAAAACTATACATGTTTAAAGCATAACAAAGTAGTCAAAAATGTAAAACTTATTTTAAAAAATCTAGTAAACCAAACACTGAGAATCTAATAAAATTTTAGGAAGTCCAGGGGTGGTTTTTGACAGCATACGTACCATCTTTAACATTGAAGAAGGATCCCCTGAACTTATATTGTCAGCCAATAATGCAATCATCTTCTGATTTGTTACACCAATTAGTTTTCCTGACTCTGTGCTTTTAATCACATTTTCAAGAGCTGTTAAAAAAAAAAAAATGAACACAGAGGACACTTGTTATCACCAATACTCACCTCATGAATTCTGTAGAGTAAGAAATTTAGGCAAAAGTTTCAATTTTCCTATGAAGGTTTGCTCTGTATTTTTCCTTTTATCCAATTCTAAATCTATCTCTGGGTCAGCTTCATTTTTATTGTTGTTGACTACTGAAAAACATGGGGAATGGGGTTGCCAATGCCCCTCCCTAACACAAGAGAAAATCTGCATATAGCCTCAAAAACTTAACTACTAATAGCCTACTACAGACTAGAAGCCTTCAAATAACAGTTAACACACCTTTAATGTTGTAAGTGTGCTATACTGTATTCTTACAATATTGTAATCTAGAGAAAAAAAAGTAGTGTTTAAATAATCATAAAGAAAAGAAAATGTATTTAGAGTATTGTATTTTTTTTTTATAAAGATTTTATTTATTCATTTGACAGACAGAGATCACAAGTAGGCAGAGAGGCAGGCAGAGAGAGAGGAGGAAGCAGGCTCCCTGCCGAGCAGAGAGCCTGACGTGGGGCTCGATCCGAGGATCCTGGGACCATGACCTGAGCTAAAGGCAGAGGCTTTAACCCACTGAGCCACCCTGGTGCCCCTAGAGTATTGTATTTATCAAAAAATACCTGCATTTAAGTGAATCCACATGCCGTTCAACCCTATGCTGTTCAAGAGTCAACTGTAGGTTTCTGACCTTGGCAAAAATTTTTAAAAATCTTGCTGACACAGACCATAGCAAACATGATTTCAAATAATGATTAGAGCCAACTTTTAATTGTATTTTTCTTTTTAAAGTATTTATTTTTTTAAAGATTTTATTTATTTGACAGAGACAGCGATCACAAGGAGGCAGAGCAGCAGATAGAGAGAGAAGGAAAGTTGGCTCCCTGCTGAGCAGAAAACCCGATGTGGAATTCGATCCCAGTACCCTGAGATCATGACCTGAACTGAAGGCAGAGGCTTAACCCACTGATCCACTCAGACGCCCCTCTTTTTAAAGTATTTAAAGTGTTGTTGGTTCCGCCCCCACACCCAAAGGCAACCAAATTTTTTACCTTCTTTCCAGCCTCTTAATACAGGGTGCAGAGAGCAAATTCCGGATTTCGATAAATATATGGCAATCTTCGTATCAGCAGATTCCATATCATCATTGACAATAATCATAAATGGCAGCAGATGCACCATCACTTGATTTGACAACTGATCGTTTTCACTCAGTATCTCTTCCTTAATTAGTATGTCTGCTGCTACCTCAAGTACTTTGTACCTGAAACACAAACACATTTGGCTAAGGGACCCATTAGAAACTTAAATTCAGCAAAAAAAGTTATTATATTGTTCTGCTCAACTGACACTATCCTGATCTCACCAAATACGTTATTCGGAGAGACCCCAGACAATCACTCAAAATCCATGCTAACAGGGAGCTATTTGGGACAGTAATTGTTAACTGTTTTTTTGTTTTTTTTTTTTTTGAGAAATCACTAGGTTGACTATAACATAAAACATGTATCTCACAACATATCTCAACTCCACTAGACATGAAGGATTCACTCCTAAGTTAAAAAAAAATAAAAACACATACTATGTGTTAAGAACTAAATATGAAAGATACAAAAATCTGTAAGACATGCTCTCCTCCCCCCAGGAGCTTAGGTCATTTTTTTCGATGCAAAAAGCTTAGATGCGAAAAATGAAGTAACTAGAGTACATCAAACACTACAGGTGACCATGTGCCTCTGAGCTTATTTTAATATGTTTACTTTTAATTATAAAGTAATATACTATCCTTATAAAAACAATCAAATAGAATTATATAAAGCAGAAAATTAAACTACTTCCTACCCTACTTCTCAGATTTCACCATTTATGTCATTCATTATGTAATCTTTCCATTTTATTAGGAAAATTTTTATTAAGAAAATTTATTAAGGAAAATTTCAAACATAGACAACCCCCACAAACCCTCTTTCTTTTTATGATGCACAAGTTACATTATTATCCATTCCACTACCATGACCAAAGGGCCATGTAACTAAATTATCAGATGCAAAAATGTAAAGAAAGAAAACAGAACTGAAATGGACACAGAATTCTGTCACTTCAAAACAGTATGAGAAGAAATGAATACATACCATTCCCTATTTTTTGAAAGTTCTGCTCTTCGAAAGAGGCTGAGAAGATTTGAAACTGTCACTTCTGAACTAAAATATTGTTTGAAAATCTAAAGGGGAAGAAACATACATAAGTAAATTTTCACTTGCTTCAGATACACATGGTACTTGTTAAATGAACTTTAAAAAAATAATGAATTATAAAGAATTTATCTCCCAACAGTCGTCATATAATTTCAAAGCTTTATGAGAACAGTTTCTCAAAAGTGGCATTTATGAGAGAATCTTCCATGATCCCAAGGTATTTACTACTGATAAAAATTCACAAAGCACATTTCCTTCTTGAAGAACTTCCATATACATAAAACTCTGCAGTCTAGTTTTTCCCATGAGCTTTCGTTAATCAGGCTTAAGTCTGTGTTCTCAGGAGAACAAATTCCCAATGAAGGAATAATTTCCAAATACGTTCCTGCCTAGAGCAGAGAATCACCTGGGAACGAAAAAATATTTACAAACTGTGTATTTCAACAAACAAATTCACTCACCTTAAATGCATTTATAGCTGACAAAACAACATCTATGCTATCATCACCTAATCGGGTTAAAACAGCTTCTTTTATGAAAGACTCATCAACACTCTCCTAAGCAAGAGAAAAAATATTTAAATTTGGTTATTGCTAAAACCTCCTAAGAGTTTACACTAAAAAGAAAGCTTAGTTTTATGAAAAGCACTCATTATCAGTCAAGAAATACAGGCTCTACCCTAGACAAACTCAAACACTCAGCATACTTGCACTGAACTCGATAATCTCTAAAGGGTCTTTTTAGATGAGTAATTATTTGGTACAAACTTTTCCCAGTTTCTACTGAAAATACCATAGAATATGTATAATCCAAACATAAGTTTTGCATTAAGAAGTTCATCTTGCTATGGGGCACATGGGTGGCTCAGTGGTTTGGGCCTCTGCCTTCGGCTCGGGTCGTGATCTCAGGGTTCTGGGATCGAGCCCCACATCGGGCTCTCTGCTCAGCGGGACCCTGCTTCCTCGTCTCTCTCTGCCTGCCTGTCTGCCTACTTGTGATCTCTATCTGTCAAATAAATAAAATCTTTAAAAAAAAAAAAAAAAAAAGAAGTTCATCTTGCTACACAAGAGCCCGGATATTGAGAGTACATAGACTAAAGAACCAGAACATCTGGTTTAAATCTTAGCTCGACCACTTACCAATTGTGTGACCTGTAGCAAGTTACTTAACCTTTTGAGGTCTCACTGTTCTTGTCTATCAAAGACAGCTAATAATAGCACCTATCTCAAAGAACTGCCACAAAATGAAATAATACCTGTCAGTGCATAGAACAAGGCCTTACACAATGTAAGTACTGTTAAAAGTTAGCTATTATTATCAAGATTTTTACAAGGATAAGGACATCTGCTGAAAAGCCAGTTGCCAGTCTGTCAAAAGAGATTTTATTTTTCTTAACAAAAGAAAATAAAGCATATAATCATTCAAAGTAATGGGAAACTAAGACTACAAGCCAACCTAAATATATCCCTACCTGTAGGTGGCATTTTTTATAATGCTATAAAAAAGTAACAGGGCTCTCTGTTGGGAGATAAAACCCAAATCCCTAGAACTCACAAAACTGAAGCTCAAATCTCATGTACCAAATGTCACCAAAATTTTCTCTAGAGCTAATAAGTAGCCAAATATCCCAATCTGAAATTCTATAATAGGATCTATGTTCTGTCACTGATGGAGAAGGAAAAGTGAAATCAAAGTATGCAGAGAAAGACAGTAACTGTAATGACAATATTGAACCTAAAAGGCAGATGTATACAGTGCCTTTTACTGAAAATCTAACCAGATCCAGAAAAGGACAGGGGAGGTAGGGATTAAGAGTAAAAGAAGGCTGAGAACAGCTGTAGGAGTATTAGGAGCTTCCAGGAATCCCTTTTTCATTCTAGACACTGGAATCTTCTCATCAAAACAAAGACCAGAAAAAAAAAAAAAAGACCAGAATTCAGTAGTTTAATTAAAAAAAACAAAAAATCAATAGCACATACTTATCAGCAGTTTGTGAAACATAATCTTATGCCAGATCAGAAATGAATCAAAATCAATAGATTATAAATCTGAATACTACATCAAACATTTTTAAAGAAACATTCTGACAGATCCTAACACTTTATTATTTACAGATCATTTTAAAATTAAATAACTCAAAAATATAAATATATCAAAAATATAAAACAAAAAATTTGAAGTCCAATATTTAAAAACCCTATAAAGCCAATAAAACTCAAACTGAAATGTATTTATTAGGGTAATTATGATTAGCTGAAATTAAATTCTACTTGTGACATGAATCTGGATCTACCAACCATGACACAAGTTTGAGTTCAGCATGTTTGTAGTACTACATGCCATGGGGAAACAACTCTAGAACCACTTTTTTTATTCCAGAAATTTTCCAAATATGCTAATAGTAGTACATATACAAGAGGATTTCAGATATCACAGCAATGAACACTCCCATTTCAATTATAGTAACTACAGCAAAATATCTATACCAATTAGCTCTTCAAACCCATGATTTGATGGCTATGTAAAAATGAGTCCATTTAAAAGTGGGAGAAAAATTTTAAAAACATAGTATTAACAGTAAGCAAACAAACCAAAAATCGTGAAGGTACTGTTTGAATGGCTTAAGAATGAAAAATACTGCTTCATTTGAATCATTACAAAGTCTTCTAAAATACCATTTTGGTATAAAGACATTATTTACAAATTAAGTCAGCCTTTGTACTTACTTCTCGCAGCCACCAAAATGTGAAACACAAATACAACTGCAGGTACTGAGATCATGAACGGTATCCCAAAAGTCTCATTCCCATGTCCCCAAATATACTCATGTTGAACTTGAGACTATCAAAGTCAAATTTCAAAACTAAAACATTCTCAGATAATTTGTGAGCCTCTGTAAATAATCTAGAAATTCTAGTCTGAAAAACACTAAGCTAAATAATAATCTGCAATGTGGAAACATGTGAAGACAATTGTTACTAGAGCATACACAAGTTAAAAGTGCTGCCTGCTGGTATGTATGGTCCTAAATCTTTGTCCTGTACACTCTCCTCTGCTTTATTAATCTTATATCTGTAATTACACAATATTAATTATAGTTGGTAACTTCAATTTCTTATTCTAGAATGACACTGTTCACCATAAGGATAAAAATACCACAAATGAAGCTGTCTGATACAAACCTCTGATGTTTTCATACTTTTCAGATGATTAATGGCCAGAAGTCTCACAGGAGCAAGCGGATGATTCAGACTGAGCATCAGGGAAGTATCAGAATCTGCTAGAAACTATAGGATTCATCACAATCACCAAATTATTTTCGCCATTAAATCTGAACAGCATCTAATCAAGAATAAAAACTAGAAAAAACCATCCCAAAATGCCCAACACATTTGATAACAACCATCTAACTTCAGACACCACGAAATAAAGTAAAATCTTTGTCTCTAGAACAGGGTATGAGTTACAACAGATGAACAAAATGTATACTGTTAATGTTGTGACTTTGAGTACCCTCATGTCTATGGGTAGGTTTATTTAGTGAAGCAATTCTATGAAGTAACTTTGCATACTTTATGTAGATCTGACTCCAGACTGAGAAGTACCTAAAATAAATCATTGTAGTAGCACCTAAATGAAAATAAAAATTTAAAAAATTGGTCACTGAAGACAGAAAGCAATTTATCTAAATGATACAACAGTGACAGATTTATGACAACTTACTTCACTAAGACTTGGGAATGAAATGCCATTAAAAATGAAAGTCTAATTATTAGAAAAGAAAAACCAAAACAATCAAGTTTTTCTTCATATTTATTTTCAAGGCTAATTTTAAGAACTGCCTAACTTCTAGTAGAAAGATTCAGGGTTACTCACCAGGAAATTTCTAACATGCTCATGAAATTAAAATCTACCTCCCTTTTTCTGAATAAATGACTTAAATAGCCATATACAGCTAGTGGGTACTGCACTGGAAAGTACAGGTATGGAACAAAAATAAGAAAATGCTGGAAACTACGTGAAGCCACCTTTTAGTGATTGCTGATGATCATCTGTAACATTTTCAAACAATACTCTCCCTGAAACACATATCCCTTCAGTTATTTAAATTACTGTGCCTTTTCCAATGATTCAACCCCTGCCTCACGGCCTTACTTCAGGGAACTAGGTAAACTGTATTAAATCTCACCTGTCCATAAAGTTTTCCAAAGAAAGGTATGAAGGAGCAAACTTCCTTCCAGAGCTCTTCAAAGAACCACACAAATATATCCATATTTGTAGTAATTTCTCTGAAGAAAAACTTACCTGATACTTTCCTCCACTTGTGGAAAGAGAGATAAACTGATGAAAAAGTTCTTGTTTTTTTAGATCTGTAATTTCTTTTAGGCGTTCCTCTAGTACAACATCTAATGTTCTGGGATATCTGGGAAGAAATTAATGAGTTAATTATTCTTGGTAAAGTCACTGACCACATGCACCTTATACATATAAAAAAACATAAATAAAACTTCAAAAATTACTGAGACTTAAAATTTTAACAAATGTATACGTAAAACGGTATACGTAAAACCTGGTGATGTTAATCAAGTCTGTAACTATGACTACTGCAACAAAGTCTCTCTGTAAAAAAAAATTAGACTCTCTATAGTCTCCACATAGCCCCTATTCCCTATATGAAAGTCAAATTTCAAATATACCTAAATCCCTCACCTGTTTTCCTCAAGGGGGAACAAAAAGGACAGCCTCTTTAGAATTCATTTACTTTATTTCAATGTGACCTGTGAATCTTTTTATAAATCAAGAGGCACACATTAGAGAACGGCACAAACACACAACTTACTTGCTTTCTAGCAGTCTGATAAGTGGAAGAAACTGTTTGTTAAGCAAAGATACTTTATCAGGATCCATTTCTTCCTGTGAACTATATGAAATATACTCTTCAAAAAGAAGGCTGCAAAACAAGTACCAGCAGACATGAGAGCTATTTACTGAGTACTCATTATGTTCTAGATGCCTTAGAAATATTATCTGCCACACTTCCACAAGGCAGAAGTCATTCTTACTTTAGACAAAAACCAGGGCTTAGAATTCTTGTAATTTTCCTGAGATCAAAGGAGAAGAAGCACCATGGCCAACACTTAGTGAGTCCTACTGTGTGTTTTCAACTCCAGTTTGATCCAGGGGCCCACACTCTCCACAGTACTTCCCATATATACTATCATGAAATTCACAAGACAACTCTGTCAGCAAGTAGCACGAAGGACACACACCAGCAGACAGGCCAATGTTACACAACAGCAAAACCAGATCCAGGCAGTCTGACCTTCAGAACTTACTACTCTACTCTCCTGGAAATGAGGGAGGCAGGATTCAAGCCCATGTCTGAATGCAATGCCTACATTCTTTGCATTTATATCAAGTTGCCCTTTAAGTAAAAAAAGAAAATGGGAAGCAACTATCTTTACAAAAAAATAAGAAATAACCCTCACTTCACACCAACCCTCAGTATCAAGTTTCTAATTGATATTTACTAAATGCCAACTGTGAGGTATTGCTTCAGGCACTTTGATCATTTATTAATAGGAAACTCTGAACAGCCACTAGTTACATGTAGCTATAACCCAAATTTAGCTTAACTATTAACTTTCCATGATCACACATGAGCACTAGAGAGAAATTATTTTTTCCTTCTAGTGCCACAATTATTGCACTAAGTACTTCTAATTAGTGAAATGATACTGACAAATCTAGAAGCACATCATAAAGACATACTGGAAAATGGCTAGCCAATTCTAAAAAGTATACAAAACCACAAAAATACAAATCAAAAGCATGTCAGAAATAATACCTTCTTACCTAGCCAACAAATGGTCTAAGTTGTTCTCCAGTGATATATTTGTAAGTATAGCTTCTAAATGTCTCCTGTAGATTTGACCATCCATCCCTTCAGTTTCTTCTCCTTTAGTATACAACATAAATTAAAATTGATTGGGAAAGTTTTTTGCACTTACATTATTAAATTTATTTACAGCAGAAAACCCTCCTATAGGAATAACTTTAAACCGTATTCATCTGAAACCAGCTTTTTACCTGTTTATACAAGTGTATTTTACCTATTTAGCCATTTATATATTTTTATATTTTTGTATACTTTACCCTCACTTATGCTTTACCCGAAATTCTCTTTATTTTTAACAAGTTTTTCATGCCTATCTTATTAAAACAAAAGTCTAAAAAACAGTCATTCCAGGTCATATTAGAAGGGGCTGAAGTAGGGACCCAAGCCTAGGTCTTAATAAACTAGCTCTGAAAACAAGCTCAATCATCATCTCGATACACCTTACTGAACCAAGAGCTGTCATCTAATATTCCAGACTGACCATAGATGCATTTTGAGTCAGATGCTGGCCCTGCCTTCAAAGATTGGGACATTACTTATCACCACCAAAATAGGAAAAATGTGCTTTTATACAATGTTAGTCATGTTTCTGAAAAACATATGTAAACCAAGATCTGGGTAAGCAAACTTAATTTTCAACAGATGACATAATTTAGAGATGTCTTCCTTAGTATGTCTTTCTTAGCCTAAGTGGTAATAGGACCAAGCATTTCTTCTTGTCTTTCTGTATTTATTGAAGGATAAAAAGCAAATAATGGAAATAATCACTTTTAATTACTTTAAAGACTTTTTTAAAATTTGGATTTTTATGTATGAGATTTTCTTGGTCTATGGTCAAAGACTCAAAGGAGAAAAACTTTTTTGGCAACTGAGTATAAATGAGTCACTGAAGTTCATTAAATATCTAAATGAGAAAGGGAAGTTTTACTTGGCAACATACATTAATCATTTTAAAATAATTCCATAGTCGTCTTCATATACAGATAGGTAAAAAACAAAACACACATTAAAAAACAAAACAAAACAGAATTCTGAGTATATCCTTCAATGAATAAGGAAGGATCTCCCTTCAACAAACCTACTCCCCACCTCAAATGTTTTTCACATAAGAATAAATTACACAGAATAAATGACACCGAACAATTAATTAGAACCTTTAAATAGCTTAAAGATAATAACATGAATGTGATTCCTATTTTAAGAGAATCAGATCTTAGACACAAATCTTAGAATCAGATCTTAGTTTCTCAACACAAAATGTAAAACCACATACCTGTAACATGATTAACAATGGAGACAACCAGATGGGGAAGCATGTAACGCAGAAGAGGACTGATGTCATATATTTCAGAAATCCCATGAAGTATTGTAATGAGATCAGGAACATTGCACAAGTGAGGAAATGGCCTTTGAGAAATAAGTACATGTTAACTTCAGAAGTCAAATACACGGCAATTTAAAGAAAAACAACCCAGTATAAAATTTATCTTTGAAAGAATTATTCAAAATAACTTCTTTCTCCTTTAATTACTATCATTTTTCAATTCAATTGTACATACTTCTTTCCAAGGCTCTCTGGCTTCTGTCTCTGCATGAGCACTATCAAGCAACCTAATCCATCCTTGATCAAAGAGGGAATTTTGGTCAGTGTTTTGATGATCTGTGAGGCCAATGAATTAACGAAGGTGTCTTCCATTGTCACTTTCACAGAAATCTGACATATTATCATATACGTGGCAGCTCTGTAATCTGGTAAAGATGATTTCAATCCCTAAATATTTGTTAAGATATAAGGAAAAATTATAAACTATAGCACTGAATTCTACTTAAAATGTCACTTTACCTTGACAAATTGAAAATGCCATAAATTAGAGATTAATAATATCTAACACAAAGTGAGAGTCAACCACACTTCAGAAGTCAACCTCATTTCCTGAGCACATAGAGATAAGTCTCCTGGATGAAAGGAGGGATCTCAGAAGGTCTCCCAACTCAAACATCCGCTATTTATGATAACAGGGGCCAGCCAATAGCCTCTTCTAAAGGCAAACACCCATCACTGTAAAGGAGACTTCAGAAACAAAACAGTGTCTGATTAAAGATAATAATTTTGGGACACCAGTAGGAAGTGAAAGCAGTAAATTCATGAGGGATCTAGAAGGGTGATAGGCAACAAGGCACTTGAGATGAAGAAACACTGCAAAGTATAAGTCAAGTCAGTCACTTCAAAAAGAATAAAAGAGTCTATGCCTTGATGAGATTTTTAAATCCATTCCTTTTCCAGTGAATTAACATGACTGCTAAAAAAAAACCAGATCTGGAAGACAGCGGCAGGGCCAAATAGCCAACATTAATTCTTAAGGAACCCTTATTAAGATCCCACTTTGGTCACGTTTTTAAGACAAGTCATTTTTTTTTTTTTTTTTTTTTTTTTTTACCAAAAAATTAAATCTTACCAATGACCAATTTTAAAATATTTATCATCGAGTGAAATTTTTAAAAGCCAGGAAATTCCTTCAAGTACAAAATAATCTACTTTACTTATGAGCAAGGCCAACCTTTTGGATGTATGGAAACAGCTTGGCAACTATATTATCCAATTTGTCCTCAGCAGTCACTAATGCAGACACTATGGTAGAAGCATAAAAAGTTAAGAGCACCCTCAACTGAGCTGAACTCCCAGGATACTCAGCAAACACCTAGAACAAAAAAACACAGAGTACATATAAAAGTGGAAGCCCAATTAGATAAAAGTGTAAGAATATTTACAACTCTCCTCAACTACTTCAGGCTGACATGTTTCTTTTTACCACATACAATATTAAATACACAAATGCAATAGTTTAATTAAATATGACAAGAATGAACAATCCTGAGATTTTTAGACCATCTTTTTATTTAAACGGTCATTATAAAGAGAATTTGGCAGGAAACAGAATAATTTTTGTAGGAAAACACCTTTAGTGATGCAAGACTGATCAAACTGCTCATGCTTTTTCACTTCAAAGGAACTTCTTCAAAGTACAGTAATTAGGAAATGCCTTAGCAGGCTTTCCCCATTCCAAGTAAGCAATCTTTTAATGGAACTATACAGTCATGAAACAAGATACTACTCACCTTCACAGATTTTGTCACCAGACTACAAATGAAATCCATGAATCCAAGATCTTTGTAGCAGTGGGTAATCAAAGTTCCCCTAGCTAAGGGCACTCCATGTTGCTGTTATAGACAGAAAGAACCAACTATCGTTAAGGACATCTATCAACAATTATTATTTTTTAAAGTACCTACCATAGTAACAACTTCCTACTGGTTCAGTTCATAAATACAAAATATACAGTCTCTCCATACAGCATGTGGTAGATAGGAGATTAACATATAAAACTACACAAAGTTTAGAAATCCAGGAGGTGAGCAGCAAGGGTGCAGACCCTCAGCGAATACTACCTACTTATGTTTTGCATTTTGATTATGTACTTACCTAAGTCTGTATTCTCCAGATTCTTTTTTTTTTTTTTAAGATTTTATTTATTTGACAGACAGATCACAAGTAGACAGAGAGGCAGGCAGAGAGAGAGGTAGAAGCAGGCTCTCCGCTGAGCAGAGAGCCCAATGCAGGGCTCGATCCCAGGACTCTGGGATCACGACCTGAGCCAAAGGCAGAGGCTTTACCCACTGAGCCACCCTGGCGCCCCTGTACTCTCCAGATTCTTAATACCTCCCCTAGTTAGATTCGTTTTTTTCAGCCAATGTTGACAGGCTCTCTCCGCTTTACAATAACACTAGTAACAGAAAAAGACGACGAACACAGAAAACTTATACTGTTATTCCCACTGCTTATTAGCATCATGCATGGCATGTACTGGGTGCTTAATAAATATTGAATAAATCAAAGAAAGGAGAATCTAAAATGAACTTTAATAGTGAGTGGGGTTTGCATACCTGAAACAACTGTGTTTAGAGAGCCTCACTTTCTGTGTGTAGAGTAGGGGCAAAAATGGTCTTCATGTTATTAGAGGAAGTAATGTGATAAAAGCTTTATCATGCTTGGCTTTCTCTTCTTAAATACCCTTTAGTTCAAGTGCTTTACATTCAAACTCTTAAACTGTATTTCTGATCACTGACCTCACATTATGCCTAAGGTTAACTTTTTCCATGGTCCTACAGTTAGTCTACTTTTGTCCCCATTTGTCCTCCTCCTAGCCTGAACTGCCACACTCAATATTCAGTAAAACATGTGTCATTCAATAATCATACCTTAACTGGTGACAACCAAAACCACTTGTGTTTTGGATTATTAATTTTTAGGAGCTGTATAACCCGTACAAATATTCTTGTCTCATGGTATGGTAGAACACAAGCAATGAGGCTATCCTGATTATAAAGATGGATATGGAACCTGGGGGGAGAAAAACAAACAAGTCACACTGATACAAAACCTACAAGCATGTATTTCCTTACATGTCCAAATTGTTTATCAATGAATTAAAACTACTAAGAATAAATATCAGTGAAAACAAACACATAACTATAAGATAAAGGGCATTAAATGATAACTATTTTGCAGGATTTGGTCAACTCTTATGCAGTAGTATTTTTAAGATTCAATACCAAAATTTACATGCCATTCACTTTTTTTTAAACCTATTATTAAATTAATAAAACCGTGTGATCACTGTAGTCAAACCAACAGAAAAGCAACTGGTCAACTAGACAGTAAAGCTTGGCTCCTTTCCATGCTCTAATAAGTTCACCTTCCGCAGCTTCCTCAGCTTCCCTAATTATCAGAATTCTAAAACCAGAAGACTGATGAAAATCACATTAATTTCCTTGAATTAAAAAAAAAAAACCTTGTTAAAGCACAACCATACATAATTTGTCCCTGAACTTCACAGAACTTTGTACTGACTCCTCTACTATAGTAAGTGATTCATTAATTACATCAGATACATTAAAACCTTTCTAGCCTTGAAGACCTAGCTCAAATATCTCCTTTTTCAGAATGCTTTTCCTAATTCTCCCAGTGAAGTGATCCCTCATGTCTAACTAAACTCTAAACTTACTAGCCAAGAAGCTACTTTCTCCATGAAGCTTCTCTCTACCTCAGGTAGCACAACATGCCCCAATCTTTGCATACACCTTTATTTTAAAACAATAACCAAAGCGGCCTACTCATCTTGTTTCAAACTTAATGTTTGCTTAGTAAATAAGTTACACAAATACAAGTATTCTTTACACTAATGATCTATTGGAGAGGGGAGATTAAATACTAGAAGAAAAAGGGAAATATTACAGACTCGTTTTTCGCCTGATGACTCTAATGTTCTGATAATCAGAAGACCCAAGTTAAATTTATGTTTTCCCAATGACTCAACTGCTTCCAGAAGGGAAATAACTTTATCCCCATGTCTCCAATTAATGACATAGCAGGTCTTTCTACTTTTATTTTTATTTTTTTTTTTAAAGATTTTATTTATTTATTTGACAGAGAAATCACAAGTAGATGGAGAGGCAGACAGAGAGAGAGAGAGAGAAGCAGGCTCCCTGCTGAGCAGAGAGCCCGATGCGGGCTTCGATCCCAGGACCCTGAGATCATGACCTGAGCCGAAGGCAGCGGCTTAACCCACTGAGCCACCCAGGCGCCCAGGTCTTTCTACTTTTAAAACATACTACACGGGGCACCTGGGTGGCTCAGTTGTTAAGCATCTGCCTTTGGCTCAGGTTGTGATCCCAGGTTTCTGGGATCATGCCCTGACTCCCTGCTCAACAGGAAGCCTGCTTCCCCCTACTTGTGTTCCCTCTCTTGCTGTCTCTCTGTCAAATAAACAGAATTCAATAAACAAACACACAAATAAAACATATAACACATGGCAGAATAAACAAAACTGTCTAAGCTGTGATGTGATGGAAATTAAGTGGGAATATAAACTGAGTATACTTACCAAGACAATTTCCAGAGAGTATAAAAGATTAAACCCTGGAAACAATTTTGTGTCTCAGCGTACTAGTTACGTGACATTCTGTATATGGTAAAATGGGGACAGTACAACTATCTTTCATAGGAATGCTCTAAGCACTGAATGCATACAAAGTGCTTACCACAGCACCTAGTACAAAAATGTTCAATACACACTATCTATTATTGTTTTTCTATTATTTTAGAGGATACTAGTATTTTAGAGGATACTAGTTTCCTCTTCTCCAAGCATTGGTTTTGTTATTTTAGCAACAAAGTAGTCAAGAACACCTTTGCTCCAAATATGCAGTAATAATTTGTAACAGCAAAGTAACATGAGCTCCTCAGAACAAATGAAGTTGGCCTATTTTCTTTTTTTTTTATTAGTGAGAAAGAGCACAAACAGACTGAGCAGCAAGCAAAGGGAGAGGGAGAAGCAGGCTCCCTGTGGAGCAGGGAGCCTAATGTGGGGTTCAATCTCAGGATCCGGGGATCATGACCCCAGCTGAAGGCAGACAATCAACAACTGAGCCATGCAGGTGCCCCTGAAGTTGGCCTATTAACTCAAGATCTCTAGGAGTTCTAGTTCTATCAAAAGAAGTGAGTTTAACGGCGACATGCTTATCTTACCCAACAGACATAATCTCTTAATATATCTAATTTCTCAGCTTTAAATTGTTTAAGTGCTCTCAATACTTTTTTTTTTTAAAAGATCAAGCTGTTTGCTCATAATTATTTCTGTAATTTTATTTGTTACCTGTGAATCAACCACTCCAGGCACTTCTGTGCTGGCTTCAGTAGGAAGTAAGGAGACAAGTGAATAAGGAATAATGAAATGTTTTCATCCAGCTGCTTGTTCACTGCTTTGGTCTGAACGCTGCGCTCCAATGTTTTTGCTAGCTGGCTGAACAACGGTGCCTCAAACTGCTCAAAGGAAGGGTCGATCCCCAGCAGCTCTTCCAGACCAGTGCATCCTAGGAAAAGGCCAGCTGATTTAACAATTATTTGCAAGCAAACTCATCTTAGCTCCCTCTACAATTTAACTTACCCCCAAAATCTCTGTATCCTTTTAGCAGGTATAATTGTAATACAGTCCCAAACATAGATTTCTAATTTTCAACATAAAAAATAAATCCTATCTCCCTCCCTAAAAACAGGAAAGTTCTGCAGGGCAGAAGCCACTCCTTTAAAAACAAGCATACACTTCTCAGTAACTAGGCCAGTCCTCCTAGGGTTTAGGAGATTCCTCCTGGAACCTAGTCACTGCCTCCAGACTTTTTTCAGCGGTTCTTCGCTTTACCCATTAGTCAACCTCCTTGTTTCTTCAACCTGTGAAATTCAGGTAGCTGCTACCTACATACATTTCAAGCACCTAGCACATAGCTATTTGTTATTCTCTACCCCTAAACAACAAGTCAGAAACTGCTAAGAAAGAGGGAGAGTCCGAAGAAAAAACGATACACCAACATCTACAAAACAAATGCTTCAAAGCTTTTCTTAGTAAACGGGTAACTCACCGATCGCGAAGGCGGTGTCCCTGTCGACGGTGGCCGCTTCCTTGGGGTCAAACAACAAAGAAGCAACTTCATCTCTCGATAACAGACTGCGGTCACTCTGAGGGAGGGCGAGTCGCTGGAGTTGCTGAGCTAGGGACGTCATCTCTCACGCCGGCGGATTCCTAAAAACACAGGCTAGGAAACAAAGCCACCGTGAGAAGTCTCCAGGAAAAACTACAGAATGGCTTAACTACAAGCCCCTAATGGCTCACATACAAGCAACTTCCCTCGCACTCAGCGCTGTCCCGGACACTCACCGCCTGCCCCGTGACTCTCGGACTCCAAGGTGCAGACACCACAGTTAAAGCTCTTGGGGCCGCGCTACGGCTTTTTCAGCCCTGATTCCGCGACACTCGAAAACCCGCGGTCACCTCCCCCTCCGCTGGTATATCGTCTACTGCCCTACAGCTCCTGTTCACCGGGAACTTCACTGCGGGAGGCGCGTACAGAGTAACCTGTCTTCACATCAGCCCGCACATGGTACCCAAGCGGCCGGCTCTCGCCCGGAAATCCAGAGCACGCTTAAGGAGAGCTTCCGGTTTCAGGCACTACGGCAAGAGAAGAAGTACAAGCTTACGAGAAAGGCGATAAGATGACTCCACCTCCCTGCGTCGAAGCCCCACCCCTTCGCCGTACAGGCTCAGGCTCAGTCGGCGGTTTTGATGCGCGTTGAGCTCGCCAGCTGTGGGTTACTCGTCCGCACTGAGCGGTTTGCGCTTGAAGGGTTCAGTCTCAGGGCGAACCTTTTGTAAGCATTAAGGATCTGTAACTGGTAGCATTTATTAGACATACATTTATCCAGCCTTTACTGTGCACCACCAGATTCGCCCGGGGTTAAAAATGTGAGCTGCGAAGTCACGTTGGCTGGGCTCAAGTCCCGGCGCTGGCGTCCCGGTGCTGTGTGCGCTCCACCGAATTACTTCATCTTTCTGAGTTTGTTACCTTCTTAATAAACTGGGGAAAGGCGGAGGATTTCAGGAGATGAGCTCGCGCAGTGCGCGCCTGCTTGTCACCACTTTGCGTTCCTGGAGAGCGCATACTGAATTGTTTTTTTCTTTCTTTTAAAGTTGACCCTGTTGAGATAAAATTTACCAATCGAACTAACCACCTCAGTTCAACAGTTATACGAGTTTTAACAAATGAAGATGTAACTATCTCCCCAGTCAAGAAGAGAGTTTCCATGGCCCCTGAAAGTTCCCTCTTGCCCCTTTGCTGTGATGCCCATTCTCACTCCAAGCCCCATGCAACCGCTGGGTCTTGGCATCATTAAAGATTAATGTTGCTGAAGAGTGTCCCATATGGGTATACCACCGTCTATTTCCAAAGCAGTGTGGTAAGTGCTACAGATGGGGGCTTCTCTCCAAGAAGCTACCCAGGGCGCAGGAGGGTTGCATATCCTATACCTGTTCCGGATGCATTCATTTCTCTCAGAAAATGGACTTTTAGGTGCCAGGGTGTTAGTCTTTCAATAACCCTCTTCCCTGCAGCTTGTTGGAAACAGTTTCAGATTTGGGGGCTCTCTGCTTCTATACTCAATGCATATTCTCTGCTTTTAACACAGTCTTTTGTTCTTGTTTTACTTCAGCAACATTCGGAAAAACCTAAAAATCTCTTCAGTCATTCCCACAGATAGTTAATAATCTCCTTTTTCATGTGGTGTTAATTGCCTTAAGAGGATAACAGGATTTTTAAAAATTCTGCCGGTATCTACTTTACCCACACAAACACATCTCTCAGATTGTTTTGTCCTTATGTGTTAAGGGAATTTTACCTCTATAAGAACAATCAGCTTAGAGAGAAATTAAAGAGTAGTAAGAAATGAAAAATCAGTACCATTTTATCAGCAAGATAAATCTGCTTTTTCACTTAAAAATCCTGAAAAAAAATATATATATATAAGGATTTTATTTATTTATTTGACAGACGGAGATTGCAAGTAGGCAGAGAAGCAGGCAGAGAGAGAAGGGAAGCAGGCTCCCTGCTGAGCAGAGAGCCTAATGCAGGGCTTGATCCCAGGACCCTGGGATCATGACCTGAGCCAAAGGCAGAGGCTTTAACCCACTGAGCCACCCAGGCGCCCCCTGAATATATATTTTAAAGCTTTATAAAAACGAAAATAAAAAGAAAAGTGCTACAGGGGTTTGGTTCAACTCTTTGTCAACCAAGAAATAATTCACTGAGAATTCGAGCAAACAGGCATTTATTTGGGCAATGAGAATTGCAATTTGGGAGACAAATTCAGGCAGGAACTTGAACATGCTCTGAGGAAGACAAGGAGGGGAGAGAGCTGTAAAGTTGAAAGGTCATGAGTGCTGTTATCCTGTAGGTCCTCTATGCAAAATAGGAATTGAAAGTATGTTAATTGGGCTTGATTGGAGTAATAGATAAATGAAGGGTTGAAATTTGTCAAATCAAGTTGCCTCCTTTCAAAGTGAAGAATCTGAAAGATTCAGGTGTCTTGATGATGAGGGAATTAAGTCCAGGCTGAGAGCTTGCAGCTGGCAAAAAGTTTGTGGTTCCTGGGCACCTGGGTGGCTCAGTGGGTTAAGCCTCTGCCTTTGGCTCAGGTCATGATCTCAGGTTCCTGGGATCGAGTCCCGCATCGAGATCTCTGCTCAGCAGGGAGCCTGCTCCCCCCCCACCCCCCGCCCCCGCCGCATAAACGTCACTTCCTTCATGGTCTTTCCACCCTGTTTAAAAGAACTAGGCTTAGGGAACCTGGGTGGCTCAGTGGGTTAGGCCTCTGCCTTCAGCTCAGGTCATGATCCCAGGGTCCTGGATCGAGCTCCTCTTCGGGCTCTCTGTTCAGCGGGGAGCCTGCTTCCCTTCTTCTCTCTCTGCCTGCCTCTCTGCCTACTTGTGGTCTCTGTCTGTCAAATAAATAAATAAAATCTTAAAAAAAAAAAAAAAAGAAGAAGAACTAGGCTTAGCTAGTCCTGCTTGCTCCATTTTGAAATATTGTATGCCTTTCTATGTCAGCTCCAATTGTGCCATGTTTTTTTTTTTTTAAAGATTTTATTTATTTATTTGACAGAGATCACAAGTAGGCAGAGAGGCAGGCAGAGAGAGAGAGAGGAGGAAGCAGGCTCCCCGCCGAGCAGAGAGCCCGATGCGGGGCTCGATCCCAGGACCCCGAGATCATGACCCCAGCCGAAGGCAGCGGCTTAACCCACTGAGCCACCCAGGTGCCCCCAATTGTGCCATGTTGAATTTTATTTTGAAAGTAAACTAGGAAAGAAAACAAGTCAGAGACTCATTTTATATATACATACATTTATGTGTTTGTATAGGTATTTTATATATGTAATATATATAAAATATGGGTTTATTTAAATATATATAATATAAAATATATATAAAATATGGGTTTATTTTTTCAAATACCATGATCTTGAATTACATCTTTTCCTCCATTTTAGAAGAATTTTTAGATATATTCCTGATTGTGTTTTGATTATCTCCTCCTTGGTTTTTGTGATTATATGCCTATCTCCTGGTTTGATTATTCAGTTGAAGAGCAGAGCAAACTTACTTTCTCAGTTGTTATTCGAATTTAAAATATCAGTTGTCTACGAATCCTTTTCATGGCTTTTGCTACTTTACATTCATTAAATCCTCTACTTCAGCTGTAGCTGATAAATATTTCTTGATGCAAGGATAAACATGGTTTTCAGAGTCGGTATTTTCACCATATGCTCTTTCATCTGATGAGGGATGTCATTACAGTAGAGTGATGAATTCTGTTCCTCAATTCAATCACTGTTTGAGGCAAGGACTCTATTCCACCCCACAGTTTCTAAGAGTGATTTGAATGAATAAGTTGTTTTTTTTTGCTTGTTTAGTTTTTTTAAAGATTTTATTTATTTATTTGACAGAGAGAGAGATCACAGGTAGGCAGAGAGGCAGGCAGAGAGAGAAGGGGAAGCAGGATCCCCCCTGAGCACAGAGCCCTATTCGGGCTCTATCCCAGGACCCTGAGATTATGACCCAAGCGAAGGCAAAGGCTTAACCCACTGAGGCACCCAGGCGCCCTGGGTAAGTTATTTTTTAAAGGCTATCCTCCCTCCTCCACCCCACCCCTTTTAATCCCCAGTATTAATACTTTGATTCATTCCATGTGTACTTTATGCCAGGCTAGGCATATAGGGGTGAACATGGAACTTACATTCCACCAGGAAGAGACAAGCAGTAAGCAAATTGATAAACCGGAAAAGCATCAATATTGTGGTAAGTACTGTAATGACACTACTACAAAGCCGAATGTTAGGGGGGACCGAGAAAAGGCATCATTAGTTTGAGTGGTTAGAGAAGGACCCTCTGAGGAGGCGACATTTAAGCAGAGACCTGAATGAGAAGTCTTGACAAAATGGAGATCACCTCAGATAGGACTGATCTTGACCTTCACTCCACTCTGGTCACAACAGATCATCTTTCTATCCATCAAACAGACCAAGCTTGTATTTTCTCCATGGCATTTATGACTACCTAGAACAATCTGATTTGCTTGCCTATTTATTTCTTGTGTCCCCTCTCTTGAATACTGTCTTCATACAGGCTGACATGAAATCTGCTCCTCAGATGGTGGAAGCTGGACAAGTGTGCAAATAGAGACCCACCTACCATTAGTCTAAATATTTATTTTTTAAAAGATTTTATTTATTTATTTATTTGACAGAGAGAGAGAGAGAGCACACCAGCAGGGGGAGTGGCAGGCAGACAAAGAGGGTGAAGCAGACTACCCTGATGAACAAGAAGCCCCATGTGGGGCTTGATCCAGGACCCTGGGATCATGACCCGAGTCAAAGGGAGACTCTCAGCTGACTGAGCCATCCAGGTGCCCCTAATTATTTAAAAGTTAAGGGCACCTGGGTGGCTCAGTGGATTAAAGCCCCTGCCTTCGGCTCAGGTCATGATCCCAGGGTCCTGGTATTGAGTCCCGCATCAGGTCTCTGCTCAGCAGGGAGCCTGCTTCCTCCTCTCTCTCTGCCGGCCTCTCTGCCTACTTGTGATCTCTGTCTGTCAAATAAATAAATAAGTAAAATCTTTTTTAAAAAGTTATAAGTCAGCCTAATACACTGTTAACTCCTCCTCCACTGTTAACTGTTACAACCACTATTTTTGACAAGTAAACATTTATAATGACAAAATAAAAATGTTTGTATATAAATGAAAGGTGACAAAATATAAAAGATGACAGTACTTAATTATTGTATCTATCTGGGTATAATGTTGATTGGCTGATGATTGTGAATGAGTAATAAGGACGTATAGAGCTAAAAAGAAGAAAAAAAGACTTGTAGAGTTAATGCATTCCATATATATTTTTTCCATAAAATTTTGCCTTCATTTCAGCAAAATTACCAATCTCGTTATTTCACCCAAATTTTCATAAATTGTGTTCTATTGACAAAAATGATCAAAAAGATTAAAAAATAAAATTTTATTCTATTCCAAGTATACAAAAATTGAATATATTTTCATAAAAATATTAATTAAGTAAAAAGCCAATGCATTTTATTTTTCATTTGTTTTCAACAGTTATTTTTTTCTTTATTTTTTAAGATTTTATTTATTTATTTGAGAGAGAGAGAGAGAGCACATGTGAGAGAGAGCACAAGCAAAGGGAGTGGCAGAGGGAGAGGGAGAAGCAGGCTCCTGGCTAACCAGGGAGCCCCATGTGGGGCTCAGTCCCAGGACATGACCCAAGCCAAAGGCAGATGCTTAACCAACTGAGCCACCCAGGCACCTCAACAGTTATCTTTCTTTTAAGAAGGCAAAATATATTATAATTAACGACAAATTTTTAAATAAGATTAAATAAAGTTGAAGTTTTAAATTTTTTGTAAATATTATTACCTTATTAAAGATTTTCCCAAGGGACACCTGGGTAGCTCAGTCAGTAAATTAAGTGCCTGACTTCAGCTCAGGTCCTGATCTCAGGGTCCTAGGATGGAGCCCCCTCTTGTGCTCCCTGCTCAGTGGGCAGTCTACTTGTGCCTCTCTCTCCCTCTTCCCCCTCCCCTGCTCATCTTCTCTCTTTCTCTCTCTCTCTCTGTCAAATAAATAAATAATTAAATAGAAAAACTTTTTGCACAAAAAATTGTGAGTTGAATATTCAGAAGCTTGTCATTCAATGTCCCTCTAGTTGCCAATGTATAGAATCTGTATTACCCTTCATTCATGTTACATTTATTTCTACCTTTTTTCAAATTTATGTGTCATATGAATTATTTAATACTGTAAACAGTCTTGAGCTATCATATCCAATTGTTGAGAACATTTTGCTGGTTCATGAGTACATCCAGACCTATGAAGTAGAAAACAAAAGGAAACAACAAGGTACCTTTGGAACTACTTAGAAATAACACTTCATTATGCAAAGTCTGTTATGTTCATGCAGTCTGAGAGGAAGAACGTGACAAGTTAATTACTTTGTCTTTTCTTTCTTGCCTAAGCCCTTTTACATACAAATCTTCCTTACACTCTGACACAGGGTCCAGAAGCAGTACAACTCATAAGTCTTCCCTGCATTCAAACAGGGTTTTCTTTTAGTTGGGGACATAGGACAAAAGACCTGTTTCCCTGACACTTAAACACACAAATCAGAGATTGGATTTTTAGGCTCACAGGTTATGCCACAGCAGGGCTAAAAAGCAGATTTTGAGAGACAGCCTCCCACATTTTTTTAAAAAAGATTTGTATTTACTTATTTGACAGAGAGAGAGAGACAATGAGAAAGGGAATACAAGCAGGGGGAGTGGGAGAGGGGCAAACAGTCTGCCCACTGAGCAGGGAGCCCAATGCAGGCCTCAATTCTAGGACCCTAGGATCATGACCTGATCGGAAGGCAGCCGTTTAATGACTGAGCCACCCAGGCATCCCAGCCTCCCACATTTAAAAAAAAAATTTATTTATTTATTTGACACAGAGGAAGAGAGATCACAAGTAGGCAGAAAGGCAGACAGAGAGAGAGGGGGAAGCAGGCTCCCTGCTGAGCAGAGAGCCCACTGAGGGGCTTGATCCCAGGACCCTAAGATCATGACCTGAGCAGAAGGCAGAGGTTTAACCCCCTGAGCCACCAGGCGCCCCACCTCCCACATTTTTAAGCAAATTTTAAAAATGTGTTTGTGATATGTAGGGTGCAGATCTTACCCTGGCCCAAGGGTGGTCTTGAAATCAGGGCTTTCTCATGCTTACTTCTAAATCACTCCTGTGAAGTAACATGCCTGGGGCGTGGTTGACAGTAAATATTTACTGGCTGAACAAATATGTGTAAACTGTCTCTGTTTGTATCTCCTTCCTGTTCAAGAAATGTATATCAAATGTAAGTAAATGAAAGTAGTATTGTTATAGGAATGACTTAAAAATATTCTAAAAGTAATAAAAGGTTATTCAGAAGCTTTCAATTTTTTTTTGTTTGTACATTATTTGCATCATATATCACAACACATGGGACACTATCTACCTGAAAATATATCCATTGGTGACAAATGAAATAAGATGCATGTAATGAGCAATGTCAATTCAGCATGTGAAATTTACACTTTAGTCTAGTGGCAACAAATACATGATTAGTTCAATAAACCGAGAAGTTAAATATTTGTTCTTCATATTTTGTCCCAAACAAGGTTATTACATTATTATTAATTTGAATACTCATGGTCCTGTCACTGGAAATGGCAATTATTTTTCTGGTTATTTTGAAATGCAGTCAAGGAGAACCGGGAAGTTAAAGGGGAAAAAAAAAAAAAGGATTTGGCAAGCAATTAGAATAACTACCTGATATAGCTCTAGGAACCAGCAGATGGCACTGAAGCATTTTCCTGACCCCAGAAGGCATTAAACAGTATCCCTAGGAACCGTGAAGCAGCAGCTTTCGAACTTTTTAAATTTGAAAATTGTATAAAATTATATAAACATTGGTTCATGTAATTTTTGATATATTATTAAAGGCAATAAAAGGAAGGCCTTTAAACATATAGAGACCCACAGGATTTGAAAACATTTAGATTTTCGTAGTACATGAGAATTATGCAGTCATCTGTTTAACAAACACACGAAACTGTAAGTATGGGTGTCTTGAATCCCTTTCTCCCACCTTACCACATTCTAAGTTAATTTCCACTGAATGTTTGTTAGGGGGAGATTTTTGTGTTGAATAGGGTCCCAGAGAAGTAGAGAACTGGGCGGTGAAGTAGAGACCTAGGAAAACCAGCAAGGAGAAATTAATAGAAACATAATGACAAAGAGTTACGGGAAAATCCAGGAAAGTTTAGAAGATTGGTATGAAGGGGAAGGATTCAGCTCTCTGTGAGTTGGCTTTGGAGAATTAGGGGGTAGAGAAGAGGTTGGGCGATAAATTGAAGAACAGAGTAGCTCCATGTGTGAGATGGTATTGGATAGGAAGTAACCAGAGAAAAAAATTTTTAGACGTTTTCTTTGTGTTACATTTGTATTCTCCTTTTGGTATTATTCTTTTTTTTTTTTTTGGCTGGGTAAAGTATACTTTATTGATGGTACATGACAAGGCAGGACTCTCTGAGACCTCCCCCCACCTTCTTCAGGGGTCTGGGAAGAAAACTGTAGTAGAGGTCAGGAGATTCTCAGCATGTTGGGGATGAGTTGGGGTGAGAACTCTCCAGCAGCTGAGGGCCCCTCTCTTCCTCTTGCTCTCACTGGGGCTGGTGGTCCAGGAGGCTATTACTCCTTGGAGGCCACGTGAAACAGAAGGTCTACCACCCTGTTGCTGTAGCCAAAGTAATTGTCATACCAGGAAACAAGCTTGACACAGTGGTCACTGAGAGCAATGCCAGCCCCAGCACTGAAGGTGGAAGACTAGGGGGCCCCTCTTGAAGTCACAGGAGACAAGCCTGGTCCTCAGTGGAGCTCAGCATGCCCTCAAGGGTACTCTCTGATGCCTGCTTCACCACCTTCTTGATGTCATCGTACATGGCAGCTTTATCCAGGAGGCAGGTCAGATCCACCACTGACAGGTCAGGGGTGGGGATACAAGGACCATGCCAGTGAGCTTCCCATTCAGCTTACAGATGACCTCATCTACCTACTTGGTGTCAGCAGAAGCAGGGACGATGCTCTGGACAGCCCCTTGAACTTCCCAGAGGGAAGTTCATCTGAGTGTCATCTGAGTGTCAGTGATGGCATGGACTATGGTTATGAGTCCTTCCATGATGCCAAAATTGTCATGGATGACCTTGGCCAGAGGGGCCAAGGAGTTGGTGGTGTAGGAGACATTGCTAACAAAACCTTGAGGGAGTTGTCATACTTCTCATGGTTCACACCCATCACAAACATGCGGGCATCAGCAGAAGGGGCAGAGATGATGACCCTGTTGGCCCCACCCTTCAAGTGAGGCCCAGCCTTCTCCATGGTGGTGAAGACCACAGTGGACTCCACAAAACTCTGAGCACCAGCATCACTCCATTTGATGTCGGCAAGATCTCACTCCTAGAAGTTGGAGTTGGAGTTTCTGTTGAGGACAAGTTTCCCCGTTCGCAGCCTTGACTGTGCCATTGAACTTGCCATGGGTGGAATCATACTGGAATATGTTGAGGTCGATGAAGGGGTCATTGGTGGTGACAATATCCACTTTTGCCTGAATAAAAAGCAGCCCTGACGACATGGTGTTCAACACAGCCAAATCCGTTTACTCCAACCCTCACCATCGTGTCTCGGGGAGGTGGCTGGCACTGCACCAGAAGATGCCCTTATTTGTTCAATGGAGAGGGGCAGAGAGCCTCCCTTTGGTATTCTTTTTTTTTTTTTAAGACTTTATTTATTTATTGGACAGAGAGAGAAAGAGATCACAAGTAGAGAGGCAGGCAGAGAGAGAAGAGGAAGCAGGCTCCCTGCTGAGCAGAGAACCTGATGCAGGGCTCGATCCCAGGACCCCAAGATCATGACCTGAGCCGAAGGCAGAGGCTTTAACCCACTGAGCCACCCAGGCGCCCCTCCTCCCTTTGGTATTCTAAAAAGACTTCTCTGAAGATTTAAGCTTATTTTCAGTTCTATATGGGAGCTGGACTATTACTTTTTTGTAGTATAACTATGCTGTATCTAGTTTCAAGACTCCATAAACCAGTTTAGTTTAATGTGGGTTATTTAAGTATTGCAAATAAAGAAGTGAAAATACCATTATTTCCCAGTAATATGATTAAATACATACAGAAGCCAAGGACTCAGTTCTAGAGATACATGGATATAGTATGGAATATAGGAAACTAAATAGGCATGAGTATAAGCACACAGACATACACTACATGCAAGTGATGTCCGTAGGTTTTTTTTTTAAGCTTTTATATATTTGACAGAGCGAGAAATCACAAGTAGGCCAAGAGGCAGGCAGAGAGAGAGAAAAGGGGAAGCAGGAGGCTCCCTGCTGAGCAGAGAGCCAGACATCGAAGGGCTCCATCCCAGGACTCTGAGATCATGACCTGAGCAGAAGGCAGAGGCCCAACCCACTGAGCCACCCAGGCACCCCTGTCCATAGCTTTTTATCTGTAATTGTAGGAAAGCAAACTGACAAAATAAAGGCCCATTTCCAGTAACAACACACAAACACTAAGTACTTGAGAGAGAAATATATAAGATCTTTGTGAAAAAACAATAAAAACTTCTGAAAAATTAACTCATTTGAGTGAGTAGTAAAGATTGATAGGTATATTACACTCCTGGATAAGAAGACAAATATTATATAAAATGTCTATGTGTCATCTCCAAGTTAATTTACATATATAATTCAGTCTTAAGAAAAATCCCAGAATGGTTTTAAAGATTTGACAAAATGTTTTCCAAATGGATGTAGAAGAATAAGTATAACAGAATACATTTAAAAAACTCTCAGAGAGTGGGGTGCCTGGGTGGCTCAGTGGGTTAAAGCCTCTGCCTTCGGCTCAGGTCATGATCCCAGAGTCCTGGGATGGAGCCCCGCATCCGGCTCTCTGCTCAGCAGGGAGCCTGCTTCTTTCTCTCTCTCTCTCTCTGCCTGCCTCTATGCCTACTTGTGATCTCTGTCTGTCAAATAAATAAATAAGATCTTTTAAAAAAAAAACTTAAAAAAATAAAATAAAAATTCTCAGAGGGAAATTTAATGGAAAAATATAATAAGGTAGATTAGCATTATCAGGTATTAAAAATATATGACAAAGAAGCTCCAGGTAAAAGAGTATAGCTCTGGGGCAAAAATGAGTAATAGAGCCACAGTACCAAAGAGCTAATGCGGAAATGTACCCCAAAATATAGCACAAGGTAAATATCAAAGACAAGGAAGAAAATATTCACTAGAGTTGATGTTAGGGTAGGTAATTTGGGTGGAGTAAAAAAAATCAAAATAGATATTCACCTCAATCCATACACAAGAATTAATTGCAGAATACCTAAAGAAATCATAGTTCTCAACAGAATGGAGTAATCAGGGACTATAGTAACAATCCCACTGGAAACAACCAAAGCATGGACAAAATGTAAGAAACAATGTTTTGTTTTATTTTTTTAATTTTTATTTATTTTTCTAAAATTTCTTTCCAGTGTTCCAGAATGCATTGTTTATGAACCACACCCAGTGCTCCATGCAAAACAATGGTTTTTAAAACACTGTGCACCAGGCAACTAAGTTACCAGTGATCTCAGAGAGACGTGATAAAAAAGAAGTGGCCCCATCGTTGTCCCAGTGTACCTTCTTGGGAGAGTTTCCTGGCCAGAGACTGAGGATAGGAAACCTGGGAGGTGAAACCCAGGCAGAGCACAGTGGATTCTCTGAGTTGAAGATGAGAAGCTAAGAATCTGGGAGAGCAAGGTGCCTAAAGTTTACTGACGAAGAGAGACCCTGCAAGAGAGAGGAGAGAGAGAAAGAGAGAGAGAGAGCTGTGAAGATCTGCAGGGATTCCCCCTTGAGTACTGGTCAGAGTTTGCTAGTTTGCTAAAGATGAAGAAAGAACCATCTGAAGGGATTGAGGGAACACTGCCCACATGCACACAGCACCAAGAATAGAGCCTATTCCTCCCAGTGAGATGAAGGCCTCGTGACTGGGTAGAGTTCACAGGAGAGTCTTGCCTCAGAAGTGGCGTAACTGGAGCAGCTGGCTGGACGTAAGCACTGCCCAGCGCCACCCAACACAGCAAGACATGACAGAGAGAACTGATGGCAAGTGACCTAGCTATATTCCAGAGTAAAACTCAATTATGTCTAAAGGAATACAAAAATATCCACCACCCAACAAGGTATTTTCACAATACCTGGTATTGAAAAAAAAAAAAAAAAAGATGAGGCCCACAAAAAGGAAGAAAATGGGACACGTAATGAAGAAACATCAATTGAAACAGACCCAGAACTCTCATAGACATTGGAATTACCAGACAAAGACAAGCATCAATTATTATAACTATATCCTATATGTTCAAAAAGTTAATAGAGACATAGGGTTGTTTTTTTTTTTTTTTAACTCACATTGAGCTCTAAGACCAGAAAACTGTGATGTGTAAGATGAAAAATCCACTGAATGGGAGGAATGGCAAAGTAGATGTCAGGGAAGAAAAGGTTAGTAAACTCTAAAGCATAGGAATAGAAACTATGTAAAACAAAACACCCACAGAGAATTGTTTTTTGAAATGAACAAAGTACCACTAGATTATGACACAACATTAAGTGGATGGATTTATTTGCAATTGGAATCCCCAAAGGCAGGGGCAGACAGAAAAAAAATATTTGAAGAGACAATGGCTGGACATTTCCCAAATTTGATGACAAATGATGAATTCATAGATTCGGGGAGCTCAATAAACACCCACCCAAGAAACAGGAAGAAAAAGACACTAAGTCTTATCATAATCAAAATGCTAAAAATATTATATAAAAACTCAACTAGTAGAAGAAACAGAAAATGGAATTTCTTATTTTTTTTTAAGATTTTATTTATTTATTTGACAGACAGAGACTACAAGGAGGCAAGAGAGGTAGGCTGAGAGAGGAGGAAGTAGGCTCTCCATGGAGGACAGACCCTGATGTGGGGCTCGATCCCAGGACCCTGGGATCATGACCTGAGCTGAAAGAAGAGGCTTTAACCCACTGAGCCACCCAGGTGCCCTGGAATTCCTTATTTAACAACTTGAGGGATGATGTGAGAGAGAACTTCCCAGATGCTTCAGAAAACAATTATTAGAGGGAAAGATCAGCAGATATACTATAAATTCAAATATCTGATGCTTTTTTAAAAAAATTATTTTAAAGATTTATTTTTTTATTTTAGAGAGAGAGAATACACAGAGGGGGTAGATGGGGAGGGGAGGGAGAGGGAGAGAAGCAGACTCCCTGCTGAGCATGGAGCCTGACTCAGGGCTCCATCCCACGACCCTAAGATCATGACCTGAGCCAAATCAAGAGTCAGGCACTTAACTGACTAAGCCACCCAGGTGCCCTGATGCTTTTTTAAATAATGCATAAACAAAAGACAAGCAACAGAATGAAAAAACAAATATACATAAATATAGAAGATGTTCTTCTACAACAAATGCAGAAGATAAAAGGATAATATTATATATATACGTAACACACAACTCATAATAATTATAAAAACACTAAGATTTCGATGGCTAGGTAGCCAGAAAATATAACCAAAGGATTCGCACACACAAAATCTGTCAAATTTACAGGAACATATTCAACTTTGTTAGAAAGTAAACAAATGTAGATTAGAATAATGTACCTCATAGCTACTAAATTAGCAAAATTTTATGAAAGTAACGTTTATTCCTCAAAAAAGCAGATTTTAATTCATATTTTCTTGCATTACCAATGATACTGTGAAGTGGTGTCACCCTTTCCGAAGTAATTTGGAAATATGCACCAGGAACTCAAAATATGTTCATACTCATTAACTTAGTAATTCCATTTCTGGATGCCTGTTAACAATCCAACATTCCACAGCCATAAACAGACTGTTATCACTTTATCATGTGGGATGGTGGATCTTTAAATGTACAGTTATATATAATGAAATGTAAATTCAGTTCATGTAAGAATGTATTTTAAATATAAACTTTTGAAAACTATACTTTGGTAGTTTTAAACAGAAATAATCAAGATCTTTTTCTGATTTATCTATGCATTCCAATCATTTTTACATGGTATTTTCCATTTTAAATCGGCCTCTAATATTTAAACCTTAACAAGGTATAGTCAGCATTTTTCTCCATAAATAACTTTGTATAGCTAACTAGAGATAATATACTAACACCTATTTAAACACAGTGAGTATTTGGGGTTTTGCTACTTTAAAGGCTTTTCTCTTGCCTCAGAACAAAGAACATACTTTTTTAAAGAAGACATTCAGTTCGAGAAGTCAGGTTTCTACAACAGAGGGAGTAATGAAATGAATTCACTCTGTTTAATATTCTTATACAGACATTGGGAAATTTTTCATTATGTATCTCGGAGGATCTCTCTGTAAAAGTCAATGTAATTATAACAATTATAGGCTAAAACTATAATTGTAGATGTTAAAGAATCTTAGAATTAAAGGATGACATATTTATATAGAAGGCAGTTGTTTTGATGTTAGGTAAAGAGGAAATGTATTTCCAAAATCAGTCAGGTCAAAATTATTTGAACATTTTGAAGGTTGGAAAGAGGACATTGTATCTTTAAAAAATTAATTAAATGAACGCTAACAAAGTCAGTCACATTACACTTCACACATGTTGTTAGTCTTGTCTCTTCATTGAAGGTGCTTTCAAACATTTCAGAAGGCCTCAGAATCTTTAGGGAGCCGTGGCTAGTGTACAGGAAGGACAAAGAACACTATAGAAATAACAGGACGAAATCTTTCTCATACCTCCTTCCTATAAGGACCTTGGGATCACTGTGCCACAGACAGGGATCATTAGTAGTTTGTGCATTTGGTGAGTGTCCCTTCTTTGACGATGCTTTGTTGGAACTTATGCCAAGATCACCAATAAAATGAGTTTCCAAGTAATATCAGATTTGCTTTTATGTCATGCAATTCAAGTCACTTCAATTAACATTAGAGTTTCTCTGCAGTATGTCCCACCCTTTGATAAATGCTGGAAAGATGACCAATCCAGAGGGTCTGGATTTAGCCAGCAGGAAGCACTAGCAGAGTCCAATAAAGAAGACAGCCTTTTAAAATAGCCTCTACCATTCTGTTTAACAGGCAGGAGACCAGAGATTGAGGGCACAAAGGGGTCAGCTTTCCCTAGAGAGTTCCTTTTCTCAGAAAAGCTGACAATCCAGCTGTATCTTGAAAGGTCGAATAGAGACAAATAAGGGGATGACACACTTGGGGACAAGTCCTTCTGGGGAAGGGGACCACCCATGAAAAAGCACAGATATGAAAGCCAAGTATTTGGGTAGCTGTCAGTCTAAGTGGAACATGGGTTGTGCTGGAGGGAAAAAGGCAAGGAAGGAGGTGGAATCCAGAGACTGCAGTCAGATATGAGAGACGTTCTGAGACAAATCTGCTCTAAAGGGCAGGGACGTTGTAGGTGGTGACTCTGGACTCCAGTGGAGGTTGTGTCAAAAGGGTCTCCAATGGCTGCGGAGACCCGTATGAGATCACTGCAATAGTTCAGTCCTGGGGTTATGTTAACATTTTAATAATTGTCCCTACGGATGCCATTGAGAAATTGTTTCCTCCATTCTTAGAGTATAATTGACTGGAATTTTATTTATATTTTTAAAGGATTTTTATTTATCTATTGACAGACAGAGATCACAAGTAGGCAGAGAGGCAGGCAGAGAGAGAGGAAGGGAAACAGCTCCCTGCTGAGCAGAGAGCCCGATGCAGGGCTCGATCCTAGGACCCTGGGATCATGACCTGAGCTGAAGGCAGAGGCTTTAAACCACTGAGCCACCCAGGTGCCCCTGATTGGAATTTTAAAAGCTGAAAGATTTAAAACTGCGCAAGGATTTTATGAAGTAAAAAGGGCTACCGGAAAGGAATCACCAACCAACCAACCAAACAAAAAAACCAATGGTAGGTAATTAAGACCTTAACTTTTACTTACATTTGGAGCTTGGGGAAACTCACTAGTGCCCTAACTCTAGGAGATGGTTTCCGAATTGCTATAGAAATGACACTGTAGCTCTTAATGGAACAACTGAGTGCTGTAGCCAGAAGGTCACATCAATCAAACTAACCTTCCCCTGGTAGATTTTCCACTGCTCTGTCATCGTCTTTTTTTTTCCCCTAGGGCTGAAACTGAAAGTTGTGTTAACGTTAGCATAGAATCTACATGTTTAAGTAGAATTTAGCCAGAAAGAAGACATGAATGGAGAAAGTTTCATCAGTGGAGTTATTATCTATTGTTACAGAGTCCCTGCTAAATGCTATATTTTATTTCATTTTAAAGATTTATTTATTTATTTTGAGAAAGAGAGAAATCATGAGCGGGATGGAGGGGGATGGGGCAGAGGGAGAGGGAAAAGCAAACTCCCTGTTGAGCCTCACTTGGGGCTCGAACCCAGGACCCCGAGACACCCTGACACAAAGGCAGACATTTAACCTACTGAGCCACCCAGACACCCCCTCCCCACCCCAAATGCTATATTTTAAATACAGAGCTTTTGTCCTTGTTCTGTTATATGCAATACTGAAGGAAGGTTTATGTTTTTAGCCTTTTGTTCTGGGTTTTGTTTATTTTGTTTTGTTTTGTTTTGTTTTTTGTTACTCTGTTTTTTCCCTTTTAGTTAAAATTGTTGAAAATAGCCACCTTTGTCTTTCTTTCAGATGAGGTTGATGGAGAGTCCCCTAACTCTAACTAGATGTCCTACCACCTCTGGAATTCTCAGCAGAAACTCTCAGGACTGTGCATTCTACTTTTGCAGAAGGGTCAGAAATGGCCCAGAAAAATCCATTATGAAACCTCACATGTATGTCTTTAGACAAAGCAGTTTTGTTTTCCACATGTAGCATTTTAGAACCCAAATGTCCATGGAAATCATGAAACCCAGCTCTATACTGTAGCTTAAGAAAATTTCAGCAAGGGCACCTGGGTGGCTCAGTGGGTTAAGTGACTGCCTTTGGCTCAGGTCATGATCCCAGCGTCCTGGGATCAAGGCCCACATCGGACGCCTTGCTTGGTGGGAAGCCTGCTTCTCCCTCTCCCTCTGCCTGGTGCTCCCTCTGCTTGTACTCTCTCTGTCAAATAAATAAAATCTTAAAAAAAAAAAAAAGAAAGTTTCAATAAGATTCCATGCTCACTGATCAGATTGGCAGAATATGAAAAAGTTATGGCATTCAGTGTTGACAAAGGGGTGCGGAAGGAGCATTCTCATACTCCGTTGGGGGAAAGATCAGGTGGTATGTTTTTGGAGGGTAGTTTGGTACCACTACACAAATTAGAAATATGTAAAATTCAGCAGTTCCATTTTTAGAAAGCTATCCTAAAGAAACTTGATACATGTACATGGAGATATATGTACCAATGTGTTTGTTGTAGGATTTTTAGGTGGTTAAAAATTGAGGTCAGTCTAAATACCTATCAAAATGGGACTTGTTAAATAAATTAGGATAGCTCTGTATCTTAGCTTTAAGGGTACAGTTGGAAAGATTGTCCATGATATACTGTTTAGTGGAAAAGGCAAGTTATAGGACGATATATAGAGTTGAATCCCATTTTCACTAAAATATATATATTTAAGTGCTTATAGGGGGATGTGTAGAATGATATACACCAAATTTTTAACAACAGTTCCACTGTGAAGCAGACCTGGAAAGTGAGACAAAGTACATTTTGACTTTATATACTAAATATTGCTTAAAATTTTTACAATGACAATGCATTATTTTTTACCATTCTTTTAGAGGGAAGAAAAATCTGAGCCTCAGAGAAGTGAAGTAATTTTTTTTTCAAATCACTCAAATGGCTAGAAAAAAGATAGGACCAGATTCCAGGTTTTTAAAATCCCAGTTGGGTACTTTTTCTACTAAAGAAGGCCTTGAGAGACCTTTACCAGAATGCCTGGCTTTCTGCAGATCGAGTCAAATCTCCTGTTTCTCAGGGAAGTAAATAAAATGTATGATTTCCTGCTTCTATCAGGCAAATAAATTTCTGAGCCTCTTGAGCAACGATGTATCTTCCTATGATGTATTTATCATCATAATCATCATAGAAATATTCATTTAGAGTTACCATGCTTCACTTACATGACCAATCCTGACCACAAAAGCAGGATTAAAAATCCACAAAAGCAGGATTAAAACTAATTTGGATCCATAGTTACACAGAAGACCCAGACTTTCCAATAGAGCACACAAATCTTTTCCCAAAGTACAGAGGAATTTCCTCTCATGTTTCCTCATCTGTTCTTACAATATCTGAGATAGCTTTATTCCAGTAGTCGTTATTTTTAGTTATTTTTAGTGCCATTTTGGTATTTGGGATGCATAGGACCACTGCTCTCCATTACGTCAGATAAAATACATGACATTTTTGATTACCTAAAAATTAAGAGCAGTATTAACTTTTCCCACATGCTTAAGTTTAATTTTAGGATATTCAAAAATTTAAACTATAGATGGTGTGTACCATTTCTACACAGGTCTTAAAAAGCATTTAAATAAATCTCAACACATTTTTCTATAAACATTTAAGTAAATATACATATATATTTTAAACATTTATTTTAGAGAGAAGGCACAACGGGGAGGGACAGAGGGAGAGGGAGAGAGAATCTCAAGCAGATTCCCTGCTGAATGCAGGGCCCTTATGTAAGGGGCTCCTATCCCACAACCCTGGGATTGAACCCTGAGCTGAAACCAAGAGTCAGAGGGTCAACCAACTGCATCACCCAGGCAACCCTATAAATATATCCTTTTTAATAAAATTCAAACCCTATATATGTCCTATGACTTGCTTTTTCCACTGATGGCCATTTAGACTGAATCCAATTTTTAACCATCTAAAAATCCTGCAACTAGCACATTGGTGTACATATCCCCACATATATGTATTAGGTTTCCTTAGATGGTTTCTAAACTATTCCAGTCTTTAGGAATGCCCATAATTATTGGGTTGATCTTTTTTTCAATTAATAAATGAAGGGTAACATCTGAAAGTAATTCAGGGTAGGCTTTAAAAATACAATGTTTAGGGGTAGCTGGGTGGCTCAGTGGATTAAAGCCTCTACCTTCAGCTCAGGTCACGATTCCGGAGTCCTGGGATCGAGCACTGCATCGGGCTCTCTGCTCACTGGGGGGTCTACTTCCTCCTCTCTCTCTATCTGCCTCTCTGCCTACTTGTGATCTCTCTCTGTTAAATAAATAAAATCTTTTAAAAATTTTTTAAAAAATACTGTGTTTAAAAGAATATTTAGGGGCACATGGGTGGCTCAGTTGGTTAAGTGTCTGCCTTCAGTTCAGGTCATGATCCAAGGGTCCTGGGATCGAGCCCCGCATCGGGCTCTCTGCTTGGTGGGGAGCCTGCTTCCCCCTCTCTCTCTGACTGCTTCTGCCTACTTGTGATCTCTGTCAAATAAATAAATAAAATATGTTTAAAAAAAAAAGAAAAAGAAGTACAACAAATGTGTATCTCCAATTATACCCATTCAATAAACACATATATTTTATATGCAATCTCAGATGCATAGAATAAGATCTTGAAAAAAATGTATGCAAACATTAACATTTGCTCTGGAGGGTGAGTGAGCCTCTGATCTCCGTTTTCTTCTCTATATTTCCTTGTGTTCTCTCATTTCGTCAAAAGAATGTTTACTTTTGACAACAGAAAAAAAAATTTTAAAGAAAATTTGGAAGCCAATATAACCTGAAAGAGTACTTACTGAACATTTTTTCCTGGGAATAATATTCAATTCTAGGTACTCCTCAAAGAAGAGTGAAACCTCAGGTTGATTTGTGAGAACACTTGTTGGTGGAGAAGTCAAATCGGATTTTGACCTTTTTGAAGGAAAAATGAACTTTGATAAAGAAGGAAAGGAGACCAAAAGAGAGAAAGGAGGGAAATAGACTGGCCGCCATTTTGCCGGGGAGGATCTCATATTTTGGAACAGCAGGTACAAAGGCAAGGGACTTCCAAGCAGGGACTTCATGGGAAAAGGTAGAGGAAGAAGGTATGCTGCAGAATGAGAGAGAAATGAAATCACTCATCTGGGCACAGGAAAGGAGCTGCTGAAACTGGGCTATCTGCTTGCTTTTCTTTTTCCTTCCCATCCTTCAGCAAGAGGTTAGCATAGTGTCCAGCACATGGCAGGCTCTCCAGGGTTTTGTTGTTGTTGTTGTTTGTTTTGTATGTTTGTTTGTTTTGTTAAAACGGCACACGGAGGAAAATGGAGCAGTTGTCTGAACCTAGACAGGATTGTGGCTGAACCTACAAGCATAAAGGAAAACCCAACAAGATGAAATACACCAGTGAACTCTGGGTTAGAGTCATGATGGTGGATGGTGTTGTTGCTCATCTGCGTGTACCTGAGAACATTTGCTCGGCAGAGTGGGCTAAAAGGAGGAAACGGAGCTAACCATCACGAAGTATTGAAATTATGGGGGGAAAATGAAAAGACCAACTACCTTGTTATTTGTTGTTTTATTTTTTTAGGGATCAGGAAACCGATGAAGGGGGTGAAAAGAGCTCCGCCACACTTAATGCAGATAGATTGATCACAAACATCAGTTTCTATGATTTAATGGGCCTGAATTTCCCAATAACATTGTAACAGTTCTTCAGGCTCTTTCAGTGCTCCAATATTCTCCTTCAGAAAATAAGGTTCAAATTGTATTTTCCTCCTTAGCCTTAAAAATGATGTAAGCATGAAAAGGCAATGCGGACATAACAGTTTATGAACATATTGTGATATGCTACCATTCAGTATTCTTGAGAAAAAATCCCTTACCCAACAGTTTATTTTGGGTGAAGTAAACAAAATACCAAAGGGTTATGTATAGTAAATTCCCATTATTTCAAGTGTTACGAGTTTGGTTCATTATTTTTCCTCGTTCTCCATCCTGAAGATCAAAACCGGGTTGAGTGCTCATGGTCACCTCTTCTAGGGGTGATCCAAAGCGGGAAGTGTAATGGCAACTCCATCGATTTTTCTACATATTAGTACCCTTTTCCAAAGTTCTATCAGGGAAGACAGTTTGAGCTATAGAATAAAACAAGAAATACTTGATTATCTGTAAATTTCACTTGTCTAAGCCATCCTTTACCAATAGCCATGCGGTCTGCCACACTTACCTCCTAGAATAGTTGATTCACTGGGGCAGGCGAGTGGAGTTGGTTTCTTAGGAAAAACAGAGCAAAGGTTTGGGAGATTTTGTTTGTGTTTTATTTGTAATGAAGTATATAAATTAGCGTTGTTTGCAGAGTCCCATAGAATATCTTGATGTTAGTTTTAAATATTCTGAAATCCATGTATTTGTTTAAAAACATTAAGAACCTGGGGTGCCTGGGTGACTCAGGCTATGATCTCGGGGTCCTGGGATGGAGCCCCTCATTGGGCTCCCTGCTCAGCGGGGAGTCTGCTCCCTCTCTCTTTGTCCCTTTCCCCACTCATGTGTTCTCTCTCTCTCTCTTAAATAAATAAAATCTTTTAAAAAATCCATTAAGATTATCTACACTTCAAATAAAAGTAATATTAACTTGAAAAAAAAAATCCATTAAGAACCTAATATGTCGGGCACCTGGGTGGCTCAGTGGGTTAAGCCGCTGCCTTCGGCTCAGGTCATGATCTCGGGGTCCTGGGATCAAGTCCCGCATCGGGCTCTCTGCTCAGCAGGGAGCCTGCTTCCCTCTTTCTCTCTCTCTCTGCCTGGCTCTCCGTCTACTTGTGATTTCTGTCTGTCAAATAAATAAATAAAATCTTAAAAAAAAAAAAAAAGAACCTAATATGTCCAAGGGAGTTATGCTGGGGATAGAAATACAGGATAAAGAACCCAGGTCCTTCATTGCAGACAGATCATACTGTAAGGACCTATTTAGCCAGAACACTTCCATTCGGTTAAACAATAATTTTGTTGTTTAAAACTTAAACTGTCCCTGCCACCCTTCCCCCAGGGGACTTACTTAAAAACAAGTCCCAGAAACCAGTCCCAGGTAACAAAGCCCAAATACAAGGGTGGGTCAGGCCAGGTGGAGACATCCGATCAGTGGAGGGGCCCATATTGTCTCCCTAGTTACCAAGGAGTATGGGCCCCACCCTTTGGGCACCTTTTGGGCCAGTTCTGACCAAGGTGATAGACTGGTTCAAATATCTACTAGGGTAAATTGTAATTCAATTGGTCACTTATGTGTGACCTAACATGACTGTGCAGCTTTCTCTGTGTGTTACAATTTCATTGGCCACCTGTGTGGGGCCAGGCCCAACCACATGGCCTTTGCCCTTAAAAGCTAGTCTGTGAAACAGAGAGAGGTCGCCGTCTCTGTAAGAGGCATGCCCCTGAACATTCGGTCTGATTTTTGATGCTTGGTGCCGAATAAAGCTTTGCTTGACTTTCACTTTATATCAGTTTCGCTCCTTTAATCACGGACCCATTATTGGGGGACCTAACAATACTTAAGACACAAAAAGCAAAAAACTTCTAAAGCTTGGCCCTTTATTACAAAAGCAATACATTTTGTTATATTTTGTTATGCAGCTAAGTTAAAGGAAGACACATAAAATCACCCATTATCCTACCCACCTAGAGAGAATCACTTTTAACATTTACACACATAGATGCATATATTTAAAAGAAATCAATTTTGAAAGAGCTACTGTTATTTAAGCTGTTTTCTCCACCCCCTGGAATATTTTTCCATGCTAAAATCTCTGTTTAATAGCTACATAATTTGAGGGTACTCTAATGTATGGGTATCATAATATATTTAAGTACTTTCCAAACATTTAGACTGTGGAAGACATACCATGTGTTTTTTAAAAAATGTATGCAAGAAGGAGTTCTGGATATGTGTAACCCAAGTGAGGCTCATCTGGGACCTTACAATCTATACCTCACCTGGTCCAGAGAGTTGTGGCAACAGTGAGGAGAAGTAGAACCTTTTTCCTCTATAAGGTTTAGCTGTCTTTGGGTGCCAGGGAAGGGAGACAGATAACATCGGGAAACTCCTGTGTGAAACTCGAAGGAGAGGCTCCTGGGAAGACCAGGTCCTGCCAAAATGTGTGTCCCCTCTGATGGTAGGTTGACTTTGAATTCTTGAGTATGTTTAGTGTCCCTGGCCCCAACATGTCACAAAGAAACTTACAGCAGACAGACTATAAAGTGGCCCCACAGCTCCTGTACTAGCATTCGTGCCTTTATCCAAATCTCCTTTTCGTGTGGTTGAGGCTTGGGGCTTGAGTCTAACCCATGGAACACGGCAAAGGTGAAAAACTTGTATGTGATTCCATTGCATACAACCGGAACACCAGTCTCATCAGAAGACTCTCTTTCTTGCTGACTATGAGGAAACAAGTGATTAGGGGGAAGACCCACATGGCAGGGAACTGAAAGCAGCCTCCTGTGGACAGCTAGGAAGAAACTGGGACCCTCAGTCCAACAGCCCACCAAGAACTGAATGTTGAGGGATGCTGGGTGGCTCAGTCAGTTAAGCGTCTGCCTTCGGCTCAGGTCATGATCCCAGGGTCCTGGGATTGAGTCCTGCGTGGAGTTCTCTGCTCAGCAGGGAGCATGTTTCTTTCTCTGCCTCTGCCTGCTTTTGTGCACTCTCTCTCTCTCTCTCACTCTCTCTCTCTCTGACAAATAAATAAATAAATAAAATCTTTAAAAAAAAAAAAAAAAAGAACTGAATGTTGCCAATGATCCAATGAGCTTGGATGCAGATCCTTCCCCAGTTCAGTTTGGATGAGTGCCCACCGACCGCCTCAGCTGACCCCTTGATTGCAGGTTTATAAAATGCAGAAGGGGATGACCAGGCTAGCTGTTCCTGGATTCCTGACCCACAGGAAGTGTGATGTAGTTAATGTATGTTGTTTTGAACCACTAAGTTTGCAGTAACCTTGGTACATATCAATGATGCCCTGAGTCTTCACTTATCCTGAGCCTCTGAAAGTAAGAAGAAAGCGAGAACAGAAGGACTGTGTGATCTACACCAAGGTTCACCTGCCTGCTTCACATTGCCAGCCCACAGGAGTAGAGATACCTCAACTTTTATTATACGAAGGATCACTAACTACTTCAGCAATTCAACATAAAATCAGAGTTCTAACGAGTCAATAAAGAAAAATACATTTTATTTAAAAAAAAAATACTAGCCAGGGGCACCTGGATGGCTCAGTTGGTTAAGTCGTCAACTCTTGATTTGGGCTCAGGTCATGATCTCAGGGTCCTGGGATCAAGCCCTGTGTTGGGCTCCACACTCAGCATGGAATCTGCACTCTCTCTCTCTCTGAAAGAAGAAAGGAAGGAAGGAAAGAAGGAAGGAAGGAAGGAAGGAAGGAAGGGGAAGAAGGAAGATAGACTAGCTAAAAAGAAGTGTATAAGTCAGAACTAACAAAATATGTCTAGCAAGTTGGAGTTGCTGAAGATGACAGACAACACCATGAATTTAAAAAAAAATAATAAAAGAAGTCTCACTTCTAGTACTCAGTAGTTAAGATGGACTATTTTTTTATTAGATTTATAAAATCTTCACAAAATATGAAAAACATATTTTGAAATATGAAAATATGAAAAACAAATATATGAAAATATGAAAAACATATTCAAAATATGAAAAACAATAACTTAAAGTAGTAGAGAATGACCCTGAAGCAGGGTGACACTGGAGAGAAGTTGACTCTTGAATAATGAGCTGTGAGCCAGTAAGATCTCTCAGTGTGATCTCAGCCTTCTTCTCATTTATTAATTGTCTTCTGGAAGTCAGCCAGACTCAGTTGAACCTCTGTGTCTTGGTTTGTCGATGGCCTCCCACATTTTCACCTTTCCCTGAATCTTCTTGTCTCTGTGGACTCAGGATCTCAGTGCCCCAACCCTCCAGCCAGCGAAGCCCCTGGTCTTTAAGTATGGGTCCCAGCCCTTCCCTTCCCATGGTTCTTCCTTCTTTTCCCTCAGGGCTGCATTAAGCTGTTCTTAACAACTCTTAAATTACAACCACCTCACGATCTAAACACACAGTGAACTTGGCATCTGAGCAACACTATACCAAATTAGTATAGGCCTATGTCATATTGTAGGTCAATGCCCTATAAAGCTTACTCATCTTAAACCTATTTGACCTCTTCTCTTATTTCTCTGCTTTTCTTTCTCACCTCCAGCTATTCTTGCCTTTTTGATACTCACTGTTTTTCTTACACAAGAGCTACACTTTGACCACAGGATCTTTGCACTTGCTGTTTCCTCTGTCATAAATGTTCCTGCCCCCAGGTATCATCTTGACTCTCTTTCTTTTTCTGTTTTTTGCTACAATGTCACCTTTTCAGTGATTCCTTACCTAGAAATCTTGTCTAAAACTATCAACCCACTACCACTGTCATGACACTCCTTTCTCCTTTCCTTAGCACTACTAACATGCTAGAGGTCTTACTTAGCTTGCGTGCTACTCATTTCTCCATCTAAAACATAAGTGCCATGTGTGCATGGGTTGGTGTCTTCTTTTTTCATTTGCTATTTCTGTAGTGTTTGGAACAGTGAAAACACATATCAGGCACTCAGTAATTATTTGTTGAATTTCTCAATTTGGCTTAAGGGTGTCATTTTCTCATAGCAGAATTTCTTTCACAGATTAGGGGCCTGGCACTAAATTGCAGAGGTATCTTGGGTGATCCATAACCATGGCTGGTTCTCTTCAGCTAGAAATGGTATTTGATCCTAAGTGACTAAGACAGAAGGAAATAGAGTACCTAGGACTCCCCCAATGCACAGGGTGATGGGTTCTAAAGTTCATGTTTAAGTCAATTGTTTGGACACCCTGAACTCTTCTTCAGAACACGATTGGGCACAGCTAGTTAACTGCAAGGAGCCTGAGAAGACAGGAAAGTGCCAGAACTTGGAACCAGATCTGCTACTGGGATGGAGCAAGCTTCCGGAAGGACAGGAACAGGTGCACTGAACTCTGAGGGTATTCAGTGTAGCCAACAAGAGACATTGTCCTTGTTGGTAGCATTAGAGAGGGCCTAGAGGAAATATTGTGACCCCCAGGAGGGGAAGTAGTTTAGCAACTGGCCACCTAGGAGCAGTGATACTTAAAAAACAAGTTTATTGAAAAACACAATTAAGACTGTGCAAAAGCAAGCCAAAGAATAGAGAAAATATTTGCGATCGGTCTATCGGACAAGTGTTTAATATTTAAGGAACTGAATATTTAAGGAACTGTTTCCAATGGAAAAGAAAGACAACGCAAAAGACTTTAATACTCACTTCAAAAAAGACAACATCTGAATGTCTAATAAACATATAAACACGTTTGCAGCCCGTGGTCGAATTCGGCTGCAGCGAGATCTTACTACACAGTGCCAGTAGGGTTAAGCCTAAAAGGACCAGCCATGCCAGGTGTTGGTAACGATGTGGAACAACTGAAATTCTCTTATGCTGCTGGTGGAAGTGAAAATTGGTACCAATGCTTTATAAAGTCATTCTTTTGTAATTGCAGACCTCTCAGGTATGATCTCAACAGCTACGTGTGCCCAAAAGGCTTGTCCAAGAATGTTTGCTGCAGCATTATCTGTAATAGCTTACCATAGGAACAATCCAGATGTTTATCAACTGAAGAAGAGACACATACATTGTGGAATGGTCGTACAATGGAACACCATGAAGAAACAAAAATGAAGAGGTGCTTGGGTGGCACAGTCAGTTAAACGCCCAACTCTTGATTTTGGCTCAGGTCATGATCTCAGGGTTGTGGGATTGAGCCCCCCATCAGGCTCCCTGCTCGGCACAGAGTCTGCTTGAGATTCTCCCTCTCCATCTGCCCCTCCTGCTTATACTCTTTCTCTCAAAACAAAATCTTAAAAAAAAAAAGAAATGAAAATAAATAAGCCACTGTTACACATAGTAATATGACTGATTCTTTTATGAATGTCAAGCAGAAAGGAGCCAGGTTAAAAAAAATACACAGAATTCTAACTATGTGAAGTGCAAAAATAGTCAAAATTAATCTATAATAAAGGAAACAATAGTAATAGTTATCTTTGTGGAGCAGAGCTAGTAACTGAGAAGGATCATGAGGGCTTCTGGGAGAGCGGTAATGTTCTATTTCTTGGTTTGAGTAGTAAGTACTTCTTGTAAAAAAAAGTCTTCAAGCTATACACTATACTTTTCTGTATGTATAATATATCTCAACAAAGTATGTATTTAATTTTTTTAAAAAGAAAGAAAACACAGAACCAGCATTAGGAAACATCTTAGGACATAGCAGGGCCCTAACCCTGGGGACAGGGTGAGGAATTAGAACCTAATATGGATGAGGGGAATTGACAGGAGTTACAGTGCCACAATTCAGGAAAAGAGAAGTAGAGATTTGGAATTATGCAGACAGCTTTTTTTTACCCCTCAAGATTTATTTATTTATTTGAAAGAGAGTGCAAGGGGGTCAGGGGCAGAAGGAGAGGGAGAGAGAGAATCTCGAGCAGACTCTACACTCAGCAAAGAGTCCAATGTGGGGCGTGATCTCAAGACCCTGAGATTATGACCTGAGCCAAAACCAAGAGTTGGACACTTAACCGACTGTGTCACCCAGGTGCCCCTATGCAGATAGATATTAACCCAAAGAGCCTAGGCTCCAGTCCCTGGCATCCCATTTGCCACCTCGGGCCACCTAACTAACCCTTCTGGATCTCAGTTTCTTTATTTGCAATTCAGAAATAATGAAACGCTCTCAAGGTTTGCTTGGTACTGAGAACGGGTTTCATACATATTAGCTATTCATAATAATAGCCATTTTCACCTCAATAAGAGCAAGAAAGAGATTTAGTTACCATACCCGTGACAGAGTTCAAGCTAAAGTTGTCACATTAGGAGCAACGTAGAAACCTATGAATACAAACCAGGGATCAAAGTCAGAGCTGAAACCTGCATCAAAAGGAACTCAGAGGAGTTCCTGAGTCCTCACCAGAGAATCTCAGAATTCTGCAAGGCCTTAGGGGAGGGAATAGGAGGGATGCAGAGGGGAGGCTGGACCTGATGGGGGAGTTGTTTCTATAAATATGGCTACTAACAATTTCTTCCATCTGTGCATGCTCCTCCCATCTGTTTTTCTTCTCCTAGAATCAGTGTTGGTTCTGGGACTTTCTTTGACCAGTAGAGTCAAAAAGCAGTGATGTCGTGCCCGGTAGTTTGCACTTTGCTTTCTTGGAACCCAGCAGCCATACAGCAAGGCAGTCCTGACTATTCTGCTGGAAAGAGAGGCCACGTGGAGAGGCGCTGGGGGATGAAATGCCACATGGAGACAAGGGCTACGTGAAGGAGAATGGTCAGCCCAAGGCCCCAGGCATATGAAAGAAGTCTTCTCTCCAGGAAACTGAGTCTATGAGCTGAATACAGACACATAAGTGAGATTTGGCCAACAACTTTGAGAGCAGAAGAATTTCTCATTCAACCCTCACAATTCTCACAGAATTGTAAGAAATAATAAACAACAGTTGTTTTGAATCATTAGGTTTGGGGCTGTTTTGTCATGCATCAATAGTAACTGCTACAAAAATGAGTACCTGAAAATGGACTGCTGCTGTAACAAAAAACTTAACATGCATGCTGTTGGCTATGGTTTCAGACAGGTGGGGACCATAGGAGTGGTGATAAGACCATGATGGAGGCTGGAAGAGCAATGAAGGAACCACCCTGACAGCTGGAGAAAGGACAGTGTGTGCTACAGAGGGGCAAAATGTACTAAGCTAACACATGTACCTAATGTATTTGTCAAGCTTGCCAAAGAGATTTTCTAGTGGAATGTGGAAAGTGCCAACTGACTTATTTTAACTGTCTGTGATAAAGAAAGGAAAGAGAGAGATGAGCTAAAGAGGGAATGATTCCGTTTCAAGCACAAGTTAGGGGATGTATTTCTGATCCAGGAATTGATGAGTTAGGAGGTGAAACTCTTTCTTATTTTCAACATGTCCAGATGAACAAAAGATTCTTTTTTATTTTATTTATTTATTTAGTGAGAGAGCACAAGCAGGTAGAAGGGAATAGAGAGAGAGGGAGAGAATCTTCAAGCAGATTTCCCAATGAGCACAGAGCCCCACACAGGACCCTATCTCATGATCCTGAGATCATGACCTGAGTTGAAATCCAGAGTCAGGTGCTCAAATGACTAAGCCACCCAGGCACCTCCAGAAGATTCTTAAAATAAGAATAGTCTCAAGACAAAGATGAAATCCAGGGTACTGCTAGTTAAGCATGGTCTTAGGATCAAGATAAAGACAAAAATTTCTCTAAGACTCTTTGTTAAAGTCTCATAAAACTTTAAGGTGATGCCCACCCACATCCCTTTGTTGAGATTTCTGGGTAACTTAAGAACATTACTCCACAGCACCCTGACTTATAGCCCCAAATAGAGAGGAGGTTGTCTTGGAAAGAACTGTGAATGTGGTTTTTGTTTAATGAAATGGATTGTAATTTGATAAATGAGAGCCCACAATTGATAAATGAGAGCCCACAAAGAGTTTAAAAGAATTGTACCAGTTTAGACTAAAGGTGACTAAGTTCAAAATGGAATCAGACTTTGGAGCCCCACTTTCTTTGGATGAGATGAAGGTTGAAAGCAGAACCAGCTCAATCACCATGTAAAATGGAAGATGACACAGAGGGCAGAATCAAGAGCTCAGAGGATGGAACCAAGAGCAATGGGAAATACAGGATCAGGAAACCACATCGCAGACAGGAGAATGGGGCCATAAATGAGGACCTTCTTGTGCTCTTTCAGTCCTGCAATGGAGTCGAGGGAGCTCATGATACGTGTTTGGATTCTCATCGCAGACAGGAGAATGGGGCCATAAATGAGGACCTTCTTGTGCTCTTTCAGTCCTGCAATGGAGTCGAGGGAGCTCATGATACGTGTTTGGATGGATTTCATAATTGCTATGGACCAGTGACTGTTGTGCATCAGAAATAGCAACTATCTCTGTTTCATTATTAGATATTAGATGCAGGGGAGGTAGATAACATATAATCCATGGATATCTAAAGCAAGAGGAGTCATATCTGAAGGGCCTCTTCTACATCCAGATCTGAAGCAAACCACAAGATAGTAGACTTCAAGCTTCGTACCATAATTGGATGAGACTCTGAAGAGTATTAGGGGGGAAGTGAATCGTTGTGGCCAGATGGAGGATGATAATGGATGGGTCCTGAAGATTTGTGCCAACAATTTACCCATCCATGTGTGCCACTTATCTCATCAAGAAGTAGAATCTAATTGCCTTCCTTTGATATAGGCAGATGCGGTAGAAATGACATTCTCAGACTTCCAGTCACAAAACTTATGAGGAATTGTAGCTTCTGCTTTCACCCTCGTGGGATCAAGTTGCTAAAGAAGAGATCAGGGTAGACTACTAAATCATGAGAAATCACATGGCGAGTAAAGACCCAGCCAATCCCCATCCATCCCAGCTTCGTGGCTGAGGTGTATGGTCCCTAACATGTAAGCAGGGAAGCTGTCTTTGTTGTTCTTCTACCTTGAGGCAAGCCCCCAGCTGAGTGAAACTGCATTCATGACCTCAACCAACATCTCAGAGAGTAGAGTCAGGTTGTCCCCACCAAGCCTTGCCCAACTTACAAAATCATGAGCAAATAAATGGTGAGAGTTGTTGTGAAACACTAAGTTTTAGGATGGTGTCTAGGCATCAAGAGACAGCTGAAATACCTACCACTAGCCAGCACACAGAAGGTAATGAAGTTTGTACATTCCTTACCCCAGTGCATGAGGCTCTAAAAGATCTGTTTCCCTGCCTGCTAGTCTTACTTTTTCTGGTATTACCCCCTGTGTTAGTCAGCTTGGGTTGCCATAATGAATAGCATAGGCTGGGCAGCTTAAACAAACAAAAATATACTCTCTCACAGATCTGGAGACTGGAAGGCCAAGATTAAGGTTCTTGCACGGTTCAGTTTCTGGTGAGGATTCTCTTCCTGCTTTGCAGATGGCCACCTGCTCACTGTGTCCTCACATGGCAGAGACAAAACACACAAGATCTCACATGCTTCTTTTTCTTTTCTTTTTAAAAAATTTTTAAAAATATTTTATTTATTTATTTGGCAGAGAGAGATCACAAGTAGGCAGAGAAGCAGGCAGAGAGAGAGGGGGAAGCAGGCTTCCTGCTGAGCAGAGAGCCCGAGGCGGGGTTCGATCCCAGGACCCTGGGATCATGACCTGAGCCGAAGGCAGAGGCTTTAACCCGCTGAGCCACCCAGGTGCCCCTCACACGTCTCTTCTTATAAGGGCACTGATCCCATCATGAGGACCCCATTTTCACAACCTCGTATAAACCTAATTAACTCCCAAAGGCCATCTCTAAGTAGCAGTACATTGAGAGTTAGGGCCTCCACAGATGAATTTGGGGGACATAATTCAGTCCACAGAACTCCCTTTTCTCCAGCAACACTAATTTCAGCTTCTTGAACATGAAACGCTCATTCTTACCTTGGGCTGTGTAATGGCTGTTCCCTGCCTGGAATGTTCCCAGCTGTTCACCATTGCCTTCCTATGACTCAGTCTTAGAGTAAAAGTTACTAAGATTTCCTCAGAATGGCCTTCTCTGCCCCTCAGTGTAAAGTATGTCTCTCTATCTCATCTGCCTGCTGTATTTCATTCACAGAATTGAAGACCCTCTGAAATGATCGCATTCATTTATCTCTTTACTTGCTTATTTGCCCATCTCCTACCATGGGATGTCCATGACTATAGGTACCTTATCTGCCACTTGTATGGGGCTTAAGCTTTGGTGTCTAGAGTAGCTTCCAGAATGTGGTAGGTGTAAAGTTGTTTTTGTTTAAAAGTAATCTATAATACACTTCCATCGTATAACTGATAAATGATGTGTCATATATTTGACAGTTCATCAAACACAGCAGTTTACCACACACTAGTTCCTTGGACATTAAAGATGGTTCAGATATGTTCTTTGGCCTTCCCAAAACTTCCTCTGGTGCACACTGTGTGTGGAGGAAGATAAAGCATACACAAAAACTTAAATATGTGACAAATGCTCTCATAGAGGGTATAGGAGAAGAACAGAAATTCTGGCTAGGGAGCAATATTTTTGCCTGGAGGGAGAGGGAGAATATGGTCATGGAGACTAACAGAGAACATTTTAGTTGTTTCTTGAAGAATGAATAGCAAATGGGCAGGAGGTAAGAGGAGGAGAACACGTATCAAATGGGTAAGAGGGCAAGGGCAACCACTCCAAACACGAGAAAGAACATGAGCGAAGTTAGAAGTATAGTGGTAGCTTGAACATGTGGTGGGGGAGAGCAGGAAGAAGGGAGGCCAGATACAGCCAGGGGAGGAAGGGTTTTAGGTTATAAAAGGCACAGGATCATAGTGGGATTTATACTTTATCTTATAGGCATTGCGGAAATAGAGCAAACTGGGCTGTGAGAGAGTCCTAACTTTGGACATCAAGCACTTCTGTCTCTACTGCAAGCCAATATGAGCAGTATATGACAGGAGCAACCTGACAGTAGATTCTAGGCTGTTCTACCACAGTGACTTCTGAGGTTCTGACAGGCTCCTCCAAGAGTGGCATTGGCCTTTAGTAGAAAGAATGACCCCCATAGGGTATGACCAAGAGAGTATAAATTAGAGAAAACCTTGCTAGTCATTTTCTTTTTAAAAAATATATTAAGCTGATTCGGCGGCGGCTCCTGAGCAGACCGGTCTTCTCTCGCTCGCGCACCTCGCTCCGCTTCCTCTACAACCATGTCTGACAAACCCGATATGGCTGAGATTGAGAAATTCGGTAAGTCGAAATTGAAGAAGACAGGAACACAAGAGAAAAATCCACTGCCTTCAAAAGAAACGATTGAACAGGAGAAGCAAGTGGGCGAATCGTAATGAGGCGGGCGCCGCCGATATGCACTGTACATTCCACAAGCATTGCCTTCTTATTTTACTTCTTTTAGCTGTTTAACTTTGTCAGATGCAAAGAGGTTGGATCAAGTTTAAATGACTGTGCTGCCCCTTTTCACATCAAAGAATGGAGAACTACTGACAACGAAGGCACCTGCCTCTCCCATCTGCCTGGCTGGCTGGCAGGGAAGGAAAAGAACTTGCATGTTGGTGAAGGAACAAGCTGGGTGGGACGACAGGGAAGTGTAGAGGAAAAATCAAGCTGGTCCAAGATGTCCTGCAGGCTGTAAAACGCAGTTTAATCAGAATGCCATTTTTTTGTTCAAATGATTTTAATTATTGGAATGCACAATTTTTTTAATATGCAATAAAAAGTTTTAAAACCTAAAAAAATATACATATATAAAGATTAAAGAACATATTTTGAATTTGCTTTTAAGCCTTTTCTCCTAACTTCCAGAAAAGATCTGCTTCTATACATTATTTTTCTAAAACAGCATGATAAAGATTTTGGATTACACACTCCCCTTCTCCACCACCATCTCATTCCATTATTATAAGTAGCTGTTTGAATTTAATTTTTAATGGAGTCAGTTTAATTATTAAAACCTTATAAATGAATAACATTAGGTAAAAGTAACACTTGCAGATATTTTAAAAGGTTTAACATATGGAAATAATTCAGTTATGAAACACCAGTATTTTTTCATTAAGTTGAAACATCGAAGTACTTTTTGCCTTGGAGAAATCTTATACTTGATCATGTTCTTAGCAAAATTCATAGGTCTTGTTTTCACTTTTCTGGTAGAGTCAACAGCCAAGGAACTCCCCTCGTGTATCTTGGACTCAGTGACTCTCCCAAATTTGCATATCTTCCCTCCCCAGATCCAGGATGAGTTGGTGGGCATGGTGTGGAAAACCAACCATTTAGTTGCAGAAAGCCACAAATGTATAAATGGTGAGTTAGAGTTTCTTCCTTTTGTCTCTCCCTGTAGAATTTGCTGTGGAGTAAGAGAGGATTCTATACTTACCTTACAGAATCATCCATTAAGACATCATCTGTCTGGGATGTCTGGGTGGCTCAGTTGGTTTAGCTACTGCCTTTGACTCAGGTCATGGTCTCAGGGTCCTGGGATTGAGTTCCACAATGGGCTCCCTGCTCAGGGGGGCACCTGCTTCTCCTTCTGTTTGCTGCTCCCCCTGCTTGTGCTCTCTTTCTCTCTTTCTTTCTCTGACAAATAAATAAATAAAATAAAAAAGACTTGGTTTAAAAAAAAATCACCCTACTCTAGAGCAGCATTATCTATAATAACCAAATTATGGAAACAGCCCAAGTGTCTATCAGTAGATGAATGGATAAAAAAAGAGGTGGTATATATACACAAGGGACTATTACTCAGGCATAAAAAGGATTGAGATCTTCCCATTTGGGGCAAAATGAATGGACCTAAAAGGTATTACACTAAGTGAAATAAGTCAGACAGAAAAAGACAAATACCATATGATTTCACTTATATGTGGAATTTAAGAAAGAAAACAAAGGAGCAAAGGGGGAAAGAGAGAGAGAGAGAGAGAGAGAGAGAATGGCAAACCAAGAAACAAAGTCTTAACTAAAGAGAACAAACTGATGACTACCAGAGGGGAGGGGAGTGGGGGATGGGGGATGAGGGTCAAGGAGTCCATTTGTTGTGATGAGCACTGAGTCATGTGTTAAATCACTATATTGTACACCTGAAACTAATGTTATGTTGTGTGTTAACTAACTGGAATTTAAATAAAAATTTTTAAAAATCAGGGTGCCTGGGTGGCTCAGTGAGTTAAGCCTCTGCCTTCAGCTCAGGTCATTATCTCAGGGTCCTGGGATTGAGCCCCGAGTCGGGCTCCCTGCTCAGCAGGGAGCCTGCTTCCCCTTCTCTCTCTCTGCCTCTCTGCCTACTTGTGATCTCTGTCTGTCAAATACATAAATAAAAATCTCTAAAAAATTTTTTAAAAATCACCTTACTCACATGTATATGATTTATTCATGAATATATGTAACCTACTTACTAGAAGGTACAGTAGCCACAACTCTGAGACACTGGGCTGGAGAAATCTATTTTTAAATATGTACAAGTAGAATAAATCTTTATGTGCATGTCCTCTCCTGCTTGCTTGCAATCCTCTTTAGATCATGTTCCATGTTTGTTACCCTTTGTATATTTGTCTGATTCTAGCACAGTGCCTGGGTCATGGGTGTTAGGTATTTGTTGACCCACAGTGTACAGTCTGCTGAACCAAAATGTAAAAGACAACCATCAAAGAGATGTGTTTGGACACATTTGGTCAAAACATCCTCACCCCCTAAATTCACAGACTCTATTCTCTTCCAGAGCATGTTTCCCCCATCGAATACTAATTAAGTTCGCAAGCTTTATTTTATTGTCTCATAACCAGTAGCCTCGCTAGACTAGACGCTTCAAGTTGGGAAGAGCACCCAACTTCAGAACATTCTCTGTCTGTGATGCCATCATAAGCACCTAACCCCCGTACATTTAGGTTGTGTCGTGCTAGCCGTGAACGTCAGCTGAGGTTACCATTTTGCCCAGGCGTTCCGCGTCATCACTTTCCATTCCATCCAGGTTCTAGAGGCTGATTTTAGCTGTGAGCGTCACGGGGCATGGAATGTCTGTGTCACTGGTGCGCAGACCGGGACTGTTTTGCCCCTCCTGTCCAGTGCGCTCCAACGCCAATACCAAGTGTCACGTGCTGTGTGTGTGTGTGTGTGTGTGTGTGTGTGTGATTTAGAAGGCAGTCGACGCAGAGGGCTTTTCCTGGAGTCAATGTTTCAAAAAGAAGGGATGAGTAAAGCAGGTTTGCAGCATTTGGCAACAGATTTGGCCACAGTATTCACGCAGCTGTGACCCACATCCCATTTTCCCTGGAGTAAGTGGCAGCAGACTAAAAGTTCCCACTCTGAAAAGCAAGAGCCCCAGTGACCCTGCGAATCCTCCCGCAGTCTCACCCAGACTGTCATCCCATCCGTGGTGGCAGGGACTGTAAGCAACCCATTTTTCCACCCAGAAACATCGCTTTAGGACAGTCGCTTTCATGTGATTGTCCTTCAGTCCCAGACCCATAAACATAAAGAGGGAAATACAGAAATAGAATTAGAGGGACAAAGAAAGAAAGCTCTGGAACAAAATACTTTGTGAGCGATACATGGACTCTGTGGAATTTCCTTTCAAAATAATCCCCAGGATCATCAGAAATATGTCCCCACTGCCCGTTTTGGTTCTGAGCAGTCCCAGGTCGTGTGCCCCTTCTAACTTGAACACCAGGCTGGGCAGGTGAGAGTGCTGAGGGCAGGGGTCCCTTCCAGAGCAGCTGCACCTAAGGCTCTGTGAGCTGAGGTCTGCCAGTCCTCCCTTAGCTGGTTGCCAGGTTTCTGCAGTGTTAGAATAGTAAACAGTTGTTTCTCAGAAACAGAGATAGGGTTATCCACAACCTCGCCTGCTAAATTTAAATTTAATAAAGCTCTTTCCTAACAGCCTAGATCAGTGATTTCCAACCAGGCTGGGGGGTGGGAGGGGTGAGGAGAGATCTGGCTCCACGGGGTGGGGAAGGACCCAGCATTTGCACTTTGAAAAAGCTCCCCGGGGTGATTCTGTATCCGGCCTGTGAACGCTGATGCCTCTTCTGTACACCAGCGGCACACGCCTTGGATGCCAACAGAGAGCCTCTCTAGCTTTTTCTGCTATTTGCCCACAGTGGTCCTGACATTTCAGAATTAACCTCAAAGTACTTAGGAAAGATCACATTGGGAGATAGCCAATGGCCTCCCTCCCCAACATTGGCTCCCCTCCCCAGGGCTGCCCTGTGAACTTTCACACAGTTACAGGGAAGAGCCAAAGAGGATGAACAGTATAAAAAGAATGAGGTGCATATAATTAAATGTTGACAACAGTTGACTGGGAGTCTTAGGTTTAATTCTTGGAGCTGCTAAAGATTTAGAGTGTGAATTTGGATGTCATCAACCATGCCTTCCATAATCCGCATAGAACGGGGCTGGCTGCCTAGACATACATCAAAGGAGCCTGGAGCAAAAGCCTGAAGGTAGAAATGGAAGCATCCTTCCACTTCCCATCATTCCACTCCTTGCCACCTCTTTCCCGAGCTCTGTGCCCAGGAGGGACCCTTCCTTCTTGCAGATACTCCTGGGAAGAAGAGAAGCATAGACTTCATTGGTTTGAGTCATGATTGAAAACACTCTATGACTTTGGAAATCCAAATGCATATGAGGGAAACCAAAATGAGCCAGTGTTTTCAAAACTGCTGGTAGTTTTCTGTTTGGTAAGAATTATAAGAAGAATTACAGGGAAGTGAGGAGAAGCCTATTTCTTAGTTCTGATATTAACACTTGAATTGGCTGGCCATTGAGTTATGTAAATAAAAGGCAAAGCTCAAAATTGGAAATGGGAACCAAGGCAGATACTCTTTGTTGACTAACTTGAGGTTTCGTAGTAAATGATCATGTCTGCACTGTACTGGTTCTGAAAGTGATCCTGAGATCCTTTTGGGGAGTCTGTGAGGCAAAAACTCATTTTATAATAGTACTAGGGCAGCATTTGTCTTTGGCACATTCATCTTCTTGCAAGCATACATTCAAGTTTTCTCAGAACTTTATGATGTGAAATAATGAAACAGATTGCAGGAGCAGATAAGAAAATCCACTTGTCTGGTGATGCAACATGGGGGCTTAAGTGGGTAGAAGAAGAATCAATGAAACAAGATGGGATCGGGAGGGAGACAAACCATAAGTGACTCTTAATCTCACAAAACAAACTGAGGGTTGCTGGGGGGAGGGGGGTTGGGAGAAGGGGGTGGGATTATGGACATTGGGGAGGGTATGTGCTTTGGTGAGTACTGTACCACAGACCTGTACCCCTGGGGATAAAAATATATGTTTATAAAAAATAAAATATTAAAAAAAAAAAGAAAATCCACTTGTCTTCTATTAAGACGCATAACAAAGAGATGTATGAAAATGCAAAGCAATTCTACTGTATCTACTATTTTTTTTGGAACTAGTTACGTCTCATAAAAATTTATCTTTATTCTATATTCATATGCAGAATTGCTATTGTTATTTTATTTTTAAAAAATTTGTGTTTATTATTTTATTTATTTGAGAGAGAGAGAGAGAGTGGGAAAGAGCACAAGCCAGAGGAGGAGCAGAGGGAGAAGGAGGAACAGGTTTCCCGCTGAGCAGGGACCCCGATATGGGACTCGATCCCAGGCCCCTGGGATCATGACCTGAGCTAAAGGCAGCTGCTTAACCAACTGAGCCACCCAGGCAATCTGTTGAGGTTATTTCAAGGTGAATTAAGCACTGGATGTGGTGCATAAACAATGAACTCTGGAACACTGAAATTAAAAAAAAAATAAAAATAAAAGAACTATATATGATTCAACCCCCACCCCAAATAAAGTGAATTAAGAAATACTCTTAAAATTTATCAATTTCAATCCCGAACATGGAGAATATTAATAGGTCCAAGCTTGATAAAGAGAAGTTCTTTATGATTACTCAATTTTTACGAGAGCATAAAGGGGTCTTGAGGTCAGAAAGTGTGAGAACCCATGCATGTGAGCTCGTGAAAGTGAACAGAGGACAGACTTGGGGCCAGAAGCCACCAGCCGGCTTCTCTGATGGGCCACTCTTTCTGCGCAGTAACTTGTGCCTTGGCACTCCTGCAGAGGAGCTCTGGGAACCAATAGCTGTTTCCAAACCCCATCCTCTTGTCTGCCTCCCACTACAGAAAATGGGGAAAACAAGCAAACAAATAAGCAAGCAGATATTTGCTTTCCTGGCCAGCTTTATAACCAGAAGGGTCCATGCATCTTCGTTCTCCCCACTGAGACATAAAAGGAAGTGGGTGGGAGCTGTTTCAGAGAAAGCATTTTTTTCCTTAACAAAAGATACTGGTGAGAGAGAAAACTGTGCCAGCATCACCCCTCCCTCTCCTCCTTGTCTTCAATGCCTGGCACTGAAGCAGCCATATTAGACCTGGGAGGGGCCAAGCATGTGGCCTTTTCAGATGGTGGAGTGGGAAAACCAGCTTAGACAGCATCATTGATCTCCAGGGCCATTCTGCCCTTCCCCATGCCCCAGCCAAACCCCACACCTTCCCACACAACGCTACCTGGAGAACCAAATCTTCCGGGACCAGCGACTTTCAGGCAATAGCTCAGATCAACCTTTCCTGGTCTGAGCCTCAGCTGCTTTTGCACATGAATTTTGCACATGACTCTGGTTCCAAACCCTTAGCCCTTTGTCTCCGATTCAGACTTTTCTGGGTTGGTGTTCATCTCCATTTTCAGCTCATGACAACCTGTGGAATTCAGGGTTCTTTCTACCTTGGGCCTCTGTCTCCCACTTAGTTTAAACAAAAAATCCCTCGCGTTTGGTCCTTACAACTTACAACTCCTTTGGGATCCAGTCCCCCACAAAGCGGAGGAGCAGGGAATACAGCCACTTTCCGTGAACTGCGACAATCATCCTGAAAGAATCTCGTGTGTGAAAATAATGTCTGAAAACAGGCTATTAGGGATAACTATTGTCCTGAGTCCTAGTCTTCGGGGGGTGTCTTAGGGTAGAACTGGACACGAGGAACCAGCCTGCCTCATCCTCTTTCTTGTCTCACTCGCATTCTTCACTTCCTCTTGTGCCTTATTATTTTCCTTAAGATGGCTTTAATATTTGCTCCCCATTGCTTCACTGGTATAAAATGTGTGTGTGTGTGTGTGTGTGTGTGTGTGTGTGTGTGTGTGAAGAGGAGGGCAGGAATGTGTGTGAGGTGGGAGTGAGAGGTGATACCCACAGTGACTTTCCCCAGACCCCGTTCCTCAAGTGTGGAGAGTCTCCCAATTGACAGAGACCACCCTGGGGCCCAAAACAGACACACTGTATGGGAAGGGATGAGGGACGTAGAAGACGGGCAGCATTTCTTCCTCACATGATAGAATGTGTGTGTGTGTGGGGGGGGGGTTCTTCCCGAATCCACACTCATCCTCTTTGTCTCCACTTTCCGTTTCCAATTACCTGATTCTCTCTTTCAGATGCAACTTGTATAATACAAACTCACAATATTCCATGTGATTTTTGAAAAACTTAGTTTCTGACTTTTATTCCTACATGTAGATGTATGCTGAGTGGCCAGACTGGGGCTCCCTTCTAGAGTCTAGACACTGAGACTGTGGACATGCTATTATTAAGTGCTCAATCTCTCTCTCTCTCTCTCTCTCTCTCTGTCTCTCTCTCATGGCTTTCCAGAAAGGATGGCTCTTGTTCACTAGATGAGCATACTCAAGAGAAGGGCAAAAGATGGACATCTCCCGTCCATGCAAACTGTTTCAAATACCCTATCTTTGCCAATTCCAGTGACGTGCCGAGGGAAGAGAGCCGCCCTTCCGTGCGTTTACCCTCCCTTCATCCAGGTGGCTGATTCGTCCAGCATTCATGCTTGGTTCCTTTTCCCTGTATGTATACTGGAGACAAGATGGGTTCAAAGCATGGAAGTGAATGGTGCTGACTGATTTACATGGGAATCTACCATAGGACGATGGCCCACCCACAGAGCTTTGCCCTCTCTTTCTCACCACCAGCTTCTTTGTGTGGTCATCAGTCAAAATCCCTGAGACCCTGGATGCTTAGTGGAGGCCTGTGTCTAAAGGCTGATTAAGTCATGGCAGCACGGCTCCAAGGAGGGTTATTCAATTCAGGACAGGACCACCTGACCTGCCAATGATGACTTCTCCTGACTTATTGGCTGCAAAGCATCCTGAGGGAGAGGATCTCTTTTGTAAATTATACAAATTCTCCCTATATACAAGCAATGGGCCCCTGGGTACAAGTCCTTCAGAGGAAAAAGACTGAATTTCAGAAGCACTCCACACCCCAGGGTTTGGGGCCTGGCAGGCCCTTCCCAAACTCAGATCTGAGATATATCTTGACCTGAATTAGAACTGTCTTTTGCCTGTAATTTGGTATTGGAGAAAGGAAATAGTACAGAAAAAAAGAAGACCTTATTGTCAGTGCACCCAATTTAGCTGCCTTGTGGTGTATTTCTTTTCTGTAAATATCTTATCTCCTCAACTAAATTTCAGCCTTCTGTGGAAGAAATTACGTTTTTGGTCCTACTGGATCTCCAACATGGAGCACCATGTCTATGAGTAAGGCATGGCCAATCGGTAGGGTACTTGTCCCTAGCACAACTATTTACAGCCTTCCCCTTCGCTGCCAACGTATCCAAGTGTGAACAACAAATTTTCTGGTTGCACCATGAAGAAATGACCATGGATGCAGATGATGGTAGAGAAGCATTCTTTCTTTCTTTCTTTTTAAAGATTTTATTTGTCAGAGAGAGAGGGAGAGAGAGAGATCACAAGCAGGAGGAGCAGCTGACAGAGGGAGAAGCCCGGGCCCCGCCAAACAAGGAGCCCGATGTGGGACTCTATTCCGGGACCCTGGGATCATGACCTGAGCTGAAGGCAGACGCTTAACTGACGAGCCATCCAGGCATCCCGAGAAGCATTCTTCATGCTGCTTGTCTGGCTATGCTTTTCACTCTCCCTTCCTTCTGCAATGTTGCTGCCAGATTTTTTTTTTAAATGTTTGTTTATGAAAACAACAGAACCACACAGTAGTGTTTCTTTCACATAAAAAATGTAGAACTGCAATTTTCATTTCATCTCCAGCAGTATGTTAGGATGAGATAATGATCTCCTGAAAAGCTGTATGCAAAATCTCGTTCTTCTCCTTTTGGCTCCTCAGCTCCCAGAGACAAGGGCAGAATCTGGTTGGCACAGAGATGACACGGAACAGATTCAGCATTCTTCCGGGAACCTCAGCTAACCCTTTGGGTCAGAATGTAAGAGCATTTTAAAATCAGCAGGTGACACAATGAGACAGCAATTTGGTTACCTGATATTTGAAACATCATTCTAATGAGTTGCGTAAGGAAGACATGTTTCCAGATATCAATTATCCCTGGTATCAAAGACACTAAGAAATTAAAATTTTATTTACTCCCTATGAACCAATGAAGATGTAATTCCTGCAAATCAATGTGATTTTAGGACTTAGATTCTTGTTTCAATTCTTTTGAAGATAGCAGATATAGCCTTGATTTGACTTAAACATGGCTACATTCCTCTGATAGCACAGATTCATTTTCTGGCTCTCCTAACATATTAAACATTTCCTCTGGGAGAACTGGAAAATAGAATTTGCTTTTATTCTCTCAGGAGCTGTACACAAGCCTGGTCTTTGGTTTTTTCTAATATTCTGTCCAATGGTGGCAACAGGCAATGGGCACAAGCTCTTGCCACCTAAGAACCTTAAATGGAAGAAATGTATCCAGTTCTCACTAGGAGGAGACAAAACTCTTACAGGACAAGAGGATTCAGAATTGACCCTGTGGTCAGATTTACCTTTTTGGAGTTTGTATATCTTTGACACAAGTGATGCTGTTAGTGGTCATTATGTTTAGACACTTTTGAAAAGCACAAAACTTCAGAGGTGAATGGTGTGTTCAACTATCCATCTGCTGTAGAATAAGAGCCAACTCTTGGATGGAACCAAAGTAATATCTTGTTGGCTTGGGTAATACATCTTACCCAAGTATAGGCATGCTGATACAGTTTTTAATCCTCTTATGACTTGGTTTGATTAAATTTTGATTCTGGCTTCTATTTTTGGTCACCTTCTTCTGGAAAGCATCTTGTATTCTCCACAAATATCATGTAGAACCTGTCTCCTGAAGTGGTTCTCCGTCTATGCTCCTGCCCAAACCCTGTTGCTCCACATGCTGAATTTAGGTGTCTGCTGGAAAATTCAGAGAAGGGTGACTGTTTTTTAACTTTCAGAAAATGGTAATCTAGCAAATAGAATTTTCTCCACTTTAGTTTTTTATAATTTTCTTTAAACTTCAGAACTTGGCAGGGCACCTGGCTGGGTCAGCATGTGACTCTCGATCTTGGAGTTGTGGGTTCGCTCCCCACATTGGGTGTGGAGATTGCTTAAAAATACAATCTTAAGAGAAAAAAAAAAAAAACTTAAGAACTTCAGTTGACCAAAGGCAAAATGAATAAAGTTTAGTAAATAAATAAAGACAAGAAACTACGTTGAGAAAGGCTTTTCTGCTTGCCTTTGTTTTGTTCCTATTGTTATAATTTTTATATTGTACCTGTTAAATAAAATTGTCTTTCCTTTTAGTCAAATTGCCTTGGTTTTGGTAAGGGAATTGAATATAATAGTAGGTATCAAGGCCTAGCACAGTTCAGCACTCAATAAATGTGTGTTGAATTTTTGATTAATGGGTAAATACATCATGGTCTTCCCAAACAGAATGGCATTCTGCAAAATAGTAGCCTGCCACCTGCAGAAGTTGGCAAGTCACCGACCAACCAGGAGAGATGAAGAGAAGCTAGATAGTTCTTGCCTTTCAAAGAATTGATTAACTTTGGCAAGATACAGTAGGTAAAATGCAGCCAGAATTTGGATCTCTGTACTACTATGTAGAGAAAGATAAGCGTCAAGAGAGGTGTTTCTCAATGGCCAGATGAGTAATTCTATCTGATTGGAGGTGATCAGGACAGACTCCATGTGGTTCCATAGTTTCATCTGGGCTCTAAGGACTAACGGGATGTTGGTGAATGCAGGTGAGATGTGTGGAGTGAGTCACAGGAGCAAAAGCAACAAGTGGAAAAGCGTCAGCAGATCCAGCAAATCTTGAGATCTGTTTGGTGTGTGTGAGTGGCCGCAAACTGTGGCTCTTCCATGTGAAAGGACTACAGGATAAAGGGTTGTGGTGAGTTAGGCCAATGATGGCAACCACAGAAAGCATTGGAATGGAGGAGGTGAGGTGTGTGGTACTGCTCTTTGGGAAGGTGAGTCTGAGTGAGAATGTTTGTTTTCCACGGAAAGTGAGTAGGATCCCACAATCTTCCTGAGAGGAAGTAATGACTTTTTTTTTTTTTTTAAAGATTTTACTTATTTGAGAGAAAGAGAGACAGAGAGCATGTGTATGAGAGAGAGCAAGAGAGAAAGCATGAGTGGAGGGAGGGGTGGAAGGAGAGGGAGAATCAGACTCCCTGCTGAGCAGGGAGCCTGACTTGGGGTTCCATCCCAAGACCCCAGGATCATGAACTGAGCTAAAGACAGACACTTAACTGACTGAGCCACCCAGGAGCCCTGAGGAAGTAATGATTAACAGTGATTCTATGCTCTTTTGAGTCCTTATTTCACAGCTATACAAAGGTTAATGTGCAATAAATATTAGTCCTTGACAATGAGCTGTTGATGTCACCCCCAAGGAGAAAGTAGTTAAAGACACATCTGTCAAAATCCTTGAGACCCTGGATCCTTAGTGGGAGCCTCTGCCTAAGTCATGGCCACACGGCTCCAAGGAGGGCCATTCACCTCAGGGCACCACCAGCTGGCCAGCTGCAAAGTGTCAAGAGGAAGACGGTCTCTTTTAAAAATGACACAGAAGTCTCCCTGTATACAAGCAATGGGGGCCTGGGCACAAGTCCTTCAGAGCAAAAGAAGGTTAACCTAGCTGGTATTTGTAAAGTGTCTTTTCCATGTTCGATAAAGGCTAATTAGTCCCTTCATTTCTAGTTTGCTAATGTCTCATCCTTCCACTCACTCCTCACAACTAGTATCTCAACATTGGCGGGATCACTCCGCTCTCAGTGGGTGTCTTCACATGTCCCCTGACTACCACCTAGAGCCCGAGAACCTTTCTCAGACAGTCTGATAAAATCTCAGTGTAGGCCATGCTTCTTCCAGTTTCCCCTTCTTTTTGTCTTCCTGGAAAAACGTGTTCAGGCTGCGTGTTTCTATTGGTTAAATATCAGTTACCCTAGGGAAGCAAAACAAATGGAGTTTGGGCTTTACACTTCCCTACACTGTTGACACGCACAGCTACAGCACTATATAAAACCCTAGTACTATTATCAGCTCTGACCAAAAGGAAAGCATGTCAAGAGGTATGCCAGTGTAGGAAATCCCATCCTAAAAAAAGAAGTGGGTGTCTTCATTTTGCTTCCCTAGCTCTGACTCTGCTAACATTTGGCTTGGTTGTGTCATTGGTTTCACTCAGGCAAGCTTTTAGGGAAGGGCCTATAGGATCTCTCCTCTGAGGGGTAAGATCAGGTGGCAGCACAGTCTGAGAGACAGGCTGGGTAGACAGTGCTCTGCATGCTGTGATTCAAAGGGTGAAATCCTCTGTTCTAAAAAAATAAAGGTATATTCACATAATAATTTTGCTTTCTCCCTGAAGGGTTTCTTCTGTGTGTAGACTTCCTGCTAGATCCTGTTAGTGCATTTCTGCCTAGAGGAGTGAGGAAAGCCCCGTGTGCTGAGTGTGCAGAGAAGAGGGAGCAAATGAACAGGAGAAGCTTTAAGAGCAGAGGGATGACACCGGACCTCACCTCGACCACTTGTGCACAAGCCTGAGGGCTTGCCTGCTAACTTCTGCTAGCTGGATTAGCAGACTGGCAAAATGCTTGCAACTAAAAGAACAATTGCTATTTATTTATGTATTTATGTATTTATTTATTTGAGAGGGAGAGCATGTACAAGTTGGGGGAGGAGCAGAGGGAGAGGTAGACTCCGCACTGAGCAGGGAGCCTGATGCAGGGCTCGATCCCAAGACCCTGGGATCATGACCCGAGCCGAAGGTAGATGCTTAACCGACTGAGCCACCCAGGTGCCCCTAAAAGAAAAATTTCTGAGCAAGCTTGTTTCATACTCTTAGTAGTGGCTTTCCAAAATTACCTTTGTTCATTCATCCAAAGTTTATTTGTAAAACTCACACTGTGAACAAACCCAGCTACAAAATTTAGGGGACCCAGTGCAAAATTAAATTACAGAGTTTCTTGTTCAAAAATGTAGAATTTTAAGTGGTTGGTGACAGCAGGACATTAACCCACCATGAGACCCTTCTGAGGGGAGTGGGGAAGCTCATGAGACTGCACAGATACCCAAGAAGTGGCCCAGACAACCTGTAAGCATTATTCACCAACTGTCTTTTGGCCAGAGTTTTTTCAACTGCCACCAGCTAGTGGTTCTTAGGCGTGAGGTCCCCTGGAGAGCAGCATCAGCAAAATCTGGGAACTTGTTAGCAGTGCCCAATCTTGGGCCCCGATCTGTGTTTTATAGCGTAACCTCCAGCTGATTCTGTCTCTGGCACAAGTTTGAGAACCACCGCCATGTGTTGGGTTGCAATGACTGAAATGTTGTATTTTGGAATGGAACCCATCCTGGGGGTCATGTGGCTAACCATCTCATGGTATGAGGAAATTAAGGGCAGGGTGAAGGGGAATGAGGCATAGAGTTCACGTGTTTGTCCATGGAGTAATTTATAGAGCACCAAGTGGCCTATTTCATTAATTACTCATAGCCATCTTCCCAGTAAAGCCAGCTCATATCCCAATTTTAAAGATGAGGACATGGAAATGCCAAAAGTTTTCAATGAGTCGACAAGTGGAGCTGGGATTAAAACCCAGAGCTCTTAAATCCCCTACCCATGGCCTTTAACTTGGTCTTCAGGTAATACGATCCAGCTGACAGGTGAGCTAAGCTGCTCTGCACGCTCCCATGGCATCAAAACCAGTGCGAACCAGCACAGTGTGATCAGCCCAGGAAACACACAGTTCAAAGTGGTGCAGTCTAGTGTAATGACAAAGGCTGCTGGAGGGCTGTGCTGTTTTTGAGAAGCTGGTATTTATGAGACCCAGTGTACAGACTCGTGGATCTCAGCACCACCCCAGAAAGGAGGCTTGTGGTTTACTATCCTTGTCTAAGCAGCTAGCCTGAGAGTGGGCTGCAGCCAAAGTCCTCCATACTCGAAGGTTCTTTGGGAGACCTGTAACACACTCTTCTGTATGGTCAGATCTGCCCCTTGCATTCCTGTCATTAAGTCACTTTCAAAGCCTTTTCCCCAGCTTATCATTTTTTCCATTCTTAGGCCAAGGCTATTTGTAGTTTCCCCACCTGTCACCATGTGTGTTAGGCTGCAAAGGGCAAGGGAAACTTCATTAATAGCATGGTACCAGCTCGAGCTGACTTAGAGGCCCATGCTTTCTCTGAATGTTCCATTTGAGGGACCGTTCTGAATCCTCACAGTTTTTCAGATGCACACTCTCACTTGGATTGGGTAATACATCATGAGTTAGATATATACTAAGTTAGTTTCTTTGAGGGCCTGACTTATTCCCCTTATTTGTAGATGAGGAATCTTACTAATTGCATAATATGCTCATGATTAAAGAAGTTACTGCATGAGTCCAAACAATACAAATGTTACAAAAGGATTGTTGTAGGAAAAATACTTATGGAAAGGAATCAGGAAAACTTGTGGAATAGAAAATAAGAGGAAAACCTAATTTTCAGAGAGCAATTTAGAGTGTAAAATGAAGAATAGTCAGCAATCCAATAATTAAAGTGGGAACATTTGGAGAGTAATAATAATAATAAAAACAGATTTCATCATAGACCAAAAGGTACAATGCAAATGTATGAAGTTGCTAGAAGATAGCAAGAGAAAATCCACATGACCTTGGGTTTGATGATAAGTTTTTAAATACAACACCAAAAGTCAACCCGTGGGTGGTGGGGAAGATATAAATAAGACTTCATTCAAATAAAAAAAATTTCTGAGAATGAAAGGACAAACCACAGACTGGGAGAAAATGTTTGCAAAAGGCATATCTGACAAAAGACTGCTATCCAAAGTGTACAAAGAACACTTAAAACTCAACAATAAATGTTTATAGTAGCAATGTCTACAATAGCCAAACTATAGAGAGAGCACAGGTCTCTAACAACAGATGAATGGATAAAGAAGACATGGTTTATATATACTATCTATATTTATATCTCTATACATGTGTATATCTATATATCTATATCTATACTATCTATATCTATATATGCAATGGAATATTATGCAACCATCAAAAAATGAAATCTTGCAATGACGTGGATAGAACTGGAGGGTATTATGCTAAGCAAAATAAGCTAACCAGAGAAAGACAATTATCATATGATGAATTATGATCATATGATCATATGATCTCCCTGATATGTGGAATTTAAGAAACAAGGAAGAAGATCATAGGGGAAGAGGGGAAAGAATGAAACAAGACAAAACCAGAGAGGGAGACAAACCATAAGAGACTCTTTTTTTTTTTTTAAAGATTTTATTTATTTATTTGACAGAGAGAGATCACACGTAGACAGAGAGGCAGGCAGAGAGAGAGTGAAGAAGGCTCCCTGCTGAGCAGAGAGCCCGATGTGGGACTCGATCCCAGGACCCTGAGATCATGACCTGAGCCGAAGGCAGCGGCTTAACCCACTGAGCCACCCAGGAACTCCCATAAGAGACTCTTAATCTCAGGAAATAAACTGAGGGTTGATGTAGGGTGGGGGTGGGGATGGGGTGGCTGGGTGACAGACATTGGGTTGGGTATGTGTTGTGGTGAATGCTGTGTGTTGTGTAAAACTGATGAATCATGGACCTGTACCACTGAAACAAATAATACATTATATATCAGTAATTTAAAAAACCCCAACCATAGGAAAAGAAACAACCCAACTTAAAAATGAGCAAAATATCTGGACACCTCAAGGAAGAAAGTATACTTGGCAAATACGCAGGTGAAAAGATGTTTTACATCATATGTCATCAGGGAATTGCAAATTAAAATAATAATGAGATACCACCACATACCTGTTAGTGTATCTAAAATCCAAAGCACTGACCACACCAAATGCTGATGAGGATCTGGACCAGGAACTCTCGTTCATTACTGGTGGGGAGGCAAAGTGGTGCAGTTACTCTGGAAGACTTGCAAATCTAAACACACCTTTGGGAGTGTCTTACCGAACTCAACACACTCTTACCATATGATCCAGCAGTGGCATTTGGTATTTACCCAAATGATTTAAAAACTTACATCATCATGAAAACTTACTTATGAATATTTTGGGCGGTTTTATTCATATTTGCCAAAACTTGGAGGCGAGTCAGATGTCCTTTGGTTGGTGAATGGATAAAAACATGGTGGTACATCCAGGTAATAGAATATTATTTGGTGATAAAAAGAATTGAGCTATCAAGTCATGAGAAGACATGAAGAAATCTTAAATGCATATTGCTTAGTGAAAGAAGCTGATGTGAAAAGGTTGTGTGCTGTATGACTCTGACTGTATGGCATTCTGGAAAAGGCAGAACGATTGAGACAGTATAGAGATCAGGACCTGACAGGGGGTTGCGGAAAGAGAGGGATGAATAGGTGGAGTATGGGGCACTTTTTTAAAGATTTTACTTATTTATTTGACAGAGACAGAGAGCACAAGCAGGGAGAGCAGCAGAGGGAGAGGGAGAAGCAGGTTCCCCGCCAAGCAAGGAGACTGATGCAGGACTCAATCCCAGGACCCTGCGATCATGAACTGAGCCGAAAGCAGAGGCCCAACCATCTGAGCCACCCAGGCGCCCTGTATGGGGCATTTTTAGGGCAGTGAAACTATTCACTATGATACTATGATGGCGAATACATGTCATTATCCATTTGTCACAGCTCATAGAATATAAAATACTAAGTGTGATCTCAAATGTCAATTATGGATTTTAATTAATAATAATGTGTTAATATCAGTGCATCAATGGTAACAAATGAACCACACCAATGTAGAATGTTAATTTCTGGGTATCTGTGAGGAGGTATTTGCAAATGACATACCAGGTAAAGAATTCATATCCAAAATATATAAAGAACTGATATGACTTAATATCTAAGACACAAATAATCCAGTTAAAAAATGGGCAGAAGACAAGAACAGACATTTTTAAAAATTAGTTAATTTATTTGACAGAGGGAGAGCATAAGCAGGGGGTGCAGCATAGGGAGAAGGAGAAGCAAGTTCCCACTGAGCACGGAGCCTGATGCAGGGCTCGATCCCAGGACCCTGGGATCATGACCTGAATGGAAGGCAGATGCTTAACTGAGAGAGCCACCCAGGTACCCCTGAACAGACATTTCTTTAAAGAAGACGTACAGATGGCCGATAGACACAGGAAAAAAAGCTCAACATCAGTGATCATCAGGAAAATCCAAATCAAAACCACAATGAGATATCACCTCACACCTGTCAGAATGATTAAAATCAAAAACACAAGAAACAACAAAGTGTTGGTGAGGATGTGGAGAAAGGGGAACCCTCATGTTGTATAAGACTGATGAATCCCTGAATTCTACCTCTGAAATGAATAATATGCTATATATTAGTTGGTTGAATTTAAATACAATAAATTAATTAAAAAATAAAAGATTACAGTAATTAAAAAAAAAGAGAGAGAGAGAGAAAGAGAAACCCTCATGCACTATTGGTAGGAATGCAAACCGGTGTAGTCACTCTGGAAAACATTATGGATGTTCCTCAAAAACTTAACAATAGGACTACCCTACAATTCAGTAAAGACCCTAAAGACCCTACTGGGTATTTACCCAAACAATACAAAAACACAAACTCAAAGGGATACATATAACCATATATTTATTGCAGCAGTATTTACAATAGCCAAGTTGTGGAAGCAGCCCAAGTGTCCACCAATGGATGAGTGGATAATGGAGAGTGGTGTACACACACACACACACACACACACACACACACACACATACACACACAGGAATATTAGTAATAAAAAGAATGAAATCTTGCCATTTGCAATAACAGGGATAGAGCTAGAGAGTATAATGCTAAGGGAAATAAGTCAGGCAGAGAAAGACAAATACTATATGATTTCATGCGTATGCGGAATTTAAGAAACAAAATAGGAGTAAGGAAAAAGAGAGAGAGAAAGGGATAAACCAAGAAACAGACTCTTAACTACAGGGAACACACTGATGGTCACCAGAGGGGAGGTGGGTGGGGGATGGGGGAAATAGGGGGTGGGGATTAAGGAGTATACTTACCATGTTGAAAATATAAAATAAAATAAAGTGATAAAAACAAACAGAGGCCACCTTATACAAGTTAGAATGGCTAAAATTAGCAAGACAGGAAACAACGTGTTGGAGAGGATGTGGAGAAAGGGGAATCCTCTTACACTGTTGGTGGGAATGCAAGTTGGTGAAACCACTTTGGAGAACAGTGTGGAGATTCCTCAAGAAATTAAAAATAGAGCTTCACTATGACCCTGCCATTGCACTACTGGGTAATCACCCCAAAGATACAGATGTAGTGAAAAGAAGGGCCATCTGTACCCCAATGTTTATAGCAGCAATGGCCATGGTCGCTAAACTGTGGAAAGAACCAAGATGCCCTTCAACGGACGAATGGATAAGGAAGATGTGGTCCATATACACTATGGAGTATTATGCCTCCATCAGAAAGGATGAATACCCAACTTTTGTAGCAACATGGATGGGACTGGAAGAGATTATGCTGAGTGAAATAAGTCAAGCAGAGAGAGTCAATTATCATAGGGTTTCACTTATTTGTGGAGCATAACAAAAAAGCATGGAGGACATGGGGAGTTAGAGAGAAGGGGGTTGGGGTAAATTGGAAGGGGAGGTGAATCAAAAGAGACTATGGACTCTGAAAAACAATCTGAGGGGTTTGAAGTGGTGGGGGGGTGGGAGGTTGGGGTACTAGGTGGTGGGTATTATAGAGGGCACGGATTGCATGGAGCACTGGGTGTGGTTCAAAAAACAATGAATACTGTTACGCTGAAAAATAAATAAATAAATAAATAAACATGGGGGGGAAATAAAAAAAAAAAAACCCAAACAAACAAAAAAACCAAACAGGGGCACCTGGGTAGCTCAGTGAGTTGGGCCTTTGCCTTTGGCTCAGTTCATGATCTCAGGATCCTGGGATGGAGCTCCACATTAGGCTCTCTGGACAGCAGGGAGGCTGCTTCCCCTTCCCCCTCTGCCTGACTCTGCCTGTTTGTGATTTCTCTTTCTCTGTCGAATAAATAAATAAAATCTTTTTTTTTTAAACAGATTTTATTTATTTATTTGACAGAGAGATCACAAGTAGGCAGAGAGAGAGGGAGGAAGCAGGCTCCCCACGGAGCAGAGAGCCCGATATGGGGCTCGATCCCAGGACCCTGAGATCATGACCTGAGCCGAAGGCAGAGGCTTAACCCACTGAGCCACCCAGGTAACCCTTACATTTTTTAAAAAAAAATTTATTTATTTATTCGACAGAGAGAGACCACAAGTAGCCAGAGAGGCAGGCAGAGAGAGAGAGAGAGGAGGAAGCAGGCTCCCCGCTAAGGAGAGAGCCCAATGTAGGTCTCGATCCCAGGACCCTGGGATCATGACCTGAGCCGAAGACAGAGGCTTTAACCCTCTGAGCTACCCAGGCGCCCCTAAATAAATAAAATCTTAAAAAAAAAAATAGGGGTAACCATTAGTGGCTTAGGTGAGGGAATAGGTGGAAACTCTCTGCACTTACAGCCCAATTTTTCTGTAAACCTAAAACTGCTCAAAAATAAATCTATTAACTAAGAAATTATATAAACTTACAGTAGGATAAAGGATTAATGGAGAATAAAGGATCCTACCTCCGCATTTCTTGTTATGTGGAATATACGTTTTCCTTATTGTTTAAACAACTTCTAGTTAGATTTTCTATTACTTGCAGCTGCAAGTGTTCTGACATAAAACAGATTTTCCATTTGTTTTTGGTGGTGGTGTTTTTAGAATCACACACTTACCTCACTCTGTATCTCTTTAATACATACATTGTCAGTGAAGAGGTGAAAAACATTGTACCCTTTTTATGAAGAGAGAAGAGATACATATAGAGTATATATAAATGGACACAGAGGGGCTTCTGGGTGGTTTAGTCAGTTAAGTGCTGGCCTCTTGATTTTGGCTCAGGTCATGATCTCAGGATCATGAGATTGAGCCCCATGTCATCGGGGCTCTGAGCTCAGCAGGGAGTCTCCTTGAGATTCTCTCTTTCCATCTCCCTTTGCCCCTCCCCCTCTCCCTTTGCCCCTCTCCCTGCTTGTACTTGTGCACCTTCTCTCAAATATAATAAAATAAAACAAAATAAAATAAAAACAGATATACAGATTATCTCTTGTATTTCAATATCAATGGAGGAAAAAGACTAAAAAAGTCTCGGATGAAGGAGTAATAATGAAAAAATTGGTTGAGAAACACTGCTTTCACATAAAAGATGGAAATTTAGATAAGACCATGATGTACTACAGAGAATATTTGATTTGTGTCAAAAGAGCAGCTGCATGACCTTGGTTTAATGTCACCTAAACCAGGTTACCAAAGAGGAGGTGGAAGAAGGGATGGCTGAAATTGGTGAAGGGTAGTAAGAGTATACTTAGGGGGGCACCTGGGTGGCTCAGTGGGTTAAAGCCTCTGCCTTTGGCTCAGGTCATGATCTCAGGGCCCTAGGATCGAGCCCCACATTGGGCTCTCTGCTCAGCGGGGAGCCTGCTTCCCCCTTTCTCTCTGCCTGCCTCTCTGCCTACTTGGGATCTCTCTCTCTCTATGTCAAATAAGTAAATAAAATCTTAAAAAAAAAGAGTATACTTAGGTGTATAGAATCGTTCACTCACTATAGTGTCCTCCTGAAGGTAATATAATGCTATGCCATAATTATACTGAAATCTAAAAATGAAGAAAAATAAATGAGTAAAGTCACCTGAATCACTTGGCTACATTTTCTTTGTCTATAAAATTGGGGGATTGTACTGTTGATCTCTAAAGGTGTTCATGTCCTAATAGTCTGTAATTTTGTATTTCATTCCACAGATATGATATTTTCCAGCATTATAGTGCAAATTGAAAACAATCATAGAGTCAAAAACACCATTTAGCTTTACAGTGAAGGAAACAATATAAAAATAGAATAATGTTGCCTGCAATGGAAGTGACAGCTATTGGTCTTTAATTTTCTAAAAACTTAGCTTCAGGAGCTCTTCAAGACCATGTCCTAGAAAACCTAAATTGATAAAGTTCTGAAAACCTAATGCAAATGGTCCTAAGGGTGATTCAGGTATGATGGGGGCATTTTTTGAGTTTTTGGTTGCCTTTTGCCAGGGTATGTCACAAGTCATCTCTCTCCCCATCTCCATCCTCTACCTCCCCCACCTAAACATACACATATACAGACATAGTCAGGCATACATCAGTTTGCCTCAACTAATATGCCAGCAGACATTGTGTTTTGTAATGGAGGTGGACAGAAGAAGCTGTGGTTCAGGAGGAAGCATGAGAGAAAAAGGACGGAAAGGACAGACTGGCTGTTTATAAACTCAGGCTGGTGAAGGGGTTTTGAGTGGGAGTATGAAGCCTAGAATTCCGAAGAACCCTTCAGGAACAGAGAGTTGAGGTTCAAGCAGAGCTCAGTGATGTTCCAAGTGGAAAGGGTTGACAAGAAAGCCCATCTCCTGTCTTCTGCACAGACCCTGACTGTACCCTGACATCCCAAGTCCTGGAAGCACCGGGGCTCTGGGCTTGGTGCCCTACTATTGGACAATCACCGAAAGCAGCTTCCAGGGTCCTTCCTTGGACAAGTGGCAAGGAAGGTCGGGCCAGCACTGTGGGGAAGGGAAGTAAGCAAATCGCTCTGTGAGCCCATGAGGATTACTGCCTAAAATTTTCTAGAAATAAATTGTGGGAAAAAAGTGGGACACTTCCAGGGGCCCTAAGATGGGCTGTTACGCCCATGACGGTGTTGAGCCAATCAATGTGTGGGTTAAAAATGACCTCTATTTTCATCATGTTTAATGGATACAGAGCTCCAATTTGGGAAGATGAAAAAGTTCTGGAGATGGATAGCAGTGATATACTTAATGCCATCGAACTGCACTCTAAAAAAATGGTTAAAATGGTAAATTTAATTTTAAGTTTCCACTCAATAAGAAAAATCCTGAAATGCGAATGGCGCATCATCTTGTATTACTACAGTCTTCTTTGTAAATAAAATTAATAAAGCAGAGGTTTGGGGAAGAAAATTGGATTAATACTTCTGGGACTTTCTCATCTGTAAACATGCTCTCCAATTTCCTCTAAGCTCCCTGATTCCAAGCTCCCATACAATTCCATGACTTAATTCGACAAGGATATTTGCAAAGTAAGAAGCAAAAATGAAATGGAAGCTTTTGTGTCCCATTTTATCATTCTGAGTCAGGCTCAGTGGGAGTTGTGTCTCTATGATCTGGAAGAGGTCCTCTAGGAAAAGAGACCCAAATGTGAAGGAGTGTGTTTGTTCCTGGTTCCATTTCTAATATTTTTGCCCTTCCTGGAGAACACTTTTTAAAAAAAGATTTTATTTATTCATTTATTTGAGAGAGAGCGAGCTCGAGTGTGGGGAGGAGTAGAGGGGGAGGTAGAGGGAAAAAATCCAAGCAGACTCTATGCTGAGAAGAGCCCATTGTGGGGCTTGATTTCACCACCCTGAGATCACGACCTGAGCTGAAACCAAAAGTCTGCCCTCTGGGCAGAGCTTCTGGGCCCTCTCACACCCCCAACCCTTCCTCACTCTGGGCTGATGTCCTTGCTCCCTTTACTTCACTGGTGACTCCAAGAGCCATCAGAGGTAAATGCCTCCTCCTCCAGGGACCAAGCCCACAAGTCAACCTGCATCTGTGCATGTCTTCTCTCTGGTCCCTCCTCCTTAGCGGAGACCCTGTCCCTTCCATGTGTGCCCGGCACCCTGTCTCCCGAGAGACCCTGCCCTGTTTCCCATTCTTTCCTGGAATCATTGCTCTTCTCCTCGACTCTTTTCCTCAACATTCAACTTTGCTTTAATGTGTTTTATGTGTTTAATGTGCTTTAATGTGTTTTATGTGTTTAATGTGCTTTAATGTGTTCTATTTTTCTACTTCCCTCCCATTTTTTTCTCACCTCTTTATGGATAAAGTATTTTTCCGTCAATCCAATTTTTACCCTTTACTACTCTAGAAGGTATACATTGTTTTGCTACTTTCTACATGCAAATTAAAACACGATATATAAGTTAATGTCTTCTAGGGGCACCTGGGTGGCTCAGTGGATTAAGTGTCAATCTCTTGATTTCAGCTCAGATCATGATCTCACCATCATGGGACTGAGCCCAGGGATGGGCTCCACACTCCGTGGGGAGTCTGCTTCTCTCTCTCCCTCAGCCTCTCCTCTGCCCCACTCAATCTTTCTCTCTCTCAAATAAATAAATAAATAAATAAATAAATAAATAAATAAATAAAAATAAGTTAACAGCTTCTAGAGTTATACAACATCTTTATCTTCCTCCTTGAGGATGCAAGGGACTTAGTCACTACAGTGCCAAGCACCTGTTTCTGAGTCACACGCTATTGTTGCCATGCCTTTAAGTCTCACCCTGATTTTTTTTTAAAAAGATTTTATTTATTTAACAGAGAGAGACTCACAGAGAGAGGGGGAACAGAAGCAGGGTCAGTGGGAGAGGGAGAAGCAGGAAGCTGAGCAGGTAGCCTGATGTGGGCCTGGATCTCAGGACCCTGAGATCATGACCTGAGCTGAAGGCAGATGCTTAACTGACTGAGACACCCAGGTGTCCCTGATTTTCTTTTTTCTGTCGTAAAATATCTGTGACATAAATTATACCATTTTAACCATTTTTAAGTGTACGATTCAGTGGCATTCAATACCTTCACATCCCTGTGCTGCTGTGACTACCATCCATCTGCCAGACCTGACCCACTAAACAATTCACTCATTCCCTTCTCCCCCAGGCCCTGGCTACCACCACTCTATTTTCTCTGTGAATTTGACTGTTCTGGGTACTTCATATAAATGGAATCATACAGTATTTGTTCTCTGTCTCTAACTTATTACACTTAACATAATATCTTCAAGGTAACCTATGTTGTAGTATGTGTCAGAATTTCTTCCCATTTTAAGGATAAATAATATTCTTTTCTTTTTAAGGAGTAATAATAATAAATTATAATATATAAATAACATAATAATATATAATATATATCACATTTTTCTTTTTTTCTCTGATGATAATGGAATTATTATTATTTTTTATTAACATATAATGTGTTATTTGCTTCAGGGTCTATGAATCATCAGGCTTACACACTTCACAGCACTCACCATAGCACATATTCTCCCCAGTGTTCATCACCCAGCCACCCTATCCCTCCCTGCCCCCACCCTGAGCCAGCCCAGCAACCCTCAGTTTGTTTCCTGAGATTAAGAGTCTCTTTTGGTTTGTCTCCCTCCCTGGTCCCATCTTGTTTCATTTTTTTCTCTCCCTACTTCCCAAGAACCCACCGCCCTGCTTCTCAAATTCCTCATATCAGAGAGATCATATGATAATTGTTTTTCTCTGACTTATTTCGCTTAGCATAATACCCTCTAGTTCCATCCACATTGTTGCATATGGCAAAATTTGGCTGCTTTGATGGCTGCATAGTATTCTATTGTATATATACACCACATCTTCTTTATCCATTCATCTGCTGATGGACATTTAGTTCTTTACATAGTTTGGCTATTGTGGACATTGCTGCCAAAAACATTTGGGTGCACGTGCCCCTTCGGATCACTACATTTGTATCTTTAGGGTAAATACCCAGTAGTGTGATTGCTAGGTTGGAGGATAGCTCTATTTCCAACTTTTTGAGGCACCTCCTTACTGTTTTCCAGAGTGGCTGCACCAGCTTGCATTCCCGCCAACAGTGTAGGAGGGTTCCCCTTTCTCCGCATCCTCACCAACATCTGTTGTTTCCTGACTTGTTCATTTTAGTCATCCTGACTGGTGTGAGGTGGTATCTCACTGTGGTTTTGATTTGTAATTCCCAGATGCTGAGTGATGTAGAGCACTTTTCATGTGTCCGTTGGGCATTTGGATGTCTTCTTTGCAGAAATGTCTGTTCATGTCTTCTGCCCATTTCTTGATTGGATTATTTGTTCTTTGGGTGTCAAGTTTGATATGTTCTATATAGATTTAGGATACTAGCCCTTTATCTGATATGTCATTTGCACGTATCTTCTCCCATTCTGTTGGTTGTCTTTTGGTTTTGTTGACTGTTTCCTTTGCTGTGCAAAAGCTTTTGATCTTTTTTTAAAAAAAGATTTTATTTTATTTATTTGACAGAGAGAAAGATCACAAGTAGGCAGAGAGGCAAGCAGAGAGGGGGAAGCAGGCTCCCTGCTGAGCAGAGAGCCTGATTCAGGCTTGATCCCAGGATCCAGAGATCATGACCTGAGCCGAAGGCAGAGGCTTAACCCAGTGAGCCACCCAGGCGGCCCAAGCTTTTGATCTTGAAGTCCCAATAGTTCATTTTTGCCTTTGCTTCCCTTGCCTTTGGTGGTGTGTCTAGGAAGAAATTGCTGCAGCTGAGGTTGAAGAGTTTCCTGCCTGTGTTCTCCTCAAGTATTTTTGATGGATTCCTGTTGCACACTGAGGTCTTTCAACCATTTTGAGTCTATTTTTGTATGTGGTGTAAGGAAATGGTCAAGTTTCATTCTTCTGCATGTGGCTGTCCAATTTTCCCAACACCATTTGTTAAAGAGACTTTCTTTTTTCTATTGGACATTCTTTCCTGCTTTGTCAAGGATTAGTTGGCCATACAGTCGAGGGTCCATTTCTGGGCTCTTTATTCTGTTCCATTGATCTATGTGTCTGTTTTTGTGCCAGTACCATACTGTCTTGATGATGACAGCTTTATAAGATAGTTTGAAGTCTGGAATTGTGATACCACCAGCTTTGGCTTTCCTTTGCAATATTCCTCTGGCTATTTGGGGTCTTTTCTGGTTCCATATAAATTTTAGGATTATTTCTTCCATTTCCTTGGAAAAAATTGATGGTATTATGGTGAGGATTGCATTAAATGTATAGATTGCTTTAGGTAGCATAGACATTTTCACAATATTTGTTCTTTCAATCCATGAGCATGGAAAGTTTTCCATTTCTTTGTGTCTTCCTCTATTTCTTTCATGAGTATTTTATAGCTTTCTGAGTACAGATTCTTTGCCTCTTTGATTAGGTTTGTTCCTAGGTATCTGATGGTTTTGGGTGCAATTGTAAATGGGATCAACTTCTTAATTTCTCTTTCTTCTGTCTTGCTATCAGTGTATAGAAATGCAACTGCTTTCTGTGCATTGATTTTATATCCTGACACTTTACTGAATTCCTGTATGAGTTCTAGCAGTTTTGGAGTGGAGTCTTTTGGGTTTTCCACATAAAATATCAAGTCATCTGCAAAGAGTGAGATTTTGACTTCTTCTTTGCTGATGTGGATGCCTTTTATTTCTTTTTGTTGTCTGCTGAGGCTAGGACTTCTAGTACTATGTTGAACAACAGTGGTGATAGTGGAAAGCCCTGCTGTGTTCCTGACCTTAGTGGAAAAGCTCTCAGTTTTTCCCCATTGAGGATGTTATTAGCTGTGGCTTTTTCATAGATGGCTTTGATGATATTGAGGTATGTACCCTCTATCCCAACACTATGAAGACTTTTGATCAAGAAAGGATGCTTTACATTGTCAAATGCTCTTCAGCATCTATTGAAAGTATCATATGGTTCTTGTTCTTTCTTTTATTGATTTATTGTATCACATGATTGATTTGCAGATGTTGAACCAACCTTGCAGCCCAGGAATAAATCCCACTTGGTCGTAGTGAATAATTCTTTTAATGTACTGTTGGATCCTATTGGCTAGTATTTTGGTGAGAATTTTTGCATCCATGTTCATCTAGGATATTGGTCTGTAATTATCCTTTTTGATGGGGGTCTTTGTCTGGTTTTGGCATCAAAGTAATGCTGGACTCATAAAATGAGTTTGCAAGTTTTCCTTCCATTTCTGTTTTTTTGGAACAGTTTCAGGAGAATAGATATTAATTCTTCTTTAAATGTTTGGTAGAATTCCCCTGGGAAGCCATCTGGCCCTGGGCTCTTGTTTGTTGGGAGATTTTTGATGACTGCTTCAATCTCCTTACTGGTTATGGTTCTGTTCAGGTTTTCTATTTCTTGCTGGTTAAATTTTGGTAGTTTATATGTCTCTAGGAGTTCATCCATTTATTCCAGATTGTCAAATTTGCTGGTGTATAGTTGCTCATAATATGTTCTTATAATTATATTTCTTTGGTGTTGGTTGCGATCTCTCCTCTTTCATTTATGATTTTATTAATTTGGGTCCTTTCTCTTTTCTTTTTGCTAAGTCTGGTCAGGTTTTTATCAATCTTATTAATTCTTTCAAAGAACCAGCCCCTAGTTTCGTTGATTTGGTCTACTGTTATTTCAGTTTCTATTTCATTGATTTCTGCTTTGATCTTTATTATTTCTCCTCTCCTGCTGGGTTTAGGCTTTCTTTGCTGTTCTTTCTCCAGCTCCTTTAGGTGTAGGGTTAGGGTGTACTTGAGATCTTTCTTGTTTCTTGAGAAAGGCTTATATTGCTACATGCATTCTTCTTAGGACCACCTTTGCTGTGTCCCAAAGATTTTGAACAGTTGTGTTCTCATTTTTTTTTTTAATTTTTTTTTTTAAAGATTTTATTTATTTGACAGAGAGAGATCACAAGTAGGCAGAGAGGCAGGCAGAGAGAGAGGGAGGGAAGCAGGCTCCCTGCTGAGCAGAGAGCCCGATGCGGGCCTCGATCCCAGGACCCTGAGACCATGACCTGAGCCGAAGGCAGCGGCTTAACCCACTGAGCCACCCAGGCGCCCATGTTCTCATTTTCATTTGTTTCCATCAGTTTTTTTTTTTCAATTCTTCTTTAATTTCCTGGTTGACCCATTTATTCTTTAGTAGGATGCTCTTTAGCCTCCATGTACTTGAGTTTTTCCAACTTTACTCTTGTGATTGAGTCCTAGTTTCAAAGTACTGTGGTCTGCAAATATGAAGGGAGTGATACCAATCTTTTGGTCCTGGTTGAGACCTGATTTGTAATGCAGGATGTGATCTGTTCTGGAGAATGTTCCATGTGCAGTAGAGAAGAATGGGTATTCTGTTGCTTTGGGATGGAATGTTCTGAATATACCTGTGATGTCCATCTGGTCCAGTGTGTCATTTAAAACTATTATTTCCTTGTTGTTCTTTTGCCTAAATGATCTTTCCATTTCAGTGAGGGGGGCATTAAAGTCCCCTACTATTATCATGTTATTTTTGCTGTATGAATTTAGTGCCATTGTATTGCCTGTAAGGTGACTGTTTCTGTATATTGTTTCTGTTCCTTTCTGGTCTGTTACTTTTAGTCTCTCTCTTTGTTTAGAGGACCCTTTCAATATTTCTTGTATGTCTGGTTTGGTGTTTGGAAATTCTTTTAGTTTTTGTTTGTCCTAGAAGCTTTTTATCTCTCCTTCTATTTTCAGTGACAGCCTAGCTGGATATAGTATTCTTGGCTGCATATTTTTCTTGTTTAGCACTCTCTATATATAATGCCAGTCCTTTCTGGCCTGCCAGGTCTCTACGGATAGGTCTGCTGCCAATAGAATATTTCTACCATTCTATGTTATAGACCTCTGTCCTGAGCTGCTTTCAGGATTTTCTTTTTGTCACTGAGACTTGTAAGTTTTACTATTGGATGATGGGGAGTGGACCTATTTTTATTGATTTTGAGGGGGATTCTCTGCTCCTCCTGAATTTTGATGGTTGTTCCCTTCACCAAATTAGATAAATTCTCTGCTATAATTTGTTCCAATATACCTTCTGCCCTCCTCTCTCTTTCTTCTTCTTCTTCTGGGATCCCAATTATTCTAATACTGTTTCATCTTATGGTATCACTTATCTCTTGATTTCTCCCCTCATGGTCCAGTTGTTGTTTGTCTCCATTTTGCTCAGCTTCTTTATTCTCCATCATTTGGTCTTCTATGTCACTAATTCTCTCTTCTGCCTCACTTATCCTAGCAGTAAGAGCCTCCATTTTTTATTGCACCTTATTAGTAGCTTTTTAAATTTCAACTTGGCTAGATTTTAGTTCTTTTATTTCTCCAGAAAGGGATTTTATAGTATCTTTCATGCTTTTTTCGAGCCTGGCTAGCTCCTTGATAATCTTCATTCTGAACTCTAGATCTGACATCTTACTAATATCCATATTGATTAGGTCCTTAGCAGTCAATACTGCCTTGTTCTTTTTTTTTTTTTGAGGTGAGTTTTTCCATCTTGTCATTTTATCCAGATACAAATAGATGAATGAGAGAACAAAATACTATATATGTATATATACATACATACATATATACATACACACATGTATATTACACTGGCTAATAGAATAGAGCCACACACTTGATTTGGGGTGTGTTTTGGTCTGTTAAAAGAACTGCCTCCCAAAATTTTAAAGAAAGAAAAACTTATGTATGTATACAAAAATAAGGGTAAACACAATGAAGGGATGGAATACAACTATTAAGATGAAAATTTCAAAAGATTCTAAAAAAGGAATTGAAGTAACTTGGTTGAAAAAAGAAAAATAAAGGAAAGAATGTGATCAGACTGGAGACTAGAAAAAACCACGTGCTGGATTTTGGGTATATTTTGTTCTGTTAGAAGAAACTGTATCCCAAAATTTTAAAGAAAGAGAAGTCTATATGTATACACAAAAATAAGGCTAAATACAATGAAGGGATAGAATATGACTATAACAATGAAAATTTAAGAAGATTTTAAAAAATGTATTGATAAGATAAAATAGTTAAAAGATGTTAAAATAAGAAAGAGGAAAAATTTTAAAAAATAGAGTAAGAAAAAAATAAAATTTAAAAAATTTAACTTTGAAAGACTAAAGAATCACAGGAAAAAGGAAATGAATTCTATGTGTTGCTTTCCCCTACCTCTGGAATTCCACAATTCGCATTTGTCCATGAAGTTGGTCTTCAATAGATGTTCTTGCTGATCTTCTGGGGGAGGGGTCTGTGGCAGTGATTCTCAAATGTCTTTGCCCAAGGTGAAATTGCACCGCCCTTGCCAGGGGCCAGGCTAAGTACTCTGCTCGGGTTCACTCTTGGGAGCTTTTGTTCCCTGAACGCTTTCTGTAGAACTCTGGAGGACAGGAATGAAAATGGCGGCCTCCCAATCTCTGGCCTGGAGGAGCCGAGAGCTCGGCGCCCCACTCCTCAATGCACCCTCGGAGAAAAGCAGTCAATCTCTCCCATCTCCCTGGTCTCTGGCTGCGCTCCGTGCTCACCAGGCCTGTGACCGAGCATTTTTGCCTCTGGCGCAAAGCCCCTTTTAGAGTCTCCAAACCCAGCAGATTCCTGCTGCGCTCCTGTACCACTCCTCCCAGAGAACAAAGGTGAGTCTCCCTGGGTCCCTGCTTGAAGACCAGTGACCCGACTGTGCTTCAGATCATGGCTTAAGGTAACCCCGAGCAGAGAGCTCACTCCTCAGCTCCATCTCTGTAGCCAGCTTCCCTGCTGTGATACCTGGGAGCTCTGCCATCTTCAGACACCCCCAGTCTTTCTGTGACTCTGAGGGACCTGAGACCTCACTATTCCTGTGAGGGCTACACCTCCCCTTCCCCTTAGCCTCTGGAATGATGTTCCCCCAGGAGCAGATTTCTAAAAGTTCCAACTTTGTTCTCTGCTGATCCAACTCTTGCCAAAAGCGGACCCTCCCCCCAAGGTCTATTTTCCCGAATATTGTCTCAGATTCATTTCTCCTCAGGTCCTACCTTCTAGAAAGGGGTTGCTTCTCTGTTCCTATAATTGCTGCTCTTCTTCTCTTCGATATCTTGTTGAGTTTGTAGGTGTTCAGAATGGTTTGATAACTATTTTGCTGAACTCCTGGGACCCAATGATATTAGGTCTCCTACTCCCCTGCCATCTTGGTCCTCCCTATATCACATTTTTCCTATCCATTCATCTGTAAATGGACACCTGAGTTGTTTCCATCTCTTGGCTATTCTGAATAATGCTGCTATAAACATAGGTATAATAAATACCTCTGAGTCCCTGCTTTCAATTATTTTGGGTATATACCAAATAATGTTAGTTCTATGTTGCTGGATGTTATGGTAATTCTATATTTAATCTTTTGAAGAACGACCATGCAGCTGCACCATTTTATACTTCCATCAATAGTGCCCCGGGGTTCCAACTTCTCCACATTCTTGCCAACACTTGTTATCTTCTGTGGGTGGTTTGTTTGGTTCTTGGCTTTGGAGGCTTTTGTTTGTTTTTGCTTTTTTTTTTTTTTTTTTGCTTTGTTTTTGTTTCTGTTTTGTATAGTAGCTGCCCTAATGGGTAAAGGGTGACAGATTTGGTTTCTTTTTAATCAACACAACATTTCCACATTTAAATTTTGTAAAATGTCAATAATGGGAAAATATGTTCAATACGGAAGTCCCCATTTCTGTCTGGAATTTTTTCAGAAACATGGCTGTGTGTTCACACAAATAGTCCAAGTGCTCTGGCACTGATTTCTCTTGTGACATTGGGGCTTTGTAACATCAAATGATTTGGGGGTTATAAAGGGAAAATGAGATAGTGTCCCAGTTATGTTTGTGCTTTTTTTAGGGCAGAGGTTGGCAAATGTTTTCTGTGAAGGTCTGGATAGTAAATATTTTTAGGTTTTGTTGGTTATGTATGGTCTCTGTTGCAGCTACTCAATTTACTGTACTTACAATAATATAATTATTATTATAATTTATACAGATATTCCATTGTATTTTTTAACCTCAAGACATTATTATTTTTGTTTTGTAGTTTTTTTTCTTTTTTAAACTTTCTTTTGTCTGTCTATATCTGAAAGGAGGAGGGGCAGAGGAAGAGGAAGAGAATCTTAAACTTCAATGTGGGCTCAATCTCGTGAACTTGAGATTTTTACTTGAGCCAAAATCAGGAGTTGGACAATTACCCAACTGAGCCACCCAGGTGCCCCTCATAGTTTTTTGTAAGATTACCTGCGTATTTGTCATGTTTTGGGGTGTGCTTTCTTGTTTCTCAGACTTTTTGACTGAGTTTCCTTTCCTTGAGTCTGAAGCACATTCTTTAGAATATCCTTCAGTGAGGGTCTATTGATGACAAATTATCTCAGAATTTTACTTTCCCTAAAATGTTTTTAATTTACTTTAGTTACTCAAAGCCAGTTTTGTTGAATATGATTTATGTTGATGGTAATTTTCTTATAATACTGTAAAGTGTTATGGGTTCAACACTTTATCATACTTTTCTCCTGTCTTCTGCTGTTGCTGTTGAGAAGTCATTGGAACCCAATTGTTGATTGTTTGTGGTAGTCTATCTGGGTTTTCTAGTTGACTTCTCTCTCTTTCTTTTTTTAAAAGATTTTATTTATTTATTGAGAGAGAGTGATGAAAGAGGGAGATGGGGAAAGCACACAAGCAGGGGCAAAGAAAGAAGCAGACTCCCCTGCTGAGTAGGGATCCTGATGCAGGGTTTGATCCCTGGACCCTGGGTTCATGACCTGAAATAAAGGCAGATGCTTAACCGACTAAGCCACCCAGGCGCCCTCTAACTGACTTCTCTTAAGGTTTCTTTTTCTTTGGTGATCTAAGGTCTATGTGTCTATGTATGAATTCATTTCTTTTATCTCATTTGAGGATCAATAAATTTCCAGAATCTGTTCAGGTGGATCTTTTATCAGTTGGGACAATCTTACATAATTATTTCTTTGAATATTGCCTCTTTCCTGTTCTCTATGTTGTCCTCCTATAAATCCTACTGATAATACTTAGACTGCTTCACACTTTCCTCCATATTTTTAAAACTTTCTTTTATATTTTCTAGCTATTTCTCTCTGTGCCACCTTCCAGATTTTTTTTCCACATTGATCTCTGATTATTTATTTTCTTTTCAAAATATCTATATTCATTTTCTCTTTCTTCCATAGCAAAATACAACAATTTAATGGCTTTGAACAATAAAAATTTATTATTTCACCAATCCATAGATGAGAAATCCATTGAGCTTGGCTGTTTTTCTCCGCCCATCTCTCAGAAGACTGAAATCAGGGTGTCAGCTGGACTGTGTTCCTTTCTGTAGACTCTATGGTAGATTCTGTTTCCAGCTTATTTACATTATTGGTAGAACTGAACTCCCTATGGCTGTAGGACTGAGAGTCCCACTTTCTTGCTGGTTGGTAATTAGGGATTGTTCTCAGCTTCTAGAAACTTCCTTTAGTCCTTGGTTTATGGTGCCTTTCTTCTGTCTTCAAAGCTAACAACTTTGGGTCGAGTCTCTTTGACACTCCTAACATCTTCCTTGCCTCTCTCCTGCTGCATCTCTCTCTGACCTCAGCTGGGAAATGCTTTTTACTGTTAAAGGTTCATGATTACATGGAGCCACACAGAGAATCCAGAATAATCTCATCTCAACATCCTTAACCTTAATTACATTTGCAAAATTCCTTTTGCCATATACCATAACATATTCACAGGTTCTAAGGATTAGGAAAAGAAATATTTTGGGGGAGGATATTATTTGGCTTACCGTAGTATATTTCTAGCTGTATTAACCTGTTGTTAAATTACTTTGGATTTTAATTTCCAATTGTTATATGGTTTTTTTTTTTAAAGATTTTATTTATTTATTTGACAGAGATCACAAGTAGACAGAGAGGGAGGCAGAGAGAGAGAGAGGCTCCCTGCTGAGCAGAGAGTCAGATGCGGGACTCGATCCCAGGATGCTGAGATCATGACCTGAGCCGAAGGCAGCAGTTTAACCCACTGAGCCACCCAGGCACCCTGTTATATGGTTTTTAAAAAAAGTTCTAATTTATTTCATTATTTTCAAATAGTCTTGTTTTTATAGACCTTGTATCTTCCTCATGTTTTTAATTATCTTTTATTTCTTTAAACATATCAAACATATTTTGTTTTGTATTCTGACTTTGACAATTCCAGAACCTGAAATGTTAGGGAGTCTAATTTTGATACCTTTTAAAAAATTTTTATGTGTAAAATTCTTTCTTCTGCCTTGATTCCTTATGTATTTTGTGTATTTTGACCATGAGCTCACATCTTTGTGAAGTTAACTGTTGGGAATTTTTTGACACCAGTGTTTAAGGTGTGTGATCCTGTGGACAATAGATGGGTTTCCTTCTACGTCGTGGCTGTGGACACTAGCCATTGGTGACCACTTTTTGGTTTGGTTTTTATTTAAAAACTTTACTGAACCATAATTAATGTATAATAATGTATACAAAATGTGATAAATTTGCATATACATGTACCTGTAAAACTATCACCACCATTAAAAAAATGAATTTCTCTATCACCTCCCAAAGTTTCCTGGTGCCTCTTCGTAATATCTTGTAAATATCTGCCCTTCTCCACCCCCCAGAAAAACACCAATCTGCTCCCTGTCACCATAGTCTGCATTTTCTAGAACTTTAAATAGATGGAATCATGCAGCATTTAGTCTTTATTGCCTGGCTTCCTTCACTTGACATAATTATTTTGAGATTTAGTCATACTATTTTGTGCAAATCATGTGTTCACCCCTTTTCTACTGAAAAACATTTTTTTGTAGGTATATTTGTTTCCTGGGACTTCTGTAACACTGAAACCACTAAATGTCTTTAAACCACAGAAATTTATTCTCTCACAGTTCTGGAGGCTCAAAGACTGAAATCCAGGGAGACAACTCTTGCCAGGCTTTAGGGGTGAAATTATCCCTTGCCTTTTCCAGCTCCTGGGGCTGTCTACATTCCTTTCCTTGTGACCACATCACTGCAGTCTCTGCCTGTGTGGTCACATGGCTTGTTCCTCTTCTGGTTCCCTTCTCTGCATGTCTCTTGTATTAGGTCACTTATGATGGTATTTAAGGCTCATCTGAATAATCCAGGCTTATCTCTTTACCTCAGGATCCTTAAAGTAATCTTATACAAAGACCTTTTCTCTAAATAAGGTAAAGGTCCATCCAGGCGTCAGGATGTCTTTGGGGGGCAATTTTTCAGTATAGATATACCACAAGTATTTTATCCCTTCACCTAGTGATGGACATTTAAGTTTACTTTCAGTTTTTATCTATTACAAATATGGAAATTCATGTATAAATCTTCATATGGACATATGCTTTCATATCTCTTGAGTAGGTATCTAAGAGTGGATTGATTGGAACATATGGTAGGCATATATTTAACTTTTTAGAAACTGTCAAACTATTTTCCATCAGCAGTGTCTAAGTTCCAGTTTTTCCACATCCTGTCCAACACTTGGTATATTAAGTCTTTTTTTAATTTTAGCCATTCAAATAAGTATGTAATGTTATCTTGTTGTATTTTTTGTGTTCATTTCCCTAATAACTCTTGAAGTTACACATCTTTTTCTGTCCTTATTTGCCACCTCCATATTTTTCATTGATGATGTGTCTTTCAAATATATTGCCTACTTTTCAATTGGATTGGCCATTTCCTTATTGAGTTTTGGGACATCTTTACATCTTATTGAGTTTTGGGACATCTAGATATAGTGATTTCACTAAATATGATCCATAAATATTTTCTGTCAGACTGCAGTTTGTCTTTTTATTCCTTTAACAGCATCATCTGAAAGGCAGAATTTCGGAATTTTGATGAAACCCAATTTAACCATTTTTTTCCTTTTGTGGGCAATGCTTTTGGTATTCTAAGAAAACTTTGTCTAACCGAAGGGCTGATTATAGGTTCTGTGTTTTACATTTAGGTCTACAATCCACTCTGAGTTAATATTTATGTGTGATGTAAGGTATGGACCCAAGTTTACTTTCTCATATTGTTTATTTTTAAACTCTCCTTTGGTTATTTTTCATATGATTATTTGATTGTTCCAGCACCATTTTTTGACAAGGCTATCCTTTCTCCATTGCATACTTTTGCAACTTTGTCAAAAATCAGTTGCCTTTATATATGTGGGTCTATTTTTGGAACTTTCTTCCATGTCCCTTTGATCTATTTGTCTGTCATTATGTCAACACTACATTGTTTTGTTTACTAGAACTTTACGAAAATTCTCAAAATTAGGTCATGCTCTCTAACTTCGTTCTTCAAATTTGTTTTGGCCATTATAGATTCTTTATGTAATTTTTGAAATCACTTTTTCAACTTTGACAAAAAATCTGCTATGATTTTTTTATGAATCTATACATCATTTTAGGGAGAAAGTACAGTTTAACAATATTGAGTTTTCTGACCTGTGAGCACAGTATATCACTCCTTTAATTTAGGTCTTCTTAAATAAACTTTTATAATTTTCAGTGTATAGGTCTTAACATAACTTTTGTCAGATTCATCCTTCAGTAGTTTATAGTTTTGATGTTATCTTTAAATTACATTTTGTAATTGTTCATTGATGGTATATAGGCATATAATAGATTTCATCAATTGTTACCTAAATTGATGATGGGGGGTATGCAGTTGTTCATAATATTCTTTTATTGTTGTTAGATAACATAAAATATATGTATTCGTCTCTTCCTCTGGGTTCCTGGCACAGAGCTCCTGAAGGCCTTGCAATTTCCTAAGTAGTAAGAACACTAGAAGCATAGCTTATTCTAATATTTGTATTTAACCCCATTCTTGACACAAACCTTTTAAAACTCTTATAAATTCCTAAGTGGCAAGAGCACTAGGAACATCTGTTGTCCTAATGAGACAACTCTGGGTGGGCTCCTAGATCGGGGCTGGTCACCAGAAAGACCAAGACACGATTAGAAGTTTACAATTTCAGTCTCACAATTTCAGTCCCTCCAGAGAGAGAAGGGGGATTAGAAATAGAATTAATAATTAATCATGCTTATGTGTGGAAGCCTCCATAAAATCCCAGTAGTATAGGGTTTGGAGAGCGTCTATATTTAAGCACATCCACATGGTGGTGGTGGTGAGGGGGTGATATACATGGGGAATAGAAGCTCCTGTGCTTGGAATCCTCCCAGACCTCCCCTATGTATGTATCTCTTCATCTGGCTTTTCATGTGTATCCTTTATTACATCCTTTAATAAACTGGTAAACCCAAGTGTTTCCCTGAGTTCTGTGAGCCAATCTACCAAATTAGTCAAATCCAGAGAGGGGGTCACTGAAACCTCCAATCTACAGCTGGTTGTTCAGTAGCACAGGTGATTACCCAGACTTGCAACTGGCTTCTGAAGTGTGTGTGTGGGATGGGGGCAGTCTTGTGGGACTGAGACCTTAGTCAGTGGGATCTGATACTATCTCCAAGTAGATAGTGTTGGCATTGAGTTCAATTCAGCTGGTGTTGGAGACTCGCTTTTTGTTAAGGAAAACTGCCACACAATTGGTGACCAGAAAGGTTAAAAGTGAAGTGTTTTGTGTGAGAGGTAAAGAAACACACAGGAAAGAAAGACACAGTAGGGAAAATCTGAATTTTTCTTTACACAGAGAGAAGAAAACTTTTAAAACTTTAAAAAAGTTTTTCTTTTCGATTCTTTTTCTAATTTTTGCAGAATCTGGTATTTGAGACTCAGAAAACAGATGTGAAAATGGTGATATTCTGGTTACTTTGTTGTTGTGAGTAATAAAGTCCTTTATCTCTGACCCTGTGGTCTCATGTCTTCTGCCAGCATGAAACTGAACCAGGCTAGATTATTAACTAGCAATACGGTGAAAATCTGAGATTCTTTAGTTCCTGACATCCATCCTTTACTTTTCACCTTTTGTGATTTCACATTGAAAGTGAATTTCCTCCATCTTAACAAAAGGAAAAGGCAACTTATGAAGTGGGAGATAATATTTCTAAATCATGTAACTGATAGGGGATCAATATACACAATATATAAAGAATTCATACAACTCAAAAGCCAAGAAAACATTTTGTGGAGATTCCTTAAGAAATTAAAGATAGAGCCTCCCTATGACCCTGCAATTGCACTACTGGGTATTTAGCCCAGAGATACAGATGTAGTGAAAAGAAGGGCCATTTGTACCCCAATGTTCATAGCAGCAATGGCCACAGATGCCAAACTGTGGAAAGAACCAAGATGTCCTTCAATGGACGAATGGATAAAGAAGATATGGTCCGTATATACAATGGGATATTATGCCTCCATCAGAAAGGATGAATACCCAACTTTTGTATCAACATGGATGGGACTGGAAGAGATTATGCTGAGTCAAGTAAGTCAAGCATAGAGAGTCAGTTATCATATGGTTTTGCTTATTTGTGGAACATAAGGAATAACACAGAGGACATGGGGAGATGGAGAGGAGAAGGGAGTTGGGGGAAATTGGAGGGGGGAGATGAACCATGAGAGACTGTGGGCTCTGAGGAATTAACTGAGGGTTTTGGAGGGGAGATGGTGGGAGGTTGGGTAAGCCTGGTAGTAGGTATTGTGGAGGGCATGTATTGCATGGAGCACTGGATGTGGTGCATAAACAATGAATTCTGGAACACTGAAAACAAATTTTAAAAATAAATAATTTTTTTTAAATGAGCAGAGGAGACATTTTTCCAAAGATATACAGATGGCCACTGTGGAAAGGTGCTCAACATCACTTACCATCAGAGAAATGCAAATTAAAAACCACAGCAATGGTGGCGCCTGGGTGGCTCAGTGGGTTAAGCCGCTGCCTTTGGCTCAGGTCATGATCTCAGAGTCCTGGGATCGAGCCCCGCATCGGGCTCTCTGCTGAGCAGGGAGCCTGCTTCCTCCTCTCTCTCTGCCTGCCTCTCTGCCTGCTTGTGATCTCTCTCTGTCAAATAAATAAATAAAATCTTTAAAAAAAATAAAATAAAAAATAAAAATAAAAACCACAGCAAGATGTCACCCCACAGCAGCCAGAATGACCACTATAATGAGGACAAGAAACAAGTGTTGGCAAGAATGTGGAGAAAAGAGAACATTGTGCACTCTTGGTAGGAATGTAAATTGGTGTATCCACTATAGAAAACAGTATGAAGATCCTCAAAAAATTAAAAATAGAACTACCCTATGAGCCAGTAATACATTTGCTGATTGTATGGCCCTTTAGAGTTCCAACTTTTTGAGGAGGAGTCTTGCATTTGACTTTGTCTACTGAGTGTACATTAGCCTTTGTCTTCGGTACTTCCTGCATGCCCATGAAATCCCATTTTTTTCTTCCCTTTTTAGCAAAAGCCCTTAAGATGAGATTTGCCTTTAGATGTTAGTACCACTTCTCATAGCTCCTACTTTCAACTAGTTTTGCTTTCTGGACATGTCTTACCTTATCGCCAGTTCACAAAGATGTTTTTAAATATTTCATCCAGTCCTCTAATTAATTTATTTTATTGAACTTCTTTCAATCTCCAGCCCCCATCAGAAAAATTTTGACATTTCCCAGAGGGGAGAATGATGTGGATGGAAGAGACCTTCCCATTGTCTCATAAACTGCACTATGCAGGTAATGCTTTCTCTGCACACAAAACCCATCCTATCAACTTCTCATAAGTACCTCGTTTCTATACTCAGTGGAGTCAGGACTATCCCATTTCTTAAAAGTGGCTTCTCTATGATGCTAAACATTCACAGTTTTTTCCTGCGTATCTTATATTCTTTGTTCTTTATAATACTCCAATACTCCTGGAGAAGTATGCAAGATATAACCCTAAGGAAGCTGAAGCGTGGAGAATAAAGTGTCCAGCATCACACAATGCTGGCCTTGCATATAAATTCTCAAGCTCTGGGCGCCTGGGTGGCTCAGTTGTTAGTCATCTGCCTTTGGTTCAGGTCATGATCTGAGGGTCCTGGAATCAAGTTCCGCATCAGGCTCCTTGCTCAGCGGGGAGCCTGCCACTCCCCCTGCTTGTGTTCTCTCTCTGAGAAATAAATAAATGAAATATTTACAAAAAATAAAATTAAAAAAATAAATTCTCAAGCCCTGGCAATGTGAGATGTGAGTTTTTTCCTTACAGGAAGAAACTTCTTCATGTCCACCTCCAGTTTATTTATTTATTTTTAGTTTAAACACATTCAATGGTTGATAAGATTAAAGGGTTTATGATTGAAACTGTAGCCCAGAATGATCACACTCATTGCTTCTCGATCTTTATTGTGCATACACACCAGTGGTACATCCTGTTAAAATGCAGATTATGATTTGAGAGGTCCCATCTGCCTAGGGTTGGGCCTGAGGCGTCCCCAGGTGAGATGCAGCTGTGGGTCTACAAAGGACAGACCACGCTGAGTAGCAGGGGCTCGGCAATGTTTGCAAGAGAACAAGAAATTATACAGTGCAAGGGGCAGGAGAGTGTGGTTTAAAGTGTCCTGGACTAGCGACCAGGTAACATCGCTTCTGATCTTAAAAGAAACACTTGTCTGGTGCGCCTGCATGGCTCAGTCAGTTAAGCATCAGCTTTTGGCTCAGGTCATGATCCCAGGTCCTGGGATCAAGTCCTGCCTTGGCTTCCTGCTCAGTGGGGAGTCTGCTTCTCTTTCTGCCCCTCCCCCTGCTTATGTGCTCTCTCTCTCTCTCTCTCTCTCTCGCTCTCTCGCTCTCTCTCTGTTTCTCTCTTCAAATAAATAAATAACATCTTTAAAATAAAATAAAATGCTAAAAAATAAAATAAAATACTAAACCAATAAAACTAATCAACCCACAAAGGAGTACCTGCAGCATGCTAGAGTTTGAAGTGACCAGAGAGACTTTATAACCCAGCCTTTTCATTTTCTGTATGTATTAAAATCTAGCTCCGAGAGGTAACTCAAGCTGCCCAAGGCCTTATCGCCGAACGGACCTTAGGTCAGCCTGATCTAATACAAGCTTTTTCCTGCCACAGCCCCCTGCCTCTCCAGACCACAGTGATGGTTAGAACAGGGGCAGGCCCCTGAATCTCTCAGCCTCAGTATCCTTATCTGTGAAGCATGTGAGCTAGACATGATCTCCAGATTCCACTGTCTCTGATACTCTCAAAGCTGTATCTCCTTTACTTCCTATATTGCAAGAGAAGGAGAAGAAGCAGGTCCCCTCCTCCTGCAGAACTTTAGACCGAAGGTAGTTAAGCCAAGCACAAAGTGGTGCTAAAAATAAAACTTCAAGTGGAAATGTACTCTTCCTGCTCTTGGAAGCGAGTTTCTGATTCTAAGACTCTGTCGAGTGAGGAAATTGCATTGCCTTTAGCCTCATAATGCTGTCTTATTGTCAGCTGAGTAGCCTTAAGGAGTACATTACAGGGGGGACTCAGAACTTGGCTTACTTTCTGTGACGGAAAAAACAACAGAAACTCATCCTCCTATCCCTTATTATACCCCAGTCTCCTGGGACGAACCTTTAATAGCTCTTCAGTTGTGGTCTTCCTACATCTCCTCTGCTGTTGACTTTTAATTTTGTTCAGACTCTCAGGCGCCATTACGAGGGATCGAGAAAGAGGCACAGTGTAATGGGTTTTTAAAAAGATGCACTGAAGATTTCTTTTTGCTAAAGGAAGTAAAAATTCCTAGGGATATTATGATTTTTCCAGAAAGCAAGCATATTTGTATGAATGCTCCAAAAGAAGAAACCACGTTGCTCAGCACCACATACACAATACAGAAAAAGACAAAAGAAGAGGAAAATTTCAGGCTTTCCGCCAGAGAGACAACAAGTCTTTTGGTATGTTCAGTAGACTCATATATCCTGATGAAATTCAAACTAACAGTAACTATTCTGAATCTCTGCTAATGAAAGCTGGTCCTACCAATAGGCTTTGTCCTGATCATGGAACCTCACCTAGGCCAACACACTCGAGCAGGACATTATCCATAAGCTACCCGTGCCAAAGTGATGCTTCTCAAATCTTCTTTCCTTGGATCTCTCTCCTGTGCTCCAGATCACAGGTTGGCTCTGACTTTTGGACATGAGAAAATGACCTCACCATGTTCTCCCCTCCTTCACCATACCCACTACTGCTCTTCCTCTGTGGTCTCGTGAGCTAGTGCACGCACCACTGACCAAGTCAGGGACCAAGAGGAAGCCTACATTCCTCTCTTCCTCTGTCTCTGTTGAATCCATGAAAATATCTTCTGCTTTCCAAATGTCTTCAAGAGCCATCCCGATTGTCACTGTCTTAGCCACCATATCCTTTGTTGCTGGAATGATCTTTCTAACATGGTGATCCAATGACAAGCCCCCGAGTAAGTTCTCTGGTAGCTTCTCCTGACTGAGAGAACAAATCTTCATTGTGCAGCATGGTATAGAAGGCTCCTCTTCAGTTTTGCACCAGCTCATGGGCCCACGTAACCCATCCTGCCACCTGACATTAGACGCTCATGCTCAGGGCTCTCTGGCAGGCCTCTCTGCCTTTGCAAGTGTTCCTTCTTCCTAAACACCAACCTCAGCTTCTGTGCCTGGGAAACTCCTACTTACCTTTCACATCTCAGGTTAACCCCCACCTCCGAAAAGTCAGCCTTGTCTCACCTGAGCAGACTGGAGTCCTGTCTTCCTCTACACCAACACATTTGTACATATTTCCATTACAGCTTTTGAATTATTTGCTGTAGCCCTTCACTTGGATGATCCTCTCCCCTTTAGTCTGTGAGCTCCTTGGAAGACAGACATTTGCTTTCTTCTTGATGTCACCAGCACCTACTATGGTCCATGGTCCTTGGTACTTAGGACATGCTCAAAAAAAATTTGCTCAGTAAAGATGTGAATTTTTTTTTTTTACCTACATTGTCCAAATTGTTTGGCTAAGGTAGAGCCAACTCAGAGATAATTCTAGAAATTCTTCTCTTGTTATACTGGAGCATTCCTAAATTGCAGTGGCCCACGGAGCTGGGACATTCAAGAACAGGAGTTGAACCTACTTTCCCAACCGCATGTTTGGTAAATTCTTTGGTCTTGCGTTTCCTTATGCTCTCTTGGGGAGAATCACTAGACTAAATTCAATAATTGTATCAGAGGATATTTGATTAACCTGGATCAGAATCAACCAGCTAAAATGGGATAGACTTAGAGAAGACTCTGATAGAAGCAGTAGAACACAGTGGCTAAGAAGTTTGACATCAGAGAACCTGGGTGGTTCAGTCAGTTAAGCATTGGCCTTCTGTTCAGGTCATGACCTCTGAGTCCTGGGATTGAGTCCCACATTGGGCCCTCTACTCAGCAGGGAGTCTGCTTCTCCCTCTGCCCTTCACCCCATTTATGGTCTCTCTTGTTCTCTCTCTTTCTCACAAATAAATTAAATCTTCAAAAAAAATTTTTGAAATCAGATGGATATAGGTTGAATCCTAACTTCAGTATTTACTACTTGTGGGCTGATTTACTCATTGATTTGACAATAGATCTTTTTAATGGTCTACTATGTGCCAGAGACTGTTCTACATTCCAGGAATAATGAGATCTGGTATTAGCGATGCACTTTGCACATGCCTAGTACATGCCTACATCTACATTCTGCATGCCCTCGACATGCGGTAGAAGTTATTGTTAGAATCCATCTCAGTTCTGGCATCTAAAATTCAAACATTGACACCCTAAGGGGCCAAAAATATGTCAATATGGTATTTAATTTAGCATGAAAGAGTTTTTGAGGAATTATTCCAGCCACCACCCAAGTTCCCTCAATATTACAAAATATGGAAAAGTCTTGGCCTACCTCTCTTGCTTCCTCCTCATTCCCTTCTAAGACTGTGCTCTGCCCTTTATCTAACATCCTACATCCCACCCACCTGAGTGTTTTCATTATACAAATTCAAATTACATCAAACTCCCTAGAACCGAAACTCAAATTCACCAAGTCCATCTTGAACATTGCCTGAATAAAATAATTGGCACAAATGGATGTTTGTGAGTGGTCAATCAACCCTCCCAACCCCCATGAGTGTTCGAGAATGCTCTCCTGGGGCTAATCTGGATTGAATGGATCCTGAAGGGCAAGTCTGGCAGGGAGAAGGTCTTTCTCCTAGAGATCTGAATTTGTCAAAATGGACAATAGGGAGAGTGGAGTCAGATGGAAGGTAGGGAGTTCAAAGCATCGCCCAAATAAGGTCAAGGGACTGAGGCAGATTGCTAAGAGATTGAGTAACAGTCTAGGTTGGGGGGTGGGTAGCCATGGACTTGAGACGAGAACCTGGTGTACTGAGAGAACAGGAGGGGACCTCCAGGAGCACTTGAGACAGGGTTGCCGCTGCCCAGGTGCATTCTGGGCTGTGATGTGAAGGTAATCTCTAGAAACAAAATCTACATCCTACATGAAGAGTCTATCCATCTAAATGGCCTCCCAGTCAGGGGAGTATTTGGGACATACATTTTTGAGCAGATGGACTTCCAGTATTCCTTGCCCTCTGAAATTCCAGGAGGGCATATATCCTTCTCCTCTCTACCCTTTCCACATACACACAAAGACTCATGGTCAAGAGGTTAAATAAACATCGAGACAGTACTGCCTTTAGGAAGAATGATCTACATGAAAAACATAGGAAGATATGCAAGATCCGGTGTTAATGGTCTTAACAAAAAAGAAGTTGCATATCAGTTTATGTAGCTTAAAAAAGAATACTCATGTGAATATCATACAGAACTCTGAAAGGATCCACAACAATCTGTCGACACCAATTTTCTGTAGGGTTAGGGAAAAGCATTACATTTATAAATGTACATTTATAAAAAACAAACAAATTGAAGTACCCTGAGGCCTTATGAATATCTGTATCCGCACACCACCCACGTGTCCTTGTTCAGTTCCCTGAGGGACTCTGAACCTTGGGCAACTCAAGAACACTGTAAACACCATCCATAGAAAAAGAGGATGTGGGTTGGTGCACGAACCAATGTTGAACATGCCAAGGTTTCCTGTTGTCTTAATTCTGTTCTTAGCAATAAATAACAATAAATGGAATGGATTTTTATCTCTTGCAATTTTACCCACACTGCTTTCGGGTTCTGTGAAAAAGACCTAGGTGTCTTAACTGACGGCAAGTTCAATAGAAACCCATTGTAGGCGGACAAAACATCAAACGCAAAGTTAAGCAGGACTAATGGATGTGCTGTTCCCTTCTTGGTGATGTATTATCCTCTGAGCTGGTGAGAGTACAGCTGGAGTAATAAAAGCTATCATTTATTATAAATGTAACATCTACTCATTGTAAAAAAACAAACAGTACAAAACTATGAGAAATTAATAGTTGAAGTACCAGCAACTTTCCACCCCCCCTTACCTGTTCCCTGTGGTTCACTGATGGGAACAGTTTGGAGTGTTTTCTTCTAAACGCAAAACATTTTATAGACGTGTAATTTTCTTCCACAAAGAAATCACTTTTGAAAATCGCTTTTCAGTTCTAAATCACAGACATCAAAATTTAGAGTTCCTTCATCTGCTGCCTACACGGGGACATTTGTCCATGTCTTTAGGGTCAGTCCACAAAAACACAATTTCTGGGTCAAAGGGTACATTTACAATTTTTGATAAGTAGTAACAAATCCTTTCCAAAAAGGTGGCACGGAAGCCTATAGGCTTTAGAAGCCTATTCCTGCATAGAGACACATACAGGCAGGGGTGTGTTCAGAAAAAAATGAAGAACCTAATATGAAATAGCTGTTGAATGCATGGGTTTTGTAATAATCTGCTTCATGTTTGTTGTGTGACCTTGGACGTGTTATTCATCCTCTTCAAATCTCACTCTCTTCATTCGTAAAATGGGAATCGTAGCTCTTCCCTCTGGGGAGATGTACAGATTTAAATGAGATAGTTTACGTAACAAGATTGCTGCAGAGTTTATCTAATAAAGAGCCCTTAATAGATACTACTAATCAGGAAAAATCTGGAAAACAATCTATAATCATGAGATAATAGAAACAAATTTTCTGTGTATTGCTGATTGTCTTAAAATACTTGGAAGCTGATTGTGTGGGATCAGATTAAATGTCTTCTCTGGAGCTCCAGAAGACAGATTGAGTTACTGATGGGTAGAGGCTACCTCACTTTTTCAAAAAATAAGGTGAGTTCAGGGGCTAACAGATTATTTGGTTTGGTGGGCCTTACTTAAGAAAAAAAGAACACAAAACTATGAACTTAAAATTCTGTACAACGTTTTCGAAAGGGTCATATAAGCGAAGATCTCTGAAATGTAGGATTCAGTGAATCTACCTCCAAGCAAGTCACTTTTGAGGTAATATTTCATTTAGGAGTCGAAAATTATCTTCTGGGTCATCCCAGCCATCCCACAGCTCTAGAAATAATGCAAGTAAGCAAGTTAATAAACAGTTTTTATGATGTTCTTCAGTTGATTCCTATATTAGGAATACTAGGAATTCCTATACTAGGAAGGTAGACTAGCTGATACCTAATAGATCTGAAATTCCTCAGTTTCCATGAATCTAAAAGTTGTTAAGACATATCAGAATGGGAGCGCCTGGGTGGCTCAGTGGATTAAAGCCTCTGCCTTCAGCTCAGGTCATGATCCCAGGGTCCTGGGATCGAGCCCCGCATCGGGCTCTCTGCTCAGCAGGGAGCCTGCTTCCTCCTCTCTCCTCTCTCTCTCTGCCTGCCTCTCTGCCTACTTGTGATCTCTGTCTGTCAAATTAAAAAATAAAAATCTTAAAAAAAAAAAGAAAGACATATCAAAATGCCCTCAATATACATATTCAGAGAAAGAACAAGTAATTCACAGTGTTAGTTATTATCTTACACAATCAATATAAAATCAATTTAAGGATGTCTGGGTGGTTCAGTCAGTTGAGGATCCACCTCTTGGTTTTGGCTCAGGTCATGATCTCAAGGTCATGGGATTGAGCTCCATGTTGGGCTCCATGCCCAGTGGGGAGTCTTGCGATTCTCTCTCTCCCTCTGCCCCTCTGGCTCCTACTCTCTCTCTCTATGTCTCTCTGTCTCAAATAAATAAATAAATAAATAAATAAATCTTTTAAAATAATCAATTTAAGTTTCTTTGGGGAGCATGGATTGTGTGATTATAGTGCAGCAGGAAAATGGAAAGGCGGCTAGAAGGGCCCAAGAAAAGATGATAGGAGGGCTTTAATATTAATACAGTGGAAGGAGGAAGCCAGCAGGGAAGCAGTCAAGGTCTGAATATCTTTGGCAAGGTTATATGGATTCTTTCGCATGTCAAGGACATTTGGAGATGGGAGAGAGACTGACACTTGAGCCATGGGATTTTTCTTTAGCTTGAGGTGAGAGAAAGGGCTGGGTGTGGGTTCGGGCAGTTGACCTCAAAGAAGGCCTGAGCAGGGGCCAGTGAGAATGGAACCAGGCCCTCTAAATGGGGCTCTGTCACTGTTTAGTTGATATCAAAAGGTCCCCTAATCGCCTAGTAATGCTCAGCAACAGTCCTGGGTTCAACTTCTGGTTTTACCAACTACTCATCATACCATCCTGGGCAAATCACTTAATTTCTCTAAGCCACGGTTTTCTCTTGTGTGAATGAGGATGATTACACTTACTTCAGACATACGGTCTTTGTGAAATTTAATTAGTTAGCACTCAAAACATTCTCTGTAGTTTCTGGTACAAAGCAATTAAATGTGTTGACTCTATTTTTTAGTTTCTTAAACATTATGGACACCTACCAGATACTTTTTTTTTTTTTTTGGTATCAGGTGGAATTGGTATTCCAAACTATATAAGATAAGACTTCTGAGAGTATATAATCCAGTAAAATTATATATAATTATTTATGATTCAAGGCGGTATTTGTTAGTTATGTATCTAACAGTTACCTAGAATGCAGAAGTGAGTCATTTTGGGCTGTAGTTAGCAGGAGTTGTTTTAGAGGAAAGGCATTTTATTTTATTTTTTTTAAAGATTGTATTAATTTGAGAGAAAAGAAAAAGAGTATGAGCAGGGGGAGAGGCAAAAGGAGAAACAGACTCCCTGTTGAGTGGGGAGCCTGACCCAGGGCTCGATCCCAGGACCCTGACTTCACAACCTGAGCCAAAGTCAGATGCTTAACTGACTCAGCCACCCAAGGGCCCCTGGAGGAAAAGGCACATTAGATGGGCCTCCAAACACAGGCCAGTATTAAACTCAAAACTTGTAAGGTATTGAAAGAACTACCATCGACAGATACCAAACCATTACAGACTGTTGAGGCAACAGAGAAACACACAGTTAGGTTTTAAAGCAAGTTTATTGAAATATAATTGGCATTAGATGAACTATGCATATTTAAAATACACAATTTGTTACATTTTGATATATGTGTACACCCATGACACAATCATTGCAGTCTAGGTGATGAACACGTTGAGCACCCAGAAAGTGTTCTTATTCCCCTTGGTAATCTTCCTTCCCACCCTAGCTTGTGTTTTCTAGAAGTTTATATAAATAGGCAAAGACTCTTTTATAGGCTCTTTTGTGTCCGCTTTTTACATTCAGCATAATCATTTTAAGAGAGTTCTTTTCTTTTTATGGCTGAATAGTATTCTATGTACGAATTTACCACAATGTTTATCCATTTTCCCATGGATGCACATTGGGGCTAGTTCCAGTTTGGGGTTACTGCAAATAAAGCTGCTATGAACATTTGTGTCCAAGCATTGGAATGGACACATGCTTTCCCTTCTCTTGGAAAAAAAAAACACCTTCAGTGGAATGGCTGAGTCATATGTAGGCATATGGTTAACTTTTTAAGAAACTGCCAAACTGTTTTCCAAAGTGGTTGTAACATTTGATATTCCCACCAACAGTGTATGAGAATTCAAATTTCTTCATGTCCCTGCCAGCACTTGACATGTTCAGACTTCTTAATTTTGGATAATTTTATAGGTGGGTAGTGGTATCTCATCATGGTTTTAATTTTCATCTTTCTAATGACCACTGAAGCTGGGCATCTGTCCATGCCCTTAGTTGCCATTAATCTATCCTAGTTGACGAATTATCTGCTCAAGGCTTTTGTCTGTCTTTCCACTGATTTGCTCATTTTCTTACTTTTGCACAGAATTTTTAATATACTTTTGGATATAAGCTTGTGGTTGGATATGTGATTTGTGAATGCTTTTGCTATTTTTCCACAATCCTGAGTTCAATTTGCTAATATTTTGTTGAGGAGTTTTGCATCTGTGTTAACTAGGAAAATTGGTCTGTAATTTTCTTTCTATCTTTTTTCTTTTCTTGTTTTGTTTTGCCTGGATTTGGTACTGAGGTAATGCTGGCTTCATAAGATGAACTGGGAAATGTTCCTTCCTCTTCCATTTTCTGGAAGAGATTGTGAAAGATTGGAGCTATTTCTTTTTTAAATCTTGTTAGAATTTTCTAAAAAAGTCAGTTGGGCCTGGAGATTTCTGAATACAATATATTGTATTGTATCTTATATCCCATGATAGAAGATCTTGTATCCCATGACACTGATTAATTCAGTTCTTAGTCTAATAGCTTTTTTGAAAAACCCACTGAATTTTCTACATAGATGATCATTGGGAATAAACACTCTATTTTACCTCTTCTTTTCCAATCTGGATGAGTATGTTGTTTCGTGACTGATTGCCCTGGCTAGAATTACCAGTGCAATGTTGAATAGAAGTTGTGATAGCAGGCATAATTGTTTTGTTCTTGATTTGTTTCTGATTTTAGGGTGGAAAACATTCAATTTTTTAACAGTAAGTATGATATTAGCTATGGTTGTTTTGATTTTTTGTTTTTGGTTTTCGACGCCCTTTACTGGGTTCAGGAGGCTCCTTTATAATTCATTTTACTAAGAGTTTTATTGGTAATGGATGTTGGACTTTGTCAAATGTTTTTTCATATCTATTGAGGTTTCTCTCTTTGAGTCTGCTAAGATGGTGAGTTAAACTGATCCATTTTTGAATTAAAAATAGAAATACCAGTGGTGCAGTCAGTTCAGCATCTGCCTTTGGCTCAGGTCATGATCTTAGGGTCCTAAGATAGTGGCCCTCTTCCGGGCCCCTGCTCAGTGGGGAGTCTGCTTCTCCCTATTTCTCTGCCCCTTTCCTCCACTTGTGTGATCTCTCTCTCAAATAAACAAATAAAATACTTAAAAAAAATACCATATAATCCAGCAATTCCACTTCTGGGTATTTATTTTAAGAAAATGAAAATGCTGATTTGAAAAGATATATGCACCCTTGTGTTCACTGCAATAGTCAACCTTTGTTGTGTCCATTGATAGATAAATGGATAAAGATGTGAAATGTATATTGTATATATATATATTATATATATATATAGAGAGAGAGAGAGAGAGTATATATTTGTTGTATATATATAATGGAATATTATGCGACCATAAAAAAGATGCAGTCTTGCCATTCATGACAACATGGATGGACCTAGTGGGTATCAGGCTAGAGAAAGACAAATACCATATAATTTTACTTACACATGGAATCTAAAATCAAAACAGAATAGAGACAGAGTCATAAATATAAAAAGCAAACTGATGGTTTCCTGAACATAAGGGGATGGGTTTAGGTAAAATAGGTGAAGGGTATTAAGAGGTATAAACTTCGGTTTTCTTTTTTTAATGTCTTTTATTTTACTTACTTATTATTTAAAAGACTTATTTTATTATTTTTTTGAGAGAGAGAACAATTGGGAGGAGGGGCAGAGGGAGAGAGGGAGAATTCCAAGCAGACTATGTGCTGAGCATGGAACTGGAGGTGAGAGCCTCACCACCCTGAGCTCATGATCTGAGCTGAAACCGAGAGGTGGAGTCAACTGCCTGAGCCACCCAGGCATCCCAGTTTTTTTAAAAAATAGACTCCATGCCAACGTGGGACCTGAACTCATGACCCCACGATCAAGGATTGCATGCCCCATTGACTGAGCTATCCAGGTGTCCCCAAACTTCAGTTTTAAAATAAATAAGTCAAAGGATGTAAAGGATAGTACAGGGAATATAGTCAGTAATATTGCAATTACTTTGTATGTTTGACACATGGTCAACTACACTTACCGTGGTGAACAGTTCATCATGTATGTGTTGTACACCTGAAACTAATATACTATAGCATGTTGACTGTCCTTTGGTTAAAAAAATAAATAAATAAAAGTGGATAAATTTGAATATTTAAGCTGATCCTGGATTTTCTGGAATAAATTCTACTTCATCATCATGGATCCAATTTGCTAAAATTTTTTGAGCATTTTTGCATTTATTTTCATGAGAGATATTGATCTGTAGCTTTCTTGTGATGTTTTTATCTATCTTTGGTATCAGACTAATACTGGTCTTATAGCACAAATAGGAAAGCAGGCCCTTCTCGTCAATTTCCTAGTTGTGCCTAATTGGTATTATTTCTTTCTTAAATGTTTGATAAAATTTACCACAGAAGGCAAGATGGCCCTAAGAGATTTTATGTGTGTTGGAGGTAGGGTGGGTGGCAGAAGTTTTAAACTACCAATTGAGTTTTTTTTTTAATAGATTTAAGGCTATTCAGAATTTTTATGCCTTCTCGACTGAGCTTTAATAGTGTATGTCATTAAAGGAATTTGTTGATTTCCTCTAAGCTTTTGAATTTATTGGCATATAGTTGTTTGTAATATTCACCTATTATTCTTTTTTTTAAAGATTTTATTTATTTATTTGACAGACAGAGATCACAAGTAGGCAGAGAGGCAGGCAGAGAGAGAGTGGAGGAAGCAGGCTCCCTGCTGAGCAGAGAGCCCGAAGCGGGACTTGATCCCAGGACCCTAAGATCATGACCTGAGCTGAAGGCAGAGGCTTTAACCCACTGAGCCACCCAGACACCCTCACCTATTATTCTTTTAATAGCTCTAAAATCTGTAATGAGATCACCTCTTTTATTCCTGATGTTGATAACTTCTGTGTGTGTGTGTGTGTGTGTGTGTTTTAAGAATGAGTGTGGCTTTAAATGTATCAATTTAATTGATCTCTTCAGAGAGAGTTTTGGTGTAGGCTTCCTGATTTTATTAATTTTCCTCTATTGGGTTTCTGTTTTACATATTTTCTTGATTTCTACTTTGATCTTTATTATTTCCTTCTTTGGCTTACTTCGGGTTTACTCTGCTTTTTTTTTTTTTTTTTCAAGGTAGAAGCTTAGGTCATTAATGTAAGATTGTTCTTTTTTGATACAGACACTTAATGCTATAAATTTTCCCTTAAGTATTGTTTCAGTGATACCCCACAACTTCTGATCTATTGTGTTGTCATTTTTATTCAGTTAAAATGCTAGTTTCCCCTTTTAATTTCTCCTTTGATTTTGGGGTTACCTAGATGTTACTGAATTTCTAAATATGTGGGGATTTTCTAGAGATCCTTTGGTTACTGATTTCTAATTTAATTCTATTGTGGTCTGAAACCATACTTAGTAAGACTTGTATCCTTTTAACTTTATCGAGAGTTGGTGTATGGCCCTATGCTCTATCTTGTTGCTCCAGGTGGTTTTCTATAATCCCCCAGTTTCACAAGAGTGATGCCCATAATCGAAGCCTTCTCATATAGAGGGTTTCATGAGAGAGGAACACTGAACTTGGGAATTCATGACTTTAATAGCAAGCAGCAACAACACTGCTCTTTGTTTAAGGGTAGACATTACTTCATCCATCAAGGTTGCTCATTACAAATAGAATCTTGAGCAATGGCCCAGGTAAATTGCTGCCAGAGTCCTACAATTTTGGGGTACTGGCAAGAATATATAGGCATCCTCAGGACCCATGGTGAACCACCCCTCCAACGATATCACTGATGCTCTTTTCATTCTTTTGGGATTATTTTTTTCTGTCTGTATTTTAGACAGTTTCTATTTCTATGCTTTCAAATTCACTAATCTTTTCTTCTGCAATATCTAATCTGCACTTAATCCCATGCAGTGTATTCTTCATCTCAGGTACGATAGTTTTAATCTCTAAAAGTTTCATTCAAGTCTTAAAAAAAAAATCTACCGTTTGTTTCTGTTTAACTTTCGTGACTTTATGATTTGCTAACTTGGGTTAGAGCAATGCTCATTCTAGGAGTAACCTAGGAATAATTAATTCCACACTGCTGAAGCAAGACCTTCCCAAGTAGTCTACTCACTGCTCTGCAGACTATGAGGTGTTTTTTTTTCTTTTTCTTTTTTTTTTTTTTTTTTTGCAGTCCTGTAGTTGGCTCAGACACCCACGTGGCCCTGTGTGACGGCTGTGTGCTGTTCCCCTACTCTCCTACTCCTTTCAGATGCTGTCTCCCTCGTCTTGGGTGTTTTCCTCACAATCATGCTCTGCTCTGAGCTCTGCCAAATATTCAGTGGGACACTGAAGGTATCCAGAGCTCGCTCTCTGTGGGTGTTCCCCCCTCTGATACCCTGTCCTGTGAACACTAGCTGTACTTCTGCCCATGCTCAGCCTCATCTCCTCAACTCTGGGAGTCCCCTAGATCCTACCTCAGTGTTCTGACCTACAGAAGCCTCTCAAGGCTATAAACTGAAGCCATTTGAGGACTCTCCCCATTTATTTCCCATCTCTTCGGATTCCTATACTTCACTGTCTCATGTCCAGTGTCTTGAAAACAACTGTTTCATATACTTTGTCTTTTTAAAATTTTTTCAGAAGAGGTGATCCCAGGCCTCATATACTCCATCTGAACCAAAAGTAGAAGTCTCCTTATTAATATCTTGACTTAAGCTATTATTTCTTCAAATATTTTTTTCTGTCCTCCCACTTCAGGAACTCCAATTACACAGATAGTAGGTGGCTTAAAGTTTTCCCACACTTCACTGATTATCTGCTTATTTCTTAAAAGTCTTTTCCTCTCTGGGTTTCATATTGGATTGTTTCTATTGCTATGTTTTCAAGCTCATTCATCTTTTATGTGATGTTTACCCCATAATTAAAGCTGTTCAGCATATTTTGAGTTTTTAATTTTTAATTTTAATTTTTTTTCCCATTTGGTGTATTTTAAAGCTCATATAGTATACTTTTCATCTCTAGATATTCAATTTAGGTCTTTTAAAAAATCTTCCATATCTCTACTTAATGTGTTAAATTTTTCCTCTAACTATTTGATTATATGGAATACAGTTATAATTATTTTAAATGTTCTTTCCTACTTATGTGTCAATTCTGGGTCAGTTTTTCATGATATCCTGACTATGGATCTTTCCACATCTGGTAATCTTTGATAAGTGCCAGAAATTGCAAATTTTACTTTAGTTTAAGTGTTAAATGTTTTTGTATTCCTATAGACATTTTTTTAAAAAATGGTTTATTTATTTATTTGAGAGATAGTTGGTGGGACAGAGGGAAGGAGAGAGAGAATCCCAAGCAGATACCTCGCTGAGCATGGAGTCAGATGTGGGGCTCGATCTCGCCCTGCAACAATGACCTGAGCCAAAATCAAGAGTCAGACACGTAACCCACTGAGCCAATGATATAACCACTGAGCCAATGATATAATTGAGTGATATAATTTAGTTTAGGTATAATGTCCCCCTACCTCTGAATACTCCATCTGATGCTCTGTGAATGATGAAGTTTTTCACTCTGGCTAATGGAAACAGGAACTATTCCAGGCCCCTTAGGGGTTCCAAAGAACATTCCTTCTAGTTCTTTTGGGTGGTTGTTCCCTTGGCTTCAGGTACTTTTTTCCCCATGCATTCATCGATCAGGCTAGAGGGGCAGTCTCTGAAAATCCAGCGTTCTCTCTCTTTGCAGCTCTCTCCTCTTCTGTAATTGGCCTTGCAAACTCTAGCTGCCTTGTCTTTCTGAACTTCCTTTAGGGAGACCACTGAGCTATGCCTGGGTTCCCCCTTTATGGATTGCATCTTAGAAACTTTCTCCAGGCAATAAACTAGGACAATCATAGTACTCATGTTGTTTATTTCTTTTCATCATCATCCTTCTTTGCCTGATGACCAACATCTTGAAAATTTTTGTTTCCCATATAATTTGTTCCCCAGGTTCTGGTTTTTTCAGGAAGGAAGGTAAATCTGTTTCCTTTTATTTCACCTCATCTGCTACCTGAAGTCCCCACAATTAATTCTGAAGACTAAGATTCACAGTTTTTTTAAATTGTTGATACAGTTCCTAATAGTTAAAGTTTAGTGATAAACTTTTTCAGAGAGTATGATTTTAATACAAAATATAAATTTAAAATCTTAAATTTAATTCACGTAAATGAGCTCAATCACTATTTCCAAGAGTGCTTATTCTTTCAACAAATATTTGAGCACCTCATTTGTAGTAGACATCCTTCTAGTTGCTGGGAGTTACAGCTATGAACAGACAAAATCCCTGCTCTCATGGAGCTCACGTTCTAGTGGGTATGTTTTTAAAAATGTGAATGCAGAGTGTATGCTAATTTGTCAATGTCTTTTTGCAAAAAGCTCAAAAGAATAAAACTAAGTGATGTCAGAATTCTAAGGAACAATGACAAATCTAGGCATAGTGTCGCTTGAAACATGTCAACAAATTGAAAGCTCTTGAACCACAAACAGTTGTATAGCATCTGTGGGCAATTTTTACTCAATTTGGACTTAAACTTCAGGAGGCAAGTGCCCTGCCTAGCAGTTTTCCTCTGAATTCCCCCGTGCCTAGCAGTGTCTGGATTACAGTAGGCACTTAATCCATAAAGTGATGAAAAAATTTCAACCTACCGGTCGCTGAGGACCGCGCTTTGGTTCCTTCCAGGCATAACTGATAGGGAACAGCTAAGCAGAACCACAGGGATGGAAATGCTTATGCGCAACGTATCGCGGCGAGATGGAAGTGTAACATGAGGTTGGCTGCTTGTCCACCATTGTCAGTTCTTTTAAATTTATGACTGGCAGGTGAGAGCTGACACTTGCCGCCTTTGATTTGGTTCCTGACGTTTTAATACGGTTGATCCAAGTCTCTTGCCTTGATTTCCCTAGGTGGGGGAGGCGAGGACAAGAAGGGATTCTGTATCTTTCAAACTTTACTTTTCAGGGGTTTAAGTGCATGTTATCTATAGAAATATGTGGAGAATTGAATATGCAAATGATATATGGAAAACTTGGATGCGTCGCAGGTGGAGGCCGCCCCTGGACCGCATACATCCATTCCTCCCACCTCCGCCCGCCGCCACCCCAACCCCGCAATCGACTCAGGTGCCGGCAAGCCAAGCCCACCGCGAGCCAGAAGGGTAAGTGGGAGGCGTGGGCTGGCGCCAGCGGGCTCAGCTCACCACCAAAGAGGTTTGCTGCAGCGGCGCGAGCGTGGACCCCCAGCCACCCCGCGCCCCAGCCCTGGCCCCAGCCCACCCGCACGTGCTCCGAGCGTCGGGACGGAGGCGGGCGGAGGGCGGGGCGGGGGCGCGGCCGGGCGGCCACGTGACCGGCGGCGCGGGTATTAAGCCGCTCGGCAGCTGCTCGCCGCCTGAGCTGGTGCTTCGCCCGCGACCCAGCGTCTAGGCGTGCCGCCCCGAGAGGAGCCGCGCGAAGGTCACCCCGCGCCCGCCAGTCTGCCGCCTGCGCCTCCGCCGAGCTCCGCGCGCCCCGCCGGCCCCGCCGCTTCTCCGCCCGCCATCCCGTCAGTCCATCAGTCCGTCCGAGCCCCGCGCGCCCCGCCGCAGCCCCGGCTCCCCGAGCGCCATGAACCAGATAGAACCCGGCGTGCAGTACAACTACGTCTATGACGATGACGAGTACATGATCCAGGAGGAGGAGTGGGACCGCGACCTGCTCCTCGACCCCGCCTGGGAGAAGCAGCAGAGGAAGGTCAGCAAGGGGCCCGTGTCCGCCGCCTGCGGGCTCGGCCCCGGTGTCTGTGTGTCCCAGCCCCCGCGGGCTCGCCGACTGCGGGCACTAGCGAGAGGGCGCGTGGTGGAGGTGTCGTGTTGTCCTGTGTCATCGTAGTCCGGGTGCCCCGTTAGGAAGGAGAACACTTCCAGGGACAGGCACGAAATTGGGCGTCCAGTCTGTACGCGCGCGCGCGCGTGCGTGTGCGTGTGTGCGCGCGTGTGTAAGTAACGTAAGAGTCACAGAACGAAAAATGTTAAAAGAGAAACAGTGCTGTGTACGTGTGAATCTGCTTTAATCAGCGTTAGATCAGAATCTGAAAGACTCTCGGGTCGCTCCTCACGCCTTGAGTCTGTGACCTTGGCCACGGGAGTTATACTTTACCTGCACCACTGTTTGCCTCTCGCCCCTCCCCAAATAAAAGATGTCAGGGGAACATCAGTGTCATTGGGATTTCCACAGGGCTCCCCAAAGAGGAATTGCAAATCATTTTTTAGGTGTTTTGGGCTCCTAAGAGACAGATGCTGTAGGAACACCAGACACTCACCAATAAAGTAATAATTATTTCACACTCTATTTATGGTTCATGGAGGTAAGCACCCAGGGATGAGGGAGTCAGCCAGCTCTGAAAGCTCCTTGCCCTTCTTGGTAGGCGCTCTGGGGGCCCAATGGAATATTCCATTATTTCAAGGTTTCTTCTTGATCCCCTTGGCTAGAACAAGTAGGGGATGCTCACCAGGAGGCTAAATCCCACCTCCTGTTTGACTGGGCACAGAGCCTGGCGGACGTGCCAGCCCAGACCTGCTAACCCAGCTTTATGATGACAGTGTCAGGACAAAAGTGAGGTGCCCTATACTTTCCCCTACTTTTTTTCTGGGGTGTGGGGCAAAGTGGAATTCCTTGCTAAAGACCTGCTTTTAAGTGAATAAGGTCTGCCCACCATATGTGTGCATGGGAAATGCTCTCCTAGCTGCCCCTGTGAGTGGGTGTGCTGTATGACACCGTAAATTAGCATACGACTGTGGGGCGACACATACATCCCATCCTTCTGTCCCCATGAATGGCCTTGGCTGCAAGGATCTCTCCCTATTTGGATAATTACCAAATACTGAAGCATTATTTTTACATGAAGATCTCTCTTTTGTCATCTACCCTCTCTGGTCAAATACCATTTACTATTATTATTCTAAAGCTCTCATTTGGGTACATTTCCCTCTCCACCTTAGCTTCCTAAGAGTTCCACCATCCCCACCTTCTTGGAAACAAGAGGACAAAAGTGATAAATAGAAGTTGAGTCTACAAAGGAAAATAACATTTCAGACCTCCTGCTGTTTTTAAAATGACTTCGTGAGAGAAACACATGGCGTGAGGATTATTAATATGTCGTCTGGGTCAGTGATGCATTATCAGTCAGCAAGAAGTTAAAGTGAGTTTAACTTTCAGCATTAGTGTTTTTCTTTAAAAGATTTTCCCACAGTTTTGATTACTACATTTTTCACTTTTTTTTTTTTTTTTTTGAAACTCCTAAGCCTTACTTTCAAAGGTTGCCTTTTTTTCTTATGAGACACAGTAAAGTAGCTAAGACATTGGACAGGTACTCTGCCCGTCATTTTTAGGACTAACGGTCTAATCACAGTGTTTCTGTTATTTTTGTTTTTGTTTTTTCTTACAGTACAATATCAGGATAGAGCTAATGTTAGTTTCTAAAAGTCACATTGACATCTATATCCTCTTATTTTTTTTTATCATGTTCACAATATTTTTAAATAGAATTCCTGTATGAACATATCATTATAATTGTATAGCACTTGACATATTTTATTAAAAAGTGTATATACTTCCCAATCCCAGTTCAAAAGAATGCTAGAAAGTTTAAAGTGAGAATTCATTTTTTTTTCACCTCAAGATAGATTGAGTGTTGTAGATGCTGGGGGGGGAATAACCCCCACTGCCATAGGACACAGATCTGAATAGATCTAAAACATACTGTGTTTCTACTTTTGGTATAGCACCTACTCAAGTCAATAAAATAATATTGAACTGTGAGTTCAGAGTAAGAGCAGTGAGTGGCCTCTATTTATGTCCTATGAGACACACTGTTGGAACAGGGCAAGGATAAAATACCATTGTTTCTATTGTGGGCTACCTTCTCCACACTCCGTTTCAGTGATATGCTGGGTATGAGATCTGTCAACAGATGTTGGTAACACATGATGACGTCCGTAGCGTTTTAATGGATGTGGTGCCTAATTATATCCACAGTTCAGAGAGTCTCATAGGCTGTGGTAATCCTTGCCTTCTGGTGTGGAATTCCTTGCTACAGAAGGACTTAGTGAAAGTATAGTGCTTTTTTTTTTTCCTTTTTCTTAGATGATTTTTTAAAAATTTGGCAAAATCCATGTAAGAAAAAATGTACCATCTTAATCACTTTTAAGTGTGCTGTTCTTTAAGGTTAAGGAATGCATGTTGCTGTGTTATGCGGCCAATCTCCAGAACTTTTTCCATTATGGAAAACTGAACTCTGTATACCCATTACATTCTCCCCTCTCCCCAGCCCCTGGCAACCGCCCTGCTACTTTCCATCTCTATGAATGTGACTCCTCTAGAGATCTCATGCACGTGAAATCCTCCTGTATTTGTCCTTTTGTGGCTGGCTTATTTCACTTAGCATAATATTTTCAGGGTCCATCCATGTTATGGCATGGGTCAGTATTTCCTTCTGTTTTAAGGCTGAATGATATTCCACTCTATGTACATACCACTTACTTATCTGTTTATCGGGAGATGGACACTTGGGTTGCTTTTGTCAATGGTGAATAATGCTGGTTTAAGTATGTGCATACCAGTATCTTCTCGTGACCTTGCTTTCAATTTTCTTGGTTTTATACTCAGAAATGAAATTTCTGGTTCCTGTGATAATTCCATTTTCAATTTCTTGAGGAAACTTCATGCTTTTTTCCAAAAGGAGGCAATTCAGAAGACATTGATTTTAGCATTAAGTATGCATACAGGGATTTCAGAGTGCTCCCCTTCTCTTTCAGGGATGTTTAGTAAACAGGGATGGGGATATTTATATTCATGTAAATGAGGCTGTCTTCAGTGGACTTTTGAAACTTCTCAAGCTTTGGTATTTAGAAGAAAGCTCCTCTTGGAACCAAGGAACATATTCAACCTTCAGTTCGACTGAAGCCTAATCAGGAGGTGACTTGTCAGAACAGCAATGCTGACTATGTGTGCTATCTCTGTAAGCACGGGGTGCTGTCCTTCACCGCTCTGGGAGGCTAGTACAGGCCTTTTAAGGAAATAAATGACTGTGTGTTTTGTGACATGAGGGGTCCTTACCCCCTTAACTTGTATATGGCTGGATGATCAATACACTTTTTTACCAGCTTTGGGGAGAATAAGAGAGCGGTTCATATATTCCCCCATTTGGAGTTCTCCCCAGTTTTAGTCAGTCCTAGAGAAGGTCAAGTTCTTCTGCATAGTCAGAACCTACATGGATTGATTCACCACTCACCTCAGAGTACCTCCTGTTCACCCAGTCACCCAGGCTAAAATGTCGCCGGGTTGGGTCAGGCAGCATCCAAAGACATGTGTGGGAGCAGCTGCCCACAGGGTCCAGGTTAATTAGAGAGCCAGGGAACCCGAGGTTGCCCCGCCCAGTGTTCCACGGCGAGTACCTGCCGAGGATGGGAGCAAAGTGAAGTGTCTTCTCCCCTGCACCAGGAAATCTGCCTTTGCATGAACTTTTCTCTGGAGAAAAAGCAGTACGTGTTTCAACAAGGTGAACAGTTACTAAAAAGCGGGTGACCATTTCCAGGTTCGTGAAACCTAGAGGGCTCTTAGCCCTCACTGGTACTCTCTGACCGTTGTCAAGTCCCTAAGCCTTCACGTGTCCATGTATCTAGAAAATAAAGGTAAGCGATACCTTTCTTACCTCATTGTGTTTCTCAGGATCAAACTGTTAAACTAGTTTATGTGGAAGGGGCTCCATACACTCTAAATGTTCAGATGTTATTATCCTCACACAGCAAGTATTTTTATTAACAGTAGTGAGCTCTACACCTGGACTGGGGAGGGATGATGAGGCATAGACTTGTGGCTTAGTGACTTTGCTGTACTGTTTCGTGTGTGTGGTCAAATAGACTTTCCATAGAATTTACTATTGTCACCATTCTTAGGTGTATGATTCAGTGACATGAACACATTCACAATATCATGCTATCACGCATCCGTCTCCTAAATTTTCCCATTGCCTCAAACTGAAACTCCACGTGCATTAAATCACCAGCTTCCCTTCATCCTGATGTATTGTAAAGAGAGGATTTACACTGCTGGACTCTTGGAGGGAAATAATACATGGCTTAATATTAATTGTTGTGTACAGAACAGAAATTATAGGTCAAATCAGGAAAGCTATTGTGGGTGGGGACAATGAGAAGTAGCTTTGGGAGCGAGTAGGACTCGGGCCAGACCTTAATTTCAGTAGTAACTAAACATTAGCTGAGTAGAGAGGAGACGAAAATCATATTCCTGGCTGGAGAAATGGAGTGAAGCGACTGTTGTGTTTCTTGGGGGTAGGGAGGTGCGTGAATAAGTGGCATGTCATCAGAATAAGTGTTCATATCACTCCTTCATGAAAGCACCCGCCCTCCCCTCTTCCCTAGCCCCTCTTCACTACCCTCTGACAAAGGGCTGAGAGGACAAGCTCAGAGAGGGAGAGTCTAAAGGGTGGGCAGGCTGGGACACCAGGCTCCATGTTCTTGCAGGTGTCTGCTGCTTGTGATGTGCTTGAGGGAGAAAGAGAAGGAGATGGGCTTGGCTGAAGCTCATGATGGAGACTGGGATGCAGAGAGAGGGCCCAGGTTACAGTGGACTGGGACGCAAGATGAGGGCGGAGCCCTGCAGGTGTTGGAGCTCCAGAAGTCTGTGCTTAAAGAAGCAGACTGTTTGCATGAAGAATCAGATGCGTGAGGACCTGAGTCCGGGAGACCCAGGCAGGAGCCCAAGATAGGACCCACTGGGCAGAGTGGTGAGGATTAGAACCAGGGGCTGGTAGGAACAATGGCGAGGAAGGCATCAATTTGAGACAGGAGGGATTATAAAAGTATTAAATGGCCCCGTGCTATTCCACGGCAGGCTGCTCATAAATCCAGTTAAGCAGACATGATCCCACCATGAGAGCTCCTGGACTGGAGACTCAAGACAGCAGTATTGACGAGAAATGAGCAAACTGATGAGGAGAGTCTATTCACCAGCCAGGAGAGAGAAAGCTGCACATTTACAGGATGTCTGTCATCCAACGCAGGGGAACAGGGAGGGGGGTGCGCTCCATGGCAGAGGGGAGGGTGGTGTGTCCCTGTGGCCACGGCTGGAAGGGAGGGCGGGAGTTCCAAGGGGACTTTGATGTCCGGGGAAGGATGTTGGTGGGTAGGCATGGACAGACAGAATCTAGTATGAGCCCCAAGTAGCCTCTGCCCCCAGAGGGACTGTTGTTCTAAGTGCACTTGGGTTGCTGTAGATGATCACACATGCATGGGCCGTGAGGCAGAAGAGTCACTCTTTGTCTTTGGACCATCCCCAAGGTACTGGGGTATGTCCTGGAGCGTGCCTCACCCCTCCAGCCAAGGGCAATGTGGTAGAAAGTTGAACTCCAAAGATTCTCCAAGAGTGGGAGGACGCATATAAATCTTAGCTGGGAAACTTAATGAACTCGGCTTCAGAAAGCTGTCAGCACACGCCGCCGTCAGTTGCTGCAGCTGGGAGACACCTACAGAAAAGGCGCAGGACCCGAGTGGGTGGGGGAGCCGCCATGATGAGCAGAGGAGTTGGTACGGAATACGTTGGAGGACAGTCAGAATTGTACCGCTGTTTCCCTGGGAACGGTACTGATTCTTCCAGAAAGAACAGAAAGCAGAGATCGGGGGAACGTTTGCTAACTGCTGTGCTAGACAAATTCCAAAGGCAGGAAAATCTTGAGTGCAAGGAATTGGTCTTTCTAAAGCAGTCTGGAACATTTTTTATGCGAACAACGTATCTGAGCGCAGGCAGGCATGCGGGGTGGGTGGGTGGGTGGTGGTGCCACACGCACCCCTCCTCCTCCCCACAGTTTTCCATGCCAGAAACCGGAAGATGCTTTGACCTGCAACCCTACTGAAGAGCAAAATGTAGTGGGGCATAGGCATGGCCATTCATTCTTTTATTTGACCTTTATAATGGGCCTTCTAGGGACCAGGAATAGAGAATTGAGTTGAGCTTAGGCCTTAAGGAGCTTATAGTCAGGTTCAAGAGACAGAAAGGTCATTGCAAAGTACAGAGAGGGCCACCCAGTTCAACTAGGCTGGTGAAGGAAAGGAGAGAAAGTTTCCAAAATGCTCCTCCCATGTGTTTTGCCATCATGGTACTGGAGACATCTTCCTCCTTGGCACTCAAATGGGATCCTGGGACTTACTCTTGGTGCCTCCCTCTCTCCCAGCTCTGGTGGCGCTCACCTGCCAAAGTCCTCTGGACCCTGCCCCTTCATTCCATCATGTGCTTTAAGGTCTTCAGAGTTTCTGTGTTTCTTGCCTGGGTTAGGGTTGTGGCCGCCTACTTTGTCACCCTTCCATGGCTTATGCTTCTCTTCGGGCTTTCCTCCGTGATACTGGCAGGAGTGGTCTTTATGGAGCACAAGCCTACTCATGGTATTTCCTGCTTGAAGTCCCACTGGTTCTTTATTGCCTTCAACAGGGAGTTCAGACCTCCCACAGTGCTCTGGGAGGCCAGGTCCGAGCTAAGCTTTGTCTGCTATTCCATTTCCCACCCCAGCAGGATCAAGGTCCAATCCCACAGAGTGGCCCTCACCATGTTTGATTCACCCCTTTGCCTTATACCCAGCCCAACCTCCTCCACCCATTCTGAAGTCCCTCCTGCAAGAGGCCAGCCTTCTAGGACATGGTCCCCTGGTGCCGTCATGATCTCTCTAAGGAGAGGACTACGAGCAGACGCTCTTCTCTGGTTCCCCAGGCCCAGCCCCAAGACTGCTCAGACTCTGTACTCATTTTTGGAATGAGAAAATTATGAGCCCTATTTCTGAAAAGTGTTTAGCACAATTAAAAATTTTAAATGTAACAATAAAGAAACTTTTTTTTACAGTCTTTAGAACTCCTTGAGCTATATATGTATTAACTCCAATTCATGCCTGTTCCGTAGTGGTTTTAAAAAAAGTATTTTTCTCAAGTCCTCAAAATGAATGGAGTTATCTGACTTAATTCTTAATTCTAAGACTGAGCCTTCAAAGGCAAATTGCTTAATTTAAAAAAATTGGAATTTACAGATTTCTGAAATAAAAATTCATTCATGCAAATTTATTTAAATTATAACATGTCAACTATATTAATGAGCAGAATTTCTGGCCAGCTAAATTTGATTTGAAATGACCATTTTTTCTCAGATTGAGAATCTTAACCCACTTAATAAAGAGAAATTACATTAATGATGCACATAAGTAAATTTAAATGTGTGATTCTTATATACAAAATATGGTAAAACAAATTTTTTTGGAAAACATGTTGCACTTCATAGTAGCGGAATTAGAAAATAAAGAATAGATATTCATGGTGATTCGGGAGAGTGTGTGTGTTCCTGGAAAGGAGTCGACCTGAGTGCCAAGTCCAAAACTGAGAAGTTAGTGTGACTTTGAGTTATCTTCATTTGTTTTTGCTAGGAGGTAGAAGTGTTAGTTATAATCCCTAGGAATAATTACAGATTGAAAATAGACTCTTAGTAGTGGTATCTGTGACAGCCTTTTCACTAAAAGACATGCAATCTTGGGGGAGGGGAACCCTCCTTCTTTAGTAATTTTGAGGACCAGACGGACAAGTATGTGAATATGAGGTCATTTGGAGGAAATGAGAACCACATTTAGTATGAACCTGTGATTGAGTCTTTATGTAGACAGTTTTAATTGAGATTGGCAAATCAAGAAATCCTACCTTTTAGAGCCATAAAGAGTTTTTATTTCATGATCATCAAATAGGATGTGAAAATAATTATTTAGAAGTTAGGTAATGTCATTGGTCTTTATTAGAATTTTGAGAAATTTTATTTTATGTTGACCCCCGTGAAACTCTTTGACGCTGACCATTTTCACCTCCAAAAATGGCACTTTCTTACATTCAACCCAATAAAACTATGGTACTACTATGTCCTACTATGTCTGAGATCCTTGACCAGTACCAGTACAGTATCCAGACCAAAAAACTAAATTCTAACCATTTCTAGCCTTATCTCTAACACCTTTGGTGTTCATTTAGGAAAGTAAGCGGGGGGATTGTTGGGTTTTGTCCTAGTTAAAAATGTGAGGTTTGGATTGAGGGCTCGCTATCCAGTGGAACTATCAAGGAGAAAGGTCAAGCTGGAGGTTCAGGCATAGAAGCTGTCTGCTCATAGGCAGTGGTTGAAACTTTGGGGAGGGGAACATGGAGGAAGATCTCAGAGAAGAGGACTTCCGCAGGAAGTAGTGATATGACCTGCCCATGGACGCATTGCTTCTCTACGTGAAGATGTGCTTGCCTCAGACGACTTGGAACCACTCGAACTGTCGAGATGGCTTTGATTTTCTTCCTGGAGAAATCTCACCGTGGTATTCCACTGGAACTTTGCCAGTCTGAGTCTGGCATTTGAATCGGGTAACTGCTGAAAGAGAAACCCAGGGATTTGGCGACATAGGATGGGATATCTTTGAGCCGTTGAGATAAGTTGCACTTTCAAAGGAAGTGAAAAGCTGCGAGAAATTATTAATGGTGATTTGCTCAGGTCTAGGGCATAAAACTCTTCTGCGGTTGAAAGGGCCAATGATGGGCTTTCTTGAGGAAGACTATATTGGAAATTTTTGAGAATTACTAAAAACAGTAGAATTTATTTCATCTTACACTAAATGTAGAATTTAACTCCAAAATAGGTTTCCCTTTTTTCCCCCCATATTATCATTTAAAAAATTAAGGAAATGAAACAAATTATTGCTGTCATTTAGATGTCTTGTTTTAAGGTTTTTAGAAAACATTACTGGTATTTTGGGTGTGGGAGAGCATCGGTCATGCAGATGATGGAAGACATATACAGAATTGTAATCATTTTAAAGATGACCCACAGAGCATAGTATTTTTCTATTTTGAGACAAACAAATTTTTCAGTGGCAGCAGGGGTGAGAGTGAGATTGGGCTGGGGTATGGGGAGAGAGACATTAGTTGGAAAAATGCAAGTCATGCATTTTATATCTTACACACCGTGTAATTTCTATTCGATTACTGGAATTTTACGAGATAGGAGGTGGCTGATTATTTCATTGTATATTTTGATCTCTTTTGTTAAATTCTGAGACAGAAGGATACTTAAAAAAAATTTTTTTTGGTGTAACACCAAAACAAAAAGAATTCCAACAAGACAGTAAAAGTGATATTTTCATATGTGAATTTTTGCTAGTGGATTACGAAAAGAGAGGGGGTGGGGATTTGGCGCGTTATTCTTAGTATCCCAAACTATTCACTGTAACGGGGCAGAGCAACTAATTTATTGAGAATTACCAGGCACTGTTTTAACCAAAGGTACTATTTTATTCACTCTTCACAACAGTCTTGAGAGCTGAATGTTATTACCCACCTTTTTCAGCCAGGGAATTTAAGTCTTTTGTCCAAGAGCTGTTGCGGGTGGGGAAAGGTGGCTGGAGCAGAATTCCAAAGTATGAAGATACGGCTCTGTCTCTCAATGGGAACTTTGTAAAATGTGCCAGTGGTAATATTCTATTGCATCCTCTGGTCCACAAGTGGCAGAGCTGAAATTTTGAGCCAAGTTGCTTATCTTTGAAGGTTGCACTTTTAACTCCGGAACACTTTGTGGGTTTTTGTTGTTGTTGCTGCTTTCTGCCCAAACTTAACATATTACCTACAACTTGGATCTGAAGCGTGGGATTTAGTATTCCTAATTTCTCACTTACCCCTCACTGACTGCTGTCGTAGAAGGGTGTGTGCCTGTGAATTTCTCATTCCTAAATGGGTACAATTGGGGCATCTGATGAAATGAGAGAGCTAAATTTTGAGACACGGGGAACACTGTCACTCAGAGGTTTTCTCTAGGTCAAGCTATATGGCATTTGGGGTGTTCAACAGAAGTGCCACAGGAGGAGGAAAGGGACCACAGGAAAAGCCAACTAAACCTCTAAACAGAGTTTAGTAGGACATTCCATTAGGGGCGTAGCTTTGGAATTTTAACTGCTGGTCTGGTTGACTCAGTTCCAAAAGAATCCAGAGTTCATTCAGGATGCCTAAGTTCTTGAGTCAGCTCCCTGTTGGAACCAGCAAATGGGACTCCAAGAGGCATGAACACAGATGAGATTCGGATAGGCATGATGTCTTAGTGGACAGCAGCTCTCTCTAAGATTTGGCGTCCACAGAGATTCAGCCTAAACACTGATGTGGCCGTACCAAGGATTCCCTTTACTTTACATTAAAAAAAAAAAAATCCCACTTTTCTGTTCTATAACTTCCTAGTATGGAAAGTTTCAAACATACACAGGAACCGAGAGACTCTAGAACACAGTGAATCCTTCTGAACCCAGCTGGCCAAGGAAAACCTGTTTCATGGACAGGGAATGTCCGATTCTACCCCCTCCCAGCTTTATTGAGGTATAATTGACAAATAATAAATTGTATATATTTCAGCTGTACAGAATGTTTTGATATGTGAGTATACCGTGAAATGGCCACCGAGGTTGTCCACTTCTAAGAGGAAAAACAAAGTTTTTATGTTCAACAAGTGATTTATTCCATAAACACAACTTTGAAAGAAAGCAGCGTGAAGTACAACTTCGAAGGAGGCGGGTTGTCTCCTTCCCCTCTCGGAGCTCCTCTCTTTTCACCTAAAATCCTATACTCCTGCTACCCCTCTGGCCATCTGGGCCTCCTCCCTCCTCTGCCCTACTTGTATACCTCCCCTCACCCCCAAAGTCTCCTAAGGATTTCTCCTGTTCTTAACATTATAATCATCTGTTCCTAAAAACGGAAGGTTCCCAACACCTGCCTTTCCGGAGATCACCTGTGTTTTAGAGGTGACCTTTCTAGGACCATCACCCCCTGTCATCGGGGTGGATTTCAGGCTGTCCACGAGAAGAGGATGGAAGTGTGCGAAGCACTTTGGGTGGAGGCAAAGCCTCTTCCCATCCTGTGAAAATGGGAATGGTTCAATGCTAGGAGTTTGTGGCCACGTATGAAGTCACTACTGATAGGTTTTGTGCCATGTGCAGGCAGTATTCTCTCCTGCTGCAGACTGATCTGACCAAGTGACCCTGTAACCTCTTTCAGGGCTATCCGTCTAGTTCTCTCTCCATTCCTACGACCACCGCTGTTGCCACTTGGGACGGAGAGCTTGGATTTGAGACAGGAGGTGGGAAAAATGTCTGAGGATGCTGAATTTGATACTCGTACATCTTCATTCCTCCGCCACCCCCAGAGTACAGCCGGAGGAAGGAGAGAACAGACATTTAAAGGGTTCTTGGGGAAAGGTTATTTTTAGGGGCGGTCTTGCCAAGACTGGTTCCGGGGATTTTATTTAGACACAGATTGGGCCCCTGCCTGCTTACATGTGTCCATTTCTAGGGTGGTCCTTGGGGTGATGGGGGGAAGCCGGATGCACACTGCAGCTCCAGGCCACCTCATTCCTTGCAAAAATTCCATTTTATTTTATTTATCTTGTATTTCCCCGCCAGCTTTGTTGAGATATAATTGTCATACAACATTGTGTAAATTTAAGGCGTGCCCTGTGTTCCTTTCTCAGCACCTCTGTTCTTCTTGAAAGGGTATGAGGAGGTGGAGTGAGAGGTAGGGACCTTGCATCCAGGTTGGCCCAGGATGGTCCCACTTGTGGCTGGAAATTAGAAACCACCTCTCTTTCGACTCTCAGAAGTCATGCAGTTGAGACAGTAACTCAGTGGTCACTCTGTTCCAAGGACATACACATGGTGACCTCAGAGAATGGTAAAATAATGTTGAGACCCAAATAATTTATATATAAGATAGTAATGCCTTTTCTCAGAGTACTTGCCTATTTCTGATCTTTAAAAAATGCAGATATTGGTGAAGTGAGATTTCTTATAGTTTGGCAGCTTTAAATGCCAGAGTCTAGTAATGTCTGAGTGGTTTTTTTTTTTTTTTTTTTTTAAGATTTTATTTATTTGTCAGAGAGAGGGCGAGAGCGAGCACAGGCAGACAGAGTGGAAGGCAGAGTCGGAGGGAGAGGGAGAAGCAGGCTCCCTGCAGAGCAAGGAGCCCGAGGTGGGACTCATCCCAGGACCCTGGGATCATGACCTGAGCCGAAGGCAGCTGCTTAACCAACTGAGCCACCCAGGCGTCCCTCCCTAATCCTTTAGGAGACCAAGCCCTGCAGAGAGCTGTGGAAGTGAGCCCTGTGTGTGGAGGGACATTGGGCCACTGACCCCACTGGTGGGCCAGGTTCCCCTCTGAAATGCATGCCGTCCTATGCTTTTGTTACTTGATATGCTATCTGTATGCTTTTATAAATACTGTATAGACGTCTCCTTAAGACAGTTTGGTATTACTATGTGCTGTGCTTCAAGGATGTTTGTTTCGCACATCTGAAAAACGAAAGGTAAACATTATTTAAATATGCAGACCAGTCACCAAAGTCAAATCTCTGGCTTTGTTCTTCAGGCAGGTTGTCTTTTCTAAAATATATATATATATATATATTCACACACACACACACACACACACACACACACACACACACACATATAATGTTCAGGCCCTTGGGAATCTGGTGATAAGTATATTTACTGTGTGATAAATTCATGTTTACTGTCAAGATTGCCCTTGTTTTAGACACTGATGGGGCTGTCCCTGTCAGAGTCCTTTAAGGGCTCGGTAAGGAAGCAGGAAAAAGGCTGTCAGAAATACCTGGCGTGTGACTGTGGGTTCTATTGCTGTAACTGGTAACTGGATATTGCAGACTCCAAAGGATTTCTATTCTGCCATCCTAGAACTTGGACGGTGTGTACCTTCTCCATTAGGGTTTTGAAATGCGATGTCGAAATAGGGATTTTAATGGGAAACTTTAAAAAATCCTGAAGCAGCACTTAATTGATTAACTTCAGAAGTCTAGGGTGGCTTAATTATATCCAATGTAAGTAGTTTTTCTTTTTTCAGGGAGAAAGGTGGAGGATTAAATGGAATAAAACTTGCTAACATAGTTACAGATAACCCCCAAGACCAAAGAGTGGGCTAACAAATTGTATATACTTGCCTGAGTCACTTTTTAGATTTTATTTATTTATTTGTTAGAGAGAGAGATTACAAGGAGGCAGAGAGGGAGGCGGTGGGGGGTGGTTGGTTGCACGGGAAGCAGGCTCCCTGCTGAGCAGAGAGCCCGATGTGGGGCTCGATCCCAGGACCCTAGGATCATGACCTGAGCCAAAGGCAGAGGCTTTAACCTACTGAGCCACCCAGGCGCCCCTGAGTCACTATTTTAAGATACATCTCGCATCAGGCATACACATTCCCTGTAGAAAATACAGATAAGAAATTTTTAAAAGTCACAGTCTAGAGAAAACTCACATTCACATTTGGCCATATTGCCTCCTAGAGCACTTTATGCTATAGTATGGAAGCATATGTTGATGAATTTTATGCTATAATATGTAATTATCTGAAATGTCTCAGGATATGAGGACTTCATTCTGTACTTTTGTGACTGCTCTCCAACCAGCACGAGCCCTAGGGAAGAACTTTCTGAAGGAGGAAATCCCAGCCTGGTTCCCTCCAGTGTGGCGTGAGCAAGAACTTGAACTTTGGGAATGCCCAGTTTCCCTGTTTTTGCCCCTTCTGTTAACCAAAGCTTTTCCCATATGAAGAGGAAACCTGTAGATGTACCTGACAGGGTCTGTTCCCGATTTAGAACTGTGCTCTGGTCCAAAATACCAACGCAGAGAATGTGGTGAATTACAGGGAGCTGCTGCATTCTAAATGAATGCTTGAATCCCTCTGTGTAGGCAGCCATTTATTTGGGTCCCTGAAAATAGTAACAGTATGGTGAACTTGAATTAAAGAATATTTATTTTGCCGTCCGTGTCGTACAAGCTGCTTCCCCAGTTGCCGGGACTGGCCCAGGAGGGAAACGTCAGTTTGCTTTTCTAAAGAAAAGCTTGAATCCCTCCTCAAGCAGAGAATCCTGAAAGTATAATCAGTGTTGCTATTGCTTAAAACCAAGCCACAGTCGGGTCTGCCGTGTCACAGAGCCACCTCTCGTTCATAATTATCCGGGCTCCAAGGGAACAAGTTATTTTGGGAAGCATAGCTCAGGATCAATCATATGTAAGGCTGTTTGTTGGGGAGCCAAATGCTTGCTTACCAGAAAGTCCTCAAAGGAATTCTCCACGTAGCTCGTGCCAGCGTGGGGGAGGCAGGTGTGATCCCAAAGAACTCCCTGCTGGTGCCTAAGTCAGGCTCAGGGCCTGCAGACCGCTCTCAGCTTGGATGACCGAGCACCCAGAGCTTCCCCGTGGTTCTTTGAGCTTACCGCCTTTTTCTTTCTTTCTTTCTTTCTTTTTTTTTTTTAAACATTTTAGAGCAAAAATGACTGAGACTTTGAAGATATTTGATTTGGTTAGTTTAACATATGCTGCCAAGCCCAAAAATAGTTTGGGAAAAATCTGCATATTTCTAACCTCTTCCCACCCCCCTCCCCCACCCTGCATTTAACAGTTAAAATGGAGAGTTCCATCAAGATCCTTTGCTAACTGTCCTTTAGAAGAGGGAATACTAGAGTTGTTTTTTTTTTAACAAAAAGTTTTTAAAATAAGTTCTACAAATTTTTATGTAAAAATTTTGTTTCAAGAATTTTTTTTTAAAAAGATGTCTCCATTTATTTGAGATGGTGAGAGAAAGAGAGAGCTGCATGAGTCAGGGGAGGGGCAGAGGGAGAGGTTCTTTAAGCAGACTTCCCGCTGAGCACAGAGCCCCTTGGCTAGATCCCACCACCCATGAAATCACGACCTGAACTGAGACCAAGAGTCAGATGTCCAACCGACAGAGCCACCCAGGCGCCCCTGTTTTAAGAATTTTAAAACACCCCTTGGAATGAAAGTAGAGGGGGCTTGAGTTGCAACTAACACTGAGAATCTCAGCCGATCAGAGAAGGGTTTGACGTCCTTGCTGTGTTGCTCCACACGCCTTGCTGATAATAGAGACAAAGAAATGAGTAATTGCGGCTAAGAAGTAAGAATCAGGAGCGTGAGTAATAAGAACTCCTGTAAGTGGTAATAAAATGTTTGTGGGAAATTTTCTTGAGCAGGGAGGAAATTAACAGATGGAAATACTTTCTCTTCTCGATAAATGTAAGATCTTTATGAAACAGAGAAGAGTGCTAAATAATTCAGCCCAAATCCAATATTATATTTATGGTGATGCATATAAGAGGGAACATGGGGACACATATTAGACTTTAAATGGAGGCTTTGACATAGAAAAGGAATCCAGTAAGCCGAGACTTACAACAGTTGTCATCTTCACAGGATGGGGGAAGCATACTGTAACTTAAGATCAGCAAATGATAGACTTCAGTTAGTTCCCGTATCATTCTTGTGTGTCAGTTACTATCTGTCTTCTCTGAAATCAGTAACATTCAGATCGGAGTAATGGATAATTTAGCATATTCAAATGTTGACCTCTCTTTAGAAAAAAGATCCTAATAAAGTATTAAAAGGCAATTCTGGACATGAAGGTAAAAATCATGACTCTCACACAAATAGTCACATGCTTAAAGATGTTGTTTAACTGACTAGCGAAGAACAAACTGGAAAGGGGTTTCAAGCAGTTAAAAAAAAAAAAAATCCAGGGCACCTGGGTGGCTCAGTGGGTTAAGCCTCTGCCTTCGGCTCAAGTCATGATCTCAGAGTCCTGGGATCGAGTCCCACATCCTGGGATCGAGTCCCACATCGAGTCCCACATCTGCTCAGCAGGGAGCCTGCTTCCTCCTCTCTCTCTCTCTCTGCCTGCCTCTATGCCTACTTGTGATCTCTCTCTGTCAAATAAATAAATAAAATCTTTAAAAAAAAAATCCAGGGCGCCTGGGTGGCTCAGTGGGTTAGGCCGCTGCCTTCGGCTCAGGTCATGATCTCAGAGTCCTGGGATCGAGTCCCACATCCTGGGATCGAGTCCCACATCGAGTCCCACATCTGCTCAGCAGGGAGCCTGCTTCCTCCTCTCTCTCTCTCTCTGCCTGCCTCTATGCCTACTTGTGATCTCTCTCTGTCAAATAAATAAATAAAATCTTTAAAAAAAATATCCAGGGCGCCTGGGTGGCTCAGTGGGTTAGGCCGCTGCCTTCGGCTCAGGTCATGATCTCAGGGTCCTGGGATCGAGTCCCGCATCGGGCTCTCTGCTCAGCAGGGAGCCTGCTTCCTCCTCTCTCTCTCTCTGCCTGCGTCTCTGCCTACTTGTGATCTCTCTCTGTCAAATAAATAAATAAAACCTTTTAAAAAAAAAAAAATCCAAAGAATCGGCACATTTATAGATTAGCAATAATGAAACGAATGTCCTTCTGGGAGGAGGAATTGTCCCTGTCCCTGACAGAATGCATTTCTTGTCTGTAGGCAAGAATTACTTGCACTGTTCTTTATCTATGACTTACGAGTCTTGGAACAGCACAGAAGGCATGCTGTAGACAATGAACAGGTTTCCCATTGAAGCCCGGGATTTTGCTTATATTTATATAACTGTTGTGACACCTTTCCCGATTCCCTAGCTTTAATCTCTGTCCTTTCTGGAAGGTGTGGAGGACATTGATTCCACATTACCAAAGAGGCCATTCCTCAAGCCAGAATCAGTCTGGGCAAGATTTGGCTTTGTTAAAAAACCTGAAAAGCATTTATTTTTTTTTTCTCCTGTGAGAGAGTCTGAAGAGCTTTTAGCGCCTTTCTTCGTGTGTTCTTTACAGCCCAGGACCTAAATGGTAGTTGGTCTTAGCCTGGTGACTGATGCCTAAAATTCAGGGTTCAGAATTCCCGATGAAAACCAGACATGGATAGAACTATCGTTTCAAGTGCTGGAGAGCCATCTTTAACCTATCCACTTAAAGAATCATCCATTAGCCTGGTTCTATTTTTAGATGCCCTCAGTCGTGAGGTTGTCTTTTATTTTTCACAAGGATTTTTTTTTTTTTTTTTTTTGGCAAGATTACAGAGTGTATTTTAACATTTAAGGATTCTGTAGTTAAGTCTGACATGATAATAATTTTTAAAAACCTGGAACTTGAGCAGATACAGATTTTTTTAAAGCAGATACAGATTTTTTAACTCCTCAGTATTTTTTATATTTTCAGTCAAAAAAAAAAATCTGTTATTTTCTTTACTCTGTCCCAGAAAGTCTGACAAATCAGATCCTAGTCAACAAAGAGTTATTGAGCGCCACTGTGTGCCAGGCACTGTCCGGAGCAAAGCAAAGACCCCTGGTTCCATCTGTGTCACTTACACCAGCATGTTTGAAGTGTGCAGGTGGCATCACCCACCAGGTCTTTCTGAAGGCACTCTTTTTTCCCACTTTCCTACCAAGTCCTTCAAGGATTCCATGGGTGACAGCTCCCCTTCAGTTGTTCCTGGGATTGCCTGCCCTGCAATTTGAGACTGTGAGGTGTCCTAACTTTGGGTAGGAAGAAACACCGAGCCCTGCTTGCTGACAGAACTTGTTGGGCGTGAATCAACAGAAGAGGGCCGCGTCTTTTTTTCACCTCTTCCTTGGTCTCGGAATAATTAAGTTGGTATTTGTGAGTATCCCTAGAAGTTAAGTGAAAAGCAGCATTTTAGGGGTGCCTCAGAGGCTCAGTTGGTTAAGCGTCTGACTCTTGATTTCAGCTCAGATCACAGTCTCAGGGTCTTGGGATCAAGCCCAGCGTCTGGCTCTGTGCTCTGAATAGAGTCTGCTTGTCCCTCACTCTCTACTCCTCCCCTAACTCTCTCAGTCTCTCTCTCTGGCTCTCAAATAAATAAATAAATAAATAAAATTTTCTAAAACAGAATTTTGGTACTGTTGAGGTTCCAACTTATTCATGACCATTTGAAGTATTGAAAATTTGAAATGGGTACTAGTTCTCTCTGTGTGAATTACAGGTATGCTGGCTGGATGCTGGGTTCTTTGGGTGACGGAAAGGTGACCAAGACAGGATCAGAGGCTACTGCGGTCATTTCAGCTTTTTGATTCCTAAAATGTACACTTGCTTGCAGGCAAACGAAAGCCCAAGAAACCAATCATGGGCTTGCCATTTGCAGTGGAATGTACTGGGATTTGCTTTTTTACAAGTTAATTTTGAAGCTCTTTATACTTAGTGTATTTTGAACCGAGTTAGCCCTTTATACTAATGGTCTCATGCAAATAAATTCTTTTTTAAAAATGCAGGGACAAAATACATTTCTATGGGCGAAAACTAATGCTCTGAACACTTTGTTCCTTGAGGAAGTCACAGTACACTACTGATGCTCTTTGTTCTGTGAACAGTGGTGTGAAGTGCTTGGGGAGAATCAGGAAAAGATGAAGACCCTGCATCTTTCTGGATTCGTGGATTTCAGACCTTCTTCTCTCCTCTTTCTGTCTGTGCCCTGCCACAGTTTATGAAATGTGCATGTTTATGCTTGATTATTGGAGGTGGAATATTCTTTTGCTCAAGGAGCCTTAAGTCGTGACTGTAGACTATGTGTTTTTTTCTATGCAATGGTTTAATTCCCTTTTAATTTAAACCCCAAAGCACTTCCAGTTTCTTTGAATTGCCACCACCGACTGCTGTTCTTTTGTGATTCTGTCGCATCTGTATTGTGAAGTAGTTGGCTTTCTCTTTCATTTATCAGACATCACGGTCAGCCAGTTGGGATAGGTACACAGTGCATTCCTTGGGGCGAGCAACAAGTCACAGGAAAGAGGGGCTGACTTGGCCACCCTGGGCCCTCAGCGGGTCACAGAGCCAGGACTCAGATTTTAGGGCGGCTGTGTTTCAGGGTCACAGAGCCAGGATTCAGATTTTAGGGCGGCTTTGTTTCAGGGGGTGCTACACTGAGCCGTCACCTGCTGTGGGATCTAGCAGGATCCTGGAGACTTGGCAGAGATTCGTGGGCAGAGAACAAAAGGGCTGCCCACTGTGTACTTAGATGCCTGCTTACGCAACTCATGGGAGCATGAGGCCTCCAGATGGGCTTCCAAGACATCTTACCATTGGTTGTAACACATGCAGGATCCTTAGAGTGGACACTTACGTGCTTCCATACTTCTCTCTCTCTGGTTGATTTTTTAAAATGTCGTGTGAGGAGTTGAAAGGTATACTTGGGCACTTGGCAGCCTTGAAGATGTGGAATATTTTTCCAGATCAGAAGATTAGGTTGAGCAGTCCTCACTGGAGAGTGGCTTCTGGGTCCAGAAACCTTGCTGAAAGATTTTATAAGATGGCTGTGTGCCTGAATATTTAAATTTAAGGCCATGTTGCTATGGCCTCGTTGTATGCATCACCCAGTGCGTGTCCTCACCTGGTGCGTGGACCAGGGTCTCTTGGTTGAGGGGACTGGGATTGTGAAGCTTTGTAGTGAAACAGAAAGTTCTGCTTCTGCCAGCTGTGTGGGACAGAACTTTCTGTCCTCCCTGTGCAGAGAACTCCCTGCTCTATGTGACGGCCATGTCTCCTTTTTATTTTTATTTTTATTTTAAGATTTTATTTATTCATTTGACAGAGATCACAAGTAGGCAGTGAGGCAGCAGAGAGAGAGGAAGGGAAGTAGGCTCCCTGCTGAGCAGTGAAGCCCCATTCGGGACTCTATCCCAGGACCCTGGGATCATGACCTGAGCTAAAGGCAGAGGCTTTAACCTACTGAGCCACCCAGGCATTCCTGTTTTTTTTTTTTTTTATAATTTTATTTATTCATTTGACAGAGAGTGACACAGTGAGAGAGGGAACACAAGCAGGGGGGGTGAGAGAGGGAGAAACAGGCTCCCTACCACGCAGGGAGCCTAATGCGGGGCTCGATCCCAGGACCCTGAGATCATGAACTGAGCTGAAGGCAGACGCTTAACACCTGAGCCACCCAGGTGCCCCGCGTGTCTCCTTTTTAAACACTAAAGCCGAAATCACATTTACTTCCCAGGAACAGCTCTGACCTCCTCTTCTTCCTTAACCAGAGAGTTTGTAAATGGGTGCAGCTTTCTAGATGCTCCCTACCTCCTTACTTTCCAAATGTTTAATAAAAAAAAACAAACAAAAACCAGGAAAGTGATTAGAAGGAATCTTGTTGAATTGGGAGTCTATGAGGTGGAAAATAACATATCCTTAAAAGTGATTGTTGTAAATAGAAAAATAAATGGAGCCTTTTTAGACAATCAACTTTAAACCATAGACTGGCTTCCGCTAGTTGTACGTGAGAGAGCGTTCTGAAACAACGTGATAGGTGGTGTTGGCCGGTCAGCTTCTGTAGTTCTTCTCCTCCTGATAACCTTTTGAACTGTTTATCATAGAGTTGATGATAACAATTATTATCCCCCGCCCTTTTTTTTCTGTAGCTGGGAAAGTGTCAGGACACGAAGGACAAATAATTTCATGGTATCAGAGTCAGAAATAGAATCTGAGTTCTGAGCCACGACTGCAGGCTGGACCAGGCTCGGCCTCCCCCTTTCCTGGGGCCCACTCATCCCTCCCCAAAGGATTCAGGCCAGGATCGACGCGGTGAGCCTCCCAATGCCTTTACTGACCGACGAAAGCAAGCTCAAAATCATGGAACACTTTGACAGTGCCCTAAACTGTTTTGGACCTGACAGATAATGCTGTGTTATTATTGGTGGGCTTGAAAGCTGAGAGCTGCTTCAGACCTTCCTACCCCGCAAGCTTCATGCTGTGGGCTGTGCCCGAATGTCCTAGCCCTCAGCACGCCCCGTTCTGTTCCGTTCAGGGAAACCCCACAAACTTTTCCGAGTACCCATTTCAGGAAATGGAATCTGAAATTCGTATTTCATGTTATTATTATCAGAGCAAAAGCTAGTTTAAAAAGTATAAAGGGAGTTTATAGATGTTGTCTTGCCATATTTTTGGTTTGAAGAAAATAGAATACTAAGTTGAACAGATAGTCTTAGAGGAGACCAGGCCTAGAAATCTTATTGCTGAAAGAATTAATAATTATCTGATAGCATGAAACCAACTTGTGTCCAGACAACTGTGTCAGACTCAAGATTGATGTTTTTATTTTTTTCTTTTTCTGGGTAATAATCCTCTCCAGGTAGAGATATGAACTTGTGTTATGTAAATAACCTCAGTTACTAATCATTTTGATTAAAAGACCTTTTCTCCCTTTTGTCTGTGGAAAAGTCTGCAGTGTAGGCTGTTAGGTCTATAGGGTTAATTAACTTAAAAAGAAACCATATGCAAATGTATATCATTCAGTAGCACAGGCTTATCTCAACATGTTAGTAAAGACACAGTACTTATTCTTTTTTTTTTTTTTTTTTTTTTTTTTTTGCCCTTAAGCACGCACAGAGAATTTAACTTTGAGAAAGACAATAGGCTTACCATTCTTGTAGACTAGGGACTTTGCCAGTAAGTTCTTCAGGAAAGAAGATGGCCTCACCTTCCAGTGAACAGGACTAACACTTAGTTAAGTGTTAGTCCGTAACAGGACTAACTAATTAAGTTAACTTAATTAGATAATCCTGGGAAACTCCTTCTACTGCTATTGTTCTCAACCACCATGTTTTGGGTGTTGAGGAATGTTTTCTGGGCCACTAGATTAGAGAATATAATAGAGAAGGGACTGAGCATAGTTGAGTGTCCTTTAGACTTCCTGCATGAAAACATAATACTATAAGCCTAAAAGCCATGAAAACACAGCCTTAAAGGTTAAGGGTTAAACCCTTAATCTCTGGGCCCTTCTCCTTTGTACCCTGTTGCTTACAGAGATTTTGGTGCCATGGCCACGTTGGGTCTATATGAGCTTGGAGACCAGTCTGCTCCTGCAGGACCAGCCATCTGGGCCAGTGTCTCCCGGGTTGTGATTCCTTATGTTTCAGGAAGAGATGCTGATATTTGCTCCTGTTGTTTGGGGAATATACGTGTGGAGACAGTGCCTTCCACTGCCTTTCCATCTTTTCTACATGTGTCTTGAACATCCTTTCCCTTCGTTTTCTTGTGAGCTTCTTTGGAAGGTGGTAAGAGCTACAAATATCAGCCTTTCTCTTCTGGAGATACAGATCTTCTTTAACTGACATAGGAGTTATATCTGGATAACCCCATGGTAAGTTAAAAATATCTTAAGTCAGAAACACATTGGCTCCATGTAACCTACCAAACATCATAGTCCAGCCCAGCCGCTCTTAACCGTACTCAGAACACTGATGTTAGGCTACAGTTGGGCAAGAGCATCTAACACAAAGTCTATTTCATAATAAAGTGTTGATGGTCCCGTGATTGAATACTGTACCCAAAGTGAAAAACAGAAGGGCTGTGTATGGGTGCAGAATGTTGGTAAGTTTGTAAGTTGTTGACCCTCATGATCCCATGGCTGCTTGGGAGCTGCTGCCCTGCCCAGCATCACAGGAGAGGATCGTACCACACAGCTTAGCTTGGGAAAATACCCAGATTCAGAATTCCAAGTATGGTTCCTCCTGACTAGGAATGGCTTTCACACCACTGTGAGGTCAAAAACTTGTAAGTCCAACTGTCATAAGTCAGGAACATCTGTAGATGGGTCTGTGGTGTCCCATCTTGGTTCTCTTTGTATGGCTCTCAAAGGTTTTTTTTTGTTTGTTTGTTTGTTTTTATGTGCCTGTTTTTGAGCTTCAGAAGCACTGGGTCTTATTACTAGGTGCAGAAGAGCAGGGAATGAGCTGTTGTCCAGAAGAAAGGTAGAGGAAGCAGGAGAGGAGGTTGGAGGACCTCACGTGACTGAGCAGCTTCTGGGTTGAGCCACGGCCTGTGGACACCGTGGCCTCTCTCCTTGGTGGGCATGTCTAGTTCATAGAGCACCATTTCTCTTAGAAGTCCTAAGTAGTTTGGTTTGATCCAAGGAGCCTGGCTCTAAAACCATGTGGACCTACCTCCTGGCCACGCTAGTCCTCCAAGATTGAGTTCCCACGTTGCTGTCAAGTATCAAGGCTAGCCACAGAGAAGCCTTCAGGTAAATGTGTGGGGTCTTGCCTTTGCTGTTGTGGCTTTGTCTCCTGCATAATTAGCAGGCTTTTCACAGAAACCCAGGATGACTGGAAATGCCTAAGAACAGTCTCTATAGGCTATGGTAATTAAAACTGTAGATAGACTGAAAATTAAACATTCTAATAAAGCTTAAAATTCCTTTTCAGAGCACACCGGCCTCTTTGCAAGGCCATTATACCAGCGCTGTCGGGGTCCTTTTCACATGGAAGTTGGTAGTTACCTTAACCTTTATTGGCTCTTAGAAGGGCTCATTAAAGATAGGGACACTTCATTAAACTTACCTAAATAAATTGACCTTTTAGATTAAATTCATTTTCCGGATTTGCACAAAGGGATAATTACCTATGGTAAATTACCTTCATTGTGAGTATACCTATAAAAAGGTAGTATCAAACAGACTTCACCAGTGTTTCATCACGGGGTCAGGAAGCTTGCAGCTTTGGGATTATATTCAGAAGTGTTTCTGACACTTTTATTATGAAGGGACTTAAGTGACACGGTGACAAGATAAGGAAATTGGCACCAGCAGTAGTTGCTCATTTTTAAATTCAAATCTAAATAAAGGCAACTCTCTAAATATTTTACATCATTCTATTTTTCTGTCAATTCCATTTTAAAAAATCACAACCTGTTTTCTTGTGCCTTTCCCAAAAGTTTAGGTCTGTGATTAGTCTCAGCATTGTCAGTTTTAAAAAAAAAAATGCAAAACCCAAACACATTTAAAGTCGTTTTGGTTGCTGGAAACGGGCCTAGGATGTGTTTTACTGATAGATAACTGTCTAGAAACAACCAAAATGTCCATCCACAGGGAGCTAGTTACACACAGCACAGTATATGTACTATGGTGGAATACTATGCAGCCATCAGAAGGAATGATCTGTGCGGAATGGAAAGAGCTCTAGGTTATATTTTTTATGTGGGTTAAAAAAAAGAATCCAGGTGCGGGACAATGTCTATATTCTGATATGGGTTAAAGGACAAAAAAAAAAAAAAAAAAAGGAGTGTGTCTGTGTACTTACATAGGTATCAAAGATCCTTGAAGAGACACACGCAAAACCGTCCTCTGGAGAATGGAACTGGGTACCTGGGAATAGGAAGAGAGGGACGCTTTTCACTTTATCCCCTTTTTGTGGCACTTGAATCTTGAGCCAGGGAAATGTATCGCCTATTCAAAAAGCAAATAGATAAAATTGATACTGAGATAAAAAAAAAAAGTTAGACTCTTCCTAACAATCTTGGCTTCAAACACCAAAGTTTGGTTCTCTAGAACAGTGCTATCCCATTGAACTTTCTGTATTGCTGGAATGCTCAGTTTGGTCACCGTCCAGCTCACTAACCTCCAGCTACAGGTGGCTTTTGAGTACTTGAAAAGTAGCTTATGCAACTGAGGAACTAAGATTTTTAATTTCCTTTCATTTTAGTTAGTTTATACCTAAATAGCCACCCATGGCTAGGGGCTACCATGTCGACTGGAGGTAGATCTAGAGCATATGGTTTCAAGTATCTCTTCTGTTTTAAGTTGACTGAAGTTTAGTGGTGTTTTAGGAGAAATAATTATTCCTTTAGGCTCTCAGGGTGAAATGAATTATTTTAAGTCCAAGAAAATGCCTACATTCTCTTTCTGCCCTTATACTTAATGCTGTCACATCTTTGTTGAAATAAGTGACTATTGGATTTGAAAATTTTCTGTTACCCAGGAAAATCATTTTTATAGAAAGAGTATCTTTTTGTGGTCTTGCACGGAACCCACCTATTTTTTAGGGATTCATTTTCTCCTCTGTCACACAGACCCTATTTGCATGTCTCCGCACAGAGTAACATGCTGGGCACTTTGTTCTGGAGCCCCACAGCTGTTGCAACCCAAGGGGACATTTGCATTCTTAGCCAGCAGCTGCTGCGCAAGCCCTTCTAAAATGGTTTTGGCAGGAAATAGTGCACAAGTGGAAACCAAGTTAAGAGCAGCTTGAAAAATAAACAGAATGACTTTGGATGCCTCTTGATATACAGCCCACCTTTCCACTGAAGACTGTCTTCATGATTTGTTAACATGACCAGACTGGGAGCTCTTCCATGGCTGGGCTCTATCTAACTACTTTGAAATCCGGGGTCTAGACCAGGGCCTGGCATATGCCAGGAGGAGGTCCTTATTACTGTTATTATTATCCTTATTTTTAATGATTGACTATACTGCAAATTTATTTAATTGATTTAGTTACTAGCTTAACACTGTTGCACATTCAGGATAAACTAAGATGTAGCTAATGAGTGGTTTGGGGGCCCTCCTCTCCTCTCCTTTCTGTGACACAATACCGCCCACCCTCCGCTCCGAAGTAAGCCATTATGAACATTATTTAAACATTCTTTATTCATCCATTCTACAAGCAAGGTTATTTTTGTTGTGTGCAGGGAGTAAACACGCTCTCATTTAGTCCGTATCTCCTACGAAATAGGTTTTCAGAAGGTCAGGACATAGGTGTGAACATGGTACCTTTTTAAGCTGAAGGCATAAATCCCTCAGGCTGGTATATCAAATAAATGATTTTTTTTTTTTTTTTTTTGTCCCTAAAGGGGAAACTACTAAAATCTTACCGTAGGCCTCGAGTCATCCTTTCCATAAAATTCTGTGTGCTTGCCCTAGAAGGCCCCGGGAGCTCCAGTCTCGAGTGTGCAAGAAGTTGAGTGTTGGCCGCATGGGGTGGAGGGTTACCCCGATGGGGCTGGGGCCGTGTCAAGCAGTGCTTGGTTCTCGTTGCAGACTTTCACTGCCTGGTGTAATTCCCACCTAAGGAAGGCCGGCACCCAGATTGAGAATATTGAGGAAGACTTCAGGAATGGCCTTAAGCTCATGCTGCTTTTGGAAGTCATCTCAGGTTAGTCTTGGACGTATAGGTGTCCTGCTGCACCCCGCGCGTCCGTGTGTGGGCTCTGGATACGCATCTATTTAGAAACAACTGCCTCAGATGTGCCCTTTGACCTGGCTGGGCCAGAACACAGTATTATTGGCAGAGAACACCTTTCCGAAGAGCAATCTGCCTGGAGTTATTTTTCTGCTCTGAAAAAGGAGTAAATTCTGTTTAAAATTGACCTATTAAAATAATGTTTGCACCACGCACCTTGAAACAGAATAAGAAAAGAAAAAAAATGACATTTATGCGACTCCCCATGGTGCTGCCCTCTCTCTGCTCTAAGCCCAGCAGGTGCCTCTCCCAGACATGGTCTTCCATGCAGAAAGCCAGGATACATGTTGCCATAAGTCTGAAAACATGAACTCAAATCCCAGAGGGGTTATATTTTGCTCTGAATTTGAGTTGGCTGGTTTAGACTTTGGATGAGAGATGGGATCACCCTTGAAGAAGTGGGACTAGAAGGGCGGTGGTGAGTGTGCCCCAATCCATATATCTTCATAATCGGGTATCTGCCATGAGCCCTGGCAGCCAGTGCTGTGATTTGGACCAGGCTCTCCTGATTTCCTCTAATAGTCAGCAACTCCAGAGGCTCCTGGGCTACCAACCAGCTTTTCTCTAGACTCCTTTGTAAGTTTGGCTGGTAGACCAAACCGGACTCTCCCAGGCAGATCTGAAAAGCATATGGCTCTGCTCTGGTCCATTGGTCTTAAAAGTTTTTTTGGTTTGTGGTTTACAAAAACCAGAGACCCATCAGAAACAGTCACATACCTATTTCCATTTAAGGAAGCATGAACTCTGAATTTTGGTGTCTCGATTCCGTGTCAAGGGGTTACTTTCTATGTGTCTACGCTATTCTTTCTTCATCCGACAGGGGAAAGGCTGCCCAAACCTGACCGAGGAAAAATGCGGTTCCACAAAATTGCTAATGTCAACAAAGCCTTGGATTACATAGCCAGCAAAGGCGTGAAACTGGTGTCCATCGGAGCTGAAGGTAAATGAGGGGTGATAGGAATGACCCGGCTTGCCACATTGACTTCCCAGTGGAAGGTGGGTCGGCCTGCCGCTGGGCCAATTCCTCCTGGCACTTATGGTGCTTGCCTCCTTACGGTGTCAGGCTGTGTGCTAAGGTCTGGGGTACAGAGATGAGAGGAAAAGGTAGCATGAATGGCAGACCAGGCTCTAGGATTATTTGTAAAGAATAGAGTCAAATATAATGCTGTCTTCTTCAGCCTGATTATTGGGATGGGAAAGAGCTTAACCTTCCCCGTGACTCTTATGAAGAACTAATAAGTAGGAGGGAAGTGACCTCTTCTTTCTTGGGGAGTTTGGGAGCCCCAGTAAGTTCGGCAGGAACTGAGACGACTCGGCTTCTTATGTTTATTTTACAGCTGAGTACCATGACCTTGCCCCACCTGGGGCGCCCTGAAGGATCAGGGTGAAGATGAGCCCAGGTTCTCTGAAACTGACTACTCAGAACCTTGGCCCCTCTAGTCTTTGGGCTTTGGAAACTCTCAGGTTGTTTTCAGTGATTATGCATTTACAAGATATATGCTTATTATTAACTCAGAATTCATTTAAACCAGAGACATTTGGTTATGAATACTGTATAACTGCAACACATAAAAACATGAACTAGTCTTTCTATTATATATATATATATATATATTTTTTTTTCCAATAGCTCTAAAGTCAAAACTTATGGGAAACATACAAGCTGTAGGAAAAATGTATGCACTGATGATGTCACCTTTATGCGAATTTGTTGTTGTTGTTTCTTTCCTAAAGAAATTGTGGATGGCAACGTGAAGATGACGCTGGGTATGATCTGGACCATCATCCTTCGCTTTGCTATTCAGGATATTTCAGTTGAAGGTAAAAGATGCGGCTGAAAATCTGATTGTATTAGGATACTCGGAGTCATTCGTAGATTGAATTTCTAAAGTAGAATTTAAATAAGACCTTGTAAAATTGAACAGTCATTTCCATGATTTAATGGAAGATACGGGAGTTGGGTTTTCACAGGTTTTATATTTGTATGGGAAGGACCCCAGCAATACTGTTTCATTCATGGGGGTGGAATCATTTTGGAAAAGATGAGCACATGTTCAGAACAGAAGTCGCTTTTTAAAATGAGCATTTTGGGGGCTTTTAATTGCTTATTATAGTCATAGGTTCCCAACTCTAACAGTTCTGTGGACTTGCAGGTGCAAAAAAGCAGTCAGTTGAAATCTGAGTTCATTCATTCACCCTCTGTCCCTGCTTTCATTCTCCGTCTCTGTGTCGGTCTCTACAGCTTTCTGTCTTTCTGTTAACAAAATCTCCATTGTTATTGTATCTTTGGGCCTAACAACTGTTCTATCACTATAATAGAACCATCGTCCTTGGCACTGCCACAGAAGATGAAAATCTTTAGTCTTTTTCGCCCACTGTACTCCTAAATATTTTGATGAATTCAGCACTGTTGAAAAGTGTCAAATTGACATTCTTAAAATTAGAACTTTGCCTATTTAGCCCTCAAATCACAAAATGTGTAGCTGCAGAACCTACTTAAAGGTGGTCTGGATCATCCAACCATTGTCAACCTCTTGTACCTTTGTCATCCAACAGGTACCCAGGAACCTGAATGGTGAGGGTGGGGACATTGTTTGTAGTTCTGCCCAGGACAGAGGACCCTCTGATGTGGGTCTTTTTAGGTGATCTTAGTTACTATTCAACCATCAAATGTCAAAAACCAGTGATTTACTTACTGTTGCGCCAGATGGCGTGAAGTCTACAACACTTACCCTTAAGGAATTTCTGACCACTTAGATTACTCCCTTCTGGCATGGAAGCCCCATTTGTGTCATCTAAAAATCCAACTGCGGGGCACCTGGGTGGCTCAGTCAGTGGGCGTCTGCCTTCAGCTCAGTCATGATCCCAGGGATTCAGCCCCACTTTGGGCTCCCTGCTCAGCTGGAAGCCTGCTTCTCACGCTCCTACTCCCCCTGTTGTGTTCCTTCTCTTGCTGTCTCTTTCTCTCTCTCTCTGGCATATAAATAAATAAAAAATATTAAAAAAAATAAAAATCCAAGTGAGATATAATGATATTAAAATCTCAATAATTCAGGCTCAGAATTTATAAAGTCTGAATTTGAAAACTTTCCTTCAATGTGCGTTTTTAAAGATACATTCATTTCTTTCCAGTGAAAATAATAAGATGCTTCTTCTAAGTTCTTGCTTTATTAAAAAACAGTAATTTATAATAATTTTACCAATTTCATATACTTCCAAATTTTAATATTTAAACAGCTGAGCTCACCTTAAAAAAATACTATTTTTAAAAAGCTTATTCACATAGTTGCTTTTGCTAGTCTAGCGAATCCTTTTCCCACAAATATTACAGAGGTTATTACAGGGTTTTTTCTGATGGGTTACACATATCAAATTAGTGATAGTTTAATTTAGAATTCTATTTCAAATGTAGCTATGAGTGGTATCCATTTTTCATTTTCCCTAGAGTGATTGTTGATGTGTCCAAAATAAGATGTCACAGTATTTTGTGAAGTTATCACAATAAAAAGATACATTAACCTGCTTTTCAAAAGACTAAGAAGTTAAACATTCAAAAGTAGGAATATGGTTAGCAAAGTCCCTAGATCTCTTCCAAGTAGATGTTTTTCAGGAGGTAGTTGGCTGACTTACATTTTTGTTTTCTTTATTGTTTCACTTTTTTGGAGTCATTTATCAACAATCTCACTTAATTTCTGGAGGTCTCTAGAAAGATGATCTTAGTTTGTTTTCATGATGTGTAGCATGTGCAAAAAGTCATTGTTATTATGATTGAATTCTTTGAGGAGCCAGTGTCCTTTGGAAGAATGATGGATTTCTTCCAGGAAATAAAATGAGAGATGAACACACCTGCTAATGAGGGCGGTCCCGTTGTACGTGGATGGGGTTTGCTTGGTGCATCTCTCATGTTTTGTGATGGAATGATAAATGGCAGTACCTGCTTATAATGTGCTTTTCACATCAACGATTCTGCATGTGCCAAAAGGCCATGTTTCAGATTTAAGCTCTCCTTGCTGGGAGTGGGGTATACCGCTGCCAGGGACATAATAGACCTGGCTAGGAAAACCTGACAATGGTGTTGGGGTGGGAGAGAGTCCTTTTTGATTAGGTTAGCCAATGAAATAAGGAGAAAATGTTGACATTCATTGCATAAGAGTGTTCAGACATATTCAGACATAAATTAGGTAAAACTCCATGAAATTAGGCAGATTTAAACTTGATGAGATTCTGTTGATCTGCTTTACCTCTCTTTGCCTTTCTAGCCTAAATTTCACTTAAACTTTCTAAAATACAGTGCATTATTTCCTCCTGATGTACTTTTTCCTTTTTTAAAAAATATTTTATTTATTTGACAGAAAGAGACCTAGCGCGAGGGGGAACACAGCAGGAGGAGTGGGAGGAGGAGAATCAGGCTTCCTGCTGAGCAGGGAGCCATATACAGGGCTTGAACCCAGGACCCTGGGATCATAACCTGAGCCGAAGGCATATACTTAATGAATGAGCCACTCAGGTGCCCCAGTGTACTTTTTCTTTTTCTTTTTTTCTTTTTTTTTTAATATATTTTTTAAAGATTTTATTTATTTATTTGACAGAGAGAGATCACAAGTAGATGGAGAGGCAGGCAGAGAGAGAGAAAGAGAGAGAGAGAAGCAGGCTCCCCATTGAGCAGAGAGCCCGATGCGGGACTTGATCCCAGGACCCTGAGATCATGACCCGAGCCGAAGGCAGCGGCTTAACCCACTGAGCCACCCAGGCACCCCCCCAGTGTACTTTTTCTTATTAGTAACCTCGGTTGGGACCCAAAGGCAGGCAGTGTGGACTTCCATTTTTCAACATTTTTACCAGTTAATATTTGAATAAAGTCTTAGAACGTTCAGTTGCTTTTCTTAATAAGATTTTCTGGAGAAGAGACATGAATAGGAGTGATTCAAGTGATTCCTTTAGCAAGTGAAATTTTGGGAGTGTGTTTATTTCAGCTGGTTTATGGATCATGGGAAAGTCTGAACGAGAATGGGCAATTAGGATAAATAATTATAGAACACTTTTTACAGAAAAAAAAAAATCAACTTGAAGTCCTTAATAAAATGGAAGGCCAGGGCCCAGTGTTAGTTAAGAGTCCACATGTTTATAGGGATTTTCTAAATTGTTAGCACTTAAATACAGGCAGAATCCTAGATTTGGGGGAACAGTTTTGAGGAGATGTCTGGATGCAGGTAATTTTGAGCCCTCCAAGAAGAAGCTGGTGCCAGAAGGGTATTAGACACAGTCTTAGCCGTCTTGAGCTGCCATAACAGAAGACCATAGACCAGGTGGCCTGACCAAAAGACATTTATTTTCTCATGGTTCTAGAGGGTGGAAATCCAAGATCAGGCTGCCAGCATGGTCTGTTTTGGCTAAAGACCTTCATTTTGGCTTGTAAATGGCCACTCTCTTGCTACATCCTTCATGGCAGAGGGAGAGGAAGAGCTCTCTTCTCAGAAGGGCTCTACTCCCATCCTGGGAGCACCACCCTCATGATCTCATCTAACCTTAATTGCCTCCCAAAGGCTCCATCTCTAAATAAGGTCAGGGCTTTAACATAGGAATTTGGGGAGGGGGGTGTGCCTAGGTGGCTCAGTTGGTTAAGCAACTTCCTGTGGGTCAGTGTCAGTTCATGATCCTGGAGTCCTGGGATCAAGTCCTGCATTGGACTCCCTGCTCAGCAGGGAGTCTGCTTCTCCCTCTGAGCCTCCCCGCCTCATACTCTTTCTCTCTCATTCCCTCTCTGTCTCTTTCTCTCTAATAAATAAATAAGTAAAATATTTTTCAAAAAAATACATAGGAATTTGAGGGTGGGGGAACACAAACATTCAGTCCAGAACAGACATGCCAGAGATTTTTTTTGGGGGTGGGGGGATTGGGGAATGCCTATGAAGAACCAGAAATGGCCAAGAGAGAGCCGTCCAGGGCACCTGGCCAACACCCGTTCTGGCGAAGGGAAGGGAGGTCTGCCGGGAGAAGGGTCTGATGGGGAGCCCTTCAGCCTTGGCTCTCAGAGGAGCCGCACCCACACAGGAATGGCTGGCTCCAGCGCCTCTCCCTCCCTCAGTCCTGGGCAGAGCGGCCTGAGGAGGAAAGGCCACTGGGGAATGTGGGGTTCAGAACTGGGACCTCAGTGGCCTGCCTTGTGCTACCATGGGGGGCCTGCCATTGTTTCTACTTCATCAGAACTCAAATGGCCAAACCTGAATCGTACTAATAAAAGACTTTTGGTATATACAAATCAGCGGGTAAGGGAATAAATCTGAGACACGGTGGTCTCTGTGCATCCCATTGACCCAAGATGATAAAAGAATCAAATGACAGGTTAGTGAAGTCATAGTCTAGTGCCTTGTAGTAATTTTTAAGTGAAGCTTGAAAATTTTTATTATCAATTTATTTATTTTTAAAAAGATTTTATTTATTTATTTGACAGACAGAGATCACAAGTAGGCAGACAGGCAGGCAGAGAGAGAGAGGAGGAAGCAGGCCCTCCAGTGAGCAGAAAGCCCGATGCAGGGCTTGATCCCAGGACCCTGAGATCATGACACGAGCCGAAGGCAGAGGCTTAACCCACTGAGCCACCCAGGTGTGCCCCAGAAACTTGAAAGTTTTTAAACGAAACCTTAAAAACAATTCTTTGCCGATATCCCCGCTGTCTGATTTTGTGTTTATGATGTCGTAGCTTGTGGTTGCCCCCGTGCTGGCCTTTTCAAGTCCCTTTGGTGTCCTCAGCAGTCTGTCCCCGGGAGCAGGGTCCCAGCAGAGATCACAAGAAGAGATGATGCATTTGGTAGTCTCCACCCCCCGCCCCGGGAGGTCTCTTATCAAGCCTGGGAGTTGGGTGCCTTAAGTACTGAGTATTTCCAGGTGGACACTGTTTCTTGGCTGTCATTACAGAAACCTCTGCCAAAGAAGGTCTGCTGCTTTGGTGTCAAAGGAAAACCGCTCCTTATAGAAACGTGAACATTCAGAACTTCCACACCAGGTGAGCAAGGAAGGCACTGGGCTTCTTAGATTCTTCTGGAGTCCTGGGAGGGCCGTGGTTATGTCTGCTAGTATCTTCCGGCTCCTGTCTGAGGCACATTTTACGTCTGCCGTGGACCCAAGGCTGTAGCATCTCTGATACTTAAGATCCCTCTGGGGAACCCATCCAGTGGCTTTGAGGGGCTGGTAAAACAGCATGGTACCGCTCAGCCCCCGAATGGGCCTTCGCTATTTGGGGGCTGTGGGCATGCATCTCACCGTGACCTTCACCTGCTGCTGTCGGGAGGCAGCAGGCGTGGCTTCTCAGCAGGGACACCGAGGCAGAGTCTGTGTGTCACCCTGCCTTACTGTCCATACCCCAGTGCCTCTCTCTGTGCTGCCGAGAAAGCCACTTCCTCGGCCAAGTTTGTACGCTGGGGATCGAGAGGAGGAGGAAACTTGTATTTGTAAAATGACAGGAACATGCATGAATGGCGTCTAAATTTAATCTCAGAGCATGGTTTTATCACTTGCGCCAGTGTTCCTCCTCACGCACGTCTTCTGAGAGTAGAAGGGCTGTATTTTCACCCTCGGTTTGGTGGGTTACTCAGGAATAGGAATAGGTCCTCAGCCACCGTGGATTATCAGGGAAACGAAGGGCAAGCAGGAGCCACAAGGGAAAATGGGGGAGGTTCTCCTGGGTGGACAAATACCAAGAGTATCTACCAAGTGTCAGGCACTGAGCCAGGCCTTCAGTGTGCAAAGGTGGGAAAGAGGACTTCTCTGTCCCTACAGCACGCTGTCTTGAGGACAGGAGGAGCCCCAAAGGAGAAGGCAGGTGTGGAAGTCAGCTTACCACTCATTGACCTTCTCGCCTTTCCTCCTTTGCCCAAGACTGGGTCAAGAACTTCAGCTCTGTAGCCCCCTCAGTGAACTTCTAGTCGCCTCTGGCAAGCTCAAAATCGGGGGTTGTCTAGAGAACAGTTTGCGTGAGCGTCTCTGGGGAGACAGACCAGGAGTGCGGGTTCCTCCTTGCTGAGTCCCTCGGGTGCTACCGTGTCTTTGCCTTTTTGAAAACATGTGAAGGACCTTATGAAGACAGAGGAGTCCCTGGGAGCTCATAGTGACTTTCAGGTGTACTAAGGATCTTGAGGGGGATGTATGTCCTGGACATTTAAGGGTAGACGTCCTTGTGTGTGGTTTTTGGGCAGACCCTTCAGGAGGGTCCTTGTGGGAGATGGGGAGGCGGGATGGGGACAGGAGGGTGCTGACCAGGGAGGAGGGCAGGGTGAGAAGAGGGTGTCGCTGGTTCTCCCATCCCAGAGCCAGGACTGGGCCAGCAGATAGGGAGGAGTCTCAGGGCAAGGGTGGGTGTGACAGACAGAAGGACAGGAGGGACCACTTGTAGGATTACATCTGTCCAAGACATAAGCTGCTGCTTTCTCCGCATTAACATGTGTTCCTGTTCTTCCTGACCGTGGCGCAGCTGGAAGGATGGCCTTGGACTCTGTGCGCTCATCCACAGACATCGGCCTGACCTCATTGACTACTCAAAACTTAACAAGGTCATTCTGGGGGCCTGGCATGCCACATCCTCTCTGTCCCTCAGCATGTCACCCTGAAAGTGAGCACGTCAGCACTGAACTCACACAAACATGCAGCTTACCGCCAGCTGAGTCTCCCAGCTCGCCTGGCACGTGGTGCAGACGGGAAAGGCAGCCAGGAAAATACTTTAATTAATAATTAATTACTAATATTAAATAGGGTGGGACAAGACCCAAAGCCAAGTCACCCTTTTGGCCCAAATTAAGATACATTTGTCAATTTGGCTTGATTTACCCTGAAGGTTTTTATTTATGTTTCTTAGCGATTTTACATTCCCAGATTGTAAATATGAAAAGGGAAGATATATGGGCTTTTTCTGGGGGAGGGGAAAGAAAAGTTTGAGTACTCGAAGCCTTCTTTTTAAATTCTCTTTACCCTTTTCTGAAGGATTTAAATGCAGACATTTTTACTCAGAACTGATTAACTTACTTCTCACATGAGGGACATTTTACCATTATCTTGCGATTGAGAGAAGATATTAGTTGTAGTTTTATTTTTATTTTTTTTTTAAGAATTTATTTATTTATTTGACAGACAGCGATCACAAGCAGGCAGACAGGCAGGCAGAGAGAGGGAGAGGAGGAAGCAGGCTCCCCGCAGAGCAGAGAGCCCAACGCAGGACTCGATCCCAGGACCCCGAGATCATGACCCAAGCCGAAGGCAGCGGCTTAACCCACTGAGCCACCCAGGCGCCCCAGTTGTAGTTTTAGAAAAGAGCGTTTGAGGGTGCCTGATGGCCCAGTCTGAAGAGCATGTGACTTTTGATCTTGGGGTTATGAGTTCAAGCCCCAGAGAGGCAGGCAGAGAGAGAGAGAGGGAAGCAGGCTCCCTGCTGAGCAGAGAGCCCGATGTGGGACTGGATCCCAGGACCCTGAGATCATGACCTGAGTTGAAGGCAGAGACTCAGGCCACTGAGGCACCCGGGCTCCCTTAAAAACATTTTTTTTTTTTTTTAAAGAAAAGGGGTTTTGTTATTAATTTTGGTTTTGGTCTCTTTAGAAAATTTAGCGCTACATTTGAATTTTCTCTTTAAGCTTAAGCTTTAGTGTACTTAAGTTTCAAATATTCTCAGAACTCTTTCTTCAGAAAAGTAGTTTAAAAATGTAATCTGTGATGGAAGAAAGAAGTCCATGCCCCTCCTAAACCTTGTGGCAGACAGTCTGTGCTCTCAGGATTTAGGACTAAAGGCACTGCCTGCCCAGAAAACGTTGCCGCATGTGGTGGTTAGGGCCCTGGTCCTTCTGGTTGCTGGTGTGCACAGGGGGTTGCTCCCTTGAGTGGCCGTGTCATGGTGTGGAATCCGTCCCTGCATGTCGCCCTCCCCTGTGCGCTATGCATGGTCATTGCAAGAGGTCCCTTTGGCCCCCTTTTCCGTTGTTATTACTTGCTCCTTGCCTGTCTGCTGGCCGGTTTCCGGTGACTGCAGGGGAGCTCGTGGAGAATTGACTTGTAGGGAAAGGTGAATCCCACAGTTCGGAACACAAGGTTGCCAGAGATCCTCAACTTTTCAAAGCCCATATTCTCTGATTCTGGACTTACTTTAAAACGCTTCAAACACGAAGATGGTGTCTGTTTTCTCAGTGAGTCTCTGTCTCATTTGCAAAATGAAGGGATTGTTCTAGATCGAACTAGTTTCGTTAGCACGTTAGAATGATCGATTTTTATTACCTATGGTCAACAGACTTGTGGTAATTGGCTGTCAAAGATGAGCGAGAAATGATAGTAATGAGCACTAGCAGTTAATATTTACATAGCTCTCGATTAGGCTGTGTTATAAATAAATATATTGTTATATATGTATGTATGTACTCATGTGCATATGACATATGTGTATATCACACATATTAAATATGTATATTAGTACATGTTCTAATGTGTATGTTATATATACATATTATTTTGTGTATGTTACATATACATGCATATTCCTTCTGTCTTCGCGGTGCACAGTGAAATATAACGTACTGATGAAGTACGTACCGTTATCATCCCACCTTTACGGATGAACGAAGTATGGAGTTCAGCAATCTGCCCAAGGTCACATGGCCAGTAGCTGAGCCAAGAAAATATTTCACTGCCACATTTTATCTCTCTCAGTATAAATGAGATAGTGTTCACAAAGTGTCAGAATCAATCTATTTTTAAGGCTGAAATTTTTCTTATACATTTAAAACAAAAGGGAAGATTTTACTCAGCAATTTGGCTTTGTAAACACATGCATAAACTATGCAGGTAAGGCTCGCATTACGATAGGTCTTCTTTTAGGGGTTCCTGGGTGGCTCAGAGGGTAAGCCCCTGCCTTCAGCTCAGGTCATGATCTTAGGGTCCTGGGATCGAGCCCTACATTGGGTTCTCTGCTCAGCAGGGAGCCTGCTTCCTCCTCTCCATCTGCCTGCCTCTCTGCCTACTTGTGATCTCTCTTTCTCTGTTAGATAAATAAATAAAATCTTTTAAAAAAAGAAGTTTTAATGATATAGGGCTTCTTTTGTTGGAATGATTATGTGCTTTTTTATGAAACATTTTGTGAGTTGAAGTGTGCATGCACTGTGTGGGGTTCATATCATTTTTGGTGTTTCTCTAAATATTTGACCTGATTGGAAAAAGATAAGAAGGGAAATTACTTACACTGTAATGGTTATGTGCATGGAAAGATCTCCTCCTAGAAATGAGGTGTGTCAAACACATTACTCGTAACTCCTATTCGAAAGATACTTTCAAACACTGGTTGTGCGTTTTTCATGCAGGATGACCCAATAGGAAATATCAACCTGGCCATGGAAATTGCAGAGAAGCACCTGGATATTCCTAAAATGCTGGATGCTGAAGGTGAGAGGAAAATTGTGTTTTATTGACTTGCAGAAAGTCTGTGGCCTAGTCGTGCCATGGCTGTGAGTAGGGATTTATAAGACTTCGTAGCCAGATTACATCTGACGTACTTAGGAATCTGAAGACATTTCTGTCATTGGCCACAGGAGTGTGAAGAGCATTTCATTTGTATCATGTTCATGAATTCTTTTTAAAAATCATGCTCAAGGGGCACCTGGGTGGCTCAGTAGATTAAAACCTCTGCCTTTGGCTCAGGTCATGATCCCAGGGTCCTGGGATCGAGTCCCACATCGGGCTCTCTGCTCAGCAGGGAGCCTGCTTCCCCCTCTCTCTCTCTACCTGCCTCTCTGCCTACTTGTGATCTCTCTCTGTCAAATAAATAAATAAAATCTTAAAAAAAAAAAAATCCTGCTCAAAACCATGCCAGCAAAACTATAGTAAAAGAATTCGGTAAAAAAGTTCAGTTTTGGCAAAGAAACGGAATGCTTGGGTTTGTGATCTGCAAAGAAAAACTATTTTTATTTTTGTAACAACACACTGTTATTTTTCTTACCACATGGAGACGAGCTTAGCAAATAAATCTTCTTGGGAAGTGCTCAGGACTCCACAAGGGAAAACATCCTTCCTTCCAGCCAGAAGGTAGAGAATCGAAACAGAGAATACAGAGCATTCAGCCGTCCGCATACCTCTCAAACTTCCATGTTTCATTTTGGGTCTGAATTAAATTTAGTTTAGTTAGATCTGCGGGAACATCTAAGCATTTTGCTGCTGGGCATCCCTCATGCTGGGGACTGGTTTCAAATAACTTGTGTGCCCTCTGTATGAGACAGACTCGTGTGGGTCGCTCTGTGGCACACCGCTGTAGAAAGCACAGATAGGGCGCCTGGGTGGCTCAGTGGGTTAAGCCGCTGCCTTCGGCTCAGGTCATGATCTCAGAGTCCTGGGATCGAGTCCCACATCGGGCTCTCTGCTCAGCAGAGAGCCTGCTTCCCTCTCTCTCTCTCTCTGGCTGCCTCTCCGTCTACTTGTGATTTCTCTCTGTCAAATTAATAAATAAAATCTTTAAAAAAAAAAAAAAAAAAAAAAAAAAAAAAAAAAAAAAAAAAAAAAAAAAAAAGAAAGCACAGATAGTGGAGACCATCCGTTCATTTCGCTTGTTCGTGAGTCACTTACCACTCAGCAGACATAGACTGAGTGCCTGCCGCGGGCGAGACCCTCGGCTAGGTACCTTGGGAGGGAATGAGATGTACCAGGCAGGGTCCTGCCGTCAAGGAACTTAGGTTACTGCGTTTGTGGTTAATACTATGATTCCCTCACGGTCCATTTCTTCCCCTAATTGGGATTACTGGGGAAAAGCAAAGAACTTGATTATCGTCCATTGTCAGTCTTCTGTTCCTCCTTATTGCTGGTGATTGTATTATAAATTATCATAAACTCATTGGCTTGAAGACACAGGAATTTATTCTCTTATGATTCTGGAGGCTGTAAGTCTGAAACCAAGCTGTTGGCAGGGCCATGCTTCATTCAGAGCCCGTAGAGGAGGTTCCTTCCTTGTCTCTTCCAGCTTCAGAAAGCCCCATGTGTTCCTTGGCTTTGGGTGGCCTTGCTCTCCCCCTCTCTGTCTCTACCTCTCTTTCTTTTTTTCTTGTAAGGACATCAGTGATGTTAGATGAAGGATCCTTCCTCTCTCAGCAGGACCTTTTAACTTGATTCTGTCTACAAAGGCCTTCTTGCGAATGAGGTCATGGTCACCAGTACCAGGGTGGCGGTTAGGACCCCAACATATCCTTTTGAGGGATACAGTGAAGCTCATAACAGGGACCTTCAAAGTAGGATTCTGATTTTACCCATTCATTAATTTAACCATTTTAACAAACACCATTATTGGGCATTAACACTTAAATACACTCCTCCGAATTGATTGATGGTTTTCAAAAACTCTATAAAGGGAGAGAGTCAATAAAATAATGGAGGAGTTGGGGTGCCTGGGTGGCTCAGTGGGTTAAAGCCTCTGCCATCAGCTCAGGTCATGATCCCAGGGTCCTGGGATCGAGCCCCACATCGGGCTCTCTGCTCGGCAGGGAGTCTGCTTCCTCCTCTCTCTGTCTGCCTCTCTGCCTGCTTGTGATCTCTCTCTGTCAAATAAATGAATAAAATCTTTAAAGAAAAAATGGAAAAGCAGCAGAGAATAAATAGTTCCTTTTCCTTTATGTCTGTCTGTCCTCTCTAAACTAAGTTTACATTTGTGTGGCATCTCCTTTTAACTTTCCATAGAGTAAATAACTACCTAGAGTTTATCCACTCGAATTAATAGCTAGGATACTAAAGAGAGGAGAAAACAGACATTTAGTAAATTAATACCTCCCTAATACACTGCAGTTGAGGGTGAGTTCAGGGTCACCATCATTATTTCTCTGGCCTGCTGACATGCGTCTTAGTTGATTTTTTTCCTTAGCCTCTGAGTCCTGCTCTGGGCGTGTGTCCATCCTGTGACTCCTTCCAGGCTGTTGAGATGTGCTGGTACTCCTTCATTTTCTCCTCCCTTGTGCCTTTTTTGTCTAATTCCTTTTAAATGGTTCAGAAAAATGCTTACATACTATATTATTTTCTGTGTAATTTCTCACAGGAATTTTCTGGCAGTCATGAACTTGACGGACTTGGGTGTGGGGCTTACTGCGACAGGACTACCCAGCAGGTCCCCCCACGTGTGACCCTCTTTATCCTCGCTTCCCCTGCCCTTGGGACTTAATCAGCACCGCAGCGTTGTGTTAGCATGACCTTATTTCGGCCACATCGCGAGCTGGCTGCCTCCTGTCAGAACGCTTGTCCTTCTGGCGCAACCTTGCCTTCCCGCCTGCTATCATTGTGTTGGGGCCTGAACCCTCAGTGGGGATTTTTGACTGGCTCCTTGGACCACTCTCCTGTGAACTGTTACCTGTAGTAAACACTGTAGAAAGTTGTCCCCCTCTTAACCGTCTGCTGTGCTTTTAAAAGATTCTGAACGTTGTTTCTCTGTTTTCCTCCACAAACCTTTCCTTGAGGTGAGCACCAGGCTTAAGTTCCTGGGTGTGTAGGTTCTGTGTGGACTCACAGAAGGGATCTCTGTTGACCCCCTCTGTGTGTGCAGCGGGAGAAAGTCCCAGGGAATGTCCTGTCGTGTGCATCCTGTGGGCTTCCGGAGCTCTGATTCTGGCTGTGGATGTGACCTCCTTGCCCGTTTAGGGACCTTCTCCGCTACCATCTCCTTCTCTTTGGCAGTTCTCAGAAGGACACAGAGAGTAGTGACTTTGTAGGTCTGACTTCTTTGACTGGAGCCAAAGTTTTAATCGCCTGAGTGTGGGAGGGGTGCTGGGTGGGGAGATTCATTGCTTTGACTTCTCCAAGGCAGCACTTGGCCGAAGCCTGCGAGTGCTAGAACATCCGGGCAGTTAACCTTCTTTTCTCCACACAGATTTAGTATATACTGCCAGACCTGATGAGAGAGCCATAATGACTTATGTTTCCTGTTACTATCATGCTTTTGCTGGTGCACAGAAGGTGAGGATGTAAAACATGAATCACCACTCACCCTTCACCTTCTGTGTCTTAATTTTTTTTTTCCAATTGTTTTTCTCTTTCCCCCTCTCCTCTGAGTAAGGAGACCTGTCTGGTTCTGAGGAGGCAGTCATTTGTCTTTTTTAGTCTAGTTTTCTTTGAATCTTACTTTCTGTCCATGCAGTAGTATGCCGTTCATGTTTGTTTTCCAGAAGATTCCATGCCATGACACAACCCCTACATCCTTTCTGGGCATGCCCTCTGAAAACCCGATGGCTAGGTTTTGCCCTTAGGGAAGTACAAGGTCTCTTTTTAACTGTGTTTTATCCAGTGACCGAACCGAGTTTAAAGTTAAAAAGCAATTCAGCAAACAGTGTTGTCGCCAAGGTGGAAGGAGAAAGGTTGCGTGTTCACACGGTCCTGTTTTCTCTTCCTGTTGGTGGTTTCGGCAGCTACTACAGACCGTAGCAAGAGTCACAATAAGTACAAGCCGTGTCTGTCCTTCTCTTTAGAGGTTTTGTTACCTTGGTGATTTCTGTAAATGGCAAGGTAAGTAGGCACAGAATGGGTTAAAAAGCACGTCCTCTCCAGTGACTCTTGTCCCCCACCCCCACCCTGCCCCAGGAGCCAAGCCAGGGAGCAGACAGTTAGGAAGGTGGGGTGGGGAAGGGGCAGCAGAGAGGGGGCCCTGGGGCTCTGCCAGCGTTCCCAGCATCTTGCAAGGTGACATGGGTGGCCCAGAGCTCCGGTGGCAGGTGGCCTGATGTAGTCAACAGACGAGTGGACGTGGGCCTCACGAGTCATTAGGACGTGATAACGAGCATGCAGATACATAGCATGCAGTCCCCGTATTCGTGCCTTGACCGCACTTTTAGAAGCTCATCATGGGGTGAGGGATGCAGAAAGCCCTCAGACCAATTATTTAAAAAAAAAAAAAAACAGAAACCAAACCAGAGAACCTGCTGGCTCAAGTCATTCAAGCCCTTGTGTTCACAAACCGCGCCTGGGCCCGAGAGCCCTCCCGAGCTTTAGGACCGGGGGCCCCAGACACACCCAGCAAACGGATCGGTGGAGAGCGGTCTGTTCTTCCCTCTGTTCCCCCTGGTTTCTGCTCTTCATCTGTATGTGTGTTTGTTTTCTGTGTTATTTCTTCCCTCCCTTCAGACATTGTGAACACTCCCAAACCCGATGAAAGAGCTATCATGACTTACGTTTCCTGCTTCTACCACGCGTTTGCGGGCGCGGAGCAGGTACTCAGCCCGTGCCGCCCGGGGCACCGGTTTTAGCTGTGTGTGCGTGTGTGTGCGTGTGCGTTTCTGGGTGTGTGTCCGTGCGCTTCACATCTTACCTCGGAATCTTCCTGAGTGTGTTGTGATGACCTAATACGCCCAGTTCCAAACTGTGACTCCTTCGTGTTTCTTAACAACTTTAACTTTAGACAGTTCCTGAAGTGTTGTTGTTGTTGCTGTTTAAATCCTTCCTTCCTTCTAAGATACTGCTTTGATTTCATTAGTTAATTGTGGGAAGCACTGGTGCTTTAGGAAAAAAATGCCTGGAAAATGGCACCACGGTCATTGAACAGTGACAGGGAGGTTGGGCAAGGACAGATGAGCGCCTTCTCAGGGCCCCTTGTTCTACTCTGCCTAGAAACTGCCTTCACCGTTCAGTGATTTGTTCTAACATCTTTCAAAACGAATTAATGATGTTAAAACCTCAGAAAAATTCACATTTCTTAAGACACACATTGTGGGCAAATGGCCCTCAGCTTTCTCCTTACTCAACTGTCTCTTGCCCCTTCACATAATCTACTTGGAGAAAACAGATGGACTGGCAGGGGTGGGGGGAAGACACAGGATGTGTCATTTTTGTGATTTCTCTATGCCTGTCACCAGCAAATGACACTAACTGCAATTGGGGCTTTAGAGGACAGGCTTTGAGACGGGCTGGGGGCCAGGAGGAGCTGTTTGCTCTTCTTAATTCATCATGGGGTCGTGGTTCAGGGCACTTTGCCACTTCTGGCCCAAGTTCCCCTCCACGAAATGACGACCGAGAATTCTATATACCTCTGTGACTTCTCATGGAGGTCACACAAATCTTAAAGCAAGTTTAGCTCTGTGGAAGGATCCCTTCTAGCAAGTTCTGTGTATTCATTTCAAGACAAGAGGGCTTCAGCGAACTCGGTGCAGTGACAAGATATATTCAGGACCCAGTTTTTTGGTTCGTTTGTTTTTGGTTTTGGTTTTTTTTTTTTTTTGCTTTGATTTCCAAAGTTCTCTAGAGAGTTCTGACCCCATAGTCACGAGGTCAGTAGAATGCTCAGGTGGACATTCAGGGACGGGGGACTTTGGCTTCCTTGACCTGTTTATTTCTGTCACTAACTTGCTTGATGTTTTACGAAGCTTGTGTTTTAGACTAATGGTATCTCCCCATTATTCCCCACAGTACATTCAGCCTGCCGTGTAAGTCTGTGTAAAAAAGGTGTGAAATGACTCCTAGTGTTCAACAGCCATACCCTCAGTCTTCCTCCACCCTAACCTTGAATCAGCACGCCATCTCCTCGTCTCCTCTCCTGCCCCACCACGTTCCATTTTGTGCATGCGCGTCCCTGTCCACAGAGCTGTCCTGTTCACCTATTGTGTTTTACAGGCTGAGACAGCGGCTAACAGGATATGTAAGGTTCTTGCTGTGAATCAAGAGAATGAGAGGCTGATGGAAGAATATGAGAGGCTAGCGAGTGAGGTAAAGGAAGTGGGTGCCCGGCAGTCCTGTCCATTCCCACCCAGAGGGAGAGGCACGGAGGGGGACACACTGGCTGTCAGTGTTTTCTTTCTTTGCATTTTTCATCTCGGACAGAATCAAAGTGGGAAAACACAGTTGATCTCAGAGGTTGCCTGTCTCGTAGCGACATACTGATTGGCACAAAAGTCATCGTGATGGGCTCCCCAACCGCCCCAAAGCGTAGAGGTAGTTTGCATGTTTGCAGACGTGGGATGTGATTCCGCACTCAGCTCTGCACCTCCAGGGTCAGGCGCCCCCAGGGGACACCGCATTACTTTTTTTTTTTTTCTTCTGCTTCATTGGTTACTGACCTCACCTCGCGTGTGCCCTCCATTCCTCAGAAGCCCTGCTCCATGCTGCAGCTAAGCATCCTGGGAACTGGTCCAGCCCATTGGGAGACACGACTCAGTCTTGAGTGCGTGTCTTATGAATGTCTAGAGGGAAATGTGGGGAAGACAGAGCTCCCTGTCCAACGCGTTTGAGCACAAATATCCATGATGCCTTCCGCAGCTCTTCAGCCAGATTCTTGGTTAAAAGAGCGCTTTTCACGTTGCTCTTCTTTTTGTTCTGATTAGAGCCTAAAAAGCAACCAAGCAGTCTCGTCACTGCTGCTGCGTTGCTTCCCCAGTACAAGGGCTGGGCTGAGTGAAGGGCACAGCCACACCCTCTCTGGGCTGAATTCCGTTTTAGTGACACATGTCAGTGACCAAATGGTCTTTGCTCTGACTCGATTCAGCTGGTATTTGGTCTGTCCTGGGAAAAGCGTCAGGATACTTGGAATAAATCTTCCAAAGGACTGGTTATTAGTAATCCAATCTGATGATATTGAGTTTATGTTTTCATACCCCTGCTGTGGGAAAATTCAATTTGGCAGCATAGTTTAACCCAGGGACCAACATCAGGATAGAAGCACAACCAGGACCAAAGGACAGACACCTAGTACTTCTGTCCTTCCTTTTCTTCCCTGGTCCTTCATTTATCCTCCTCAAACCCTTCGACTCTGGGCGTATCACCATTTTAGTGAATTTTTATTCTTAAGTGCTCTAATTTTCCAAGTAATCATGAGTGTCCATTTTTAGTGGCTTTTCAACGTGACCGTGATTTGAGACAAGGGAGCATATATACTACATTTTTAGGAATTCACTACTGTTTTCAATTCTGTCACGTGGATTTCCTCAAAAGCTAGATGATAAATTCAAATATACTTTGGCATTGAGTCAGTCCCAGATTTGCAATACAGCTTCCCGGTCAGTAGACTCATGAGATTTGAGCTTATTTGAAATATAATTACATTTTCAGTTAAACCCGATTCTTTGCTGAGTTTCCATCTCATGTCAGGTTTTTGTTTTTCATCTGAAAGCTCCATCCGGCATTTGTTTGCTAATGTCTGGTCCCCGAGTTTCCTGTAACTGTCACATTCTTGTGGAACATGACTCGTGCTGCCTTTCAGTTTTCGACCTGTGTGTGGGACCGTGGGGGTGCTCACCAGTGGCCGTGGGGTGGGGTCCAGGGGACACGGAAATTTTCATTCATGCCCCAGCACATGTGCATAGAGATGCCTTTTTATCCTCTTCCCTCAGTCCAGAGTATTCTATTCATACTCTGTCATCTTAGGAATGTTAGGTGGCATCCATTCCAACTGTCGGGTGCTTCTGTTTTTCACCTGGGGGTGGGGGGACGGGTTGCTGGCCTCTTCAGCGGCATTTATGTCTTTTGGGGGCAGCTGTTGGAGTGGATCCGCCGCACGATCCCCTGGCTGGAGAACCGGACCCCGGAGAAGACCATGCAGGCCATGCAGAAGAAGCTGGAGGACTTCCGGGACTATCGGCGCAAGCACAAGCCGCCCAAGGTGCAGGAGAAGTGCCAGCTGGAGATCAACTTCAACACGCTGCAGACCAAGCTGCGGATCAGCAACCGGCCCGCCTTCATGCCCTCCGAGGGCAAGATGGTGTCGGTGAGTGCCCGCCCCCAGGCCCGACGGTTCCCAAATCCTCTTCCCTGACGGGCCGCCCAGAAGGCCACACTGACTTCTCCAGCTCCTTCCAGTGCATGGATAGGATGAGGGCCCCGTTAGCACATCAGCTGGGATGTTTTCTCCCCACCAGCTGCTCCTGGTGTGGTGCCCTGCCGAGAGTGGCCCTTACCGCCTCCTCTGCCCTCCCACAACTGTCATCATGTGCCCTCTCTTACCAGTCACCTGTGCAGGGCCTGGTGTGACAGGGGTCTCCCTCCCCACAGGGCAGGCTCCCCTTCTCTCCAGGCTCACTTGCGCAAACCTTGCCACCTTGTCTGCCTGCTTGCAGCGTGTGGTCCTGGCCCTCGGCTGCCCTCCGCAGCAGAACATCCAGAAGGAGTCCCGGTGGCAGCCCTTGCCAGCTGCTCACTGCTCCTTTATTCCTTGTACTCTTCACCCTGCGGCCTGGCTTGTCCCCTCTGGAGACCGTTCCTGTTGGGCTCTGGGGGAGGGGTGTGTGTGTGGTGGCATTTTGGCTGTCACTTTCATTTCCATATTCTCTGCTGCTTGAACCCCGTTAACGATGCTGTTTGCTAGAAACTCTTTCTACTCTCGACCATGCCGTTTTCTTGCGACCCCACGGACTCCTTCCCTCTGCTGCCCACCCCCACCCCAGTGCGTTGGAGGACCTCTCCCAAGTGTGGTGCCGACCCTCTTCTGCACCCCGTACTCCCAGGGGATCTCCCCCAGGCCAGTGCCTCCCCAGCCCTGCGTCTCCAGCTCCGACTTCTGCCCGAGTCCCAGGTTCGCGTAGCCTCAGGGACGTCTCGGAGCCTTTCAGACCCTACCTGTCCCTGAGCCCCGCTGTGGCATGCTTGTCTTAGCAAATGGCATTGCCACGCCCAAGTTACGGACGCCCCAAGCCCAGGTAGTATCCACATTCTTCCTTTCCATCACCTTCTTGCCTGCGGTGCCTCAGCGGTCCTGGTGGCTCTGCATCCAGCTTCTGTCTTCACTCTGAGCCCTGCTGTCTACCTGCACGCGTCACTGTCTGCTGAGTCACCCCCTCTCTCTCCCTCCCTCCCTCTCTCCCTCTTCCCTTGGGCCCCACCATGTCCCCCTCCCTGGTCCCTAAAGTTCCCTCTCTCCACAGCAGTAGCTGGGCTCTTTTTTTTTTTTTTTTTAAGATTTTATTTATTTATTTGACAGACAGAGAGCTCAAGTAGACAGAGAGGCAGGCAGAGAGAGAGGAGGAAGCAGGCTCCCTGCTGAGCAGAGAGCCCGACGTGGGGCTTGATCCCAGGACCCTGGGATCATGACCTGAGCCGAAGGCAGAGGCTTTAACCCACTGAGCCACCCAGGCGCCCCAAGCTGGGCTCTTTTTAAAACAAAAACCACAGTGTGTCTCCCCTTCTCAAAACCCTCTCATGACTTTCCAGAGTATTTAGACTAAGATCCAGATTCATGAACCCGGCCTAGAGGATCCCGTGTGATCTGACCCCCTCCGTCCCCTGCAGATGGTCTCTGCTGCTGCGTCCTCACCCCCACGTGGCCTCACCTGCCTGGGGTCCTGCTCCCCACCCACGGGGCCAGCCCCCCTCAGGCCTTAGCGCTCACTCCTGCCTCCTCATGTAACTGGGTTTTTGTGTCACTGAGGTAACTTGGCTCAGATACGTCTTCTCCAAGTGACCTACCTGAAGGAACCCCCCCGCAGGGCTCCTAGCCTCACCTGACCCTGTTTTGTCTTTACCTCACAGCCAACCACTGTCTGTGGTGACCTTGTTTCATTACAGTTGACCCTCAAACAACACGAATTTGACCTGCACAGGTCCACTTACATGTGGACTTTCTTCAGTAAATACAGGACAGTGCTATAAGCGTATTTTCCTTTTGATTTTTTTGATCGCATTTTGTTTAGAATAAGAATACGGTATATAACACATAGGACATACAGCATATGTGTTAGTTAACTGTCTACATTACCGGTGAGGCCTCTGGTCAACAGTGGGCTGTTAGTAGTTAAGTTTTGGGGGAGTCAAAGTTTGTACACTGACTTTGATCTGTGTGGGAGGTTGGCGCTCCTAACCCCTGTGTTATTCAAGGTCAACTGTCCTTGTTTCTTTTCTCCCCCCCCATTCGTGCAAGCTCTCAGGGGCAGGGAATCTTAAAGGTATCATCTATTCTTCTATAAAAGTCTCTTGCTGTCATCCAGGAATTGGTTGTTGATGGCAGGCTGGTTGGATGGTTGATTTGAATTGAGTCACTTAGAGGTGTCATCTTTTGCAAGCCAGAAAATTAAAGCCTCTAAGCCTTTGTGCACATCTGGAGAAGTATCAGGCATTTATTGACTGATGAGAAAAACCATATTAGTTTTAAAAAGGCCCTGGCAATAAGTAAGACCTTTCTTTTCTTTTTTAAAGAAATGTATTAGGGTATATGGAGAGCAGATTTAATATTATTTTTTCCTGTTTTTCTTTTTTTTAAATTATGTTATGTTAGTCACCATACAGTACATTGTTAGCTTTTGATGGAGTGCTCCATGATTCATTGTTTGCATAGAACACCCAGTGCTCCATGCAAATGTGCCTCCTTAATACCCATCGCTGGGCTACCCTGTCCCCCCATCCCCCTCCCCTCTGAAACCCTCAGATTGTTTCCCACATTTCCATAGTCTCTCATGGTTTGTCTCCCCCTCTGATTTCTTCCCATTCAGTTTTCCCTTCCTTCCCCTAATGTCCTCCCTGCTAAGTAAGACCTTCCAGAGCCAAAACAGTGGAGTGGTTATTTGGGGGCAGGGTGAGGGGAAAGCAAGGAGATGAAAACACAAAAGAAAACCTGTCAGACTCCTGGCAAAGGGGATTTTTAGAAAAGCAGGAGGCCGGAGGTAACAAACCTGCGTTTGCGTGTGCTTGAACGCCCCCAGGACATTGCCGGTGCCTGGCAGAGGCTGGAGCAGGCGGAGAAGGGCTACGAGGAGTGGCTGCTGAATGAGATTCGGAGGCTGGAGCGTGTGGAGCACCTGGCGGAGAAGTTCAGGCAGAAGGCGTCCACGCATGAAACGTGGGCTTACGGCAAGTGTGCTGGCCTGGGGTTGGGTTCCAGGAACATCAGGGCTGAGCCGTGGACAGAGCCACAGTGTGCGGCCTCCACACACCCCGTCAGTGAACCTGTGGGCACAGGTGTCCCCGCCCCTCTCCGCGCTGCAGTCCCAGTCCTAAATGTCTTCAGGAGGTGGGTGGGGAGACTTCTTTTCCAGTGGAGCAGATAATGTGCTTTTTCACAAAACGGCACCCGAAACGCATTCTTCCCACACTTACTTACATAAGTCCTGGCCTCCCCCTGTCTTTCCCCACTCTTGTTCCCTTCGATCCACAAGTATCTGTTTATTCCCTGTCGGTCAGACAGCCCAGACCCAGAGGCTAGGTTCTGCCACTAGAATGTTTAATGTTAAACGCCACGAAGCAACAGAATTTCCCATGTAGAAAATCTGCTTGGAAGGAGGAATGCAAGGGATCGTTTTCTACAGTCTTAGCCGCCTTATTTCACTCAGGTTTATCTCTTTCTCTCAGATATGCAAACATATCTCTTTCCAAAGCTGTGATACTATGATCCTGTATCTATATTTTTATTTTTTATTTTTTGCCCGCCTGCTCTTTGCTGAGGTAGAGGAACATAACATTCTCCCCACCACATCATCTGTTTTGAGGAAGGTCAGGGAGGTTCCCCTCATCCTTTGGTTCCTTTTTGCTTTGGTGGTGTTTGATCGTCGATATTGTCCAGTGAGAGGGCAAGAGGCACGGGTCTGCAGCCACGCAGGTCGGAGGCCCAGCTCTGACACTTCCCAGCTAAGAATTTTGCATGAGCTCCTCATGTGTCAGTGCCCCAGTGTCCTCTTCAAAGGGGGACACCAGGAACACCTCTCACATAGGCTTTGCATGAGGATGTAATGAGTTCACAGTATAAAGCTCTTAAATCCATATCTGGCACACAGGAAGTGCTCTGTGTTGTTGTTAAATGTACGAACACTTGCTTTCCATTTACAGCTTCATAAAATTAAATTCTGAAAGGTCATCAACCAGGAAGAAATGTGAGTCCATTTATAATCACAGCAGTTGCTTGATTCAGAAATATTTGTGGGGAAATAGGTGGAGGTTCAGAGAGAGAAACTTCTAGTATGGTCAGGAAAGAAACCACAGGCTATATTTAACCACAGAAAATACTTTCCAGAAAAAAGATATTTGGGGTCAAGGTTGAACTGAGGGCAGCCTAGGAGAGTCCAAGTGTCTTGTCTAACTATCCCAGGTAATTCTTGTGAACTAATAATTACTAACTTAACTAAGCATCACACTGGAAAATCAGGTACTTATTACTTGGGATTATGAGGAGTGCAAATCTGTTATTTAGCCTGGACTCAATGTACTTCTCCCCTCCCCCCGGCCATGTGTAGACACGAGCTTTTAGAACACAGAGGGACTTGGGCAATGTTAGCATAGTTAGAGCCTGGAAACCCATGACACCTGTGCCACTGTGTCTTTTCCCCTTCTCTTGGTTCTTGGGAATCAGAAGCATCAGCAAGAACTTTGCAGGTGCCAGGAAGCTGATGTGGGACATCAGAATATTCATACTCCCTTCTGCAACCCTTGCAGGCAAAGAGCAGATCTTGCTGCAGAAGGACTACGAGTCGGCGTCTCTCACCGAGGTCCGGGCCCTGCTGCGGAAACATGAGGCCTTTGAGAGCGACCTGGCCGCCCACCAGGACCGGGTGGAGCAGATAGCAGCCATCGCGCAGGAGCTCAAGTAGGTGCTGTCTGCCGTCCACAGGCGCTGCTGCTCCCATGTGGCTGCCTGGCTCTACCCGCCAAGCCCCCGGACCATGGATACAGTGCAAGGATTCCCCTGGAGAGCTTCCTCAGAGCATTTCTAGGCAGGGCAAGGCTGGCCTGTACTCAGTTTAGGAAGAACCAAGCTGGAGGCCTCTGTATTTCCAAGCAGCTCAACAGACAGACGTCAGCTTTGCTTCTCTGGATGGGCTAGAATTCCCGGGCCCTCCCATCCACCAGCACGCCCCAGCCCCACCCCAGGCAGCTTGGTTCCAAGAGGGTTAGAAATGAGCATGGAGGGCTGGGGTCCAGCTTGGAAAGGCTGCCTCTCCCAGGTCGGGGTACAGAACATCCGCACACCAAACAGAAATGCCTGCCTTACCTCCCAGGAGGGCATACCACAGCCCTGCTTTTTCTGTGTCATCTTATATGCTCAGTTTCTTTTGCATGCTCTCTGTTTTATGGGAGGGAACAGCATGGATAGAGTCCAGGCTGGTGTAAGCCCCAGGGGGCGTTCTCAGGGCCCACTTGTCGCAGGTACACCCTCTGGCTCTGGCCCACATCCGGGGAGACACCTCCCTGCAGTTTCTCAAAGCCTTTTTTCAAGACCCTTGCCCCCTTTGGATAAGTACCGATTTCATTCCCAACTCCCTTCCCCATCATTGTAATCACAGATATACCTGCAGAAGTTTCGGAGCCTGAAATCACATAAGGATAACTGTCCCAGAATAATTTTTAGAAACACAAACATTTACTTTCCTATGTTAGATTTTCAGACTTCCATGTTGCTCACTTTTGGGTAGAGCAAACTCATGGACTAACAGATACGGCCTCTTTTAAGACTATCCTATTCTTTTTTTAGCCTTGGTAAATATTAGCCTTGGTAAATAAACCCTTAATCATTTGTGAACTTCATAATCCAATTTGTACCCCAGATTTGTGGTCTTTACAAGAGCATGCTACTTGAATGTTGGGGGTGTGACTGCTTGTTAGCAGCTGCAATTAAAGTAAGGGATAAACTAAACTCAAGTTATTTAATGCTCTATAACCAGTGAATAGTTCGGAATGGCTTTAAGTGTTGTCCGTAAAATTTAAGGAGTAGTTTTGTGGTATCTTCCTGGAATATCCGGTGTCCGTTCTTCACACCACCCAAAGAGCCACCACATACAAAACTTAAATCTGTGTTCATCTCAATGTATTCCTTCCTTGTTTTTTTACAAAATAATAAAAAAATAAATCACAGTGCTTGTGCGGCTTGCCAAGTGCGGAAAACCCAGTATGCCCAGTTCCACAAACGTTCACTCCTTGAGAGCAGCTATTTTTAGAACTCTCTGTGTAAACTTTGTATGAATTAGAGAAATGAGAAATGGATGTACCCCTAAAGGCAATGATGGAGAAGGGAGGGTTGTGGTCTCCATTGTGGGTCCATAGAAGGACCCCAGGTGGTGGCTTTTATTCTTTTTTTTTTTTTTTTTTTAAAGATTTTATGTATTTATTTGACAGAGAGAGATCACAAGTAGGCAGAGAGGCAGGCAGAGAGAAAGGGGGAAGCAGGCTCCCCACTGAGCAGAGAGCCTGATGGGCTAGATCCCAGGACCCTGGGATCATGACCTGAGCCAAAGGCGGAGAGAGGCTTAACCCACTGAGCCACCCAGGCACCCATTTTTTTTTTTTTTTAAGATTTTATTGGTGGTTTTTAATTCTTGAAGTCTTTATTCTCCATGATATTTGCATTTTGAAGAGCCATAGCCTTTTTACTTTGTATTCAATGCTGCTTGAGTTGTTGGTATGTTTTGTTTCAGGGGGTGGGGGGGTGTTATACCAAGGAGCTTAAGAGGCTAACAGCGGCTCAGTCACATGAAGGGTTCTGTGCACATGGAAAGCTGCTTGTAACCTGGACAGGCTTTACCCTCTGCACAAACCCTCAGCTCATGACCACAGAGTGCGTCCTTTGTTCAGTAGCAGAAGCAATAACATTTAGGACCTGAGAAGTTAGTATTATTTAAGAGGAAAAGAAAAGCACCTGGTAAACAACCATTGCCTTAATTCAAAGTCAGTGGAAGAAGTAAATGAGCATCAGCCTCAGGGGAATGGATTTGGTAGGATGGGTGGGAGGGAGTTTCCTTAAATTTGCCTTGTCTCTGGACTGTGTGTGAAGTCTCTCTTGAAGGTGTCTTTAAAGGTCTGTGAGCCTCTCGCTTTCGTCTTAACTTTTTGTCCCCAGAGATGAGAAGTGAACCTTCTAGCTGGGAATTTGTTTGAATGCCAAGTTCACCTTACAAAGATCCCATTAGGATGCATAGACCGGACTTGAGGGGAAAGAGGGTTTGCTTCGTAAGACATCGTGTTGTTCTTGGCGTCACACCAGTGGCATTAGACAAGTCAGAAGTTCTGTCCAGAAGAGGAAGGGCTCTGGTCTGCTAGTTTTTCAAGATCCCTGCAGAGCTAGATGCCGCCACAGTGTCCCTTCTGGACCTGGCTCTCCACCCCAGCCCTGAAGCCCAGTGCCCTTTGAGGGGAGCCAAGGACACGATGGGGTGCAAGCTGATACCTCCCTCCCCCTTGACTCACTTTGCTGTTCCAGTAGCTGTGGCTTTGGGCGGCCCACAGGCCTGTCCTCCAGGTCAGATGGTTGGCTTTGTTTACAGGTACACTGACACTTAAAAATAATACTCTTGGGGGGCGCCTGGGTGGCTCAGTGGATTAAGCCGCTGCCTTCGGCTCGGGTCATGATCTCAGTGTCCTGGGATCGAGCCCCGCATTGGGCCCTCTGCTCAGCAGGGAGCCTGCTTCCCCCTCTGTCTGCCTGCCTCTCTGCCTACTTGTGATCTCTCTCTCTGTCAAATAAAATAAACTAAAAAAAAAAAAAAATTTTTTTTTAAATAATAATACTCTTGGGCCGGGCCATAATGAAATCAGCTTGGGGCACAGAGAAGACAGGATTTTTGACTGTATAGAAAACTGTTGGACCAGCAAGAGTTTTATTCATTCTTCCTGGAATCTGTCAAAGATCAATGATCATGTTTGCAATGGTGACAGTTAACAAAACCCTGAAATATTCTGCCACTTTTTCCTCAGATCTTAAAAACGAAAAAGTCTGTTTGAGCCCATGTCCATTTTCCTCATAACATCAGGGCAAGTTCATCTTTGTTTTCACTCCCCGCAGCGAACTAGACTATCATGACGCCGTGAACGTCAACGATCGGTGCCAGAAGATCTGTGACCAGTGGGACAGACTGGGAACGCTTACTCAGAAGAGGAGGGAGGCCCTGGAGGTGAAGCCTGGTGACCTGACTTCCCGTCAGCCACCTGTTGACATGAGATCTTTTCACAGAGGCTCTTGAATTAGAGTCCCTGTTATTAATTTTCCCTGCTTTTCTGTGGCATGTTGTGTCTAAAGCAAAACAGGTTATCTCGTGAGAGGAGCCACCACAGAGAATATGAAAAATAAGAGAAAGTGGGAGATGTGAAGTGGGTAGCTTTGTCCCATAATTTATCCACAGAGCAGGGAAGCATACTTTTTTTTCTTCAGTGAAGCGTACTTTTGAATTAAAAAAAAAAAAGAGGAATCCAGAGGTAGTAAGATTATGGTACAAACCCATTTTGTATCAGGTGGTGATTACAGGGCTCGAAACCATGTGCTTCCACATGCCCAGAGAGGCTGGGAGGATCTCTGTGTTAGATCCTGAAGTAGGATTTGAGAACGTTAAGCTGTAGTTCCTTTGTTTTCACTTAGGTCGGTGACTTCTGGGAAAGGTGTGAGGTGTGTGTTACCCAGAAGAGGAGGACAGTGTGTTGAGTGTTGTTACCTAGCATGTTTGGGGAATCAGAGCTGACCTTAAGGGTCCTATGTCAGTCGGAAGCCAGTGACTATATCCCCACTATGGAGTCTCAGTTTTCAGAAAAGTAGCACAGAGCAGAGTACTCTCCTTTGAAAACAAGCCTATTCTGGATGTTATTAATTTTTTTTTTTTTTAATTCAGAATCCACTTCAGGGACCTGTAGGGCTCAGCCTAATCACGGAACACTGGCTAATCTTTTGTATACACATGCTGATGATGAGTGCATTGTGATTAACAAAATGTTAGATAACAGTTGTTTGTTGTGGAACCCGTGTTGCCATCTTTGGAGAGAACTTTTTGTATTTATCCGTGATAATGCTTCTCTGTTTAACTTCTCTCCAGAGAACTGAGAAATTGCTAGAAACCATTGATCAGCTTCACCTGGAGTTTGCCAAGCGAGCGGCTCCTTTCAACAATTGGATGGAGGGCGCCATGGAGGACCTGCAGGACATGTTCATTGTCCACAGCATTGAGGAAATCCAGGTACCTGAAGCCCCAGCCCCATGCCCGTACTGCGCTTGAGAGGAAGTGTCATTTTAAAAACGTGGAATTCTTTTGTTTTGCTTCTTACTAAGAAAAATGTAGCTAGGCAGCTCAAATAACCCTTGGACCCTTAGCTTAAAAATGTATGTACGAGGCTTGGCGGTGATGGAAAAATTAACATCATCTGACAATGGTGAAGACATCTAAAAGTGTCTGTTCTTTAAAAAATTCTGTGGAGTCCTTGAGCAACATTGACATTTATGCCCTTGGATGGTATTTGTAGAAAGGTGTGAGTTTATTGGCTGTTGAGATAAGGACCTTGCAAATACTTGCATATTACTGTTTGTTGAGATCTATATAGTTTTGCTGGGTCAAAAACATAAGAAACCACAAAGCAGCACCTCCTATTTCCCGTAACACCAGAATGCTCTGCTTCTGATTTCTTCCAGAACTTCAAAGTGGTGAGTAAGACTTCTGTAAGGAGTCACGTTAGGGAGGAGAGTTCCTCTCAAAGAGCCAGCACCTAGTCTACTGAGAGGCCAGTGTACAATGAATTTGATGTACAGTGGAATATTCAGGGAAAATACTTCTAAATTCTTCTTTCTGTAAAATAGGTAAATCATCAGAAAGAATCCAAATATGAAGGAAGGCTGAAGGTTGGAATTTGAACCCACACCTCCCTGCCAAGGAACATTCTGGAAGGGTTTACACCTGGGTGTAGGGGGAAAGAAATTACTTTGTTGAACGTTGCATGTTTTTGTGTGTGCGTTCTTAAGCAGAGGTTAGCAACCTAAAATCATTTATTTTTTGGAATGAGTGAGACTTCTAAGTTTGCTGTGGAAGCCATACCTAATGCATGATATAGTTTCTTCCTTGGGTGTAAGGTCAGTCTCTCTATAGCAGCCAATCTCTTGCAGTGACTATAGTGACTGTTAGCTAGGCACTGGAAAGTAGTTTGCCAGGCATCTACATAGACCAGAACCAAGGGGCTCCTGTCTTACACATTAGGGCCAAAGGATAGGTTTGATAAGTGGAGGTTTTTAAAGCCTTAGGGGGAAAGAGTTGGTTTTCATGGCCTTCTCCTTTTGAGAAGTAGGGATGTATTTCCTGGTGGTCTTTAAGTATAAAGGCAGGAAACGGTAGTTTCTTTTGTTGGACTACAAAGGTAAGAGGTTAGAAAGGGCAGCTGAGTTCTGTTTGTCAGTGGAGAGTAAAACACAGACAGTAGTTGGGGATCAAAAATTATGAAAGCAAACTTTTTTTTTTTAAAAAAAGGAAACAGTTACTTTTTTTTTTTTTTTTGAAGACTTTGGATTCATAGCCATTAATTAGTCATCGTGGTTATCTTTTTTTCCATTTCCAAGGAACCTGACTTTTGTGCCCCAAACCACTTTCTGAAAACATCCAGAATTTGTTTTCCCCGCACAGATTCCTGCCCTTATAGAAGGCATACACACATGTGCAGAAGGGAACACCAAAACCTGTAGCATCCACACGACAGTAAAGTTCCCCCCACTTCTGTCTCTGGGTTAGAGTCTGATCACTGCTCACGAGCAGTTCAAGGCCACGCTGCCGGAGGCGGACGGCGAGCGGCAGTCCATCATGGCCATCCAGAACGAGGTGGAAAAGGTGATCCAGAGCTACAACATCAGAATCAGCTCCAGCAACCCCTACAGCACTGTCACCATGGACGAGCTCCGGGCCAAGTGGGACAAGGTGGGTGACCGAGGCGGGTGTTCCGGAGCCAAGGCTGAGGGCGGGCATAAATACTTGGGGGAACGAGAGTGACTGAGCTGAACGACGATCAGGGTTTCCCCGGCTTTCACAGCGTTGGAACCAGGCACACCTCTCATGGATCAGATAGAAGGGAGCTCTGAGGTGTGGTACAACACGAGAGACTTTCATGGGCCGAGGGGAGCGGGAGCAAGGAAGTCAGACTAGGCAAACAAATCTGGTTGGTTATTGCGAGGTTGCTTTCCTTCAGGGGGTAGCAGGCATCTGTCTGGCAGATTATCTCAATGTGCTCATTGGGCCACTGACTGTTGATTCTGCTCCTGGGCAAACAGGAGCTGGAACTGAGTCTCGGATAGGTGTCATGGGACTTAACCTGAGCGACTCCATTGCGAGAGTGTTGTCTTGTTTTTAACAGATGAAATATGTTAGACTCTTAAGTGCCACTAGGCAGCCTCTGATCTGTAAGGAGAGAAAGTAGACGGACATTTGGGTGGCTCGGACGGTTAAGCAGCTGCCTTTGGCTCAGGTCATGATCTCAGGGTCCAGGGATCGAGTCCGACATCGGGCTTCTTGCTAAGCAGAGAGCCTGCTTCTCCCTCTATTTGCCCCTCTCCTCTTTCCCTCTCTCTCTGACAAGTAAATACAATCTTAAAAAAAAAAAAAAGTAGAAATATTTTTCCTTAAGGAAGATCTTATAAAATGTTGGCAAAATCAGTATAGGTTATGAGACTAATACCATAAGGGAAACTATTTTTAAAACCCCTACTGAAAATTTGGTGCACTCAAGACTGTCTATAGTACGTACTCCATTAAACAATTTTTAGAATATGGGATAAGACACTTTCCAAATGTATGTTAATTTTAAATGCAGAAAAATTGCCTGGAAAACGGGGGAACTCAAGGACTCCTGCTGACGTGCTGCGTTTTAGATTTTGGGAAACTGTCCACAGATTTAATTATAGTCCACATGGGATCATTTAAGAGTTTTTGTCTCGTCCTTAAGAAAAAATTTATCCTCATGGTTTGAATTCGAGCACAGTTATCTCTAAATGCTACTACAGAGTCCCTCAGAGTCAGTCCACCAGGTGGATCTGAGGTGGCTTGCTGTGAAAACACACGAGCAACAATTGTTCAGTTATCAACAGTGCAGAAGGGGAGAAGACCAGGTCTGGGGAGGAGAGAGGATTTCTGAGAGATGGGACCGACGGACTGCATTTGAGCTTCAGACGTAGCTCAGGCTTTCTGACAACCATCGTGGAAACAAACATGTTGAGCTAAGTCTTCCTCCTGAAGAATAGGAAATAGGTCCTTTCTTAAAGTGGGACAAACATTTCTCCCAGCATGAAGTTGAAGAGCAAAGTGGGCATGTGGATTTTTGTGAAAGGGACATTATGAACAATGACGTCTGTAGGAGCAGTTTTGCAGAAAATGCAAAAAAGAGGTCTGAAATAGTTCCTTTGTCTGTGGATTCAAAGGGAACTCAGGCAGGGCATGAAACTGTAAATCACAGGGTACAAATGGAATGAGAGAGGTGTAGGCTGGTGCAACGCTGTCCTGTGATCGCACATTAGATAGGAGTTGAACTCACGAACCTAAGCAGGGATCCTTAACTTTTTTGTGTCTTGGATCCTTCCGGCAGTCTGGGGGAGCCTGTGGGTCCCTTCAGATAAATGTATTAGTAAATTCCTAAAAACGTTTAAGGTGGCAACAGAAACAAATGATGTCAAAATATAGCCATTAAAATGTTTTTTAAAAGCTGCTGTATGGTAATGGCTGTGCTCCTGCACGGACACATTTTAAACCAGGGCCTAGCAGCAGATCTGGTCATTTCGAAGCAGGGATGAGTGTGCGTGCTATTTTGAGAGGCAGGCAATAACTCCTGTTACATGAGACTGTCTGTGATTTTTTACTGTGATTGAGACGCAGCACGGCTAAATATGACTATGGATTTGCTGCCCACATTCATAATCGAAGGAAATGCTAACTTTCAGTTAGAGAGCATGAAAATAAAGATGTCAGCTCTCCCTCACGCAGGTTCACAAATCCTCTGCGCTTTGGACCGGGCCCCTGAAACACCTCCCCAACCCCTCCACCCCACCCCACTCCTGGCTGCAGGGACCTCCTTGTCTTCAATGCAGGCACACTCTGCCTTTCCACTGCATGGCCGCCAGGACTAGACCCAGCTCTCCCTCAGTTCCTATAGTAGGGGCGCTCGGTCTCCCTACTTCCCCTTTCCCCCACCCTCCCTATGTCCGCCCCCCACCCCACCCTGCACTTTGGACCATAGGCACAAATCTTGGTCACACCCCTACAGGATGCAGGCTGGCCCCTAATCCCTGTGCCCTTGGTCCCTGACAGGTGAAGCAGCTTGTGCCCATCAGGGATCAGTCCCTGCAGGAGGAGCTGGCCCGCCAACATGCCAATGAGCGTCTACGGCGCCAGTTTGCCGCACAGGCCAACGCCATTGGGCCGTGGATCCAGAACAAGATGGAGGTAGGATGGTGACTTTCCAAAGAGCTTCTTGCAGCCCTTGAAATGAGCCCCTGTGTTGACCTAACAGTGACCCCTCTTCTGCTTCTCTGCTTGTCGCCCCGCTCAGTGCTATGGGGGCCCTTGATGTAGCACCGGGCTTTACTCCTTTGGGTCCCTGAGCTCGTGTAGCCTGCAGACCTCGGTGTAGTGCGAGGGGGCCCCACTGAAAAGGGCGATGAGGCCGCTCTTGCTGCCATCTGTTCATTTGGACATTAAAAAGGATGTTGGAGCTCTTTCTTGGTGTTTAGTCTCTGTGGGACCTAGATTCTAAACCCTCCATCCCTAAGGAGGACGTGGGAAGAGTCACAAATGTTTTGCATTTTCAGAACATTTAAGGAAAAGTGATCTTGGAATGGCACTGATTTGGGGGTTCATTTTATCACTAAGAACAGCCAAGAGATACCTGTTGCCCTTCATGTGTTTCTCCCAACCTCCCTTTTGGTGATACAATATTAGCTTTCTCCTTAAAAGGGAGAAGCTGTAGGAATATGAAATTCTTTTGACCCTCCAGTGGTCTTCAATCTGTCTGGCAGCTTCTCTCCTGCAGAACGTCCCCCACCCTCCTCCAGAAGAGGGCAGCTCAGACCCAGGGAGCTTCCCTCTGCAGCCAAAGAAGAAATGACTCTTCTCTTATCCCTCTTCTTGCTTTGCTGTTTTGGATCTCGGTTGATTCCCACCTCCCCGCAACCACGTAGATGAACTAGAGCTAGAACTGCTGTCCCGCCATGGGACTGCTGTTTCCCACCACCCTGGAGAAAATCGGGGGACTCTAGGGGCTGTCGCATGCGGTCGTGGCCTCGGCGGCTCACCCGTGGATCCTGATTCGCACACGGCGGCCCCAGAGGCCGGCTCACTGGTTTGCCTCCCTCTGCTTGCCCCATCAGGAGATTGCCCGCAGCTCTGTCCAGATCACAGGGGCCCTGGAAGACCAGATGAACCAGCTGAAGCAGTACGAGCACAACATCATCAACTATAAGAACAACATCGACAAGCTGGAGGGAGACCATCAGCTCATCCAGGAGGCACTGGTCTTTGACAACAAGCACACTAACTACACCATGGAGGTACACGGGCTTGGGGCTTTGCTTCCCGCTGTGACCGTGTCACCGCCTCTTGGGGTGCCCCCCCACTTGTCTCTGTTCCGGTGAGAGGTGCTTCCCCGTGGAAGTGGGGGATCTTCAAGCCTTCCCTATTCCTCTATGTGGAAAAGCTCCGTGAACTGTTTCAGGAGCTATGGAAGTGTTGGTTTTCACCATCCTCGTCCTCGTTAGCATGACGGTGAAGTCATTGCACTACTTGGAGAGTAACTGAAGGTTCCTGGTTCTACCAGTCTGGCCCCGTTTGCTTCCCTGGGAGCCGGCAGGTGTAACCCTGGGCCCATCCTGCTAGTTGGTAAATGGAAATCTATTTTGAGCGACAGATAGACTCTCCATTGTGCATTTTATTTAGAAAGTGCCGCTTGCCGCTGTTAGAACCCCGCTCTCACTTCTGAGCACTTCCCACTACAAAATCTTAGGAAGAGTAAAAAATTAGAATGAGAAAAGTACAGATAATAATAGAGTTGGGTAAGTCCTACTTACCTCCCTCTGGGTCTAAGCCCTCCGGTTAGGAAAACCAGGAGGGCAAGATGGACAGGACAGAAGGACCCAGAGCTGACTGTTTCCTTTTTCTTCTGGTAGCACATTCGTGTCGGGTGGGAGGTGCTGCTGACGACCATCGCCAGAACCATCAATGAGGTGGAGACCCAGATCCTGACGAGAGACGCAAAGGGCATCACTCAGGAGCAGATGAATGAGTTCAGGGCCTCCTTCAACCACTTCGACCGGGTACGTCTCTCCCGACTTGCTCGGAAGGCAGCACTGGGGATGTGAAAATGCACTGGAAATCCTATTCATGCTCTTAGTGCAAGTCTTATTGCCCTGTAAACGTTACAGGGAAACAGGATGATGAATGCCAAGGGAAATCACCAACAAAAACACAGTGGTAGGCTCTGATGTTGCGCCTGGGGACTTGAGCTGAAGGTTCGCAGGTGGCTTTCTGCAGGTGGCCGGTGGGTGGTGGCTTTGTAGTCGATGGCAAAGCCAGAAGGAAAAGTCTGTCCCAGATGCAGTGTGGTCGTTGGACTTAGATCTTTTCTAAAGATTTAAATATGAAACCCTGAGGTATATTTCCCAAGTATTTAGGTGAAACCTCCAATGGAAACTTAACCTACTCTTTTGACATACAAAACCCATTTTTTTAAATTAATAAAATGGACTCATGACAGGTTTTAAGGAAAATGCACCAACAGAACGATGATGACCGTTTTCGTGATAAGGGCATATAAAAAGGTGCTGCTTTTAAAATACTTCCTGGGATTTTGATTTGAATCATATTGAGTAAAACCAATCCTTTATATGAAAATTCCCAGTTTGCATATCATATGGCTAAAAGTGATATCTAAGGCCACATATCATTTGCTAAAGATCCTTAGAAAAGGGTTTTTCATTACTCTGTATGGAACAGGTGTATATGGTTTATAGTCATCAGTAAATGGTTCTCAAAATGCCTCTGGGCAGGGAGCCTGGGTGGTTCTGTGGGTTGAGTGCCTACTCTTAGTTTCAGCTCACGTCATGATCTCAGGTCGTGAGATCGAGCCCCGTGTCAGGCTTGTGCTGGGCATGGAGCCTGCTTGAGATTCTCTGCCCCTCCTCACTGCCCCCCACAATCTAAAAAACAAGTCTCTGGGCTGTGCAGCCAGGTTCAGACCTGATAGAGAGTTCAGACTATAGACCTCTGATGGGGGCCCGAGACCCCATCAAGAATGGGCACAGCTATTTGAATCCAAGACAGTGAGATCGTAGAGGAGGACAACGCAGAACCTGCCAAGTTAAAAAAAAAAAAAATGCATTTAAATATTAAGCAGTATATGTTTGCGGGGGGAATGAAGTGTGCTTGAGGTCGTGGAGACAGGTGTCAGGGATGCGGATACATTTCGGGTCATCTTCTATTGAATAGTGAGGGTATGAATGGCGGAGGGCACAGCAGACATGCCCTGAGGGGCTCTTACTGGAGCTTTTAGAGTGGAGACCTCCCACGACAGTGGCCATTGGCTGCCTTAGTGAGGTGGACCCGAGGGTCAGAGGCGGGGAGAGGAAGTGACCAGAGGGTCTTAGCACAGCATGCACGTCCCTAACGTCTAGGGTTTTGTGTGATGCCTCAGTTTCTGGAGAGTTGGGGTTGTCATTTGTTCTGACGTGGCCTTTTCTCAGCTGTGGTAGCTGTCATCTGTATGGGCTTCCTACTTGCTGCTCTGGGCAGACCCCCTGTGGCATTTATGGGGAGAGGCTGTGATGCCTAGAGGGGTCACACGATCCTGGCCCACGGGCCTGGGAGTGCTTGTGGGGTCCCTGGGCCTGAGTTCTAGGAGCTGTTGTTAAGGGGGACCTCCACAAGTGAGGACCCCTTGGGGCCACGAGAGCATGATGGTTTCTCGGAGCACTTGGGGCTATGTCGTACGTGGCAGTAGTTGGTTCCCGACTGGGTCATTCTCACGGCTCTGGGTGGTTTTTTCCTGTGGTTGTCGTGAATGTGTAGTCTCCTATCTCTTTTGCCTGGTGGTTATCCCCCCTACTCCTCCTTCCTTTCTAAGAAGCTATTTTGTAATATCCTTGTGTTGGTTCCATCCCCTTAGAAGTCATGGGTGGCCTTTCCCATCTCCTCGGCAAGGCTCCACGGGGCCTTTCTCTTACCAGATTCTGTCCTGTTCGCTTCACTTGTTTGCTTTGTCCCTAATTTTCTGAGTCTCCGTTCTTTGTATTTGTCGGCAGAGGAAGAACGGCCTGATGGATCACGAGGATTTCAGAGCCTGCTTGATTTCCATGGGTTATGATTTGGTAAGACAGAAGTTAACATTTTACAAGGATTGTAAAATGTTTTTTGAGTTTGGACTTACGTTACGGGAAATGACTAGCTTAGTGTGTGATCGCACATTTGGGATCAGTTCACTTTTATTGTATAGGGTGATCTTTCTGAAGGTTTGCTTGCTGCTATATAAAAATCATTTCACAGAACCAGAACATATATTGTTATTCGTAATCAGTCAGATTTTTATTTTTCCTAGTGAAAGAAGGAAACATGAACTTTTTAAGACAACTTTATTGCAAACTGTAGTTCCCTCATAAAAGTGTATACACCTCAATGACTTTTGGTGGCCTGATGAATTTCAAAGTTCTTTTCCCTCTTACTCTAATGTGTATTTGAACATGAGCTGCTTTGATTCTTTTCAGACCCTTAAAATAAAAATTACGAGGGCCGTGTTCTGAACTGCCTTCTACTTAGCAGTTGGTTGTGGTCGGAGGAAAGGCCCAGCTCCCTTGCTCTCTTAGTTCTCCTCCAGAAGTCCGTTCAGGCCTGAGGGCTACAAGGACAGAGAGAGGAAGAAATTCGGACATTTGAGAGCTTCTGGCTTGACATTACAGCAACTTGTAACATCATTTGATGGCAGTAAACTTAAGTTACTCCTCTGGGGAATCTGTTCCAAAGACTGAAGGGAAATGCAGGGAGTGTTTGAGTGTTCAAACCATGAGGAATTTGCATGTCAGGAGTGAAAGGACGGGGAATGGCACTGTTGAGGATTGGGTCCCGCTAAAGTACCTGTTTCTTTGCAACCTCGCCTCAGGGCGAAGCTGAATTTGCACGCATCATGACCCTGGTGGATCCCAACGGACAAGGCACCGTCACCTTCCAGTCCTTCATCGACTTCATGACGAGAGAGACGGCCGACACTGACACGGCGGAGCAGGTCATTGCCTCCTTCCGGATCCTGGCTTCTGATAAGGTCTGCAGTGACAGATCTTCTCCCATCCAAGTACTAACCAGGCCCGACCCTGCTTAGCTTCCGAGATCAGACGAGATCGGGCGCGTTCAGGGTGGTATGGCCATAGACGACAGATCTCCTTCTGCTTTTGTGGGAGCGTTCAGGGTGGTATGGCTATAGACGACAGATCTCCTTCTGCTTTTGTGGGAGCTCATGGCATTGTTCTAGTAAAGCAGGAAACAGCGTTGCCAAGTAAAAACCACTTCGATATTAGTGTGTTTTGAACCACGTCAGCATCGAATTCAGAAAATGCAAGTCAACCTAACAGTGGCCCCCACAGAACAGAGAAAACAGACATTCTGTTCCCAGCATTTGTGTGGGCCTCTCAGGGAGTTTGACAGAAGGAACCCAGTGCATATTTTATAGAGTTTTTTGTGTATGTTTCACTGGGTAAACTCCATTTTACATTCTGGGCCAGGAGATAAGACTCAGAAAGAAGAAACTGCACAATTCAGATACTGTGAAACTGGGAACCTTTTCTTAAGGATCGGTGACCCTGACTTTGGGCCCGACCCTGGAGGCTGAGTTAAATATAGCCATTCAGTCCTTTAAAATATTGGCAAGCTTTGCATTACCTTTAGCCTAGAAATTAAGTAGGAGTTTAACAGCAAGTTCAGAATTTTTGACTCTCATTCCCCGAACAATAACAATATCTTAGTAGGTATAAATTAAGTGTGGAATAGGTTTCTTTTACTCTGTGTTCTGGCTGAGAGGGAGGAGGAATTGAGCATGTGAAAACATCAGCAGAGCCATGTTTATTACCTTACAACATCAGAGAAGATAAACTATCCTGACAACAATAACGTTTGTTTTAAAATTAATCCCGTGTCCTGAGGATGGGGGTAGAGGGAGAGAGCCCATCGGATCAGGAGGTAATAAATCAAAGCTCACCTAACTCACCCATACCCCCAAAAACCGTACTGTAAGTTAAGCATATTTGCTGTTTATTTATTTTGCCTCTTACTTAGCCAGTCTGTTTTATTAAAATTAGCCTGTTTCCTTTTGGACATTTGACCTTTAAGAAAATACATACATCCCATTATTAAATGTTGATTTTATTTTGCTTTAGAGAGAGGTTTTCTCCAGTGGCAAAATTAGCTTTTCAATAAACTGAGTAGAAAAACAACTCCATTTTCTAAACACATGTATTGTATACATTAAAAAAAAAAGTTGATCATGTGAACTATCCCCACATTCTCATCAGCATATGGTATAAACCAACCATCCCTTTATCTTTCCAGTATGATTCTTAGGTCATAGTGTTTTTTACTTGCATGGTGGCTCAGTTTGAGAAGTACAGATGCTGGTCCTCCCTCTGCCTTTATGAAGCCCATTAAATGTCCTGCCGGCTCCAAGAGCAATCACCTTGCAGCTTGGCTCTTAGCAGGGAAACGCAGCCTTGTGTGGGTCTTCGGCTCCCGGGCCCGTTGGACTCCCGGCATTTCCCCCTTTATTTAGACTAAACAAACGCAAGCCGTGTGTAAGTATGAAAACCACGTCTATTCCCACGTGTTCTGCAGTTGAGCTTACAAATCCTCGTGTGTGTCTTTCTCAGCCGTACATCCTGGCGGAGGAGCTGCGCCGAGAGCTGCCCCCGGATCAGGCCCAGTACTGCATCAAGAGGATGCCCGCCTACTCAGGCCCGGGCAGCGTGCCCGGCGCCCTGGATTACACCGCCTTCTCCTCCGCCCTGTACGGGGAGAGCGATCTGTGATGCCGGGGCTCTGTATCCACTGATCCCCTCAGAACGCAATAAAAGCTGAAGTCACAGTTGGTTTCCTGGAACCTTTGACAAGTGTTATTAAGTTAAGAGGGAGAGAAAAAATAGTTGGCACCTGCATGGTTTACCAGCAGTGTGACGCAGCCGCAACGAAGTTTCTCCGGTTGTTGCACGGGGTCGTGTGTTTCATAAGTAGGTTTCTCTGGTTTGGGATTTGTAGGTGAGTACACTAAGATAAGCAGGTTTTCGTTTGTTTCTTTGATAAAACAGCGGATTACTCAGGTAGTGTGAAATTAGGAGGCTCTAGGGATGGAAGAAAAGTATAAAAAAAGGGAAATTGCAAAATACCCAAGATTCAAGAATAGGGGGAAAAAATCGCTAATTTGCTAAACATTTGATACTTTAAAAATATTCTTCATGTTTGATATGTTGATGTGATTATCCCTAGCATGCTATGTTGGGGATATTAGGGTTCTTGCTTATCCAAAAATTAGGTGTATTTAAATTTAGTATTGTCCAGGGAATAAAAACCAAGTACCCAAAAGGTCTTTAGTCCTGGAAACTCTTTAAGTGGAGATGAGTGAGTGAATGAATGAATGAATGAATGAGTCAGCTATCATTTAGGATTATGTAGTCGTTAGTGGGTTTCAATGCCTTATTTATCCTCAGAGTAGGGACCTCCTCAGGAAATAGGAAAGCCAGCTTCATTGCCAGTGAGAAACATAAAAGCACTAGATAAAATCAGTTTTTTAGGATTGTTTATTGATTTCAGGTCTTTGTGTTTTCTCTAGAGCTTGTTAGCTCAGGTTCACCGTTATCAAGTGCTCTGTTTTCATATAAACAAGTGTCTGTAGTGGCAGTTCTGAGAAGGGTCAGGTCAGAAACTGGGACCCTTACAGTTCTCCAGGAAGACCTTCTTCCTGCCTGTGGTTTGTGACCTGGTAAGGAGAAGGAGTTCGTAGGAAACAGTAGGAAAGGCTTAATTCTCAGCAGAGGCAGAGGTAAGTTCTTTCCTAATTCATTTCCTAACTCATTTTATGCAGTAGGACTTACTAGACGGTTTTGCTAGCATGTGGGGTGTGTCCGTGGCTGTGACCGGCTGTGAACCCCGACACGTCTGAGTCTGGCTCTGTCCGCATCTGAAGCCTCATGGCGGAGGACATCCCGTGTGCTCCCAGCATCCTCTCGGTCTTGTCAATGCTCATCCATTTTTCTTCTCCCTCCGTTCTTCCATCTTGTTGACAGCTTGTAGAGAATAAAGCAGGAATTGTTTTTCTATCTTCGCCCTCAGTGATCAGGACAGGAATTCGAAACAAAAAAAAAAAAACAGTTGCAAACAGTTAGTGTTACTAGAAAAGGCAGTAATGTGCTTCTTACCTACGGTCTGTTTCCTCAGCTTGTTATAGACTTCCAGCAACAGAAATGTGGTATTTTCCATTCATAATGGCTTTGACTACATTGGCCCCTTTAGAACTCTCAACCTTTATAATAGTTTAATTTAATGTGCTTCATTTTATGAAGGAGGTGGTAGTTGGCGAATTCCTGAAATAACCGAGTCCATGAGTTTAATGCCAGACACTTCTGGGGTCATGGTTAGGGTGAACTCTGACTCCCTATTTTATTTCAAGCAGGTGCTATATTCCAGCCATAAACATTACGGGAAAAGTAGAAAGTCCTTCTGCCTTTGAGGCAACTAGGGAGATATGTGGTGTTTTAGGATGGGAGTAATTAGCTCATCTACCTAAGCTCTAAATTTCTTTACAACATTCAGGCAAGAGAATGGATCAGCTCTATATGAAAATAAACGAAGAAAAGAAGTAAACTCTGAAAAACACTTAATAAACATGTTTATACTCTCATTTTAGAAAGTTATTTTTATTCCTGAAGCTGAATTATCAATTAAACTTCATTTGTAAAAGAAAAAGAAAAGAATTCCTGTTTTTTATTATTCCAAACAATTACCAGTTTCTTTGGTTAACCACAGTCTTCATTACTTAAAATTTCCGTCATATTTTAAAGCTCTCAAAGGGGTTAGTATTTGTCCGCTTTGAAGAATCAGAGATGGGCTTGTGGGGTGGAGGGTGATTTGACCCAGTTCGAGGTGAGTGATGAATGCACGGGGAAACTAAGCGGAGTAGGAAGGAATTTTTACTGAGGAGCTCGTCTCAGAAAGCACAGTTCTTGTTGTTCTTGACAGTGCTAAGAAGGTCTGGGTTAAGACCTGGACATCTGAATTTTTTTAAAAGCTCCACAGAGGAGTCTAATAGCACTTAATTGAAAACTGCTGGATTAGGGACTCCTGGGTGGCTCAGTCAGTAGAGCCTGCAACTCTGGAAGTTCGTTGCGGTCATGAGTTCGAGCCCCATGTTGGGTGTAGAGGTTACTTAAAAATGAAATCTTCTTAAAAAAGAGAAAGAATGATGAAATCCACTGGATTAGAGGAAAAGGAAAGGATCAGCAGAATAAAAAAAGCTAAAAGAATTAGAGAGGCTCTTAGTGGGAAGGTAAACAGGACAAATATGAATGACCAAACTCTGGCACCGCCCAGTCAGTGACCTAGAAGTGTCAGGCAAGGACTTAGTTTGAGACAGGTACATTTGGCTTAGTAGTCTCTCTTGCTGTGTACGTGACTCAGTGTATGTTCTTGAATGAAAAAGTTGAAATGAGCTTCCTCTGACTCTTGAGCAAGAGGACACAAATCTACATGACACAGAGTTAAAAACTTGGACTTGGAGGTGAAGCTGGTAATGGTTACCAGAAGCTGACAAAAATTCACCCTCTTTTTCAATGGATTATTTGGCAAGAAGTTATTGAGCGTGTCTAACTGTGTCCTTGAGCTTTCTTAAATACCCTGCAGCCTGGGCAGTGGTTAAACTGTCCTGTCTGGGACATTTTCATGTGTCTGATGGAACCAGCAGAGAAGGAGACAGGTTTTGTTTCCCTTAGGCATTCATTAATAACTCCATACTTGAGAAACTAACAGACCGTCATTGTTCTGAAACTGGGAGCTTGGAGAGGGTTGTAAGTTGTCAGTGGAAACCTCTACCCAAGGCACGATGCATCTCTACAGGACAAGCTACCAGAGATGGAGAAAGATGAGCTGTGTAAACTACCTGTAAAGAGAAAAAGGAGTTTTTGAATACTCAATGTGAACAATGGGATGGTGTTATGGTCAGCATTTAAGTGTATAGTTTCAAAATTACCTAGGTGACCAATACGCAAAGCCAAGATTGGTAGCCCTCATCAACAGCACCTCCCTCATCAAAATTGCCTTACGGAGGCCTGGATCCCACCGGAGATCAGTTAGATCAGGAGGTGGGAGAAGCTAGTCATTCCCGTCAATCAATCTAGTGTACAGTTGAGGCTGAGTGTCCTGGCTTTTTCTGAGCCTCGGACTCTGCGGTCTGCTCTGGGACTGTTGCCAATGGGATCTGCAGACATATACGAGGAAATCCATCATGAGTAACAGTGAGTGCCCGTAGGGAACCAGCCTTCTCTGTGGCAACGGTTCCCACATACACCTCAGATGCACCCGGATATCCCCAAGCATTGTTATTTCCCAGATGTCTTCCTTTCTAACAACTGACTCAGTTCAGTGTTTCAGATGTTGGACAAGGTTCTTTGCTCTTCTCCGGTGGGGGCAAATCCGTCATCCCTCCAGGCCTGTCTCCTCCTTTGGGAGGCCTTCCCTAGACTAGTCCAATCTTCACACCTCTACTTCCAGACCTTGTTCTTGCTCCTGCTTCGAGGGTCTCATGCACTATCCTGGGGTAGTGCTCTGCTGAGACGGCGAGGGCAAGGACGTATCTTTTTTTTTTTTTTTAAGATTTTATTTATTTATTTGACAGAGAGATTACAAGTAGGCAGAGAGGCAGGCAGAGAGAGATAGGAGGAAGCAGGCTCCCTGCTGAGCAGAGAGCCCGATGCGGGACTTGATCCCAGGACCCCGAGATCATGACCTGAGCCGAAGGCAGCGGCTTAACCCACTGAGCCACCCAGGAGCCCGGCAAAGACGTATTTTACCCGGGCACCCGTGAGCACAGGACCCAGCCTGGGGCGGGTAGTGAGCATTGAATGAACAGGATTGCGTGTTTGTGGGAATTTGAGGGTGATTGACTAGCACGCACAGGAAGAACAGGTGGAAATCATTAGGCCCATGGCTGGGCTGGAGATGGTCAGGAAAGAATTCGAACTGATGAGTGAGTTAGAGCAGTGGACTTCCAGCAAGCGGACCCATGCACGTGCAGATGTCCAAGCGCTTCGTGGAAATGGGCGCTTTTAACACATTTCTCAATCTTCAGCTTCCCAAATGCACTCCCTCCTAACACCACAGGATCTCCATTATCACTTTTGCTTGTAGAACCACCTTTTCCCCACTTCTCACAAGAAGAGCACACCCTTCACCCATTCTAAATCTAAAGTGCACTGACCTAGGCTAAAAAATGTCCAGGGCTCTGGGGCACCTGGGTGGCTCAGTGGGTTAATCCTCTGCCTTCAGCTCAGGTCATGATCTCGGTGTCCTGGGATTGAGACCAGCATCTGGCTCTGCTCAGCAGGGAGCCTGCTTCCCCCTCTCTCTCTGCCTGCCTCTCTGCCTACTTGTGATCTCTCTCTCTCTCTCTCTCTGTCAAATAAACAAATAAAATCTTAAAAGGAAAAAATCTCCAGGGCTCCAAACAAAGGGATTATTAGAACTATTACTTGAATCCCTTAGTGGGGTCCTTGATCAAGTCACTATACTTCCAATCCTGAAACTTTTTACCTTTTCTGGTCTTATTCATTGTTCTGCTGAAGGTGAACTGTGGCATTAGGAATGGAACACAATGGCCCTTGTGGGGACATTCTGAAATCAGATGCTTGTATTATAAACTGTTGGAGGCGGCAGTAATGCCTGTTTTCACTTACTAACCTCACCTTTTCCACTCCTCAATTATTGTCAAAAGAATGAATGACTCATGGGGGAGACTGGTGATGGAAAATCAGAGCATCTGAATGTTTGCCCCCAGTCTGAGGCTTACTCTTCATTTTTGGAGTAGTGTCGTTAGTGAACGAAATTATAATTTTGATGACATCCAGTTTATTGTTTTATCTTATAATTTGGGATTTTTTTCCATGTGTCCTGTTAAGTCTTGGCTAAATATAGGGTTACTAAGAATTTTTCTGTATTCTTCTAAAATTTTTGTAGTTTCTTAAAACATTTTATTTATTAGAGAGAGAGAGCATGAGCAAGGAGAGGGGGAGAGGCAGGGTGAAATGGATAAGCAGACCCCCTGCTGAGCAGGGAGTCCTGATACAGGGCTCCATCCCAGGACCCTGGGATCATGACCTGAGCTGAAGGCAGACACTTAACCAACAGAGCCACCCAGGCACCCCTAGAATTTTTGTAATTTTAACCATTTAACCATTAAACATTCATTCAGAACTAAATTTTGTACTACAAAAAGTTACTGACAAAAATGTAAAAAGACATAAATAGATACATTCATGGGGAGCAAAGCAAATACAGGACCCATTTGCTTTTTTGGTCCTGTATTTAAGTACAAGCAATCTTTCCCAGCTACGCTCAAGAATAATCCTTAGAAGGAATTAGCTGGTTGGAAAACACACCACTGGACTGCAGCAGCATAGACCAGCCAAGGGAGGTTTTCTGAGGCAACCACAGTTTGCAAATGTCACCAGACAAAGCCTGTGGTCATTGTTGACACGACTTCTCTTAGTGGTGGTATGTATTACACAAAAAGGCATTTAAAAACATATTTAAAATATTCCAGTGGCAGTCTTGAACTTACTTCATCTTAGAAAATATTTGGTATGTACTATTTCATGTTAGCAAAAAAACAAAATGTATCCTAGCTACCAGACCAATTAACGTTCAGTCTATCCTTACTCTTTCGCTAAATACTTGGAAACAGTTTGATCAGTATGTTTAAGAAAATTAATGGAATTACTTCTTCATTTTATACATGATTTGTATTTGTTTCCAAACACCAAAGTTCAGGATACAGATGCATAGACATGTACCAAAGGAGTATCATTTCTTTTAGCTTCCCCTTTGCTTCAGGAATAACTTAAAATTGTAGCTACATATTATATTGCATGAGTAAATGAGAAAAATTTACATAATGAACAATTTCTATTAGCACCACAGTCTTTTAATCTTGACTTAACTGCTTTTACAGGATTTGTTGCCTCTTTTATCTCTCAGTGTTTTTTATTCTATTGATCAAAATGTGTTAACAGTTTATTTGAATTGAAGAATAAAGTCTGATTATTACTTTTTGTAATGACAGGAAGTGAGACCGATGGAATTAATCGTTTAGCCTAAATTTTGTAATTAGGTTCTATGGAGACATTTCCCATTTTTTCAATTATCTAAAGCTGCAGCTCCAATGTTTTGGTGAAAATATGATTAAAGCACATGATAATACAAAAACATTTTATTTTCAGAGAGATATTGGCAAAAGAGTGTTGAAATGAGTGATTGCCCCAACCCTTCCTGGGTCAAATGGACTAAACAAGAAGTCTGTAAGAGAAAGACAGCAGGTGTCACCGATAGTCGGCTGTTAAGTCTGAGGGATAGAACACTATCACCAAGAAGATATCTGGGTTCCTGAGTAACAGGTTTTCCCCAGTGACATGGGCTGCTCACCTCAATTCAGCCATAAGGAAAGAAACTCATTTGTACATTTGACCCTTAAACATATCAGTTTGAGCTGCATGTATCCATTTATACGCAGGGTTTATATATATATATATATATATATATATATATATATATATATATATATATACACAGTACAGTACTATAAATGTGTTTTCCTTATAATTTTCTTAATAACATTTTCTTTTCTCTGGCTTACTTTGTTCTAAGAATACAGTACATAATGCATACAACATACAAATACATGTTAATTGACTTTTATCAGTAAGGCTTCCACTAGACAATAGTAGACTATCAGTTGTGAGATTTGGGGGAAGTCAAAAGTTCTGAGCATGTTTTCAACTGCATGGGGTGGAGGGTTGGCGCCTTTAACCACCACATTGTTCAGGGGTCAACTGTATAAGCTTTAAACCATTGCATTTAGGGTCTCTGTTTTAGCAGCTTAGCTTTACCCCAAAGAATATAATAGAAACGTTGACAGTTTCCTGACCTGGTTGCACAGCTATATTTATAGTATATTATTTTATTTATTTTTAAGAATTTTATTTATCTGAGAGAGAGTGCACATCCATGAGCATGGGGGGAGTGGTGCAGAGGGAGAGGGACAGACTCCCCACTGGGCTGGAAGCCTGAATTGGGGCTCCATCCCAGGACCCTGAAATCATGACCTGAGCCAAAGGCAGACACTTAAGCAACTGAGCCACCCAGGTGCCCTAGTTATGGTATTTCAGATTGTGCTAAATGTTTTCACATTTTTTTCTGTCAACTCATCTTTATATATATTTAATAATGGAAGATAGTAACTTTTTGTACCAAATTCAACACATCCAATCCATCCATGTATTTGTTCATTTTACAACCACCACATATCATTTTAAGTGCAATTTTCAGATATTCTTTGTTTTCACATGCTTTTTTCCTCTTTTTTCTATGTGGTTTTCCATCAATGCTGTTCTGACTCTTTTGCATCAGAGTGAATGCAAGCAGTTTTGCTGACACGGAATACTTCTATCTCTGGGGCTAAGGGTCTTTGTCTTCCTCCTGTCCCTACCCATCCATTTGTTCTCTTTCAAATAATGATCTCTGTTCTCTTTTGAGAATATTGTTTGTTTTATCAAAAGAGACTACGTGATATGGATCTTGAATGATAAGCTTGCCAAATGTCTTATCATTAGCTAGGATCTTCAGTTATGATGTCACTTTCTTATGAGAAGATTGACAGGTGGCATCCATGGGGAAAGGGGGCTGGTCAACCTTGCCTCAATCCTCGCCATTTTGTTTTTTTGGTCCCTGATCACCCAGTGTGTTTGGGATGCTGGTTATATTGGTACATCATACCACATACACCTCGGCCTGCTACTCCTGTTGTACTCTTGCTACCACAGTGTCTCTGAGCCCAAGACCTCACCCACAAGTGTTAAGGCTACTGCCTGATCCCTCCTTACACTGCAGTGGGCCTCAGGGGTGTGGTGTCTACACGGCAGTACGAGCCCCAGCTCTCTCCCCTCTCCAGCTGAGGGGTCTACTTTAGGATTCCTCCAGAAGCTCATGTGCTGAAGGAATCTACACATCCAAATCCCAGTGGGGAGCTCTGCGGGCACCAACTTGTTGCTATGAAATTCAACTTTTATTGTCTCTTCTTCCTGTATCTGATGGCCCCCCAATGGTTATCATAAAACTAACCATTCATTGCCCCCACTTACTTTTGATAATCATGGAAGGCTGTGGGTAGAGTCTTGACTGGAAGCTGAGGTTTGGTGAGGCCCAGCAAATCTGACAGCAGGCCTCAGGCATATGCCCTGAACAGAGCTGGCCTTCTGGTCAACTCTTCCTTGTCTGCCGCTATAACTATTAAAATAAGGAATGTTCTGTCATGTACCTAAAACCCTCTTGTGAAACGTGCTTTGGGAAATACTGATTTAAAGATATAAACAAGATTTCAGGAAATTATGGCCCAGAGATAATCTCATCCGAACCCCTTCATTTGCTAGAAGTGAGTCTCAGAGAAGAAAGGTGACACCCATTATCACAGCTGCTCCTTCCAGCGCTCCGCTGGAATCAACTATTATCCTCATTCTAGAGAAAATTGAGACCATGATAGTTAAGTGACTCTGATTGCCCAGCTAGCAGAGTTGGGACTTCTAGAACTGTTCTTATTCATTACCCCAGGATGAATTTTGAAGTTAGGAAATTCTGAGTCTGATTCTAATACCACACATCGGACCACATTCCATTTCCTGCCGGGGTGTAGACTGTAAGAGCCATTCTTCAATATATCAAAAATCCACACATTCTCCCCACTGGGCCGGATGTCTGAATTACCCAATTTCGCACGATGCATGAGATGTTCTATACTGAATAGTTCAGGGAAAAATAAATAGATAAAATATTAAATGGGAATATGTACAAAATTCGCAAAGTGAAATGAATACCCAGGCTGCTGGAGTATTCATTAAGCAATAAACATAGAAGAAGCAAACTCTTTGTTTGCTTCAGATGTATGAAAGTCCCTAACACTCTAGATTTAAACACTAAACTTAATTTAATATTTATATTTATGTCCTAACATATGTACACATTCAATATTATTATGAGGTTAAAAATGAAACAGGTTACTTAGAGCCTGGAGATCAGGGACAAGCAGGCCTCTCAGACGATGCAGTCTGGTAGTTATTCATTAAAAGTCCAGTATCCAATAAGATCACTGAATTGGAAGTTCTTAATCCCCAGCAGACCCACCACAAGTTCTCTAAAGACAGGGACCATGCCTTGTTTCTTTTAATCCCTTCTGCTTATCACAACGCTTTCATAAAATAAGCATTCAATATATCTTTGAATGAATCATGTCTAAGCTTCTTCTAAGTATGTTTTCTTTGGCACAGGACACATGGCCTCAGTCAGGGCTTGCATCTGCTTTATGCCAATGCCCACCATTATTCAAGGCTCAGCTACCTCCCTCTGTTCCAGGGCATGAACCACCAGGTACTTCCCAGAGACCACGGCTCCCGGCTGATGGCTGTCTCCAGGGCAGCTCCTTGGTGAAACAGTTAGGAGGCATACTCTGGAGCTCACTGCTCACAGCCAACTTCCTCAAGGCTGCTTGTGGCCAGAAGTGAGGAGGGCTGACTGGTAAATGAAGGAGGGGCTTGAAGGAGGGGGTGTCAGGAGGGTCGACCAGGCAGTGATCAGTGTGCAGATGGAGCGACTGGGAGAGAGAAAGGCCAGCAGTGCCCACCTTCCACCCCCATAGAGTGCTAGGCAGTTTTAAGACAGAAAATTCTTTCATTATGCTAATAACAATCATTCCAAGATCCACTGACATTAAAATGGAGACATATTTTTGAGAAGGCTGTTGTTAAGAGTCCAAGTGTGAGATAAGGGCCTGGCCGAAGGCAGAGGCAGAAGAGCAGACACATCAGCGAGGTGATCCAATCCTAACTTGAAACCATTCCGTTTAGGATCCCTACTTACTTTTATTTTTTTTGTCTAATGTGACATAATGAAGCACAAAGAAGGGGGGGCAATACCCATGATCGTCTGAATCGATACAGAAAAAGAATATTATATTTACACCCTTACATGATAAAAACACTCATTAAGATAGAAGCATCTTGGTGCTTCCCCAAGATGATAAAGACCACACAAAATAAAAAAACTCACAGCTAGCATCATTTTATGTGGTGGAAGGCTGGAAGCTTTTCCTCCAAGATCAGGAACAAGGCAAGGATGTCTGCTTTCATCACTGCTATTCAACGTAGTACTGAAAATTCTATCCAGAGTAATTAGGCAAGGAAAACAAATAAAATACATCAAATCTGGAAAGAAAGTAAGATGATCTCTGTTCACAGATGACACAATCTTCTATGTGGAAAGCCCTAAAGAACTCACACACACAAAAATTGTTAGAGCCAATAAATGAATTCAGTAAAGATTCAAATACAAAATCAACACCCCCAAATTAGTTGTATTTCTATACATTTGCGGTGAACAATCTAAAAAAGGAACTTAATGAAATGATTCCATTTGCCATAGCATTTAGCAGAATAAAATACTTAGGAATCGATTAAATCAAGGAGGCAAAAGGCAACACACTGAAAATACAAGACACTGCTGTAAGAAATTGAGGAAGACCAGGGCACCTGGGTGGCTCAGTGGGTTAAGCCTTTGTCTACAGCTCAGGTCATGGTCTCAGGATCCTGGGATCGAGCCCCACATCAGACTCCCTGCTTCCCACTCTCTCTCTCTGCCTGTCTCTCTGCCTACTTGTGATCTATCTCTCTGTCAAATAAATAAATAAAATATTTTTTAAAAAGAAATTGAAGAAGGGGCGCCTGGGTGGCTCAGTGGGTTGGGCCGCTGCCTTTGGCTTGGGTCATGATTGCAGGGTCCTGGGATCGAGCCCTGCATCGGGCTCTCTGCTCTGCAGGGAGCCTGCTTCCCTCTCTATTTCTCTCTCTGCCTGCCTCTCTGCCTACTTGTGATCTCTGTCTGTCAAATAAATAAATTAAAATCTTTATTTTTAAAGATTTTAATTTATTTATTTGATAGAGAGAGATCACAAGTAGGCAGAGAGGCAGGCAGAGAGAGAGGGGGAAGCAGGCTCCCCGCTGAGCAGGGAGCCCGACGTGGGGCTCGATCTCAGGACCCTGAGATCATGACCTGAGCTGAAGGCAGAGGCTTAAACCACTGAGCCACCCAGGCGCCCCGATAAATAAAATCTTTAAAAAAAAAATTGAAGAAGACCTAAATAAATGGAAAGCTATCACAGATACATGAAATGAAATATTGTTAAATGTCAATACTGCCAAAAAACAATGTACAGATTCAATGCAATCTGTATTAAAATCCCAATGGCATTTTTATAGAAATAGAAAAACTCACCCTGAAATTCATTTGAAGTCTCAAGGAACCTTAAATAGCCAAACTAGCTTGAGAAAAAAGAACAAAATTGAAGGACTCGCACTTACTGATTTCAAAATGTACTACAAAGCCAAATGGTGTGGTACTGGCATAAGGATAAACATACAGGCCAACAGAATAAACTACAGAGCCCAAGAACAAACCCTGACATGTATGGTTAATTGATTTTTGACAAGGATGCCAAGACCATGCAATGGTGGAAGAAAATGTCAATAAATTGTGGTGGGAAGATTTGGATTTCACATGCAAAAAATAAATTTGGACCCTTATGTTGTACCATATGCAAAAATCAACTCAAAATGAATGAGAGGCCTAATCTGAACAGCTAAAACTACAAAAATCTTAGAAGAAAACATAGGGAACATAGGGGGAAATGTTCATGCCATTGGATTTAGCAATGATTTTATGGCTATGGCACCAAGAACACAGGTCTTAAACGAAAAAAATATATAGATTGGACTTAAACAACGCTAAAAACTTTTGTGCCTCAAGAGGCACTATCAAGAGAGTGAGAAGAAGACCCACAGAATGTGAGAGAATATTCATAAGTCATGTATCTGATAAGGGATTAATATCCAGAATATATAAATTTAAATAATATGACAACAAAAAAGGGGCAATCCAAAATGGGCAAAGGAGTTAAGCAGACATTTCTCCAAAGAAGATAGAAAAATGGCCAATAAGTACATGAAGGTTGTTCAACATTACTAATCGTTAGAGAAATGCAAACCCAAACCACAGTGAGATATCATGTTATTCTTATTAAGATGGTTATTATCAAGGAGATAAAAAATGACAAGTGTTGGAAAGGATGCAGGGAAATTAGGACCTTTCGACATTGCTGGTTGGGATGTAAAATGCTGCAGCTACTATGGTAAACAGTTGGGAAGTTCCTCAAAAAACTAAACATAGAATGATGACAAAATCCAGCAATTCCGGGTCCCAGGTCTATACCCAAAATGTTGAAAGCAGGGCCTGGAGCATATACTCATCTACCGATGTTCATTGTAGCATTACTCACCACAGCTACACGGTGGAAACTATCCATATGTCCATGAACAAATGACCGGATAAACAATAGGTGATGTGTTCGTACAATGAAATACTGTGCTGCCTTAAAAAGGAACAAAGCTAGGATATATGCTTCAGTGTGAGGGAACCTTAAAAACATTACGCTACATGAAATAACTCAGGTACATAAAGGACAAATATAATTCCATTTACATGAGGAACCTAGAGTTGTCAAATTCATAGAGACAGAAATCTGATTATAGGTTACCAGGAACTGGGGTGAGGAGGAATGGGGAGTTATTGCTTAATTGTTACAAGGCTTCTGTTCAGGATGGCAAAAAAGTTTTGGAAGTGTAAAATGGTGACGGTTGCCCAATACTGTGACTGTTGTTAATGCCATGAAATTGTATACTTAAAAAAGGTTGAAATGGCACATTTTATGTTATATGTTATAATGCGATTTTAAAAATTAATAATATAATACACCCAAAACCATTGAATTGTATGCTTTAAATAACCGGATTGCATGGTATGTGAGTAATACATCTCAGTAGAGCTGTTTAAAAAAAGAAAGAAAGAAAGAAGAGATATCACAGCAATCAGTTTTGAGGGGAAAAGGCTGTGATTCAAGAATTTCATAGGTAATCAGCCAGCCGTTCAAGCACGTCAGCAGTAGAAGGACACGTTACATATCGCAGAGCTTAGAACATCTCTGTGCCCTTTTTCAATTACGGAATACCCTTTTCCAAAGAAGCTGTCTTGGGCTTCTTTTCTAAGAAATCTATCCCATTCAGGAAGGCTCTACTCTCATAACTGTCCAAACGCCTCACCTTCCAATGCCATCACATCCGGCATTAGTTCTTTGTATTTCGAATGAACGTCTTCCTTTCCTTTAGTCAGTAGCTTTTTATTTGTATTTCCCTTATTCCATTTCCACTTTGTCTTACTTATTTGTATTCTGTCTTCATCTATACTACAGGATCTTTGAATAGAAATCCTATTTTGAAGCTTTTATTTATTTATTTGAGAGAAAGAGAGAGAGAGAGAAAGTGCTGGCAGAGGGAAAGGAAGAAGCAGATTCCCCACTGAGCAGTGAGACTGACACAGGGCTCGATCCCAAGACCTGGAATCATGACCTGAGCTGAAGACAGGCACCCAATCAGCTGAGCCACCCAGGTACCCCTAGAAATCCCATTTTGAACATCTCTGTATTCCCCCCAAAACACCTGATGTAGTACTTATCTACTTCCAGCACTTAATTAGTACCTGTTTTATTGAATTTTCTAAGGCTCTGCTGTCAATATTAATTACACATTTTGATAGTCTGAATAATGCCATAGGTTTCAATTTCTTTCAAACTGAATTAGCTCCCAGGTAAAAACATGCCATGATTTAACACACTCCAGAATTAGCCCTTCAATATAAACTAATAGTGTTTGACACATAGAATGAATAAGTGACTGTTGATTAAATATTTACTTGAAGAAAAACATAGATTACATAATGTTTAAAGGCCATATTTCATTTTTGAGAGGTACCCAAATTAATGGTTCTTATAAGGACTTTTATATCAAGGTCCTTACTACCAACTGGTCATCCAAGTGGAAAGCTACCCCAAATATTATTAGAAGTACATGGTATTTACACATGCGGTAGTCTCAATCACGTACCAGGTACACTGTTGTTCTGCTTTCAATGGAGAGACCAACCCAGCATGGTTGTCTGCTTGCGGAGGACTAGTTGTTCACCCAGGGAATCCTTGGATGGCTGAAGTTTAGCGTGGTCGAACCATGACAGCCCGAGGTGTGTTCTCTAGGATGCACTCACGGCACCAGAAACAAGGGCAAAGAGCCCACTAGCAAGGCGGACATTCCTGAGTCCCTTCTCCGTGCCTCCATTCCTCACCCTTACTCAGCCACCCTCCCTCCCCCCGTTTTCTGAGGAACACGGTGTTTCTTTACCGGGATTAATACCTTTCCTTAAGTTAGACTCAGCTTCATCCAGGGATTCTTTTGCTTTATTTAATGTTAAGCCTGTGAGATTTATCTTACCATTGGAAAATAAAAGAATACTATCTCCAACTTCAGAGAATGATTAAAGCTTTTAAGCGATATCCTGGTAAAAACAAAAATAAGCACACAACATACCCTCTGTGCCTTTCACAGAGTCTGCTGTGAAATTTGAGCTAGCAGTGTTCATTTGATTAAGCTCTGAAAAATGGCCACTGCCATGTTTCTCCAGTAATTTCTTCTTCTTCTTCTTTTTTTTAAGATTTTATTTTATTTTTTAAAAACATATTTCTTTTTTTTTAAGATTTTATTTATTTATTTGACAGAGATCACAAGTAGGCAGAGAGGCAGGCAGAGAGAGGAGGAAGCAGGCTCCCTGCTCAGCAGAAGGCCAGTTGCAGGGCTCCATCCCAGGGTCCTGGGATCATGACCTGAACGAAGGCAGAGGCTTTAACCCGCTGAGCCACCCAGGCGCCCCTAAGATTTTATTTTTAAGTAATTGCTATACTCAGCATGGGGCTCAAACTTACAACTCCGAGGTCGAGAGTTTCATACTCTACCAACTGAACCAGCCAGGTGCTCCGCAGTAATTTATTCTTTTTTTTTTTCTTGAAGATTTTATTTATTTATTTGACAGACAAAGATCACAAGTAGGCAGAGAGGCAGGCAGAGAGAGAGGGGGTGGGGAAGCAGGCTCCCTGCTGATCTGGGAGCCCTACGGGGGGCTCAGTCCTGGGACCCTGGGATCATGACCTGAGCCGAAGGCAGAGACTTAACCCACTGAGCCACCCAGGCACACCCCCAGTAATTTATTCTTGCGAACATTTATTCACTTGCCACTGTGTGTCCAGGTACTAGATGTTGCTTTAGATGTAGTTACGACTGAGCCAGAAAAAGTCTGTACTTAAATAAGACTTTCTTGGGGCGTCTGGGTGGCTCAGCTGGTTAAGCATCTGCCTTCAGCTCAGGTCATGATCCCAGGGTCCCAGGATTGAGTCCCCCACTAAGGGTCGCAGCTCAGCAGGAAGCCTGCTTCCCTCTCTCCTTTGAACTCTCTCCCCCACTTGTGCTCTCTGTCTCTCAAATAGATAAAATCTTTAAAAAAAAAAAAAAAAAACTTCCTTAAACTGAATTAAAGGCTTAAAGTACACAAGGCAAAAGGGCAGACAGGGTAGAGGGCAAGGTGCCTGACCTACCAGAGCTCTGGAAGGTCATATACTAACGCGCTGGGGATGGAGTTTGTGATCTTCCTTTGAACTTTAGGCTGACCCCCCAAAGCCACATATGAGTATCTCCCATTGAAAATATAGCATACTTAAAATTTCAGCATTTGGGGAATAAGGATGACATTTATTTAACTACTAAAAAAGCAGTAACTTTTTTTTTTAAGATTTTATTTATTTATCAGAGGGAGAGAGAGAGAGCGAGCGAGCACAGGCAGACAGAATGGCAGGCAGAGGCAGAGGGAGAAGCAGGCTCCCGGCTGAGCAAGGAGCCCGACATGGGACTTGATCCCAGGACGTTGGGATTATGACCTGAACTGAAGGCAGCTGCTTAACCAACTGAGCCACCCAGGTGTCCCAGCAGTAACATTTTTATAAACCTATGTTACAATGACAGCAGGGGCATCTGAGTTACAGCTGACATTACAAGCAGTTTGGGACTTACAGTTTTCTGGGGAGAGGGCTGCCCACAGGGAAGCGTTGGTTTAGAGACAAAGAGCACAAACAGGGCACCTGGGTGCCTCAGTGGGTTAGGCCTGTGCCTTTGGCTCAGATCATGATCTCCAGGTCCTGGGATTGAGCCCCACATCAGGTTCTCTGCTCGGCGGGGAGCCTGCCTCCCCACCCCCTGCCTGCCTCTCTGCCTGCCTGTGATCTTTCTCTGTGTCAAATAAATAAAACCTTTTTTTTAAAAAAAAAAAAAAAAAAGAAAGGAACGCAAACACTGAAACCAGTTTTTCCAGGTATGAGGACCAGTTTTGCTCCCTTGGGCAAGTTATTTAAGTTCTCTCTTTTAGATTAATCAGTAAAGCCAGGCAGGTGGGGAAGGAACAAAGACATCTGTAACTGACTGTGATCAGTTATGACCAACCACATTCTCCTTTTGTTTTTTTTTCATTGTGAGACAAGGGTAATAAGAGCACGTAGCTTACGGATATCCTCCTCCATGGGCCTAACCTTGCTTTGTAATGATATATGTGATTATCATTTTTCCTACACTCTAGGCTACAGGACCTGGGTCTGTCTCATTATTTTAGCTCCAGTGCCTGGCCAGTGGTGACAAATATTTGTTAAACAAATGAATAATAATGCCAACATGTTATAGGATTTCAACAATTGGATCTTTTAAAAAATATTCATATATATATATTTTTTAATATTTATTTATTTGAGAGAGAGAGAGAGAGAGCATGAGCAAGGGGAGGGGCTTAGGGAGAGGGAGAAACTGACTTCCTGCTAAGCAGGGAGCCTGATGCAGGGCTCAATCCCAGGACCCTGAGATCATGACCTGAACCAAAGGCAGATGCTCAACTCACTGAGCCACCAAGAAACCCTGGGTTTTTGGTTTTTAAAATTTCCTTTGGTTTGGATTTTGGTTTTGGGTTTTGGGTGGATGATTGGTTTGGTTTGGTTTGGCTTGGTTTTGTCTAGGAGTACAAACATTTTTGTTTAATAGACAGGAATGTGGGATTTAATCAGTTTAAGATGATGAACTGAGCGCTAAACTTTTAGCTAACTGCTAAACTTTTATTTTTATAAATGCAATATAAGGAGGCAAAGTGACCTGACAAACCCTTTTTAAAGTCTTTTCTTTGAAGTCTGGAAATTTATAGAATAGACCTGGAGGGAAATCAGAAATAATTTTTAAATTGGAAAGAGTTCATTGAGAACAAATTCTTTTCTCATAACTACAAAAAGAAATTGGTTAGGGTTTAGTGCTTAAAAAGTTCAGCAATTATAGCCAAGTTAATATTTTGTTTTTGTTTTCCTTTAAAGGGCAAATTTTAAAATAGAGGTGACTTAAAACATTATTTTCTGGTCCTGCTTGGGAAGCAGGGAGGCAAGTTTCAATTAAGATAGTCAAGTTGAAACCTAGAATTTCTGTGGTATTTGGGACATGATTCAGTTATTAAAAGATAAGAGTTATGGTGTACTGGCATTTAAAGATCCAGCTGGGGGTGCCTAGATGGCTCAGTCATCTCAGGTCATGATCCCAGGGTCCTTGGATCCAGTCCCATGTTGGGCTCCCTGCTCAAAGGGCAGCCTACTTCTCCCTCTCTCTCTGGCCCTCCTACCTGCTCATGCTTGCTCATTCTCTCTCTCTCAAATAAATAAATAAAATATTTCTTTTTTTTTTTAAAGAATGCTTTTAGAATCAGTGGAGCAGATGGCGTAGATTGAACCTGACTTGCCCAGGAGACAAAGTCCTAGAGAGAGAGATGGTAATTCTCTCCATTCAGGAGAAAAGAGGGAGCAAGGCCTCTCCAGGGCTATTGGTGACAATAAAATAACCTCCAGTTTTCTGTGTATTCTTTTACTACCTTGTACTTGGCAACAAGATTGTGTATCACAGACTCAATAAATTCAGCTCAATTACTACAATCCATGTGGGTTATCAAAGTGCTTGTTGACCTATGTGACTCTAGGGGTGGGTCATAACCTTGAGATTATGAAGGGAGTTGAGGGAAGAAGGAAAAGTCAGGGATCTTTTGGGGAAAGCTAATGGTTACCTCATACCCCCCAGGGGTAGCAATCCCTTGTTTGAGAACTGGTTCTCGGTTGACATTCTTAGGACTGACTAGCAGGACACCAAAACAACCCAATGGGCTTAGCACACACAATCAAGCCATAGAATAATGTTTTTTTTTAAAATATTTTATTTATTTATTTGAGACAGAGAGGAAGAGAGAATGAGGGTGCACAAGCAGGGAGGAGGGTCAGAAGGAGATGGAGAAGCAGGCTCCCCACTGAGCAGGGAGCCCGATGATGCAGGGCTCTATCCCAGGATCCTGATATCATGATCCAAACAAAACGCAGATGCTTAACTGACTGAGCCAGCCAAGACCCATAGAATACTGGATAAAGCTGAAATACAGTTTATTTACTGGCATACAGTAAGAGTTGGGTATTTATGTCCACTGTATTAGTTTCCTAGGCCTAATGTAATAAAGTATCAAAAGACAGGTGGTCTAAAACATCAGAAAGGTACTGTGTCACAGTCCTGGAAACTGCTAGTCCAAAACCAACGTGTCAGCAGGTCCATGTGGGCCTCTGCTTCTGTTGTCAATGTGGCTGTTTTATCCTTGTGTATCTCTGTCCTCTTCCAGTAAAGACACCGCTCATGTTGGACTAAGAGTCCATTCTCCTTGGACCTTATCTTAACTAGTTACCTGTGCACCAACTCTATTTCTGAGGACATTCCGTTCTGAAGTGCTAGGATTTAGGACTGTTGTGGGCCACATTTCAACCCATAATGGTATTCTTGGAACTCCTCTTTAAGTTGTGTGAGTTTTTGTACTAGGAATTCACTGACCTTTTAGTCATATTTGTTACTCTTTTAAGACTAAGGAAACACTGGGTCCGGTCATTTTTAGATGACAAAGCAAATATCTGATGATTTATTAAACACAGAGGCTGATCTACAATTCCTGCAATTTCTGCTAAGATAGAGGATACTAAGTAACTAGGCACCCAGAAGATTTTTTTTTTCAAGGACCACCTCAACAAAATGTGAGATTGGTGATACTTTAAAACTTTACAATCTAGGGGTGCCTGGGTGGCTCAGTTGGCTAAGGATCTGCCTTCAGGCTCAGGTCATAATCCCAGGGTTCTGGGATCGAGCCCCATGTCCGGCTCCCTGCTCAGCCGGGAGTCTGCTTCTCTATCTCCCTCTGCCTGCTTCTCTGCCTACTTGTGCTCTTGCTCTCTCTCTCTCTCTCTCTCTCTCTGTCAAATACAAATCTAACAAAACAAAACAGAAACCTTGCAATCTGAACAAGATCTTCAGCTCTTCAGGGCCATCCTCTCCCTCCCACACTCTTATTTGTTCTGTCCCCCCCCCCCCCCCCGCTTGAGGTTTTTCATCTCCAAGTATGACCATTTTTGGTAAAGATGCAACACACCTGATTATCATAATTTTTTAGATATAAAAAATTGAGGTGTAATTACATAATAAAATGAGAATGGCATACAAGTGTGTACTTTAAAAAGATTAGTAAACTTCATAATTTGGTCTCAACTTTATTTTCCTAGATTCATTTGCTTTCCTCCTGTCTACCATGCTCACCCTTACAGAGATTTTCTTTAATTTCTAAGTCTCTCGAGTGCTGTGTTCTGCTCAGGAAGTCTCTCCGCACTGGAGAGCTCCTACGTCAACTCTCAGTTACTTCCTGGAAGCTTTCCTCCAACACCCTTGGAGCAACGCAGCTCTTTTGGCACAGTGTATGTGGTTCTCATTTTCCCCTGTTCAATTATTAGTTTTAGCTAGTTGTGAGTTCTTTCTCCAAGACAGAGGCGGGGGTGTGATGTAGCTTGTCTTTCCTTGCATTTGCCCAGTGTGTAGCCCAACGCATGATACATAGTTAAGTGTTCAATAAATTACACTGTCAATTAGTTGACAGTTAACACGCAGGTGTATGTACCTCAGAGTTTTCACAGCGCGTTGGCACGATCTCATTTTCCCCCTACAACAGGCTTATAAAACAGCAATTACGACCACCCTATCATTTCCTGCTTGTGGAGCCGAGAGACTCAGAGGTTATTTATCTTGCCCAGAGCCAGCCAGTAGCAAAACGTGGCTAGAACTTGGTCCCCCGACTCCAAATTCCCCGCTCTTGACACCACCACAGGTTGAAGCTAGCGCCAACTCCGCGCTATGACTTAAACTTGAAAGGCCTCGCCGGCCGCATTTCCGGATATCGGGATTGGAGATGCGCCCAGTTTCCGCAGGGCATAACAGTTTGGGGCTCATTGAGTGCGTGGGACCTTGGACTACATCTCCCAGAGAGCCCCGGGGCAAACCCTCAGGTGACTGGTTGAAATGGATCCGCCAATACAGCGCGACGTGCTCGTACAGACCAATCATAGGCCGGAAGGGGCAGGACCTCCCACGCAGAGGCTAGATTGAGCGGAGACGCTAGCAACGTTGTTAGATGTCCCAAAGCCCAAGGGGCCTGAGATCCTTGGTCCAGCGTCTCGGGCGCCACGGCGTCCTCCTTTTCGGGTCCAGTCCGCGCCTTTCCCGCGACCCGCTTAGGCTCGCGCGTGTGTGGCCGCCAGCCCCGCGCCGAGGACAGGCCGGGTGACCGGGAAGAAAGCACGTGCTGGAGCGTTGTAGCGGCCGAGGGCGCGTCTGTTATCGCCACGCCGCGCCCAGGTCGTGCGGGAGGTCCCCCGCGCGGCGTGTGGTGCGCGGAAGGCCCCGGGCGCCGCGGGCCCCGGGCCGCGGGCTCCGGGCTCCTCGGCGCCTCCGGCGACCTCGGCCCCTGAGGTCGTCTCTCGGGCGCTGGCTGGCGTCGCTCTTGGCCGTGTTCTCCTGTGCAGAGTGCGACTCCCCGGCTTCGCCCCTGGCCTGCGGAGGAGGAGACTCGGCGGCATGTCGCCCGCGCTGCCAGAGCTGACGCCTTCCGGTAACGCTGCCTCTAGCTCTCCGCGGTTGGGTTGTGTACTGAGCCCTGTTACGGGCTCCTAATCCCTGGGATAATTCTCCTCGCCTCCTGGAGGCGCGCCGCCAGGTTTCCCCGCGGGCGGGAGGGCGGCGGCTTTGAGCTGGCGGAGGTTCCACGTGCTTCTGCTGGGTGCCTTCTGCGCCTGCACCTCTTCCTCCCCAGGCAAGCGGACTCTCAGCAGCTACGAGGCACCCTCCCTCTGCGCGCGCCCGAGACCCCTCTTAATGTCCAAGTAACTTCGCTGTTGGGTACAACATATTTCAGCGGGGCGCAGTGGAAATTTGGCCAGAGTTAACGTTCTCAGTTCAATAATTATTTATTGAGCACTTGCTGTGCTCACCCAAAGAAAGTTTCTGTGTTGCAAGGCGGATAAGGAAACCCAGAGAACGATTAAAACGTAAGGAAACGTTTCTTTTACCACATCAGGGTTAGAGCAGTCGTTCTGCACACTCCAGATTGCATAGAACCACTTTGTAAAATGAGCAGATCGTACGTCGTGATGGGGAGTAGTAATCTCAAGCGATTCTAATGATGGCTCTGAGATTAATGTTGAGAAAAAACTAGGTTAGCTCAAGAACTGACAGTAGTTTCAGTTTTATAATGAGATCGGTCTCTAAGGTCATCCTTGATTAAAATTTTTGGTCCAACATACCCATAAAAACACGGGAGGTATGAGGTAGGAAATGTAGAAAGAAGAGAACCAGTCCTAAGGACGGAGCAGTACCTGGGTGTGGGGGAATGAGGGTGTTCAGCATGGCAGGGTCTGAATACTGAATTCATAACTCAGAAGGAAATTTATCAGAGGTGAGCTGGTGACCCTATTGATTCTAGGGTTCTGATATGGGACTGGTAAAATTGTTCTTGAAACCAGTGGAAATGTGACTGAGAAACATTTTATCACTGTTGGTATAAAAGAAGAGGTAGAGAGGCAGATCATACCGTTCTTTGAATAATATCTCTGCCTCATGACTGCTTGCTTTCCTATTTAATTAAGAAGGGAAGCAACGTTGTTTCGCCTTCATCTAAATATATCAACAGCAGAATGCATCAGCTAAATGGGGGCAATGTAGAGCTATATATTTTTGTTTCCTCTGTGAGAGTTGTTGGGTAGAATCTGCCCTGTTAAGAACGTGGTTAGTCAGGAGTAAACTGTACAGAATGTTCTGTATGCAATGAACTGAATATAGATAAATAGGAGGTTGTTTTGGTTATCATTGTTCTTCATGGAAGATCTCAGTGACTGCTCACCTTACCAAGTGAAAGAATTGTTAAGGTGACTTGCTCTTAGGAGAAGCTTCTGGAGGGGCAACGGTGATTAGAAGCCAGTGAAAGATAACCCCCTGTTGGAAAAGCTTGGGGAATACATCAGGATTAGAACAGTGAACACTTAAACGTACAAATCTGGGAGGAGGACCTCTAAAAGGGAAATCTTATCCCCTACAGGATCAATAAGCATGTGGATGATGTAGAAGCAGGGAATTTTTAAGGGCCTCAGTTGGGGGGAGTTTTGTCTTCAATGCGTGCAATTCCCATTTTATTATGTCCCCTTTTATCTCATTTTCTGTTCACAGTTCTCATGGTCTCACAGGTGGCCTGGTTTCCATATTGCCATGTATTTGTATGTTTCCTTGTACTCTAGTGTGTGTACGTACTTTTAATTTATGTAAGTAGTATCTTGGTAGTTGATGATTGCTGACCTTTTCACTCAGTATCCCACCATTATCATATAGCAGTGCGGTGTTCCCCACGAATGCCTACCACATTTTTTTTTTAATTTTTAATTTTTAATTTTTTATAAACATATATTTTTATCCCCAGGGGTACAGGTCTATGAATAGCCAGGTTTACACACTTCACAGCACTCACCAAAGCACATACCCTCCCCAATGTCCATAATCCCACCCCCTTCTCCCAACCCCCCTCCCCCCAGCAACCCTCAGTTTGTTTTGTGAGATTAAGAGTCACTTATGGTTTGTCTCCCTCCCGATCCCATCTTGTTTCATTTATTCTTCTCCTACCCACTTAAGCCCCCATGTTGCATCACCGCTTCCTCATATCAGGGAGATCATGTCTACCACATTTTACTTGGACATTTCCCAACATTGTCTCCAACGTGCCACTCCTACTAACATCCCCTTCTGTGTTTCCGGTGGATCAACCTGAGATTTTGTTTGGGAAATATACCCAGGATTGAGGTTGCTGGGTTTTCTGCATGCTTACTTTTTACCAAGTTCTGCTAGGCTGCTCTCCAGAATGGCTCTGTCCAGCAGGCATACTGGAGGGTGCAGATTTCTTTGGCATTATCCCGTTTTCTAATTATTGGCCCTCTATTGGGTGCAAATGGGTGTCATCTTGTTTTAATTCACATCCAGTCGCTAATGAGCTTGAGCATCTCTTTATATAGGTGCTGAGTATTATTTTCTTCTTCCTTGACTTGACTATTTGTATCTTTTTAGGAGTTCCTTGTACATTATAGGTGTTAGTCCTTTTCAGTTTGAGACATTGCAGAATCCGCCTCCAATCCATAATCTGTTTGTTAATTTTGTCTATGGTAACTTTGATTTCATAGGAATTCTTAGTTTTTATGGAATCACGTTCGTCCTTTTTTTTTTTTTTTTTAAATATTACGTTGTAGTTGGGCTTTTTGAGTCTTAAGTCTTTCCCTATTCCAAGCAATGGAGATACTCTATATTTTACTTTTCCTTTTTTATGGAAATATAGTTTTATGGTATATTTTGATATTTAGTGGGCCAAAGTTAATTTAGCATTTTCTGGGACTTCAGTCTTCCACGCAGAGTATAGAATATGTTTGTCAGATTTCTAATAAAAAGTCAGATGTTTTATTTAGGGTCTCTAAAAACAGCTTTGATCTCTTGCATATATGATGACTCCTTTCACAAGATCTCAAAATTTGTATATGTGGGAGCTAGGTTGTTTTACAGTAACAACTGTATTAAAGACTGAAAATAGTTTCTATTTCTGGACTGAAAAGTGAATACAGTAGAGACCCTCTGGAAAAAATGCTTAGACTTTTTATGAAAATGGGAGGAGGAATGGAGGCATGTGCCACTGTCAGAGCTGCTGAGGGTACAGAAGTGCTCTTCCCTAAGGACAGAGAGAGAAAAAGCTTGAGCCAAGCTGTAAGAGGATTATGAGGTGGAGGGCGGGATGAGTTTTGGAGCTTTGGGTAGAAGACTTATACTGACTGGGTTAGGTAGAATTTCCTACAGAAGGAGAAGGATTTGGAGCTAAAAGAGAGCAGGTTTGGGACGGCATACGTGGGCTGTGGTGAGGATAGCCAAGAAAAGCTGAACCAGGGAGGGGGCTCCAGTCAGTGTCCTTGAGGCTTTTAGTAGTTCTTATAAACCCGCATGCAACTTTTCCCTGGGGTTTTGAAAGTCGGATTTTTCACTTTCTTTAAAGCAGGTGTGAAGAAAAGCCTGCAGGATGAGATTGAAGCCATTCTGCGGGAGAGGATCATGGTGCTGGATGGAGGGATGGGGACCATGATCCAGCGGCATAAGCTAAGTGAAGAAGACTTCCGAGGTCACGAATTTCAAGATCATGCCACGTCCCTAAAAGGCAACAATGACATTTTAAGTATAACTCAACCCAACGTCATTTACCAGATCCATAAGGTACAGTACTGCCATGCCTCCTGTTCTCATGCCATTATTCTGTAAGCCTCTTCGCATATCGAGGGCTCTGGAGGGTACAGAAGAAAGAGGTGATTCATTCACCAAGACGACTTTGGGCACTGAAGAAAGGAAAGGCCTCGCTCTGCGATGAGCATTCAGGATAAGGAGGTGAGAAAGGTAGTTTTCCTGCCTTTGAGGCAGTTAAATGAAAGGCCATAGAAATCCTGGACAAATTGGGCTTTTCACATACACTGCTTTACCTGAGTCACCACTGCAGCCCCGATAAAGTAAAACCAAAAAGGTGGTCGTTATTTTTATTTTGTGGATTTAGAAGTTGTGGCTCACAGAGGGTAAAGAACTTGTCTGACGTTTGGGAGCTTCCTGACATGAAATCCCATGCTCTTTCATTCCATTTTTCTGCCTCCAATAAAAATGGTTAGTCAGCATGAATCAGGAACAAGTAACTGGGGGCAGTAGATTTTTAAAATTTAGAAAGAAACACAGAGTGAAATTGTTTGGTAGGTCATCACCAGAATTTCATAAAATTACAACCAGAAGAGATACTGAGGTGATTGAATCTATTTTCCTGTTCTGGATTCAACTGGAAGGATAAGACATATTTGCCAGTGAAGTGAGAAAGTTTTATTTTCTGGAGAAGGGCATTGTTACAGATGTTTCAGTCTCTTAAGGGGAAAAAAGTCATCTAAACAAATCATTTTGTGATTAAGGGTCCCAACAAGAATGGAAGGGATCATTCTGTTGTGTGGTCAAGACTTGTTCTAGGTTAATTGCAGAATGGCGTTCATGTGAGGAAAGCTAAGAATGCCTTTCCTTTGCTCATAGTGGGAATTCCAGGTACCAGAAGATTTAAAATTGATCCTTAAAAAGGTATGGTTCTGCAAGAAGAATGGTAACTAAATTTTTCTGCGAGGCCTTGAGAGTAGTTAAATCCTATTATAAAATCTAGTCTGTTGTAGATTGGGAATATCATCATGGATATAAATGGCCTGGTATGGTTACAAATACACTTTTTAAAAATTTTATTTATTTATTTATTTATTTATCTATTTATTTATCTATTTATTTATTAGAGAGAGCATAAACGGGAAGCAGCAGGCGGAGGGAGAGGGAGAAGTAGGCTCCTCGCTGATCAAGGAGTCTGTTCCTGGGCTCGATCCTAGGACGCAGCAATCATGACCTGAGTGGAAGGCAGTTGCTTACTTGACTGAGCCACCGAGGTGCCCCATAAATAGACTTCTTAAAATGCAGCTGTTGAAATCACATGCACTGTCATGCCTGTAGCTTCATCATTATTGTTCCTATGGATTACCGCTAGATTATAAGCTGCTGCAGGGCAAGCAGCTTATAATTATGCCTCTTTTTTCACTACTGAAGCCCTACTGCCTAGAACGTTATCTCCCGCATAGGAAGTGCTCAATAAATATTTGTTAGAGGAAAGATTCCTTGCCCTGTGTATTAGGTAGGCATCTAGATGGGAGAACGAGGTTCCCATGAGAGGTCTGTGGAGTGGAAATGGCTATAAGTACAACAAAGTGTGCCAGGGTGTCCCATTTATGGGGGTGCATTTACTAGCCAGACATGTGGAGAGCATGTTGTGTTCATGGATGAAGAGGGGAAACAGACCAGGTTTTTTTTCACATGTGGCTATTTCTAGTGGAGCCAGTGACCATAGATCACATCCTCTGGTGTATAATTTTAACGGAATGTCCAAGTTGTATTTGTAACGTAGGTGCCTGGCAGTGAGCTGCTTTGGTTGTAGCGTGAATGCCTGACACATTGAGCTTTTGGTTGCCAAGATCCCCATTTCAGGGGACACCCATCTCAATTAAACATGGTGCTGCTACTCGCTAACTGGATACCTGATGGCCCTTACCCGTGAGTTATGCTCTTGGGGAGCTCTGGACGAGCCCAACAACTGCCTGGCCCCATTTTTCCCTTTCCATACCCTGGTTCCCATTCTTATGTTTTAAATTTGGCTATAAAGAGTGAAACTGTGGGGCGCCTGGGTGGCTCAGTGGGTTGGGCTGCTGCCTTCGGCTCGGGTCATGATCTCGGGGTCCTGGGATCGAGCCCCGCATCGGGCTCTCTGCTCCGCAGGGAGCCTGCTTCCCTCTCTCTCTCTCTCTCTCTCTCTCTGCCTGCCTCTCTGCCTACTTGTGATCTCTGTCAAATAAATAAATAAAATCTTAAAAAAAAAAAAAAAAAAGAAAAAGGAAAGTAAAACATTAAAAAATAAAATTAAAAAAAAAAAAAAAGAGTGAAACTGTGAAACCCTAGGTGCCCCATCCCTGTACCCCCAGAAAGGCAGAACCCTATGTCTGTGCTCACTCCCCTGCCCATATGCCCCCCGCCCCTTGAAGTGTGGCCCTGGGCATGCCTGTACCCTCCAGGACTTGTGAGTAACACACTGTTTTCTCCCTGAAGTTCCCTATGGTTGTAGCTGAGATGCCATGAGGGCTGGTGTCCCCACACCTTGGGCTCCACCTGGGAAAACGTTTGTGGGAGCTTGCCACCGGGATACCGGTGAGTGCCGCAGGCAGTCCTTGCCCACAGCATCGCCCCACGAAACACAATTCAGAACCTCTGTTAGCCTCTAAAAATGCTGTCTTTCCTGGCCTACTTTCCTCCTGACAGCTTGCTCTGTGAGGAGTGGAGAAATTCAGTAGCTTGACTCAGGTCATAACGTTTTTGGGTTTTTTTGCTTTTTGTTTTTTTAAAGATTTTATTTATTTATTTGACAGAGATCACAAGTAGGCAAAGAGGGGGAAACAGGCTCCCCATGAGCAGAGAGCCCGATGTGGGGCTCGATCCCAGGACCCTGTGTTCGACCCGAGCCTAGGGCAGAGGCCTAACCCACTGAGACACCCAGGTGCCCCAGATCACATGTTTTTTAAACTGGCAGGAATAGGATTGGAATTGAGGGGTGTCCTGCCTGGAGTCCAGGAGTGGGATATTGAACTAGGAGAAGAGGCATAGGGAGAGGGTGAAGAGCTAGAAGAAACACTTTCTAAACTGTATATTATGGAAATTTTCAAATCTACACCAAATTGGAAAAAACTATGAACTGAGAAATTTTTTTGCTAACTGTAAAGACAGTACATGTTTATTGTTTAAATAAAAAAGATAATATAGAAAACCATAAAGGAGAAAATCAAAATCAGGAGATATGAATCCAAGACTAACTATTAATCACATATTTTAATTTATATTTTAAACTAGTTTTTATACTGGGATTTTAAAAATTAAATTTTAATTGTATTCATACTGTTGTATGATTTGCATTTTTATCTGTATATAGGAGCATTAAATATTCTCAAACATGGTTTAATAACTACATGATATAACCTACATATATTTACTTATTCCTAGGCATTAATGTTGTTTCCAATTTTTCTTGCTCTTTTTTGAAAAATTTAATTTGCTCTCATAAGACAAAACCCATAGATTGAGAATAAATTCACTTTTTTTTTTTTTTAAGACTTTATTTGACAGAGAGAGAAATCACAAGTAGGCAGAGCAGCAGGCTCCCTGCTCAGCAGGAAGCCCAGTGCAGGGCTCCATCCCAGGACCCTGAGATCATGACCTGAGCCGAAGGCAGAAGCTTAACCCACTGAGCCATCCAGGCGCCCCGAGAATAAATTCATTTTTGACCACTATTCCACATTTCTGTTTTTTTCTCCTAAGATAACAACTTACTTATATATGTCTTTCCACATCAATTTGCTACGCATTTATGTATATATGAATTATGTATATGCGAAAACGTGTACTGTTGTGTACATGTATGCTTTAAACCTAATGTGTCCTGTTTTACATATCAGTCAGTTTTGCTTTCTACTCAAGCCTATTTTTGGAGATCTTTCCATGTCAGTATCAGTGGCTATACACAGTGTTTTTAGCCTTCACAAAGCATGCTATCAAATGGATACATTCTAGCTTATTTGTTTTTTTTTCCAACTTGTGGATATTTAGGATGTTTGTGACTTACTACAAGTGAGAAATTCACTTCCCAGCTCTTTGTCAAGAGTGTGTATCAGTTAGGGAGGGGGTGGGTTTGTTCACTGTTGGGAAAAATCAAGGGAGTTGAGAGATTCCAGAGTGTTCCTCAGATTGAAGCTGAGGAAGTGTTGTCCCTGAAGAGTGAAATGGGGAAGGTGGGTTTCAAACCAGGAGGACAGGAAGGCACCGAGAGCCTCCGGGTTCTAGAAGGAATGCCCATGTGGCTCAGAGGGACCTGCAGAGAGGTACTGAAACAATCATGGGCAGAACTGGGCTCTCAGAGATACAGCCATCGCCGGTGGGAATCAAACTGTGCTGAGGCTGGAGATCGCCCTCCTGGTCCAGAACTTGTGTCATCACACAGCCACCCTGTGGGGTTGCGTTCTGGTACTTTCCGTGAGGAAACTAAAACTTGGGGTTTAAGGAACTTCATTCCATTCACCCAGCTTAGCATGTGAACTGTGTCCAAATCGAGCTCTGTGTTTGTTTACACCTCTGTCAAATCCTTGTATCTTTTTGCGTCTCTGGGCTCCAGGGCAGTGCCTGTGCTTAGTGGGTGGTCACATGGTGTTTGGGGTGGTGGTGACGAGCAGAAGTGTTTATTGCGGGGGGACAGGGCCTCTGAAACCCCGAGCACTGACGTTGCTATCTCTTATTGCAGGATTACTTGCTGGCTGGGGCAGATATCATTGAAACAAACACTTTCAGCAGCACTAGCATTGCCCAAGCTGACTATGGCCTTGAACACTTGGTAAGAATGCCATTGTTGGGCGCCTGGGTGGCTCAGTGGGTTAAGCCGCTGCCTTCGGCTCAGGTCATGATCTCAGGGTCCTGGGATCGAGTCCCGCATCAGGCTCTCTGCTCAGCAGGGAGCCTGCTTCCTCCTCTCTCTCTCTCTCTGCCTGCCTCTCTGCCTACTTGTGATCTCTCTCTGTCAAATAAATAAATAAAATCTTAAAAAAAAAAAAAAAAAAGGAATGCCATTGTTCCTCGTAACTAAGATCTTCCTGAATGCTTTCTGCCTTGACAGTTGCTAGTGAGAAAACCAGCAGAAGCTGGAGTACAGCTGATGCCTCACTGTCTGTCGCTTGTGGTCAGACTGGGAAGACGCTTTGAATCTTTTCTGCTTCTGAACACAGCAGACTATTCATTTCCTAACTGGTGTCTTTTATGGGCCAGTAATCAAGTAAAAATGATACTTATTATGCAGTGGTTGCTGATAAAGGCACAGTGATTGGCTGTGTGGGCACCCTTTTTCTGCCCTGCATGGCAGATTTGGTTCTTTTTTTAAATCATGGCAAAACACATGTAACGTAAAATTGACCATCTTAGCCATTTTCATGTACGGTTCAGTGGGATTAGATACATTCATCTTCCTGGGCAACCATTGCCACCGTCCATCTCCAGAACTCTTGTCATCTTGTAGAAGTGAAGGTCTGTACCCATTACATTCAGTAGTAACTCCCTGTTCTTCCCTAACCTCTCTGGACCCCGAAAACCACCATTGTACTTTCTCTATGAATTTGTCTCCTCTAGGTACTCCATGTAAGTGGAATCATACAGTTTTTCTCCTTTTATGACTCTTAGCTTAATGTTTTCAAGGTTCACTCATGTCGTAGCAAGTGTCAGAATTTTCTTTTTAAGTTTGAATAATGTTCCCCTGTACGTACGTATATGTGTGTATATATATGTGTATGTATATATATATATGTATATGTACACATATATACATATATATATTACATTTTGTTTATCCATTCATTCATTCATTAGGGACACTTGGGTTGATTCCACCTTTTTGTTATTGCGAACAGTGCTGCTGTGAACATGCATGTACAGCTAATCTGTTTGTATCCCTGCTCTCATTTCCTTTGATTACATGCTCAGAAGTGGAATTGCTGATTATATACTCAGAAGTGGTGATTTTGTTTCATTTTCTGAGAAACCGCCATACTGTTTTCCACAGTGGCCGCACCATTTATATTCCCACCAACAGTGTGCAAGCATCCCAAGTTTTCTACGGCTTTCTCGACACTTGGTATCTTCTGTTTATGGGGGGTTTTGTTTTGTTTTGTTGGTAGTAGCCACCCTAATGGGTGTGTGGTGAAGGATCTGGTTTCTTTTTAATCAAGATGATGCTCCTTTTTCAGATTTTGTAAAATGTGGAATGATGGGGGTACATAGTAGATGCTGCCGTACCCACGTCTGTGTGGGATTTTTCCAGACGCGTGCCTCTGTTTTCATGCAGCACTGATTGCTCTCCTGCTGTTGGGACTTTGTGAGATCTTGTGTCTTTTGGGTTATCAAGAGTAAATCATTAGTTTTGTGTGACTTAGGGCAGGAGTTGACAAACTTTTTCTATAAAGGGCCGGGTAAGTAAATATTTTAGGCTCTGTGGGCCATAAACAGCAACTACTTGATTCTGTTATTATAGTACAAGAGCAGCAGTAAACAGTATGTAAATGAATGATGTTGATTATATCCCAGTAAAACTTGATTTATAAAACTGGCCCAGGCTAGATTTGCCCTAGGACGTATAGAGTTTGCCAACCCCTATTTTAGAATACTCTGGTTTCTTAATTACTAAATAATGAAGATCCACAGCACATAAGATCTGAGAAGGGCTCATGAAGGCCACAAATCTGGGATCTTCTAACCTGGTCTGGGAAAGATTTTGGAAGGCCCATGAACCTCTTTATATTGTAGCATTACTTTGTGTGTTCGTGCATACTTTTTATTTCCTACTGAGGGGGTTCATGGCCCTTTACCAAGTTCTAAAGAGGTTAGTAATCTGCAAAAAGCTCAGAGGCCCTGAGTACAGCACCCCTACAGCAAAGGGAGTTCAGAGCTCGGAGAAGCTGCTAAGGGAATGGCCCAGGCAGGCACTGAGAGAGCTGGGCCTCGAATCCTGGGCTCCTATCTCTGAAACCTGCGCTTCTTCTGTTCTTATGCTTTCTCAAATTTGGCAGAGCATTTAACTGCATCAGCTTATTCTTTGATGTTCCAGATGGCCAAGAGATCACCCTTTGTTATCGGTTAGCTCATGGCTATGAGAGGAAGCTCAGAGCAGTTCTCAAGGACTCTTAGCTCTCCTGCTGCCTTCATGGCTGGGCCAGCTGAGAGTCCTTCTCAGACCTCCTGTTAATTCTGTCTACATTTCCTTACTGAGTAAAACTGGCTTTTATAAGGTCACGAGTCCCTAGTTTATGGGACGGAGGAGAATAAGCCCCCGCTAATGTTTGCATTCATGTGTAGGCCTACCAGATGAATAGATGCTCCGCGGGGGTGGCCAGAAAGGCAGCCGAGGAGGTGTCCCTCCAGACAGGTAAGGAATGTCTGCAAGGATGACTCCTTTGAGATTCGCAGGTGTCACGTGCTGTCTTTATTGTGCTTTTCCCTTCTGTGACAAGTGGTCTGCAGTGCTGCTGCTGTACTTGTGGGTAGGTGACTTCTTTGCAGTTTCATAATCAAGCCCTGCAGAGCCTCTTTGATTTGATTCTATCCCTGTGGGCCTTGGGCTCAGGGTTTACTCTGTGTTTAGTGCGGGCTCTAGCTTCACTTTGTAGCTCTAGCTACTTTGTATATTTATGGTTTTAGCTTCTTTGGGTATTTACAGCCAAGCTGATCATTCTCCTTCTGGAAGCACATTACTAGGTAGTTCAGGTGTTCTGGTTATTTTGATAAACATTAAGATATTTGATCTTACCCAATAAAGCTAGCCTCATCCTCGTGATTGGCTCATGCAGGTGAACAGTATAATCCACATCCTATCCCTAATGTCCTTGAAGGCTCTGTGCAGCCCGCCCAGGACTGTGGCATGCGATTCAGGCTTGCTGGGATGTGAAAAGCGGCCTCTTGAAATAACTAACCCCCTGGCTGGCTGCCATAGCGTGACTTGGGTGCCAGCTGGTGGGGAAGCTCTGAGGGAGGAAAGGGAATAGAAGAAATATGTGGAGCCCCTTAAGATTTGGAAATGTAAAATTATTGCCAGCGGGAGAAAATATAAAGGGGAATTGCTAGGAAATGAGATACAGCATATTAATGAAGACTGAAGCGGTTTGTGGGAACTCTGCTTCTGGGAGATAGTCTTTAAATCCATGGACATGCAGAGACCATTACCCCAACAGAGTCACAGGTCAGAGAATATGAAACCAGCGAAAGCAGGGAAAGAGAAGGACATTTTTCTTACACGCATATTATTGTTCAGCTCTGGGAAAGGTAACCTGTTTGAAGGCTGGGTTATCAACTCATTGGTAGTCTTCTCCTGTTAAACTGTAAATCGTGACCCAGGTTACTGAGTAGTTACCGTCATCAGTGTACCCCCAGCTTTGGTTATGCTGTGTGGATGAACCCAACCTTGGAGGCTCTTTTGGAAGCACCTGGACTCCAGCCCAGAGGAAAGGTTATTAAAGAATTACTGAAAGAGTGCTTACAGTAAGATTTGATCTGTTTCATACTTGAATTTTAGGCTTTATAATTGCTAATCCTGATTTAATAGTCCCCCCCCGCCCCCCCCCCCCCGGGGAAGGGCCTGCATCATGATACTGGGGAACATTTCAAGCTGAATGCTACCGTGAGGAGCTTTTCTAGAATCTGTGTTGAGTTCAGGTTCTTGGAGATACCTTAAGAGGAAGGGGAGGTAATTGATCCAAACATGACTGTGGGGATAGAAAAGGGTTAGTTACTGAAACGCTTTGAAGCCAGATAGGTGAGAATTTGGAGTCTTTCGGATCAGCTTGGCAATCACCTGTACACATCCCTCTATTTCAGAATTTTCCCAGTGGGGTCCGGGATAGCTCCCATCCTCAGATACTCAATTGTAGTCAAATCTGTGCATTGTCTCACCGAGTGTGATCAAGATTATGAAGAGCTTCTTGTTGGTCCAGGAGAAGTCAAGTTTGTTGTCAAACGAATTAAGAAAATAACTTGAACTTTTGTATTTTAGAGTTGTGGATAAAGAATTAGAGACTTGTGTTCTAGGGGAAAATCGTTTAGCCTGTTGAGTCACAACAAAAAGGTCAAGCTGTTCAGAGATTTTTACACTTGTTTTTCTTTTCCCAAAGGAATTAAGAGATTTGTGGCAGGAGCTCTGGGTCCAACTAATAAGACACTGTCGGTGTCCCCGTCTGTGGAGAGACCAGATTACAGAAACATTAGTAAGTATTGTAAATAGTCTTTGAGCCCATCTAAGTATGTCTGTGTTTCAGTGATCTTAAAATCTGTACAATGGGATAACAGGCACTTCCTCAGGGTTATTGTGGCTTAATGGACATAAAGGGCTTGTAACAGTGCCTGAAATGTAGTAAACATCTAAATAAAAAGACAGATCTTGTTATTATTACTACTATTCTTATTTCAAATGTACATGGTACTGTGATCATGCTTCTTTATCAGCTGAGAAAATAAAACTAATCAAGAGAAAGCTTTAAACTGAGAAGTTGAGCAAATATGGACACCAGGCCTTGGTCTATTATAGAGTAGCCCACTAGGTCCCCGTTTTATGTCAGAAAGTGCTCCAAACTATATAAATGTACTGGCATTGTTGACGTTATAAACTAGCGTACATAAACATACTCACATTGAGATTTTATGAAAAACCTAAACATCTAAGTCGATTTCTTAAGCATGGAGACAATGAAATACAAAAAGAATTAAACTTAGCTGAGTAGTACTGATACTTTGTATAGTGAAGAATATTGTGTAGGTGGCAAGTTCAGGCAAGTATGGTTTGTAGGTTTTTGGTTATAGAACTTTCCATGTGGTGATGTCATAGTTCTTCACCAGAGGTTGCTCATACTGGGCTTATGCTTGTTCGAGGCTTGACTGGGAGGGGATAAGTTTTCCTTTTTCTTGTGCTTTATACAGCAAGCGTGAAGGTAGTATTGGTTTTTTCTGTTGAATATCCAAGCTTTTTTCTTTTTTCATTGGGAGGTAAATGGCGAGAGGGCTGATCTCTCAAATGGAAATGGACAACTCAAGATGTTTCTAATAAAAATTGTACCCTGGAATGATTGAACACTTTAGATTCAGACTGAAATTGCCCTATAAGGCAGGTTTTCTCTCTAGCAGGAGTGAAGTCCATAGGACTGAAGCCCTTTATCACTGCAAGTGTGAGAGGATGTGACTAGACCCACCGTGTTTCCAAGTCCGGGTGACATGGTTCTCTCCTTGTTTCTCACACTCATCCCTTAACTGACTGATTAAGACCATCCCTGGGAAGAATGATCTACTTTAAAGGTGTTGACAGTAAGGTATGGGGCTCATGAAACCACGCACCTTCCTGCCTCCTCACTTACTTCTTGCCTCGTACAGGGCAAATGGAGGTTGTGTTGCAAGTGTTCAGGAGTGTTCAGTCTATAGGTTTAATTAACATCGCTGCCCCATTTCTTTATTTGGTTTCTCACAAAAGGTGATATCCTTAAATCAAGCATTAGAAACCAGCAATAGTTGACAGGTGCTAGGCCTGAAGACAGCATGTCCTGGCCATTGAGAGGATTTTGGTGACCGACACCTTGGATGTGCTTTATTTTTTACAGCATTTGATGAGCTCGTTGAAGCATATAGAGAGCAGGCCAAAGGGCTTCTGGATGGTGGAGTTGATGTCTTACTCATTGAGACTATTTTTGATACTGCTAATGCCAAGGTGAGTTGAGGGAGATGAGAGGGACAGCCAGGGTGGGGGCTGTGAGGATCCCCAGTGGGGCAAGAAGACAGACCATCGCAGCCATTGTCAAAGTTACATGAAGGTCTTCTGTTCCATTCTGTTTTTGAGCATTTCTAGTTAAGGCCAGTGGGATGAGAAAAAACTCAAAAGATTATCTTTTTAGCCTTCAAAAACACTTTTTTTTTTTAAATTATGAAAGTAAATACACATAGCTGTTAGGTGCACGTATGCAGATGTAGTAAATACATATAGATGGTTCTAAATTTAGAAGGTACATAAATGTAGGGAGTGAAAAGTAAATATCGTTTCTTCTCATATTCCCTGGGCATCCAGGTCTTTCCTGGGACACCTGTTACAGTGTGGGGGGTTCCTGAGAGAGATGCTACACAGGTATAAAAAAGTGCAACATAGCATTGTTTTGATTATTGAGGGACAGGTTGTCCCCATGATGCGTCTGTAATTTATTTTGGAGTAAGGAATGTGGTAGAGTTCTAACTACTCTTTTGCTCTAAGGTTTACCTAGTTGTCTTAACATCATCTATTAAATATCCTGCCATTTCCCAGTGACAGGAATTGTATACCACCCTGAATTCAGAAGTGCGTCTGGGTAGAATTTATTCCAGTCATCTGTCTGATGTCACACTCCCATCCTGCTATTTTCTGTAGCGTTATGATTAAAATACATCCTGAATAACTGGTAGGCTTTCATGAGCCTCTCCCCGCCACACTGTTTTTCCCCCAGAATTTACCTGGCTATTCTTCCTCATTTATTTTTCCGTCAGATCTTTGGGATCAACTGGGCTAGTTCTAAAAATAAAATAAAATAAAATTCTCATATTGTTGAGTTAGTAACTTTCAATGCAAAAGAACCCCCCCCCATCCCCAAGAAGGTATACATTAAGGACAAGTTGCATTCCGACTACAGCAAATTATGAAAATGTGCACATCTTGGAATCAGGAAATACAGTGATCAAAAGAAGGACATGTTCCCTGGAACCTAATGCAGCTTGGGCGTGCGCTGAGTTACTTGGCATTAGTGCCTGCACAGTTCACTCTGAGCTCACCGCGTGCCCTTCATTTCTGTACCCCCCTGTATCTATGAGGATGGGGACGGCGCAGGCATTCGTATTTATCTATTTTTAGTTTTGACTGGGAGAAGGAAGAAAGAGCAGAGCTCTTGAGCTCTTCTTTGGAGGAAATACTAGTTCATAGGTAAACTCTGAGGCAGCATCTGTTTCGTTTCCATAGGTACCATGTGCGACTTGAGATGGGGTGTTGGGATCGGGGATTGTACCTTATAGGGAGGATGTGTTTCCTCCCCAGGGAGTGCGACGTTGCTCTCATCTAGAGAGGCTTTGGAAAAGGGAACATTCTGGGGACACAGTCTCTCAGGAACAAAGATGTTCTTTTAATCCCTGACAGGCAGCCTTGTTCGCACTCCAGACACTTTTTGAAGAGGAGTATCCCCCTCGACCTATCTTTGTAAGTTCTCAAATTTGCATGATGATTTTTGTCTTTTATTAATACTGTCATTTTGAGGGTAGGGTTTTTATTTCCCTGGCATAGGAGAACTATCTTTAGTATCTTTAAGGAACCACCCACTTCGGCTTCCTCTGTTCACCTTCCTCCTACCAGTGGCGGTCTCAGCTCTGGAGATGGGAAGAAGGTGAACCCAGAAGGCAGGCCACTGGAATTGAAGCCTGGCTGAGTTGGTCCCCCAAAGTCAAAGGCTTCGGGACTCCCTCTGAGAGGGGCCCTGGGAGAGGTGGGCTTGCATGCTGACCCAAGTTTCCAGATCGGATGACACCAGCCTACAAGTAGGCAGACCCCTGGGAGAGTCCCAAGATTGCTTGGTGAGAATTTGCTAGAATCAAATCAGGGGGTCTTAGATGAACCAGGGATCATAACTAGGACAGCCTGAGGTCTCTGGGAAAGCCTTCTGTGGTGGGACTGGATGTGCGAATTCCAAAGCTGTGTTGGTCATTCTTTTGCCTCAGTGACTTCCCCTGTTTTTTATGTGATGGCTTCATGACTCATCCCCGCAATCCCCTTGCCCCTGTCCTTTCTGACCATGATGAAAAGTGCTTCCTGTGTGAGAGCTCCACACTCCCCTTCCTCATAAAGGAACAGTGCACTCATTTTATTTCACGCTCGTGAACCGTGTTCTTAATTTGAGCCTCCTTTGACCGAGTTCACTTTGTTAATTCAGATTTCAGGGACAGTTATTGATAAAAGTGGGCGAACTCTTTCTGGACAGACGGGAGAAGCATTTGTCATCAGCGTGTCTCATGCAGACCCACTCTGGTAAGTGATCATTCTTTCCTTGACCCCATTCCTTCTAGAGCGACCTTTTCTCATGGCTCCAAAAATCACTCCTGCATATTTCTGCTGAGCCATCCGCATGGGATGTTGGATTTCTAGAAAGTACATTCTGAATTCCCTTCAGGGCATCAGAAGGTCAGTTTGAGGGGCTGGGCAAGTGCTTCTACGCCTTGGATCAGGCACGTGGTTCGCTCTTTCTCTTTAAATGTGCCTCTCATAGTTTAAGGAAGTGCTTGGCTCAGCAGCAGCTCTGCACAGACAGTGTTTCCCTTCCTAGGGCAGGGCTCTGCAAAATGTTTTCAGTCACTGCTTATGAAACAAACAGTAGCAGTCCAGCTTGGAATAATGTAGGCATTCTAAAGCTCAGATTCTCATCTTTTAAAATTAACCTGGCTTTGGGATGCCTGGATGACTCAGTTAAGCGTCTGACTCCTAGTTTTGGCTCAAGTCATGGTCTCAAGGTCCTGGGATTGAGCCCTGAGTCGGGCTCCATGCTCAGCACAGAGTCTGCTTGAGATTCTCTCCCTCCCTTTCCTTCTGCCTCTCCTGCTCATGCTTACATGCTCTCTTTCTCTCTCACAATAAAAAAAAAAAAAAAAGGTAAATCTTTAAAAATAAATTAACCTGGCTTTTATATTCTACTTTAAAATATCTCCCCATTTTTCTTATCAGAAATGTTTTGTGTTCCCCGCCCCCCCCCCGCTAAGATTTTATTTGTTTATTTATTTGCTAGAGAGAGCAAGAGTACACGCAGGCTTCCCGCTGAGCAAGGAGCCCGATGTGGGACTTGATCCCACAACTGTGGGACCATGATCTGAGCTGAAGTCAGACACTTAACTGACTGAGCCACCCAGGTGGCCCTCTTAACAAAAATGTTTTAAATTACATACCGTGAGTGAAATGGAACCTCCAAGAGTATATACTGCTTTTACAGTATATACTGTGCCTTTTTCACACATGTAGTGATCTTCCTGCCTGGAAGCTGTGCCTGCGCTCCCAACCCCCAACACACTCTTACATATATACACTCACACACTCATGCACACAGTCACACTGTGCTGGCTCCTTGTTAGCCTTTAAGAATCCTTTCCACGGTCCTTTCCAGGGAACTTTCCCTCTCTGATTCACCCAGGTTGATGTTCTCAGAGCGCTGTGTTTATTTTATTATAGTCTTTGCTATAAAAATAATATTAGTGGCGCCTCGTTGGCTCAGTCCTTAAGCATCTGCCTTCAGCTCAGGTCATGATCCCAGAGTCCTGGGATCGAGCCCCACATCGGGCTCCCTGCTTGGCGGGAAGCCTGCTTCTTCCTCTCCCACTCCCCCTGCTTGTGTTCCATCTCTCGATGTCCTTCTCTCTTTCTTTGTCAAATAAATAAATGAAATCTTTAAAAGTAATAATTAATAGACATTTATTGAGAGTTTGCTGTTTTAAGTGCTTTGAGTGAGTTATTTCTTTTAATTCCAGCAACAACACCTTGAGGACAGGCCCTGCTGTTCATATCCTCATTTTAATGAGGAGGGAACAGAGATGCTCAGAGGTTGTGACTTGCCCAAGGTCAAGTTAGTCAGGGATCTAGGGATAGGAGCCTGCTCACAGCTCCTGTGGGGCTGTACCACATTTTATCAATTATTTGATTTTTTTTCATCTTCTGTTTCTAATTTCATGACATGCCTTATAGTTAAGTTAGTGTGGTTGTGTGATTTCTTAAAAGCTGCTATTAATTTAGAGTGCATTCTTGTCCAGTTGACTGGGGCTGATAATTAAGAAGTTAACTGTATTGAACTGGACTGTGATTGACTCCTTAACAGCTTATGAGCTTTTCCAGAGCCATCTCTTCATCATCTCTATGTCTCTAGTGCTTTGTCGAGTCCTTGGCTTGTCAGGTGGCTGCAGTAAATGTTTAACAGGAAAACTGAAGATGGGAAAATGTAGGGGTCTCTAGTTTACTTTCAGATTTTTTTGTCTTTCCTCAGATATTTAGACCATTCCTCCTTTCATTCTACTACTCTCCTCCCACCCCCTTTACTGAGTCTTAATTTGTGATCTGATTGGAGCCCCTAGATGTGCAGATGAAACCCCTACGTCTCCCCAAATGTCTTGTGGCTCTTCAGTCCACTGACTGTTCCCAGAGGACGTCCTTAGAGGATGTTCTTCCAGCCCCTGCCTCACCTGCGGGATCCAAGGATGATTTTTGTGGAGTTTTAAAAATTTAAACTTCTGTTCTTTAAGCAAACTTGCAGTGAATTCTAACTTTTGACCCACACAGTGGTTCATTTTTTCTTTTTATTGTTATCCTATATTTTATTCTGTTCTTCAACATTCATCTGTGCCCATTCACAGAGAGATATATCTGGTCTCCTATTTGCTAGGAATCTTACAGACCAAAGGGGCAAATAGGCAGATGCAAGGCAGCCCAAGAACTCGAGAATTGTATCGGGTCCTAATTATAGTTTTCCAGGTTCAGAACTCTGAGGAGTGCCTACTGTTTTCTTTCTAGTTTAGTACTAAGAGTCGAACTCAGTATAGAGGAGTCGTGTTAACAAATACATGATAATTAAAATATGTGTCTATGCACATATATGTGTGTATATAAACAGGTAGTGTGTAGCAAAGTGAGTGTGTAAGAAACTGTTGTTTACTGATTGTGATTCTTGCAAACTGTACATATGTTCACAAAATATAGAACCTTTGTAGTAGTAGTAGTAGTATTAATTCATTGAGCTTTAATTGAAATCCTACTCTGTGCCCTGGAATATGGGCAAATGGGAAACAGTCCACACTAGGAGAAATACGTAATTAAATTAAAATATAAAATATCAACTGCTCTGCAGAGGTGTGAACACAATCTGGCCAGACAGACGGAGTAATGGTGTCCTTGTGATATTCAAGGCTGGCTTTGTCGAGAAGGTGACACTTGAACTGGTTTGTGAAGCATGAGTCAGAGTCCATTAGGCAGAGGCAGATGGATGTCTCAGAATGAGCAGCAGCAGGAGCAGGGCTGCATTTTTCTGAAACATTTTCATATATCTGATGTCACTCCCACTTGACCCTCACTGCTGACTGGGCATTGTTTTCTCATGCCGCAGGTGAGGACCCGAAGCCCACCTCACTATTGGACCAGATGAGTTAGGATTGGAACGAAGTTTAGAAAAAGTCTAGGATCCTTTCTAATGAGAATGTCATGATTTAAAAAAAATTTTTAGCTTATTACCTGGTGTTGCGTGTGGATGACAGTGCAAGATTTAAAAAAAAAAAAAAAAAAAAGAGTTAAAGCATTCTGAATGGAGACTGGTGCAACCGAACAGGTCTATTCAAGGTCTGTAACTTAGTTCTGCACAGGACCTGGGAATCTTTTTTTTTGTTTTTTTTTAATGGAGGTATAACTGACTTAAACTACTATATGAATTTCAAGTGTATAGCATAGTGGTTTGACACTTGTGTACATTGCAAAATGATTGCCACGGTAAATCTAGTTATCGCCTATCACCATACGAAGTTAACACAGTATTACTCACTGTGTTCCCCAAGCTGTATGTGACGTCCCAGGGATGTCCCAGTGTTTTGTAACTGGAAGTTCCTGCTTCTTGATTTGCACACATGTCATTTCCACCTTACACCCCTTCCCATGGCAACTGTTGTCTGTTCTTTATGCCTGTGAGTGTGGGTTTCCTTTTGTTTTTGTTTTTTAAATTCTTTGTGTAAGTTGAATCATGTGATCTTTGTCTTTCTCTTTCTTATTTCACTTAGCATCATACCCTCATTGGCTGTTGTAAGTAATGCTGCAGGGAACATAGGGATACATGTATTTTTTTTTTTTTTCCTTTGGGTAGATGCTGAGTAGTGGGACTGCTGGAACATATGGTATTTCTGTCTTGAATTTTTTTGGAACCTTCCTACTATTTCCTGTAGCAACTGCATCAGTTTGCATTCCTACCAACAGTGCACAAGGGCTGCCTTTTCTCCACATCCTCACCAACACTTGTTGTTTCTTGTCCTTTTGCTGCTGGCAGATCTGACAAGGTGTCAGGTGATCTCTCATCGTGGGTCTGATTTCGATTTCCCTGATGAGGAGCGGTGTTGAGCTTCTTTTCGTGGGCTTGTTGGTTATCTGCGTATCTTCTTTGGAAAAATATGCATTCTGATGTTCTGTCCATTTCTTAATTGGATTTTCTTGTTTTTACTGGGTTGCATGAGTTCTTAATATATTTGGGATATCCGCCTCTTACCAGATAGATGATTTGCATGTCATCTGTGCGCCAGGGCCCTGCTGATCTTCTCTGTACCGCTCTCGCTGAAGCAAGCCCCTGGTGCATGATTTCCGGATACCTTCTCCCATTCCGCAGGCTGCCTTTTAGTTTTGCTGATTGTTTCCTTTAGTGTGCAGAAGCTTTTCAGCTTGATGTGGTCTCAGTTGTTTTTCATTTTTGTTTCCTTTGTCTTTGGAATCAGATCCCCCCAAAAACATTACTAAGATGGATATCAGGGAGCTTGCCGCTTATGTTTTCTCTCGGGAGTTCTGTGGTTTCTGTTTTTACATTTAAGTCTTTAATCCATTTTGAGTTTGTTTTTGGTCTGGTGTAAGAGAGGGATCCAGTTTCACTCTTTTTGCATGTAGCTCTCCAGTTTTCCCAACACCATTTATTGAAGAGACTCTCCTTTCCCCAGTGTATATTCTTGCCTCTCTTGTTGTAAATTAATTGATTGCATATGTGTGGGTTGATTTCTGGGCTCTCTTTTCTTCTCTTGATCTGTGTGTCTGTTTTTAGGCCAATAACATACTATTTTGATGACTTAGAGCTTGGTAGTATGATCGGAAATCCAGGCATGTTATATGTCCAGGTTTCTTTTTTTCCCCTCAAGATTGTTTTGACTTTAAGTATCTTTTGTGGTTCCATATAAATTTTAGAATTATTTTTTCTAGTTCTATGAAAAGTGGATATTGGAATTTTGATACAGATTGCCCTGTAGATTGCTGTGGAATCTATACATTGCTTTGGGTACCGTGGACATTTTCACAGTATTCTTTTATTCCATGAGCATGGATATCTTCTGTTTCTTTGTGTCATCTTCAGTTTTCTTAGTCAGTGTCTTCCAGTTTCAGTGTACAGGGTTTTCACCTCTTGGTTAAATTTATTCCTAGGTATTTTATTCTTTTTGATGCAATAGTATGGGATTGTTTTCTTAATTTTTCTTTCTGATGGTTTGCTATTAGTGTATAGAAATGCAATGGATTTTTTTTTTTTTTGTATGTGACTTTTGTGTCCTGCAACTTTACTGAATTCATTTATTAGTTCTAGCAATTTTTTTTTTAGTGGAATCCTTCAGGGTTTTCTGTATATTGTATGATACCATCTACAAATAGTGTGTTTTACTTCTTTCCAATTAGAATGCCTTTTATTTCTTTTTGCCTAGTTTCCTCAGCTAGAACTTCAGATACCATGTTGAATAAAAGTGGGGGAGTGGGCATCCTTGTCTTTCCTGGTCTTAGAAGGAAAGCTTTAGTCTTTCACCATTGAATGTGGTATTAGCTGTAGGTTTGCCACATAATGGTTTTTATAATCTTGAGGTATGTTCCCTCTATACCCTCTCTGTTGAGAGTTAACATAAGTAGATGTTGAATTCTGGCAGATGCTTTTTCTACATCTTTTTGAGATGATCGTATGAGTTCCACGTTTCATTCTGTTCACACAGTGTATTACACTGGCTGACTTGCAGATGTTGGACCATCCTTGCATCCCTGGAATAAATCGCGCTTGATCATGGTGTATGATTCTTTTAGTGTTGTCGAGTTTGGTTTGCTAATATTTTGTTGAGGATTTTTGCATCTGTGTTCAGGGATATTGGCCTGTAATTTTCTTTTTTGGGGCTATCCTTGTCTGGTTTTGGTATCAGGCTAGTATTGACCTCTTAAGGAGGTTTGGAAGCGTTTCTTCCTCATCAGTATTTTGAAAGGGTTTGAGAAGGGTAAATATTAACATTTTCTTTGAATGTTTTGGTAGAATTCATGAGTGAAGGCTTCTGTCCTGGACTTTTGTTTTTGGTGAGGTTTTTGATTACTGTTTCAGTCTCCTTATTAGTAATTGATCTATTGAGATTTTCTGTTTCTTGGTGATTTAGTCTTGGAAGGTTGTAAGTTTCTGGGAATTTCTCCATTTCTTGTAGATTTAGTTTGTTGGCATACAGTTATTTGTAATAGTCTCTTACGATTTTTGTATTTCTGTGGTGTCAGTTGTAACTTCTCTGCTTTCATTTCTCATTTTATTTATTTGAGCCTTCTCCTTTTTTCTTAATGAGTTTAGCTGAAGGTTTGTCAGTTTCATTTATCTTTTCAAAGAACCAGCTCTTAGTTTCATTGATCTTTTCTATTTGTCTTTTTAGTCTCTATTTTCATTATTTTGGACTCCCTGCTGAATGCAGAGCCTGGTGATGTGGGGCTTGATCTCAGCACTGTGAGATCATGACTTGAGCCAAAAGCAAGAAGAGTTGGCTTCTTAACCCACTGAGCCACCCAGGTACCCTGTCTATTTCATTTATTATTACTCCAAACTTTATTATTCCCTTCCTTCTGATATCTTTGGGCTTCATTTATTCTTATTCTAGTTCCTCTGGTGTAAAGTTAAATGTTCATTTATTTCTCTTGTTTCTTGAGGTTGACCTCTGTTACTCTGAACTTTCAGAGAGTCACTTGGGCGGTCTCCCACAGATTTTGGTGTGTCGTATTAATGTTTTTACATGTCTCTAGGTATTTTTTTAAATTTCTCTTTTGATTTCTTCTGTGACTCAGCAGTTGTTCAGTAATCGGTTTCATCTCTACATATTTGTAATTTTACTAGTTTTTTTCCCCTATAATTAATTTCTAGTTTTACTAGTTTTTTTTTCTATAATTAATTTCTAGTTTTATACTATTATGGTTGGAAAAGATGCTTGGTTTGATTTCAGTCATCTTTAATTTTTTGAGACTTCTTTTGTGGCCTAATGTGTTAAAGGGAATGCTTGTGTACACTTGAGAAGAACATGTGTTCTGCTGCTTTTGGTTGGAAAGTTCTGTATCTGTCAGTTAAGTGCATTGGTCTAATGCGTCATATTAAGGCCAATGTTTCCTTATTGATTTTCTGTCTGGATGATCACCATTGACGAAAGTGGTGTGCTAAAGTCCCCTGTTGTCCTGTTGCTGTCAATTTCTTTCTTTAGGTCTGTTAATAATTGTTTTATATGTTATTTTGCTCCACATTAGGTGCATATAGATTTATTGTTGAATTTTAAGAAATTTTTATGGTTTGGTTATCATTTCTTTATCAAATATGTGTTTTGCAAATAGTTTCTCCCAATCTGTGGCTTGTCTTCCCAAGCTTTTAACAGTATGTGTCTTTCATTGAGCCGAAGTAGTTGATTTTAGTGAAGTCCAGCTCATCAGTTTTTTCTTTCATTGATCCTGCTTTCAATGTTTTATCTATAAATTCATTGCAAAACTCTTGGCCTCCTAAGTCTTCTCCTGTGTTATCTTTTTTTCTTCCAAGTTTTTCTTTAAATTCCAGTTAGTATAGTATAATATTAAATGTTTCAGGCTATGTTACCGTTTTATTTATCTTGTATCTTTAATAGTTTTGCAGCTTATATTTAGGTCTGGGATCCATTTTGAGTTAATTTTTGTGAAAGGTGTAAGGTCTGTGTCTTATTGAATTTTTTAAAATGTGAATGTCCATTTCTTGCAGCACTGTTTGCAGAGAAGAAGGTCCTGTGTTGGCTTGCCTTTGCTCCTTTGTCAAAGATCAGTTGACTGTATTTGTGTGTTTCTTTTTCTAGACTCTCTGCTTCATTCCATTGATCTGTTTGTCTCTTCTTACACTGATATCATTGATTACTTTAGCTTTTAGTGTCAGTCCTTCAACTTTGTTCTTTTCCTTCAATATTGGATTAGGTACTCTGGGTTGTTTGCCTGTCCATATACACACTAGAATCTGTTTGTTGATAGCTACAAAATAACTGGCTAGAAATTTCATTGGGTATGTGTGAATGAATATATATATATGTGTGTGTATGTATATTCATACATACCCCCACACACACACATATTTTCATGGAATACATATTGATGAATACATGGAATGTATATATTCCATGAATAGGAAGACTCAGTATTATTAAGCTGGCATCTTAATAATACTGAGTCTTGGGGTGCCTGGGTGGCTCAGTGGGTTAAGCCTCTGCCTTGGGCTCAGGTCATGATCCCTGGGTCCTGGGATTGAGCCCTGCACTGGGCTCTCTGCTCATTGGGGAGCCTGCTTCCTCCCCTCTCTCTCTCTCTCTCTGCCTACTTGTGATCTCTGTCAAATAAAATCTTAAAAAAAAAAAATTTTCCTTTAAAAAAAAAAACTGAGTCTTCCTATTCATGGCTATGGAATATCTATTTACCTATCTAAATTTGCTTTGATTTCTTTTTTCAGAGTTTTGTTGTTTTATAGTATTCTTCAGGTAGATCATGTACATATTTTGTTAGAATTATACCCCACTATTTCATTAGTTTTGATGCCAGTGTAAATGGTATCATGTTTTTAATTTCTAATTTCAGTAGCTAATGTTTGGGATAGAGGTAAACAATTGACTTTTGTATATTAACTTTGGCTTTTGCAACCTTGCTTTCAGTGCTTTATTAGTTCCAAGAATTTTTTGGTTGATTCTTTGGGATTTTCTATGTCTTACCTATGAACAAAGATGGTTTTATATCTTCCTTTCCAGTCTGTGTACCTTGTATTTTCCTTCTCTTCTTGAATTAGCCAGGACTTTCAGTATTATGTCCATTAGAGTTGAAAAGAGACATCCTGTGTTTTGTTCCCTGTCTTAGGGGGAGAGCATCTAGTTTTACATCATTAAGTTATCATGTCAGCTATTGGTTTTCTGGATATTCTTTTTGGATATTCTTGGATATTATTATTATTATTTTTAAAGATTTTATTTATTTATTTGACAGACGGAGATCACACAGAAGCAGACAGAGAGGAGGAAGCAGGCTCCCTGCTGAGCAGAGAGCCTGATGCAGGGCTCAATCCCAGGACCCTGGGAACATGACCCGATCCGAAGGCAGAGGCTTTAACCCACTGAGCCACCCAGGCACCTCTGTAGATATTCTTTATCAAGTTGAGGAAGTTCTCCTCTATTCCTATTTTGCTGAGGGTTTTTAATCATAAATGGGTGTTGTGTGTATTTGTTAAATAAACTTTATTTTGGGATAATTTCAGATTTATAGAAAAGTTGCAAAAATAGTAGAGAGAATTTCCATATACTCTTCATCTAGTTTTCCCTAATGTTAGCACTTATGTAACTATGGTTCTTTTGTCAAAAATAAGAATAGTAATATTATTAACTAAATGCCAGACTTTATTCAGATTTCAAATATTTCCACAATTGCTGTTTTTTCTGCTTCAGGATCTAATATAGCATACCACATTGCACTTAGGAATCATAGTAAAAGAGAAAGATTAAAATATGAAAAACTAAAAGATCACATAGTCTAGTAGCTTCCTAGTTAATTTTCTGAATTCTTACAGGGCCCCCACTGAGAGTGGTATTGGAGGGGTTTCAGGCCCTCCACTCTGCAAACTTCTATTAGAGCAGCTCTGCTTGGATCTGTTTGATTTGAGCCCATAATAAGTTTCATTTGCAAAGTGAAACTTGGTTTTGTAGATATACCAGCTTAATTTATAAGAGGATAAATTGTAAGTCCAAGGTCACCTTGCAAGTCAGCTACAGAGCAAGGACTACTCAGTCTTGGGTCTTCTGGGCTCCCAGAGTGGCTTCCAGGTATCCTCACCGTGTCTTCTCTTCTACATCCCTGATTTTCCTTTTTCCTTCTCTTTAAGTATTACTTTCAGATCAGATGTCTGTTAGCACTGGTAGTTGGCTGACATTTCTGTTTACCAGTATACCGGTAATCGACTGTGATCTTCTTCAAGGAGAAAGGCATGGTCCTTAGCTGTAAGATCATCTGACATTGCAGACATGGACAGAAACATTCAGAGCTTCAGGGAACTTCAGTGAAATGGCTTTGACTGTATCCGAATAAAGGTGCTAAAGCTAAAGTAGATGTATTGTCTGCTTTGTTTTAAATATAGCCATTTCTTTATTGTAATGTTTGATATACATAAATACCTTGTATACAAGATGGTGTTCCTGATACCTTCTTATTGTTCTTACAGCATTGGATTAAACTGTGCTCTGGGTGCAGCTGAAATGAGACCTTTTATTGAAACAATTGGGAAATGTACAACAGCCTATGTCCTCTGTTATCCCAATGCAGGTGTGTATTTCTAGGGAGTTGCACGTGGGGATATCCAAATACACCGGACAGGGGTGGGAAGGGTTAAAAGAGTTTGGCTGAAAGAGTTGGCTTTGCAGGTCTTGGTACATAGTTGAAATTCAGTGGCCATTTTTTAAATGAAGAGTGCTTGCCTCTAGACTTGAAGGAACAATGTGACTCACCCTGAAAGCTGCAGGATTGGATAGAACTTTGGGGGATGAAGCCCAGTTACAGAGCCTTGCTTTGGGTGACAGTGTTGGCCCTGTGAACAGAGCCAAAGGGTTGAGTGCCAAGAAGGGGAGGGGGGACCCTCCTCTCTGTTCTGCCATGTTAACAACCAGTGTGTCAGCTTTTTCCTTCCTGGAAGTTAGCACTTCTAGCTTACTATATACTGATATAGATGCAGGTATTTATGGACAGTTCTCAAACTACCCAGTTAGAAACTAGTAACCCATTCTGGATTAACCAGATTTCCTGGTAAATGTTTTTGAGCATTTGCTTAAGCTACTTAGGGCGGATAGTCCTTTTCCAGCTTTCTTTCTCCAAATCAGTGTCTCTTAATGCTCACCAAATTTTATTTCCCAGAAGGCGTAAGATAACTGGAAGGAGTTAATAAATAAAATAGGAAATTGGTTAATTCAACGTTAACATTTTACTTGGGAATATTTATTTGAAAATTGGAACTTGGGAAAATTTGAGAACTTGTGTTCTGTGTTTTTTATTCATATCACCAGGTGCTCATTAGTTCAAAGGATATGTAGTAGTCCCCCAACCTCTACCCGCAAGCAGATAGCTGACAAGGTTGAGTTTCCTACATGGGAAGGGGATGGAGTTGGAGAAATCCTGTCCCATATAGTAGTAACTCTTTTCTTTCAAATGGAAGAGAAACAGTCTATGTTTATTTGCTCCTTTGTGATTTTTTTTGGGGGGGAGGGGGCGTGCTATCTCTGCATTTACTATGTTCAGTATTAAGACTTGTTTTTGCAAATAATCACCATTTAATTATAAATAAAAAGTTTCCTAACTTTTACACCTACAGCCTCAACGATCACTAGCTTGTTTGTTAAGGTGGTTTTCAGTAATGCTTGAAATCATGCTTTCTTAGGTCTTCCCAACACGTTTGGTGACTACGATGAAACTCCGGATATGATGGCCACACAACTAAAGGTTAAGGATGGTCTTTCATTTGGTTTTTTAAGAGATAGAGAAATGGAATCTTAGATTTAGAATATTTAGAAGTAGAATTTTCTCCTAAAGAAATCCCTGTGTATATATAACAAAAGCTTAACCACTCCTAATTACTGTGGTAGAGGCAGAGGGAGGGGCTCGCTATCCACATCTTTCTCCCCATCTGGCCCTGGTGGCTGTTGGAAAATCCCAGTGAGGCCGGACCCACACTAACAGAAATTCGGATATCTTCTGCAGTCCTCTCAAGTGAGGCTGTTATGCCCAAGTTTTTGCGTCTGAGAGACCACCAAGGAGCCAAGCACCGATGCAATCACACGAGGGTTTATTTGACAAGCTTAAGCTTGGGCCCAAGTATACCCAGCACAGTGGAGTAGGGACTTGGACCCCGAGCTTAGTTAAGGCAGGGGTATTTATGGCTTCCTGTTACTGAAGCAGGGTGGGGGTCTCTGGAACTAAAGCAGGGTGGGCTTACTAAAGCAGGGTGAGGGGTCTCTGAACTAAAGCAGGGTGGGGCTTACTAAAGCAAAGTAGGGGAAAGTTCAGCCCTTGGGCACAGGGGTCTGAGATGGCTGCGGAGCTAAGATGGCTGTACTTATGCTAAAGCTAAACGGAGGTGGGATGGCCTTAATTTTCTAGGCCTCCACATTTCCCCCTGAAAAATTTTGACCCTTAAATTTTTAAGGTGGTTGAAGTTGGAAGGTCTCATCTTCTGTAACTTCTTCCTGCTGAGTAGGGGTGTAGAGTTGTCCCTACCAACTGGGGCCAACATTGATCAGTTGGGGAATGTATAGGGGAGTTATGAAAGACAGGCAACTGAGTCTAGGGGTTTAAATCAATCATTAAAGGAGAGAGGGACTGTTTAAAGTGATAACCTGAGTAGATCAGAACCCAGGAAATATTTTGTGATAATCTGGAACATCAAGATGGCTGCACTTAGTCAGGGCTAGACTCGAGATGGGTACAGCCTTGTTTTTCTTGGCCTCCACAGGGGCCCCCTCCCCCACTCTACCACAACCAAACTGCTGGGTGGATTAGATGTCCTCCTTACTCCCTGTGGTCACCCATACACCTCCCACCTTTGAATCCCAGGTTGCGGGACCATAGTGCCCACTAATCCCTGCAACTTTTGCCCCAGGTTGCGGTACCATAGTGCCCACAACCCCTGGGTCTTTTCCTCATTCCTTGGACTTTGAGCTTCTAACTCAGTAACATTCTCTCCTAAATGATTTCTGACTCCTCTCTTGTGGTTTCACTTCCTTATCTAGTAGATGATATTTCCAGTACTCCTAATTCCCAGTTTCTTAATTTCCTGCCTCAGTTACTATCTTTTGCTAGCTAGCGTAAGGTTAAACTCTAGATCCCCAGTGGCCCGTATTTAGCCACTACCATGCGGTTATTGGAGAACTTGAAATGTGACTGAGGAAACGAATTTTTAGTTCTTTATTTTTAAAAAGATTTTATATCTTTATTTGAGAGAGAGAGATCAGAGCACAGGTGGGGATGGGGAAGGGTCAGAAGCAGAGGAGGAAGGAAAGGGAGCCGCAGACTCCCTGCCAGGGTGCACGATGATGACGTGAGACTTGATCCCAGGGCCCTGGGATCATAACCTGAGCCAAAGGCAGACACTTTTAACTGATGAGCCACCCAGGCGACCCTGAATATTTTTTTCTTTAGTTCTTTAAAATTTAATTTAAATGTAAAAAATGATGTTCACTTTGTTACTTGATACGTTTTCCAGCTCACATTCATTCAGCTCAGCATACGGGGAAAAGAAAAACTTTATTATGAGCAAATAGGCAAATGATTATGTAATTGTACTTCTAAATGGTGTGAAGGATTTCATAGCATTTGAACTATTTTCTGCTTTTAAACTGATATCTGGGGCACATGAAAGCTTTATATTTTGTATTAAGTATGTTTAACTTTCTCTTTATAACAAAAAATTTGTTATTGAGGAAGTGTCATCTCCTTCTGCTGAGTTGGAAGAGGCAAGTTTAGAATTCAGACAGATTCCGTGAAACTTTCTCTTTTCTGAAATGCAGGACTTTGCTGCGGATGGCTTGGTCAATATAGTGGGTGGTTGCTGTGGTACGACCCCAGATCATATCAGGTAAGGATGGCTTCTAAACACTGGGTCTTTTGTTATGGGATGAATTGTGTCCTCTACCCACTCACCATTCATGTGTTGAATTTCCTGCTGCCCAGTTCCTTTGAAATGTGACTTTATTTGGAGATAGGATCTCTAAAGAGATAATCGAGGTTAGGTAGATCATATTGGGTGGATCCAAATCCCATACAAGTGGTGTCTTTGTGAGGTGAGATGAGGACACAGACACACAGAGGAAGGGACCCAGTGGGGACAGACTGAAGGTGCAGGGTGGAGAGGGCTGTCTCCAGCAGGAGATGCTTGAGGGGAGACCAGCCTTGGCCTCACTGTGTCTCAGACTTCTGGCTTTCAGAAACTTGAGAAATGGCTGCTGTTTAAGCTGCTCAGCCAGGGGTATTTTATTTTGACAGCCCTGGCAAACTGAGATCGTTATATTGTGAAAAATTCCAAAAAACAAAATTAGATAATAAAATGACTCTCCATATGCTTATCACAGAGTTTCCATAATTTTAAAGATTTTGGTATTCTTGTCTATTATCCAACTTTTTCCTCTTAGAATACTGTAAAGCAAATTCCAGGTGTCATGATATTCTCTCCTTAAATACCTAACTAATATTCAGAAAATTAGGAAGGGATGGTTCGTGTTTCTTGTGGACAGATACATGCCTCCATTAGTTGTCTCATGGAAGGAGAAGACGGTAAGACAACAGGCACTTTGAGGTCAAGAGATGTCACACCGTCATTGCTTATCCCATGATGTGAGTGTGTGTGTGAAGCATGGGGGTGTGGAAGAAGAGCCTGGCCAAGTGTGTCCTTGCCATTTTGTGGCTTATAAGAGGGTTGCAGTCCAGTGGCATAGAATATAGTTTTGGCTATTTATAATTTGTTTTGTCTCTACTGTGACTGATGATCCTATTTTGAGCCAGTCATCTCACTGTTCTGAGTCTGCTTCTGTTTGCACGGTGTGTCCACCATCCTGAATTTCCTAACATTCCACTGCTGTTGTTAGCTTCTGTGATAGACTCTGTGAAGAACCTGTGGAATTTTTTTTTTTAAAGATTTTATTTATTTATTTATTTATTTATTTTAATTTTTTTTTTTTTTTTAAAGATTTTATTTATTTATTTGACAGAGAGAGATCACAGTAGACAGAGAGGCAGGCAGAGAGAGAGAGAGGGAAGCAAGCTCCCCGCTGAGCAGAGAGCCCGATGCGGGACTCGATCCCAGGACCCTGAGATCATGACCTGAGCCGAAGGCAGCGGCTTAACCCACTGAGCCACCCAGGCACCCCAGAGCCTGTGGAATTTTAAAAATCTCTTTTAAGTAATCAGTAGTTGAAGGTGGATCTCTTTTTGTTTTTAAATCTTTGGATCTTTTTTTGTTTTTAAGGTTATCTCCTCCTTTTTAAAATGTTGTGTTAAAAATAATTGTGTGTGTGTTTCTGTGTATCGACATCAGATATATGTATATGTCTGTGTGTGTCTCTGGCTGTCTGTCTTGTCTGTGTGTGTGTCTGTGTTTCTCTGTGTGTGTCTCTGTGTGTGTGCGCGCACACGCACGTGTGTTATCTTACTTTGGTGTCTGCTTGCCAATCTAGGGGCAGCAAAGCAAGGAGAGGAGTTCATACTAGCCCTGATAAATTTAGTGGAATAGCCAGATTTTTCCAGGTTGATCAAAGACATAATTTACTAGAGCCAATAAAGTTGAAAAGTAGATGCATAATCAAAGCAAATTTTTAAGAGTCATCGTCTTGGCATTTTAGTGATTTATTCCTATGGACCCTCTCTCCTCTGTGCTTTCTGTGCTCAGTGGGGAAAACTGACCTAAAACACAGGCCTCCATTCCTGGCTTCTCCTCCTGTACATCCCTCATTCTCAAAGATGAAGCCTTTTTTTCTTTTAAACCACTAAGAAGCAGGCACATATTTCATGGAGTAGAGGGCTTCTGTGGGCTTGGGAAAGAAATGAGATTTGCCATTTGCATTTGCATAAACCATAGCACATCTCGGTTTCCATCCCTGAGGGCAGAAACTGGTGCAGTCAGTCCACAGCAGACTGGGAAAATACAGAAAAGTTAAAGTTGACACATTCATTTTCTGCATTGCTGAGAAAACTAAAAGGCGTAACTGTTGCTGCACATTTGGAATTAGGTATATAATTATGTGCATAATTATGTTAAATAGACTTAATTTCATAGCTGGGAATTAGTTTAATTAAATTTATTTTATTCTGAATTAATGGATTTAGTGTTTTCTCTTTTAACTCAGGGAGATTGCTAAAGCTGTGAAGAACTGTAAGCCTAGAGTTCCACCTGCCACTGTTTTTGAAGAGCATATGTTACTATCTGGTAAGTGGTAAAGACATGATTTTTATCATTTCAGAAACCATTTGTGGGTTAATTTCACATGTTTATTCTAACTGGTAGTGATGCGTGTGCCAAGCAACTTGTTTTTTAGGTCGAAGAAGCGTACATATTTTTTCTTGCATTTAAATGAATTCTGGTGAAGAGCAGGGGTGGGAAATAGGCAGAAGGCACAGGTGGTTTGCCCAAGGTGGGGCCCTTGCATAGGTTTTGAACGCGGCCCTGGCTCTGTGAGGCACGGCTTTGAAAACAAACTCTCAGCCATGGGCTAAGTATTTTAATTGTCAGACTTGCTATTAGTTATTGAAAATTCTAAACTGTCAGGGCCTATGGTGTGTCATGATAGCAGCCTCTTCATAGAAAATTGTGGTAGTTTCAGCAGCTTTATTGTCACGATCCCAGAGTCACCAAAAAGGGTTGTGTATTGAAAATTCTGTTTGGTGCTGCTCAGCAGTCCCATAAGGTGGGCACCCTCCCTTTTTGAGGATAAGTTTTGATGTTCAAATAAGGAACATTAATAAAAGAGTTTATCATGCCAACTTTTTTATTTTTAGGGAACAGATTTATTTTGATATTTCTGACAGTATCAGGAACTATGAAAAATAAGCTAAATATTTGGCCATACCAAAAGTAAAATACAAGTAAAAACAGCATTTAGAAATCATGTCTGACCTTACCCAAACATGTTTCAAGATACTAAGTTTACTCCACAATACTGGAGTTTTTTTTAATCGACATAACTTAAGAAAAGCAAAAATTAAAAGGAAAAAAATGAAACCACTCAATTCCCACCCTGGAATCTTGTCATTTATAAAACAACATGCTCAGATGTCAGTGACAGTAAAATTGGAAAACCTTTCACATATCAATGAAGGAATTCAGATTCCAACAGAAGACCGTGCTTTACGCGTTTGTCGCATTCAGGTCTTAACCAAGTACAAACAAATAGAATAAGATTAACTTTAAATGTTATGTTTTCACCATAATACTTCAATGGTGTATTCTTAGGTAGTATCCCTAAGAAAAACAGTAAAATATATGTTTGTATATAAACAGATTCTTAACTGTACATGGGAAATTATGCACCCTAATAATTTTGAATTTAGCATCTCTCTGAATTGAAATATTTGTTCCTTAACGTTCCTCGAAGAAAATTGAAATAAAATACAAGGGACAGCAAAAGGAACACACCTACTTTCTCAGAACATAGTTTCATTGAATTCATCCCAGTGAGTGTGAAGTTGGGTTAAAAACCCTCTTCAGTCTTCCGTGTTTTCTTTTTATTCTCCAGAAAACAGAGAGAGGTATGTTATGATAGTTTACTATATCCTCAGATCTTAAAATTATTGTTTGCTTCAGCCAAGTGCTAGCCATTTAAATAGTAAGTTGAAACAAGAGAACCACTTAGATGTGATTATTATTTAATTTATTTTTTTATTAAGATTTTATTTATTTGAGAGAGCACAAGCAGGGGGAGGGGCAGAGGGAGAAGCAGGCTCTCCACTGATCCCAGGTGCCCCTAGATATGATTTTTTAAACGAATTTAGATGTAAGAGTAAAAGAATCCTCTTCTTCTGATTTGAATTTCATGTGCTATTTCTAAATTGCTTAAAAATCACCTTCACGGAGTACCTGGGTGGTTCAGTCAGTTAAGTGTCTGCCTTTGGTTCAGGTCCTGATCCCAGGGTTCTGGGATCGAGCCCCACATCGGGCTCTCTGCTCAGCGGGGAGCCTGCTTCCTGTCCTCTCTCTGCCTGCCTCTCTGCCTACTTGTGATCTCTCTCTCTGTCAAATAAATAAATAAAATTCTTTAAAAAATCACGTTCATTCAGATTTTAAAAGAATGACATCACACATACTATTTCATGGATTGCAAACTTAAAGAAAAAGGTATTTTTTATGTCAGATACTTCACATGCATAACTGATGAGAAGCACTCCGTGTGTGGTGCTCATAGGGCGGTGACGCAGGACCACGGCAGCATTTGGGCTACAGTACAAACAGTACCCTGTTTGCCTGCTCTGAGAGCCCTGGATCTGACTAAGGACTGGGAGACATCCTGAGGCTCATGTGGAGGGTCACTACCAGTGGGAAGAAACCACAGGACAAAACTGGGACAGCATAGCTGCCCCCATCCCTTAAACAGTCTGGAATACTTCTGTGATTATTCATCTCATATTCGTTATTTTCCTCTCCCTGATACTTTGTTCTTTCTCAACCAGTGCTTTGACAAAGGACACAAGAGCCATTTTCTTTTGGCTGGTGCTAATTTTATGCTTATCCAGCGATCTCTAGTCTCCTTTTTATAATACTGCTATGAAATGTATGAAACAAGTGCAAAAAACCGTCCTTTTTAAGTCTCTCTTTTTTTATGAGCAGAGGCTATGAAAGAAGTGTCCCTGGGCTGGGAACTGGGAACTGAGACAGCTGGATGGGGCTTTGAACCTGCGGCTGGCTGTCCCTCCACCCGACCTGTAACCACCCAGGAAGACCCCTTGCTCCACTGTTTGTATAGAGCGAGTAGACAAAGACAGTTAAGGGCTGTAGTGATGCTTGACGCTGCATCTTGCTTTTTACGTCCCCAAATGTGTTCATAATTATAAAGTTGGTATTTGCCCCTCTGTTGGCCTGTAACAGGGGAGAGAGGTACAGAGAGCCCCGCTTTTCCCAGCGTCAGCTCATGAATGGGGGGTGAGCGCGGCAACTCTCTCCCTGGTCCAACCTGGGTCTTTCCTTGTGATCCCATTCATCCTTGCTGGTTGTCGGTTCTTGGCCTCTGGATCAAAGACATAAGGTAAACCCCTCCGCTCACTGCTGGGGGGATTAGGAAAGCTTGCTCCATCCGCCTTCAGACCGATGTCGGAGTGGATAGCTGTGGAGCAATCCTGCCGATTCTAACTTCATGGCTTCGGCCCCCACTCTTGGTGAAATAGCGGTATGACGATAATGTTTCCTTGTTTCTCAGAGCTGGTATGAAGCAGTTCTTTGGAAAAATTTTACATCTAAACTCCTAAAATACTTCTTTTGGGAGTTCTGGCTATCCATGTAGCCTTTGTTGTGTTTAAATATTCCTGGGGGAAAGGCCACAGACCTAATTGCACATCAGAGATCCTGTCTAGCCCCATGGGCTGCGCCGCGGAAACTTCTTTCTCAATGAAAACATTTGTTTTCTGTCTCATGTCATCATATGAATTTTCAAAAAATTTTCAAAATACTTCTCCTTTTAAGGTCTAGAGCCCTTCAGGATCGGACCGTACACCAACTTTGTTAACATTGGAGAGCGCTGTAACGTGGCAGGATCCAGGAAGTTTGCTAAACTCATCATGGCAGGAAACTATGAAGTGAGCATCTCATTAAGACCCTTGAGGCATCTGCCATGTTTTTGGCTAGACAGCGTGTAATTGAGACAGCTCTGCCTTTGAGAGTTTTATTAGCAGAGCTTCTGCGGACCATGAGGAGAGCGGTCATGTGTGTCTGCAGCAGGCTGGGCGGTGGGAGGCTGTGACTAAGGAAGACCGAAGCTAATGTTAATATTTGTCAAAAAGAACTGCCTCTGGGATCTGAAGTGGGGTGAGGTGGGAGGGATCCAGGTTCTGGCTATTTTTATAACTGTGAAATAAGGTTAAGAATTTGAGTATACTCTTCATGTTGGCTTCTCACAAATCCTTTCAGGGAAAGAGGAAGCCAAGAGCATTCCTGGTCACTTCCTCATGACCATATCCAACAGCTGACTAGGGTGGTGGTCTTGATGGTCCTAGCCCTAGACTAAAGTAAACAAGCCCACGGAAAAGAACGAATAGGCTCCCGCCTTGGAGAGTCTGCAGGATGGGTTAGTCATTTCTCAGCTTGGTCACTCTGTGGGTCAGCAAACTGATCCCCAAAGAGCCCAACCTATACAGCCGGGTAGATTTTCTTTTTCCCTTATTAAAACAGGATGTTAAACATTGGAGGGATTTAGTCTGGGCTTTCATGATGATTTATTTTCTCATCAACTGTCACTTGGAGTTTTCGCAGGCTTTAGGAAATAGATTTTCCAGAAACCAGTATCAAAGCAGACTGAATTTTAATCACAAAGAAAGGACCCATTTATCATCCTTCACGGGCTTATTAGTTACCCCTTCACGGTAGCCCTTGGTGGCGCCCCTCTGTGGCACTCTGGCAAGGCTTGCTTAGCTACTTTGCTGGTTCCTGACGGGTCCTGCCCATCCTCTGCCCTACATTGCTGCTGCTGCTTGCTGCCCCCACGTGCTCCTGTCGCAGCCTTCCCCCAGATGAGAAGCTTCCCCAGGATCACATTTTGTGCAGATTGGAGAAAATCCAAACTCTTCAGACCACTATTCATTTCACTCCACTTAGACACCAGACTGCCCTCCCATGCTGATCTGTTACCGAACATTCCAGAAAGCTTGCTTCTGCAGCCATGCCTTCTTTTTTTCTTCATATTTGCTCTCCTCCGAAATCCCCGTGACCATTTGTAGTTCCGTAACATTCTTCAGTTGGCCGTGTTTCTATTTGTGTTTTCCTATGATCATTCTGTGGTTTCCTTTTGGGCTGTCAGATTTGATAGATTTGATACTGTGGACAGAGGGCATTTTAGGAAGATGAGCACGGATGGGAGTAATAATATGTAGCCTTTAGTAAGGTCTTACTATGTGACAGTCATGGTGCAAGGCACATCATGTCATTACTCACCGAATCCTCACAGACCTGTTCCAACCCTGTTTTACCCATGTGCCTCTGGGGAAAGGTGAACTACTCACCTGTTGTTTCAGAGCAAGTGAATGATAGACCCAGCATCTACACTGTCTCTGCCTAGAAGACACAGGAGGAGGCGACAGTGGGATCTGGCAGGGGACTGCTAGGGCGACTCACTGGATTCTAGTTTTCCTTGAGAGAGTGATCCCTCAGGGCTTTGTGGTTTAACCAAAGGAGCACTGGCCTTGAAAGAAGCTCCAGGGCTGATTTTTGCTCATCTTGTACAAATGATGAGCATTTTAGCCTGCCCATTTGAGAAGGTTGGACCTCCAAGCTTTTACTTGGTGACTTTTCTGGAACAGAAAGGTGGGGTATTGGCATCTCTGCTTTCCAGCTCTTTCCGTCTCTGGTCTCATCAGGTTGTTGGCTGTCTCTGCTCTGCTTTCTCCAGTCTGTCCTCCAGGGGGTGGCTTCCTCCATCTCAGGCCACAGACAACAGCCCTCCCCTGCTGTGTAGGCCATCTCGCAGTTGACTCCCACCACAGTGCTGCGGACTGTTTGTGACTACGTCATAGGCCCCCAGCCAGACACAAGCCCTTCAGGAACAGGGACTGGGCCACATGTTCTCAATTCTTTAGAGTACTTAACACATTGCTGCTACTGAAAAACATTTTTTGATGTGCTGAATTTTATTGTGCTCCCTTTTCTCATGTAACTTTTGGTCATTACAAATGGTCTTCCTTATGGCATATGCCAAAGGGATAGGCCTGCTCTGTCACGACAGTTGCTTAAAATTTTGATGTGATCTTCTTAAGCTAAAGAAAAAAAGACAACCTTAGAAGTTATTTTTATCCTTATTTATTTGTTTGTTTATTTATTTATTGAGATTTATTTATTTATTTATTTTTAAATAAACATATGTATTTTTATCCCCAGGGGTACAGGTCTGTGAATCGCCAGGGTTACACATTTCACAGCAGTCATCATAGCACCTGCCCTCCCCAATGTCCATATCCCCACCACCCTCTCCCATCCCCCACTCCCCCCAGCAACCCTCAGTCTGTTTTTTGAGATTGATTCTTTCATGGTTTGTCTCCTTCCCGATCCCATCTTCTTTCATTTTTTCTTTTCCTACCCCACATTTTTTCTTTTCCTACCCCTCAATCCCCCCACATTGCATCTCCACTTCCTCATATCAGGGAGATCATATGATAGCTGTCTTTCTCCGATTGACTTAGTTCGCTAAGCATGATACCCTCTAGTTCCATCCACGTCGTTGCAAATGGCAAGATTTCATTTCTTTTGATGGTTGCATAGTATTACATTGTGTGTATATATATATATATATATATATATATATATATATATATATATATATATATATACCACCTCTTTATCCATTCATCTGTTGATGGACATCTAGGTTCTTTCCATAGTTTGGCTATTATGGACATTGCTGCCATAAGCATTCGGGTGCACTTGCCCCTTCGAAGCACCACATTTGTATCTTTAGGATATGTACCCAGTAGTGCAATCGCTGTTTCATAGGGTAGCTCTGTTTTCAGTTTTTTGAGGAACCTCCACACTGTTTTCCAAAGTGCTTGCACCAGCTTGCATTCCCACTAACAGTATAGGAGGGTTCCCTTCTCTCCGCATCCTCGCCAACATCTGTCATTTCCTGACTTGTTAATTTTAGCCATTCTGAATGGTGTGAGGTGGTATCTCATTGTGGTTTTGATTTGTATTTCCCTGGTGCCGAGTGATGTGGAGCATTTTTTTCATGTGTCTGTTGGCCGTCTAGATGTCTTCTTTGCAGAAATGTCTGTTCATGTCCTCTGCCCGTTTCTTGATTGGATTATTTGTTCTTTGGGTGTTGAGTTTGCTAAGCTCTTTATAGATTTTCAATACTAGCCCTTTATCTGATATGTCGTTTGCAAATATCTTCTCCCATTCTGTCAGTTGTCTTTTGGTTTTGTTAACTGTTTCCTTTGCTGTGCAAAAGCTTTTGATCTTGATGAAATCCCAATAGTTCATTTTTGCCCGTGCTTGTCTTGTCTTTGGCGATGTTCCTAGGAAGAAGTTGTGAGGTCAAAGAGGTTACTGCCTGTGTTCTCCTCGAGGATTTTGATGGATTCCTTTCTCACATTGAGATCCTTTATCCATTTTGAGTCTATTTTCATGTGTAGTGTAAGGAAATAGTCCAATTTCATTTTTTTTCATGTGGCTGTCCAATTTTCCCAGCACCAGTTGTTGAAGAGGCTGTCTTTTTTCCATTGGACATTCCTTCTTGCTTTGTCAAAGATTAGTTGACCATAGAGTTGAGGGTCTATTTCTGGGCTCTCTATTCTGTTCCATTGATCTGTTTTTTGCCAGTACCATACTGTCTTGATGATGACAGCTTTGTAATAGAGCTTGAAGTCCGGAATTGTGATGCCACCAACTTTGGCTTTCTTTTTCAATATTCCGTTGGCTATTCGAGGTCTTTTCTGGTTCCAAATAAATTTTAGGATTATTTCTTCTATTTCTTTGAAAAAAAAAAAAGGATGGGATTTTGATAGGGATTGCATTAAATGTGTAGATTTAGATAGAATAGACATTTTCACAATATTTGTTCTTCCAGTCCATGAGCATGGAACATTTTTTCCATTTCTTTGTATCTTACTCAATTTCTTTCATGAGTACTTTACCGTTTTCTGAGTATAGATTCTTTGCCTCTTTGGTTAGGTTTATTCCTTGGTATCTTATGGTTTTGGGTGCAATTGTAAATGGGATTGACTCCTTTATCTCTTTCTTTTGTCTTGTTGTTAGTGTAAAGACATGCAACTGATTTCTCTGCATTGACTTTATATCCTGACACTTTACTGAATTCCTGTACAAGTTCTAGCAGTTTTGGACTGGAGCCTTTTGGGTTTTCCACATACAGTAGCATATCATCTGCAAAGAGTAATAGTTTGACTTCTTCTTTGCCGATTTGGATGCCTTTAATTTCCTTTTGTTGTCTGATTGCTGAGACTAGGACTTCTAGTACTATGTTGAATAGCAGCGGTGATAACAGACACCTGTGCCGTGTTCCTGACCTTAGCGGAAAAGCTTTCGTTTTTCTCCATTGAGAATGATATTTACAGTGGGTTTTTCATAGATGGCTTTGATAATATTGAGGTATGTGCCCTCTATCCCTACACTTTGAAGAGTTGTTTTTTTTTTTTTTTTAAGATTTTATTTATTTATCAGAGAGAGAGAGGGAGAGTGAGCGAGCACAGGCAGACAGAATGGCAGGCAGAGGCAGAGAGAGAAGCAGGCTCCCTGCCGAGCAAGGAGCCTGATGTGGGACTCGATCCCAGGACGCTGGGATCATGACCTGAGCCGAAGGCAGCTGCTTAACCAACTGAGCCACCCAGGCGTCCCTGAAGAGTTTTGATCAGGAAGGGATGCTGCACTTTTTCAAATGCTTTTTCAGCAACTATTGAGAGTATCATATGGTTCTTGTTCTTTCTTTTATTAATGTATTACATCACATTGACTGATTTGCAGATGTTGAACCAGCCTTGCAGCCCTGGGATATATCCCACTTGGTCGTGGTGAATAATCCTTTTAATGTACTGTTGGATCCTATTGGCCAGTATTTTGGTGAGAATTTTCGCATCTGTGTTCATCAAGGATATTGGTCTGTAGTTCTCTTTTTTGATGGGATCCTCGTCTGGTTTTGGGATCAAGGTGATGCTGGCCTCATCAAATGAGTTTGGAAGTTTTCCTTCCATTTCTATTTTTTGGAACAGTTTCAGGAGAATAGGAATTAGTTCTTCTTTAAATGTTTGGTAGAATTCCCCCGGGACGCTGTCTAGCCCTGGACTTTTGTTTGTTTGGAGATTTTTGATGACTGTTTCAATCTTCTTGCTGGTTATGGGTCTGTTCAGGTTTTCTGGTTCTTCCTGGTTTAGTTGTGGTAGTTTATATGTCTCTAGAAATGTATCCATTTCTTCCAGATTGTCGAATTTGTTGGCATAGAGTTGCTCATAGTATGTTCTTATAATTGTTTGTATTTCTTTGGTGTTAGTTGCGATCTCTCCTCTTTCATTCATGATTTTATTTATTTGGGTCCTTTCTTTTTTCTTTTTGATAAGTCTGGCCAGGGGTTTGTCAATCTTATTAATTCTTTCAAAGAACCAGCTCCTAGTTTTGTTGATTTGTTCTATTGTTTTTTTGGTTTCTATTTCATTGATTTCTGCTCTGATCTTTACCTGAGACCTTTCTTGTTTCTTGAGAAAGGCTTGTACCGCTATATATTTTCCTCTCAGGACTGCCTTTGTTGTGTCCCACAGATTTTGAACCGTTGTGTTTTCATTATCATTTGTTTCCATGAATTTTTTCAATTCTTCTTCAATTTCCTGGTTGACCCATTCATTTTTTAGAAGGATGCTGTTTAGTCTCCATGTATTTGGTTTCTTTCCAAATTTCCTCTTGTGATTGAGTTCTAGCTTCAGAGCACTGTGGTCTGAAAATACGCAGGGAATGATCCCAATCTTTTGATACCGGTTGAGACCTGATTTATGACCCAGGATGTGGTCTATTTTGGAGAATGTTTCATGTGCACTAGAGAAGAATGTGTATTCTGTCATTTTGGGATGGAATGTTCTGAATATATCTGTGATTTCCATCTGGTCTAGTGTGTCATTTAAGGCCTTTATTTCCTTGGTGATCTTTTGTTTAGATGATCTGTCCATTTCAGTGAGGGGAGTGTTAAAGTCCCCTATTATTATTTTATTATTGTCAATGTATTTCTTTGATTTTGTTATTAATTGGTTTATATAGTAGGCTGCTCCCATGTTAGGGGCATAGATATTTAAAATTGTTAGGTCTTCTTGTTGGACAGACCCTTGTCCTTCCTCATCTCTTAATTATAGTCTTTGGCTTAAAATCTAATTGATCTGATATAAGGATTGCCACCCCAGCTTTCCTCTGATGTTTATTAGCATGGTACATTGTTTTCCACCCCCTCACTTTAAATATGGAGGTATCTTCAGGTCTAAAATGAGTTTCTTTTGGCAGCATATTGATAGGTTTTGTTTTTTTTATCCATTCTGATACCCTCTGTCTTTTGATTGGGGCATTTAGCCCATTAACATTCAGGATAACTATTGAGAGGTATGAATTTAGTGCCATTGTTTTGCCTGTAAGGTGACTGTTACTGTATATTGTGTCTGTTTCTTTCTGATCTACTACTTTTAGGGTCTCTCTTTGCTTAGAGGACCCCTTTCAATATTTTCTGTAAAGCTGGTTTGGTGTTTGCAAATTCTTTCAGTTTTTGTTTGTCCTGGAAGCTTTTTATCTCTTCTTCTATTTTCAATGATAACCTAGCTGGATATAGTATTCTTGGCTGCATGTTTTTCTTGTTTATGAATATATCAAGAATGTATCATGAATATATCATGCCAGTTCTTTCTGGCCTGCCAGGTCTCTGTGGATAAGTCCGCTGCCAACCTAATGTTTTTACCCTTGTATGTTACAGACTTTTTTCCCGGACGGCTTTCAGGATTTTCTCTTTGTCGCTAAGACTTGTAAATTTTACTATCAGGTGACGGGGTGTGGACCTATTTTTATTGATTTTGAGGGGCGTTCTTTGCAAATCCTGGATTTTGATGTTTGTTCCCTTTGCCATATTAGGGAAATTCTCTACAGTAATTCTGTCCAATTTACCTTCTGCTCCCCTCTCTCTTTCTTCTTCTTCTGGAATCCCAATTATTCTAATGTTGTGTCTTCTTATGGTGTCACTTATCTCTCGAATTCTCCCCTCATGGTCCAGTAGCTGTTTTCCCTTTTTTGCTCAGCTACTTTATTCTCTGTCATTTGGTGTTCTATATCTCTAATTCTTTCTTCTGCTTCATTTATCCTAGTAGTGAGAGCCTCCATTTTTTTATTGCACCTCATTAATAGCTTTTTTGATTTCAACTTGGTTAGATTTTAGTTCTTTTATTTTTTCAGAAAGGGCTTTTATATCTCCCAAGAGGCTTTCACTATCTTCCGTGCCTTTTTCGAGCCTGGCTAGAACCTTGAGAATCATCATTCTGAACTCTAGATCTGTCTTTTTACCAATGTCCGTATTGATTAGGTGTCCAGCCTTTGGTACTGCCTCTTACTCTTTTTTTTGTGGTGAGTTTTTCCGCCTTGTCATTTTGTCCAGATAAGATTTGCTTTCTCCTCCTCTGGAATTCAGCTGTTCTCCTTGGTGAGTGAAGTTGATCTTAACTGGGTTTCTTGTTGATCTTCTGGGGGAGGCGCCTGTTGTAGTGATTCTCAAGTGTCTTTACCGGAGGTGGAATTGCCCCGCCCTTACCAGGGGCCAGGCTAAGTAATCCGCTCCGGTTCGCTTTCAGGAGCTTTTGTTCCCTGAGCACTTTTGTAGCGCTCCGGAGGACGGGAATAATAATAGCGGCCTCCCAATCTCTGGCCCAGAGGAGCCGAGTTCGGGGTCCTGCGCCTCAGTGCGCCCTCACAGAAAAGTGCCCAATCGCTCCCGTCTCCCTGGCCTCTGGACGCGCTTGGAGAAAAGCGCTCAATCACTCGGGCTTGTAGAAAAGCGCTTGGTCGCTTCTGCCTCCTTGGCCTCTGGTCGCGCTTGGAGAAAAGTGCTCTGTTACTTCGGTCTCCCTGGCCTTCAGCCGCGCGCTTGGAGAAAAGTGTTCAGTCACTCACTCAGTCTTCCTGGCCTCTGGCCCCGCTCTGAGCTCACCCAGCCTGTGCCTGGTTCAAGGTAACCCCGAGCTGAGAGCTCACTCCTCAGCTTTGTTGATGTAGCCGGCTTCCCCGCTCCAATACCTACGAGCTCTGCAACACTCAGACACCCCCCAGTTCTTCTGTGACCCCGCGGGACCTGGGGTTACACTGACCCCGCCTGGGCTTCCCCCCGGTTTAGCCTCTGAAGCGATGTCCCTCAGTGGAGCAGACTTTTAAAAGTCCTGATTTTGTGCTCTGTTGCTCTGCTGCTTGTCGGGAGCCGGCCCCTCCCCCCGTGGTCTATCTTCCTGTTGCTTTGGATTCACTTCTCCACAGGTCCTGCCTTTCAGAAAGTGAGTGATCGATTTTCTGTTTCTAGAATTGTTGCTCTTCTTCTCTTCGAGTTCCCGTTGGATTTGTAGGTGTTTGCAATGGTTAGATAAGCTATCTAGCTGATCTCCCGCTACCTGATGTCGTCTCAGCCTGCTACTTCTCTGCCAACTTGACTCCTCCCTCCCTTATTTATTTTATTACATGACAGAACATACAGTGCAGACCTAAAATGAACCCTGTTTTATCAGTTAGAAAGCATTATGGAACATGTATATTTTGCCTAGTCTTGTTCAGAGGAGATCAGGAGAAACCTAAGACCTTTCAGAGTTCCAAACACTTACACTCTATTTTGAGGAATAAGCTGATATGAAATCCTGAGGAAATGATATTCTCATAAACCACGATGATGTAATGATCACAGTTGTTACAGAAGTTATAGAAGCAGCAGGGCGTTGTGGAATAAACAGTGTTTCCCTCCCAAAGTATGCTCTCTGGATCCCTGAGCCAACAAGGTTATTCCTTCAGTGGTCACCAGTGAGAAATGCTACATATTCTCTTCTTGGATATTTACAGTGTGAAACAGTGTATTAATGGATTTGAAAAGCCTTCCAGTATAAAAACCTGCTGGATTTTATTTACCTCCTAGTTCACATAACTCTTACCAATGGCCTACAACACACTTTGCATGTCTTGGCAAACACAAGAGTCACAGAAATTTTGGATAGTTTCTCTGAGGGCTTTTTTGGGAGGAGCTAGGGCTTGAGCTGGGTCCTGAACAGTATAGAAGGGAAGGGGATTGTATCCCAAGCAGCGGGGATGACGTGATCTGTGGCCCTGAAGTGGAAACACACATGGCTTGGTGAAGGGAACCGGGAGGGGAGGATTGGGGCATTCAGTTAGGTGAGGCGACAGGGACCGGTCACAGAAGGCCTTGAACGCCAGGCTGGGGAGTTGAGCTTCTTTATTTACGGCAGGAAGACAGAGCCTTGGTGGATTCTGAGTCCTGACTGACATGAGGGAGGAGATGTGCAAGGAAGGCCAGTCGTCAGACTATGATGATGGATGGGAGGAGAGTTGGCGCAGACTCGAGGAGGCTGGTTCACCCAGTCTTACTTGAAAGGACTGCAGGAGGGGGTGGGTGGGAATAAATTGGGTAGCTTTCTCTTGAGTCACCTTCTCCTAATGGTGCCTCATCTGGTGTTCCCTCAGGAAGCACTGACCATTGCCAAAGTGCAGGTGGAAATGGGAGCGCAGGTGTTGGATATCAACATGGATGATGGCATGCTGGATGGTTCGAGTGCCATGACCAGATTTTGCAACTTCATTGCTTCCGAGCCCGACATTGCCAAGGTTGTACAAAATGAGATTTATGTGCCCTCATCTGTCACTCTAACTTTGTCACTTGCCCCAGGGATCTGTCATCTCACACCCTGGTGTTCTGTTTTCCCACAGTGAAAGCCCAGTGGTTTCTGTTTGTCACTTTGTTCCCTGATGGCAGCCTTTCAGTGTAAACCAGAGCTGTGACCTCAGCTCAGCTGTTTCCAAGGTTTCTGGATGGAGTTTCCTCTGATGTCTGGATGGACTAAGATCCTGTTTCCCACGTCTGAAGGATACACTTGCCCATTGCTACCAGGATGTTAGCTCCATTCCAGGCACAGGGACCCTCAGGCAGTTCTTCCTTATTGTGGGAGGAAGAAACCTTCTGGGGTTTATCAGAGTTAACAGAACTATAAAATTAGATTAAATGTAAATAGTATGTGTTAGCTTTTACATTTATTCTTTAAAAGATGAAAGTTAACTTGTATGTCCAATTTTTAAAAAAAATTTTTGGGTGGATTCTAAAATCCTTAAAATTTTTACTTCATTTCTTTACTATTGAATTTGTGATGAGAAGTGATTTGTGAAGTGTTTTTTTTTTTTTAAGATTTTATTTATTTATTTGATACAGAGAGAGATCACAAGTAGGCAGAAAGGGAGGCAGAGAGAGGGGGAAGCAGGCTCTTTGCTGGGTAGAGAGCCTGATGCAGGGCTCGATCCCAGGACCCCAGGATCATGACCTGAGTGCAAGGCAGAGGCTTAACCCACTGAGCCACCCAAGCACCCCTGTGAAGTTCTTTTTTAAAGAAACTTCCTAGTGCTTTGAGAGATGGGGCTGTCTGTGTTTCATTAGGCCTTCAGCAAATGCTTAAGTTAGATGTCCCGTGATAAGCAGTGCATTAACCCATCTTTCATTTGTGTCTTGAAAACTTCTCAGTGAAAAGCCTCATCACTCCCCTGAGAGTAAATACTTTGAGAATTTAAGATGCGAAGAAGCCAAATGACTTGTTCCAAGTCTGTCAGAATCAGAGGGGTAGAAGCTGTTCATCAGCCGAGTGGTGGGAAAGGGGCTCTGCCGGGAGTCGGACGTATCCTATGGTCAACTGACTGTTGACCGGAGTTTCCTTTCTCCAGCCCGAAGTGGGAGCAGTCATTCTTGCTCTGCCTGACTCCGGAACCCTGCAGATGAAAGTGCCTCCACTATGAACAACTGTGTGTAACTTAAGACATTATTAATTACTCTTCTGATTGCTCCAGTAATTTTTTTTCCTTATCTTTCCTGGATTGAACCTCCTACCAAAATTTCTTAGAGACCAAATTATGAAGAGCTGGAGTCGAGCATAAAAAGTTGTGACTAACACCGTTTCACCAGCAGAGCTGGGACACAAGACTCACCCAGAGCTTTAAAACATTGGCCTGGGATTGGCACTGGTACTTGATCCCTTTCCTTGCAAACCTGTTGTGACCAGCGCAGTAGGAAAGGGTAGAATTGATGGACCCCTGGTCCCATTGTGCTCTCACCTTTGGAGATGTGGCCTGAGGAAGAGCAGAGCCTTTCAGAGAATTCTCCTGGCCCGCCCTCCCTGTGCCACAGGTGGGGTCTGGTGCCCCTGAAGCAGGCTTTCATGGCACCTGTGCTCCTCTCCTGCCCTCCTGTCTCCCACACTTTAGGCCATTATTTGTTCAATTGTTTACCTTTATAAAGCTCAGGGAAGCCAGGGAGCCCCCTGCTCTGTCATTGCCCCCAAGTCTAGCGTGGGGCTTGAGGTAGTTGTCACTAAATATGTATTTATTGAGTGACTTAAGCAGCGGAGCTTAGATCGGCTGCCGTGTTTCATTTCTGTGCTTGACTCTAGTCCTGCTTCGAAACCCTTATTTCTACCCTCCCTGGAGCAGAGGCGTGAATGCATGGAGACTATTTAAAATGAACCTGTTCTCATCTGTGCATTTCAACTTTGTCCTTTGTTGTACTTATATTCTTTTATTAAATATTATGTCTTTTCCTAAGAGTAAAATTTTATTTTATCTGGTCAGGAACTTGATTCTTGAAGGGGAAGATTGGATTTGAATAGGCCGGAGGGTTATTCCCGATACTGTGAGGCCAAACGTTAATCCCAGAGTCAGATCTGGGATACCAGAATCCTGTTTGAGGTGTAGGCAGTGGAAGATGTAAACTGACGAAGAAGCCAGTGGACAGAGCTCAGTGATTTCATCCCGGTGTTCATCTGTGATCTTTGATTTTCAAATCCCGGGTTCCTGTGTGGGGTCCCTTGTAGGACTGGAATCACTCCAAGTGTTCTGGGCTTTAAAAGAACAAGTACATGCAAATCCTTTTTCTGTCATGCTACTGTTATTCCCTGCATATGAAATAGGGACTGTTTGGGTGCCAGCTCGTGGAAGGGAGTCCATGGTGACTCGCGATTTTCCTATGATTCTTCCTGCCCCTCTGATGTAGGTGCCCTTGTGCATTGATTCTTCCAATTTCGCCGTGATTGAAGCTGGCTTGAAATGCTGCCAGGGAAAATGCATTGTCAACAGCATTAGCCTGAAGGAGGGAGAGGATGACTTCTTGGCGAAGGCTAGGAAAATTAAGAAGTTTGGAGCCGCTGTGGTGGTCATGGCTTTTGACGAAGAAGGGCAGGTGAGTGATTTCTTTGGACCTGGCTCTGTGGCATTCCCCGGGTGAGACAGAGCAGTGGAGGAGAACAGAGTCTGAAAACTGTGTAAACATAAACGTCATATGTGTATACATACACGTACAGACACTTGTGCCCATGTATGTATGTGAAAACTGGATGTGTAGTAAAATCATTAGATCGATGGAGAAAGGAGTTAGTTGGTAAATGCTATTAGAATGACTGGCTGTGCATTTGAGAGAAAATAAAGTAAAGCCCTATTCCCTCACCATCTACTAAAGTTGAGTCTACGTCAATGAACAATCTAATAAACGTGTGAAACAAAATTCTGAAGAGTGTATGGACAAATATCTAAACTGGGGAAGCCAGAGGGAAAATTAACAGAACTCTTCACATGGCAATGTAATACTTTCTCTGGTGAAGGGCACGGTATTATCTGCAACATGAGAGTTGCAGCGAGTTAATATCCCTCATGTGCAGCAGTTCTGTAAATCAGAAAACAAAGCAGCCAGATCAACCCAAAAGAAGGTAAAGGAAATGAAGAAGCAGCTTATGGAAAAAGAAATACAAATAGCCAATAAACCCATAAGAAGGGGGAAAAAAAACCCTATGAGAAGATACTATATGTTGTAATGACTAAAGATAGGAAAAAGGAAGCATTAATGACATGTTTGCTTCTTTCAGCAAAGAGAAGAAAAAGTAAAAGATTGACCCAGGGGTGCCTGCGTGGCTCAGTAGGTTAAAGCCTCTGCCTTTGGCTCAGGTCATGGTCTCAGGGTCCTGGGATCAAGCCTCTCTGCTCAGCGGGGAGCCTGCTTCCTCTCTCTCTGTGTCTGCCTCTCTGACTAATTGTGATCTCTGTCAAATAAATAAATAAAATCTTTAAAAAAAAAAAAAAGATTGACCCAGGGAACCTCTCACAAGATCTCTGCCCTCGGAGTCAGGGAGGGGTGATGGGAAACTTCAAACATAATGATAGTTCACCAAAGGGATGGGCGTGCAGTAATTATAGTGTTTTTTTAAAAAGATTTATTAATTTTAGAGAGAGAAAATGTGAGTAGGGGAGGGGCAGAGGGGCAGAATCCTCATGGCAGACTCCCCATTGAGCACAGAGCCTGACCCTGGGTGATCTTATGACCCTGAGACCATGATCTGAGCTGAAACCAAGAATCAAATGCTCAACTGACTGAGCCCCCCAGGCACCGCTGTTAGTACTATCTACCTCATATGACTTTTATAACTATTTTTGTATCTGTTCAATATTTTTTAAAAAACAATGAAAAAACTCCATTCCTTGTGAATCAGCCCCCTCTGGGAATCTCATAATAAGTTGTTACGTAAGGATATGTGTTCACACTTACTGTAGTCCTGCAGTAGCAAAAAATGGAAAGTAGTCTGGAAGTTCTTTAATAGGGGAAGGCTTAAATTTTTACTACATGCCACACAGAATACTGTATACCCTGTAAAAAGAGTGAGGTTATGGAACCATGAATACAATGTATTGAAAAATGGGAAAAAAGGTGACATGATTCTGGTTTTATTTAATAAGGAAAGAATTTTATGTGTGTATGTGTGTCTGCATAAGCAGAAAAAAAAATTGCTAGTTAACTGGAGTGTAGGGATGGTTTCAGATGGGGACGTATATACTTCTTTTATATAATTGACAAGCGGTAGGATTATATGTCCTTTTTCTTTCTCTGCTTTTTGTATTTTTACAATAAAACTGTTTTTAACTAAAGGGTTATTGTATTTGTACAAGAGATGTATTTTCATCAGAAGAGAAATTCAGATAATCCAGAAATGTGCAGAAAAGAGAATTTTGATAATGAACAGGTATTGCACCTTTTTACTCATACCAAGCAGGCACAGTTCACATATTAAATCAGCTTTTCCTCCCAATGTATAAGCGTTGGGTGTGTATGATTATTATTTTTGTATTGCATGCACTTGAGTCCCTGTTGTCACACGGGTAGCAAGCAGTAGTTGCTAGGGTTTGAGCCGAGATCTGCTCTTCTTCAGCACAGTGAAGTGACAGTTGTTTCTGGTTTTTTAGTAGAATAAATGCGATCAGCAAATATGCTGATTCATTCAGCCCTTTACCCCTGTGCCGTGGCTGTCCTCATCTGTTCATGGAAGCAGGGCTGCTAGGTCAAAGGGTGTGCACGTGGAACACTGGGGGCCCACGCTGTTAAATCGTGCTTCTGCAAAGTTGGTACCCAGCCCTCCTCCTCTGGTAGTTCAGTGTGGTGGGACCTCTTGATACAATTTTTATTTTTCTCTCGGATATCCCTGTGGGGAGTTACAGAGACAAATAGTTCTGTGTGGCTCTTAATGGAAAACAGAAGCCCGCAGCCCTCTAGACTCCCAGATGCACCCGCCATCAACTTTGTCATCCTCTCCGTGTAGCATTTACCTCCTTATCTCCAAATCCCAGTGTCGGCTGTTACTCATTGCCTCTGTAGTGGCGACGGATTTAGCGTTTTTACTCTCAGCTCCCCCCACTTCACACATCTTTCCTTTACTCCCCCCACCCTCCCAATATAGTTAATTTTAGTTGTAACTATTTTCAGTGCCCGTATCACTGAGCAGCGTACGGGCTGAGACAGTGTGTGCCAGCTCCTTGTCCTTTCCTGCACCCTGAGAGCAGGACTTTCTGTCTGCCTTGTTTCTTAACAGATTGTTAGTTCAGAATACCCCATGCTTGTGTACCTTTCCAATATCCAGCCTATCCTGGCGCGCTCAGTAGACGGCCATTTTGATTTCTTGAAGAATCTCCCTCCTGCTCTTCTGACACAGTCTGGAAGGTTGTAGGCCAGCTGCCCAGCTGGCCCCTCAGCCATCATTCCAGGGATTCTTCTCGCCCCTGTCTTGGGTTTTTAGATCTCATAAGGTCCTCATTCTAGGCTTAATCTCTTATTTGGTCAAGTGTGTCCTCTGTCAGCTGCCCAGGAAAGAAAACATGACAGTAAATATTTTTGAAATTTTACATGTCTGAAAGTGGCTGTATTCTATTTGGACACTTACTAGATAATTGTATGGGTCTCAGAGGCACAAGCTTGAAATCATTTTGAATTGTTTTCTAGTTTCCATGGTGCTCTTCGAACCTGTGGTTCTTTTTTGCAAAACCTATTTAGTTTCCCATTTTCTGGATGCTTTTTGGACTTTCTGTGTCCGCGGTGTTCTGAAATCACTTGATGATGAGCCATCTCATCGTCACTGGCCAGTTACTGGGCCCTTTCATTGGGGAAACTTGTGACCACAGTGTGGCAAGTCTTCTGGAGTGGTTTTTTTCTTCTTTTTTGACATGTGCGGCATTCAGATATTAGATGTTTTGGAAAGCTTGCCTAATTTGCTTTTCCTTCCTGTTTTTTCAGCTCTAGTATTTTGCTTTGCTCAGTGTGAGATTTCTGCACCTACATTTATTCTCCAAATCCTCTGCTGAGTCTTTCTTCTTTTGCCAGGAGCTCTTTTTTGTTGTTGTTGTTGCTGTTATCCAAGTGTTCTTTTAAAAATTGATATGGAAATCTGTTATTGTTTGATGGAGGCAGATGCCGGCCTTAATTCTTTCAAATATATCTTGAGCACCTGGTGCATGCCAGGTCCTGGGTAGATAGCAGGGAAAAACATAGTCTCTGTCCTTGTTTAGTTGATAAACAAGGGCAAAGGGAGTAAGAAACAGAAAACACAGATCACACACATCATCTGACCCATATAGATATATGTGGATAAACTTGGGAATAACTTGGGAATAACTTTGTACCTGGATGGGATTTAAAGCAGGGAGGTGACTGTAGAGCAGAGGTCCTGGGACTATGGCATCTTGGAGCTGCAGTGCTTGGGGCTGGGGAGAAAAGGAGACACCATCATCAGAAGAAGAATTTGAGGAAGAGCAGCCTCTTTGGCAGGAGAGGAACCAGAAGACAGGGTTCACTTGGAAGCCAAGAGAAGAACAAGCTTCGAGAAAGGCATGAGGAGCTATTTTAAAGAGCTGTGGTAGATCAAGTTGGATGAGACAAAGAATTTATCAGTATTTAGAAATGGGGTAGTTTATGATCTTGCTGTACAGTCTCCAAGGAGATGAAAGCCCAATTGGAGTGGGTTCAAGAGGGACTAGGAGAACTGGAGGCAGCAAGTGTAAATAGCCTTTTCTGAGGCGTTTTGCTGTAGAAGGGAACAGAGAAATAGTGTGGAAACTAGAGATGGCTAAGAAGTTAAGGAAGGGAATGTGTGTGTGTGTGTGTGTGTGTGTGTGTGTGTGTGTGTGTGAGAGAGAGAGAGAGAGAGAGAAAGAGAGAGAGAGGGAGGATGAGTGATGTGATAGTCTGTGTCCAGAAGCTGATGATGAGAATGATCTGGTAGAGAGAGAGGGGGAAGAACTGATGCACCAGAGAAAGGGGGCGTTTGCTAGGTCCATGACCTTGTAGTTGGAGGGGGCCAGCAGTGAGCATGGTAGCGGAGTGGGATGCAGTTCGCTCCCACGTCGGGAGAGAAGGCGGAGTATAAGAGGCACCCCGGGCGGTGTGCTGGTGGGAGTCCATAATTGCTTCTGTTTTCTCAGTGAAGTTAGCAAGCAAGGTCAGCTCTGAGAAAGAGAATGCAGTGTTGTGAGCTTTGCCTGTTGTGCTGCTTCACTAGGAGTGTGAGGCAGGAACACTCCTGCGGGGTGTTGGTGTTGAGACCTGACTTCATTAATGTTTTTTTCAAATTTTAAATTCCACTATAGTTAGCACACAGTGGGACGTTAATTTCAGGTGTGCAGTGTGGCGATCCACCAGTCCTCTCCATCACCTGCTGCTCGTCCCAACCCATCACTGTGTCACTCATCTCCCCAGCCCCGCCCCTCCGGTGACCATCAGTTAATTCTCTGTAATTAAGGGTCTGTTTCTTGGTTTGCCTCTCTCTTTTTTCCTTTGCTCATTTGTTTCGTTTCTTAAATCTAGCTTCAGGAATTTTAAAGCCACGGAGGGGATGTATACTCTAATTGAAAACCACCAGCAGGGGGGATCTCAGTCCTCTTAGCGGCCAGCTGGGGTAGCTGTCATCCCATTTTACAGTGAGCCAAGGTCAAATGGCTAGGACATGCCAGAGCCAAGTTTGGATTCCTGCTCTGCCAGTGTGCAGACTTTTGCATGTTTCAAAGTGCTGTATAATCCCCATGCTTTATCTGTTAGCACTGCATAGTGTTTGATCCTGTCTGAGAACAGGCCTTCCCAGTTTAGATTGGAATGTGATTATGAAGAAAAAGCAAGTGTAGGGAAAAAAAAATTTAACTTGCTAGTTATGAAAGAGTGCACATTAGAGCAATATTAAGGTAGTGTTTTATCCATACTAAGTTAGTAGAAGCAAACTTAAAAATGATCAAGATCTGTGCTGGTCCAGCAGTAGTAAATAGAAAGCTTATTCATTCTAGAGCATAGACGGTCCTTTTGAAAGACACTATAATACCTGCCAAGAGACATAAAAATGTTCCTACCCTTTGTGCTAATGATCTCATTTCTGGGAAATTATCCCAATAAAAGAATTCAACAGCGTAAGAATGCTATATATGCAAAGATTTTTCATCAGCTTTACTGAAATAAAAACCAACCTAAATGCCCAACTGGAGAGAAATGCTGACTTAGATTACATCATTCTGTTAGAATATTATTCAGAGTATTCAGATTTAATTTTGAAGATTATGGAGCAGGATGACAGTGGTTATAAAATGTAAATAAAAATATAAAACCAAAATTATGTATACACTGTGTATATGACTACGTAAAAACTACACTTGATAAAGACAGGCAGAAAATGCTGTAAAGGGAAGGAATTGCTAGAGTAAGGTGGTAAAACTGAAGATCCCTTTTATTTTATTTTAATTTTTAAAAATATTTTATTTATTTGACAGATCACAAGTAAGGGAGGCCCGCGGGGGGTTGGGGGGAAGCAGGCTCCCTGCTGAGCAGAGAGCCTGATGCGGGGTTCCATCCCAGGACCCTGAGATCATGACCTGAGCCAAAGGCAGAGGCTTTAACCCACTGAGCCACCCCGGCGCCCCTGAAGATCCCTTTTAAACGCTGTTTTTTCTATTATAAAATAATTTTTCTATATGACTGTAGACCTAAACGTTCACTGAAGGATTGTGGTGAGCAGTTATAAAGAGCCAAATTACAAAGAGCAAAATAAAAAAATTCACGTATTTGCAAAAAAGCTCAGAAACCAACAACCCAGATATTTTGGTTTATAAAGGCATGTTTTCTGTCGATGAGCTCTTGTCACGCTTTTGGGTGTAACAGTCAGTTAAGAACCAGAATTCGCTTTGCGTGCATGACACGGTTGCTTCTTAGGAGAATGCAGCTCTCTCAGATGGAAACCACCGCTGCACCTGAGCAGAGCCGAGGAACTCATGCCTGCTTTTGTTGCACTATCTGGTCGCTGATTTCAGTTTACATTTTTGATTTGTGTTGCAATGAAAACTGCTAGCTCAGCCATCGGTGGCAGAGGGGACTGGCCCTGCAACTTCTGCAATAAAGGGCGAACAAGGAAGCATTTCTCTGTCTTCTCTTGATGTTAGTGGTTTTGATCACCTATTATTTTCTTTTTTAAGATTTTATTTATTTATTTCGAGAGAGAGAGAACACAAGCGGGAGGAAGGGCAGAGGGAGAGGGAGAATTCTAAGCAGATTCTCTATTGAGTGTGGAGTCCGGTGCAGGGCTCTCTCTCCCAAACCTGAGATCATGACCTGAGCAGAAGTCAAGAACTGGATGCTTAACTGACTGAGCTGCCTAGGGGCCTCCCCCAGCCTCCGGCTGTTGTTTTAACTCTAACAAAATACTCAACACCTTTATCGTTGAGATTTCTATGGGAAAGTAACTTTATTCCTACTCATTTAATTTTCCTTTTCTAATTGAAATTATTATTTTGTATGATAATTTTTGATAATGTAAGATTTCTTGGTATAATTATCACATGATAGAATGGGCTGTATCATTTTTGTTTGCGCCTGTGCAGACTGTATAAAAGAACAAACAGTATTCTGTAAATGCATCCATAATATTCAACACATTTTCTTATGTTAAAATGATTTGAGAAGTAATTTTCCAATTTATGGAGAAATAAAGCCCCATTGAGATACTGATTAAAATTTCATTAACCCTAACCTAAAAATAATGCTATCTTGGCAATCTTCAGGGTCGTCATACAGGAGCATGGTATGTCTTTCCATTTACTATTCATCAGGTTTTATAGTTGTTCTTAAATAGGAAATCTCAAGAACATTCCCAGGTATTTTGTGTTGCTTTGTTGTTGTGATGGTGGTTGGATGATTTTTCCTTTCGTAAATATTTTTCCTTTGGTAGTGATTTTTTTAGATTTTTATTTGCTAATGGCCTCTTTTTTGAATTTAGATAAATTGATAGTGTTTTTCAGTTGAATTCCAGGGAATTCCAGGAAAATATGCACCATGGTATCATAAATAGTTCTAGGAAATGGAAGTAATAGTTTTTAACATTCCCTTTATTTTTACCCTGTTAAAGGCAGTTGGCCCACACCCAGGAGCTGATTCTCATATGTTCTTCTCTGACCTTCTGAAAATCCGACCTATATTTCTACATTTCAGGTGCCTCTTTTTTAGTGGCTCTAGAGAGGTCCCCATTCCCTGGCTAAGCTTACATGATTATTTCTGTTCTTGGGCCTTGCCTTATGAGATGGACTACAGAGTGTCGCTCTCGCCAGCAAGAACGACCCGCAAACGTGATGAGGAGCAAACTTCTTTATTAGGGTTTCTATTAGCGTCTGACGTCTCAAGCAAGTTCTGGCAATATATACATGTAGGCGGTCCAGCCCAGTTATCTAGTCACTGCCCTGTGCACTCGGTCTCCTCGTGAACCCTTATGTAACCACAGAGGGCTCTATTGTTCTCAAGCAGTAATCATGCATTTCTCTCTTGGCTCCTGGTGCTGTTCATGCATCAGCCACGAGCGCACCCATACCCTACCTAGCCAATCATTCTCACTTCCTTAATCTCAGGCATTTTCATCTACGTGACTCCTTGCATCTGCTGGATGGCTCTCCACAGCTCCCCCTTTTTTATTTGTTTATATGGCAGGGATCGTGCCTGTCTTAGGTTGCCAATCCTCAGCACACATGCTTACCCGTCATCGGGTACTCTCCCGGGTCGAAGAGCCCCTGTCTTAGGTTGCTATGGTGTGGGATCAGTCTTACCCGTCTTTGACTACCGATCCAGCATACTAAGCCATATTTGGGGGGAGGTCCCGACCTCCAGAGCCATCATGGCTTAGACCAAAGCCCGTTGCTATAGCCGCTGTTGTCGCGCAATTCTACAGATGCATTTTAGAAGGAGTACTTGAGCCAGAATCATCAACATGATCAGGGCTCTTATGCCTGCCCAGGTTTTGAGGAATGAGACTGATTGTTATGACATACTAACCCAATTGCTGACGGAGTCAAGAGATACTTGAGTGGCATTCAAGGTGGTACTTTGAGCCTATTGCGAGTGATTAGCTGGTGGTTACGTACAATAGCTCTCACCTTATAAATTTCTGCGAATATAATTTTAAGTACACAAGGCAGGAGGCACATGAAAAGAATGATTACCACTAGTACTCCTACAATTGTTCCTACAACATACCATGCGTGCGTCAGGGAAGGGAAGTGAGAGAATAAAGAGCTCACAAAGCTTTAAGCGTCAGTAACAAACATGAGTTAGGGTGAGAAGATTGCACTCTATGCTGAGCCATTTGAAGAAGGGCTTGAAGCTGGGCAGTCTCTTGTCTCGGCCACAGTTGAATTGACTCCGCCTTCACGGGAACAGGCTGCAGGACAGTCATCATCGCTATCATCACCATCACCAGCACCCTCCACAGGTTCCATGGCCATCAGCCTGGTGAGGTGTTCCGGCACCCAGAGTGGAGCAGGCGCATCCTGTGGGAAAACACAAAGGGAACCTCGGTGCCATCTAAGCACCGGGTCGGGTTTGGATAATTGGCCTTGCAAGTCTCCTGCCCCTCTCAGAGTCTTCCAAGCCCTGAGGGTCGCCGTGGCTATCTGTTGATACACCGCAGGGGGGTATGTACTCTGCACTTGGGCCCCGAGGTATGGCCCCGTGCCTGTCAGCATTTCCAAATTCCATTGCGGGTTACCTGCGGCTGCATTTCTCCGTGCTGTGTCCAGACAATTGTTCTGATTTTGGATTTTCCATTCTAGATATTGTCCTCCACTTAATACCGCCCTGGCCAAGTTGGCCCAATCCTCGGGAGCGAGGTAGAGTGCTCCCAGCGACTCCACAAGGGAGACCGTAAAGGCTGCTTGGGGCCCATAGCTGCTAACTGCCTCCTTCAGTTGCTTCACCAACTTAAAATCTAGTGGCTGGTGGTACCTCTGATGATTCTGATCTTCTAACACTGGAAAAAAACCTTTCCCCGGGCCAAGGACCTCTCTCCAATTCTCCGCGGCACAGCCCGAACAATAGCACGTCTTGGTGCAGCTGGGCTTATAAGGCGGGGGCCACTCATGGGGTGGCGCTGTGGGGCTAGAATGCGGAAGCGGCGTAACTTTCGTTTTTAATTTCGATTGTGCCACAACGGCGGCTTCCGCCCCTGCTCTCAGCTGCGCCATTACTTCTCCCTGCACTCTTAACTCTCCTAATGCTTTTTGCAATTCCGCCTCTTTATCCTCAAGTCGTTGCCTCATGGCTTCCAAATCTGTCTGGAGACCGGGAGATTCCTCCTTCTTGTTGTTTGCCTCTATCTTTCCTAGCTCCTGCAACTCGCTTTCTGACATCCCTTCTGAGCTTTCGCTTTCAAGGTCAGAGTCTCGGGAGGAGCCCGAGTCTCGGGAGGAGCCCTTACGGGATTCTTCTTTCACTTGCTCAAAAACTTCCCCTCCCTGTAGTACTGCTTGCTGCAGGGGCTCTCGGGGGGAATGCAAACATACTTTCACCAGGGACCACACGGCGAGAGTCCCCGGGGATGTAGAGGGACAGAGTTTTAAGTCCTCGCCCAGGTGTTCCCATTGTGGCACATTTAGGAGCCCTTCTTCTATAAACCAGGGGGCAATCTCTGCTACTTCTTTTAAAAAGGCTCGGGCTGTTTTTGCCTTTAAGGGGGTACCGTTCATCTTGAGAACGTCTTTTAGGGGATCTTCCATTCTACGTCTACTAAGCTCGTTCCCCATCCTGAGGAAACTTTCACTTGTATTGTCCTAATCCTAGGAACTTTCCCTGTCACTCACTAGACAGAAATAGGTGCACTCCTTACCTTATCGTTGCTCTATCTCAATCTCCGTTTTGCGATGCAGACAGTTTCCCGGGTTGTCGGCACCAGTTGTCGCTCTCGCCAGCAAGAACGACCCGCAAACGTGATGAGGAGCAAACTTCTTTATTAGGGTTTCTATTAGCGTCTGACGTCTCAAGCAAGTTCTGGCAATATATACATGTAGGCGGTCCAGCCCAGTTATCTAGTCACTGCCCTGTGCACTCGGTCTCCTCGTGAACCCTTATGTAACCACAGAGGGCTCTATTGTTCTCAAGCAGTAATCATGCATTTCTCTCTTGGCTCCTGGTGCTGTTCATGCATCAGCCACGAGCGCACCCATACCCTACCTAGCCAATCATTCTCACTTCCTTAATCTCAGGCATTTTCATCTACGTGACTCCTTGCATCTGCTGGATGGCTCTCCACAACAGAGCATATATTATTTTTTAAAGTTTATTTATTTACTTAAGTAATCTCTAAACCCAGCGTGGGCCTCCAGCTCACAACCCCGAGATCAAGAGCTGCATGGTCCTCTGACTGAGCCAGCTGGGCACCCCAGATCTTACATTCTTTGTAAGAAAGAGACTTCTCTAGATTACCTTTGGAGGAGGTCTGTGAGGTATGTGAGGGATAGGGGACCTGCAGGCACTCAGTCCCAAGACCCCCACGGAGCCTGGGATGGTCACTGACCTCACAAGAATAACAGATCAGCCTACAGTTGGCGTCTCTCCTCAGCTCAGGCTCCTGACTTCCCAGAACATGCCTGGCATTCCTCTTCATGAAAGAGAAGATTTGAATGGAGTCATGTACCCCCGTTAGGGTATGGTGCTTCTTCACCTGGGCACTTCTGAGTAGGGTTTTACAGCAAGCAGCCTCTGCCTGAGGTTTCTAGGGCAAAAAAAACATGGGTAGGATCACGATGATGACCATGCAAATAAGCCTGGTTTCTGATTTCCTCATTTGCTGTGTCACCAGTGGTTACAACTGAGACCCTTTTCTCCTCCCTGCTGTGAGCACAGTGTGGAGAGCACATCTCAGGCTCTTTTCCCTGTCCAGCATCATGTCTGTTCCTGCCTGCTTCCCAGAGTCCCTGCTGGAATGTGAACTGTGCCAGGGGCGCCACTTCCCTCTTTCAGGTGGAGAGCGAACCAACGGGCATTCCAGGTTGGCCTTGCTTTCCGGTGACCCCAGCTCACTCTCCTACTCTGCTCTAAATCTATTTATCTAATTATCTATTCAGCGTTTTTCCTTCTGACTTGTCGGTGCCCTCCTGATGGTGGCACAGACGTCCCTTTCCGTCACTGCTGTTGGGGACCTGGTGGCAGCAGAATGGGCCTCCTACGGCGTTCCCTGGCCCATGTGAAGCACATTCCCATGTGAAGCTCATTGGAACCTTTAATCTACCTCGTAATTGGTCTGGTGCTTTCCCTGCTCCTTGTCAGGCTGTGTTCCTGCAGGATCTCAGTATCTTCCCCCTTTTCTTTCTCTTCCTCCCAGTATCCACCTTGATGAGTCAATCAGAAATTGTCTTAAGTTTATCTTCTTTTTCCCGGAGTGTGGTATTCTGGCAAAGCCTGGCGGTTGGATTTCTTAACTAAAGCTTCTACTTGCTGGTGGCTGTCTAACTTTCTGAAGCTCAAGAGTAAACTGGGTAAATCGTAGAATCATAAAAGGTATTTATTCCGTCGTGATCCCCAGATTTGTGGTGTCGTCTCTCAGGTTTTCTTACAGCTTCACCTGAGAAGGTGGCGCCTCACTGACCTGGCCTCCATCCCGTCTGTATGTTAGAAGCACTAGGGACTCCTAAAAATGCTGTTGCTTACATCTCTTCTCAAGATCCTGGTCTGTCTGGGTCTAGGGCGCGGTCCAGGTGTTAGGACACAAGCAAGAAGCCCTCCAGTGATAACGTGCACCCATGTTGAGAGCCCTTGCGAGTAGAGGAGGGCTCCCATTCTGTGCTTTCGTGGACCTCTCTTCGGGTCTGTGGGATCCTCAGGCATGACTAAGCCTCACCGATGGGTGTATCTCCTAACCCTAGCCGAGGAGCCCAACAAAGAAAAAGTTGGCAAATGTAATGTGATATGACCTGCTCCTGGCAGAGGCCTGTCCCCTGAAACTCTGTTCATTCTGAGATTCTTTTGTTCATCCGGCAGCAGGAGTTGTGTGTCTGTTAACGTGATAGGCACTCTGTTAGGTGCTACAGGAACAATCTGACAAGGCCCCATCCTTCTGGGCCTGATAGTTGGTGATTCTGTTCCGGCCCTATGAAAGGATTCCTGTCCTGGGAGGACCCTCCTCCTTGTGGCTTGTGTGGTGGCTGGACTCTCCTGCTCGCCTATACAGAGCATACGTGGCCTGCCAAACGAGACCAGGTGTCCTTTGTGACTTGGAGAAATGAGCAGGACCTTGATTTCTTGACCTACCAACCAAACTAGGCTCTAGGAAGCTCTAGTAGCTGCTGTAGGCCCAAACCCTTGTACCTTCTCTCTTAGGGATCTCAGCCAGGCCACTGAACCTGGAACCTTGAATCCTCACATGGCTCACTGGTGAAGGGTGAACCGAAGTTGAAGACTAAAGGCATCCCTGGGTGACTGCTTTCTTGTGGGCCCACATCTTGCTCTTACTTAACCTTGTTACTCTCACTGAAGGAGTAAGTAGGTTGTTAAAGAAATTTAGTTAAGGAAGATGAGAGAGCTTTCCACCTTGCCTAAAGCCTGGAGCATTAGGGCCACAGAGCCCACTCCTGTCACCCTCTCCCTTGGCCCTTTGGTTTGCTACGCCCCAGGGGCACTGACCCCGCCAGGCAGAATCTAACCCCACCAGCTGCAGGAAGCAGGGAGACATTGGAGACTGAAGGGAACAGTTGAACGGATACCAGAGTAGGTGAGCTGTTGGAAGCCTAGGTGTAAGAGTGAGCTTTTCGTGTAATTTGACTACTGTGTCTTTTTCTGGAAGGTGGGGCCTCCCTATAAACCCGGAGCTACAGCAGTGTCTCCCTATCTGTACACTTGCCTGGAGAACTGTCTCTGGGAGGTCAGTGTGTGCAAACAGGACCTGAGTCTTCCCCATGCACTCTGTCCACTTCCAGCCACGGGCTCCCTCCTTCAAAGTAGTCAGTTTGGAAACTGAACACGCAGTTCAGTGGTCTTGGCCACTTTTCTGGAACATTTTGCACGTCTGTTCAGAATTGTATGTGACTTAGTTTTTTGGAGCCACTCTAGTGCTAGCAAGTGTTCAGTTTTTCTTCAGAGTTTTTCTTCAGACTTGGTTTTTTTAAAGAGTATTTATTTATTTACTTATTTGAGAGAGAACAGAGAAGGGAGAACATGAGGTGGGGGAGGGGCAGAGGGAGAGGGAGAAGCAGATTCCCGGCTGAGCAGGGAGCCAGATGCGGGACTCCATACCAGCACCCAGGGATCATGACCTGTGTTGAAGGCAGATGCTTAATTGACTGAGCTACCCAGGTGCCCCAGATTTGATATTTATACAATAAATCACTCAGAATGTAATTTGTTATGGAAGCCCTGGGTTGAGATTGTAAATTTGATCTGAAAGTCTCCTTGACAAAGTTCAGAAAGTGAGTAAAAGCAGCATGCGTTCTTTCATTCAGTGAATGGAATTGGGTGCCACCCTAGGCAGGTGCGTGACTCTAGGCTTAGGGGATGGAGCAAGATGGGCATTCTGGCTCAACAAGGTAATAATAAATAATAAAACAGATAAAAAATAAGTTGCCAAATAAATGCAAGTTCTAGAAAGAGAGGTACCTTAAAGAAGACAGAGGAAGCAGGCAAAATGGCAGAGGGGCTGGTTGGAGCCGGTGAGTGAGGAAGGCCTTACTGGGAAGAGCCATCTGGGCAGAGACATGAGTGATGTGTGCCATGCAGCCACGTCTTGGCGTGTCCCGAGCAGTGGCAGCAGTAAATGGAAAGGCTGTAAGGTAGGAGGGGCTTGGCAGGTTTCAGGAAAGTCAGAGGAGCGTGGGGGAGAGTAGAGTAGAGGAGGGGCAGATAGGAGGAAATCAAACTGCAGATGTGGGCTCTGATTCCAAGGATGAGGGGGAGGGACTGGGAGTTTCAGTCTTTGCTGGAGTCAGTTCCTTGCCTTGCAGTGTCATTATTTTGAAGAGTAATACTAATTTCCATTGATGGCTTGAGGTCCATGTTAATTAGTTTGTTTTGGGGAGGGCTGGGAAGAAGCTGGGGGCATATCCTGGAATCCTTGTGGGATATCAGAGCAGGAAGCTCAAGAAGCCTGTGGTAGTGTTGCCTGAGTGAGGTGTGACATACTGCGGGCAGATCAGGACAGGGAGGGTGCTCATTTATTAATTGTTCCTTAACACGTGTGTATTTTTTACGAAGCCTGTGTATTCATCTACCCATCTGTGTGTGTAAGGTGTGATTTTCACAGAAGCAGTGTAGCTGTTGTGCGGATGAAAACACGAAGTGACTTTAAACCGTCTCCTCTGAGATAATTTGATAAATGCTGAGAGGCTGCTTGGCGTTTGGATTTCTATGAAATCCAAGCATTGATAGTTAAGTGCTTTCGAAAAGTGAAATGTGCTTCTGTTTTCATAAATAACACTTCATTTTTCTATTTCAAATTACATCCTTTGCTCCTTCCCCAGGCGACAGAAACAGACACCAAAATCAGAGTGTGCATGCGGGCATACCACCTACTCGTGAAAAAACTGGGCTTTAATCCAAATGACATCATCTTTGACCCTAACATCCTCACCATTGGTACTGGGATGGAAGAGCACAACTTGTATGCTGTTAATTTTATCCACGCAACAAAAATCATTAAAGTAAGTGTGGATATTTTCTCTCTTCTACTCAGAACACCACTCAAATTTATCTCATGGCTCCAGTGAATAGTTTGAACTGACATACCTGTTTATTGCCTGGGAATGTTGACAGTTTACTCTTAGGTAGAAAATTGGTTTTCTGAAATTTAGGGCCCACTATTATTTTTCTTTGATGTGATGTTTTATGCTATGAAGTAGAACGTAGATACTGGAGAAAATATATAAAAAATATAGGTATAATAAATAATTATGAAACACATAATAGCTTTCTTGGGTCATGAAACAGAACATGCCTAGCGCCCCTGTGACTCTCCCTGTCAGATTACACCCTCAACTCTGAATTTTGTGTTGGAATCATCAGCCTGTTTTATGATAATGCTTTGTTTCTTTTCTTTATCATTTTATCGCTTACATATACTCTGAATTATCCATGGACTTTGTATTTGTAAATTCACCTATTTGCTAAAGTTTGTGACCCCCGAAATCAATACTCTTGGTGCTTTTGCAATCATTTGTGTACATACCCACAAGCAGACAGATGAAAATTCGAATGACCTAACCACCGTGTTCCCAGGAGAGGTCAACAGACTCCGCAGCTTGTTTCAGTTCTCAGTCTTTGAACGAGTGTCCAGTGAATGGTCTGTGTAGTGCCATGTTTTTCAGTTTTGAGCTTTTCCTTGGTAGTTTATTTTCTGTCTTAATGGACCCCAAGTATAGTGCTCAAGTGCCTTCTGAGGTTCCTGATTGCAGGAAGGCCTGGACGAGCCTTACAGATAAAATGTTTGTGGTTATAAAAGCTTTGTTTAGACCTTAGTGGTTGAGAGCCAGTTGGCCATGAGCTTAGTACTAGTGAGTTAGTAGTATTTGTTAAACAAGATGTCTTTACACAGAAGAACACATAAAACAAGTTTCTGTATTGATGAGTAGATGAAAATTGTGTGACCAGGGGTTCACAGAAGCATAACTGTTTTTCCCCTGAGGAATGGTGGTTCTCAGTATTCGCAAGTTCATTGTTCACGGTGACTTTATACGATATAACTACCAAATACTGAGATGCGGCTGTATAAACAGTACGGCTTAGTTTGGCCAGTTTTGAGCTTCATATAAATTAGAGTCTCAAGATTCTCAGGCCTTTTTGGCTTACCCAAACTTACTTAAAAAATTCAGCTCTGTTGTAGCCTGAATTTTGCTAATTTTTATGAACATACAACATTTCATCATGTAACTCTTCCACAATTAACTGTTCTACTGTTGATAGACATTTGGTTTGTTTCCCATTCGGGACAGTATGAGCAATGCTGCCGAGATCATTCTGGTATGTGTAACTTGGGTGCACATGCCCAGGTTTCTTGATAGCATATACCCGAGACGTGGGATGGTCAGGTCACAGCAGTAGGTGTGGCAAGCTGTATCCCTAAAGCTTGAGCTGCTTTGTATCTTAGCTGACAGGAAGTTCCTTTTGTTCCCATGTGCGTGCTAATGCTGGACATTGTCGTGAGGTGTTCTGGGAACCTCAGTTTCATTCTTTCCTCTCAGAATTAGTCAAGTTTATGGTGAATTAGCGAGTTGGTTAATTTAGGCTACAGAGAAGCCTTTGACTGAATGACAGACTACTCTCTGTCTCTGCGTTGTTCTTTCTCTGTTATATATTCAGCAGATACTTTCTGGCACACTCCCTCGGTACCATGGCCTCATCAGGCCCATTGTAGAGATCAATGAGATAAGACAGAATTTTTTATTTTCCCTCAGGGAGATCAGAGTCTAGTAGGAAAAACTATCTGCAAGGCAGTGTTTTTGTGATGCGATAATATGGCAAGTTTTTGGTCTCTCTCTGGCTACAAGAAGCTCAGAATTATGTCAGACTGCATGTTTTTTACTTACCCCTGATATATAAAGCTTGAGGGATGGGATTGTTGCTTTGGCAAAACAGGGAAGTCTTTTCACATTTTAAAATTTTTGCTAGGAAACCCTGCCTGGAGCCCGAGTAAGTGGAGGTCTTTCCAACTTGTCCTTCTCCTTCCGCGGCATGGAAGCCATCCGAGAGGCAATGCATGGGGTTTTCCTTTACCACGCAATCAAGGTACAGTAGAACACCTGTGTGCCCTTTGAAAACAACTTTCACTTAAGGCAGGGAGGGGTTTGCTCACTTTGTCCTGCAGACTAAGTCTGGCCTGCTGCCAGTCTCTGTGGGTAACATCTTATTCATGCTTTGTATGTTGTTCTTCGTGGCTTTTCTGGGACAGCTGGAGAGCCGAGTAGCTGGGACAGAGACCATGGCCCAAAATATTTTCTACAGAAAATGTTTGCTGACCTCTGATGTAGCATATACCTGGAAATTCTCATTTTTTCCCTCTTTCTTGCCCTTAGTTTGGTATGGACATGGGGATAGTGAATGCTGGAAACCTGCCTGTGTATGATGATATCCACAAGGAGCTTCTCCAACTCTGTGAAGACCTCATCTGGAATAAAGACCCTGAGGCCACGGAGAAGCTCCTGCGCTATGCTCAGGTAGAGAGGAAAGTGTTCTGAAGAGTGCTTGACCTGCCTTTGAACTTCACCCCCGTAGTTACCCGACCTCTGTTGTAGAGCAGGAGCAGGCATCCAGTTCTGTTGTCGGGTCCCTGAAGATTTCTGAAGAGAGCCCCAGAGAAGGCATTTTAGTTAAGGGTGAGGGAGCAGAAGCAAAGGCATACGAGCCTGCCTCAGGATCCTAATGTCAATTTTTTTTTAATGTATCTGAAATTGTAAAATTAATTTTGTCCCATACTGAAGTAACACATAGTAATTCTAGAAAATTTACAAAATATAGGTAAGTTAAAAAAGGAAATAAAAGTCACTCAGAATCCTGCCACCAAAAGTTAACCACTTTTGAGATTTTGTTATGACCTTCTAGTCATGGTTTTGGTTTATTTTCAGAATGATTGTGTCCTCACAGCTGTGTGTACCCATGCTTACATACACACTCATGCTCAGATACACATTTACAAAAACAGACCTCTATTCTAGATGCTTTTTGGTAACTCTATTTGTCTAGCAGTATACTGGAACATCTTTCCATTTCATGAGATATTTTTCTACCTCATAATTTAAAAGAATTGTTTTGCATTTCCTTGTGTGGCTGTGTTACTTCCTGGTACCCATTGCAGTGTGCTTGCATTTGTTTATGTCGGGATCTGGTCCATCCATGGCAGGGTTCTGTAGGTCAAGGCTTGGGGTCTACGCACATTTGATCTATAGAAACCAGAATATGATAGTTAATTAAAAAAATTGGTTTCTTGTCTCCCCCTTTACTGTGTGTCCGTAGTTACAGGTGCATCAAGCACCTGTCATGGGACTGCTTCCTGGAATTCTCTTTCAGGAGAGATGAGATTTTTACCTGAAAAGAACTTCTTAATTTATTTCAGAAAGCGATGGCAAATGAAGACATTTGTCTTGCAAAGCACATGGGAAAAATGGTAGAGCACTTTCATGGATGTTGTCCCCTTTGTTAATGTTTTCCATGCTAAAATCTGAATATAACTGGCAGAGATGTTCACTTGTCCTCTTCCATCGCAGAGTGAGTGCTAGAGTGTTCTGGAAGAAGGCTAGGACAGTTTACGATTAACCACATCGATAATTTATCAGCTTTATGGGTGACCAGATCTAAATTTCTGAAATTGCCATAGGCTCAGCAAGGCTGATGGAGATCAGACCATGCGTGTGAGCACAGGACCCTCCTCCCAGTTCCTTAAAAACTTTCCTGACTTCTCTCATGGACCCAGGACAGAATGTCTCAGGCCTTGATTATTGCAGATATAATCACATTCTGCTTCTCGGCTCATTGCATAAGAGCTGTCTCTAGAATTTTTCCCCCTCTTTCCAGGGCTGTTTCTGCTCATGACAAAGTACTTAGCCCCTGAGTGTGGAACACTACCCCATTTTCTTCTTCGCCTGTCTTCCACCCAGTGGAATAATAACTCAGGCGGGGTTCGCTTGAAGGCCTGAAGGGCATCACAGCTTTTATAAACATGAAGTCTTACTAGAGAGTTCTTAACCCGCACAGCAGAGCATGGTTTCAGTTTTCTCTCCACTCCCTCACGTAGGAAAAAATTGGGCTCCTTCATTGGAAGACTGTTCTCATTTAAGGTGTTGCTGACTTTGTATTTTATGTTAGTCATTCTCTTGGGTCTTTTCGCTGTTAACATTTTTTTTTTACAAGTTTTTGTTTTTGTCTTGCTGAGCTGTCAAAAGATTTTGCCCCCAGGATGGACACAGCCAAACTGAGGGAAATCTTAATAGTGATATCGAGAGCTTAATAATCCATCATATGAGAGGTTCCTCCCTCTTAATGTAACCACAAGGACTTATTACAAGCCATTGACCCCTCCATCAGTAGGCTGTCCACATTCATAGTGACTTCTGTCACCATTTAGGGAATTAGTAACCAAAACAGGCATACTTCCGTAAGCCCCAGGAGGGGTCAGCTCAGTAGCAGTTTCTCAGGATATTCCAAGGGCAAATGGAACATAAGAAGAAGTGAAATTAAGAGACAAATACGGGGTGAGGATTTTTTTTTTTTCTTTGTAAGAGAATGATTATCTCTTTTTGTAAATGCTGAAGTCTGCACCCAAGTTTCCTGTGTGATCCATATTGAAAAAGTGGAGGCACACCTGGCTCCGTCAGTGAAGCATCTGCCTTTAGCTCAGGTCATGATCCCACCGTGGTGGGATTGAGCCCAGAATCGGGCTCCCTGCTCCACGGGGAGTCTGCTTCTCCCTCTCCCTCTGTTGCTTCCCTTGCTCTCTCTCAAATAAATAAAATCTTGAAAGGTAGAAAGAATCTTATCTCTGATCTTACTAAAAACTCTCTAATCCCACTTCGGGGGAGTTAATGGCTTTATTAAAAAATAATTATTTTAAATTTGGCGCAGGCTGACCTGTGATAAGTAGATTATTTTTGGTAATGAAAAGTTCCAGGTGTTATGGTACTGTATAATTTCCATGGAGTTCCATGGAAATGGAACTTTTTTTCTTTTTCTTTTTCTCCTCATGGAGTTCCTTTATTAAGCATTACCCTAATAGAGGTCATGACCCTTTTGGCCTGGAAGGATCTCTGCTCCGAATACAGTGACTCCTGAATGACCTTGAGTTGTGAGACTATTCTTGATACTTCTGTGGGAGAAAAGTTATTGGATCCTTTTTGGCCTTCATCTTCCTCATGTTCTTCTTTGTCTTTCTCTCGAGCAGTTTACTCCCCTTGGTGCCTGTCCAGCTTTTCTGTGTGTCAGAAACAAAGCACAGAGCCCCACGGGGACTCTCTGACAAGGAATCTGGTCTCAAGCAGTCGTGACAGAGACAAGGACAGCCAGATGGACATGACTGTTGGTGGGTTTGCTCCGTAGCCTTGGGTCTGACGAGCACTCAGGGTCCCCACCCCCCACCCCGGGCAGAGTTTGCAGTTCAATCGTGGAGAGCCTTCTCGCAGATAACTAGTTGGAAAGCAGGGTACTCCTGAAATAGCAGCTTTCAAATGTGCCTTTTAAGTCTTGATTTTCTGAAGCACGCTCATCAGGTGGGGAAGTTTGCATTGGTAGCAGCCACCAATATTTGGGCGAAACCTTTGGTGGCCTTCCCCAGATCCCCAGTGACCACTGTTCGTCCTCACGTAGGTCCTGACCACTCCCCGCCCCAGGGTGGGCTGGGGAGCTTCCCATGAACTCGCCAGATCCTTCCTCCAAGAGTGTTTGGAAGCCTGTCCACTGTTTTCATCCTCAGACCCCGTCGGGCCCGCAGGAGCTGCTGGGCGCGTGGGCTAATAGGGCACACGGCTCGTCGCACATGTAGAGTCAGAGCATCATGAGCTTCGGAAGGGCTAGAAGGGCTTTTTTTCCTCCTCTCTTGGTTTTCTTTTCACAATGCCATGTGGCTCTGATTGGACTTTGTCCTTCTTTATGGCCAGATAGCATTACCTTTTATGTGTCGCTACTGCATTTCCTGAATCTGCTCGTCGCCCACGCACGTTCAGGTTGCTTCCTTTGCCCGGCTGTGGGCAGTAATGCCGCCACTCATTCTTCTAAGGTCACCATCTTTAGTTTTGCTGGTAGGGGAGGAACCCTTGTGCCATCAGTCTTGCTGGTAGCACCCCAGCCCTGCGGTTCTGGAGGCTCTCCCCGGGTCCGTCCTCCTTTCTGTTCTAACACATTGTCCATTACTTAATGTCCTTATGCTTGTCATCTTCTTTCCTTCCTGTCACCACCGCTGTGGCCCAGGCCTTGATCACCAATTACTAAAATCTCCTCCCCTTTTGGGGTGCTCTTAAAAATACTGCTTTGTCATTCTGCAGCTTCAGAATTTTGCATTTGGTCCTGCACTCCATGCTCTGCCCCCCCAAATGCCTGGAAGGTTATATCCAAATTCGATAGCATGGATTTCTGGTGCTCTGTGACTTGGCCTCCACTATCCTGCATCAACATGGCTCTAGAAAATCGTTTTGTTCAGCATTAAACCACTCAGCTAGTATTTCCTGAAGTCTTGTTCTGTGTTGTTCACTTCACCAAGCTTAGAGGATTGAACCAGTAAGAGAGATGGGCCCCTCCAGGGTCTACGGTTGAGTGAGGTGTATGAAAATGCTAGAGGCAGTTGTAACCCAGTGTGGTTGGTGCTGGGGTAGGGCGAGTGCACGATGCTGTGAGAACACATAGGAGGGCCACTGAACACAAAGGTAGAGTTGGTCGGGGGCAGCCTTCCCAGGAGGGGTGCGGGTCAGGGGAGATGTGAAAGCTAGGTGGGACTTAGCCAGGCTGGGCTCTGATGTTGGAGTGCAGAGCTGGTGGTCCTGCCGGGCCAGGGGCATTTGCATCTAGCCAGGGACAGCATGGAAGGAGGTGCTGAATTAAACATGTGTCACATGAATGAAGGTGGAAGCCCAGAGGTGAAAGGGGTGACAGTGTGGGGAACGGAAGTGTTCGTGGTGGCTGAATTTGCTGGGTATAGCAGAAGATGAAGCAATCAGAGAAAGCCAGGTTGGGGCATCGCATGGCAGAGAGCAACCTTGGAAAGGAGTGTATGGCAGAAGGAGAAACAGGACCCTTCCAGTGACTCTTGTCACATGGGGGTCGAGTGATGAGATTTGCCCCTCTGGTTTCTAGTTTAGTTTATAGTACAGAAGATACACTGCCGTTGAGGGGTGGATGGGTACTGAGAGCAGCTAGTGGCTTGGACCATGTAAACGTGGAAACAGGGCAGGGAGGAGTTTAGAGGAGATGTAGTCGGTTAGGACTCGGTGAGTGGTTGTACGAGAGGAATGACGGGGTATTAAAGAATGCTCTGTAGATTTTCAGTTGGGGCGAGTGATGCCACCAGTTGACGTGGAGAGAACAGATGAGGTCATGTGGTTCACTTGGTAGGCCGTGGTCATGGCACTTTCTGTCCCTTTGCTGAGTCCATCGACTTCTTCCACGTCTCTCCACCCTGGTTTGTGATGATGACTCGTGCTCAAGGTTCCGGGTCCAGTTTGGATCACGCAGTATAGTCTGTGGTATCTGCTCATTCAGCCCCTGGCATGTGCCTTCTCTGGTGTCTAGCCCCTCCACCTCCCCCAGGAAGTGCCAAGTACTTGAGGGCGTAGGCATGTCCTGCAACTCTTGGATGCCCACCCTCCCATGCCGTCTGACTCCGGCCACCAGCTCTCTGTGTATATTTGTGGGTGATGATGCCGTATGTGGTGGGCCCTCGAGGCCCTTCTCATGGGGGGAAGAGCTTCTCTTACTGCCCTTGAAATCCTTCGTTTGATGTTGTTAACTTATGGGAAAGAAGAACAGGGTCTTGCTGTGTCCTTCTACTACAGGGTCAAATCCTGAAATACCTCTCCTTGTCTCTGCTTCCCGCAAACATTTATTGAGACCTTAATTCATGCTGGATGCTCAGCTATGCGCTGGCCGTATAGGAGAAGAATGAGGCATAGGATTTTGCTGCTACATAGTTCAATGAGGGCCTGTTAATACCCATCTGTCTGTCCTAATTTCAACTCAGACACATGGCAAAGGAGGGAAGAAAGTCGTCCAGACTGATGAGTGGAGGAATGGCCCCATCGAAGAACGCCTGGAATATGCCCTTGTGAAGGTGAGTTGTGGGAGCGCTGAGGGAGTGTGAAGCGACGGCTGGAGGCACCTCGAGCTTGCCTCGTGTGGTGGTTGGAGGGGGCAGTCCCTCGAGCAGCCCCAAGGCACTGTGGGCCAAGTCTGGAGATATTTTTGGTTGTCACAGTAAGGGGTGGGAGGTGTTTCTGGCATCCAGTGGCTGGGGATGCTGTGGCATCCCATAGCGCATGGGAGAGGCCCCACATGACAGTTGTTCAGCTCACAATGTCCTTAGTGCCGAAGTTGAGAAACGCTCTCCTGGACCAAGTTGCTGTCTTTTGATCAACAGGCAAGTCCTGGCTCTTCTGCTGATAATTGGGATTTTTTTTTTTTAAGATTTTATTTATTTGTCAGAGTGAGAGAGCAAGCACAAGTGGGGGAGGGGAAGAAGGAGAGGGAGAAGCACACTTCCCACTGAGCAGGGAGCCGGACACGGAACTCGATCCCAGGAACCTGAGATCATGACCTGAGCCACAGGTGCTTCACTGACTTAGCCACCCAGGCACCCTGATAATTGGGATTTTAGACAACATAATCTCTTAGCTTCAGTGTCCTTATTTGTGGTCTGGAAAATTTCAGACTTCTCTTTTTTTGGCTCTCAAATTTAACTTTTAACTTCTTGAAACTTTTGAGATTCACAGATTTGAAGTTGTGCAATGTCAGCCACATCCAGGGGTCCTTGAACTGGGGACACGGGGGATTAGGGCTTGATCACTAAAAGCTGGAGAAGTCCGCAGAGGCTTCATGCGTTTGAACTTCATGTCAGGGTCCTGGCCATTGTCATCCTCCCACCCGCCCCCACCCCCACCGCCGCCTTGGAGCTTCATAGTGACAAAACGTGCTGATGTCACCGGAGATCTTTAATAACGTATATTCTGCTAAACCACTACGATGCAAAAAGTGTATTTTATGATGAATTTGAACTTTACTTACTGGTATTCCTTCTCTCTCAGATAACTCATTTTTACTGAGTACTTAACGTTGTATCATTCCCCTGGCTAAGCATTTTACATAGGGCATTTCATTTAATCCTCAAAATAACCACCTGAGGCAGGAAATATGTGACATTTTAATTTAGGAAACTGAGGCTTGATTAATTGCTTAGATTACTGATAGGAACCAAGATTTGAACCCATGCAATCTGATTCCAAAACCTGTACTCTTAAACATTTCCATGATTCATTCTTGATTGGCTATTTGGATGTAAGCCGATTTTTAATGTGATTTTTTTTCTAACTTTTTTTTTTTAATAGGGTATCGAAAAACACATTATTGAAGACACTGAGGAAGCCAGATTAAACCAGGAAAAATATCCCCGGCCTCTGAATATAATCGAAGGGCCTCTGATGAATGGCATGAAAGTTGTTGGTGACCTTTTTGGAGCTGGAAAAATGTTTCTACCTCAGGTTGGCAAAAGATGGGGAAGGGGAGGGGTAGTTTTTACAACCTAAAAAAGAAGACTTTGTCTTTTAATAGTAAGTTCGGGTGTATTTCTCAAGTTTTGATTTTGATAAGAGCTCGTGGACATTTGAGATCAGGTCATTCTTTCTCTAAATGTGTCAGGAGGAGTGTCTGGAAGGTCCGTCTTGAGGGTGAGTGCTGGCTCGAGGTCATCTAGAAACTGTTAGCATTCTGATCTGCATGATAGATCTGTGTCCCATCTCCTAAGTCCCAACACCCATCTGCTCTTCCCTCAAGTTACAGTAAAACCCAAGATGTGTGTGAAGTTCATAGCATTCACTTTTGATTCACCAGCCAGTATCATCTTTAAGGATACGTATTTTGAACAAATCATCACCATTTGAAATAGTGATACACATTACGTCATATCTTTCGAGAAAGCCAGAACTCTCATTTTGATTTATAGGAGCAACTGGCCATATCGGTGAACAAGCTTCTCTTGAGTCGTCAGGGTTAGGACTGTGAGGCAAACACAAAACGTGAAGGCCCTAGTTTGGTTTCTGTTTGTTTTAATTACTCATTCTATACTTAGTTAATTGCCTGTTTCCTTCATAACATTCACCCCCTTTTTAAAACAGCTTTATTGTTTTATAATAAGCTTACGACAAAGTTCACATATGTAGAGGATACAGCTTGATGAGTTTTAACACGCATGCACCAGTGAAATCCTCCCCACACTCGAGATAGGAACGTTTCGTTGTCACGCCCTCTTAATTTCCTCCAGCCCATGGCAATTCCTCAGTCTTAGTTCTTGATGGTGTTGACTTATTTTTCACTTGGTGTTTTTGAGTTAACATGAGGCATAGAGACAGTTTGCAAATGGTTTGAAAAATGTCTTGTATCCTTCCCGCAACCTCTTCCCCTCACCTGAGCATTTTTACTGGAGCCTCGTGTAGTTAGCAGCCCTTGGAAGTTGACATGGATGTAATGCTGTTAGAGAAGGACTTCATTCGGACTTCACCGGTTTTCCCACTACTGTTTTCTTTGTATTCCAAGATCCCATGATGCTTTTTTATCCTGCCTTCCTCAGTACAGTACAGTTATTATGGACACTGTCCCTGAGATTGAGTTTGTCTGTTGTTTGCTCATTTTTTGGCAGGAATAAAAGTGATCCTGCGTCCTTCTCCATGGATAATATCAGGAGTTCCAGAATGTTGCTGTGTCTCATTACTGGTTATATGAACTCTGCTCATTTGGTTAACAGTGTCTGCTAGGTTTCCTGTGCTCTGAATTTACTTGTAGAGAGAAACTTGGAGACTGTGCAAATATCCTGTTTCCCATCATACTTCCACCTGTGAATTTTAGCATACATTGATGAATTTTGTAAAAGGCCCTGTTCTTGCTTAAGCAGGAACCTTAATTATAAGTGGATTATAATACTAGGGATCGAGAAGAGGAGGCCGAAAAGGGACTCATGGTGGATAAGAATACCTAGAACTTGGAGAAGTGATAGACAGCCTTCGAGGCTGAGAAAAAACAAGTAAGAAAGACAGAAAGACAAAAGTAAGAAGACAGAAATCACAGTGTGCAGTTCCTAGTCTTATTTTCCTTCTGCTATACCCTGTTCATTGTCTTTCTCCACAAGGAACTTGTTCCTTATCTCATCTGCTGTCAAAAGTGGACTTCAGTGGTCAAAACTTGCATTCTTTTTGTTTGTTTTGTTTTTTTTATTTATTTATTTGACAGACAGAGATCACAAGCAGGCAGAGAGTCAGGCAGAGAGAGAGGAGAAAGCAGGCTCTCCCTGGAGCAGAGAGCCCGACGCGGGGCTCAATCCCAGGACCCCGGGATCATGACCCGAGCTGACGGCAAAGGCCTTAACCCACCGAGCCACCCAGGCGCCCCAAAACTTGCATTCTTGATTGATGCTGAAATTCACAAGCGGGCATTAACAACCATTCAGGGTCAGGTAAAGATGCCTGACTCCATATGTTTTTCCTAGGTTATAAAGTCAGCTCGAGTCATGAAGAAGGCTGTGGGCCACCTTATTCCCTTCATGGAAAAAGAAAGAGAAGAAAATAAAATGCATGCTGGCACAGAAGAAGAAGAGGCAAGTCATTTTGTCCAGGTTGCTGGGCCCTGTGAGGAATTGATCTCAGAGACTTAGGGGGTGGGGTAGGGACCACGGTCTTGGCTATGCTTGTCATTGAAGGTGAAATCGAGCAATGATCTGTTTGACCAAGTATCAGAATATCCTGGGCTTTTCCTTTGAGTGTGGCTTTATGAGTTTTTAATATGAACATAGTTTTTCAGACAGAGCCCATGATTTCAAATCAAGTTCATTCATTCCTCTCCTCACCATTTACAGAGCTCCTGCTATGTGCTGGGCACTGTGCTCCATGCTATAGCTACAGAGCCAGGCCCCTACCCTTGAGATAATTGAGTGATATTTGGCTTTGGAAAACCTCTTCCCTGATTTGTCTCTGCATACTGATAATGTCCTTGGCACTGCCTCTGGATCCAACTTAATTCCTGTTGGCTGTACCACCAAAGTAAATCATTAAGCTTTGACCTTGTTTAGCTGCCTGTGAGGCTCAGCCAGCTTTGGCCTGTAGGATTCTGAATTCTCATATTGATGTGAGCTTGTTAATGGCTCCGACATAGAATCCCACTTGCCTTGTGTGCTTTTTCTTTTCTTTTTTTTTCTTTTGAAAAAAATGATTTATTCTTTCATTCATTTATTTATTTGAGGGAAGGGATGCCCACAGTCCATAGCACAATGGTATTGAAAAAATAAACTACGATAAAATGCCCCTGCCCTGGGCTGTTGAGATGGTGGTTTGGGTTCTGTCCCAGCTTCTCCCTCTGTTCCCTCTGTCTCCCCTTACTGCTCACCTAAATACTTGTCAGACAGCGTTTTTGCAGTTAAGGATTATGTTCTTCAGCTATAGGACTGTTTTGTAGTTGACATAACCTGTTCCTTGAGGTGATGGAAGCCCCGGTTGATGCTCCCTGGGCTAACCAGCAAGGCAGGCCTCCTTCAGACAGCTAGGGCCAGCAGCTTTCTACTGGCAGAGCACATGACCTAGGTTCTAGGTCTGTTTTTGAGGTTGTCTCGCTTGTACGACAGGGCTTTTCGTGCCAACACCTGTCTGGCTGCAGGAAATTAGGGGATCTGCTATAAGGTGAGCGTGGCGATGCTCAGCTGTGTGGCTTTCTCCCTAGGACCCTTATCAGGGCACCATTGTGTTGGCTACTGTGAAAGGCGATGTGCATGACATAGGCAAGAACATAGTCGGTGTGGTCCTTGGCTGCAATAACTTCAGGTGAGTTAACACTGACCTCTTTCAAACCCCTTTCATATTTAAAAATAAAAGCATTAACAGGCTGATTCTTTGTTGGTCAGAAAGGGTAGGATATGGCCGTAGATATTGTAGGTGATTTTTAATTTCTGTTTCCTGTTTTTTACATTTTCTGTGTTGAACCACCTTTTCAGATGGAAGAAGGTAGTAATTAATCTGTGATCTGTGTGGTAAGTACAAGAAGGACAGTAAAAGCTATTCCAGCAGGGTCAGAACAACCAAGAGCTTCTTGAGGATTGACCTTGGGCCAAGACTCTAATGAACATCGGGCTCCTGCCCATAGCCAGTGGCATGGAGCATATTCTGTTTTTCTTCTCAATAAACTGCCATGTTTTAGAGCCGAGATCCTAGAAGACTTTGGCTCGGTGGGGTTTATAAGAAGGCTTTGACTGTACAATTCTCTCTTCCCTCTGCTTAGAGCAGGACCATGCATCCCTCTTGGAAATGAGGAAGCTAGATTTTGAAATGTTGTATAGAAGAAAAGCCTCTGGGTGATATATCTCATTGTAGTGAATAGTCAGCCCTCAGTTACTTCTGTGTGAGAGCTGATGACCTATTGTAAGTGTATGTTTTGCCCAGATTTTAGCATATTCTTTGTGAACAGAAACCTAATAGAACTAACGCCTTCTCTGGTCCACGTCCGGCCACCAGTTCCTTTGAATCCAATGGACTTCTTTCCCATGTGCTATTTTATCTCTGAAGCAGGGAGCCGTAGCTGCAGGGCATCTGTGCCCTTCATAGGCGTCCCTTGCTGTCTTGTAACAAGTCCCCATTGGGCCCTTCCCTCCTCTCAACTTGGTTAACCACCTCTGTTTTCCAGGCCAGTTGAATGCATCCAGGCACTCTGGAAGGCTGGGGTTGGAGGAGCTGGGTCAGGATCACACCTTTTGGCCTCTGTCTTCACAGGTGTTTCCCTTAGCTGCCTGCCCGCTGTCAGAACACTTAGCACTATCTTCTCTATTCCTATTCTAGGAATATTGTTCTTGGAATGTATTATTTTTTCAATGATAAATGTATTGGAGATACCAGGGAGGTGGTTGTAATGAGATTTCACCCATAAAACAAGTATTTAGATAAGGTGTTTGCTTCCTGAAATCTACAAGACACCTCCACTCTTGTCTCACGGTTTCAAATCCCATGTCGTTGGCTTTGGTTTGCATTCATCGCAGTTAGTTAAAATTGAATTCAGCTCGTCTGTAGATCGTCTCCTACACACCACACATTGTACTAGTGACACCAAAATGGTTTAGTTGACTTTTCTCAAGAATTCAAGGAATTTGCTGTTTATAAGGCTAAATAGCCAAGTACTTAGTCAGCTGTGATCATGGGACAGCAGCTGTTGAAAAAAGCAGTTTGTAGGTAAACCTTCTAAAGCAATTTGTAAATTTTTTTTGTATTTGTAATTTTTTATTTTGAAAAATGGGTAAGTAGCTAGGAGAGTCACACTACGAATGTGTTTTCCTCCAGTAGAGACATCATAAGAGGCCAGGGAAAACTGTGGCGTTTCTCCAGGGTGCTCTGAGTGTAGAATATCAGCATTCGTGAAAGCCTGCTTATTAAACCCAAGGCTTTCCTCCAGCACATCCAGTCCTCTGTCTTGTGCATTGGAAGTCTGCTTATCTTTGCTCGTAAGTCCAACTGGAGAAGTATCTTCTGGTGAAACTGTAGTTATTCCTCATATAAAAACACAAGTGAATGTGCAGTTGTTTTCTCTCCTGTCAGACACCTTTGGGGTCTTGTGTCTTCTAACATGTGGCCTCCTGGTCAGTTTAATTTTATGGCGTCAGCTAGCAGAAAAGTGCCCGGAAAATCTCCCTTATGTAGTTAATTGTATGCTTTTGCTGAGCATCAGGGTTCTAGATGGATCTGGGGTGGAGTGTGTGGTTCTGGATCTGGGGTGAACTACCCAGCTAGTGAGTGAGTCTAGCAAACAATCCAGTATCAAATCCTCGTGCAACTTTCTAGTTCCTGGCTCTTTGCCATTGATGCACTAAATCTCATAAAATGTAAGAACTTTCTTCTTTGTGAAGGAAAAAAGAGTAAAGAGGACTCAAGATGATCGTTCTGTCTAGACAGAGGACGTTTTTGTGGAGATGACGCATTAGATTCTGTGTTACAGTAGCGTGTATAAATTTGAGAATTTGAATAGACCTCAGGGACGGATCCACTGAGAGTCTAGCAACACCTAACATTTGTTTACCACTGCACAAATTAGTGCTTTCATAGCATTTTTTTTTTCCTGTCTTCTTTTCCTGGTGTTTTTCTTTTCCTTTCTTTTCTTTCGTCCTTCCTTCCATTTTATAGTCTTAATCCTGCTCTGCTTGCTTCAGTTACTGTCTTTCTCACTTTACAGATGAGGAAACTGAGGTGTCGAGAAGTTAAGTGTTTGCTTCATGGTCACACAGCCAACAAGGGGCAGACCATAATGTGCTCAGGGCTTCTGACTCCAAAAGTCAGGAGTCTCTGCTCTGTCCATTTATCTTAAGGTATTGATTCTAGTTCAAAAGTTCAACAACTTTAACTGTACTGTTTAATGTTGATATTCCAGTTAACATTCCTCTTACATAATTTAAAATATTCAAAAATGCTTTCTGATCAAATCGTACACGAGAATGGATTTTAGATATACTCCTCACTAATTATTACATAGAAAATGTGGATTTTTTTTCCCCACGAAAAACTGGGATATGTCGAAAGTAATTTTAAAATTGGATATCCTGTATCTAGTACTTTAAAAATATGGATCTGGTGAAACAATAACAGAGGCCTGTTTATATTTTAATGAGTGGTTGTTAATGTACACGTGGAGTATGAGTGAAAATTAAGCAGCGTATAGCTGTGAGTGAATGGAATCACGTTAGCGCATTTAGCTGTACTAAGTCGGGCACACTAATCCAGTCTCTCCTGTCCACCACACATGCTCACTTGATGATTATTCATAGGCTTTCATCCTGGGGTCTGTGTGGGGGTGGGAGGTGTGTATGGGCCTGTGTGTTTTCTGGTTTTTCAGCTTTACTGAGATGTAACTGACCTGTAACACTGTGTAAGTGTAAGGTACACAAGGTATTGACTTGCTATACCATGTTGCAATTTGATGACCATCATATGATGGCTACAGCCACCAGCTTCACATAATTAATTCTTTCTTGTGGTGAGAACGTTTTCTCCACCTCTTGGCTAACCCATGTTACCACTTACCTTTTTTTTTTTTTTTTAAAGATTTTATTTATTTGTCAGAGGGAGAGTGAGCACAGGCAGACAGAGTGGTAGGCAGAGGCAGAGGGAGAAGCAGGCTTCCTGCTCTGCCAGGAACCCGATGTGGGACTCGATCCCAGGACGCCGGGATCATGACCTGAGCTGAAGGCAGCCGCTTAACCAACCGAGCCACCCAGGCATCCCTACTGCTTATCTTTTTGATAAGAGCCCTTCAAACAGATTTGAGGTGATACCCCATTATGAGTTTGATTGGCATTTCCCTGCTCCTTAGTGATGCTGAGCATCTTCTCATATATAGGTTGGTCTCTTATGTCTCCTTTGGAAAAAATAGCTATCCAGTTTCTCTGCCCAACTTAACTACTTTTCAAAGGGAGACTTTCCAGAATTAATTAATTAACTGATTAATTAATTAATTAAAAGATTTTATTTACTTATATGACAGAGAGATCACAAGTAGGCAGAAAGAGAGGGAGAAGCAGGCTCCCTGCTGAAGAGAGAGCCCGATGTGGGGCTCGATCCCAGGACCCTGAGATCGTGACCTGAGCTGGAGGCAGAGGCTTAACCCACTGAGCCACCCAGATGCCTTTTAAGGAGAAATGGAAACAGACTGTTAGCTCAGCTTAAGCTGATTGGAAAAGGTCCTTGGGGACTGCAGAGTGGTAGGGTACTGCCATCTGGGGGTAGCACCTGTGAATTGCAGGGTCAGAAACGAAATTCTTTGTTCAGTTCATTTCCAGGGACCGCAGACAGGAGGCACCCGGAATGGATGTGGATGCATGGCTCTGATTTTCCCTTTTAATTCTTCCAGAGAGGAAAAGGGACTTTATTTATTACAGTATTTTTTAAATTGTATATATTCTTAGATCGTATTGGATGCCTTTGCTAAAACAGCGAGTGCAGCTTACATTTTTTTCTGAATTAAAAGCCCAAATTAGGGGCTTCTTGGTGGCTCAGTGGGTTAAACCGCTGCCTTCGGCTAGGTCATGATCTCAGGGTCCTGGGATCGAGTCCCACATTGGGCTCTCTGCTCTGCGGGGAGCCTGCTTCCCTCTCACTCTCTCTGCCTGCCTCTCTGCCTACTTGTGATCTCTGTCTGTCAAATAAATAAATAAAATCTTTAAAAATAAAAAATAAAAGCCCAAATTAAATGCTTGTGTTCAGAGCTGTTATAAGCATTCTAGAAAGATGATTTTAAAACCAGCATTTTCTCATAACATTTATTTTTATTCTCTTTAATTTCTCATGTGGCATAATATAAGGATGTGTGTAAGACGTGGCCTGTGGACATGGGGCATCGGGCTCTAGGTGAAGAAGGGAGACAAGGGAAAGCCCAGGGGAACAGAAAATGGAGCTGTGGTGGAATCAGGACGTGGCAGGGAAGGTGAGGGACAATGGCAAGGGACAATGGGAAGCAGGGCCACAGTCATGGAAGGCAGGGATGGCCAGAGTTCCTCAGGGCCACCTGGGTCCTCATTCTGGACCCTTAGTGCTAGTCTCTTCCTGGCCTGCCTTCTTTCTTCCTTCATCTAGCTGATACCTACTTATTCTTTCAAAATTCAGCTCAGGTATCACCTGGGGTGCTTCAAGCTCCATGTGGATAGCTTAAGAATAGGGGGCCCATGGGTGTCTCAGTTGGCTAAGTGGCTGACTCCTGACTTCAGCTCAGGTCATGATCTCAGGGTCATGAGATCAAGCCCCATGTTGGGCTCCACACTGGGCGCAGAGCTTGGTTAACATTCTCTCTCTCCCTTTCCCGTTCCCCATCCCCAATTACTCTCTCTCTCTTAGAGAGAATGAAAGAAAGAAAGAAATCTTAAACTTAATATTCTGAAAATTGAACTCGTAGTGGCCATTAAGATGCTGACTCCTCCCCCTCTGACCTCTCTGCCTACCGTTTCCTTCTTTCCCCCATTCTGTCCAGCAACAAGCTCTCCTTACTGTCCTCAAACCAAGCAAGCATGCATAAGATGTTCCTGAAAGAGACATTGCTTAAAACAAGAAAATGAGAGCAAGTTGATTCTTACTATCATACTGACGATTTTTAATGGAATTTTTAAAAGTATATATACAATGTTGAATACAGTGGGCTTTGAAAGGTATGCCTTTTTGCCTTGATTTAAAGGCAATACACTAATTGAATTTAAATTTAAAAATGAAATATACTGTTTTGCTTAGTTTTATATGCAACATTCTATACTTAGTCATAGCTTCACAAAAGATCCAATTACCAGAGTTTTTCAGTGTGCAAAAAAAAAAAAAGAAAGGAAGAAAGAAAGAACATGGTGTGTTCTGATTCTTATAACCTCTGGTGCCACAGCGTTAAAACCTGCAGCATTTCCTCTACCAGGTCACTAGTCACATACTGAAGGTAGTTACTGTTGATCTAAAATTGTCTTGGTTTTTACTGAGGAGTCTGCATGTGCTGATTTATTTGTCAAAAAAAAATTTTAAGTGATACGGGAGCAAACAAGTCAGTATAAGACGTATATAGCAAGAAGCAAAGCTCCTTCCTGCCCAGCAGCTACTGTTACCAGATGATACCGTGTCAAATAATAATTGTTAAGCATTGATTTTTTTTTTTTTTAAAGATTTTATTTATTTATTTGTCATAGAGAGAGAAGCGAGAGCAAGCACAGGCAGACAGAGTGGCAGGCAGAGGCAGAGGGAGAAGCAGGCTCCCCACCAAGCAAGGAGCCCAACGTGGGACTCGATCCCAGGACGCTGGGATCACAACCTGAGCCGAAGGCAGCCGCTCAACCAACTGAGCCACCCAGTCGTCCCCATGATTTTTTTTTTTTTATTAAAAATTATTTGGTGCACCTGGATGGCTTAGTGGGTTAAAGCCTCTGCCTTTGCTTAGGTCATGATCTTGGGGTCCTGGGATCGAGCCCCGCATCGGGCTCTCTCTTCAGCAGGGAGCCTGCTTCTCCCTCTCTCTGTCTGCCTCTCTGCCTGCCTCTCTGCCTACTTGTGATCTCTCTATCTCTGTCAAATAAATAAATAAAATCTTAAAAAAAAATTGTTTTGCCTATTTTAATGACATTGTGAAAGAAGTGAAAGTGCATGCTATGAAGTGCATACTCATGATAAACTTAAATTTTAAAAATGACTGGCATGGTGGGGGCTTTCTCGGTCTTGATGACAGGGGGACAGTCTTAACTTACTAGTTAATGGGCAGATGAAGTTTTATATGTTTTACCAGAGCTTAAAAAAAAAAAAGTCATATGCCAGAAATGACTGAATTGTATACTTAGAATGAGTGAATTTTATGCCATGTGAATTCTGTATCAATAAAGCTGCTTTAAAAGTCTTAGCATAGCACCTGGCATGTGGTAAGGACTTCATATGTGGTCATTGTGGTTGTGATGGTTGTCACTGCTTCGTGAGCATGTCCTGGGGATTCCGGTTGCCATTAGATGAGTGTTTGGCAGCTAAGTAAACGTTCCTTTCTGCTCTGTCTCTGATGGGTTCTCATTAATTTCTTCACGTCTCTTTTCTGTCCCTCAGAGTTATTGATTTAGGAGTCATGACTCCCTGTGACAAGATCCTGAAAGCTGCTCTTGATCACAAAGCAGGTACTGTCCACCTGTGCTTCTGGGCTTTCCACTGGATGTCCTCAACCCCGGGGTGTGTCTGTCAGCGTATGAGGATGCCCCAGTCCACGTGGGACCGCTGGAGCATTCGGACTGTCAGGGGCCAGCTCCTGGGTGGGGGGCTTCCACTGTCGTTTGTAGTGGGGGTTGAGTTGGTGAATAGGTACCCATGAAACTCCTCCTAGCTCTGAAGATGGGAAAAGGGAACAGGATTCTTATTACAGGGTCACATTGGATTTTTCTCTGGGTGTCGTCATTTCTGTGTTTCTTCAGACACTGTGACATGTTCAAGTCTGGGAAATCATAAACAATATATTTTATTTGCGTGACTTCCGCAAACCGTGGCAAGCCCATTATTGCAACTTGAAACTACAAATCGTATTTCCTACCGAAAGCCAAACAAATAAATGGAAACTCCCCAGAAAAGAGGTCATACAATTAGAAATTAGGAATTCAGATGAGGTCTTCTAGTCTTTATTACAAAGGCTTTAAAGTGAATCTTGCATACTTTTCTACATTTTTTTCTCATTCTCCTTCTTGCTGTCCTTTTTTCTTTTTTGAAATAATAGATATAATTGGCCTATCAGGACTCATTACTCCTTCCCTGGATGAAATGATTTTTGTTGCCAAGGAAATGGAGAGGTTGGCTATAAAGATTCCACTGTTGATTGGAGGAGCAACCACATCAAGGTAAGTCATGCTAATGAACTTTTTGCTTTCCTTTAAATTCATTTAAATGCCAGTGTTTAAAAACAGTGATAAACCCTGTGTTTTGTTGTTGTTTTGTTTTTTATATTATGCTTAGCACATTGGCTCCTTCTGTATAAGCCCATGAGCGTTTAGTCTCCCCCTGGACAAGAGCGACTGTACTTTTGGAGCATGGTCTAGGAAACGCCTTTGTGATCTCCCCAACCCTTGCCTTTTTTTTGGATTTCTTTGGCTTGTCATTGTCCTTTCCTTAATCCTCTCATCTCCCATTCTGTTCCTGAGATTTCTGATAAATACTCCTCTTGAAATCAAACCAACTGGAGAAAAGTGTCTTTTGGCACAAAGACATTGCTTGAACTGCAGCCTACTCTCTGTCTGGAGGCAGGTGTCTGATTGAGTAATTACAGGTTCCCTTGAAAAAACTCCAGCTTTATAATAGTTGAGGCAGGAGGCCAAGCTATCAAGAGTGAACCAGAAGATCACCTTGGGAAGTTGTTTTTGAAAGGGGGAACTTTTGAGAAACTTTCCGTTAAGCAAGAGAGAGTTTTAAGTTGGTCGCGTGACTGTTAATCAGTTTGTCACATTTTTCCTGGGGTCGTGATATTTGGTGAGAAATATGTTAATTATGGGTACCGTTGGGCTTCTTCTGACATGTTCCTTATGCTCCATGTCATTTACTTTGGCAGGGAATAATGCCCAGGTGGGACATTGAGCTTGGTCACCTGCTAGCATGCAGCTTTCTTTTTTTTTCTTTCTTTCTTTTTTTTTTTTTATTTGTTTATTTGACGGACAGAGATCACAAGTAGACAGAGAGGCAGGCAGAGAGAGAGAGAGGGAAGCGCAGGCTCCCTGCCGAGCAGAGAGCCCCATGCGGGACTCGATCCCAGGACCCTGAGATCCTGACCTGAGCCGAAGGCAGCGGCTTAACCCACTGAGCCACCCAGGCGCCTGCTTACTGTTTTTCTGATGCAAAAATGCAATGGAGTCCAGTCGAAGATATTCCAAAGTTCCTTTCACACTATAAGCCATTCATCTTAATTGGGTTTTCCAGAGAAACAGAATCAGTGGGGTGGATATATATACATTTACTTTATGTACATTGTATATGTTTACTCTGTATTGTATTATTAATGTATACTGTATATTATATATACAGAGAGGTTTATTTTAAGGAGTTGGCCATGTCATTTTGGGGTCTGGTAAGACTGAAATCTGTAGGGAAAGTCCACAGGCTGGAGACCAGGCCGGAGTTGATGTTGCAGTCTTCGTTCCAAAGGCCATCTGGAGGCAGGATTCCTTCCTCATTGGCGCACCTCTTCTTTTATCTTAATCTTCAACTGATTGGATAAGGCCCAGCCAAGGAGGAGTAGTCTGCTTCACCCAGAGTCTACTGATTCAAATGCTCATCACATCTAAGGAATAACCTTCACAGAAACACCTAGAATGATATAGACCTAGCTCCCATGGTGTGGCCAAATTGACGCATAAAGTGAACCATCATCCCATGTATAACCTGAGCGGATCATTTTCACAAGTAGTAACAGTGTTGTGGGTCATTTATTCACTAACCTGCTTTTCATCCTTGAAGGACTCTATAATGTGTCCATTGTTGCTCACCTTACAAAACTGGGTTTGTTTTTCCGCCCAGGACTTACCCACTAGAATATGGGGTAGATTATTCTTCAGGGGTTTGACTACCCATTGAGAACTGGGGTTTCAGTGAGCAGGGTCTTGGGTGTTTGATAATTGATGATTTTAATGTGAATATTCATCAGCCTAGCAGAGAGTGACCAGAGAATTTACAGACTGTTGTGAGGATGAAGTACGTTTTAAGATCATGATTGTGAAACAGAATACCTGTGACACTGGTTTCCAAATAAACTGTTTTAGAAGGCAGGACACCACACTGAGGAATTCGACTTCAGGAAACCACGCATAGCTCTTATGCAAGTTGGAATATTACAAATGGTCCGTTCTGTCATATTTCTTACCAAGTAAGAGATTAAAGAGGATTTTAAAAAACATTGGGAAGCAACAGAACGAGCTCCTCTAAGATATACCATACGTAAAATTAGCCACAAATGCCTCCCAATAGTTAGAAACTGGTATATCAAGTTAGAATTAAGTGGGTCAGAAGTCACCTACTGTCTCTCCATGCTCCTGCAAAACTTCGGTCCTCTTCGTCTGGGAATGGCGACATGATCCTCCCTGAAGGTGGAAATCTGGGTCCCATGACCTCGGGAAGTTCCTTCAGCTCGCCAGTGCTCTGTTAATGTATGAGCTCCGCCTTTTCTCGTGCTGTTCTCTTCATGCCTCTTGCAGTTTCTGGGAGAATAATTGGAAAATAAAAGCCAGTCACCAGATATGCGTTCCCTTCTCCAACGTGATGCTAGAACAGCCCTGGCAGGATAGATTCCTGTGCCATCTCTAAGAACCTCAGCTCGAAACTCCCCCATGCTGACTCCATTCTAAAGCAGCGACGGTGGGCGAGGCCTTATTTCATCTTACTCAAGCCCTCTTCTTTAAGGAAGCTCTTTTCCTGAAACCTAAGTCAAAAAGAAAAGTACACAAGTCAGAAATCTACAACTCGATTAATTTTTACAAAACTGTACCTCCGATGTAAGTACATCTAGGTAAAGACATGACGGTTATGGTTCTCGGGGCGCTGGGCTGGGTCCTCCACGGAGTCATCCATGACAAGATGGCCACTCTGCCGTCTCCCATCACCGCAGCTTGGTGTTGCTTTCCTTTCAGCTTCATAGACATGGAGTCCTGCTGTGTGTGTTCTTTTATGTCCAGCTTGTCTTGTGCACCGCTATGCCTGAGAGGCCCAAACTGGTTGTTATCGTGGTGGTTTTTCCACTGTGGTATGTGTACTATCTGTTGTATAATACACTGTGGCTTATTATCCAGGCTGCTGTTAGTGGACACTGGCTTTTTCCCAGTTTGGGGCTGTTTGGCAGAATGCTGCTGTGCTTGTATTTCTGCCCTGAAAGCAAACTTGCTGGGTCCTGTGTATATGATCATCAGCATTCAGCATTGCTGGGTGGTTTTCCAAAGCGATTGTATTAATTTACACTCCCGCCAGCAATTATGGGAGTTCCAGTTACTCCACACCTTTTTCAATTTTATCTATTTTCGTATGGATATAATAGTATCTTGGAATGGTTTTTATTTGTATTTCTCTGCTGACTAATGACATTGGCCATGTGTAGGTTGACCATTTGGTTAGGCTTTCTAAGTCCTTTTTTCTTTTTTTTAATTGGTTATTCTGCCTTTTTTTTCTTGCTGATTTATATGCGTTCATATTTATATTGGATGCAAGCTCTTTATTAGATGGCAAATAGATTCTTCCATTATGGCTTGCCTTCTGCTGTTTTAGTTGTATTTTTGGATCACAGTTTTTAATTTTCAGGAAGTCTGATTTATCTGTCTCTTCCTTTACGATTAGTGCTTTTTGCATCTCTCTAAGAATGCCCTCTACTTCTGGGAGAGTCCGTTTTGCTGGAAGGCAAGGAATAGTTGGGGTGTCTCAGAAGCCCTCTGAGAGCTCTTGCTCTAACCTCCCACAGAGCTGTGGAGAAAACAGCGTGTTCCTTTTTTTTTGCCTTTGTGAACTGTTATTTGAGCAGAGGATGGCTCAGGACTCCCAGGTTGTCATGAAGGAAGGTGAGGGGCTGTAACATGTCCATGGCTTTTCCAGATCTCAGTGGCCTGTGGTGGCGTGATGGAATTAGAACAGTACTCCCAGGACACTTGCGATGAGCCTGACAGCTGACTGATGGATCCTGGGACGAGTTGAAAGGGCTCTACAGCCGTGGGGTCGTGTGCACGTGGAAGCATGCCTGGAATTCTGTTTTTAACCTGAGAGGATAGAGAACTGAATGTTCTCCTGTCTGTAACGCATATTGTTTTGTATCACAAGTGAGAAAGGACTTGCATGGAAATCTGGTCCTGTTATCTATACAGCTTCTCACAGGCACAGGTCTGGCAGTTAGCACTCAATTTTTAAATGGTTCAAAGCCAGTAACAACAGAGTGTCTTTTTCAGTTATTTTTTGTGAATAGTAGAGAATTCAAAAGGAAGTCCCATTCCTTGAAGAGAGAGGTCATTTCCCAAGTTTTTGTTTCTGTTTTTTAATGAATGGTTAGGAGGCAAGATGCTGAACCGCGTAACTGGCGTTGTTTCCCTCATTGCATTGGCTCCCGGGAACCTTGGAACTTGGGCCGGGTTGGGGGGGGTGGGGAGGATTTCACAGACCCGACTTCTGCGTCTGACTCCACTGCTGACTGCCTCCCGTCTTTGTTTCCCCAGACTCTCATTTTTCTCATCAAATTCTGAGGGGTTTTTTTGGTCATGCTGCATTTATATAAACCATTTTAATTCTGGAAGGATAAGGCATGAAAAAAATGCTTGGATTACTTGTTCTTTTTCAGAGTTTTTAAAAAGACCTTCTGAAGTTAACACTGTCCTGCCCGTTGGGCAACCGTGGGCGGGGGGGGGGGGGGGGGGGGGGACTCATTGAATCACCAGCACTGGTGAGGGAAACGGCAGACAAGAGCTGAGATTCAGCCTCAGGGCCCAGCCCTGTGCTGTTGGTCTGTCAGAGGGGAGGAGAGAGTCCAGTGTTTTCCATCGTTTCAGGCTTCAGAGAGAAGTCTGCTTCCCACTGGAGATGGTTGCATAATGGAAGTTTAGAAGAAAGTAGAGTCAATGTCATTGTTTTATAAGGAAACCAGAAGTGCCCTTGATGGCCGACCCAGCTCAGATTTGTGGCTGTGCTCATTTAGCTTTGTCATTGTGTGTGTGTGTGTGTGTGTGTGTGTGTGTGTGTGTGTGTTTGCATGCGCGTACATGTTTGCGCCCTCGAAAGCAGCACTTTGCTTTTATTTGTTGTTGTTGTTGTTTTTAAATAGTGGAATTCATCCGTTTCTTCTTGGTGCCCTTGTCCAGAAGATCATCAATGAGAGAATGACCAGAATTGCACTGGAAATCTTTAGATGCTTAATAAATATTCATTGTGTTGACTTAAGATTTAAAACTGCACTTGTTCCCTTTAAGAGAAACGTCAGCCAAGTCACGTCAGGCTTAATGTTCCCCGGAGAGACTTCAGGCAGAATGTACATTGAGGGATATTTGTGTGTTGGAAGAGCTGACCACCCGAGGAAGAGAACGAAAGCATGGTCTCACTTTTGTTCTGCTGAGAAGCCAGAAGCAGTTTCTTCTTTAAAACTATTCCCACTGTTTGAAAATCTTCCGCCTTGTAGAATACCGAAGATACTGTCAAATCTTTGTGCCCACAGTGGGCACCAAACAGCACATCCTTGGAAGGCAGTGGAGTTGGTTGGCTGCTTCGGGGCCATGGTCTGACTCCCCCACCCTGCTGCTCCTCACCCCACGCCCCCAGGCCCGGAGAGTGTCTGGCGCCAAGTACTTAGGCCTGTGTATCTCTTGTATCTCTCGGTTCTGTGACTCTGGGCTGTAGGCTTCTGCTTTCTGTCAGTGTGTGGAGGCACCTGTAGAGCAGGGAGAGGTGAAATGTCAGGGTCTTGTCTGTCTTGGGGAATGAACTTTTAGTCATCCCTGAGGAGCCTGTTAAAAACACACTGACACATATATTGTGTCTTTAGTGTTCCCTTGGTTTTTAAAAATTACCTCAGTAATCTATGCTTGTTATTAGAACATGTCAATCACTTCAGAAGAATGGAAAGTAAAATTTAGTCTCTCCCTTCCTGCCTTCGATTCTGCCTCCACCCTCCGTCTAACCAGTGTTGACATCTGATGTGGATCTCTCGGGTTTTGTTCTGAATATACAGAAACTTACATACCAGGTTGGCAGGGTAGGGCAGGTGAAGAGTGGTAGTACTTGTTTATTTAAAAATCAGAAATTGTAAAACAGACTTCTGTTACTTTGGTTTCTCTCCCCTCTACTTAGTAGCATATCCTGGACATCTTCCCAAAGGGAAAGTGGGTGTTAAGTGGAGGGGGAAGACTAGGAAAAGGCATCTGACCCTGGGAAGAGTGCTGGGGCCTCAGGTAGAGGATGGGCTGGGAAAAGACTGGGAAGGACGGGGCTTGTCCTGAGGAATCCCCAGTGGCTGCCCTTTAAATGCACTCGTGGCAAAGTGCACATTCATGTCCCACCTTCAAGGCCCTGGTGTAACCACTGTCGGGGAGGGTGTGCAAGTGGATCTTCACCTCTTACACTAGGGCGCCGTGTTCTATAAGGAAGGAGCAGCTAGGGAGCCTGTGCTAGGAGATCCAGTAATCAGAGGGCAGCTGGCGGCGCACTTGGTCATTAAGTCACCTCAGGGTTAAAGAGTATTTCATCCTTGCTGCCCACATTTCCCAGTCTGGCAGTAGGGGTTCGGGGCTGAACGTTGTTGCCACTTTGGCCTCTCTGTGTTACTTTGTGTCAGATTTATTTAGGGTCTGAGGTTCCTTCCTGCAGTCCAAGGTGGGCTTGGGGTATCCCTCGGGAATGGGGAGCAGCCCCTAGCGCACCCATCCCCTGCCTGGTGTCTGTTTCTCCGGGGGCCCGGGGGCTGTCCCAGCCCATTTGAAGGGGGAAATGCAGCCTGAGCTTTATGGCAGCCAAGTGCAATTGCCGGGGCTGGTTAGCAACTTGGTTCAGACAGGCTGCTAATGAGTGCGAGGTCACAGTCACGGCCATGTTCACAGAGAGCTGAAGACAGTCTTCCACATTTTGTGACAGAGTGTTTTTGTATTACAAGCTGACAAAGTAATGTCTTTTCCCCCGGTCTCCCCATCTTGGCGGGGTGGGGAAGGAAGTCCTCTTGTCTTGCAAGGGAAATGGGAAGTTCAGTATTTGAAGTACCTTATAGCCTTTCCTGGGAAAGCGTTATCTCTAATGGTTCCAAACAAGTGTTGTGGAGGAACTTTCAGCCCTAATGGATGTGTTTTTCTTCCTATTCCCTCTTTCTAGAACCCAACACGGCTAGTTAAAATAGCTCCAAGATACAGTGCGCCTGTAATCCATGTCCTGGATGCGTCCAAGAGCGTAGTGGTGGTAAGTGTAGGGCCTTGCGTCCACTTCAGATATTTCATAAGGAGAGGAGAAGATACAGAGTTCAGGGCATTTCCCAAGATGATGATCATCTTCTTCTTCTTCTTCTTTTTTAAAGATTTTATTTATTTATTTGACAGACAGAGATCTCAAGTAGGCAGAGAGGCAAAGAGAGAGGAGGAAGCAGGCTCCCTGCTGGGTAGAGAGCCCGATGTGGGGCTCAATCCCAGGAACCTGGGATCATGACCTGAGCTGAAGGCAGAGGCTTAACCCACTGAGCCACCCAGGTGCCCCCCAAGATCTTTTATTTTTGTGCAATTCTACTAAAAAAAATGTGGAAGAAAGCTTACGGCTTGTCATAGTGTCATTGTGGGGGTCTGTATTGCTAGAAGGGGGCAGCCAGGCGAGGAGTCCTGAGCTGACCACAGAACGCTGGTCTGAGTAACGTGGAACCAAGACTCTTGTGGCCTTGACACCAGCCTGAAGGGAGAGAGGTTTCAGCCATTTACATGCTCTTACAAACATGAATATATACCGTCTTAACTTTAAGCCAGAGCTAAAAACAATGTTCATTTAAAAAAAAAAAAAAAAAAAAAAAGTCCTATGTCCAGCTATAAAGACTGCTAATGCAGCAAGGGCCGAACCAGAAGCCAGATGAGGTGTGGGCACCGGTACTCCCTTTGGTCAGGCCAGCTGGATGGCCGGCAGTGGTAAGCTCTTCTCAAATACAGAGAGATGGCCACCTTCTGAAATTACTCAGACTCAGTCTTTTGATCCAGCCGCAGTGGGCATGGCCCAGGCCTGTGGTCTGGAATCGAACACTTGGAGAATTGTGAAATATGGCAACTATGTAGAGCTTTAAGACTTCAGGATGCCCTTGCTTTCTTTCTTTCTAAATAAAAGCCAAGGTGCCAATTCTTAGTTATTTCTAAATTATAAACTATATTTTCAACTTTTTCCCTCTCATTGTGTTGTTATTGTTACGAAAAATAAAGAATAAAAGCATAAAACATGTCTGAATGGTTAGCCTGGAAACCCACGACAAGCTCTGATTTTGTGGTGGAAAGTTCACAAAGATCAGCCCATATAATGGGCATGAGCTTGTTTCCACCAAGCAAGTCAGACTGGGCAGGGAGGGTCTTGTCCCAATGGCTCTGGGTGCTAGGGCCCCCGGGGGTGTGGACGGTGCCTGCAGACTGGTGTACTCTGTCTACCCAGTGGGAGCCATGTCAGAGTCCTGTTAAAAGTTCTTCAAGTGTTTAGAAAATCAGGATTTGCTTTCTCAGAGTCTAAAATCTAGTGGAATGCAGTATTTTAGGCAGTATTTTAAATAATATTTAAAAACACCAGTTCCGTGTACTTTGGGGAGCTCAAGAGTAGGCATCCCCTTCCTGTCTTCATTAAGCCCTGCTGGCTTTCCTAAGTGAAGACTCCATTTAGCGAAGGTGGATGGAAGCCCGGGAAGTACTTTGTGGGGTGAATAGTGAATACCGTGCAGGAGCCTTTTGTTAGGCTTGTCGCAGTGCTCCTCTCTGATTAGGTTCCTTGAAGTGTTTTGGCTTTACACTAACTCTTCGGGGATTGGATTGCTATGAGAGATACTTGGAAGATTCACGTGGAATTGTAGACATTTCAAGCCAATGGGCTCCTCAGCCATCGTCCAGTCTAATTTGGTCAGTTTCACATAATGTTACTGACCTTCCAGGCCCTTGAGTTGGAGAATCCAGCTAGAGGCTGAGAGATGATGAGGCCGTGCAGGGTTTTGAGCTGATGGTCGCCAGTAGCTTTTTCTTCTTTCTTGACAATTGTATTTTGAGCTTTGCTGGGGGCTATTCTCTCATCACCTTGGTAATCCCAGTCATAGACAGGATTTAGCTCATCCTAATTTTATAACTGACTGAGTTGCCTCCCATTTCTCAGATGATGGGTTTCCTTTCTTTTACTAGCAGAAGCTCATGGTTGACCATGGCCATGAGTCTCATTCCTTCAGCAGACCTTTAGTGAGGAGATACCTCATCTATGCCAGGCACAGAGCTAGAAACTGGGGACACGAAGGCAGTTAAGGTGCAGTCCTGCCCTCCAAGGCTTGTCCACTTGCCTCCAAGTGGATATGCAGACAGACACTAACAGCCTGTGGGAAGAGCAGTGAGGGAGAGATGCACCAAGTACCTTTGAAACACAGAAGAGCCGAACCTAACTAGGGTGTTGTGTGGGTCCCCAGGAGACCCTCAGTTTCAGTGATGTGCTTGAAGGACTCCCCGAACTCAGAAACACCGTTCTACTCACAGTCACACTGTATTGCTGCCAAGGGATACAGATTAAAATCAGCAGAGGCAAAAGATACAAAGGGTAACATCCAGGAAAGGCCAGGCACCAGCTTCTTGGTGTTCCCCCCCATCCCCCGCTCTTGTGGAATCCTACGGACAGTGCTTAATCCTTCCACAAGTGACGTGGGATTCCACAGGCAGCACATTGCTGACTAGGAAAGCTCAGCCAAGCCCTGGTGTCTGCAGCTTCTTCTGGGAGTCAATCCCATAGGAATGGAATGCTAAGCACCTGACTGTTAATTACTCCAGATTCAGACAGATACAACATGAGCCAAGTCTCCCCCAAAATCATGTGGTCCAGGCTCCAGGTGGATGAACAGTCTTAGGCAGGATATAGCCAGGGCTTCGAGCTGATCTCTCGGGAGCCACCAAGAGCCACCTGTTTCTCTGGAATGTGTGATCGACCGTTGGACATCCTGGGTCCACTGAGCTAGTCTTCAACTGTGCACCCCCTGGCAGGAATTAGCAAAGCTGGCAAAGGGAGAGGGAATGACAAGAATGAGGAAAGGCTTCCTGGAGGAGGCATCATCAGAACTGACCAGTGTTGCTCCTGTTTTCTTTGTCTCCTTTTGCTCCTCTGTGGTTCTTGAACGTCGATCTTGCGTGTTCAGTGCTCACAACTATTAGATGAGAATCTGAAGGATGAATATTTTGAGGAGATCATGGAGGAATATGAAGATATTAGACAGGACCATTACGAGTCTCTCAAGGTAAGTGACAAAAACACTGCTAGTTTGGCCATTAAAATGATCCTGCATTTTTTAATGTGACTTTATTGTTTTAAGGAGGCAAAGATTTAGGATCATTTTAGAGATGCCCTGTTTCCTAGTTCAAATTGGAATTCTCTAGTGTCTAAGGTCCCAGTAATTTGGGGACTATACTAAAAGTAATTTCATTCATTCCACCAAACATTTATTGGGTACACAGTAGCTGTTAGGTGCTGGGCCAGATAGCAGAGTTATGAGAATGAATAAAGCATTGAATGAAACATTATATAGAAACGACCCTCCTGGATCCCTGTTCTTGAAATAGCAAAAGAAAATGAAGACATCAGATAGGACCATTGTCACCTCTCTCCCTCCTGCCTAGTGCAGACTGCGCAGAGCAGTGTTACGAGAACTGTCCCTCTCTAGATAAGCTTCAGGGAATCATTGGAAAGCAGACATAATCACTTGTTAGAAGTGGCTAGGATATTTCTTCCCAGTTTATCTGCCTGTTGGACCTTGTCTGTGGTGGGGCGCCCTTTGGGGGTGGCTAGGCGAATGGAAGGAGACAACAAACCGTGAGAAAACAGGTATTTCTGAGGTGTTGACTAGCCCAAGATACTGTGCTTGGTTTTCTGTCGCTCCTTAGGTCTGCCTGCAGTTGACTGTTTCTTGGCTCTGCCTTCTGGTCCGAGAGCTGGCCGATGGCAGGCTGGTTAGCCCTGGCCTCAGGTGTTCTAGCCTTGGCCTCGGGTGTTCTAAAAGGACAGGCAGGACACCACTCTGTTGCTGTATGGTTACTGCATGGTTAAGGGATCTATATCAATATTTAACGGATATTTACTGACTCTTTACTCTCTGTTGTTCTGGTGCTAATGGGAAGCCATATTGGGTGTAAAAGGAAGAGCTTTTTAGGATATGAATTTTCAGTAATAAAAAGAAGTTGTGGGTTTTGTTTCTTTCTTTCTTTTTTTTTTTTTTTTTAACAGAAGTCCCAGACTAGCTTTTGGGATGCACTTTAGTAGTATCAGTTGAAAAACTAAGAGTCTCTGACTAAAATAACTTTTCTCTTTTTCATAGGAAAGAAGATACTTAACCTTAAGTCAAGCTAGAAAAAACGGTTTCCATATTGACTGGCTGTCAGAGCCCCCTCCAGGTCTGTCTGGCTGTCAGTTAGAGAAAGGCTGTGTGATAATGAGAGCTGGAGAGGTGTTTCTATTTACTTGGCTACAGAATCCAATGGGCAGCTAGAGACTCTTAATTGTGTCTAATAATAGTGACAGAGACAATGATGATTGAAAAAATAAGTAAATAGGTACCATTTATGGTGGATCAAACTGTGTCCTGAGACTGGGCAGCTCTGAGTGGTGAACGTGCTGTTGTCCCCACTCGCATGTGAAGACCCTGAGTTTCGGGTCAAGAGCCCAAAAGGTTTCTGGAGTTCTCTCTCTGGTCTGTCTTCTGACCCACACTCTTTCTTCTGTGTGGGACTCAACGGGCCCCTCCACAGCTTGATGTAAGTTCTAGAGACCTGCCTGGGTGGTGCTGTCACTGAGTGGCCTGGGTTGCAGGGCAGGCCCAAGTGTAGACATGGAGTGTCTGAGATTGAAGATTCCCTCACTCTGAGGAGACTTTTAGAACATCTCAGCAAAGCAAGAGCTCCTATCTCTTGTTCACCCTCTCCTGTTCTCGCTCTGAATGCTTCCTTCTATGTCTTTTGTGGGTTTTTTTTTTTCCCCTTTCTTATTTCCAGCCACGTCTCTTGCCTTATGGAGGTGTTTATGAGGGAATAAAAGATGGAAGATGTTTTGACACACTCAGAGAGGCATGAGGTACAAATGCAGAACTGAGACCGGTAAATGGGGGTTGTATTACTTGAATCCGTATTTCCAAGGTAATACCTCAAACCTGGTCTACTTGTTCACAACATCTGTGTTGTGCATATGCTCAGCAGAGTGGAGATCGTTAAATTGGAAGTGTACGTGAGACTGGATCTGATTTCAGTCCTGCTGAGCTTAGTGTGGTTGAGTAGGAGGAATGCTGCATCGGGAGTCAGGAGGTCTGGGTTCCACTCCCAGTTTGGCTCCTGGCTCCAAATCACTGAATGACCTTGAGCGTCTCACGTCTGTGGTTCACAGTTTCTAACATGTAGAAAGGAGTTACCCTGTGGAAGGTTGTGAGGATAAAAAAAGTTCAACTTTTGAAAAATGTAAATCACTGTATAGTCCAGCTGTTATTTTCCCTTTACCTTTCACTTTGAAGTTAGAAAAACATCACAAGGGAAAGTCCCACTTTGACCCAAACATCCAGCACAATTCAACGGAGACAGTCCTTTGAAGGCAGTGGTGGTGATACTTTTTGAATGTCCATCTGTCCCAGGGTCGGGCTGCTATGGGGGCCTGTACTTACGGCTTTAGAAGGGCCGAGGCCCTGAGGTACAGCCCGCAGAAATGTTTCTGAGGACAACCGAGTCTTCTAGTAGTTGCAGGAAGTCACTTTATAAAGGGAGAAAGAAGGGCTCTTCTCTCAAGGTCCTTGGTGGTAAAATTCCAGAAGAGCATCCTGCAGTGACTACAAGGCAAGAGTGAGCATTCATCCAGAGGAAACCTGTAGTTTCTTCTTAATGGTCCGACACATCAACACAGTAGAATATTACGAAGAAGAGATTATTCTGAATGGGAAAAAGATGACCAGCAACAAATGAGAAAGAGCTCCCATGAGCATGTATGGGAATTTCCAGGCAGAAGTAAGAAGTATAGAGATTTCCAGGCAGAAGTAAGAAGCAGCTCTACTTTCCCTGTACTTTTCTCCCTCTCACGTCTACCTCTGACTATGTGATGACACAAAAATACTCTTGAGGCTCTGGTGTTAGCCCAGAGCACCTGAGATGAGTAGGAGACTGGGAGTTCTCCGATCCCTGTTTACAGAGCAGGGAACTGAGGACACAGGGGCCAGGAAGCTGGTGGTGTGGTGGTGACATCTGACTGTGGCCCGACCCCCTGCAGGGTTGGGGGGTGGGGTGCAGGAATGCCGCTCCTGGTGTCCCAGGGAATCCTGGGACACCGTCTGTCTCTGAATTCTTTGTCATTAATTCACTTACAGTCTATTTTAGACTCGCAGGGAGCCGTAAAGAACAATATGTTGAAGATTCATGTATACCCACTAGCCACCTAAGAAATAACCTGGTGTAGGGGCGCCTGGGTGACTTAGTCAGTTAAGCATCTGCCTTTGGCTCAGGTCATGATCCCAGGGTTCTGGGATCAAGTCCCACATAGGGCTTTCTGCTCAGCGGGGAGTCTGTTTCTCCCTCTGCGGGCCACTCCCCCTGCTTGTGCTTTCTCTCTCAGACAAATAAAATCTTTAAGAAAAAAAAATAGGGGCACCTTGGTGGCTCAGTGGGTTGAGCCTCTGCCTTTGGCTTGGGTCATATAATCTCAGGGTCCTGGAATCGAGCCCCACATCGGGCTCTCTGCTCAGCAGGGAGCCTGCTTCCCCCCCCCCCCCCCAACCTCTCTGCCTGCTTGTGATCTCTCTCTCTGTCAAATAAATAAAGTCTTAAAAAAAAAAAGAAAAAAAATTTAAAAAATTTTTTAAAGAAAAAAATTTTTTCTTCTTTAAAAGAAGAAAAAAAATTTTAAAAATTTACCCATTTAAAAGAAGAAAAAAAACAAAAACAAAGCAGCACATACATAGTGGGAGTCACCCTTGTGCTCCTCCCTCCCCTGCAGGATCCTGAATTTGATGCCTTGTTTCCATGCGTTTCCTTATATTTTGCCTGCATACGTATGTAGCAGTGGGCAGTAGAGAGGATTGATTCACATTTCTAACATTTTTCTAAGTGGGTTACTGCATGTGTCTTTCTACAGTGGCATTCATTGTAGTATTGTCTTCATTTGTGCAAGCGAAGTAGAAACCCAGGTTTCTTCTCTTGGACTGAGGGGCTGAGGGAAGAATTTCCAAGGGCAGTGTAGATAGCTCCCCGGGAAGAGTGGTCTGATTTAAGATTCACTGTGGAGTTACTCCTTCTCCGTGATCTCTGAAAGTTCCGCTGTGTGTAAAACAAGTCCTATAGGTGGCAGGTGACAGGAGGGAGGGGGATGGGGAAGTCCCAGAGAAGGGAAGAGCCAGCCGGGGAGGTGTGCGTGCAGGCGGTGGCCATGTGTGCTGGGCGCTCAGCAGGTTCCAGCATCGTCCTTGACATCAGGACCTCTCTTTACAGTGAAGCCCACGTTTCTTGGGACTCGGGTCTTCGAAGACTATGACCTGCGGAAGCTGGTGGCCTACATTGACTGGAAACCCTTCTTTGATGTCTGGCAGCTCCGGGGCAAGTACCCGAATCGAAGCTTCCCCAAGATATTTAAGGACAAAACTGTAGGTTAGTTCAGGAAGCCCTCCCTTTCTGCTCTGCTGTTCAGATGTAGTGTTTGGACTTTGAGGATGGGAAGGGGAGGCAAGCAGAGGGTTTGGATTCTGTCGGATATAGTTTATGGTTATAATCTAACGTATAACATAGGCTGTTGTTTCCCTGTTCAGCTCTTCCGTGGTTTTAAACTGCTAGTTTGGTCCACGCTTATGGGATAATTGGGCATTTTGTTGATCTGTTCTTTGATAAATGCTTATTGATACCAGTTTCGAAGCAGGCTCTGTGTCGGGCCCTGGCAATTAATAGAAAGTAATGGGAGTACCCTTGCTCTCCAGTGCATGGCTTAGAGCTGGTATGACCACCAGCAATGGGCAGTTCCTGCACGGCCTGCCACGCTCCTGCCAAGGGGCCGAGTCCAGGGCATTTGTGAACACAAGGCAACGAGGCCTCACACTGGGAGGTCAGGGGAGGCTTCCTGGGGGAAATGGTATGTGAAGTGCTTTTTGAAAATGAAGTGGGAGGGACTGTGACTAGGGATGCGAGATGTCCCTGGAGAAAAGGGTGTCCTGGGCAGAGGAGAGATGGGAAAGCACAGTCACATGTGTCCATTGGGGGAAGTGCCAGGAGTCCATTGTGCCTGGAGCACAGGTGGAGGGAGGGGGTGAGAGGCTAGAGACATGGGTGAGCTGGTAAACCACTGGCCCCATTTATCCGGCCCAGCCCCACTCCCAGAATCTAGCCCCAGAGGCATGGGGTCACCATGCCAAGCTGCTCAGAGGATTAGGAGAGAGCCAGAGGAGAGCAAGGTGGAGGGGTGTCCTGCTAGGAGGCTGAGGTTAGGGCCAAGAGGGGCCTGGCATGGGACAGGCACCCAAGTGCAGCCCTGGAAGCACTGCTGAGGGGCTGGGCCCACATTTCCCTCCTCCACCTATTCCACGGCCCCAGAGGCCACTTCGAGGTCTCTGGAGTGATGAGTGCGCAAGGAAGGTCGGTGATGGAAGGATCTGGCTGGCTTCACTTGCTGGGGGGCTCCAGGTTGGGCTCTCTGCCCTTTGTTGAACTGAGGCAATTGGGGGTGCTGCAGTCAGCCTGAACCACCAACCCCAGACACGGACAAGCAGCAGTGAAATATTTGGGGGGGAAAGGGAGAGTGGGAGAAGATGTCTGAGGAGGAGGAGTGGCTTTAAAAAGAAGTGCTTTTTTGCTGGCTCTCCTTGGCATTTTTAAGTGAGTTCTTACCATGTTCTCCTAATAGGCGAAGAGGCCAAAAAAGTCTATGATGACGCCCAGAACATGCTGGAAGTGCTGATCGATCAGAAGAAGCTCCAAGCCAGGGGCGTGGTGGGGTTCTGGCCGGCGCAGAGCGTGGAAGATGACATCCACCTGTATGCAGAGGACGCCACGCCGCAGGCTGCAGAGCCCATAGCCATCTTCCATGGGCTAAGGCAGCAGGTACGGGGAGCCATGCGCTGCTGAAAAAACCATCAGTAACAATTACATAAGCCTGCGCTGTGTCTGCATGATAGGTCTGTACTGCCTCACCCCGGAGGACCACTCAAAGGCATTTGTGAGTATGGTGGTGAGAAGGAGCCGGTGTGGATTGAGAGGCCGACCCCTTGCACCAGGAGGAGGGGGTGTTCGAGGTGGTGTTGGACAGGCCGATTGGACACGCTGTTGCTGCCTTGGTGCTCACACACAGATGGACATTGCCTTAATCAAAAACATCGGTTTGCGTGCATGCATATTATTAAAATAGGCCAGTGGCTCCCTATCTCAAGGGGAAGACAGGCAGGGACACACGTTTGCTGAATGTCTGTGAGGGGCCAGGTGCTTAGCTGGGTGCGGGCCAGACTGTCATCCTTCACTTCCATGCCGCCTTGCCATAGACACTTTACGTCTCCATTCCACAGGGGTGGGGGAGGAAGGCTCACGGAGATGGTGCTACGTCCGCGGCCTCAAGGAGGGGAGCACGGCTCGTCGCACCCAGCAGCTGTTCCTTCATCGCACTGGCCTCCCTCAGTGCGAACCGGCATTTCTGAACGCGGCTGGCTCTGCTGTCTCCCCACCCGGGAGAGTGCAAATACCGTGCGTGTGTCCTTGTGGCCGCGAGGAGAAATAGTTGTCCTCCAGAGTTGGAGCCGGAACCATTAACAAAGGGTTGCAGTAAATCATCCTGCAGAGTTCCACTGCTGTTTTCGGTCATTCAGAAGTGATAGTATTGCTTTTAATCATAAGCACCATGTAATTCATAGTGACGGGTGGCTTCACTATAACAGCATCTGACGGGATTCTGTAGTTTGGGATGTTGCTACCATAATAAGGTCGGGGGGTGGGCAGCTCCATCCCTCCTGCCTATGCCCAGGTTCCGACACCACAGAACACAGGCCGCCAGCTCTCGTGTTCTGTTCCCGCCCCTCCTCACTAGTCAGCTGGTGACTTTGCTCCTGCAGGTGTAACTCAGGTCACAAACCTCTGCCCTGGCCAGGTTTTTTACGTCCAGCACCAGTCATGACCAGGCAAGCTGTGGCAGGCCGTGTGAGGGCAGTTAATGGAATGACTTCTCCATGTGCATATGTTACACATTCGGATAAGTCACTGAGCTTTCTCCCAGCATTCTGGAAGATTCTGGCTGCAGCTTCTTACTGCCTTGAGAGGCTTCTGTCTCTGTGACTGTAGTGACTGTCTCTTCAGTGCTGTGGTGCTCTGTGACCTGTCTCTCCTTTTGGTGCCAGGAAGCTCTGTCTCCCTCGGGCTTCTGTTAGCGAAGAATGGTTGATGGACAGAGTGCAGCTGGAAAGCCGCTCCTCCCTGCGTAGTGGTCTCTGCTCTGTGACATTTCTGGGGGCCGTGATCAAACACCTTCTGGCCGCGTAACCATTTCTGCCCAGTGTTGGTTTGTCTGTGCTTGCTTCCAGAGTCGGCAAGCAAATGATAGCTCTAGAGCCTCTGGTGTGCCGCTCATTGATTAATTGATCAGTCTTACATGCCATACAGTAGTCAGGAGCGTGGGTTGTGCTATCAGACCCCTGGCCTACCACTGGCAAGCTCTATCTCTGGTTTCCTGTCTGAAATGGGCCTGATGGTATCACTTACTTACTTCACATGGTAGTTGGCAGCATGAAATTAGCGAATTCACTGCAGCACCAAGAGTAGTGCCTGACGTACAGTAAGCACTCAGTACGCTCTAGTTACTGGCTGTTCATCTTCCCATAAGCACTCAGTCCATACTAGTTACTGACTGTTCATCTTCCCAGCAGGTATTTCTTGGTTGTGAAATATGTATATGACTTTATCTGCCCTCTTGGTGGCAGGGGGCAGTCCGTCACCATTTGGGCATGAGAAACAGGCAAAGATGGGCACCCGGCCTGGAGGAGAGGCTCCCGAAGTGAGGCTGCTGAATTCTGGGTCTCCCGAGCCACCACCATGGCTGGCGGCACAGGGTCCTGGGCTGCTGACCTGACGTCTGCTGAACTGTGTCTGCTGATGCGAACTAGAGGCTTCTGCATTTAGCGGATCCCCTTTGGATGTAACTTTCAGATTTAATGTTGATTTTGAATTGAAAACACCTTTGGGGAAAATTTATTTGAGATGAATGCTTAGGGTTCCGGTTGCTAGCACAGTGCCTGGAGACATACGGTAAACATGGGAAGGAGCAAACTCGGGGGTTTCTTGACTGACATGTCATGTCACATCATGTCATGTATTTTTTTAGAATCTTATCTCTCTTGTTGATTCAACAAATATTTGTTGAATACTTGCTACATATCAGGCTCTCTTGTAAGTGCTGGGGATATAACGGTGAACAAAACAGACCTCCCTGTGTGAAGCTTAGATCTGTCTGCTGAGACTAGATTGCCGTCTGTTGCACATTGTTCCCACGTCTGCGCTGACGCTCGGTCCGTCTGTCTGTTGGGTTTGAAGGCCGAGAAGGACTCTGCCAGCACGGACGCGTACCACTGCCTCTCAGACTTCATCGCTCCACTGCATTCCGGTGTCCGCGACTACCTGGGCCTGTTTGCCGTCGCCTGCTTCGGTGTGGAGGAGCTGAGCAGGGCCTATGAGCAGGAGTGTGACGACTACAGCAGCATCATGGTCAAGGCTTTGGGAGACCGACTGGCAGAGGTAGAGCGGTGGCACTGGGCATGGGATGGGGAGCGCCACGGGGCCAGGTGCTGGGCAGCCCTTGGCATCTTTGTCCTGCTGTTTCGTTTTTACCGAGTCAGATGAGGCTGGCGTTAGCATCCCATGCATTTTTATTTTATTTTAATTTTTATTATTTTTTTTTTTTTAAGATTTTATTTATTTATTTGAAAGAGATCACGAGTAGGCAGAGGCAGGCAGAGAGAGAGGAGGAAGCAGGCTCCCTGCTGAGCAGACAGCCCGATGCGGGGCTTGATCCCAGGACTCTGAGATCATGACCTGAGCTGAAGGCAGAGGCTTTAACCCACTGAGCCACTCAGGTGCCCCTTATTATTGTTTTTTAAATTTATTTTATTTTTTCAGTGTTCCAAGATTCATTGTTTATGCACCACACCCAGTCACATGCAACTTTAAATCCGCTTTTCTTGAATTGTTCTCACACATAATGTTTTGGGCAAAGGGACACCTCCAGCAGTACCATAGTTCCTAGCTGTCCTTAAAACAACGGTGTCTTCCCTGCAGTTGTGATGTCTCCCTTTGCTTGTTGTGACATCCTTGTGAGGTGCCTGAGAAATGCAGGACAGATTTCTGTGCCAGGCCTCCTCGTTCTCCTGTTGTGATGCACTGTAGATTCCTCATCTTTCTGTGCATGCCCAGGGTCCCCTCTCTTTTTTCCCAAGGCTGGCAGGGGAGGTACTGGCAGCTGGAATTGTCCTTGTGTCTCCTCCTGGCCACTGTCAGGGAAATGTTTTAGTTCAGGGACCTCGAATCCCCCAGGTCCTTGAAGAGGGGACATCAGAGCCCAGGCAGAGAGCCGCTAAGGCAGCGACAGGTGAGCTGGGAATCCTATCCCGCCCCTCTCGCCCGCTTCCTCCCGCTTGCAGTGCAGGCGAGGGGGGCGCCCTGGTGGGCTTTGAGGGCAGGTGGGCCGGGGGGACGGGAGCGCTTGCCTCACCCGCGCATGCCTTGTTCCCTGCTGCAGGCCTTCGCGGAGGAGCTGCATGAGCGGGTCCGCAGGGAGCTGTGGGCCTACTGCCGCTGCGAGCAGCTGGACGTGGCCGACCTGCGGCGGCTGCGCTACGAGGGCATCCGGCCGGCCCCCGGCTACCCCAGCCAGCCTGACCACAGTGAGAAGCTCACCATGTGGAAGCTGGCCGACGTGGAGCAGTGCACGGGTGCGCGCGGGGACCGGGGGGGCGCCCTCCTGCTCTGTGCGGGTCACAGGTGTGCTCCTGTCACAGCAGCACACATGGGGCCACACGTGTCAACATGTGGAAGGGCTCACAATGAAATCCCACCCTTTCCACGTCTGGGTGCTCATCACACTATTTTATGTCTACATTATTGAATAGTCATCCCACGCCCCCACTTTCAGATTGATCGACTTCCGTTACTTTCTCTTAACGTGTAACAGATGAGAATTGAGCTTATCATACTGCCCACCTATCTCCCGTCGTGATTCCCCGCTACAGGGCTTGTCACTGCTTCTCACCTCTCCATTAGTGACCTTCATAGCCGTCAGTAGTTCACATCTCTCGCAGACTGTGTGTCTGGACACAGCTCCTGTCCTCACCTCTTCCTCTCCTGGCTTTTACCTTTATTGACACAGTTAACAGTGTCAGTGAATAAATCAGAAGCCGTCAGTGTCGATCAGGTGAAGGGGACTTGGGTTCTGGTGAGGGACTGAGGCATTTGGGTATACACTGGCAGGAATAGCGTGGACTCCCGGAGCCATAAGATACCGATTCGAGTCCTTCCCTGCTGTAAGCTACCCGGTGCTCTCCAGCAGTGTTTAGGTTTCATGCTGCTCTGTTCCTCGTCCGTAAGATGAGTGGCTTAGATGGGACAGCCTGGGACTCCCTCTGAGTACTGCTGTGGGCTTGTTCTCGGGGCCCGACTGTTGGTCATCCCAAGGGGCAGGAGCCTGGGATCCACATGGTGCCTTCTTCCCAGGGTTGGCGCTCCTTCTTTGAGAGGCCCAGGCTTAGGGGCAAGAGGCTTCTGTCTCTGATAGTGGAGGACTGGCGGTGGGAGGGTACAGTTTTTTCCAGGCCTGCCCCCTTGAGTTAGAGGAGACTGGCCTGAATTTCGTGCTGTGTCATGTGTCCGCCTCGACGGCATGAGCTCACGTTCCTTCACCTCTTCTTCCTCAACAAGGGTTAATTGGGTGCTGCCAACCGCCAGGCCCTGTGCTAGGCACTGGAGAAATCAGCATTTCCCCTCTGTGTTGCTTTCTCCAGGCATTAAGTTAACGGAATCCCTAGCGATGGCACCTGCTTCAGCAGTATCCGGCCTTTACTTCTCTAATTTGAAGTCCAAATACTTCTCAGTGGGGAAAATTTCCAAGGATCAGGTAAGTTAGCTGTTTCATTGTGTGTGGCTTCCCTAGATACCTGTCTTGTCTTACATGGAACCGAAGAACCTATTTTATTTTACATGTGAATAAGAATAAAAAGGAAGGGAAAGTGTGACAAAATTCACCCCCAGCTAATGTCTTCATTTGGTATCAGCTCATGACCCCGATTCTCGCCCTCCCATCTACGCACCTGCGCCCCCAACGCCCCCAATGCCCCCAACGCTCACGCACTCCAGCCTCATCTCAGCACCAAAGACTTACTGTGTGTTGTCTCGTGCCCAGAGAACAAGGAGACTTGGTGACTAGACAAATATCCATCTCCATCTAGCTTAGTAGATTGCTCTAAGACAAGACATGGAAGGCTTCCACGTTTCCTAGCAAGTCCTGTGTCAACTTCACTTCAGAAAGTCTTAACCATTTGGGTTCAGTGTGCTGCTTTTAATCTTTTGCAGATTGAGGATTATGCTCTGCGGAAGAACATGTCTGTGGCTGAGGTTGAGAAATGGCTGGGACCCATTTTAGGATACGACACAGAGTAACTTTTTTTTTTTTTTAAATTCTTTTCTCTGCTTGAGGATCCTCAAGGAAGCGTAGTGTAGAGTGCCTTTAAAATGAACGGCAGCAGCAGACCCAGCAGCCCAGCTGCCCCTGGGCGACATTCGTTCTGCTTCAGGCTTTGGAAGACCGTTCGGTGGATGGAACCTTCCTGTGTCCTTGGAAAGCAAGTGGCTCCTTTCTAGGGGACCTTGAACCAAGAGCAGCACGCACAGCTCTGGGGGTTTTCCTGGCTGGTCCCTCTGGACGGGACAGGCTGGAGATAGAGGTCTTTTGCATTTCAAAGCAAGTCAGCTTGCTTTTTTCATTTTTACTTTGCATCTAGGAGGCCACTTGTTATCTTTTTTTTTTTCCCCTTTCTCTTGCTCTTAAGAAGAAAAAGGCCCGAGACTTAGCTGAATAGAGAAATATAGGGAAAAAATGTGACCCCTGGCAAAATCACTGTGTGTGCAGTGGGGCATTTTAATCTGAATGGTTGCAATAGTAGACTCTGACAGGGAAGAAGGTGTAAGTTTGCTCTCCCTCTGGAAGACCTTATTTTCATTTTCTGAAGTCCCGATTACATGGGACAGAAGGCCCGCTCTCACCGTTGACTGCTCAGAAATGCTCAGGCTGTTTACCCTAGTGTGGCCAAACACTGGTGTTCTCGTAGGATTTCATGCTCCCTGCCCTGACGGGGGAGAAGGAGGTGGGGCGAGGTGGCTGCTCGGCGTGGTTAGCGTCTTTTGGCTGTTTTCCGGAATTGAGAGGCCTTCTGCTGAGCTGGGGTGTCCCGTGCGGAGTTGGACGGATGAGCAGCGTGACTCCACTCAATACCCCCGTTTCTGTACCAACCCAGCTGCGGGTTCCCGCAGTGTAGGAACAGCACAGGGAAGTGTTACCGGTTGTTTCGGGGGAAACGGCGAAGAACATGAACTTTGAAGGGAGACCTACCTGGATTCACATTCCATCCTCGCCACTGCCTATGCGACGCAGGCAAATTGCCTCCACTCTCCAGCACTGTCTTCTCATCTGTTAAAGCAGGGGCAGCGATTCCAGTTCCTCCATCAGGGGCCTGAGGGGCGGGTAGATGAGGTGATGCGCACAGGGCACGTGGCAGGGGCTCTGACTCATGGTGGCTCCTGTGGGGCTCAGTGGGTAGCGCCTCCAAGCACATGGTTAGTCTTCCTGGCAAGGGAATAGACTAACAGGCAAGATGATACCAGGGGATGCGGTTGATAATGACCAGTCTGACTGCCCTTGGTGCCCTTTCCTGAGATTAGATCCCTGTTTACACTGTGACTGGGACAGGGCAGCTGCCTCCGTGTCCTGTGAACCGGGAGTACTCACGTTTGGTGTGACAGCACTCTCCCTTGGCTCTCGTAGCTGGCCTTGCTTCCCAGAGCAGTTCTAGCAAGTGTATGTTCAAGTGCATTAGAGGCAAAGGGAGAATATCTTAGGAGAAGGAGAAGCCTCCGCATCTGCGTTGTATCCACGTGGACTTAGCGTGTAACGGGCCTTCAGCCGTCACTGGCCCTTGAAGCAAACACAGCTGTGTGCTTCTGTGGGTACCGTTAGTCTGTGCCTGACTGAGAACGGGACTCAGCTTCCCGGGACACTTAGTTGGAAGACTTACCTTCTGGTCCATAACAGGTGTGTTATTCTTGGTACCTTCCTCCATGAGAAAGAGTGATCTCCTCCGAATATTTGAGTGTATTTCGTCAGAATTAGTTGCTTAGAGTCTCCTGATGGCACTGAGTATTTACCATCTCTTCCCTTAGCTGGTGATGTGGCAGAATGGCTTCCTTGAATGTATCATTCATCTGATCCCACGAGGGATGCCTTTTTTTTTTTTTCTCCAAAGACAAAAACAGCCAAAAAGTTTGAGCGCCTGCATATTCATGAAAGAATGTAAAATGCAAATAGAAAACCCCTCCCTTGTACATGTCACACCCTAGGAAAGCAGGTAGGTGGCTGTGCTGAATGCAGGGTCCCTTCTGTGTCGGAGCCTATCCACGCAGAACCTCTTCAGGTCATCACCGTCAATGGCTGTCCCGTGAACCCACTTGCTGTCACCATTTTCACCAAAGATGCCACATTATTTTTCCCTCTAAAGAGGTGCTTGTTCAGGATCTTCCTCTCTCTGTTGCTTGCTGTGCTGTCCGCACTGAGGAGCCTGGTTTGTGGGGTAGTGGGGAGGTTGGGTGTAGGACAACCCATTTCTCTTTGGAGATGTTCTCCTCTGTCCTCCCTGCACTCACAGCCAACTCACGTAGAGAACAGTCTTTTTGTTTCTTTTTGGCACACCCTCAACAGATACTAAGTATCTACTGCTCCCTCTTTCTCTCCTGAACCCAGTGAAGTTGGGTTTTTACCTGCCTCTTCTGGCATCAGTGACCCCTCAGAGGTTAGACCCAGTGGCCTTCCCAGTGATTGTCATCTGCTTGGGCTTGGACAATACTGACCCACTTTTTCAAAACTCACCTTTCCCTACTTTCCTCTTGGCATCACTCTCTGGTTATCCTTCTGTGTTTTGGTCATTTCTCAGCCATTTTCATACTTTTTTTCTTCCTCTGCCCATTTAAATCCTGGTGTGCTCTAGGGCCTGTCATTGGTGACCTCCTTAGCACATGTAGTTTCACTGGGCGATCTCATGGAGTCAGTATTCCCATCTGAGCTCCGTCATGAAGAGCACAGCATATATCCAACAGCCCCGGACAGATGGACACCTCAAACCCTATGTGTCTTGTCTCATTCCTCTGCAATTATAAAATTCAGTCGTGAAGAATGGTGCTACCACTCCAGGACCAAACCTCACAGCCTGTATCACCTTTGGCTTGGACTGTTCCAGGGATTTGGAAAGTGAGCATGGGAAACACACACTTAGCCTACTTTAGTCGGGACAGCAGTTGAGACACTTTGGGAAGGCAATGCTTAGATGAAGGCCTGACTTGGGACTTGAAGAATAAAGATAAAGCAAGGTAGGAACAAAAGAAGAGCTGTCTGTGTTCACGAGCAGGGATATGAAGGATTGTAAAGGTATCCGGTCTCCCCAAATTGATCTGTAGGTTCAGTGCCATTTCCAACAGAAATTATAATAGAGGCTGTGTTCAGGGTGACAAGCAGATACTTAAATTTATACGGAAAAGGAAATGATTAAGAATAGCTGAGTGCTTCCAGATACGAAGACAGGGTTACGAGTCAGTAGTTGTGTTGTGTGTGGTGCAGAGGTGGGCATTCCAAGCAGGGATGTGAAATGGGGAGCCACAGAATAACTATGTGTGTCTTGACCTTTATGACATGGCGGAGGTGGCTTGGCACATCCGGGAGGACAGGCAGGGTGACCACACAGGGTGCTGTGACGATGCTTATCTGAAGGAAAAAGATGAGATCTGGTTTCTGCCACACAAGTTATCCAGCCATCAATTCCAAATATATTAAGGTCTTAAATAAAAAAATATATATGTTTCAGTGTTTGCATGAACAAGCCTTAGGGCAGGAAAGAATCCCTTGAGACATAAAGCACTAACCACACAAGGAAAAGATGGTTACATCAACCTTTTTTTGTTTTTGGTTTTTTTAAAGACGGATGTTAAGGTAATAAACAATGGAAAGGAGCAAAAAGACAAGCCATGACTTGAGATCTTTGTATTACACTTAAACTGACAAAGGATTAGTAAGCAGAACAGATAGAGGGTTCCTATTTAAGAAAAAAAGAAACTGGGCAGAATTAGACCAGGAAAGGCATTTCCCAGAAGAGGAAATACATGTGGCTTACAGAAACATGTTGCACAGCATCGGAGATCAGAAATACGAATGAACACAACAATGAGATCTCATTTTTTATACCCATGAGGTTTGAGGAAGTTCAGGAGCCTGATATGGGATGCCGAAACAGCTGCGGCCAGTGACCAGGCACCTGTGCCTTAGAAAACTACGCTCCCCCACCAGAGTGGAACTCCTGCAGTGCCTTAGGATCTGGCTTCCAACTCAGACTCCCTCTTGGGGATCTAACAGATTTGCACACCTGCACCCGGAGGTGTGGGCGAGAACGTTCATGGTAACATCTTCATAAGAATCAAGAACCGAAAAACCCAAAATGTCCATCTGTCTCTAGGGAGATGGATACATAAGCAAGGTATATTCACGCTGAGGGGTATTAAATTCAGTGGTGGGAATGAATGAACCGCAGCTGTATGGGACAATAAGAGTGAATCTCAGAAAATAAGCAACCAAAGCAGATTCCAGAAGACCACATGTTACGATGCTATTTTTATGGAGCCCCCAAACAAGCAAAACCAAAGAATATGCTGTCTAACCATATGTAAACAGTAAAACTGTTGTGTTTAAAAAAAAAAAATAAAAACAATAAACCAAAATTTAGCAGCATAATTAACCCTGAGGGGGGAAGCGGAGCGGATTGTAGAGGGATACGTGGGTGGATGCAGTTATTAGTAATACTCAGTTCTTGGGTTGAGTGATAGGTTTATGTATGCCTTGTAACAGAGTTTTATGTGTTAAATGTATTTAATGCATGTATTAAGTGTATTTTAAATAAAGACAGAATAATAAGTGAAAATCTGAGTTGATGACTTTGTATATAATGTTGTATATGCGTCAAGTAGATGTTTTTTGGAAAGGAAGGCCGTGTCTACCAGAGTGAACAGTGCAGAGGTGAGGGCAGAAGGGTGCTATGAGCGGGGGCCATGGTGCCCTGGGTTGAGGGCCAGCGTGGTTCCTGCCTGTCAGGCTTTGGTGAATGAATGCACGCAGTACTGCTTGCTATGGCACAGGATGTAGGAGGGAAGAATAGATGACTTTGGGACAGGTTTGATGAGACTGAATATGGACAGTCAGAAAAGTGACTTTGGAATTTGGAAGACTGGCCTAGGATCAGGGAGGTCAGATGGAGGTCAGGTCACAAGGGTGGACAGGACAGCTTGTAGAGAGTGTGAGGAGGAGGAAGCCCAAGACAGAGCTGGATTCCAGGAATGGGGTGGGGGGGGCAGCTCTCTGGGAGAGTCCACATCCGGAGGTCCAGGAGAGGGGGTGTTGCTGCAGCATCGTTGGGAGATGTGGGGACCATTGGCGGACAGTGGTGGGTTGAAGGTTGAATGGGTGGTGAAGAAATTGTCTGTTACTTAAAGAACATTGGGTGTTGAGTTTGATTAGTCTGTTACAGATTTTGGATACTAAACCTTTATCAGATATTTTTTTTTAATATTTTATTTATTTATTTGACAGAGAGAGATCACAAGTAGGCAGAGAGGCAGTCAGAGAGAGAGAGGAGGAAGCAGGCTCCCTGCTGAGCAGAGAGCCCGATGCGGGACTCGATCCCAGGACTCTGAGATCATGACCTGAGCCGAAGGCAGCGGCGTAACCCACTAAGCCACCCAGGCGCCTCCTTTATCAGATATGTTATTTGCAAGTATCTTCTCCCATTCTGAAGATTGCCTTTTAGTTTTGTTGATTGTTTACTTGGCTCTGTGGAAGCTTTTTATTTTGCTGTAGTCCCAAAAGTTTGTTTTTGCTTTTGTTTTCCTTACGTCAGGAGAGAGAATCCTTAGTAAGAAGTCGCAATGACAGATGTCAAAGAGGTTACTGCGTGTGTTCTTCTCTAGGATTTTGATGGATTCCTGTCTCACATTTAGGTCTTTCACCCATTTTTAATTTATCTTTGCATGTGGTGTGAGAAAGTCATCCAGTTTCATTCTTTTGCATGTTGCTCTCCAGTTTTCCAACACCATTTGTTGAAACTCAACACCCAAAAAACAAATAATCCAATCAAGAAATGGGAAGAAGATATGAGTAGATGTTTTTCCAAAGAAGACATCCAGATGGCCAACAGACACGTGAAAAGATGTTCAACATCACTCATCCTCAGGGAAATGTAAATCAAAACCACAGTGAGATACCACCTCACACCTGTCACAATGGCTAAAATTAACACAGGAAACAGCAGATGTTGGTGAGGATGCACAGAAAGGGAACCCTTTTACACAGTTGGTGGGAATGTAAGCTGGTGCAGCCACTCTGGAAAACAGTATGGAGGTTCCTCAGAAAGTTAAAAGTAGAACTACCCTACAACCCAGCAATTACACTACTGGGTATTTACCCAAAGGTTACAAAAATACTGATTTAAAGGGGCACTTGTACACCAATGTTTGTAGCAGCATTGTTAACAAGAGCCAAACTACGGAAAGAATCCAGATGTCTATTGACAGGTGAGTGAAGAAAATGTATGTGTGTGTACACACACACACACACACACACACACACACACACACACACACAGAGGAATATTACTCAGCCATCAAAAAGAATGAAATCTTAACCATTTGCAATGATGTGGATAGAGCTAGAGTGTTGTACACTAAGCAAATAAGCCAAGAAAGATGAATAACATGATTTAACTCGTGTGGAATTTAAGAAGAAACAGGTAAACATGTTTGGGGGAGGAGAGGCAAACCGAGAAACAGACTTCATTATAGAGAACAAACTGAAGGTTGCTGGAGGAGAGATGGGTGGGGGGATGGGTTAAACGGGTGATGGATATTCAGAAGGGCACTTGCGATGATCACTGGGTATTGAATGTAAGTGGTGAATTACTATGTTTTGCTCCTGAAATTAATACTGCACTATATGTTAACTAGAATCTAAATAAAAAATTGAAACAAAACGTTGGAGTGGTAGGTAGAATGGAGAGAGTATTTTAAGATAGAAAAGGATTTTTATGCCAGGAAGAAATATAATTAAGAGGGTTACAGATAGTGCACAAAGTAAACAAAACAAAACAAAACAAAAAACATATGTTTTCACCTAAGTCCAGAGAGACTGGACTTCCATCTACCAGTCCCCCACATTTTAAACCTGAGAGTTGTCCCTACCCTCCCTCTTTCTGGAATGTCATGTCCAGTTGGTGGCCATACTGTGACTGTTTTATGCACTAAATACCTCTTCAGTTCCTGTCTTCTACCCTGCCCAGGCTTAGAGTCTCATTTCTTCTCTGGACTCGGTCCCCGGGGTGGGTTTCCTGGCTGCTGTAGCTGTAACCAGAGAGCTCTCTGAACCTTCACTCTCGCCCCTACCCTGCTCTCCAGACCAGTAATGCCCAGCTTGCCTAGGATTTGTCCAAAGTGCTTACACACTTGCAAAGCTATCCTTCCACCTTCTCTCTCTGCAGGCCCTGAAGGAGGTTTCTGCTCACCTTGTCTCCGCCGCCTGATGTAACCTGGCCCCCAGCTCCACCCAGGCCTCAGGAAACCTTTCCAACCCTCCAGTCCCTGAAAAGCTACGTGATCCCTCTTCCTGCTAGGCGTTAGAACCATGCAGATTTCCCACTGCTGTCATGGTGGAAGAAGAAGCTATTTCCCCATCAGACTGTGATTCTTCAGGGCAGGTTTGCAACCTTGTTCATCTTTGTATTGACATGTTTAAAATAACTCGGTTCCTGATACCTGCCCAGTAAATGTTGGCTTGAGTTGATGAGCAGATTCTCTCACGGGGCAGTGGTTTGTAGGGAGAACATTCTGTGAAGCTCCACGAGGGCAGGGCACAGTCTCGCTGATGGGGCTCAGAACCCCCAGAGCCTAGGTCGGTACCTGCCATGTAGTTCACTGCATAAAGTATTTTCTAAGTGAGCGGGGACAGAGCCATGATGATTTATTCTTGCTCAGAAGACCGGGACTTGAATAAGCCCTAGCACCCTGAACACCCATCTTCAGGATTTCATATTGGAAGGAACAGCCCCGTCCCTACTCTCTATACTGCCCCGTGAAGACAGCATATTGACAGCCCTGCAGAAAAGCCTCACTTCATAGCTTCCTTGATACAGATCAGCTGGATGGATGGTGAGATTACAGGACACAGAGTATTTTTTTTTTAAGATTTTATTTATTTATGAGAGAGAGAGCATGAGCTGGAGTGGGGGCAGGGGGAGAAGCAGGCTCCCCACTGAGCAGGGAGCCCAGTGAGGGACTCGATCCCAGGACCCTGGGATCATGACCTGAGCTGAAGGCAGGCGCTTAACCGACTGAACCACCCAGGTGTCCCGAGGGCACAGAGTATATGTTAATTCCATATGTGTATGTGAAAACACACTAGTATATGCAGTGAAAATGTCTGGAAGGGTACACAGGAAATTCTTAAGCGGTTACTGCTGGGCAATGGGACTGGGGCCCAGGGGCGAGGGACTTGTGGTGGGGACATGGCTCATTCTGCACTGCTTCAGAGTTCTACAACAATCTATTGCTGTACTTTAAAAAAAAAAAAAAAAAGATTAGCTTGGCAACAAACTCAGCTTGAAATAGATGCTATTTTGAATAATCTGAGTGAAAAGTTAGGATTTAAATCAATTAAGCCCCAAACTTGGTCCCATTTCTCAACACATGGAATATCTAATTTCACTTACATTCTCTCTTCTTCGAATGTGATTTTCAAGGCTATTTTTTGCCTTGTCCTTTGCTTTTAAGTATTATTACAGCCTTTTGGAGAGACAAAACAAGTGATTTCGGTAATTGTTGCCTAGAAAAGGATTGAGTTAAATGATTTTTGAGAACCTTAAGATTAGATATCGTGTGAAATGGAAGAAACAAAAACCAGACAGACTGAGGAATGATGTTTATCACAGTCTCTGCCTTCTATAATGGGACACGTACGGCAGCCTGAGTGTGTGAAGCTCATGGCCTCTGAGAAAGGAGCTTTGAACTTTCTACAATCCTGTTTGTTCTTTTACCCAGACAGAAACTCAGAGGAGAGAAAAGTGACATTTCCTCCCAAATTATCTGATGGATTTCAGTGCTTACCTGTGTTCAGTCATGCAGCATTGTTTATCCTATTATAGGAAAGAAGATCCATTTATTTCATGCATGTCTTCAGTAAAAACAGGTGAAATCTAGCGGTCCTGGTGGATAGTGCTTAATGTCACTAATTAAAAATATTCTTACCTGATATGATAGATTGCTTTTTAATTCTGTTAAAATGAGCACATCAAGAAAATGTGAAGAATTTCAGTGAAAAGCATCTGAGTGTCACATGGCTTGGTTATTTTTTAAATACAGCAACTCTTTTGAGAAAAGGCAGCTCCGAGCCCTTTTTCAGTGGCTTGTCGTATAGAAAGCCTTCTGTTCAGCTGTCTGCTTGCTCCTTGAATTGCTCTGGGCAGGTTATAATGTACCTGCTTTAACACTGTTCAGGAAGTTGAAATACAGAAAAGCCTAGTGAGAGCTTCATCATTAGCAGAACCAGTATTGAACCCTGGATTGCAGAATCCTGTTTCCCTCCAGTGTGCCTTCAAATTAATTAAATTTTGAATAAAGCTAGGCATCAAATACCAGTGAGTGAATATATTCCTCACCACTCCCCCCCCCCAAACTGGTGAGTTATAATAAAAGGAAGGAGATTGATAAAGTTAATAAGTGTTTGAGCACATCTCATCTCGACATAGGGATGAGTTTGGGTACAGTTCTCTTTTATGATTAGAAAAATGGGGACACGTGGGTGGCTCCATTGGTTAAGCATCTGCCTTCAGCTCAGGTCATGATCCCAGCGTCCTGGGATCGAGTCCCACATTGGGCTCCCCACCCAGCGGGGAGCCCGCTTCTCCCTCCCTCTCTGCCCCTTCCCCTGCTCATGCTCTCTCTCTCTCTCTCTCTCTCTCTCAAATAAATAAATAAATAATCTTTCTTAAAAAAAAAAAAAAAGAAAAGAAAAATGGTCAATGAACTGAAAATAATTTAAAAACCTGTTCATGTTTCATGCTCTGCGCCTGTTTACTAGTCAGACCGGAGGAGCCAAGAGAAGAGCCTTACAAAACTTCTGTCTCCCATAATTGACTATCATGAAGAAAATGGGCAAAAGCAAACCTGCCTTCACCAGAAAGCTGGAGATACCTCTCCTACTTGATGAAGTACTCAAGGAAGGAGAACATTTGCAGTAGTTAACACCAGAACCAAAAGTTTAGAAATCATGTCCGGTGCATAGGGGGAACTTTATTTGTTAGATGGATGAGCTCATACCAGAGGCTTAAGCACCAAGAAACCAGCTAGGAAGGGAGATAAGTCAGAGAAAGACAAATACTGTATGATCTCACTTGTATGTAGAATCTAAAAAAGCCCGAACTTGTAAAAACAGTAGAATGACCGTTTCCAGGAACTGGGGCTCGGGGTCGGGGTGTACTGGGGAGATGCTCTTTAGGATATAAGTTTACAGCTAGTAGACAAGTTTTGGAGATTGAAAACACGGCATAGTGATTATAGTCAACAACACTGTATTAGGAACTTCTAAGTTGGTAAGAGACCATCTTGTAACTGTTCTAAAAGTAAAAAAGAAATGATATGTGACTGGGTAAAGGTGCAAGCTCAGCTTAATAATCACATTGTAATATATAAATGTATCAAACAACACATTGTGGGTCTTAAGCTTATACAGTGTTACATGTCAGTTATATTTCGATAATAATAACAAAAACAGCTAGGACTCCCTAGAGCGTTTCCAGGCACATTCGGAGATTTGCTGCATCTGTTCAATGCAAAGAAATAATTGAGCCAAAACAAGTTTGATGCATCTGTCAGTGGCCTTTCCGAATCCTACTACTCCGTGATCACTGATATTCAGAAGGTTGAGTCACAAGTATTGTAGTATTCCCGCAGTGCCTTCTGAATCATCAAAGATGTTAAAATTTAGTATAACTCCAGCATGAAGTACATTTTCCTGTGCGAATTACTATATTTGAAGGTTGGCCACCCAAGAACGAGAAGCGTGATCCCTCTCCCTTAACCAGAACAGAGACTAAGAAGAATTCTTCCTTCCGCCATGATGACAGATACCAGAGTATCTTCTGCCGTTATCACCGTGTGGCCAAAAAGCCCAGCCTTACAGACGGTGTGTAAACCAGACAGAGGGGTGCCGAAGGGCAGGGGGTCCATCAGGGTAAAGATGCAGAAAAAATGCAGTTAGAGAATGAAGGAGTGTGTCACGATAAGGATACCCTTGGGGGAGGGGGTGAGTCATTGAGAGCCGTTAGCACTGAGGGGGAAGGAAGATGCTAATTTTGGATGGTTCCTATCTGATTAGCAGCAGTATCTGACTTTAGAAAGCAGACTAATTATTGGATTTTGTTTCATAAGGACTTTATAGGGTTTGGATGCCACCTTTAAATTTTTACACACAAACTGTGTGAGGTCCAAGGGGATGTGGAAAGTTGAGATTTCTAGAAGGTGGGGAGTGAGGGTAAATTTTTCAAAGGGTCTAGGAATAAAAGTAGCAAATACTTGTGGGCGTCATTGGGAGGGGGCAGAAGGGAATTTACCCAAATATTTTCCTTCCAGCATTCAAGGGATAAAGCCTGCCTTTCTTAGGGAAAAAATGTAGGTGGGTGTGTTGTTGCCAGTTATTTTGGTATTATGAATATAGTAATTTCTCTTACTCCTTTCAGATAAAAATCTGAAAAACTTCTATTATTTTGTAGATTTGGTTGGTACCCGGTGGTCAGGGCCCTGCTAAGATTTGCAGCCATAGGGGACAAACACCTTTTTCTTTTGAATGAGCTCAAACAGTGCTCATGATCCTACAGAGCGGAAATGCTGCTGGGAAAGTTACCTCTCTTCCGCTCTGCCTGAGATCCCCAGGAGGGGGAATGCATGCCATAAGATGATATGGGCGCATTGTCTCGTCCTCATTCGATTCATTCTTGTCTGTCCTCATTCATCACTTATTTATTGGGCCAGGCCATGTGCAAGGGCTGGGAATAGCAAGTGAGGCAGATTGTCTGGGCTCAGGGAGAGTATCATTTCTGCAGTTTGTAGTGAGTAGATTCCCTCCAGCACCTTGTGTCATTCAAGTCTTAAACCTGTCCTCCGCTGCAGATTTAAAAACAGATGAGGCCTCTGTCCCATCTCTTGGGCCCGGAGGTATGGGTTTGGAGGAATAGTGCATGTAGATTTCAGACCCGTTCCCCAAGATTTTGCTGGTGCTTCTGAGCACAACCTCTGGTGGTTAGGAAATGTTGTTGATCTTTTTGCTTTGTCCCCTCATCGGCCCCAGCTGAAGACTTCATCAAGTAAGCTTGGTTGCCTTTCTTCTTCCTTACCCCAGATTGAAACCTGTGTGCTGTGTAGTAGCATCAGAAACACTGGTGTCCAACAATAGACCTCTTTGAGATTGTTAATCTCCTTGTTCCTCTCCCAGAATCATATACAGTGGGTGTGTGTGCGTGTGTGTCTGTCTGCACACACATGTATGCACAAGCACCTCCAGCCTCTATCTTAGCAGGAGAGGTCTGTGATCAGCCATGAGCAGAAACACGGCTCGTGAATCCAGATCCAAGAGCAGCTGTCAAGCTTCCCTCCGCCTTATCTCCCCCTGGCCTCTGGGGAACAAAAGTGCCCAGACATTTCCCCCTTCAGATTAACAAACTACACGTCCAAGGAGTATTTACTGATAAACATCTGCCTTCCAGAGAGAAACCATTTATTTAACAAACTGCTCTTGAGAGATTTATTGATGCAACTTGCAACATTGCTCTAAATCACAGTCCCTTATTTTCTCCCTTCTTTACGTGTCTTTCCTAAAAATTTGCTTTTTGAGCCTTGATAAACGAGGAGGTAGGAGTTTCACGGTAATGTAAATTTTTTAAAAAGCCCCCACCTGGCGCACCTGGGTGGCTCAGTGGGTTAAAGCCTCTGCCTTTGGCTCAGGTCATGATTCCACGGTCCTGGGATGGAGCCCTGCATCAGGCTCTCTGCTCAGCCGGGAGCCTGCTTCCCTTCCCCCACTCTCTCTGCCTGCCTCTCTGCCTACTTGTGATCTCTGTCTGTCAAATAAATAAATAAAATCTTTAAAAAAAAAAAAAGTCCCCACCTTACCCTATAACATCTTTTCTGTTCTGTCATTAAAGGGTATTTATGGTGAGTAAAATTTATAGAACCCTGGTTTATCATGTTAAACAAGTCTGCCCTCAAGTGCCTAGTAAAGATAAATGATCTTAGCCAGCAAAATACCCTTCTCTGATGAATGCCAGCCTTATGGGTCCCTCAGTTTGTAAGTCCGTCACTCACTTGTGGCTCTCTTGAGATTCCGTATTGCTTTGTAACTCTATTTACATCATAGGCTATAATGTCTTAGCTCCCAAATTAGATTAGAGGATATTTATTTATTTATTTATTTATTTTAATAGTCTTTTTTTTTTTTTAAAGAATTTATTTATTTATTTGACAGAGATCACAAGTAGACAGAGAGACAGGCAGAGAGAGAAGGAAGCAGGCTCCCTGCCGAGCAGAGAACCTGATGCAGGGCTCGATCCCAGGACCCTGAGATCATGACCTGAGCCGAAGGCAGAGGCTTTAACCCACTGAGCCACCCAGGCGCCCAGATTAGAGGATATTTAAAAGGGCAAAAACTATCTTTTCTGCTTCCTTTTTATGTTTTGAACTTTGAAGAGAGCAGATACTTAGGCATTTGTTACTGAGGAATCCGACCTGAGATGACCAGTATGACCAGTATGAGGGGACTCAGGTCAGACTGTTGATCTCAGTGGACAGGTGTGTGATCAGCCATGGTGTATGTTCTGTGTGACTTCATAGATGCCCCCCCCCCAACTCATGCCTACAACAACTACTAACTTGGGTGCCCTTGGTCAAGTTACATTACACGGCCTCTGAAAGCTGCAGCTTCTCCATCTAAGAAAGGACCATGATGCTAGTGTAAGAACTCAAATGTGGTACTCTACAGAAAACACCCAGCAATGTGGTATGTGCTGGAAGGCTGGCTTCTGCAAGCTTACCATGAATGCCCATGAATCACTATCTTGGTAAAAGAGATCCTGTCCTTCCTCTATATTCCCATCAAGCAGAGTATATGGAAGAGCATGTGGTTCAGCATTCAAGGTCAGGGACTCCAGGGATGGTCACCTTGAAGCATCTCCTTTGTAATGAAGAGTGTCTGGATGGCAGGCCTTGATCCCCTTGGAACGCTGGCTGCTTAAAGAGTCTACAGATAGTTGCTGGGCTAGTTGTCACATCATAAGAGCTTGCTGCTTGTAGATCCCAGAGCAGATGCATTGTCCAATAGGCTGCTCCTAGACGCCCCTTATTAAGTTTCCCCAATACACCTATGTCTTGATCTCTGTCTTGTGTCCGTTTTCTCTGGACCATTACCCACCTTTGGCTGAGAGTCCACTGGGATGTGGCTGCACGCTTGGCATAGTGCTTCACTTAAAAAAAGTCTTCACTAGCTGAAGAATGACAGTGAAGACCCTTGGGAGATATTTAATTTTCTCAGTTTTTCATCATGCTACCAAAGTAATGAATGCAACACCACATCAAATATACTTCATTTACAGACAATGTATATAAATCTAATTATGAATGCTAGTGGCACAAGAGTTTAGGGACAAGAGACCTGACTGTGGCGAGACTGGAAAATTTCCAGAAGGAGCCATAAATATTACAGAGGAGCCAACTGGGTGAAAACCAAGGCCATGCTGGGAATTCAGAGCTGGGTTTTATGAAATGACTTTTAACTGTAGCATCACATTTTTTTTTTAAATTAACCTTTCTCTGTATAGGAAATTCATTTTAATTTTGACTGGGTTAATTCCTGAACAAAGTCATAAGTGGGTAACTCATTTCGTTCTACATTATAGACAGCATCCCTGTTACAGGATTGACATCTACAGATGAATTACTGTGGTCATCAGGAGAGTTATACAAGATTTAATGAAATCCTTCATCCCACACCTGGAAAAGCACCCCAAATACACTGAGCTATATTTGCATTTTAAGTAGTATTTTTTTAATATAGAACTCGTTCTTTGCAAAAAGTTTATAAACTATATAAAAGTTTACAGAGGAAAACAGTTCATGATTCTAGAATCCACATTTAGCTATTAATAATGCTTTGTGACATTTCCTTCTGTTGTCTTTCCTTCTTTCCATCCATGTGTTAGTAGGCTGAATAATGGCCCCCAAATATAGCCATATCTTAATCCCCAGAACCTGTGAATATTACTTTCTATGGCAAAAGGATGACTTTTACCTTCTGCGATGAAAGGTGGCCTTAAATTAAGATTATTGAAATGGGGAGATTATTCTGTATAATCCAGTGGGGCCTAATGCAGTCACAAGTCTCCTTAGAAGAGGGAAACGGGGAGATTTGACACAGAATAAGACGAAGTCACCATTAAAGCAAGGTGTCGCTGGCTTTGAAGATGGAGGAAAGGGCCATGAGCCAAGGAATGCAGGCAGCTTCTAGAAGCTGCAAAAGCAAGAAAATGGATTCTTCCTTAGAGCCTCTGGAAAGAGCCCAGCACTGCTGACACCTTGATTTTGGCCTAGTGATATGGATTTCCGATTTCCAACCCCAGAACTGTAAAAGACTGTAACCGTAAACACAAAATTTATGGTAATTTGCTATAGCAGTGATAGGAAGTGAATATACAATGAATCTTACCAGTTTTTCTACCTTCTAACCCATTTACTACATACTGTCTTTTTAATATAACTTATATGTTATATATACATATATACATAATTATATATGTAATATGTATATTGTACATTAGATGTTAGTATATATTTTATACATATTGTATGTATTCATGTACATGAATACATGATATTCATATATGAAGTTACATGTGATAGAGGTTATCGTTTACGGGTATATTTCTGTGGCATCAAGTCCACTCATGTCATGCAGCCGTCAGCACCATCCATCTCCAGAACTTTTCATTTCCCCCAACCAAAACCCTGTCCTCATTAAACACTAACTCCCTTTTTCCTCTCCTCCCATTCCCAGCCCTTGACAACCACTATTCCACTTTCTGTGCTTATAGATTTGACTCCTCTAGGGACCTCATGTATTTGGAATTGTATGGCATTTATGGGCTTATTTCACTCAGCATAATGTCTTCAAGATTCATTCATTTGGTAGCATGTGTCAGAATTCCCTTCCTTTTTTTTTTTATAAATTAATTTATTTATTTTCAGAAAAACAGTATTCATTATTTTTTCACCACACCCAGTGCTTCATGCAATCTGTGCCCTCCATAATACCCACCACCCGGTACCCCAACCTCCCAACCCCCCGCCACTTCAAACCCCTCAGATTGTTTTTCGGAGTCCATAGTCTCTCATGGTTCACCTCCCCTTCCAATTTCTCCCAACTCCATTCTCCTCTATAACACCCCCTGTCCTCCATGCGATTTGTTATGCTCCACACATAAGTGAAACCATATGATAATTGACTCTCTCTGCTTGACTTACTTCACTCAGCATAATCTCTTCCAGTCCCATCCATGTTGCTACAAAAGTTGGGTATTCGTACTTTCTGATGGAGGCATAAAACTCCATAGTGTATATGGACCACATCTTCCTTATCCATTCGTCCGTTGAAGGGCATCTTGATTCTTTCCATAGTTTGGCGACTGTGGCCATTACTGCTATAAACATTGGGGTACAGATGGCCCTTCTTTTCACAACATCTGTATCTTTGGGGTAAATACCCAGGAGTGCAATGGCAGGGTCATAGGGAAGCTCTATTTTTAATTTCTTGAGGAATCTCCACACTGTTCTCCAAAGAGGCTGCACCAACTTGCATTCCCACCAACAGTGTTAATTTTGGCCATTCTAACTGGTATAAGGTGATATCTCAATGTGGTTTTAATTTGAATCTCCCTGAGGGCTAGTGATGATGAACATTTTTTCATGTGTCTGATAGCCATTTGTATGTCTTGATTGGAGAAGTGTCTGTTCATATCTTCTGCCCATTTTTTGATATGTTTGCCTGTTTCGTGTGTGTTGAGTTTGAGGAGTTCATTATACATCCTGGATATCAACCTTTTGTCTGTACTGTCATTTGCAAATATCTTCTCCCATTCCGTGGGTTGCCTCTTTGTTTTCTTGACTGTTTCCTTTGCTGTGCAGAAGCTTTTGATTTTGATGAAGTCCCAAAAGTTTATTTTCGCGTTTGTTTCCTTTGCCTTTGGAGACATATCTTGAAAGAAGTTGCTGTCGCTGATATCGAAGAGATTACTGCCTATGTTCTCCTCTAGGATTTTGATGCATTCCTGTGTCACGTTGAGGTCTTTTATCCATTTTGAGTTTATCTTTCTGTACGGTGTAAGAGAATGGTCGAGTTTCATTCTTCTACTTATAGCTGCCCAGTTTTCCCAGCACCATTTATTGAAGAGACTGTCTTTTTTCCACTGCATATTTTTTCCTGTTTTGTTGAAGATTAATTGACCATAGAGTTGAGGGTCCATATCTGGGCTCTCTACTCTGTTCCACTGGTCTATGTGTCTGTTTTTATGCCTGTACCATGCTGTCTTGGTGATCACAGCTTTGTAATAAAGCTTGAAATCAGGTAACGTGATGCCCCCACCTTTATTTTTGTTTTTCAACATTTCCTTAGCGATTCGGGGTCTCTTCCGATTCCATACAAATTTTTGGATTATTTGCTCCAGCTCTTTGAAGAATACCGGTGGAATTTTGATCGGAATGGCATTAAAAGTATAGATTGCTCTAGGCAGTATAGACATTTTAACAATGTTTATTCTTCTGATCCAACAGCATGGAATGGTCTTCCATCTTTTTGTGTCTTCTTCAATTTCTTTCATGAGAGTTCTGTAGTTCCTCGAGTACAGATCCTTTACCTCTTTGGTTAGGTTTATTCCCACGTATCTTGTGGTTCTTGGTGCTATAGTAAATGGAATCGATTCTCTAATTTCCCTTTCTGTATTTTCATTGTTAGTGTATAAGAAAGCCACTGATTTCTGCACATTGACTTTTTATCCTGCCACGTTGCTGAATTGCTGTATGAGTTCTAGTAGTTCGGGGTGGAGTCTTTTGGGTTTTCCATATGAAGAATGATGTCATCTGCGAAGAGAGAGAGTTTGACTTCTTCATTGCCAATTTGGATACCCTTTATTTCTCTTTGTTGTCTGATTGCTGTTGCTAGGACTTCTAATACTATGTTGAACAAGAGTGGTGAAAGTGGGCATCCTTGTCTTGTTCCTGATCTCAACGGGAAGGCTGCAAGCTTTTTCCCATTGAGGATGATATTTGCTGTGGGTCTTTCATAGATAGATTTGATGAGGTTCAGGAATGTTCCCTTTATCCCTATACTTTGAAGCATTTTAATCAGGAATCGATGCTGGATTTTGTCAAATGCTTTTTCTGCATCAATTGAGAGGACCATGTGGTTCTTCTTTCTTCTCATATTAATTTGTTGTATCACATTGATTGATTTGCGAATGTTGAACCATCCTTGTAGCCCAGGGATGAATCCCACCTGATCATGGTGGATAATCTTTTTAATGTGCTGTTGGATCCTGTTGGCTAGGATCTTGTTGAGAATCTTAGTATCCATATTCATCAGTGATATTGGTCTGAAATTCTCCTTTTTGGTAAGGTCTTTGCCTGGTTTGGGGATCAGGGTAATGCTGGCTTCATAGAAAGAGTCTGGAAGTTTTCCTTCTGCTTCAATTTTTTGAAACAGCCTCAGGAGAATAGGTGTTATTTCTTCTTTGAAAGTTTGGTAGAATTCCCCAGGGAATCTGTCAGGTCCTGGGCTCTTGTTTTTTGGGAGGTTTTTGATCACTGCTTCAATCTCGTTATTAGATATCGGTATATTCAGGTTGTCGATTTCTTCCTGGTTCAATTTTGGTAGTTTATAGTTTTCCAGGAATGCATCCATTTCATCTAGGTTGCTAAACTTATATTGGCATATAAATGTTGATAATAACTTCTGATAATTGTTTCTACTTCCTTGGTGTTAGTTGTGATCTCTCCCTTTTCATTCATAATTTTATGAATTTGGGCTTTCTCTCTTTTCTTTTGGATTAGTGTGGCCAATGGTTTATCAATCTTATGGATTCTTTCAAAAAACCAGCTTCTAGTTTCATTGATACATTCTACTGTATCTCTGGTTTCTACCTCATTGATCTCAGCTCTAATCTTGATGATTTCCCTTCTTATGTGTGGAGTTGGTTTGATTTGTTGATTCTCCAGTTCTTTAAGGTGTAGAGACAGCTGCTGTGTTCTGGATTTTTCAATTTTTTTGAGGGAGGCTTGGATGGCTATGTATTTCCCCCTTAGGACCGCCTTTGCTGTATCCCATAGGTTTTGGACAGAAGTGTCTTCATTCTCATTGGTTTCCATGAATTGTTTCAGTTCTTCTTTGATCTCCTGGTTGATCCAAGCATTCTTAAGCAAGGTGGTCTTTAGCTTCCAGGTGTTTGAGTTCCTTCTGAACTTTTCCTTGTGATTGAGCTCCAGTTTCAAAGCATTGTGATCTGAGAATATGCAGGGAATAATCTCAGTCTTTTGGTATTGGTTGAGTCCTGATTTGTGACCCAGTATGTGGTCTATTCTGGAGAAGGTTCTGTGTGCACTTGAGAAGAATGAGTATTCTGTTGTTTTAGGGTGGAATGTTCTGTATATATGAGGTCCATCTGGTCCAATGTGTCATTCAATGCTCTTGTTTCTTTATTGATTTTCTGCTTCGATGATCTATTTCTGAGAGAGGCGTGTTAAGATCTCCTACGATTAGTGTATTCATATCAATATGACTCTTTATCTTGATTAATAGTTTTCTTAAGTAATTGGCTGCTCCCATATTGGGAGCATAGATATTTACAATTGTTAGATCATCTTGGTGGATAGTCCCTTTAAGGATTAAATTATCTGTGTCCTTCTGTATCTCTGACTACAGTCTTTAAAGTCTAATTTATCTGATATGAGAATCGCTACCCCAGCCTTCTTTTGAGGCCCATTGGCATGAAAGATGCTTCTCCATCCCTTCACTTTCAGTCTGGGTGTATCTTTAGGTTCAAAATGGGTCTCTTGTAGACAACATATGGATGGGTCCTGTTGGTTTATCCAATCTGCAACCCTGTGCCGTTTTATGGGCGCATTTAGGCCATTCACATTGAGATTGATTATTGATAGATACGTTTTTATTGACATCGAGTTACCTTTGAAATCTTTCTTTCTGTAGACTGTCTCTATATTTCTGTTCAATGCTATTCTTGGGATTTTTCCTCTTTTATAGAACCTCCCCTTAATATTTCCTGCAGTGTCAGCTTGGTGGTTGCATAGTCTTTTAAGCCTTGCCGGTCTTGGAAACTCTTTATCTCTCCATCCATTTTGAATGTCAGTCTTGCTGGATAAAGTATTCTTGGCTGCATTTTCTTCTCATTTAGTGCCCTGAATACATCTTGCCAGCCTTTTCTGGCTTGCCAGGTCTCTGTGGACAGGTCTGACGTTATTCTGATGGGCTTCCCTCTGTAAGTAAGGAGCCTCTTTGCCCTGGCGGCTTTCAAGAGATTATACCTACAATTATAATTCCTCAATTTGACTATCAGGTGTCGTGATTTTTTTTGGAATGTATAATCTTGGGTGGAGACCGTTCAGCTTCTAGTACATGAACGCTGGTTCCATTCACGAGATTGGGAAAATTTTCATGAAGGACTTGTTCCACTATATCTTCTAGATTTCTTTCTTTCTCCTCCCCTCAGGGATTCCAATAATTCTGACGTTGGAACGCTTCATGGCATCATTTATTTCCCTGATTCTGTTTTCGTGGTTTCTAAGCTGTTTGTTCCAGGCTTCCTCCTGATCCTTTCTATCTGTTTGTCTTCCAGATCACTAATTCTATCTTCTGTCTCAGTTACCCTAGCTTTGAGAGAGTTTAGATTAGATTGGAACTCATTGAGAGCATTGTGAACCTCCTCCCTGGTAGCTTTAAGCTCCGCCCTAACATTGTGAACATCCTGTCTAGTCACTTTCAGTTCGGCCCTAATCAATTCCGTTTGGTCATCCATGGCTTTCTCCAACCTAGCTATTGCCTGGATAATTGTTAGCCTGAATTCTCTTTCCAACATATTGTCTATGTTGATAGCCGTTAGCTCTGTTGCAGAAGGTCCATCCTCTGTATTTTTCTTCTGTTGGGCATTCCTCCTCCTAGTCATTTTGGTGGGAGATGACTGAACAGATGTAGCTGGATGTATCAACTGTGGTGCATTCAAGGTGCACCCTGGAACACTTCTGAGCAATCAGGATTCCCCACCCAAATGAGAGACAAAAGAAAAGAAAAGTAAAGCAAAAAAAAGAGAGAGAAAGACAGGAAAGAAAGGGAAGATGAAAGAGAAGTTTCAGCCCAGATGGGCCCCAAGGTAAGATTTATGAAGTAGACAAACAAAAAGAGACAAAAAGACTGATACAAGTATATGACAAGAGAAAAAAATATGTATATGCAAATAAAGGAAGAACCTCGTCAAAAAGAACCCCAAGTGTAAGATTTATATGCTATCAGGACAAACACAAAAACACAGAAACACTGGTGGAAAAAGAAGATGGGAGAGTTCTTATAAATTCTCAGTGTGTGCAAGGAAGGTTGTTTTGATTCTTCCTGGATGTATCTTGATATCTTTGTTAAAGGACTCAACTTTCCTGCCCACTGGCGTCTTCTGCCCCTGTAGAGATCCAGACGTGTATAATTCTGATCTCAGGCTGATTTCATGGGCGAATGGAGTTCTTTGTAGGTAATCAGCTCACTTTGGGGTACCGGCTGAAAAGGCGCCTCCTCCTACTCCCCCACCATCTTGAGAAACCCCTTCCCTTCCTTTTTAAGACTGAATAATATTCCATCGTACAGGCATCCTGCATTTTGTTCATCCATTCATTTGTTGATAAGCACTTGGATTGCTTCCACATTTTGGCCATTTTGCACAAAGCCTCTAACATGGATATACAAATACCTACTGACATCCCTGCTTTCATTTCTTTGGGGGGCATATACCCAGAAACGGAATTGCTGGACCGTATGGTAATTCAGTGTCTGATTCTTTTGAGGAATTGCCATAGTGCTTTCCACAATGCTCATATCATTTTACATTATAATTGGCAGAGCACAAGAACTTCAGTTTCACCACATCTTTGCCCACATTTACTATTTTCTTATTTTTTTAAATAACAGCCATCGTAGTGGTTGTTTATACATGTATATATTCATGTTACGTTTTTTTCCACTCAGTTTTGTATCAGAGTCTTTAAAGATATTGTTTTCAAGGCTATATAACAGTCTATTCTAAGAACACCTGGGTGACAGCTTGTCAGAGAGCCTGCTTCTCCCTCTCCCACTCCCACTGCTTGTGTTCCCTCTCTCGCTGTGTTTCTCCCTGTCAAATAAATGAATTTAAAAAAAACAACACCTGGGTGGTTTAATTGGTTAACCATCTAACTCTTGATTTCCGCTCAGGTAAGAATCTCAGGGTCACGAGATCAAACCCCACACTGGGCTCTGTAGTGGGCGTGGAGTCTGCTTGAGATTCTCTCTCTGCCCCTCCCCGCCACTCACTCTCTCAAAAACAAAATGTCTGATCTAGTCTAAATATGTTTTATAATTTATATAACTAGTCCTCCTTGTGGAATATTAGGCTTTTTCTAATTTTTTGTCATTGTAGATTACAAAAGTGTGAGCATAATTGTGAGCATAAGTGAACAAACTAAACCTTTGTTCACATCTCCGAGATTGTCCTAAGAATGATTTACTCAAAGGAGCATTACATTGAAAACTGTTGGTGTGTTTAACCACATTACTTTCCCAAAGGGTGTTCTGATCAGCAGATGATGAGAGTGCTGAGTAACACATTTTAAAATGTATTTTTTCAGGTGCAGAGTATTTCTAGAATATAGATCAGAGTACCTATGAACTTGAAGAATCATACTGGCATGATCCACTTGTTTATCTAAGGGCAGAAGGTTCATTTTTCAATGTTGGAATGTTGAATTTAAAGACAATTAAACCTGGTTTTCCCCTTAGGTTCTCAAAAGGGAGAGGTTCCATATTTTAAAAAGGGCGTATTTCTGAAGAAAAAAAAAACTGTATAATTTGCAAGCAGTTCATAAGACCTGAGCTCTGGTCTGGCCTAGCCACTAAAAAACCATGTGACTTTGGCAAGTTATTAAAATATCTGGGTTTCATATGGTTCAGTTATGTATGAGCAGGTTCAATCTTCACATTTTCTTAAGTGTACCATATAATTACGGGTTGTGAACTCACATTTGGTGGGGTTTTATCTGCTGGAGTCCTATAGGCTTGAGTAAAGGTGTGTCCCTCTAGATCTTTCTTTCAGGCATACCAGGGGTATTTTCAGCCTGAGATGACTTTTTTATGTGAATCTTTCAATGTAGAAATCCCTACACAAAGGTAGTACAAATGTGAACTGCAAACAGAGGAGATAAAATGTCCATGGGTAAAACTCCCGAGTGGTATTGATTTTAACGACAATTAAACTGAAAGCACAGGATGAAACCAGAAAGCTATCTTGTTATATCACTTTGCTGATGGGTGATATTCTTAATTCACAGTTTTACTGAGGGTGTCAGACTTGAGGGTCCTGACTCTTGTTGAGAACTTTATCTTTTTTTAAGATTTTAAAAATGTATTTGAGAGAGAGAGGGAGAGAGGGCATGAGCAGGGTAAGAGTCAGAAGGAGAAGCCCACTGAGCAGGGAACCTGAGGTGGGCCTTGATCCCAGAGCTCTGGGATCACGACCTGACCTGAAGGCAGATGCCCATCCGACTGAGCCACCAGGCACCCCTTCTTAAGAACTTCTGCTCCATTTTCCTACCATGGGTCCAAGGCTATAGTTTTGGTCCTTACATGGCTATTAAAATGATAAATTCTTGGCCATAGAGGAACTAAGGGTAGCCTTCTGAAGTGTGCCCTTTTGGCATATTGATGACTTTAAGAGTTACTTAAGAAACAGCTAGTACAAAAAGGATTCTGAACCCCCTTTTTCTTCAAAAGTAGGAAATAAATCTCCATGTAAAAGGTACTTGTCCCTCACACCAGAAGGCAAAAAGATATCCTTATTACTAGGGATAGGGAATCCAGAGTGGAGATGGCTGTATAAACCACTCTTGTTACTTTACTTACTACCCCAGCCCAAATTTTGTTTTGAATTTCTTACTAATTAATGTTCCTGAATGTAAGTTTTGTCATATCAATTCTTCACAGATTTCTTGTCTGTCTAAAAGGTATAAAAACTGCCTGCCTCAGCCATGTCTTTAGGTGTCAATTTCATCATTGGGTTGCCATGCACACTTAAACTGGGGTTTCATTTTCCCTGTTAATAGGTGTCATGCCAATTTAATCCTTAGACCAGCCGGAACAATCTTGAAGGGTAGATAAAAAGTTTTCCTCCGCAACAGCTGTCAAGTAAAGCAAAATTCCTAAAGGCTATCTGAACTATTGCTTTTTAATTTTGTTTCTGGATTTGTCCTTAGGGGTTTCCCTTACTTTTTTGCATGTTTAGTTATGTACTTAAAGGATGTTTACTATATTTTGTGCTTGATTTCCAGGTGGGAAGTTTTTCAGTTACCATAATCTACCATATTGCCAGAAACGGAAGTCAGCTGTCTAAACTCTATGTGGATATTAACCACTCCCTCCCATTTAGCTAATTTGGGTATTTAACTTATTTCATCTTCGTGAGTTGGGTCTTCTGAATCCATTATGTGTTGGTACTGTCCTGGCTCAGTTCTCTGGAAGCATCCTGGCAAGAGACAGCATAAATTATCTAAAAAAGCTGAGAACTAAGGACTTGAACTTTGGTACCTAAGTGCAGTGGCTGAACCTAGCATGAAGAAATGCAGTTTTCCTCCCTCAAACATTTCAGCCTGTGCCACAATATAGGTCAACAGAGTCACTTTTATTGCTGGGATAAGCATATATGCTAGATGGTGAAAGAACAAATAGCAACATTATGCATCAGCAAAGTCCAGTCACTGGTGAGCTAAGGAGAGACTCTAGTTCTCTCTCTGCTCAGCAGGGAGCCTGCTTCTCCCTCTCTCTCTCTCTCTGCCTGCCTCTCTGCCTGCCTATGATCTCTCTGTCAAATAAGTAGATAAAATCTTTTAAAAAATGTACATATCATCAGTGAGCAGCTTAGAGAACTTTTACAAATGTAAATATCAGTGTAACTATCATTAAAATCAAGACACAGTACATTCCTAGCATTGAGGAGCCTCGCTTTTGTTCCTTCCCAGTTACTGTCACTCCCAAATGTAAACATTCGAAGTTCTATCACCACAGATTGGTTTTTGTATATTATATAAATAGAATCCTGTTATATGGACTCTTGGGTCTTGCATTTTCTGCCTTGCATTATATTTCTGAGATTAAAGCATGTTGTGTATCATAGTAGTCTTTAATTTTTCATTGATGTATTTATTCTATTGTTTGAATATACTACAATTTATTCTTTCTATTATTGACAGACTAGGGTTTCCAGTTTTTACTCTTACAGTGAAGGATCTATGAACATGCTGGGACCTGTCTTCTGGGGTACCTACATGATCATTTACATCAGGTATATTCCTAAGAGTAGTTAAGAGGTTGTTTTCAGCTTTAACAGATGATTCCAAAAACATTTTTCAAAGTGGTTGTACCAGTTTGCACTCCCATCAGTAGTTAGTAAGTTCCAGTTATTCCGTCTAGTAGTCATTTTGGGTTATTGGGCATACCCCCTGCCAGGATCTGCATCTTTCTTTGCCCAAGGGCTTTCTCTGAAGGCTGGAGCCTGCACTGTCCATGCAGATGGCATCCTGGAACATGCTCTAAGGTTACTGCCTACAGGAGTCACTTTCAACCAATACATGACAGATGTTGGTATAAAAACCCATTAGTTCCCTCACTCCCCAAGTAGGATAACTCTAAGACAAGCGTTCTACAGCGTCTCTCAGAGTTCCCGTGGGATTAAGCTTCAGTTTACCCCTGCTGCTAATTTGTTTGGTAAAGCATGTTTTATTTTCTGCCTTTCATTCCCTGTCTCTCTTCAGTGCTTGTCTACCTGGGGATCACATCCCAGATAAATTACCTGCACTTGAAAATTTGTCTCAGCATCAGCCTTTGGGAGAACTCAAATATGATGTCTCACACCCTTGACAATCTTGTGCTACCAGGCCTTGAACATTTTAGTCATTTTGTGTATGATGATGTCACATTGTGACTTGTATTTTCTGGTCCCTTATGACCATTGCTGTTGAGAACCTTTTCCTATTTATTTAATGATTTTCTTTAAGATCATTTCCTCAACATGCATAAGTAAAATTGTTCTTTAGTTTTCTTCTTACAACAATCGTTATCAGAATTTTGTATGTATCACTGTTATTCTTGTTTCATAAAGCAAATTTGGTTTCCTGTTCCATAATTGTCTAAATCTAATTGGATATATCTGACCTTTGAAGGCTTAGTGGAAGTACCCTGAGAATCCACCTAGGTTTGGTTTGTTTGTTTACTGTGTGTGTAGGTATGTGACTAACCATTTTAATTTTTCCTGTGGCAGGTAGTCTATTAAGACTTTCTGTATCTACTGGGATCAGTTTTTCAGGCTGTACCTTAAAAAATTATTCTTTTCATCTAGGTTTTAAAATTATTTATAGAGGGTACTTGGGTGGCTCACTCAGTTAAGCATCTGTCTTTGACTCAGGCAGTGATCCTAGGGTCCTGGGATCGAGTCCCATGTCCGGCCCCCTGCGTGGTGTAGGGAGTCTGTTTCTCCTTCCTAACCCTTCCTCCTGCTCATGAGCTCTCTTTTTATGTCTCTCTCTCTCTCAGATAAATAAATAAAATCTTTTAAAAAATTATTTGGGTGGCTCAGTTGTTAAGCATCTGCCTTCGGCTCAGGTCACAATCCCAGAGTCCTTGGGTTCAAGCCCCTCATTGGGCTCCCTGCTCAGCAGGAAGCCCGCTTCTCTCTCTCCCACTTCCCTGCTTGTATTCCCTCTCTCTCACTGTCCCTCTATGTCAATTTAAGATCTTTTAATAAGATCTTAAAATTATTTGTAGAGAATTGTGCAAAGCAGACTCATAGGTTTTTCCTTACCTTTTCTCTTTGTTGATTACCCCATTTGTTATAGATACTTTTGTATATTAATGCTCTATGACTTTTTGTCTTGATTAGGCTAGCTATTATTTCAATTCTTTTGTTGAATCAGCTTTTTGATTTGTTATTTATCTTGTTTTCTGTGTTCTAAATCATTAATTTTTTGTTTGTAGATTTCTTCTGTCCTCTGCTTCCTTGGTTTTTCTTCCCTTTTTACTTGGGTGCTTAACTCATTTTATTTTAAAATATTTATTGGTGTGACATTTAATGCTCTGGAAACTGCTTTAGTTTTGTCCCACAGTTTCTAATATATACTCTTCTCATTACTGTTATTTAAAAAATAATTACAATTAAATTTTGTTTCATCTTTTACCCAAAAATTAATAGCATTTTTTGCTTGTGACCTAAACTCTGATTAGTGTTCTTGACTATTCCATGAGGACTTGAAATGGATGTGTATCCTTTATTATTAGAGTTCAGAGTTGATATATTTCTATAAAATCTATCTTATTGATTGTGTTGCTTAGACCTTCTATAGTTTTACTGATTTTTTTATCCATTTGATTGGTCTTGGACTGATGGAAGTAATTACATTCTCCTGTTATTATATTTTTGTCATTTTCTACTTGGATCTCTTTTGTGAAAATTGTTAAATATTTTGTACATAAAACTAATAGTTATTATATCTTACTATTAATCAGTAGTTTTCAAGATAATGTGGCACTGCCACAACTATAAACACACAGATCAGAGGAATAGAATTGAGAGTTCAGAAATAAACCCTAATACTTACAACCAGCTGATTTTCAACAAGGTTGCAGAGACAATTGATTGGGGGAAAGAATAGTCTCTTTAACATGTGGTACTGGGACGACTGGATATCTCCAAATAAAAGAATGAAGTTGAACCCTACCTCACACCATATACAAAAATAAAGTCAAGATGTATCAAAAGACTATTTTTTAAAAAAAGATTTTATTTATTTATTTGAGAGAGAGAGAGAGGCAGGGTGAGAGAGCATGTGAGGGGAGGTCAGAGGGCAAAGCAGACTCCCCAGGGAGTTGGGAGCTCGATGTGGGACTTGATGCCAGGATCATGACCTGAGCCAAAGGCAGTCGTTTAACCAACTGAGCCACCCAGGCACCCAAAAGACTATTTTTAAAAGACCATGTGAAAGTGTTAGCAGAAAACAGCATAAATCCTATTGACCTTGGATTAGGCAATGGTTACTAAGACATGACATCAAAGAACAAGAACAAAAGGAAAAAAAAGAAACAAGTAAATTTAAGAAAATAAGCATTTACAACTTTTCTGTCTTAAAAGAAGTATCTTTCAAGTGAATGAAAAAACAATTCACAGAATGGGAAATACATTTTTTTTTTTTTGCAAATCATAGATCTGATAAAGAACTTGTATGTATGATACAGAAAGACAATTATAACTCTAATTTAAAAAAAACACCAATTTAAAAGTTGGCAAAAATATTTGAATAGACAGTTCTCCAAAGAAGATATACAAATGGACAACAAGTACATAAAAAGTTTGTCAACATCATTAGTCATCAGAGAAATGCAAGTTGAAAGCACAATGAAATATTACTTCATGCGGCATCTGTGTGGCTTAGGCAGGTAAGCATCTGACTCTTGATTTTGGCTCAGGTCATGACGATCATGAGATCAAGCCCTGTGCTGGGCTCTGAGCTTCATGGGATATCTGCTTTGGGATTCTCCCTTTCCCACTCCTCCTCCATCCCACTCACTCTCATGCTCTCTCTTTCTCAAATCTTAAAAAAAAAGAAATGTTGCTTCATATCTACTAGGATTGCTATGCTCAAAAAGACACATAAAGTGAGACTGAAACTATAAAATTCCTAGAAGAAAGCATGGAAGAAAATTGTGACATTGGTCTTGCTAATGATTTCTTGGGAAGGACACCAAATACAGAGGCAACAAAAGCAAAACTAGACAAGTGGGGCTACATCAAACTAAAAAGCTTGTGCACAGCAAAGGAAACAATCAACAAAATGAAAAGACAATCTACAGAATGGGAGAAAATATTTGTAAGCCATATATCTGATAAAGGGTTAATTTCCAAAATGTATAAGAGACACCTAAAACTTGGGGTGGCTGGATGGCTCAGTGGGTTAAGCTTTGGCCTTCAGCTCAGGTCATGATCTCAGGGTCCTGGGATCAAGCCCTGCATCAGGCTCTCTGCTCAGCAGGGAACCTGCTTCCCCTTCATCTCTCTCTGCCTGCCTCTCTGCCTACTTGTGATCTCTCCCGCTCTGTCAAATAAATAAGATTTAAAAAAAAAAAAAAGAAAGAAAGAAAGAAAAAGAAACACCTAAAACTCAATAGCAAAAAAACCAACCCTTTTTAAAAAATGGGCAAAGGACTTGAGTAAACATTTCTCCAAGGAACTTAAAGCATGCTCTTGTAAGCTTTCTATGTTATTTGTGAAGTGATACAATATCACTTGAAGGTAGGCTGTGATAAAATAAGATGTGTGCTCTAAACCTAAAATAAAGACTAAAATAACACTACAAGGAGTTATAGCTAATAAGACAACAAAGGGGATAACATTGAATAATAAAAAACCATCAATCAAAAAAAAAGGCATAAAAAAAGTAAAAAGAACAAAGAACAGATGGAACAGTACAGAATACAACAGCTATATGGAAGATTTAAGTCAAACCGTATCAGTAATCACATTCAATGTAAATTGTCTAAATAGCCACTTCTAATGCAGAGATTATCAGCTTTGATAAAACAGCAATACCCAACTACAAGCTGCCAACAAGAAACCCACTATAAATGTAAAGGAGCAACTCAGTTAAAAATAGAAAAAAAAGAAACTCGGTTAAACAAAAGAAAACAAACCTAAGCAACCACCATTACCAGCTTTCAAGTGTCTCCTCCTAATCTTATTTTTAAATCTTGTACTATATGCCTCTTTATAAATCTTTTCTCAAATGAGGCAAGATGTAAATGTTAAAATATTTGAGCGATACTTAGGATGAAATATATAGCCTTAAACACTTATTGTAAAAAGGAAGAAGGGGTTGAGCGTGTGGCTCACTTAGGCAGCTGACTTTTGGTGTCAACTCTGGTCGTGATCCTCAGGGTTGTGAGATCAAGCCCTGTGCTGGGCTTCATGCTTAGGGTAGAGTCTGCCTGGGACTCCCTCTCCATCTGCTTCCCCCTCCCTCTCCCGCGGTCTCTCACTTGCTCGCTCACTCGCATGCTCTCTCTCTCATAAATCTTTAAATGCTGAAGTTCTCCCTGCCATTTAAAAAAAATTTAAAAATCAGAAGAAAGGTTGTCAATATAAAGAAATTGAGGAAAATAAAACAATAGAATACATCCAAAGAATGGGGAAATAGAGAGAACATTCAAAATAAGAGCAGATGGGGTGCCTGGGTGGCTCAGTGGGTTAAGCCTCTGCCTTCAGCTCAGGTCATGATCCCAGGGTCCTGGGATCAAGCCCTGTTTTGGGCTCTCTGCTCAGCAGGGAGCCTGCTTCCCCCTCTCTCTCTGCCTGCCTCTCTGCCTACTTATCATCTCTGTCAAATAAATAAATAAAATCTTTAAAAAAAAATAAGAGCAGAAATCAATAGTAATTTTTAAAAATACCTAGAAATCATCAATAAAGCCAAAACTTTGTCCTCAAAAGACACTAGTAAAATAGTTACATCTCCAGTGAGATTAATTGAGTAAAAATAGTAATATTGAGAGTAGCAAAAATGATAGAAATACAGATCCAAGCAAAATTCAAAGCAATATGGAATATTAATGAACAGGTTTATGCTGATAAATGCAGATGCTTAGACAGACTAGACAAGTTCATAGAAAAATACGACCTATTGAAATCATCTTAAAACAGAGACAGAAAGCCACATGGCCCAATATCTACAAGGAAAGGAAATCAAAATAATAGTTTAGAGTTTTCACACAAAGCAAACTCCAGAATCAGAGAATTTTTACAGACGAATTCCAACAAAATTTCCAAGGACAGGTAACTGTAATCTTAGAGGTACTCTTCTAGAAAATAGTAAGAGATTAAATACTCCCCAGTAGTTTCTATGACCCTAGCTTAATCTTGATGGCAAAAGTGGACATTCTGTTGAGCAGAAGAACCCAGGCATAGATGAGCACATAGTTTGATGATTCCATCTAGATGACATTCAGGAATAGGCTGAAGTAATCTTCGGTCATAGGCTTGAGAACAGGTGTCTACGGGGGCTGGGATTGACTGGAAGAGGCCACAAGGGCAGTTTCTTGGTTAACACATGTGTTCTTTAGGTCTTGGTTGGAGCAATGATTCTTTATATCCTGGTTGGAGGACAGGTTTATCAAACCTTAGTGAATTGTATGTCTAAGAGTCTGCATTGCACTTCATGCAAATTTTACCTCAAGGGAAAATAAATTTAACAAATATTGAACTCTATTTAGTAGGCTTTCTTTTTGCAGTGGTTGGGTCTAACAATTCCTTTACTTTTTAAAGATTTTGTTTATTTATCTGAGAGAGAGAAGGGGCAGGGGGAGAGGGAGAAGCAGACTCCATTGAGCAGGGAGCCCAACTTCAGGCTTGATCCCAGGACTTGGGGATCATAACCTCGGCCGAAGGCAAATGCTTTACCAACTGAGCTGCCCAGGTGCTCTGGGCTAACAAAACTATTTTTATTCTCAGCAAAGGAATCCAACAAAATGGAAAGACAACCAACAGAATAGGAAAAAATATTTGCAGGCCACCTATTTGATAGGGGTAAATATCTAGAATAGACAAGGAATTCATGTACCTCACTAGCAAAAAACTAAATAACCCAATTTTTAAAAATGGGCACCAGATCTAAATAGACAAATTTCCAAAGAAAACATACAGATAGTCAAGAGGTTCATGAAACCTAGTCAGTAACACTAACCATCAGGGAAACGCTGATTAAAAGCCACAATAAGGTATCTCTTCAGACCTGTGAGGATGTCTGTTAGCAAAAAGATAAGAGATTATAAATATTGGTGAGATTGCTAGGTGAAATAAGACAAATTCTGAGAAAGACAAATTCTGCATGGTATCACTTATATGTGGAATCTTTTAAAAAATCTTAAAAAAAAAAAGGTCAAATTCCTAGAAACATGGAGTGGAATGGTGGGGAGTGGGGGAAATGGGGAGAGGTTGCCAAAAGGGTACAAACTCTTGGTTACAACACAAGTAGGGTCAGAGGATCTAATCTACAACATGATGACTATATTTGATAATAGTGTATTATATAATTGAAATCTAGTAAGAGTAAAACTTAACAGTTCTCACCAAAAAAAAAAAAAAAAAGGCAAATATGTGAGGTGACAGATGTGTTAATGAACACGATTGTGGGAATTTTTTGACAGTGTATATGTCTATCAAATGATCATGTACTTTTAATGTATCGCAGCTCTGTCTCTTATACCCCAAAAAAGCCAAAAGAAAACTACTTCTTTTAATAGAAGGCATTTCCTGCTGGAGAAAGCAGTCACAAATGTGGAAAGAAGGAAAGTCCATTGCCAGGGCCAGCACTCTGGTGTGTCTTTTCTAATCTGAATTTTAGAAAATATCCCAGGGGTCATTAAGTGGCTCAGTAGATTAAGCATCTGCTTTCAGCTCAGGTTGTGATCATGGGGTCCTGGGATTGAGCCCCACGTTGGGCTCCCTGCTTAGCAGGGAGCCTGCTTCTCCCTCTCCCCCCTACTCATTCTCTCTCTCTCTCTCTCTCTCAAATAAATAAATAAATAAAATCTTAAAAAATATATATAAATAAAAAATATCCCAGTATTTGGAAACATTTTGGATAAATGGAAATAAATGTAACTTGATAGTTACAGGTTTTTGATATGTGTTACTTGGAATTAGGATTATTCTAAGACCACATCTGAGATATCTAATAGATTTTGCTTTGCTTTGGAGTTTCCAAAGGAAATTCCTTTTAAATATTATTTCCTGTTTAAAAACAAGCAAACAAACAAACCTCTTCCTTGCAAAAGGATACAGTGGTTTTTAAAAATGCAATTGAGGGTGCCTGGGTGGCTCAGTGGGTTAAGCCGCTGCCTTCGGCTCAGGTCATGATCTCAGGGTCCTGGGATCGAGTCCCGCGTCGGGCTCTCTGCTCAGCGGGGAGCCTGCTTCCCTCTCTCTCTCTCTCTGCCTACTTGTGATCTCTGTCTGTCAAATAAATAAATAAAATCTTTTAAAATAAATAAATAAAAATAAAAATGCAATTAACCCTTGAACGACAGGGGTTTGAACTGGATGGGTCCACTTTAATACCTGCATTTTTCAATAAACACAGTACAGTCCTATAAATGTATTTCCTCTTCCCTATGGTTTTCCTAACATTTGCTTTTCTCTAGCTCACTTTAATGTAAGAATACAGTGTGTAATACATATACAGAATATGTGCTCATTGACCGTGTGTTATCAGCAAGTCTTCTGGCCAACAGTAGGCTCTTGGTAAAGTTTTTTGGGGAGTCAGAAGTTCTCGGCACAGGGGCAGGAGTCCTGCACCCCAAACTTCTGCATTGTCCAAGTGTTGACTAATATATGTGCGGAGCACGAGGAATTTCTCTCAAAAGTCGCCATCACCCTTGGTGAAGACTGAATTGTCTGGTGTTTCTACTTTAAGCCTCTTAGCTACATTTCTGTTCCTGCAGAGCAAGAGCGGGGTGCAGAAAAGAAATTTTTCTTCTTTTGTAGAAACTTCTTTATCTGGCAGAAAATGGGCACTTATCAAACCTACATCATATGGCTACTTTTCAACTCTCAGGCAATATGATCGACATGAAGCATCCATCAGATGAAGGATTGCAAGCAATAACCTTACAAAATCCGGCCTGGCAACTAGTTATTGATTCTGTGTTCAGCCTGATGGATGAATGCGTGAAGGCAACAAGTGATTGTAGAAAGCCCGGCTCTGGCTGCCTGCCAACGCCTGGCAGGCCCGCTGGCCGGAAAGCACCATTTTTGGTTTTGCCCTCATCGTTTTCAATCAGGATTCAATCCTAGATGGAGGTCTGTTCGTCCTCGCCTTTCATTGGGACTTGCAGAAAAACCCACAGAACAATTTACAATCAAACTTAACCTTTCAGCCTGGTTGCTTGCATGACTGAGACTATCTGGGGGATGAAATTTGTGATTTATACCCAGAAGAAAAAAATCGGCATGTTAATAGTATGAAGGCACTTGTAGGAAGGGCTTAATTTATTTTGGAGATTAAATTCATTTCAGGAGCTTTAGAAGCATTGATTCATATTAAGGTAATAAATGTGCTAATTACAGTTTAATCGTTTCACCTCATTAAGCCACGACCACAAGACCTCTCATTAGTCACACCACCTTAGCGGGTAAGAATGATTTTAGGTGTTGTCCAAGGACTCCTGGAGTCAGTCAGCTGGCATACGGCTGAGCTGCCCTTGAACAGTATCAGAAGGTAGGTGATCTTTCTGGCAGCGTCCTTCTTCCAAAGCCCACTCCTACATGCCTTCATTGCCCATAGGTTTTCTGCTTTAACACCTCTGAAAGCTTTCCCTGATCCACCTTAGGAAGGGTCAAGTAAGTGAACTGTGCTTTAGTAAGCCACCTGTAACTTGTACGTGGCACTTGCAATGACTCATTTAGGATTCCCTCCCTACCAGACTGTAATTTCTAGTCAGTACATTTTTATTGAATAAATTAATGCCTATTTGATGAAACTTATAAAAATGATGAATTCTATTTGGCCAATTTGAAAGTCATTAAAACTTAACAAGACAGTCAGCTCCTGGTGGATAAAGAGTAGGTCTTATTTAAGCTGCATCCTGGAAGCCCACACAGTATCTGGCACAATATTGTTGCTTAATTAATAATAGAAAGTTATGGTGATGATCTCTTAAACTCAGAGGAGCAAGCGCTAGTAGGAGAATTCTGACCTTGGATGAGAGTTGGCTTGGATGGGTATCTTCCAGGTGCCCCTTGGAGTCACATGGTTCCTTCTGGGACCCCACCTGACCCCACAAAGGGGACAATACTTGTGTGAACAACTCCCTTTGACTCATACCCACCAGAACCACAGCAAATATCTGTCACTGGCCATGTTCAGGGGGAATCAGGGATGTGTGGAAGCTGGGGAGCCCTTCATCTGTGGACCATGAACTAACTTACTCCAGCATTCATGGAGTGACAACAGTGAGCTGTCATTATCAGAGCTCAGCATTACCAAAGAAGCAACGAGAGTGTCTTCCAGCACCAAGTGTGAAATGCTTGTCGCAGCTAGCTGGAGTGGTCAAGTGCAGAAGTCAATTGTATCTGCTAGGCACCTTGAAAATGGAAAGAGCCATATAACGGAAGTTGTATAACAAACCTCCAGCTGCAGCCCATCCCTTGAAAATCCTTGTGGAAACTTTGTTCTGATGTTCCGTCGTTCCTGTCTCAGAAATTGTGAACAAACGGATTAAGGTGAACAATTAACAAGAAAACATTTCAGAACCTCTCCTCCCTCTAGAGGATGTAATTTGGCTGAGTGTTGTGTATTTACTTGAGCTGATTGAAAGAGGGAAAAAGGAAATCATCTGGCACCATGCAAATCAGCCACTGAAGTGTCGAGAGGGTGTGATATTTTTACAAAACAGTCCAGCTCATCTACACTGTTGGTTTAGAAGAAAATATCCTTTCATTTTCATTCCTAAGTTAAAGGTTTGTTTTGGAAATGGAAGGAAGCTTCATGGCTTGCTGTTGTTCCCTGTTAACACTGACATGAGTGATAACAGAGAATCAAGAGACTCGTGTCTTGTGGGTTGGGGGAGAAATTGATGATAAATGGTCCCGCTTCTTCCCCCCGGCCCCCAAATTCTGTGATAAATGAAGCATTCTGTGTATATGTTTAGAATGTAAACTCACAAAATGACTTGGTACCGTGAGGGAAAAGATAACATCCATCCTGGTTTAGAAATTCAGTTGATCTAATCATTTGCTTGTGGCCAGCTTCTGTTGACTAAAAATGCTCAGTCTCTCAGGTGGTTTCTCACACTTTTCCTCCCTGAGATGGTGTATGGAATGGAGTGAGGCTTACACATGCCTTGCGTGGTGGGAAGTTGTTGGGATGCTTAGCAGTGCTTTGATCTTGGAGGTGATGACTTGTGTCCATCAGAAGCTACTCACCCTGCTAGGGCTTCAGCTGATGTCTCTGTCTGCCCAGGGCCCAGACTGGACCTTATCTTTTCTGAAGATGGACTGTGACTTCCACTGGGCTGGACCCCCATGGAAGCCCTTCAGAGGCTACATCCCTGTTACTGCAACCTCCTCTGGTCAGCTCCCGCCCTGCAGACTTGGTCTTATATATAGAAGAGGAGCAAAACATAAACCCCCAAATATGCCTCTTTGGCATAAGGACTATCTTGAGTTGGTTATTATTTTTAAGAAACAGCAGACATGGGAAAATCTCTGAAAATTGAGTAGAAGTTAACATTTTGTGAGAGATATTAGCATTTATAAAGGAAATCTTCCTTTATAAAGTTGTCTTTCTCTCTGTGTCAGGAAGAGGAGAATAACTAAATATTTGGGAACTCTTATCAGTGGAGAAGGTACTTAAATCTGTGTAACAACCATACCCTTGTTAACTGTGCTTTGCCTGGTCACCTCCCATACTGGCCTGCCTTCTTTCCTAACAACTTCTTTTGTCTTCAGCTGGAGATGGTATATAAGGTGGTGGCTTGGGCCATTATGGAGAGTTACTTAGGTATACATACTATTAAACTTCTCTTTGTTTTTCTCCTGCTAATCTGCCTTTTTATTTGGGGAGCAGAGGCAGTGATGGTGTCACAGCCTAGAACCTAGAAAGGTAGAGGGAAAATTCTTTTTCCTCCCCCACAGTATTCCCCACTTGACTTGAAAGCCCAGTCAAGATGTGCCCAAAGCCTGCTCACCTGACACTCCTCTGTGGCCAAGTTTACCTTGACATGGCAGCACCTGGTTTGGTACAGGGAAGCCTATCCTGTGGTTTTCTTCCAGACCCGCATGTGAGAGAGGAGGACACACCTTTCCTCTTCTTCCGATAGCCCCTCAGAGTGGACGGCAGGTTCTTGTCTTCCCTTGGTCACTGTGTTAATTGCCTGGGCTGCCATAACAAAGTACTGTAAACTTGCGGCCTAAAGAACAGAAATGTTTTGTCTCTCAGTTTTTGGGCCTGGATTCTGAGATCACATGTATTGGCAGACTTGGTTCCTTGTGAGGGCAGTGAGGGAAGACTCTGTCCCAGACCTCTCTTCTTGGCTTGTCAATGGCCATCTTTATGTTCGTTTGACATTCTGCCCATATCGCTGTGTCCAAGTTTCCCCTTTTCATAAGGAAGCCAGTCATGTTGAATTAGGGCCTACCTAATGGATTCATTTTAACTTAATTACCATGGCAAAGCCCTTATCTTCAAATAAGGTCATATTCTGAGGAACTAGGGGTTTAGGACTTCAACATATGAATTTGAGAGGGGAGACAGTTCAACTCACACAGTCACATTCTGCTCTACTGTAGAGGAACTCAGGTCATGGAATTATCTCCGCGATGTGGTTGTCATGGGCCAGTGGGTTGCCTCTTCTTCGTTATATGGATGACTGTATGAACCGAATCATCCAGGCTTGATAGTTAATATGCCAGCGGAGGAAGAAAGATGTTTAATCTTTTATTAAACCCGCAGCCTTATTGCAAGACTATTATTGCCGTTGTAGTTAATCCTACTTTACATGTCAAAAGCTGAATATTAATTGTATTTATCTTTATACTTTTTCTGTGACACATTTAATCTTCTCCATAAACACCCCCTCCTCCCAATTTATACCTGCCCCTAGGAAAATGCATGCTCTGGACCAACTGGGAAGAAGGTCATGCAATGAGAAAGGTAAAAAATCAAATATTCCTATATTTTAAAATACTATCCCCATTACAATAAATTGATGGATGAAGCCAGTAACCTTTGGAAGGAAGACACCTTGCACTCTCATTTGCCAAGCTGATTTTTTTTCTCTTTTTTAAAAAAAAATTTATTTTTTATAAACATATATTTTTATCCCCAGGAGTACAGGTCTGTGAATTGCCAGGTTTACACACTTCACAGCACTCACCATAGCACATACTCTCCCCAATGTCCATAACCCCACCCCCCTTCACACAACCCCCCTACCCCCAGCAACCCTCAGTTTGTTTTGTGAGATTGAGTCACTTGTGGTTTGTCTCCCTCCCAATCCCGTCTTGTTTCATTTATTCTTCTCCCACCCCCTTAACCCCCCATGTTGGATCTCAACTTCCTCATATCAGGGAGATCATATGATAGTTGTCTTTTTCTGCTTGACTTATTTTGCTAAGCATGATACCCTCTAGTTCCATCCATGTCGTCGCAAATGGCAAGATTTCATTTCTTTTGATGGCTGCATAGTATTCCATTGCGTATATATACCACATCTTCTTTATCCATTCATCTGTGGATGGACATCTAGGTTCTTTCCATAGTTTGGCTATTGTGGACATTGCTGCTATAAACATTCGGGTGCACGTGCCCCTTCGGATCACTACGTTTGTATCTTTAGGGTAAATACCCAGTGGTGCAATTGCTGGGGCATAGGGAAGTTCTATTTTCAACATTTTTCCAGAGTGCTTGCACCAGCTTGCATTCCCACCAACAGTGTAGGAGGGTTCTCCTTTCTCCACATACTCGCCAGCATCTGTCATTTCCTGGCTTGTTAATTTTAGCCATTCTGACTGCTGTGAGGTGGTATCTCATTGTGGTTTTGATTTGTATCTCCCTGATGCCGAGTGATATGGAGCACTTTTTCATGTGTCTGTTGGCCATCTGGATATCTTCTTTGCAGAAATGTCTGTTCAGGTCTTCTGCCCATTTCTTGATTGGATTATTTGTTCTTTGGGTGTTGAGTTTGCTAAGTTCTTTATAGATTTTGGACACTAGCCCTTTATCTGATATGTCGTTTGCAAATATCTTTTCCCATTCTGTCAGTTGTCTTTTGGTTTTGTTAACTGTTTCCTTTGCTGTGCAAAAGCTTTTGATCTTGATAAAATCCCAATAGTTCATTTTTGCCCTTGCTTCCCTTGCCTTTGGCAATGTTCCTAGGAAGATGTTGCTGCGGCTGAGGTCGAAGAGGTTTCTGCCCGTGTTCTCCTAAAGGATTTTGATAGATTCCTTTCACACATTGAGGTCCTTCATCCATTTTGAGTCTATTTTCATGTGTGGGTAAGGAAATGGTCCAATTTCATTTTTCTGCATGTGGCTGTCCAATTTTCCCAACACCATTTTTTGAAGAGGCTGTCTTTTTTCCATTGGACATTCTTTCCTGCTTTGTCGAAGATTAGTTGACCACAGAGTCAAGGGTATATTTCTGGGCTCCCTATTCTGTTCCATTGATCTATGTATCTGTTTTTGTTCCAGTACCATGCTGTCTTGATGATGACAGCTTTGTAATAGAGCTTGAAGTTCGGAATTGTGATGCCACCAACTTTGGCTTTCTTTTTCAATATTCTGTTGGCTATTCGAGGTCTTTTCTGGTTCCATATAAATTTTAGGATTGTTTGTTCCATTTTTTTGAAAAAAAATGGATGGGATTTTGATAGGGATTTCATTGAATGTGTAGATTGCTTTAGGTAGCATAGACATTTTCACAATATTCTTCCAATCCAGGAGCATGGAACATTTTCCCATTTCTTTGTGTGTTCCTCAATCTCTTTAATGAGTACTTTATAGTTTTCTGAGTATAGATTCTTTGCATCGTTGGTTAGGTTTATTCCTAGGTATCTTATGGTTTTGGGTGCAATTGTAAATGGGATTGACTCCTTAATTTCTCTTTCTTCTATCTTGTTGTTGGTGTAGAGAAATGCAACTGATTTCTGTGCATTGATTTTATATCCTGACACTTTACTGAATTCCTGTATAAGTTCTAGCAGTTTTGGAGTGGAGTCTTTTGGGTTTTCCACATATAGTATCATATCATCTGCAAAGAGTGATAGTTTGACTTCTTCTTTGCCAATTTGGATGCCTTTAATTTCCTTTTGTTGTCTGATTGCTGAGGCTAGGACTTCTAGTACTATGTTGAATAGCAGTGGTGATCATGGGCATCCCTGCCGTGTTCCTGACCTTAGCAGAAAAGCTTTCAGTTTTTCTCCATTGAGAATGATATTTACGGTGGGTTTTTCATAGATGGCTTTGATGATACTGAGGTATGTGCCCTCTATCCCTACACTTTGAAGAGTTTTGATCAGGAAGGGATGCTGTACTTTGTCAAATGCTTTTTCAGCATCTATTGAGAGTATCATATGGTTCTTGTTCTTTCTTTTATTGATGTGTTGTATCACATTGATTGATTTGCAGATGTTGAACCAACCTTGCAGCCCTGGAATAAATCCCACGGCGGTTGTGGTGAATGATCCTTTTAAGGTACTGTTGAATCCTATTGGCTAGTATTTTGATGAGAATTTTCGCATCTGTGTTCATCAAGGATATTGGTCTCTAGTTCTCTTTTTTGATAGGATCCTTGTCTGGTTTTGGGATCAAGGTGATGCCGGCCTCTTAAAATGAGTTTGGAAGTTTTCCTTCCATTTCTATTTTTTGGAACAGTTTCAGGAGAATAGGAATTAGTTCTTCTTTAAATGTTTGGTAGAATTCCCCCAGGAAGCCGTCTGGCACTGGGCTTTTGTTTGTTTGGAGATTTTTGATGGCTGTTTTAATCTCCTTACTGGTTATGGGTCTGTTCAGGCTTTCTATTTCTTCCTGGTTCAGTTGTGGTAGTTTATATGTCTCTAGGAATGCATCCATTTCTTCCGGATTGTCAAATTTGTTGGCATAGATTTGCTCATAGTATGTTCTTATAATTGTCTGTATTTCTTTGGTGTTCATTGTGATCTCTCCTCTTTCATTCATGATTTTATTTATTTGAGTCCTTTCTCTCTCTCTCTCTCTTTTTTTTTTTTTTTTTTTTGATAAGTCTGGCCAGGGGTTTATCAATCTTATTAATTCTTTCAAAGAACCAACTCCTAGTTTCATTGATTTGTTCTATTGTTTATTTTGGTATCTATTTCATTGATTTCTGCTCTGATCTTTATGATTTCTCTTCTCCTGCTGGGTTTCTTGTTCTTTCTCCACCATTGTGTTTTCATTATTTGTTTCCATGAGTTTTTTCAATTCTTCTTTAATTTCCTGGTTGACCCATTCATTCTTTAGAAGGATGCTGTTTAGTCTCCATATATTTGGGTTCTTTCCAAATTTCCTCTGGTGATTGAGTTCTACCTTCAGAGCATTGTGGTCTGAAAATATGCAGGGAATGATCCCAATCTTTTGATACTGGTTGCGACCTGATTTAGGACCGAGGATGTGATCTTTTCTGGAGAATGTTCCATGTGCACTAGAGAAGAATGTGTATTCCATTGCTTTGGGATGAAATGTTCTGAATATATCTGTGATGTCCATCTGGTCCAGTGTGACATTTAAGGTCTTTATTTCCTTGTTGATCTTTTGCTTGGATGATCTATCCATTTCAGTGAGGGGAGTGTTAAAGTCCCCTACTATTATTGTATTATTGTTGATGTATTTCTTTGATTTTGTTATTAATTGGTTTATTAGTTGGCTGCTCCCACGTTGGCGGCATAGATATTTAAAATTGTTAGATCTTCTTGTTGGACAGATCCTTTGAGTATAATATAGTGTCCTTCCTCATCTCTTATTATAGTCTTTGGCTTAAAATCTAATTGATCTTATATAAGAATTGCCACTCCTGCTTTCTTCTGATGTCCATTAGCATGGTAAATTCTTTTCCACCCCCTCACTTTAAATCTGGAGGTGACTTCGGGTTTAAAATGAGTTTCTTGTAGGAAACATATAGATGGGTTTTGTTTTTTTATTCATTCTGATACCCTGTGTCTTTTGATTGGGGCATTTGGACCATTAACATTCAGGGTAACTATTGAGAGATATGAATTTAGTGCCATTGTATTGCCTGTAAGGTGACTGTTACTGTATATTGTCTCTGTTCCTTTCTGATCTACTGCTTTTAGGCTCTCTCTTTCCTTAGAGGACCCCTTTCAATATTTCCTGTAGAGCTGGTTTGGTGTTTGCAAATTCTTTCAGTTTTTGTTTGTCCTGGAAGATTTTATTCTCTCCTTCTATTTTCAATGATAGTCTAGCTGGATATAGTATTCTTGGCTGCATGCTTTTCTCGTTTAGTGCTCTGAATATATCATGCCAGCTCTTTCTGGCCTGCCAGGTCTCTGTGGATAAGTCTGCTGCCAATCTAATATTTTTACCATTGTATGTTACAGATTTCTTTTCCCGGGCTGCTTTCAGGATTTTCTCTTTGTCACTAAGACTTGTAAATATTACTATTAGGTGAAGGGGTGTGGACTTATTCTTATTGATTTTGAGGGGGCTTCTCTGCACCTCCTGGATTTTGATGCTTGTTCCCTTTGCCATGTTAGGGAAATTCTCTCCAAAAATTCTCTCCAGTATACCTTCTGCTCCCCTCTCTCTTTCTTCTTCTTCTGGAATCCCAATTATTCTAATGTTGTTTCATCTTATGGTGTCACTTATCTCTTGAATTCTCCCCTCGTGGTCCAGTAGCTCTTTGTCCCTCTTTTGCTCAGCTTCTTTATTCTCTGTCATTTGGTCTTCTTTCTTTCTTTCTTTCTTTCTTTCTTTTAAAGATTTTATTTATTTATTTGACAAAGAGAAATCACAAATAGACGGAGAGGCAGGCAGAGAGAGAGAGAGGGAAGCAGGCTCCCCGCTGAGCAGAGAGCCCGACGCGGGACTCGATCCCAGGACCCTGAGATCATGACCTGAGCCGAAGGCAGCTGCTTAACCCACTGAGCCACCCAGGCGCCCCTGTCATTTGGTCTTCTATATCGCTAATTCTTTCTTTTGCCTCATTTATCCTAGCAGTGAGAGCCTCCATTTTTTATTGCACCTCATTAATAGCTTTTTAAATTTCAACTTGGTTAGATTTTAGTTCTTTTATTTCTCCAGAAAGGGCTTTTATATCTCCCAAGAGGGTTTCTCTAATATCTTCCATGCCTTTTTCGAGCCCGGCTAGAACCTTGAGAATCATCATTCTGAACTCTAGATCTGACATATTACCAATGTCTGTATTTATTAGGTCCCTAGCCTTCGGTACTGCCTCTTGTTCTTTTTTTTTTGTGGTGAATTTTTCCGCCTTGTCATTTTGTCCAGATAAGAGTATATGAAGGAGCCCCTACACCTAAAGGAGCTGGAGAAAGAACAAGAAAGAAACCCTAAGCCCAGCAGGAGGAGAGAAATCATAAAGATCAGAGCAGAAATCAATGAAATAGAAACCAAAAAAACAATAGAACAAATCAACGAAACTAGGAGCTGGTTCTTTGAAAGAATTAATAAAATTGATAAACCCCTGGCCCGACTTATCAAAAAGAAAAGAGAAAGGACCCAAATAAATAAAATCATGAATGAAAGAGGAGAGATCACAACTAACACCAAAGAAATACAAACTATTATAAGAACATACTATGAGCAACTCTACGCCAATAAATTTGACAATCTGGAAGAAATGGATGCATTCCTAGAAACATATAAACTACCACAACTGAACCAGGAAGAAATAGAAAGCCTGAACAGACCCATAACCAGTAAGGAGATTGAAACAGTCATTAAAAATCTCCAAACAAACAAAAGCCCAGGGCCAGACGGCTTCCCGGGGGAATTCTACCAAACATTTAAAGAAGAACTAATTCCTATTCTCCTGAAACTGTTCCAAAAAATAGAAATGGAAGGAAAACTTCCAAACTCATTTTATGAGGCCAGCATCACCTTGATCCCAAAACCAGACAAGGATCCCACCAAAAAGGAGAGCTATAGACCGATATCCTTGATGAACACAGATGCGAAAATACTCAACAAAATACTAGCCAATAGGATTCAACAGTACATTAAAAGGATTATTCACCACGACCAAGTGGAATTTATTCCAGGGCTGCAAGGTTGGTTCAACATCCGCAAATCAGTCAATGTGATACAACACATCAATCAAAGAAAGAACAAGAACCATATGATACTCTCAATAGATGCTGAAAAAGCATTTGACAAAGTACAGCATCCCTTCCTGATCAAAACTCTTCAAAGTGTAGGGATAGAGGGCACATACCTCAGTATCTTCAAAGCCATCTATGAAAAACCCACCGTAAATATCATTCTCAATGGAGAAAAACTGAAAGCTTTTCCGCTAAGGTCAGGAACACGGCAGGGATGTCCATTATCACCACTGCTATTCAACGTAGTACTAGAGGTCCTAGCCTCAGCAATCAGACAACAAAAGGAAATTAAAGGCATCCAAATTGACAAAGAAGAAGTCAAATTATCACTCTTCGCAGATGATATGATACTATATGTGGAAAACCCAAAAGACTCCACTCCAAAACTGCTAGAACTTATACAGGAATTCAGTAAAGTGTCAGGATATAAAATCAATGCACAGAAATCAGTTGCATTTCTCTACACCAACAGCAAGACAGAAGAAAGAGAAATTAAGGAGTCCATCCCATTTACAATTGCACCCAAAACCATAAGATACCTAGGATTAAACCTAACCAAAGAGACACAGAATCTATACTCAGAAAACTATAAAGTACTCATGAAAGAAACTGAGGAAGACACAAAGAAATGGAAAAATGTTCCATGCTCCTGGATTGGAAGAATAAATATTGTGAAAATGTCTATGCTACCTAAAGCAATCTACACATTTAATGCAATTCCTATCAAAGTACCATCCATCTTTTTCAAAGAAATGGAACAAATAATGCTAAAATTTATATGGAACCAGAAAAGACCTCGAATAGCCAAAGGGATATTGAAAAAGAAAGCCAACATTGATGGCATCACAATTCCGGACTTCAAGCTCTATTACAAAGCTGTCGTCATCAAGACAGCATGGTACTGGCACAAAAACAGACACATAGATCAATGGAACAGAATAGAGAGCCCAGAAATAGACCCTCAACTCTATGGTCAACTAATCTTCGACAAAGCAGGAAATAATGTCCAATGGAAAAAAGACAGCCTCTTCAATAAATGGTGCTGGGAAAATTGGACAGCCACATGCAGAAAAATGGAATTGGACCATTTCCTTACACCACACACAAAAATAGACTCAAAATGGATGAAGGACCTCAATGTGCGAAAGGAATCCATCAAAATCCTTGAGGAGAACACAGGTAGCAAACTCTTTGACCTCTGCCGCAGCAACATCTTCCTAGGAAGAACGCAAAAGGCAAGGGAAGCAAGGGCAAAAATGAACTATTGGGATTTCATCAAGATCAAAAGCTTTTGCACAGCAAAGGAAACAGTTAACAAAATCAAAAGACAACTGACAGAATGGGAGAAGATATTTGCCAACGACATATCAGATAAAGGACTAGTGTCCAGAATCTATAAAGAACTTAGCAAACTCAACACCCAAAGAACAAATAATCCAATCAAGAAATGGGCAGAGGACATGAACAGACATTTCTGCAAAGAAGACATCCAGATGGCCAACAGACACATGAAAAAGTGCTCCATATCACTCGGCATCAGGGAAATACAAATCAAAACCACAATGAGATATCACCTCACAGCAGTCAGAATGGCTAAAATCAACAAGTCAGGAAATGACAGATGCTGGCGAGGATGCGGAGAAAGGGGAACCCTCCTACACTGTTGGTGGGAATGCAAGCTGGTGCAGCCACTCTGGAAAACAGCATGGAGGTTCCTCAAAATGTTGAAAATAGAACTTCCCTATGACCCAGCAATTGCACTATTGGGTATTTACCCTAAAGATACAAACGTAGTGATCCGAAGGGGCACGTGCACCCGAATGTTTATAGCAGCAATGTCCACAATAGCCAAACTATGGAAAGAACCTAGATGTCCATCAACAGATGAATGGATCAAGAAGATGTGGTATATATACACAATGGAATACTATGCAGCCATCAAAAGAAATGAAATCTTGCCATTTGCGACAACATGGATGGAACTAGAGCGTATCATGCTTAGCGAAATAAGTCAAGCAGAGAAAGACAACTATCATATGATCTCCCTGATATGAGGACGTGGTGATGCAACATGGGGGCTTAAGTGAGTAGGAGAAGAATAAATGAAACAAGATGGGATTGGGAGGGAGACAAACCATAAGTGACTTTTAATCTCACAAAACAAACTGAGGGTTGCTGGGGGGAGGGGGTTTGGGAGAAGGGGGTGGGATTATGGACATTGGGGAGGGTATGTGCTTTGGTGAGTGCTGTGAAGTGTGTAAATCTGGTGATTCACAGACCTGTACCCCTGGGGATAGAGTATTATGCCTCCATCAGAAAGGATGAATACCCAACTTTTGTAGCAACATGGACGGGACTGGAAGAGATTATGCTGAGTGAAATAAGTCAAGCAGAGAGAGTCAATTATATGGTTTCACTTATTTGTGGAGCATAACAAATAGCATGGAGGACATGGGGACTTAGAGTGGAGAAGGGAGTTGGGGGAAATTGGAAGGGGAGGTGAACCATGAGAGACTATGGACTCTGAAAAACAATCTGAGGGTTTTGAAGGGACGGGGGGTGAGAGGTTGGGGTACCAGGTGGTGGGTATTATAGAGGGCACGGATTGCATGGAGCACGGGGTGTGGTGCAAAAATAATGAATACTGTTATGCTGGAAAAAAAAAAAAAAGAGTATATGAAGGAGCAAGTAAAATACTAAAAGGGTGTCAACAACCCCAGGAAAATATGCTTTAACCAAATCAGAAGAGATCCCAAATCGTGAGGGGGGAGAAAGGGGATAAAAAGAGGTTCAGAAAGAAAGAAAAAAAAGAAAAGAAAGAAAAGAAACAATTAAAAAAAGAAAACAAAGAAAATGTATAAAAAGAAAAAAATATATATATTAGATAAACTAGTTCAAAAACGTTAAAAAAGAAAAGGGTAAAAGTTAAAAAAAATTAGCAGAAGAAGAGAAAAGAAATTGAAAAAGAAAAAAAAATTAAATTAACTGCAAGACTAAAGAATCATGGGGAGAAAGCCATGAGTTCCATGCTTTGCTTTCTCCTTCTCTGGAATTCCTCTGCTCTCCTTGGTATTGAAACTGCACTCCTTGGTAGGTGAACTTGGTCTTGGCTGGATTTTTTGTTGATCTTCTGGGGGAGGGGCCTGGTGTAGTGATTCTCAAGTGTCTTTGCCCCAGGCGGCATTGCACCGCCCTTACCAGGGGCCGGGCTGAGTAATCCGCTCGGGTTTGCTTTCAGGAGCTTTTGTTCCCTGAGCGCTTTCCGTAGAGTTCCGGAGGACGGGAATAAAAATGGCGGCCTCCCAGTCTCTGGCCCAGAGGAGCCGAGAGCTCAGGGCCCCACTCCTCAGTGCACCCTCAGAGAATAGCGCCCAATTATTTCCGCGCTCCGAGCTCACCGAGACTGCGACCGGTTCAAGGTAACCTCAAGCTGTGAGCGTACTCCTCGGCTCTGTCTCTGTAGCCGGCTTTCCCGTTCTAATACCTGTAAGCTCTGGGACACTCAGACACTCCCGATTCTTCTGTGACCCTGCGGGACCTGAGGCCACGCTGACCCCTCGTGGGCTTCACCCCGGTTTAGTCTCTGGAGCGATGTCCCTCAGCAGAACAGACTTTTAAAATTCCTGATTTTGTGCTCCGTTGCTCCACCGCTTGCCAGGAGCCGGCCCCTCCCCCCGCGGTCTATCTTCCCATCGCTTTGGATTCACTTCTCCGCCAGTCCTACCTTTCAGAAAGTGGTTGATTTTCTGTTTCTAGAATTGCTGTTCTTATTCTCTTTGATCTGCCGTTAGATTTGTAGGTGTTTGCAATCTTTAGATAAGCTATCTAGCTGATCTCCTGCTACCTGAAGTAGTCTCAGCCTGCTTTGTCTCTGCCATCTTTGTCTCTGCCATCTTGACTCCTCCCCTCTGCCAAGCTGATTTTTAATCAAGTATTTATTGAAACCCATAGATCTTGAATTACCATAATATTGACTGAAGAGAGAATCTGGTGTCAGTTTGGAAAGAAAGAGACATGAAATCAGAAAACAAAAAATGTAATTCAGGGGAGGAATTGATTCCAGAAGCTCAAGAAGTAATTTCAACTTAAGACAAAATGTTAAACACAGATTGAAGAGAGGTGGTTGTAAGGCCTGATCCATCTTCTCTTCTGCCTCCCCCTCCTTCCTTGACTCTCTTCTTCCCACCCCTTCTCTCTCTTTATTTTTCCTTCTGCAGCGCCTGTCTGCAGGCCCTACAACCGAGGATGGAACAATTAGTACTTGGATTAACAGCATGTGAACTGAAAGGGATCTGACGCATTGGAGCTAACTAAAATTTGTGTTGCTTTTGTTTCCATTTTTGTTTAAAAGATGTTATTGCACCAATCAGGGATGCCAGTCTGGCTCAGTTGGTGAAGTGTGCGACTCTTGATCTCAGGGTTGTACGTCTGAGCCCCATGTTGAGTGTGGAGATTACTTAAAAATAAAATCTTAAAAAAATATGATATTGTGCTATCAAAAGAAAAATTTTACTCCTATTAGTATCCCTTTTATTATGACTTTACTACAACAAATTTCATTTTTCTGTAACATGCTCTTGGCAGACCCATATACATAAGTGTTTCCATGAAACTGTAAGCTCGGGCCACATACCAGATATATCTTCTGATTCATTATGTCACAAAGATATCCCATGACACAACATAATTGAAATCATAATCACTTCTGGTATTTGCATAATGTCACAACACACTGATTTCTCCTAATTTACTTAACCATTTTCTTTGTGGCACAATTTGATAGTACCTAGTTCTGCAGTTTAATGACAAGAACAATCCTTGAACATCTAGGCTGCTTCCCCACATTGAACTGGTGGGCTAGGACACGTTCCTGGCAGTGGGATTCCGGGGTCAATCATTATAAACACTTCCGTGGCCCCCAATAATTAATTTAATTGGAAAATGAATACTGAGTTTTCCAAAGAAACTGTCACACAGATAAAATTGTACCATGTTGCTGGTTTTGAAATTGAAGATGAGCTATTCTGAATTACACTCATACTATATAAATCGAGGCTTCTGAGTACACGTATGCCAAATTTGTCAGTCTTCTGACGAATAGTGTGTTCTTAGCTTAGAGAGCTACAGGATTATGCTTGAGGGCAGGATTTCTGCAGCACCTCTGATCCCTTTCAGTCCCAGGGACATTCTTAGCCCACCAGGAGCGCTGACAAGTGCATGTAGCTGGATCCTGCCTGTGTGAGGTGGGGCATGGGAGGAGGGGTGGTGCTGCTAATGTACTAATGTCTTTTTCCAGAATATTTCTGTGGGCGGAAGGAGTAGGTAGTGTTGTCAAGGCCTGAGAAACAGGACCCAGCTGCTTCTCAGAGCTCTCTGAGGAGAAGGGAGGTTTCCTTGTGGGCTGCTGTCTTTCCTCTTTCAGACGAAGCCACAGTCCAAGTATCTCTCTAATGGAGTTCTCTGGAAGAACAGAGGTTTGGTTTTCTCACTGAAGCCTGTTGCCAACTCTCAGATACTTTCAACAGCTGGCAGGGCTGCCAACAAATGTGTCCAGAGATGGATTTGAAAGAGACGGAAGATAGAAATGGCTCTTCTTTGCCTGCCTCCCTCCCTCCTTCCCTCCCTCCCTTCCTTCCTTTACTTTCTATTTTATCTTTTTCTTTTTTTAAGCATTAGAAAACTCAGAACAGTTTTCTTTATGGGAAGAGCCAACTCTGTGCTGCACACTTTAGAACAAGGTATGTCGCTCTATGAGGAGCCGTGAGAATGTTCCGGCTTCCAGGCCCCTCCCCAGAGCTGGGTGCCGGCAGCTCCTCACGCTCTCTCTCCCAGCCTTTACCAGTTAAGATTAACTTAACCTGGAAGCCAGCATGAGGCCAGCGAGTGATGAAGGCAGGAGCTTGGACTCACAGTATGATACGTGCTTTCTAATTAGCTGTGGAGGGAGGATGCTGTTGTTCCTCTTGAAGTGATAGGTAATGAGGCTGGGCTTGGCTCTATTTAGGAAGCAACAGTGTCTTATTCTGGAAGTGGTTCCAGGTTGGACGGGGATGGCCATATCCCCTGTGTACATTGTAAGCCATATTGAAATAGGCATAGAACAATGCACATAGGAAGCCCTTGATAACAATGAGGCACAATGGAATATAGTTCAACAATAGAAATAACAAACTACTAAGACATGCTGCCACATAGAAAAACCTTCAAAACACTATGCTAAGAGGAAAAAAAAAAAGCTAGGAAAGACCACATGCTATATGAGATTTCTAAAAAAGAAAAGGAAAAAATAGAGATAAAAAGCCTATCAATGATGACCTCAGGCTGGGGTGGGAAGATTGAATACAAATGGTCACAACAGTACTTTTTCAGGTGATGGAAGTATTCTAGAACTGGATGGTGGTGATGTTGCATAACTCTATACATTTATTAAGAATAATTGTAGTACTATCTGAAAAGATATATGCATCCTGATGGTCACTGCAGCATTATCTACAATAGCCAAGATATGGAAGCAGCCCAAGTGTCTGTCGACAGATGAATGGATAAAGAAGATATGGCATAGATATACAATGGAATATTACTCAGCTGTGAAAAAGAATGAAATCTTGCCATTTGCAATGACATAGATGGATCTAGAGCATGTAATGCTAAGTGAGAAAAGCCAGACAGAGAAAGGCAAATACTGTATGATTTCACTTATATGTGGACTCTAAAAACAAAACAAAAAAATGAACAAGCAAACAAAACAAAACAGACTCTGGAATACAAAGAACAAACTGGTGGTGGACAGAGGGGTGGTGGTGGGGGAGTGGGAGAAAACAAAGTTCAGGGATAAAATAATTAAGTAACAGAGATTAAAAGTATAGCATACAGAATATAGTCAATAATTGTATAACATATAGTGACAGATGGTCACCACACTTACTGTGTTGAGCACCGCAAAATGTCTAGGCTTATTGAATCACCGTATTATACACCTAAAACTAATATAACATTATGTGCCAGCCATACTTCAATAATAAATTTTTTAAAAATTATCATGTGCCATTATAATGAGTACATTTCTATGGAATCCAAAGTATATGTCAATAAAGCTGTCACAAAAAGTTAAAAAAAAAAAAAGCAAACTTAAGCTTCTTAGATGAAGAAGGTGTTACATCCATAAAGCTATGGATCCTGAAGTGAGAACACAGAACTTTGAAGAAAGGCTACTTAGCGACCATGAAGACAAAGCACATGTTTGGAAAAGCTACATATATTTCGTTAGCCAGCACTGGAAGTCAGAACATGAGGGGGGAGTATCTACAAAGTGCCGAGGGGAAGAATGTGAACCATAATTCTATATCAAGCCAAATAATTACTTAATAGTGGGAGTGAAATAAAAACACTTGAAGTCATCTAAGGTCTTTGAAAGGTTGTCCCCACAGGTTTTGCCTGAAAAATGACCAGAGGTTGTATTCCTGTTAGCTGCAATGAGACTCTGGCAGCAAGAAGTATTATTCAAGGTGTAATAGTGAGGGAAAGTGAGTAAAATGTACTTTTGCTTAGAAAACATTCTTCTATTAGAAATATCAGCCTTGATTTGCAGATAACACCCATGTGGTGTGTAGAGGTGGGTACCTGCATGTCCGTGTGAGGGAGATCAAAAGAGTGTTAAAGATCCTGGGAGAGCTCAGTCCGGGAAGCTGGTTGAGCCACCCAGAATTACCACCTTCTGTCAATAAGAAGTGACCTAATATTGGCGATATTCACATAATACTCACATAGTTCAACCAAAGCAATACCTATTTACTCTATAAAAGTACCCGTGAAAAAAGTAACAATGGAATAGAGTTCAGATCAATGGAGGGGGAAGGGGGTATTTCACAGGTAAAGAAGCAGGGATGTTGAGGCTGCCTTGGGTTGGAGCCCTGGCCTGGCTGATGCCAGGACCCGCGATTTCACTGGCGCGACCCCTCTGGTGCCGGATGCCCACCCTAGGAGTCCAGGATGGATGCTGAACCTTCCCACTAGAAGCTGATACACATTCTAGCCTCTAGGGGACCTTCTACTTCTCAACTCTCTGCTCTCCCAGGAACAAAGACTCAAACCCGTGTTAGGTATAAAATGGAATCTGCGACCACAAGACCCCTGGCCCACTTCTACCCCCGCCTCCCCACCCCACCCCTGTACAACAGGTGGGACTTCGGGTTGGAGGAGCTGAGGGATGGTCAGCCTCTGTCCTGGGCTCTCAGGCCAGTGCTCTGCTCAGGGAGGGCCAGGCTCTGGTTTGGGAGGAGGGAGCCCTCCAGCCCCCACCCCCAGCCCAACCAGGAAAGGCCAAATGGAGGTCAGAGTGGGGTCCAGAACAGAGTGGCCTGGGTGCTGCTGAGGAGGCTTCTGCTCTGGACCAAAAGGGGCTCAAGGGGGCTCACCCCAAGTGCATTAGCTGGGGCTCTCCAGAGAACAGAAGCAAGAGGACATGCAGAGGTGAGGTAAGGAGAGTCTGAGACTTTAAGGAATTGGCCTACATGACTCTGGAGCGGGGATGTCCACCATCTGCAGTGTGGAGACCCAGGGAAAGAGTTCATGTGGCAGCTTGAGGCTGAAGGCTGGCTGGAGGCAAAACCTGTCTTTTTCTCTTGAGGCCTTCTTGGACTGATTGAATGGCCCACCTTCCGCGCATTTCACTGTTAACCTCACCTACAAGATACCTTCCTACTGACATCTAGACTCAGGTTTGACCCAGTATCTGCCTGCTGTGGCCTAGCCAGGTCCATACATAAAATGAACCATCACTTGACAGGTGGGCCTGCTCGTGTGGGAAAAGGACAGCCCAGGCCCTGACACGAATACGCAGGGCACACGGCTCTGCCCCTTCTCTCCCTTCCTCCCTGCCTTTTCTGAAATAACACCGTAAATGTCCTCTAACCCTGTCATTCTGAGGAGGTAGTTTGGTGGTGTGCAAAGTCCATGGGATTTGAAGACTGTCAGACCTGGCTTTCGATCCATGCTCCATCATTTAGCAATTGTTAAATAGTCTTAAGTAAGCAAACCTCTCCAAGAATCAGGTTCTTGAGCATAAATTGAGAGGCTCTAGTGAGATAACGTGGGTGGGCCCTGGCACATATTAGCAATCAGCCAATACTGGCTTCTCCACTTGTGTGAGGCAAGAATAGGGGAGCTCTCGGGGGCCCAGGGCGGGGTCCATGAACATTATTTGGCCGTTTCAAAGCAAAAGATAACAAATGGACTTGTTGACTCAGGTGACACAAATGCTGGTCTTTGGGGATGAATACAATTTCTTTGGATGCTTTCTTTGCAATGGTCTGTGTTCCCATGGGATGTGTACCCTGGACAGCAGAGAGAACGAATGGAGACTGCCAGGTTGGTAGGGGACCTTTGCCCGTAACTGGCAGTGTGGTCTCAGCTAAGCCACTTTTTTTTGGGGGGGGGGGGTGCATACCTCTGTAAGGTGAGGGGTTTGGGCCTCGGTCTTAATTTCCTTTTCAGCTGTAATGCCCCACGATTCTACACACCAGTGTTTGCCTGCTAAGATGTACAAAAAGGTGTGTCATTTTATACTTGGTGTCAAGCTGTGTTTAGGCAATTTACAATGTGGCATGACTCAGCCATGGGGCTGGATAGCTTACAGCTGGGATGTCAGTCATTCCTGAGAGCAAACGCCTGGTTTTTCATGAATTTGCTTCTTAGTGCTCTTTTCTTGTGTATTGATGCCCCCTCTGCTCCCTAACTTCCTTTAGTCTGTACATAACCAGAGTCTAGATTCTACTAGAATTTTGGATTCTTCAGAAATTAATTTTCAGCTTATTGGGAGCTTCTGAAAGTTACACTTTTTTTTTTTTTTTGGATCTTGCAGAATCATTTCCCTCCCTCCCCAAAAATCTTGTCAGTTTTTAATTTGAAATCACAAATTCAGCATTATGAAGTAGAGAGTATTTTTCTCCGAGAGAGGAATACCAGGCATCTCGTCTTATTCTATAAGAGTTTAAAATCCAAGGACGTTTGTTTGAGAGGTCTCTGTTTCTGAAGTAGTCAGGATTCAGCCTTGCTATCCCATGGTTGGGGCAGGGTCCGTCAGGCAGTCCCAGGTTGGGACAGGCTGTCTGAGAGGAGGACGTGCCGTGGCTTGAAGGGGCCGCTTCTTCCCTACATTACTCTTGCTCACGTGTTATGCTTCAGAGAGACGATCCCCAGGCCACAGAGTGACAAGCATGGACACTTACAACCATGGGTAAGTGAGGTGTAGACTCAGTTGGATCTCTTTCTTCTTCTTTTCTGTATTCCATTCTCTCTAAAAGAAAAAAAAAAAAAAACCATGGAACTAGTATTCAGAACACCTGCTTCTAACTGTGTGGCCCTGAGGATGTCACTCAACTTCCCAAGACATCAGTTTCCTTATGTGTGAACGAGAGCAAGGGACTAATCCGAGAACAGCAAATACGCCACCCGCCTGTGACCAGCCACCCAACTCATGCGAGGAGCAGACATCGCTAATGAATGATAACACGACTGGCTACATAATGATTAATTGATCAGCACAGTAAAGGGCATCTGTTTGCCATTCTTGCCTGAAATGATGTGTAAGGTCTGGGAAGGCAGTCTGTTTGAAATGTCAGAAAGTGGAATAAGTTGTCAGTCGGCCAGACTGTTGTCTACCTAGATTTAGGGAAGTCCTACTGGAAGGAAAGGGAATGGCTAAAATGACCTTAAAATTCCCCAAGGTATCTATGGTCCTGTAGCCATTGAACTCAACTAAGCCAACATCTATTAAACATCTCCTGGGATCAAAACGCTCTGCTAGGTGACAGTGGAAGGCAAGAGAGATGAATGGCCGCGAGAGACGAAACATCGACTAGAGGAAGCAGATAGAATGGGAAGGCATGAATGGCCCTTTAGGCAAACGTGGGAAATGATGTCGTCCCCTGTTCTGAATGTCTTCAGTACAAAATCTGGCTTAGTCCTCTCCCCAGCTATTCCAGGACGTATTTTATCTCTCTTCCCAGGATGAGGAAACTGAGACCTGGGGACATTAAGAAAATTCTCTACGGTCACACAACTAGTCAGTAGCCAGCCAGGATTAAAATTCAGGTGCTCGGGCTCTGGGTTGGGATTCTAAGGAGGTTTGGGTCACCGTTACAGAAGGTGGACCCCTGTCTTGGGAGGTAAGAATGATTTTAATAGGCAAGAGACTAAGGTCTTCCAGGGAACAGAGCCAGCTTTGAGGGAGCCTGGTAAGCTCCAGGTGCTCCCGACTGACCACGATCTCATATCCTGTTCACCACCAACATTCCTGAGCAGGGGCAGAGTTCCTGGGCCAAGCAGAAGCTCAAGGATGTTGGTTCTATACTGGTTGGTGGGATAAATCATAAGGTACATGCCATGGGCAGTAAGATTGGTGGCACCACTCCTGTAGGACTGGCTGACATCACTAAAGGGTGAGAATTCAGGTGTTAATGTGATGGGGGCAGATAGCACAGAAGGCTGGTAGAGTTTGTCTGTGTCAGAGGAAAGGAGGAGACCCCAAGGTGTCTATGGGACTGGGGGAATGATGCAAGCTTGTAGGGGAGCCGGGGTGTGGGTGGGCAAACTGAAGGCTGCTGTTGGGGGTCTGGGTGATGGGGAAGATGGGACACACACACACACACACATGCACATTTCTCTGTCCCGGTCTGACACTGTTCTCCAAATCATTCAATGACTCACTGAAATATGCTTTAGGGCCATGAGATCTGACTCCACAATGTAGTAGTTCATCGGATTTACTAAACAGAATTGGATCCAACCATATACGACCTTGCAGTTATCAAATAATGGAGACAGTATGTAAAGGTAGGTAGATACACACAGGAACAAAGCAAGAGGGTCATGCTAACCAGGTAGCCCTTCTAGAAGGTGCAGACCCTTGCCTCTGATCTCAGAGTTGTTGACCTCAAACAGCACATTTCCAAAGCATTCGGGGGAAAGATCCTATCCGAACACACAGTTGAAGCCAGGAAGCAGTGAGCCAGTGTAGGGATAAAGGCACTGTGAAAAATGGTCAGAATCCACAACGGGAGCAGAGAAAACCTACGGGCTCAGCAGCCCCAGCCCAGTCACCACACTGAACTCAGTTCTTGTCGTGGGAAACCACAACCAGGGCCTAGGAACAGGTTCGGCCCTGGGACTGGTTTCCTCGCAACACCAACCTGTCGAGGCGGTCACATGGGTATGACGCGGACAGGGCTTTCTTGTGCCCTTACTTCCCTGCTGTGTGACTTGGGCACCATTCAAGCCCTGAGAACCTCGATCTCTTCATCTGGAACAGGGGGATATTAGGCGCCATTCCTCAGAGCAATAATCAGGGCTCCGTAAGCGTGAGCTACGGTCATCTTCGCGTCGGACTCATCGCACGTCTGCGGCATCCGCAGAGATGGCCGCTTCAGAGCTCCGATGATTTCAGGTGGAATCTTCATCCCTTAGACTTTGGTTCCTTTGTGGTAGATTTGGACAGGAATCTTGCAAGTCATTTACCCTCACCTCCAGAAAGAATTCAGAGTATAATGTGTGTGTTTCCATTTGTATTTCCTACACAGAGCGGAGCCTCCCCACTAGGAGTCAGTGCGTGACACACACAGAAATCAGGCAACAGCGAGTCCCGCCCAGGCAGCAGGTGGGCAGCGTTCAGGGTGGGTGGTGGTGGAAGGCACGGGAGGCTCCGCGGGGCACAGGCCTTCTGAGTCATGGGGAGCCTTTTCAGTAACATTCAGGCGACTGTTTATTCCCGGGGAGATCTAGGGCAGGAGAGGGAGAGAGAGGGGGTGGGAGCGTTGGAGAGAAGGAGAGATCTTATACTCCCCTAGCAGAAACAAGTCTGCAGTACAAACATTGATGGTGAGCCATGCCTTCTTACATTCTAGGATTTAGACAAAAATGTGCTGCTCTGTAGCAGCAGAGCAGAGCTCGCCAGAACTATGGAGATTGTGGTGAGGAAAATTCTAGATTTAGGGGCGCCTGGGTGACTTAGTCATTAAACGTCTGCCTTTGGCTCAGGTCATGATCTCAGGGTCCTGGGATCGAGCCCCACATCGGGCTCCCCCCACTCACATTTCCTCTGCTTGTGTTCCCTTTCTCACTGTGTCTCTCTCTGTCATATAAATAAGTAAAATCTTAAGAAAGAAGGAAAGAAAAAGAAAGAGAAAGAAAAAGAAAGGAAATTCTAGATTTAGCTTGAAGACCTCTCCTGGTAGTAAGGCTCTAGTTGCTGGACTTTTGCTGCTGTCAGCCATTCTAATGCATCTATCAGAGCAGGTTCAGCTCCTTTGCTCCTGGGAGCCAGAGGGGAGGTCCTCAATCAACAGATCCCTCCAGGCCACAGGGAGGGAGACCATCAGCTTCCCTCCTCCCTCCTTTCCTTCCTCTGTATCTGCTGGGATAGTTCTGGCTACTAGCTTCCAGCCCATTTCCCAGCTGGGCGGGGATCTATCCCCTTACCCCAGTCTAGAGGGTTGGGTCACTGAACTCCTTGGCCATGTTTTGCCTGCTGCTTCTCTATGGGGTCTGAGCCCTGCTCCCAGTGGTCCTTACAGTAGTGTATAGACAGAATTTTCTGGCTTCTGACCTTTGTTCTTCTGTGGCACCAAGACCCCTTGGCCATGCCCTATACCTCTTCCCAAAGGCTTGGTAGGGCAGGTCTGGGTGTCAACAGCAGCCCGGGGTGTGATTTTAGGTTTGCTATTGCCCTTGGATTCAGTGATGGCAACTGGCCTCCCTGCTTGACAAAGCGGCCCTCTGTGTTCAGGTTAGTGCCTTCTACCCTGTTTTGAAGGATCTTTGGAATAAGTCCTTGTATGTGCCTTGGATTAATCCAGACTTAGCTTTTGCAAAAAAGAAAGAGGGTTCATACTGGTTCAGTCGGCAGATGTTCTGCTCCCAGGTAAGTCTCTCCCTCAGGTGTGATGAGGGCTTCAAAGGGGACTAAGACACAGTTCTGGCCCCAAAGGGGTTCCCAGTTGTGGGAGAGGTAGCAGTGTAAATTGGGGGGCTAAGGGGTGGTTTGGCCCTTTGTTCCTGGGGAATTCCAGCTCATACCAGCTGGAGGAGGCTGTATGGTGATGGAGTGAGTGAGTGCACAGGGCTGACCGCAGCAAACTTGGGAAGCCAAAGACATTGTCTTCAGGGGATCAGGGTTTGAGTCTGGGTTCTGCTACTGACTTTGAGCAATTCACACATCTTTTCTGAGATTCTGGTTCTTCATCCATGACATGGAGAATGTATCTCCCTTACACAGTGGTCAGGATAAAATGCAGAACGTGAAAGCACTTTGGAATCATATAATCGTATACAAGTAGCAGATAGAAGTGATATAATGACCTTCCTCCTTCCCGTTCCCAGTCCAACACACCATTCTTCCATGTGCTCAGCACCCATAATTCTTTGGGAATCTTCTCCAGATCTTTCCCTTTTGTGGAAGAACCTATTTCTCATTTCTACTCCAAACCTCCTCTAACTGACAAAGAACAGAGGATCAGATAAACTAATTTACATGAAGGTGTATATGAGTCTACTAGAGCTGCTATAACAAAATACTGCAGACCGGGCTGCTTAAACAACAGCGCCTTATTTTTTCACAGTTCTGGAGGCTGGAAATCCAAGATCAAGGTGCTAGTGGGGCTGGTTTCCTCTGAGACCCCTCCCTGTCCCTGGCATGCAGATGGCATGTCCCACAGTCTTTTCTCTGTGTTCATGCGCCCCTGGTGTCTCTTGGGTGTCCAGGTATCCTCTAGCTTCTCATGAAGATGCCAGTCAGATTGGATTAGGATCCAACATAAAATGTCACTGAAATTTAACTCCTTCTTTAAAAGTCCATCCTCTAAACATAGCCACATTTTGGGCCTCCGTGGACTAGAGCTTCAACATAAGACTTTTGGGAAACACAGTGGAGTCCGTAACAAGGAGTTAAGGATCAACGATCTCCCCCTTGCTTGCTTGCACCCTTGAGGAGGATGCTGAAGGAAGAATTGTAGAGGAAAGGAGGGCTGGATGCAGGATGGTAGATTCTAGCATCTCATGACCAGTTGGGTGTAGGGGGGTGGATTTTTGGCTGGGAATTTTCTTGGCATCCTTCACAGACCAACATATAGGCAGCCACCTGCTCTGCCCATGAAACACGGCTGGCGCTGGGTAGATGGACTGCATTTCATTTTCTTCCTGGATTCCAAAGAAATAACATACTCTCACCTCCCTGCCTCTAAGGAACACCAGTATTTTTTAAATAGTTCCTTGAACAGCAGCTGTTTCAGCCCTGTCTGGAGAATTGAGCCGCCAGCCTTGCCAACAGTTGAGTACTACAGGGAGAGGCATTATGTGAGTCTGAAAAGGAAGAACTCCAAAGTGTTCAGCAGAAGGGCACAGCCCTGAACCAGCCACCACTTCTCCCAGTCATTAAGCCAGACCCACTCCAGCGGCAGTGAGTGGGGGAGATAGATTACATGCTGTGGTTTGGGGGGCGAAGCAAGAGAAAAGGCAAGAGACCGGCTCCTGCCTTAGGTCACTCAGAGACTCAGTGTTAGAATCTGGCTACATTGTTGGCAGAAAACAGCCAGCCGAGCCCAGCAGGGACCAGTGTCCTTCAGATGAGAGTGTCAGAACTCTATCTGTCCCCTGAGGAGACAGGGATTCTTCAAATGGTATTTCCAACTCATCCTTCTGTGCCTGGGAGGGATAGAAACCTTTATCACTCCGCTTGGAGAAAATGTGCCTGTATGTGCGTGTGCGTGTGCGTGTGCGTGCGCGTGTGCGTGCACGCGTCCGCAAACACCTTCACCACAGCAGCCTTCGAATTCAGAAATCTGTTGGAGCTTTTAGAAACAAAATACTCCACAGATGAAAAATAATTTTATCTCGCAAATTAGGAGGGATTTCCTTATCCCTTGCTAATCTGAGAGGAGGGCTCTTTTGTATCTAAACACACACACATAAACACTCACAGTTCATTTTGTGCATTTAAAAAAATTATATATTCATTAAAAAATAAATAAAATTAAAAAATAAAATGGTATACTACAGTCAATCAATCAATCAACCAATCAAATAGATGAAGTCTTTTACTCTGAGCTGTCTGTCGTCGTTGGCAGAAACGAGGCTCACCACATCCCACCATCGTAAGTATTGCTTTCTTTTTCGTTTTCATGCAGCTCTCAAGCTATAATCCAAAGTCTGTTGTTTGCTTGATTTGCAGCCCTCCGGCAGCCTGCTAGGGGATGGCCCAGAATCCGGAAAGAGCTACATACAGCCTTTGCCGGTAGGAGTCACCTACTGAATTCCTAGGTCAGACAAGACCTGGGGAAGCTTCTCCATCTGTCTGCAGTGGGAACCAGAGCTGCGCTGGCAGAATGGCCCAACTTCAGGTCAGGTTGGGGGCCTCCGGCTGTTAGAGAGGTGAGGGAGGTAGCTCTTTCCCTAGGATGTGATGTGTAGTCGTTTGCTGAGAAACTTCCCTTGCTGTGTGGAGCTGTAGCGGTCAGGATAAAAGGGTGCGTTCTCAGAGATAAAGAAGGTCACCACCTTCAGCCAAGATAAATGAGGAGTGAGAATAGATACAGAAAAATTAAGGGGAAATTGAGATTCTGTTGCTCGGCCTCTTGTCAACATCCGGGAACTGGGCCCATGTGAGCAGTGAGAAGACAAGAACATATATTAAGTTTCAATTGAGCACCCGGTCTTCAAGCTCCCACTGAAAACAGATGCAACTGTCATGTGTCACTAGCAAGGCAACCAGCTAACTTCAGTTAGCTCCCACTTAACTTCCAGTCCTAATGATTACCACAGCAAGTGTCACTGAGTGAGAGAAGAATGGAGGAAGACACAGAGAGTGGTAACCAGGATCATGTACATCAGAGGAGCTGGGGGAGGGATAGGGTGGGGATTCCTGAATATATCCAGGAGGGTATAAATCTGGCAAGGAAGTAATGTCACCATCATGTTCCTTCATATAAAATCTTGAGTTCGGTACAGCCTTGCTCCCCAAGCTGCTGCATTACGATGAGGACATGGCGTGTGCACACATGAAGCCATCAATTCTCGTTAGTCAAGTAGTATCATTTTTGCCCCAATCTCAGACACAGGTTCAAGAACATCAGAACTCTTCATAATATCTTTTGTCTCTTGTTTTCTTTCTCCATCTTTGGGTCTCTCTTTTATCTCTCTATTTTTTTCTGGCCTAGCTTCCAGTTTATGTATTTTCTTTTCTGCTGCATCTAATCTGATATTGAACCTATCCATTGTGGTCTTCATTTCGCTCATGATTTTTTTCCACACCAGAATTTCCATTTGGCTCATCTTTTATAAGTTTTATAGTTTTTAAAGAAATTTCCAGTCATCCATTGAAATCCTTCATCCTGTCTTTTTATTTCTTAGACATGTTTGTCATGGTTATTTTGAAAGTTTGTGTCTGCTTTATTATCTGGACCTGCTGTGGATCTGTTTCTATCGTCTATTTTTGTATTCACTTTTGGTCATGTTTCATATTCTCCATGCCTCATTATGTCTTAATGAGTGACAGGTATTGTGTACAAACATCTGCAGAGATCATTTGAGGCTTTTAATGCTGTGATATTTTTCTAGAGATTTTTCTAGATATTTTTCTAATGCCACTTTGCTTCTGGCAGGCATCTAGGCTACAAACACTCCTAATTCCAGATTGCCTGAATTCAGTCCAGGATTTAGATTATTTGAAATTGAGCTTCAGACCCAGAGAGGGCTGGTCTGTTGGTCCACACTTATCTCCAAGGCAACTGATAGCCTCGGATATTTTCCTGGTCTTCCCTCCTCCACTGTCTCTGAAACCCATGGTGTCTCTGTCTCTCTCTGTCTCTCTCTCTTTTGTATTGAAGTATAGTTGACACATAATATTGTACTAGTTTCAGGTGTACAACATAGTGATTTGACAACTCTATAGGTTATGCTGTGCTCATTAGAGTGAAGCTACCATCTGTCACTATACAACACTATTACAGTATCATTGACCATATTCCTTATGCTGTACCTTTTATTCCCATGATTTATTCATTCTATAACCAGAAGCCTGTATCTCCCACTCCCTTTCACCCTTTTTGCCTGACCACCTCCCATCCCCCATTCTCTACCTCTCCTCCCTCAGGCAACCATCAGCTTCTTCTCTGTATTTCTAAGTCAGATTCTGCTTTTTGTTTATTTTTCATTTGGTTCACTTTTTAGACTCCACATATAAATGGCATGATGAAACCCATGGTCTCTTGCTGTGTAGAGAACTCTGCTCAGTTCTTCAGGCTCTCAGCTTCCACATTCAGGATTTGCATATGCCTCTCAGGACAAGCAGTCCCAGGCATCAGTCTCACCTTTGGGCCTCCTTTTCTTTCTTAGAACTTCAATTCCTCACTGCTTTGGTAGCTCTCTGATGCCTCCAAACAGATGTCATTACAGCTACACCAGTCTTCCTAGCTGTTCTCAGCAGGGAGAACCACTTCCAGAAGTGGAAATTCGGGAAGTGACATTTGGACTGAGACCTGAGTGAGAAAGAGCTGGCATCATTGGGATCCGGGGAAGAGTGCCAAGGCTGGGAGATATATCAAGAATGATTGTTTGCAGTGAGTTCAAAATGTGGCTATGTTCAAGGAGTAGAGAAGCCATTGTAGGTGGGGATTGGTGAGTGCGGAGGAGAATGGTATGGCAAAAGGCCAGCCAGGTAGCAGGGGCCAGATTTTATGGGTGCTGGAGGCCACGGAAGGCAACATAGTTCTTCCCTAAGGAAGATTCAGAGGGATGTGGACACAGTGCTTCATATGTTTGTAGCATCACCTGCCGCCATCATGGCACAGTCATTACTGTAGAATGGTTCATGGAGGGTGTGCTGTTCACAGGAACTTGAAATAAATGATCCAGAGATCCTATTTGTAGACCTGAAAACTAACCAAACGTCCTAAGTTTTTGGTTTATCCATAAGCCAGGCAGTTTTCCTACATCAGAGCATATAGATATGGAAAGCAAATAGGAACAAACTTGGAAATGCCATTCATTGGCACACATAGTTGCTGGGGCTCCCACAAAATGGCCAGTTGACTGGATGCTTTCCCTCCCCCCTTTTTTCTTTTCCTTCTTCCTCCTTCCTCTTCTCCATGACTGTTGCTTTCAGGCCATCCAGTGAGCCAGCCAAAGCCCCCACAACATCCAGGCCTTCCAGGAAGCTCAAGCCACGCCTCCCATTCCCTGAGCTTTAGGATTCCTTTTACTTATGGATCTCTGCCTTGGAAGGTAATAGATATGCATTGAATAAATGTGTGACTGAGTGTCTAGGCAAAGTAGTTCACAAAAAGGTCTACTATACCTGACTCCCTCTGGGGAGAATGTGTTTACCTAACTGAATGTATTATCCCTAGGTGACATCTTGGAGCTAATTTTGAGCAGAATTTCAAAGTAGTTTTCTTTTCTCAGGAAACCTATGCCAGGGAATAGAATGCCTCATCTCAGCACAAAACCCTGATCCATTGTCTCAGGTTGTCTCTCACTATTTGGAAGTGGCCCAGCACATCACAAAACTCAGGGAACAGAAGTTGCTGCTTATGGGGACAGGCCTTGGAGTGGGGAGGTAGGTAACTAAGACATTCAGAACCGGAAACCATGTGTCCATGAATGCAAGGGACTCACACATAGCATTCCATTCATAGGAACTTGATATCAATGATTCAAAGTCCTACTTGGAGATTAAAGACCTTATCTGGTCTGATCATCTTCTCTGTGCTTGAGGATCTTAATTTTCTACAGTCATATGATTGGTCTGAATGTGGGAATGAACAGCTGCAAGATTATTCCACCAAGAGATATCTCTGGAAGAGAGAAGAAAAGGGGAGAAGGAAAATACTTTTCTCTATATGAACATTTTCTCTAATGGCATCTTAAACTGTGTCCTTCAGGCACCTCTCATCCATAGTGAAGATTTTCTGGGCTTGCAAATGTGTCTTGGGCAGGAAATTCAATCCATTCCATTTAAGGGGTACAGCATGCGTGGTCAGGCTCAGCTCAGTGTTTCTTTCCTCCCCTCTCTGGCTGATGACCTGTGCTAGATACAGCTGTGTGTGCAATCTGCTGTCCTCTGTGGAAGTACCGGTTCACTTGCTGTCTGGAGCCTTCCTTCATAGAAGACATGTCCCCTTGTTCTGCAGTGTCCTGTGACATGTTCAACAAGCTGAGCAGTGTTCTGATCGTGTCATACCAGGAACGTGGCTCAATCCAGGGCTCTTTGATGAGAGAATTCAGTGGCAGAAATCTTCAAGAACAACAGCTCTGCGCCCCAGAAATGGTGTTTTCCTGCCCCATAGCTTCAACTCAGGCACTTAGGATCACAGATGGCCCTGGAACAGAGGGCCCCCCCGGGAGCATTCTTAAATCTGATTCTAGAATAAATACAGTCATTGCACAGGAACATTGCATGTGAACAAATGTCTTGCATCCATGAGGATGAGGCTCTGTTTCCCGCCTGACCTGCTTCATTGGCACAGGGCCCATCTGTCTGAGCAGAATTAGGTAAGAAGCGTCTCATGGGGAAGAAGTGAGCAATGAGAGACATGAAATGATTTACTCAAGATCACTAGTCAGTGCCAGATTTTCTTGAGAGAGCCTAACTTTCTGCTCCCCAAGCTCAAGATATGGAAGCCTGCTGTCAGCCCATGTGAAGGGTCCGGGGGCCAAGTATCTATTCATTGACACCCTTGATGATTTGGGGGGGAAGGGGGGTAAGGGCATTTCTCACAGCTTCCGACAAGCTGGTGTGGCCCTACTGTCATCACAGAACCTTCATTCTAGAGGGAAAGGCAGACAATTACGAACAAACAAACAACACTACGAAGGAACCACACAGGTTGACACTCGGGAGTTTCCGAGGGTGGTCAGGGAGGCGCCTCAGAGACGGGGACATTCAGGACACCAAGATCAAAGGAAGAGCCAGAGCCAGCTGAGCACAGGTGGAAGAACGTGGGGGTGAAACGTGGGGGAACAGTGTGACATGTTCTACAAGCTATCACATTATCAGCAAGTCTGGCAGTGCGGTGAGCAAAGGGCAGAGTGGCAAAAGATGGAAAGAGACAAGGGAGCTGTGAGGCTGGGCTGAACTCTCTTAGGTTAGGGACTTGAACTTTACTCTGAGCACCAAGGGCAGCTAGTGAAGCTTTCCAAGAAGGCGTGGCCACAGTTTGATTGTACTTTTATTTACTGATTTTTTTATAAAGATTTTATTTATTTATTTGATAGAAAGAGACAGAATAAAGGCAGGGAGAGGGGCAGAGGGAGAAGCAGGCTCCCTGCTGAGCAGGGAGCCTGATGTGGGACTTGATTCCAGGACCCTGAGCTGAAGGCAGATGCCTAACGGCTGAACCACCCAGGCGTCCCTGATTGTATTTTTTAAAAGATCAGTCTGGATACATATAGAAACTTGGACTCTGAGGAGCCAGAGTGGCAAGAGGAACTTACTGCATCACCGGGAGACTATGGGGGCGAGGACCAGGTGGTGGCCATGGGGTGGCGGGAGTGGGTAGAGTCTCGTTATATTTTGGGTGTAGAATTGGCAGGACATACAAATGGTGGGATGCTGGGGTGGATAGAATGAGAAGACAGAGGAGACTAGAATGTTACCTAGATTCTTGGCTTCAGCAGCTAGCTGAGTTGAAAGAGAGAGCCCACCCTCAGCAAGATGCCCCTCTCGCGGTGGAGAAGACAAGGAGAGGAACTGGTTTGCAGGACAGAGAAGCAGAGTTCTGCTTCGCACTTTCTCTCCAAATGGAGAGGTAAAGCAAGCTATTGAATGGATACATCTGGCATGAGAGGCGTTGTCGGGGCTGAAGATAAGAACTTGCGACTCATCAAGATATAAACTTTTTTAAGGAGATTGGAATAAACCAGACTACCAGGGAAGAAAATGTAACTAGAAAGCAGATGTGAACCTTTAACTCTTCTGAGTTTAAATGTCTTATGGGGGAAGAGAAACCCACGTGGTGACTATGAAGGTGTGTTTGTTTCCTGTAGATGCGGTGGGACGGCATCTATGCAACGGGAGAAAATATCTGCAAACCACAAATCCAGTCGGGGGTTAAAACTTAAAATATACAAAGTCCCCCTACTTGTGATCTCTCCCTATCAAATAAATCAAATCTTTAAAAAGAAAAAATATATATATATACAAAGTCCCATACAACCCAATTGCCAAAAAACCAAACAATCCAATTTAAAAATGAGCAGAGGAACTGAATAGATGTTTTTCAAAAGAAAACATACAACAAATGGCCAACAGGTATGTGCAAAGGTGCTCAACATCAGTAATCACCAGGGAAACATGGTTCAAAATCACAGTGAGGTGATCACCAGTGATCACCAGTATACCAGTGAGCACAATCACCCTGAAAAGACAGGAGGTAGGGACGCCTGGGTGGCTCAGTCGGTTAGGTGTCCGACTCTCAGTTTTGGCTCAGGTTGTGCTCTCGGGGTCATGAGATTGAGCCCTGTGTCGGGCTTCACACTGGGTGTGGAGTCTGCTTGAGATTCTCTCTCTCCCTCTGCCCCTCCCCTCCCTGCTCACTCTCTCTCTCTCAAAAGAAAGAAAGAAAAAAAGAAAAGCAGAAGACAGAAGACGACCAGTGTTGGGAAGGGTGTGGGAAAAAGGGAATCCTGTGCACTGCAGGTGAGAAGGTGAATTGGTGCAGCCACTGTGGAAAACAGTAGGGAGGTCCTCAAAATAATTAGAAATAGAATGACCCTAGGATATAGCACTGGGACAAGACATGTGAAAATGTGACTATGCCAGGTGGAGGGAACCTGCGGGGTGGAGGCTCTGAGGTTTGAGAAACAGCAAGAAGGCCAGTCTAAACAGGAGGAGTTAGAAAGACAGAGAGAAGGAGGAGACAAGATCCCAAAGAGAGATTGGCCACATCCTGCGGGACCCGGGAGGCCATAAGTATTTCCCGGGTGTGAAGTGACTCCCGTGGGGTTTTGAGCAGTAAAATAATAACTTTTGATTTTTTTAATGAATTTTTGCAATAATTTCGGGTTCATAGAGGAGTTGTGAGGGCAGTAGGGAATCCCGTATGCTCTCCGCTGGTGTTCAGGCCAGCTTTCCCCTCGTGGACCCCACTAAGCCCAGGTCAGAATTTGTAGGTAGAGAACCAAACTACCTTCTCCCACTGATTTTTCCTTTGCCCAAATTTCCAGCAGGAAGGGGCACATCCCTCAGTAGCATCTACCTCACCTGCCATACGCAGGGACTTTGTTGTCAGAACTCTCTTCCTACAGCCCCAAGAGGCCAAGGTTTCAGAAAAGGAAACGCTTCTTATCATGAATCATCGGGACTCTCTGGTTGGCGGCACCAACACGCCAACACCAAGTAGAGGTGTTCTTCTACTGTGCACTGTTCTCTTCTGTGCCGGATGCCTCCTTGGGATGCTGAATACCTTTCCCTCCCTTCCTCCTTCCTTTCTTCCTTCCTTCCTGGGATTCGCACTCAGTGGGATTCTCTCTGCCCTCTGCCATTGTGGGTGAGCACGAGCAAGTGCCCGGCCACTCAGTTGCCCGTCTAGCTGCGTCACCTTGATTGGGACTGGCAGACAGGGCCCACCATGGCACACTGGTGAGGAGAGGTCACGGTGAGGCTAGGAAGAATTTCATTTTCTAGTATCATCCCCCATCTCACAGCTCACATCAGTGGCATACTTCACTTTCCTGGGCTTTGTCAATCACAAACATTTAGGGCTCTCTTCTCCCTCTTTCTGGTAGAAGAGGGGGAGGCAGTGAAAAGCTGAGAGAAGGACACCCTGTGTTCCACAAATATAAAAACATAAAAATATCTCTCCTCAACATGAAGTGATGAGAAAATATGCAAAACCTGGGAGCAGAATTCCTTTCAGGGGGGAAATATTTTTCAGCACAGCAGCATGAAAAACCTGTTGGCCTGTGAAATGACAGCTGTCAGATGTGGCTTTAGTAAGCTAAGGGAGCAGCAAGATATTTGAATGTCCCTGAGCAAGGGTTTCAGGGAGCCCTTGGGAGGGAGATAGGGGGCGAATGGGGGGAGAGAAGGAGCAAGAACCATGCAGAATCCTGGCACCAGGAGAGAAGGGGACACTCGGGTAGGGACAGCTGAGGAGCTCCAAAAGACAAGGGTGTCTAATACACTCTAAATTATCTGCTGAACCGGCTTACGATGTAAACCGCTGCCCTAACTCCCAGAATCCTCAGCGAAGTCTACCATGTCATGTGTCAGTGGTGTTGGTTTCAAACCAAGTAAAGAGGCTGCTTTTGCTCTCTGCTTCTTCTGTAAATTTCTCCACCCACCATTTTCCTGGTCCTGAGAAAGACAAGGAAGGTGGGTGCATTGATATGGATCGTGCCCTCCATTCTCTCATTGCCATGGAACTTTGTCCCCTATTAATTTTTAGAGCTTTGTGCTTATAGGAGGAAAGTATGGCAGTTCAGGTTGTCATTATTTTTTATATCACTTGGTAAGGGAAGAGTTAAAGCTTTGTCAATGAGTATAAAATCAGTAAGATTTCTGCTCTCAGAGTAGGGTCTACTGAAGAGCCCCAGGAAGGGAGAAGGACTTAGACATTAGTGATGATTTTAAGTCACGAAAAAGCCAGTCAGACGGGAGAAGTGGGGGTGGAGGCTGCCCCTTGGTTCAAAAGAATGAAAATGAGAAAGGGATTTTGAGCCGAGTTTAACAAGGCTGCTGCCTAAAGTTGGCTCTAGGTCTAGGCTAACTTGACGTTTTAAGGAAAAAATATCTGAGGTGAGAATCCGCAGCAGAGTAGATATAGCCAATACTAGATTCAGGAGGGCCCCATCACTAGGGACATCAAGGACTGCCTGCTGAAAATCGGGCTGTTTGGTGGTCAGTGGCCAGTGAATACCAAAAGAGGAGAAAACCACAAAAATAAATCTGATTGTAAATTTTGTATGGAATGAATTCATGCTTAAAATGTCACTGGGGAGGGGTGTGGGCAGGGTGGTAATAAATTAGTAAGTTAGGAAGGTTTGCACACACTTGGCATCACATCTCAAGCACCTAAACTCCTAGAACTTTCTCTAGACCATATTGGGTTAGATAGGGAAGTGCTTGTGGGATTATTTTGAGACTTCAGAGCTCAGAGGAGATGAAGGTGCCCTCCTGATGGGTATGCCCACAGTAGCTCGGCAGGAAAGCCTTACATACCCTGGGGAGCTGGAATGGCACAGTCAAGCATCCATCTGACTCCTGATTTCTGATTTTCAGTGTGCTTTCATATTATTGAAACGCAACACTGCCCCAGAGCACATGGTTTTTTCCAAAGCTAGGGTGCAGAGCCCTCCCAAGAGGGCTCCTGACTGGGTGTTTGGTACCCTGTCATCTCTGGTCTCTTCCGGGCAAGAACACACTCTACTCTCTCCCAACACTCAGTCTCAAAGATCTTTCTGCAACCTTAGGTATGTTCCTTGCAAGCCCAGTCTCCATCCTCCACCCAGTTTAATCCCCCCAAAAGAACAGACCCCTAAACAGGTTAACTATTGTCTGGCTACAGAGGCACAGCTTAGAGCCCTTTGGGGGTTACTGGGGTCAACCAAGAAAGACATGAACTAGGAAGTGACAGGAAAGGATGGGTTATGGAAAAACTAAAAGACATAGCAGTGGTGTATTGGCCTGTGGGTCCTTGAAGGTGTGGAAAACAAGCAAGCATGGATAGTAGTTGCTTAGGATGCTTGGATGGATGGATGGATGGATGGATGGATGGATGGATGGGAATGAAGGCAGGAAGCTAATAATGATCACAGTAATTATAATTACAGCACCCACCAGGTGTGCACTTTCAATTATTACTATACATTATGCTAAGCACTTTATAGGCATGTTCTCAGTTCGTCATCAAAATTTTCCATTTTACAGAAGAGAAAACTAAGACTCAGCAAGACCAGGTAATTTAGTTGAGGTCCCCCAGTTAATAACGCAGAACTTAGGTCTGTGTAATTCCATAGCCTGTGTTTGGCTCAAGATAAATAAGACTGCTTTCCTGTGAAAGCCATTGCTTTGTTTAGAACATATAACTGACCAATCCAAGTACTTTCCTTATTGTCTTGGTAGACTGTAAGGACCTAGGAAGCCCTGTAATGATGTGATATGGACACAATTCATCTGCTATCCTCCCCGAAGCCCTGAACTTACTGCTTTTATGTCCTGAGAGTTCAAGCTCCTGTGGGCAAACTATCAAATCCCCAAATCACCAAGAAGAGGAGAAGCCCACTCCTACAGAGCTTCTAGAAAATGGTGTTGGCTCTGTGAGCATCCATTTCCCTATCAGTAAGAGAGTATGAACATATTTTTATGGAAAAACTAAATAATACTGTTAAGCCTAATACTAATAGAGAAATACATTTATTGGGAAATTACTCATTAGTGTCCCATGGCTGAGGTTCTGGAATATACCAGAACATTTTGTGGTTTTGTCTCTAACTCTGCCTCTGACCTGCTCCTGTAAAAGATCGTGTGACAGAGCTGAGCTTTGAGCTCCTATTTTAGCTTTAGTTGTTAGAAAATGCTTCTATTAAAGAGTAACGGGAGGAGTGAGCCTTTAAAAATGGAAATCAGGGGGCTCCCGGTGGCTCCCGGTGGTTGAGTGTCCGACTCTTGATTTCGGCTTGGGTCATGATCTCAGAGTCATGAGATGGAGCTCCACTTCCAGTTCCATGCTGGGAATGGAGCCTGCTTAAGATTTCTCTTCCTCTCTGTCTGCTCCTACCCCCAACTCTAAAAAAAAAAAAAAAAAAAAAAAAAAGAGAGAGAGAGAGAGATTAAAAATGGAAACCAAGGCATTTCACTCTCTTGCTCAAAGGCCTCCAGAGGTCCTCACCAAGACCTACAAGGCCCTGCATGGCCCTGTTGGCCCCAGCATCCACTCTGACTTGATTGTCTCCTCATTCTGGTCTCGCTGCTCCTCAGAGACCCCAGGGGTGCTCGTGGGTTTGCACTTGTCTTTTTCTACCTAGAAGGGTTTGCCTCCAGGGACATACGTGGTGCCCCTTCTTTCATCTTGTAGGTCTGCATGCTCCAGGGTCACCTTGTAAGAGGAGCTCTCTCTGACCCCATAGGAAACCAGACCTCCAAGCTCTGTCTTCCTTCTTTGCTCTCCATTTCTTCAGAGGACGCCACTCTTCTGGACCTAGAACAGAGCCCAGCACGCCATGCTCAATACAATCTTGTTGACTAAAATAAGTGAATGAATAATTAACATATATTCACTCTCACCACTAAGCTGGATCCAGGTTGTGCTTATGTTTTCTTCAGAAAAATAACCAGTGTGTAATCATCTTACCGTCGAAAACAGAGAAATGAAGCAATTACTGATTTTTCCAGTCCCAGGGACAACTTTTACTTACATGACCTAGAATATTGAGATCAAACTCTATTTTGACCCAAATAGAACAAGAACTGCTTCAAATTACTTCCTTATTTTGCCAGTGACGGCCACGCCCTAGTTTGCTAAGATAAATTAGATTTGGCCCAAAGCAGTCATGGATCACTGGCCTAACTAATGATAAGTAAAGGAAGCTTGCACTTAATTTCTTTTTAAAATGAGTCCAACTTACCAATTTTTTAGATTTAAGACGATCAGGTACTGCAAACAGACAACTGTTAATGTGCTCCGGAGTGTTTCAACAGAGAGCTTGTTTTAGGGCTGAAATAATCCTATTTCTACACTCTACACTTTGTCTAAATATCAGCAGAGCTCCTGGTCATTGCTTATTTGTTGTGTATGTGACCCAAGGTCTGCCTCTTCCCTAATTTGAAGGTATTTTTTCTCAATTGTATTTAAAAAGAAGAGGTTTTCTTATGTTCCACCTGAGTCACCTCTTTAGTGGTTATGTTTTTTTTTTAAGATTTTATATATTTATTTGACAGAGAGCACATGAGCAGGGGAGCGGGAGAGGAGAGGGAATCCTGAGCAGACTCTCCACTGAGCTCGGATCCCGACATGGGGCTCAGTCTCGGGATTTTGAGATCAGGACCTGAACCAAAACCAAGAGTCAGACGCTTAAGTGATTGTCCCTCACCCTTATTGGCTAATTCTTTCTACTTCTTGCTCAATTCCTTTAATTTAAGACAAAAACAAAATATAAAATACTAAAAAAATGAACCAGAGGGATATTTTATGTTCACCGATAGGAAGACAGTATTGTTAAGATGTCACTTCTTCTCCCTTGGCTCCATGCAGTTTTAATCAAAATCCCAGCAAGTTCTTTTGCAGATATTGACAGATTGATTCTACTGTTTATGTGAAAAGGCAAAAGACCCTGAACTACCAATGCACTCCTGAAAATGAAATGGAGGCTGACTTCTGGACATCAAGGCATACTATAAAGCCCCAGTAATTCAGACAACGTGGTACTGGTGAAGGAATAGACCACTGGATTAGAGGAACAGAATAGAGCACCCAGAATAGACCCACACAAATGGAGTCAACTTATCTTTGATGTCGGAGCAAGGGCAAACAATGAAAAAAGATATTCTTTTCAATAACCAGTGCTGAAACAAATGTATGACCATATGCGGAAATACACACACACACACACACACCCCAAAGGACAAAAGTCTAGACGCAGACTGTACAACTTCCATACAAATGAACTCAGAACACATCTTGGACCTAAATACAAAATGCAAAACTAAAGAAGTTCAAGAAGAAAACACAGGGAAAAAAATCTAGTGACCTTGGGTTTGGTGATGAGTTTTTAGATACACCAAAAACATGATCCACAGAAGACAAAGTAAGTTTTATTAAAAAACACTTTTCTGTAAGAGCTACTGCTAAGGGAATGAAAAGAGAAAACTCAGGCTGGTAGAAAAGACTTGCAAAAATGACTTGTACATAATATATACAAAGAAATCTTAAAACCCAATAATAAGAAAGAACCCAACTGAAAAAAACTGGGCAAAATATCTGGATACCTCACCAAAGAAGATACACAGATGGCAAATAAGCATATGAAAAGCTGCTCAACATTATTTGTCATTAGGGAATTGCAGATTAAAAGAAGATACTATTGCGCACTTACTAAAATGGCCAAACTCCAAAGTGCTGACAATACCAAATACGGAAATCTTTCTTAATGTGAATTTAGAATATATTGTTTCGGAGAAGAACTGTCTGATCTATCCTTGCAAGAGATGAGAGAGAGGATATTTGCACCACAAAAATAACCAGTAGGATTACTCAAGAATAAGAGAGAATTCCTACATATCAATAGGAAAAAGAAAATAACCCCATATAGAAAAATGAGCAAAAACCATAAAAAATGTATTCAATCTAAGACAAACCACATGTGGCCGATAAATACATAAAAATATGGTAAACTTCGGGGGATTGTACAGCATGTGCACAAGTAGACCCTATTTTATACCCACGTGATTATAAAAGTTAAGAAATCTGACAACGCTAAGTATTAGTGAGAAAATTGTCATTGGATCTCCTCTGTATTGCCAGTGGGAAAATAACGTGGCGACCACTTTATGAAATAACTTGGCATTATCATGTCTATTTCAACATTTGCATGTTTGCAATTCCACTTCTAGGTAAATGCCCAAGAGAATCTTCAGCACATGTGCATTAAGACACATGTGCAAGACTTTTCATGAATTCTTATTCCATACAGTGAGACACTGAAAACAGTCTGATGCCCTTTGACAAGAGAATAGATACACTGTGGTATATCCACACAACGGACTACCACACCACAGTGAAAATAGATCCGCGCCAGCCACGTGAGACAACTTGGATGAATCTTAACTGCACTCGTTAAATAGCAAGCAGAATCAAACCATCTATTGGCAGACATACACACACAGGGTAAAACACACAAAAAGAGGAAAAAGGATAAGAATGATAAACACAAGATCCAAGGTGTTAACTTGCTGCAGGAAGCAGGCGGGGAAGTGGGATAGTAGATGAGCACAGAGGTGGGTGTATGTCATTGGGAAATTTTTAAGTCTCGGGTGAGGATGGCTTAGCAGTGTTTGTTATGTAATAAAAGTAAATCATGAAAGAAAGAGGGGTTATGTAAGGCCCAGCGAGGATTATGCATCATGAGCCAAGGATTGCACTTGGTAAAGTTCCATGCACTTAAGGTGCAAAACTAGGGGACGCCTGTGTGGCTCAGTTGGTTAAGTGCCGGGCTCTTGATCTCGGCTCAGGTCTTGATCTCAGGGTTATGAGTTCTAGCCCTGTGTTGGGCTCCGTGCTGGGCATGGAGCCTACTTAGGAACAAACAAAACCTAAACAAAAACTTTTATGATAATAAAGGCAAAACAGCAAGCCTAATCATGGGATTAAGAGCTGCGTCTGGGGAAAGCCAGACAGATGGTAGGGGGCAGTATTCCAAGGGAAATACTCCTCCTCAGAGATTCTCCTCAAGCCCCAGGATCCCTGTATTTAGTCCGCACCCAGAGCCATACCCATACTGCCCAACGGCCCACCCCGTTCTCTCTCTCTTAGCCTCTCTGTGTCCTTGGGGGTAGACCTATCAGCCCATTGCCAGTCCCCAGTGCCCACCGTTCCCCTCATCCATAGTTCCCATATTTTCATTTTATTTCCACTCCTAAATTCATAGGTGATTTTGCTTTTGCCTCAGAGGTTTACTAATGACTGTAATTTTAAGAGTGAACCACAATAAAGCAGAGTGGGTGGAAAGAGGAATCAAGCAGCCCGCCACAATGTGCTCAGTCTGACCACTGCATCACCTCCACAGGTGCCCCCTTTGTGCCTTTCCAAGAATAACTGGTTTTCCTAGCAAATCGCACAAAACAAGGAATCCGGAGATTGGTGGTTCTGGAAGGGTCGATGTACTGGTTCAACCAAGTCGGGACCCTGGATCAGTACCCGAGCTGCTCTTGGCTGTCCCTTGCTGGGTGCCAGTAGGCAGCTATCGTGCCCAGAGCCAGTGGCACCAAGCCTCAGGGCTCACGTGGTGACACCAAGGAGGAGGAGGAGGAGGGTGTCACCTTCTTGGTAACACCAAGAAGGAGGAGGGGTTCTTCTCACATGGCTTTCTCATGTCAGGGAGGGCTATCTCTCACGCTGGGCCAGCCACACTTCACTGCTTTGCTTTCCTGCAGGTATCACGAGTCTGAATCAGATCACATGCTTACTTCAAAGCAGCAAAGAGGGCATGGGATAGTCACGACTCCTGTAGATCAATTGTTATCCATGCCTGCCCCACTAGCCGCAGAGCCAGCAGCCACCTGAGCACAGCTGAGGTTCAGCGAGTAAGGACCTTGCAGGGAACGGCTATCAAGGTAAACAAGGGCGCCCCACCTCCACTGGTCTCTCCTGTACCTCGTAGTCAGTGCCGCAGGGGTAAAAACAATGCTCCGCACATTCAATCACACTTCACAGTTTGCAAAGTGTTCACCTGCATTGTTTCACTGATTCTCCCCACGAGCCGGAGAGACAGGAGGGCTGTTATCCTCTCTTTCACAGAGAGGGAGGACCTAAGATTGTAGGTGGTAAGTGATTCACCCATGATTTTGCAGCTTCTAGAAATAGAACAAGGGCTTCCGACACTAGCGTCCAGGGTCTTCTACTATCCTCTCAACCGACACGTGGCAGGGTAACCCCCAACGCCTGGCTGCGGCTGGACTGTAAGTTCCGTGTGAATTTCGTCTAGGAGCCGATGCCACACATGCTCCCAACAGACGTAGCCCCATGGGTGCTGTTTGGGTAAGGGCACTTGCAGAGAAGGAGTGGGCGGGGAAACGAAATTTTTACCCAGACACATATTGTGCAAAGTAAGCGATGCTGGAGCAGAGGATGAGGTCCCGCAGCCGAGGAGCAGATGTGTGAAGGCTGCCTTCAACCCACGTGGTGGCCAAGAGCTCCAAGAGGCGTCCCTGCGCTCCAGCTCGCTGTCAGCGTCTGCTCCTGGAGGGGCTCCAGCTCCGAGCCTACTCTTAGTGATTTAAACCAAGAAAGGTAGAGGCGATGGCTCCCAGGAAGCACTGGGGGACATGCACAGAGGAGGAGGAAAGCATCCGGTTTCTCTCTAAAACCGAGGACAGAAAGCAGCGCGATCTCCCAGGGTCCGGGCTCCGCCCCTAGGAAGCTGCTGGAAGTTTCGGGGAGGAAGCGCGCTCAGCGGTGGGGAGGACCGTCTCCACGGGAGGAACAATTTGGAGATCCGTATCAAGAAGTGTAAGAATGTTAAGTCCACTTAAACCCCGGATTGCCTCTTGAGACCATTGTATTAAGCAAATAACTGAAGGGGAGGGAAAAAGCCGTAGATACGCCGAGGGCACGTATTTGGTCATACATACACTTTTATACATGGGCGAGTGGAAATTTGGAAGCAAACACTCCACAATCGGAAATAACCATATGATCTACTCAATGGATCCACGTAGCCTTTAAAAAGTATCATTGTAAAGATTAGATTTATTCAAAAAGTAGGTATCAGATGCCTCCAGTACGCTAGACCCCAAAACGGTGAGCCCAGCCCACCGAGTCCTTGCTTGTGCTAGTGGTATTCTGGTACACATGGCACAGACGGACACTGGCGGCAGGGAAAGAATGAGGGTTCGGAATTCAGGGGAGAATACGGAAAAGAAATCTCGTAAATACAATCCTCTTCTGTGCAATGCCTGTAGCAATTCTGCGAACAAGGACCGGAAGGAAACCAGGGAAAATACACAGCTGATGGTGTGAGGTGATTACGGGCAAATTCTTTCCTCCATTGTTCCCATGCTTGCTTTATTTATTTATTTATTTATTTATTTATTTATTTATTTATTTATTTATTTAGACAGAGAGAGATCACAAGCAGGCAGAGAGGCAGGCAGAGAGAGAGGAGGAAGCAGGCTCCCCGCTGAGCAGAGAGCCCGATGCGGGGATCGATCCCATGATCCTGGGATCATGACCTGAACTGAAGGCAGCGGCTTAACCCACTGAGCCACCCAGGCGCCCCTGTTCCCAGGCTTTTAATGCAACATTGCAAAAAATAAAATCTAAGCGGGGACAGAAATGATCTGATATTTTTAGCATTTATTCCTATTTCGAAAGAAGTGTGTTTATCCAATTGTGTAGAAGCCAAAGGGAAACTATAATAAACACTTGAGGAAGGAGGGAAGGAAAGGAAAAGGAAGGGAGGAGGGACGCGCAGAGGAGGGGGAGGGGGAGAGAACAGAGGCGTTGTTTGTGTTTATTTCTGGCTTTAGAAAGACCCCCTTTGGTTCATGCTCTTCTCTCGAGGTCCCAGGCCAATGACAAGCAGGTGAAAGATCTAGTATGTCCTTCTGACTTAAATTCTGATTTGTTTGGGCAAATAAGAACCTTTATGCGGAGGGGTCCGCAGTGGACTAGTGCAATCCAGTAAAGACACATTCTGTGAAAAACAGTAAAGCCAGCAAGCATTTGGTGAGGACCTGTAGCCAAACTTGGTTTGATTCTAAGTATGGAAACTGTGCTCTCATGAGAATCTGTTGCCTATGTTCCAGCCGCCCAGCCCTCTCGACACAGATGACTTCAGGTAGACTTTGCTGTTGCTATTGGTTGGCTGTGATGTGTATTTTTTTTTTCCAGATATCTTTTTTTTCCCCTTGTTTTCTAGACCCAACAGTCATCTGTTCCAGGTTTCAGCATTTGAGGTCATGAAGGGATCTAGAGCACTTTGGGTAAAGAAGCCCTTTCTGGCTACTCACTGTTGACCATCTGCTCCTTATGTTGCGGCCACTTAGAATTCCACCTGCTGCTGCACTTGCTGTCATTTGTCTTCGGGCCCTGCCCTGAGATCCCCCGTGCCATCGCCCTGCACCGCAGAGCAGATGCTGGCTCAGAGCAGGCTGCATTTCCGTGAGTGCAAGATGGTCCTCGCAGGTGCCCGGTGCATGACTTTTCAGCTTGCCAAATGCTTTGAGACAGGCAGCTAAAAATATACATGTGCATGTGGATATGGGATGCTTCTTAGTGATTGTAAGCAGCGAGGAAAAAGTGACAAGGGAATATGTGCCGAGGACAGTTGCTGCACCCTCACGGCCATCAAATAGTATTTAGTAAGCGGCTTCTGTGTGGCTGACGTTAAGGGTGACTGCTGTCCCTGTGGGAGAAATGCTGTCACCCACTGGCATCCCAGTTGACACCCTACAACAAGAATCATCGTAAGAAAGAAAAGAAGGGAATGTTCTACGAGATTTACCAAATCAACGACAAATGAACGAGCATCTGCTTTTGCAGCTAGAAGACCACTACAACACAGTCTGAGCAGATTTCCAACAGGAGAGGCTAAGAAGCAGATTTTTCTAGGCTCTGGGTATCTGCTGCTTACTCTGCCCCTTCCTGAGGAGCACTGGAGGTGATTTCACAAAGGTTAGTGATATTTTGGAGGGAGATAGATGGCAGTAGAGAAGACAGAGATCCTTAGTTATAGAACTTGCTCTTCCAACCAAAGGAATTTCCTAGGGAAAATTAATTTAGTCCAATATAGAAAATTTGGATTCGCCTCATCTAAAAATTGAGAGGGTGAGACCACATGGCACCTAGCCTGTTTAAACAAGGACATGCCATGCCAGTTTATGGAGTTCCAGAGAGCCTTTCGGTCTGACTCTGGCTTTCAGGCTGGAATATTCATGCCCAGCGCTCTGTTTTGTGGTGGAAAGTCATACTGTAAGACTGTGTTTAGCAATTAACTTACGACCCAGCAATTGCACTACTGGGTATTTACCCTAAAGATACAAACGTAGTGATCTGAAGGGGCACGTGCACCCGAATGTTTTTGGCAGCAATGTCCACAATAGCCAAACTATGGAAAGAACCTAGATGTCCATCAACAGATGAATGGATAAAGAAGATGTGGTATGTGTATATATACATGCATACAATGGAATACCATGCAGCCATCAAAAGAAATGAAATCTTGCCATTTGTGACGACGTGGATGGAACTAGAGGGTGTTATGCTGAGTGAAATAAGTCAATCGGAGAAAGACAACTATCATATGATCTCCCTGATATGAGGAAGTGGAGATGCAACGTGGAGGGTTTGGGGGGTAGGAAAAGAATAAATGAAACAAGATGGGATCGGGAGGGAGACAAACCATAAGAGACTCTTAATATCACAAAACAAACTAAGGGTGCGGGGTGGGGGGGTGTATGGAGAGGCTGGTTGGGTTATGGACATTGGGGAGGGTATGTGCTAGGTGAGTGCTGTGAAGTGTGTAAACCGGGTGGTTCACAGACCTGTACTCCTGGGGCTAATAATACATTATATGTTTATTTTAAAAAAATTTAAAAATTTAAAAAAATAAAAGAAAGTTAAAAAAAAAATAAAAGACTGTGTTGAGCATTATGTGCCCAGAAGGGACTCTCTGGCTTTGTTCTTATGGGAAGTCAAGAGCAGTGAGTTGTCTTATAGTCCCAGCACTAAGCTTTCTCAGACTTTGATCATGGAGAGGACTCTGGTTCCCATTTGTACTTGCACTCTTTTTAGAGAACTGTTCCCCTTCAGAGTTACTGCAGATTTCATAACATTCGATAGCTTTTTAGTAGTTATCATCTCTATGACAATCTGTTAGATCATCACACCCTTTTTTGTCCATGAAGCTCTCCCATCCTGTGCCTTTCTGATGCTTTTCCCCTCCTATTTTGCTACTTATTCTGTGCCACTCTCTTGCTGCCAAGAGACAGGGATCCTCTGTGTTCTCCTATCTGTGGAAGCAGACCTATCTCAGACTTCAGCCCTTGGCCGCCTTCTCTCCTTTCTCTGTTGTCTCTATAGGTGAGAATATCCACTCCTACAATTTCAGCTATTATCTTCTTGTATCTCTCTTCCACAACCCATCTGTACCTCTGACCACTTTGTGGAATTTTCAATTTCTAGCTGCTTGCTAAACATTTTATCCAGATGTCCTGCCAATGTGTTGAAGTCAACACATTCAGAATAGACTTCCTCCACGTCCCCAAATCAGTCCAAATTCAAGAGGCATCCATCGGTTCCCCTTGATGCCTCCCTTCCCCTCAGGCCCCCATTCAGTTTAGCCTCCACAGTGTCTTGGCGGGGCTCTCCACTTCAGGACCTTCTACATACCCACTTAGCTGTGTACCCACCGCTGTCCTCTTTTTCTCATGCCCATAGATGGAAAGCTTTGTTCTTTCTGTGGCTGGTTTCTGCGAAGCTGCTCTAGGTTCTGTTCTATCAGCTTCTTCCGGAACTCCTCTCCACCCCTTCCTCCATCTGTTTTCTTCCCTCTTCTGTCTTCAAACTTTACCTTTTATCAGTATGGTAACATCCTTCAAGTTTAGGAAAAAAGACCTGTCTATACTCTCTTTCTCAACATCTTCCTCCCATTAATTTTTCTTAATTGAAATATAATTCGCATACCATGAAATTCACCTGCTTAAAGTGTACAATTCAGCGGTTTTTGGTACATTCACAAGGTTGTAGAACCATCATCCCTGTCCAATTCCAAAGCATTTTCATCAACCCAAAAAGAAACCATGAACCCTTCAGTAGTCACTCCCTTCTTTCTTTTCCCCAACTCCTGGCAAACACTCAGCTGCTTCCTGTCTCTATGCCCATCCTGGACATTTCATATAAATGCATCGATATGATCTGTTGCCCTTTTGAGTGGCTTCTTCTACTTTACATAATGTGGTCAAGGTTCATCCCTGTTGTAGCATCCCTCTATATAGCAATAGAATCAAGTTCAGGACCTCCTTTCTATTTTATGGATGAATAATATTCCGTTGTATAGATATTCCACATCTTGTTTATCCATGTGTTTGTTGATGGACATTTAGGTTGTTTCCATCTTTTGATTAATAAGAATGATGCTGCTAGAAATACTTGACTGAACACTTGTTTTCAATTCTCTTGGATAGATACCTAAAATAGGAACGGAATTGCTGAATCTATGTTCAACTTTCTGAGAAACTTCCAACTGTTTACCAAACTGGCTGTACTGTTTTACATTCCTATGATCAGTCCTGAGGTCTCTAATTTCTCTAAGTTGTGCCAACACTTGCTAGTGTCTGTTTAATTCTAGCCATCCTAGAGGGTGTGAAGTGATATCTTACTGGGGTTTTGATTTGCATTTGCATTTCCCTAATGACTAATGATATTGAGTATGTTTTCATATGATTATTGGCTTTTAAAAAATATCTTCTTTGGGGTAATATCTATTCAAATTATTTATCTGTTTTTCCCTTAATTGTTTTTTTTTAGAGTAAAATCTTTATTTTATTTTTCCTTGATTTTCTTTTTTACTGAGACATAATTGACATTTAACATTACATTAGCTTCAAGTACAGAATGAAATGATTTTGTTATTTGCATATATAATGAAGTGACTACCATGATAAGTCTAATTAACATCCATTACCACACATAGTTACAATTTTTTTTCTTGTGATGAGAACTTTTAAGATCTGTCTTAGCAACTCTCAAATATACAACCCATATTAACTAGTCACCATGCATTACATCCCCAGTATTTATATCTGTATTATTCTGCATCATTTTAAAAAATATAAATTCAGGTGTACTGATTTTCCTCCTTCTACTGTGTCTAATAAACCCACCAAAAATTATTCATACCTGATATCATGCTTTCATTTATGGCATTTCTGTTTGACTTTTTAAAAATGGTGTCCATCTCTCTGCCCAAATTAACTTCATGCTTTGGTCCATCTTTTTTACTAGATCCTATACCATAAAACACAGTTATTTTCCAGTCTTGTCTAAGAGTTATATATCTGAGTCATCTCTGAATCTGATTCTACTTATTGCTTTATCTTTTGATGATGGGTTTTTGTTTTGTTGTTTGTTGTTGTTTGGTTTTTTGGTTTTTTGTTTTGTTTTGTTGCTTTTCTATGTGTGCTGTAATTTGTTACTGAATGATGGTATCATTCATAGAACAGAAGAGACTTAGGTAAGCAGTATTTACATCTGGAAATAGACACTCTACTTTGTTTGTTAGGGTGTGTGTGGTGGGAATGAGTCAGTCTAGTTGAGCAAAGTTGAGTTTTCTTGCTGTTTGTTATCCTCAGTACATATGGCTTCATATTCCTTCAGGGTTGGGCTGCCAGTGGGTTTGTCTCAGTGTACTCACTCCACTTTCAGCTTTCAGCCATCTTTGTACATCTAAGCAGACATGGGTTCTCTCTCTATATTCTTTCCTCTTCTGCATTGGTAAACTGTTATTGTTGATTGCTCAGTGCTGAATTTATTAAGAAGGGATAGGCAGGTTCTCATGGACCTATTGGTCCAGACGCAGTTTTAGGCAGGACTTGTGTGCCTTAAGTGTGAGCTTTCTTGGAATTCCTATCTCTATTTGCATCACAGGCAAACTTTGCTTGTATCTATAGAAAGTCTTGGGAAGGAAAGAGTCCTGCCCCTCTCCGACGATAGCAAGATTACTGCTGTGTATTTGTGCAGGATCCTGCAGTCAGTGAAAGTTTTCCTGCCCCTCCTCTAGGGATAGAAGTTTGAGGATTCTACCCTTCCTCCAGACACAGTAAATCTTTGGCTCATTCCTGGGGCAAGAAGGGGAGTTTCTACCTCTCCCCTAGAAGAAAACAGGTTTCATTTCTCTTCCTCAGCAGTCTTAAGGAAAGAAAGATTTGCTGATGCTTTCCATGGCTTCAGGTTTTTGGTTCATGTGCAAAGAACATGTGGGGTAGCAGATGATGTTCTGTGCCTGGCCCCAAGGGCGGCATTCACCCCCCACACATCTGTGTCAATAAGAGGAGCTCTCTCAGGTCCCCTGCCCTGCCACCTCCAATCTTTCTTGTGAGCACCAGGTAGAGGTACTTGGAAAAGTCTTGGGATGAGTCCAAACTTTCTGTGTGGCCAGGACTCCCAGTTCTAAATTAATGGGCTAGCCACATGTGGCATTTAAGAGTTGGTTCACTTTTTAGCTGATTTCATATTAACTCACTTCTACCACAGTTTCTTTTTCCTCCCATGTTCTTCCAATGCTGAAAGAGTTACTATATCCCATTGTCCTTGGAGGGGCTTGTCACTCATTGGAATTCAGCTCCCTTGATGGTCCTGAAACCTCAGCTCTCTGGTGGGTTCAAGGTGAGTTAGGATTCTGTGAATTGTCCTGCTTTTTCGCATTGTTAGGATAGGAGCAACCTTCTCCTGGAGCTTCCCACGACATAGGTGAGAGGAGAACTACCCGACTCATCTCCTTTTGCTTTCTCATCTTTGCAACTCTGTCTCTTCTCCAAGCCTTATGTAAGCAGAACATTCTGGGATGTTGATTCAAGGCCTTACCATTTCCTCTGCCAAGAATGTCTTCTTCTATCTTTACCTTTTGTTTTTATTTTTGTTATTGTTTTATTCCTTTTTTTTTCTAACAATACAGTTTAATAGCAAATATTTTAAAAGGCTTGCTAATGAAGGCAACACCCCCTGCTCCTTCTCTCTCTGTTGAGCCCCTTTCCCAGAAGGGAACATGTTAAACACGCTAAACTTTTGGATGGTTATTTCTAGATTTTTTAGCTTTAGATAATAGCAATTTATAGTCTATTATGGAAAATGAGTATTTGTCTCTCTTTCCTCTTTTCCCCCACTGCATCCACCTGTTTGGTCTCCGTCTACCAATTTCCAAAAGTATTTGTTTATATCATAATTTTGGTAAGAACAATATTATGAGTTTACTTTAATTTGACCTTTCAAACACTATTCAAAGCTAAGCCATAAAGTAAACTATAATTATGTTAACTTCATTGAAAAATATTTTGCTTCCTCTAAAACAGTGTATTATTTGCTTATTTGCTTAGTTTCTATCAGTAATCCAATAACAATCATTAATTCAACCCCAAACTGTGTTAATGTCTCAATTTCTTCTCACTACCCTCAGATGCAACAGGTAGTCTATCAGTTTCATCTTCTTTCTGACGTGGTTCAGTCTGGACTGACTGGCTGTGCTGTATGCCTGGTGCCTCAGTGGTCTTGCTTGAATCTTGCCTCTCCATCAGTTAACCTGTTGGGTTCCTCGTTTCCTGTGCCATACTTTTCTTTTTTGGCTTATTTCATTGTTTTGATGAGAATATACTCGAATAGCTTCTGCAGGTAACTATAGTTTCTAAGGTTTTTGTCATGTAAATTTATAATGCTTTGCACATCTAAACCTACCTTTATTTTATCAGAGTGATCATTTGATTGGATATAGTGCTCTATATTGTCAATAATGCTCCTTCAAAACTTTAACACAGTTTGATGTTGTCCTTAGTTTCTGGTGCCATTTTGACTCTTGCTTTATTGTTTATCATTGGTATTCTGAAATTTTATGACATTATCCTGGGCACTTCCTGGTCCCTTTCAAACAGAATCTCATGTCATTTGGTTCTAAGAAATTATATTATTTTGTTGATAATTTCTTTCCTTGTCTATCTTCTCTCTGAGTTACTATCTGAGTGTTAGACTGCCTGCATTGGTACTTCAAATGTCTTATCATTTCTCTCCTATAATTCATCTCTCTTTCTGTTTCAATTTCTGAGAGAATGCCTCAATTTTATTTTTCATTGTTTCTGCTTAATTTATCATTTTTCTCTCATGTTTTTTATTTTTTTTAAATAAAAATCTTTTAACTTAAATCCAATTAATTAACATGTAATGTATTACTAGTTTCAGGGGTAGAGGCCAGTGATTCATCAGTCTTATATAATACCCAGTGCTCATTATATCCTGTGCACTTCTTAATGTCCATCACCCTGTTACTCCACTCCCCCACCCAACCTGCCTTCCAGAAACCCTTAGTTTCCTTATGGTTTGTCTCCCTCTCTGATTTCATCTTGGTTTATGTTTTCCTCTCTTCTCTATGATTCTCATTTTGTTTCTTAAATTCCACGTACGAGTGAGATCATATGATACTTGTCTTTCTCTGATTAAAATAAGTTTCTCTTAGCATAATGCCCTCTAGTTCCATCCACATGATTGCAAATGGCAAAATTTCATTTTGTTGATGGCTGAGTAGTATTCCTGTGTGTGTGTGTGGGTGTGTGTGTGTGTGTATGTATACCACATTTTTTTTTTAAGATTTTATTTATTTGACACAGAGAGAGAACACAAGTAGGCAGAGAGGCAGGCAGAGAGAGAAGGAGAAGCAGGCTCCCCACTGAGCAGAGAGCCAGATGCTGGGCTTGATCCGAGGACCCTGAGATCATGACCTGAGCTGAAGGCAGAGGCTTAATCCACTGAGCCACCCAGGTGCTCCTATACCACATCTTTTTATCCATTCATCTGTTGATGGACATCTGGGTTCTTTCCATAGTTTGGCTGTTGTGGACATTGCTGCCATAAACATTCGGGTGCACATACCCCTTCGGATCAGTACATTTGTATCTTTGGGGTAGATACCCAATAGTGCAATTGCTGGGGCCTGGGGTAGCTCTGTTTTCGATTTTTTTGAGAAAAAATTGTCATCTGTCATTTCCTGACTTGTAATTTTAGCCATTTTGACTGGTGTGAGGTGCTATTTCATTGTGGTCTTGATTTGTAGTTTTTTGATATCCAGTGATGTTGAACATTTTTTCATGTGTCTATTGATTATTTGCATGTCTTCTTTGGAGAAATGTCTGTTTGTGTCTTCTGCCCATTACTTGATTGGATTATTTGTTCTTTGGGTGTTAAGTTTGATAAGGTCTTTGTAGATTTGGGGGTAGTCTTTATCTGATAAAACATTTGTAAATATCTTTTCCCACTCTGTTGGTTGTCTTTTGGTATTGTCGATTGTTTCCTTTGCTGTGAAAAAGCTTTTTATCTTGATGAAGATCCCAATAGGACATTTTTGCCTTTGTTTCCCTTGCCCTTGGAGATTTGTCTACCAAGCAAATCCACCTTGCTGTGGCTGAGGTCACAGAGGTTGCTGCCTATGTTCTCCTCTAAGATTTTGTTGGATTCCTCTTTCACACTTAGGTCTTTCATCCATTTTGAATCTATTTTTGTGTATTGTATAAGAAAATGGTCCAGTTTCAATCTTCTGCATGTGGCTGTCCAGTTTTCCCAACACCATTTGTTTAAGAGATGGTCTCTTTTTCCATTAGATCTTCTTTCCTGCTTTGTCGAAGATTAGTTGACTGTAGAGTTGAGGGTCTATTTCTGGGCTCTGTATTCTGTTCCATTGATCTATGTGTCTGTTTTTGTGCCAGTACCATACTGTCTTGGTGATTACAGCTTTGTAATAGAGCTTGAACTTCGGAATTATGATGCCACCAGTTTTGGTTTTGTTTTTCAACATTTCTTTGGCTATTTGGGACCTTTTATGGTTCCATATAAATTTTAGAATTCTTTGTTCTAGCCCTGTGAAAAAAGTTGATGATATTTTGATAGGGAGTGCATTGAATGTATAGATTGCTCTAGGTAGCATAGGTAGCTTAACAATATTTGTTTTTCTAATCTATGAGCATGAAAAGTTTTTCCATTTCTTTGTGCCTTGCTGGTTATGTGTCTGTTCATGTTTTCTGTGTTTTCCTGGTAAAACACAGGAAGTTTGGTAGTTTATACAGCTTTAGGAATGTATCCATTTCTTCCAGGTTGCCTAATTTGTTGGCATATCATTGCTCATAATGTGTTCTAATAATTGTTTGTATTTTCTTTGGTGTTGGTTGTGATCTCTCCTCTTTCATTCATGGTTTTATTTATTTGTGTCCTTTCTCTTTTCTTTTTGAAAGTTTGGCCAGGGCTTTATTGATCTTATTAATTCTTTCCAAAAATTTCCTAGTTTCATTGATCTGTTCTACTGTTCTTTTGGTTTCTAGCTCATTGATTTATGCTCTAATTTTTATGAATTCTCTTGTCCTGCTGGATTTAGGCTTTATTTGCTGTTCTTTCTCCAGCTCCTTTAGGTGTAAGATTAGGTTGTGTATTTGAGAACTTTCTTGTTTCTTGAGAAAGCCTTGTATGCTCTATACTTCTCTCTCAGTTCTACCTTTGCTGCATCCCAAAGGTTTTGAACAGTTGTGTTTCCATTTTCATTCGTTCTCCTGATGTTTTAAAATTCTTTCATTTCCTGGTTGGCCCATTCATTCTTCTGTAGGATGCTCTTTAGCCTCAATGTATTTTAATTCTCTCCAAATTTCCTTTTGTGATTTGACTTCAAGTTTCAAAGCATTGTGGTCTGAAAATATGCAGGCAATGATCTCAATCATTGTACCAGTTGAGACCTAATTTGGGTTGAGACCCAGTACATGATCTATTTTGCAGAATGTTCCATGTGCACTTAAGAAGAATGTGCATTCTGTTGCATGTTCTGAATATGTCTGTGAAGTCCTTCTGGTCCAGAGTGTCATTCAAAACCCTTGTCTCCTTGTTGATCTTCTGCTTTGGTGATCTGTCCATTGCAGTGACAGGGTGGGGGTTGTTAAGCTCCCCTACTATTATTGTATTATTACCAATGTGTTTCTTTAATTTTGTTATTGGTATATATAATTGGATGCTTTCATGTTAGGGGTATTAATATTTATTTTGTTAATAAACATATAATGTATTATTAGCCCCAGGGATACAGGTCTGTGAGTCGCCAGGTTTACACACTTCACAGCACTCACCATAGCACATACCCTCCCCAATATCCATAACCTCACCACCCTCTCCCTAACCCCCTACCCCCTGCCACCCTCAGTTTGTTTTGTGACATTAAGAGTCTCTTATGGTTTGTCTCCCTCCCAATCTCATCTTGTTTCATTTATTCTTTTCCTACCCCCCCAAACCCCCCAAGTTGCATCTCCACTTCCTCATATCAGGGGGATCATATGATAGTTGTCTTTCTCTGATTGACTTATTTCGCTAAGCATAATACCCTCTAGTTCCATCCACGTCATCGCAAATGGGAAGATTTCATTTCTTTTGATGGCTGCATAGTATTCCATTGTATATATATACCACATCTTCTTTATCCATTCATCTGTTGATGGACATCAAGGTTCTTTCTATAGTTTGGCTATTGTTCTTCCACCTATTTTTAGGGGCTTTTCTCAAATGTTTTGTGATGCTTAGTTGTGTGCTCATATTTCAGTGTAGGAAATTAAGAAGACTATTGGAAACTCTGAGTTTTTGATGGGGCTTGTGGGACTGTGGGGAACATAGCTGGGTGTTGTATTGGAAAACTCTGTCAATAGTGTTAATTCTTCTTTCAGAAGAATTATCCAAGTATCTTCTAATCTCCCACTTCCTAGCATGCTGGGAGCAGAGTTGGGGAAGGAGGCTAGGGATCTTGCCATCTGTAAATAAATGTTCACTTAATCCCTTGCTTTCAGTATGGCACTCTCACCTCCAGCTGGCCTGCAGTCACTGGAGTAGAGATTTTTTTCAGAATAAGCTTCTATTCTCTCACTGGGATGGGAAGGGATATCCAGCCATTTGTATGGTGGAAATTAGGGAGTGGATGGATCTCAGGCCCTTCTTTGTAAACAGGTTAGCACCATTCTACTTGGTTGTGCTTCTCTATCAATCAACCTGCTGTATTTCCTGTGTTCCGTGACACTCTTTTTCTTTTTTGGTTTATTTCATTGTTTTGGTGGAGAACAGATTCATGATAATTACACCTCCCCCACCCCCAGCACCATACATACTTGACTTCCAGAGCTAACCAGTCCCACCAGTTCCTGAGCCTTTGGCCATTCTGTGATGTAAAGTAGATCAAGTTTTGGTCTTCCCCAATACTGGCTTAGGATTTAGTTTTCTTGGATTTTGCATTTAGTTATCACTTCAAATAGCTTGCCAGCTACCTGTTTTCTCCCATTGTCTTATTCTCCTGAGAATTTTTGCCTTTAAAACATTTTTCTTTTACTGTCATTTTAGATAGGAACAAAAGTAAATGTATAGCTCCAAGCTGCCATCTTTATGCAGAGGGCTCCAACCACCTACCTTTTTTTTACCTGGGTAACTTCCATTAGTCCTCCCATTTAGCCTTCTCTGATCCTTCTCCTTTGTACCCTTCTCTGCCATTCTGAGTCACCTACTTCCAGAATTCTTCATATGTGCTTACATGACATCAGAGTGCTCTCTGCAAGTAGCTCTTTCATTCATCCATTTGGTCAATATTTATTGAGCACCAACTATGGGCCCATGAGGGCACTAGGGTAACAGCAATAACTAAAGTACACAGCTGTCATGGAGCTTGCCTTCTAGGGAGTGAAACAAACAAATACGCAGGTGAACATACAAACATGACAATTTCAACTAATGAGTGTTATGAAGAAAATAAAATGGGTAACAAATAGAGACTGGGGTGGGAGTGGTAAGACCCTTTTATAATGGGTCTAACACATCTTTTCTAAGGTCGTGAACTCACTCTCAATTTGCAAAAGTGCAAAGTAATCAGGGTCCTCAGAGCCAAGAGGCAAACGGATAACTGAGAGAAGGGTTTGAAGCTATGGAGGAGCGTTTTGAGGACAGAACACAATTTCCTTCCAAAGGCCCAGTGGGAGGGCTTGGGCGGGGGAGAACTGAGGACCAGCTTATGTGAGGGAGGTATGAGTAATGCAGCAATAGGAGGCGGGCCATGCTGAACTGGAGGTTTGAGCTTCTTGTGGTGTCTGAGGTGAGCAGAGGGAAGGGCTTGATGGAGTAGTTCTGCAGACATTTTTTCTAGAAGGTGAGGCAGACATCTGCACCACACCCCAGTTTGTTTGGACGTTATACATTCTCTCTTGTAAGAGGAGCTCCCCAGAGCCCCAGAGCAGACAGGTGTTCTGGGGTCAGCCACTCCACTGGAGTTCTGAGGTGGGGACTCTCAGGGGACAGAGACGTCCCCGGAGTGAACATATAAAGCCACACCAACTTTCTTGAGGTACTCTGATGAATGTGTGGGGGTGGGCATGGTGGTGTACTCATTATTCATTATGATTGGTGATAAGGTCTTTGCTAGGCAGAGGTTTGGAGTATAATATTATAAAAATTCCAGATGCTGAGAAAGCCATCTGTGACCCTTGGTGTCCTTCTGTCCTCCATGATTGTCTTTCTGGCCCTGGCCAATTCGGTCACACTAGTTAGATGTTCTCTTGTCCAACTTCCTTGAATGGAGGTGCAGAGAGCTGTGCGAGTCAGGCGTGCCCGGTCAGCCTCTCCTGTGGCTGTCACCCTGCTCTATGTCCCTTGTCACTCTTCCCCTCCCCCGCTGCTTGCTGACAGGACTGTGCTCACAAGTTTTGGCAAAGCTGACCAAGAACAACTTCTTGCCACTCGACTGTTGAGGTAACACCTATGTGGGGTGGCCTTTTGTCTCCTTCTTGGCTGTGGCTCTTTTGATAGATCGGTGTCCTCATTTCCCCCATGAATCTGAGGGTTGCTGACATTCTGTGTCCCTCAGTGAGTTCACATGCCCCAAGAAGGAGAATGGGGTCAGGCGTGGTAGATTTTCTCTTATGTTGGGGGTGCCCTTTTGCCCCCAGAGCACTTTGTGGAAGGACAGGCTTTTCCTCAGACTCACAGCTGGGAAGAAAGGAAGAAAACACTACCAGTTAAATAAAAAGTCTCAAAAACCTCCAAATACAACACTGAGAGTAGACTCTAATGTGGTAAACTGTGGACTCTGGGCAATAATGATGTGTCAATATAGGTTCGTTAATTGTAACCTGTACCACTCCAGTGGGGATAGTCCTCATGGGGCAAGCTGTGCATGTGTGGGGACAGGGACTCTCTGTCCCTCCCTTTCCATTTTTTGGTGAACCTCAACTGCTCTAAAAAGATGCAGTCTTAAAAAAATGAAAGCATCGTAAATTCCCAACACAGGATTTTTTTTAAAAAAAGGTTTAAATTATGGGATGAATAGGGTTATCTGACTCTGTCTTAGAAAATGAGACTTGCTCAGAAGAGCTTTGTTATTATTATCTCATTTGCAAGCCAATTAGCCTGGGGAGGTCGAGCATGTGCCTTGCTGCCCAGAACGCGTGGGGACTCTGGGTTTAGTGCAGGCTGGAGCACACTGGCTGCGGTTCCTCCCAGGCTCTTCCCAGATACCAGGTGGACACTGAGCAGGATTCCAGTTCTTGTCATCTCTGTCGTTACTCCCAAGGCGCAGAGGAAACCAGTGTGCCCAGGGGGCCAGGCAGGGTGAAGGCAGTGGGTAAACCTGAATATGCTTTTTTCTCTTTCCATTTCCACCTGGGGGTTCCTTTTGAAAGCAAGGGAGTTGGGGTTCCTCTGACATGTTGCCCCTTGACCTGTCTCCCCATTACTTTGTGACACCAGTGAAATTCCTGGTTGTGACTTGTGTCAGCGAAGTCTGTTCAGAGATGGGTCCGAACCAAGACCCTGCCACCAAAATTTGGCTAAACCTCCAAAATTCCGGACATCTGTTTTCCCCTCCTGTCCGGTTGTGGGAAGCTTCCAGAGTCTTGCTGCTCTGAATAGTCTGTAGTTCTGCTGGCAATCTGGCCATCCATGGGTAATGTGAGCTTCTGTTTTGCCCTTTGCCGGCAGGAGCTGGGACTTTTATTGATTTGGTTTGGCCTGAGGAGAAAGGAAGCCAGGTTCTTATCTTCTCCTCATTAATGTTTCATGTTCCATGAGCAGCTATTCCTCCTCCTACCGGGAAGAGTGAGCCATGGACCCTGGATGCTTTCTAGCATCAGATATAAATGGTGCTCCCCCACATACTGGTCACTGAGTTCCAGCAGGTGTCTGGGGGGAGGGGGATGGGGAACACAACGCCATCCCTTCTGTCTTCTCAGAGATAGCGTGGCTGAGAGGAACTGAGGAACGTGACAGAAAGACAAGGGAGGGGCAGGACAGGGTGAAGGGGAAGGGTTAAATAATTTAGTTGCAGCTGCCCTCCTCAGGATGAAGCCACTTCTGCCCTCCCTGGGCCCAGAGGGCGGTGGTCATTTCCCAGCTGAGAGTCGTTGGAGCCCAGGATGGCCAGTGGCTTCCTCCGAGTAATGCATGGCACCGTTGCGACTTGAATCCCTATTAGTTCCCTTCCCTGAGGCAGAGCTGGCTTCTGTCACAAGGGTATTTTTTGACCTTCCCAAATTGTCACTGAAGATACTGTGTGTGTCACTGTTTGGTGCCAGAGGACTGTTTCTCTTATCAGGGAAGTCCTGTGAGTCATTTTCTAGAGAGCTAGGGAGACCTGGTTGGTGCAGGGTACACCAGCGTTGGTGACCACAGCACCCTCTTCCAACTTTCTTAAAGCATATATCACAGTGTTGGGAATTGCTCATGCTGAATTCCCCCACCCCTAGATTCCGAAAGCTCTAAAGGGAGGAAGTCTGCCTTCTTTGTCAGGTTCCTGAGATCTTGTCCCAAGCCAAGCACACAGGAGATGCCCATCAGATAGTTGTCCAGTGGGTGGGAAATAAACATGACCCTGGCTTGTAACTTCCCTGGGAGTCCCAGGCTCCGGCATTAAGACCGAATGGTTATAGCTTATGGAACCACAGGTCAGATGACCTGTGGCATCTGAGCACAGGAAAAGGAGGGGGGCAGTCAGCCGAATTAAAGCCCTCAGTGTATTAAATGCCCTGACTTCATTTCCAGGTGTAGCTGGGAAAATGCACATTGAATTTCAAAATGATCTCCTTAGAGATCATCTCATACGATTCCCTCATTTTCTCGAACAAGGAGTTTCGGAGAAAATTTACCAAGTTCTCCCTCAGTAAGTGCCCCTACTAACTGCCCATTAGGAATCCTGCTTTATTATCTTTTGACCATATTACCCCGACCCCCTGTTCACTCACTTCTTCTAAGAATAGAAATTGTGTGGAATTTTAAAGAACAGAAATTGGAAAGCTGACATAGTAAATAGTAAAGTGAATGTTTAGGTGGCTTGCTTCAGAATGCAGATCTTCACATTTTTTTATTAAGATTTTTTATTTGTTTATTTGACACAGAGAGATCACAAGTAGGCAGAGAGGCAGGCAGAGAAAGGAGAGGGGAAGAACGCTCCCTGCTGAGCAGAGAGCCGGATACGGGGCTCGATCCCAGGACCTTGAGATCATGACATGAGCTGAAGGCAGAGGCTTAACCCTCTGAGCCACCCAGGTGCCCCAAGATCTTCATGTTTTTCTCTTGTTCATTGGCTATCCACCAGCGACTTGCAGATGTATTTGTCTAGATAGGACGAAGGAGGCATAGGTCTGTATCCTAATATCCCCCCCTTTCTTTCTCTTATGCTTATGGTTTCCTGGTGAGTTTTGTTTGGATGGTTTATTAGGTTTGCTCTGTCCATTTAGAAACCTTGAACATAAACTGTTCCCATCTCCCTTTTCACCTTTTATGCCTGGGCTGGCCCTTGATTCCCACGTGAACACTGGCTCTGGAGCGACATTCTTTTTGTGTGTTTGTTTAATTTTATTTATTTATTTGAAAGAGAGAAAGAGAGAGAGAGCACACGCCGGGTGAGGGGGCAGAGGGCGAGGGAGGAGCAGGCTCCTGAGCCCAAGGCAGACGCCCAACCAGCGGAGCTGCCCCAGCGCCCCCACAGCTACGTTCTCGCGGCGTCCCTTCTTCCTCTGACTGCCGGTGACAAACAGAAGAGGATGAAGAGGAGAGATGAGGAAGAGGACAAGGGGAAGGAAGACAAGAAAACCGGCCACCATTCATGTCAACAAATGAGCGGGCCAGGCTGTCACGGCCGTTGCGGTGGCCATGGACGGAGCCCTCTGGAGGTCCCGGCACGGGAACAGCCACATTCTTCGGGCAGCCCTGAAGTGAATAATCCTGGAACAAAGGACATTCTTTCCCAATAAGGGAAAGGACAGTGAGCTACTTTCCACAGAGACCCACCAGCATGCCCTCCTTTTCCTCCTCCTGTGAAGGACGCGGGGAAGCTTTGTCCTGGCCCGGTATCTGGAGACGGCCCCCTCAAAGCAACTGCACGGCAACTCTTGGTTCAGGCATTCAGAATCCACGAGAACTTGACGGATGAGCAAGTTCAGGGGACCGGGGGCTCCAACTCTGCTGTGATGATCCCTGGGATGAAAGCTGACACACACGGAATCCTTTCCCTTAGTAGCCCCTTAACCACCCCCCCCTTCACAAACAAGGAAACTGAGGCAAAGTCCACACCGCTGGCACATCTAATGGGGTGTTCTTCCTGTCACAGCCACTTGCCAGGGTGCAGGGTTGGCCCCGCATGGTAAGGGGGTTAGTTCTCATGGCTGCTATCTGGTGGACCCCACCCTGCCGTAGTCTCCCACCCCAGCCAGAACTGGGCTGCTCACTAGTGCCTCGCATGACTCCTCCTCAAAGCCTCGCTCTTTCGGCCAGCCACATTGTTTCAGCAACCAGTGATATGGACAGGAGGCGGGAGCCGTTTCCTTCAGGGAGAGACTGCGGCTCCTTAACCCCATCGAGCCATTGTGCTGTGTTGGTCTGTGGACAGTGATGCTATCCTCTAGGAGTGCCTGGGCCCGCATTAGTCATAGCGAGCCCCTGCCGGCATGACCTAACCAGAGCCAGAGTTGGGGCTGGACCAGCCCTCTGGTTCTTATTTTGGTTATAGGATGCACTTGAGCAAGAACTATCAGGGAACTATGAGAACAAGATGTGCTATTCACAGGTCCTGCCAGGCGCCTGGTACAGCCAGGTCCAAGCAGAGAGCGAAGATGGACCTGGAGTTCTGCCTTTATTAAGGGCTGAGGGCAGGGTGTCTGATAGGGTTTCTTGAGGTCACTCGTCACTGGCTCATTTAAGGTGTAAGAGTGGGAATTAAGGCAACAGGCGGGAGAAGCAAGGTCACTCAAACTGTCATTATGTCGCTTACCCAGGACTTTCTGAAAGAGGGAACTTCCTGGGTTGGGGTGGCCTGATCCCTTATCTGGCTGATTTGCCAAGAGCTGTGTCTTACCGCTGGTGATGTGCTCATTGGAGATGGATGTGTTTGCAGGGAATGTTTTGGTGAGCAAAAGCCTAATGTTGGGCACCTACATTACAATTGTAAAGCTTAATGTCATGTGCTTTCACTACACGCATCTTCATCAAATACAAAAAGATGCAGAGGCATGTTCCCCAAGAGTCCCAACACATAGCACCAAAGGTGGATTTTTTGCTGATGGAGAAAATAGAAGCGGGTGAGGGGCTTGGGTGGGGAAGAGGTGAACGGGTGGTCTCCTGGCAGTCCGGCTCTGCTGCGCTCTCTCCTGGGGACAGCCTGAGCTCCAGCCAGAGCTCCAACCTCCCACCTGCCTCAGGGCAGAACTTCGAAGAAGAGCCTCCCACCCACCACGGACCCCCGCGCTGGAGGAAGAAACTCGTTTTTTAGCCAAACTGGATGATGGGTCTTCGCTTCTACCTTTTAATTTCTTGATAGTTTCTAAATGTTCTTTTCTCTTTTGCAGCCCTGAAATGACATGCCATTCTGTAAAGAATGTCAAATCGAACCAGTACACAATGGAATATTTCTCACCATTCTGATACCCATAAGCTTTTCAGTGTAATTTTATGGCTATGCTTTCTGACCAGATATTAGTTAATAGTCTGAAGTGAAAAGCTAAAAGAGAGTTGTTGCCATTGAGAAACTAAATATGCATAAACACATTTTTAGTGTCGAGATTTTTTCCAGGCTTTTGGGAAGTCTGGCTTGTTGCTTTCTAATTACAACAGAAGTGAAGAATAGGTCTGAAATTATGGAAGCTTGCCTCAAGTAAGGCCGTGTTTATTTCATCCTCGTTTTTCATGCCATCAATACAACTTATCATAGAGATTCTAATTTATTTTACAATTGAGTCTCCAGCAACTGAACATAATCTCTGGTCTTCTTTTTAGTTCAAATCTTTGTTTCATGTCTTCCTTAATATAAATACAGTGCTAGAAAAGAGGACACAATGCACAGTATTTCACACACAGGATGCTGGTAAGTTGAGCTCTGAAGAGCCATTAGTATGTCGTCCAATGCACAGTTCTGTCCCAGCTCTATTTTTATTTTTTTATTTTTTGAAAGACTTATTTGAGAGAGGGAGAGGGCGTGCTCGCAAGCACATGCATGAGTGGAGGAAGGGCAAAAGGAGAGAGAAAATCTCAAGCCAACTCCACACTGAGTGTGGAACCCCACTTGGTGCTTGATCACAGGACTCTGAGATCATGACCTGAGCCAAGATCAGGACTGAGCCGAAATCAAGATTGTGTCATTCTACTGACTGAGCCACCTTGGCTCCCCCGCTAGCTGTATTTTTTTAAATGCCTTTTTATTTAAGAATTAAAAGGTATTCAGTGAATATTTGTTAGGTAATTAAATAAATGAATGAGTGAATCAATTCAGTGACACTAATATATAATATTAGATAAGTCACTTAATTATGAAGCATATCTTTAAGTATCTGTGCATCTGCCCTCACCAGGATGAGGCCAGACTTCGATTTGATTTGTTCACAGGTATATTCCAAGCACCAAGGACTGTGTCTGGGACACAGAAGGTACTCAGTAAATGTTTCTTGAACAAGTTAGTGTGTCCGAGGCTATAGCCACAGGCTACACTCTTTCATCTCAGCCAGATGGCTCTTAAATGTTTATCTTTGGTCATAAAGGGAATTGGGAGAAATATTTCCGATGTGTTAAAGGATCAGAGCAGGTTCCTGATCAGAGCTGTTCCTGGTCCTGTTGCACAAATGTCATCTGCCCACAGGAGCCCTGGCTCAGAATGCCTGGAAGGCAGCTGCAGACCTCAGTGTGGGTTTGTTTATTTTTAGGAACTCTTTGCTTTACAGTTTCTCAGCTGTGATTTTTCACTTTCTGAGTCCTTAAAACAATCATTTCTGGTGACTGCAGGCACTCCACTGGATACTTATACACCCGTGTTCATAACAGCATTATTCACAGTAGCCAAAAGTTGGGAGCAACCCAGACATCCATCGATGGATGAATGGATAAATGACGGTGTCCAGTGTGGTGCACATCCGTACAGTGACTACTATTCAGCCTTAAGAAGGAAGGAAGGGGCACCTGGGTGGCTCAGTTAAGCATCTGCCTTCAGCTCAGGTCATGGTCTCAGGGTCTTGGGATCGAGCCCCACCTCGGCGGGGGGGGGGGGGTTCCTGCTCAGTGGGGGGGCTGCTTGTCCCTCTGCCCCTGCCTGCCCCTGCTCATTCTCTCTCTCTCTCAAATAAATAAAATCTTAAAAAAAAAACCCACACACACACAAAGGAAGGGAATTCTGACAATGCCATAATAGGATGAACCCTGAAAACAATGCTGAGTGAAATAAGCCAGTCACAAAAGCGTAAATATTGTGCGAATCTACTATTATGAGATATCCAGAGTCATCAAATTGATACAGAACAAAGTAGCATGGTGGTTGCCAGGGGCTGGGGAAGAGGGAATGGGGAGTTAATGTTCAATGGATACATTCTGACCCTAAAATGTTTAGAAAGATAAAGCAGTTCTGGAGGCGGATGTTGGGAACCGTTGCACAGTGATGTGGATGTCCTCCGTGCCCCAGAACTAACTGTACCCTTGCAAATGGTCAAAATGGCAATTTCTCGGCTACGTGTATTTTACTGCAGTAGGAAAGAACTCACACTCGTTTCTGTCTACTTGGCTCAGCAGTTCAGTTCACCACTCTCACCTTATCCTTGGTTTGAGGTCCCATTTCCGGATAAATCTCCAGTCCCGAACCTCAGCCTGTCTAAAGGACTCAGCCTGTTTTATCTCGGATTTGAGTGGCATGTTCCCAGGGAGTCCTGAGATGTCACATAAAAAGACCCACAACCCTGAATGTGTCTTCCAGGAGAGCCTACATACTGAGAGTTTGGTCCATGATCCCAGAGGAGCCCAGTTTTCCAGCTGTCCCCACCAAAAGGTGGAAACCATCCTGGCCTCTCCAGATCAGGCCCCCTGTAAGTGAGTTCCACTGAGAGACCACGTGGACCAGGAGAATTGCCTGGCCAGCCCTTCCTGAATTCCCGAGCCACGTGAATGTGAGATACTGTAGGAGAATGGTGGTTGCATTAGGCCAAGAGGTTTGGGCAATTATGTTGCGGTAGGTACCAGCGTTGCCACTCGGAGCCGTTTGGCTTCCGGAGATTATCTGCTGTTGTTTTAGCTAATGAGGGGCCATTAACGAGGGAGATTGTCCTGCAAAACTGCCCTGAGTCTTGAAAAATCTCTGTGTGGCTACATTTCCTCCAGCCAAGCCAACTGAGCACCATTGCATTTTCCTGGATGATTCCGAAAACCCTACCCTTTCCGCAGCTCCTGTTCATGCATTTGAGGTGATCACAGCCTACCGATGCTGGACTGCGCCTTTGCTGCTGGAGACCTGAGCAAGAAAATGAATGGAACGGAAAAAAACCAAAATAAATAGAATTCCTATTGTATCTTAAAAAAAAAAAAAGAAGAAGAAGACCCTGAACCGTTGTTTTCTTGTTGTTGTTTTGTTTTTGTTTTTAATCAGAGTAGGAGTGGCGAGAGTGCGCAGCCCAGTCTCGTTCCTGGTCTTAGACAACTCTCTTCCACTGAATATGGTGTTAGCCGTGGCTTTGTCGTATATGTCTTTGTCATTGAGATGTGCTCCTTCTATGCCCAATTTTTTGAGAGTTTTTATCGTGAAAGGATATTGAATTTAGTCAAGTGCTTTTTCTGCATCTCTTCAGCTGGTTATATGATTTTTGTCTTGCATTCTGCTAATGGCTGCGTCACCTTTGTTGATTTCCCTAGGTCCAATCGTCGTTGCTTCCCAGGGAGAAATCCCACTTGATCATAACGAATGATCCTTTTAATGTGCTGTTGAACTCAGTTTGTTAGTATTTTGTTGGGAATATTCTCATATATGTTCATTAGGCATATTGGCCCATAGCTTGCTTTCTTGAAGTGTCTTTGTCTGTCTTTGCTATCAAGGTAATGCTGATCTTATAAGGTGAATTGAGGAGTGTTCTCTCCTTTTCAGTTTTTGGGAAGAGTTTGAGAAGAATTAGTGTTAATTCTTCTTTAAATGTTTGGTAGAATTCATCTGTGAAGCCATCTGATCCTGGACTTTTCTTTGTTGGGAGGTTCTCAGTCTCGTACTTATTATTCGTCTGTTCAGATTTTGTATTTCTTCATGATTCAGTCTTGGTAGGTTCTATGTTTCTCGATATTTGCCCATATTTTCTAGATTATCGAATTGGCTGGCATATAATTTTCTCAAGTCTCTTATAATACTTTGTACTTTGGTAGTATCAGTTATAATGTCTTCTCTTTCATTTATAACTTCGAGTCCCCTGTTGTTTTTCTTAGTAAGTCTAGCTAAAGGTTCATAAATTTTGTTTTCAAAAAACCATTTTCAGTTTTGTTGATTTGTCAGTTGTTTTTCTATTCTCTCTTTCATTTATTTCTTCTCTAACCTCCTCCCTTCTGCTAACTTTGCATTTAGTTTGTTCTTGTTTTTCTGTTTGTTTGTTTTTAAAGATTTTATTTATTTATTTGACAGACAGAGATCACAAGTAGGCAGAGAGAAAGGGAAGCAGGTTCCCTGATGAGCAGAGAGCCTGACATGGGCCTGATCCCAGGACTCTGAGATCATGTTAAAGATTTTTATCTATTTGTCAGAGAGAGAGAGCAGAAGCCTGGAGAGCTTCAGGCAGAATAGACAGAGCAGGCAGAGGGAAAACCAGGCTCCCCACCAAGCAAGGAGCCCGATGTGGGACTCCATCCCAGGACCCTGGGATCACAACCAGAGCCGAAGGCAGGCACTTAACCCACTGAGCCACCCAAGTGTCCCTGTTCTTGTTTTTCTAGTTCCTTGAGTTGTAAAGGTGGGTGGTTTGTTTGACATTTTCTTAACATAAACATTTATTGCTATGTGCTGCCTTCTTAGTATTGCCGTTTCTTTGTCTCATACATTTTGGTATGCTATGTTTCCACTTTTGTTTTAGGATCTTTTAGAATTTCATCTTTGACCGATTACTTATTCAGAAGTATGTTGTTTAATCTCCACATATTTGTGAACTTTCCAGTCTTCCTCCTATTTTTGATTTCTAGTGTCATACCATTATAGTCAGAAAAGATACTTGATATGATTTCAGTATTTTTAAATTTGCTGACTGTTTTTGTAACCTAACATATGAATGTATGTATGAGTATAGTCTACGAATGAATGTAACCGAACTTTCTTCTATCCTGGAGAATGTTTCATGTGCACTTAAGATGAATATATATTCTGTCACTGTTATATGGAATGTTCTATATATGTCTGTTTGGTCCATTTAGTCTAACGTGTAGTTCAAGTCCGGTGTTTCCTTATTGGTTTTCTGTCTGGATAATCTATACATTCTTGAAAGGGGGAGTATCAAAGCCTCTGCTATTGTTGTATTGCTGTCTATTTTTCTCTTCAGGTCTGTTAATATTTGTTTACTATAGGAAGGTGCTTCAGTGTTGGTTTCACATGTTTTTATAATTGTTCTAGCCTCTTGATGAATCAACCCCTTTATCATCACAATTACCTTTTCTCTTACTGTAGTTTTTGACTTAAAGTCAATTTGTTTTTGACTTAAAGTCAATTTGTCTGATAGAAGGATAGCTACCTCTGTTCTCTTCTGGTCTCCATTTGCATGGAATATCTCTTTCCATCTTTTCTCTTTGAGCCTGTGTATGTCTTTGAAGTTAAGTGTGCAGGCAGCATATAGTTGGGTCTTGTGGTGTGTGTTTTCTCTTTGTTATTTAAAAAAAAATCTACTTAGCCATTCTGTGCCTTTTAACAAAAATAAAAATGTTTTAAAGATTTTTTTTTATTTATTTGGGAGAGATGACTGGGGAGGAGAGGGAGAAGCAGGCTCCCCACTGATCAGGGAACCCAATGTGGGGTTTGATCTCAGGACCCCTGGGATCATGATGTGAGCTGAAGGCAGAGGCTTAACAGACTGAGCCACCCAAGCACCCTTCACTCCATGCCTTTTGTTTGGAGAATTTCAACCATTTATACCTAAACTAGTTATTGACAGGTAAAGCCTTACTATTGCCATCTTGTTAATTATTTGTAGTTCTTTTGTTCCTTTCTTTCTCATTTGCTGCTTCCATTTGTGAACTGATAATTTTCCTGTAGTGGTAGAATTTGATTCCTCTCTGTCCTGTGTATATCTACTACCACTTGTTTTGTGGTTATCCTGTGGCTGACTTGAAACATCTTGTAGATATTAACAGTCCATTTTAAGCTGATACATCTTAACTTTGATCACATACAAAAACTCTGTCTTTTTACTCCCTCACCACCACACTCTTTTTCATATCAAAATTTACATCTTTTTGTATTGTGTATCTATTAGCAAATTATTGTAGTTATAGTTTTTTGTTTGTTTCAGATGCATAATGTAACGATTTGATATTTGTAAATATTGCAAAATGATCACCATGGCAACTCTAGTCAACATCTATCACCATACATAGTTAATTTTTCCCCCTTGTAAAGAGAGTTTTCAAGGTCCAATGAGAGGCCAGTGAGAGGAGATAGGACCAGATCCAGGCCCACAAGCAGCTACAGGGGCCCTGGCTGTTGGTGTGCTCTCCTGTGTCTGAAAGCTCTCCCCATGGGTGTGCACAGTGGAGGCTACTGTTTGGTGTCACTGGGATCCTCCATTGCTTCCATTGTGTGGCTGCTATTACTTGTCCCTGGTTTTCTTCCCTGTTCCTACCCAACTCTATATATCTGAGCTTTGCTTGTCTGGATGGGATGAAATCAAAGCAGGAATTTTGAGTTGTGGCCTTGAAAAGCTGGGGAAGCTAGTCAACCACCCCAGCCTCCTTTCCTGGTGAGAGGAATTCGTTCTAGCTAGAGTGCCATCTTGGTGCCCGGCAATGCTGGCTTTGGGGAGAGGATGATGCAGGCAAAGAGAGGCTGTCTTCTCTTCCTGTATGGTTATTCTTGTGTGGTCATTCTTTTTGCTCCATTGTGTTGCTGGAGTTTCTTAAGTGAGCTCCAGAGCTGTCTCAGAATTGTTTTCACTCATGGGTGACTGTGTAATTGTTGATATTTGCTAGGGGTCAGAGGCTGGGAACCCCAACTCCATCATCCTGGTGACATCACTCTCCCCCATCTGCTCTTGCGCTTTGAAGCCTCCATGGAAAGAGTTCCCCTACTGGCATCCCCTTCACTCTGCCCTAATACAGATTCTGGACGGTAGATTCGTCCACTCTCTTTTTTCTTTTAACTATTAAAATATTCCATATGTGTACCATATTCTAGAATTTGTCAAAAATTTTTCTTCCTTGATAGCTAACTTTTCCCATCTCTAGTACTATTTTGGGTTTCAGTCCATGTGTATCTTTTTTTCCCCCGTAAGTGAATGGGATCTGGAAAGAAAAGAGTAGTAGTCACGTATGTTCCGTTTGTTCACTGCCTTGAACCCAGAGCAAGCAGTTTACTTTTGAATGATGTCTTGGTTTAGCTCAGGGATCAGCATATTAGAGCTGTTTATTCTGGGTTTGGGGTATCCATTCAGCGTTATTCAGGTCCCCACCAAGGAGAATTTAAAAGGTTCATGGAAGCAGAAAACAATCAGTAACTATAAATTATAATTATTGTACTATTGAGGTAGTATTGCAGATAGAAAGGAAATAAATATTCTAATAGAATACATACACCTATGTACACCATACAACTTTGAATCTATATATAAATAAGCAGGTACTTATTGCTACCTTCTAGTAAATCCTAGGAGGTAAGGATTTTAGTCTGTTTTATTCATTATTCTAACTCCAGTGCCTGTTATGAATTAGGAGCTCAGTCAACACTGATCAGGCGAATGAATGAATGAAACACACACACACACACACACACACACACACATCCATTGTTGCTTCTGGCTTGTTGACAAAAAGCATCAAATGTATAGAACCTCAAATCTATTAGAACATTGAGCTCTTGATAGGCCTTCCTTCTTCTTGCCAAACCATAATTGTGTACTATTGTAAATGGCATCTCTGCTCATTCTTTGGAAGGTTGTCTTCATTTCTAGACTGTTTTGTCATCCAAGTTAATTCTCCCTTTCTACCCTGTGTGCATACTTTCAATTTTATGAGAAGGTTGGGAGATAAATTTTAAGGATGCTGATGACTATGTTTTGAGTATATAAAGAAGAAAATCACTGAAATTTCCTTGTGCAGTCTTTAATGGTCTAGCATCCTCACAGCAATTTAACAATTATTATTTAGGCAGAATACGGAAAGTTATGCAAATGTTTTGGAATGTGTTTTAATGCAATAATTATGGGTGTTGGTAATACCAGTTTGTATGCAGCACCCATTGTTTGTTAAATATTTTATAGTTAATTATGTTCCTTCCCTTTAGGTCATTCCTCTAAGGCATATATGTGACTAATCCTCATAACATTCTTGAGAGCTAAATATTGTGGCTTGAAGGCAACAAACGTCTCAGATATTAACCGACTTGCCACTGAAGGAAAAGGCTAAAAATTCAAGAAGATGGGAGATCATGGTACAAATATTATGAATTGCTCCAAAAATACCTGAAATTCTGCCCAGTCCATTTTGCTGGTAACCATGCTGTGTCTTTTCTATGATTTTAGCTTTTCTTTAGAGACAAGGGGGAGGTAGACTTTTTTTCCCTTCAGGCAGTGAGTCCCAATGTCCTTGAGGACAGGACACCCATACTTGGTTTTCAACTCCACAGAGGCCGGACACTCCCTGAACACCAAGAGAATAGAGGGCAAGGTAGAAGTGAGTTCCATCCTTAAACTCCTACTTTAATGCCAAAGGGGCTTCTAAAGGCTTAAGCGAAGAGCAAAAAAATAAAACTTAATTAGAAATGATATGGGAGGGGGCAAGAATTGGATGAGGAGGAAGGAGTTGGGGTGCCACTGACCTCTTTAGTTTCCTTATAACTTCATAGCGTCTTACCTCTATACCTTCTTACTCTTTCCCATCATCGCCTCTCTCTTTACAGGCTCTGTACCAGCAGTGGAAAGGGAAGGCAGGAAAAAAGTACTGGTGAGCATTGAGAACCAAAAGAAGGGGGGAGAGAAGGGGAGGGCTTTTTTCTTACTCCCAACTACTCAGTTTCTTCTCTCTCTGCTCCCTTTACTGGTCCAATTTGTTTTCCCACACTGCCAGTCTTTGCACATACAGCCACAGCCACTCTTTTTTTTTTTTTCCCCTAAGTTTATTTATTTATCTTTTAGTAAGCCCTACACTCAACATGGGGCTTGAACTCATGACCCCGAGATCAAGAGTCAGCGGCTCAACTGGTGGAGCCAGCCAGGCATCCCACCACAGAGGCTCATTAATACAGCATTAAACATCTAGTTGCTAAAAAAAAAAAATCATGTTACTGAAAGTCAATTTGTCTATGCAAACCAGGTATATAAGATAAAGTGGGTGCTTGGTCTCTAACCCCGTGAGGACGATGAGCAGAAAAAGTGGAAATGCCAAGGGGCTGCACCGACATCCAGTATCCATCACGTGGCCATCCTTGTCCTGACGGTAAGAGGCAGAATTTGACACAATAACTTGACCTAGCCAATCAGGGCATGAGAAGCCCTTCTGAGATTAGGAACCCAAGGCGAAGAGATAAAATTGCAAATAGAACACGCTTCACACACAGTAACTGTGGCCTTTGCACATAAGCGGTGGGGCTGTGCCTTACATGTTGGGCATTTATTGTCAATATTTCTAAAAATGGTATCATCTAGAGTCGGAAAACAACAGTGTGCATCTGAAATGAATAATAAAGAAATGAAGTCACTACCAACTGGGCGGCAGCCCCACTGATCCGCATACTAAGTGGAGCATTTTCTAATTCTCTGTGGGCTATAGATTTTAAATGATTTTTAAAACAGTTTCTCAGGGCGCCTGGGTAGCTCAGTCATAAAGCGTCTGTCTCGGCTCAGGTCATGATCTCGGGGTCCTGGGACTGAGCCCCACATTGGGCTTCCCTCTCCATGGGGAGCCTGCTTCTCCCTCTCCCACTTCCCCTGCTTGTCTTCCTCTTCTCCCTGTATCTCTTTCTGTCAAATAAATAAAAATCTAAAAAACAAAAAAAACCCTAAACCAAAAAATCAGTCTCTCACTCTTAAAACAATCCTATAAAGTAGGAAGGAAATTACTCACACCCTCATTTGACCAGTGGATCGGCTGATGGCCCCTGTCCTGGTCACCTGACAGCTGGTTCTATCTTTGGGACCAACAATCACCCACTCACCCAGTGACTCTGAATCATTTAAAGTTTGTGTCATCCATTCCCGGGGCAGGGAATATCTCCCACTTCTTTCAAGATACCCACTTTTCTTCTGCATTCTCTCTGGGTCCTCACTGGTGTAGTCAGAATCTCCTAGCTGAGGCCTCTCACTTCTTATTGGCTTCCCCCAACCCCACCCCAGTGTCACACTGCCATCATGCCTCTTGATGTCAATGTCATTTCCCGGTGTCCCTGCTGGATCTGGCACGGGGCAGACTTCTTTCACGCTGTATCAAGACTCTCCAGTCTGACTCACCCGTTCTCTGTACACAGTCCATTCCCAGGGCCCCCCAGAGCCCATGGGCTCCTACCCCACACTGGCTTCCACCCATGCTCCTTTGCGGGACTCCTAATCCAGAAGGTGCTCTGTCTACTCTCCCCTTTCCCTTCCTGCAGCTTCCCTCACAGTGCAGGGCCAGCCTGACTTCTGCCTCCAGACCCCACGGGCTCTCCTTTGTCCTGGTTCTTCTGAATGGTATATCACTGTTGAATCTCCTTGCAAACTCTCTTACCGGTAGCACCGTACCTTTGGTTTCCATTTTGTGACACCAATTAGATGTTAAATTACTTGAGACAAAGGACCAACCACGTCTTCTCTCAGAATCCTTATTTATTCTGAACTGTGCTGCTCAACTTCTTGTTGAGTGACTTGTCCAGGGCAGGGGCCTAGGACTCAGGTCTCCAATTCTCTTTCCACAAGCCCATTGCTCTGGAAGTTACAGCACTTATGTCCTAACTCTGATATTTTCTATGTTTTGCCAGACAACGTGGAAGACAGTTCTACTCGGAAGGTCCGAATTACATCATCTCACTGGAAACTAAATGAAACTACTTGCCTTTAGTAGTTCTTATAACCAATTTGACCATATTTGCAAAAAGCGATTATTTATGTTCAAAATCACTTAGTGTACTTACAGAGATTGGAGTTTTTGTTTTTGTTTTTAAGAAATTGACAAATGGAAATAGTTTTCTCTCCTTCTATGATTAAAACACATTTGAATGTTAATATTGTCTACTTTCTAGTTATGATAATCTGAAAGTTGAGGTAATCTGGTCTGGCTTTATTGTATAATTTATGTTTTCATTGTAGCACATGTGGAATATTTTTGAATACTCGCGGAGTCACACTGTTCCATACTTAGCTCTTTGGTATATAAATAGGACATATCTTAAAAATAATTTTAATTTGGTGACTAATCTAACAGAGAGGTGGAATGACTTCTTGTTCATCCAAGTTGATTTCTCTGAGTTATAGGAGCGACAGCCAAGGGCGACTTCCTCATCTGCGTTTTTGCTGGTCACGCTTCTTTTCTTTTGCCCAGTGTTCCACATCAGGGCCCTGGACAGTTCTTTTGAAGACCCAGTCTAGCTTCTCTCTCCTTACTAACTCACGTGGATTGTTCTGCCCCGCCTCTATCAGGATTCATAATGAAGGCTCTGAGGTGGGGTCCTGAGCAACAGCGGAGTCTCTAGAAGAAACCAGCCATTACCATGCATGGCCACTCCTACTGCACTCACCACTTTTTCTCCCAATGTTGGAACATTCTGTGGAGTAGGTTTTGACTGATCCCACCCAGACCATGTTCTCTACCCTCTGACAAGGTATCTAGCACACTAGTAGAAACCCAGTAAATTCCAGGTTAAGTCGCTTGAGCCAGGAACCTTCTGAATAGGTTCAAGCTGATGACTGAGTGTTTAGGCTGTCCCAGACCTTGATGATCAGATCATTGTGCATTCTCTGTTCCAGAAGGCTGGGTCTTAGAAGTTAGCTTCCATAGTCTCTCCGTGGTCCCAGCCCTTGTTATCCATGCCAGCTCCATACTGCTCGCAGTAAGGCACCATGTCTGTGTGCATGTCCCAAGTTATGACAAGGGTGGGACTGAACCTATGAAAGATTCAATTGTGACAACAATTTCATGTGTTGAGTAGAGCATCAGTGATACACCAAGACATGCTATTAATGCTCATCAGACTTTTTCTTGCTTCATCCTCACAGCAAGCCCATGAGGTAAGAATTTCCCCCTTCTTTTTGCGACTGAGGAAACAGAGTCAGTAAGTGTAGGTAACTTGCAAGGATATATAACGAGTAAGTGAAAGTTGGAATTCAAATCCAGGGCCACATGAAGTCAAGCTCATATGCTTAACTAAGAGTAGACTTTCAACAGGATTTTGGATTTTCTTTACTTCTGGCAACTTTTTTTTTTTTTTTAAAGACTTACAAGGTAAAATGTGCGAGTCACACAAGCATGAATTTATTGTCTCACTTGCATTAGATCTTTGACCAGAATAATGCAGGTCTTTTTTTTTTTTTTAATTCCCCAAATATTGGTTCAGTGCTGTGGATGTACCTGGTGCAAAGTGGCTAGAAACTGACTAATTAATGGTGGAGCTATGTTTCCTAAATGTAGAGACACTAGAGATAGTAGGACCCAGCTCAGGCTTTGTCTCAATCTGATACATTGTCCTTGAAAACACATTAGTTAGCTGCTGTGGACTTGGCAATGCCTGTACCTGTTGTCTACAAGTAGTGGTGCAACTAATGACTGTCCTTCGTGGGCTGGCGTCTAGCCCTGTATAAATATTTCTTTTTTAGAATGAGTTCTTAATTCCTATGCCCTTCAGTTTATCATTGGTTTCTTGAGAAATTCATCTGTCCAGTCACAGGATGAAGATTCAGACCAGGGACCTGGCCCATTTTCTGGGCAGCAAGTAGCTGGACTTCTGGCCTTGTCCTGTTAGGATCTGAGCCAACACACCACAGAGAGGGGCTCCTTCCACCCTCTGCTACTGATGCCAGCCCTTCTGCTCCTTTCCTCCTGCCCACTCTTGCCTCTGTGGTTGCCAGAGTAACCATACAAATATTACTCCACATGCTCTAGGAACAAAATGTCAGTGCACTTTACTATTGTTTTAATTTAAAAACTGAAGTGTGAAAATAACTCCAGCCTGGAAGAAATTCCCTTTCTGGCAGGCAACTCCCTTTGGAAAGAAGAGATACAAAATCAGCATGAAGAACTCAGTAGTAGCAGCAATACTTAGGCTTATTGAAAGGACCCAAACTCCTGTGTCGAGCACAGTGGTCAATGTGCAATAAATGCGTGTTCGGTGAGTGAATGAATGAGTGGAAAATGTGATAGGCTTTGCTGAAAATTTTAGGGAAAAATGCTGACTTTTAAAGTTAATCCCTGGCTATTATAAATTTCAGGATGGTAGGTAAAGTGAGTTGAGTGGCATCACCCCAAAATTGATGTCCACTCAGAACCTTAGAATGTGTCTTTATTTGGACTTAGAATCTTCGAAGATGTAATTAGAGATCTCACCATAGAATATTCTGGATTTAAGGTGGACCCTAAATCCCAGTGAAGAGGAAAGGACACAGAGATAGATACAGAGAGGAAGGCCATATGAACACCATGTGAAGAGAGGCAGAGATCTGAGCTTTGCTACCATGAGCCAAGGAACACGGAACCAGCAGGAATTGGAAAACAAAAGAATGGATTCTCTTCTAGGGTCTTGGGCAGGAGCATTGCCCTGCTGACAGTTTGACTTCACATTTCTGGCCCCCAGAACTGTGAGGGAATAAATTTCTGTTGTTTAACACATCCAGTTTGTGATAGTTTGATGACAGCCCTTAGAAACTAATACAGTGGGGACAGTTGAGGTTAATACTGATGTTTCCCTATTTACTTAGTAGTCAGCATATCATGACCTCCCAAGGTATGTGGAAAAGTGAACTTATTATAATGGTCATGGTAAAGAAAGATAATCTCTTTTCTGCCTATTTTCAGTTCTTTGGCACATCTTTCTTTCCCCATACATTTACAGTTGCTTGGTGGTACAGATGTTACAGGAATAAAAACAATGGGAAGCTTGGGCTGTCTGGCTAAGGAGGAAGGTAAGGGAGAGGATTTTATGGGTCATGAAGGTGAGGTCTCTGGAGCCTAGTCTAGATTATCAGTTTTTTAAAAGAAGAGTTAAATTCCTTGGCATGAGAAAGTGAGAAGTACTTGAACCTGAGTTCTTCTAATTGGCCTCAAAGAAAGAGAGAGGGGAGCTTGAAAAACCAAAGAAAAGGTGACATATAAAGATGTGAAGGGAGAGACAGTGGGGGAAAAGGTGAGGTGAAGACAGGGAAGAGGTGACTAGAGAGAAATGGAGGGGAGGGAAGGAGAGGGGAAGGTGAGAGAAGGGAGGAGAGAGAAGGAAATCCCCAGGGGGCAGGGGATGTGGAAGGTTGGGGAGGAAGGGAGAAAGGGGGTTGGGTCGGGAAAAGAGAGAGGGAGAGGGGGTAGAGAGAGAGGTTATTTGGTCCAATCTGCCTTTTCTTGAAATGTTTAGACCATTTACATTTAACATAATTAGTAACAAGTTGGTCTTAAATCACCATCTTGCTATTTGTATTGTTGGTCCCATTTGTTCTTTTTTTCTGCTTTCCTCTTTTTTGTCTTCCTTTGGATCAACTGAGGATTTTTATTATTGTATTTTATGTCCTTTTTTGGGGGGGGTGGTATATTTGCTATACCTTTGTTTTACTTATTTTCTGTGGTTGCTTTAGGATTGAAAATACATATCTTTTTTTAAAAATTTTTTATTTTTTATAAACATATATTTTTATCCCCAGGGGTACAGGTCTGTGAATTGCCAGGTTTACACACTTCACAGCACTCACCAAAGCACATACCCTCCCCAATGTCCATAACCCCACCCCCTTCACACACACACCCCTCCCCCCAGCAACCCTCAGTTTGTTTTGTGAGATTAAGAGTCACTTATGGTTTGTCTCCCTCCCAATTCCATCTTGTTTCATTTATTCTTCTCCTACCCCCTTAAGCCCCCATGTTGCATCACCACTTCCTCATATCAGGGAGATATATGATAGTTGTCTTTCTCCGCTTGACTTATTTCGCTAAGCATGATACGCTCTAGTTCCATCCATGTTGTCGCAAATGGCAAGATTTCATTTCTTTTGATGGCTGCATAGTATTCCATTGTGTATATATACCACATCTTCTTTATCCATTCATCTGTGGATGGACATCTAGGTTTTTTCCATAGTTTGGCTATTGTGGACATTGCTGCTATAAACATTTGGGTGCACGTGCCCCTTCGGATCACTACGTTTGTATCTTTAGGGTAAATACCCAGTAGTGCAATTGCTGGGTCATAGGGAAGTTCTATTTTCAACATTTTGAGGAACCTCCATGTTGTTTTCCAGAGTGGCTGCACCAGCTTGCATTCCCACCAATAGTGTAAGAGGCTTCCCCTTTCTCCGCATCCTTGCCAGCATCTGTCATTTCCTGACTTGTTGATTTTAGCCATTCTGACTGGTGTGAGGTGATATCTCATTGTGGTTTTGATTTGTATTTCCCTGATGCCAAGTAATATGGAGCACTTATTCATGTGTCTGTTGGCCATCTGGATGTTTTCTTTGCAGAAATGTCTGTTCATGTCCTCTGCCCATTTCTTGATTGGATTATTTGTTCTTTGGGTGTTGAGTTTGCTAAGTTCTTTATAGATTTTGGACACTAGTCCTTTATCTGATATGTCATTTGCAAATATCTTCTCCCATTCTGTCAATTGTCTTTTGGTTTTGTTAACTGTTTCCTTTGCTGTGCAAAAGCTTTTGGTCTTGATGAAATCCCAATAGTTCACTTTTACCCTTGCTTCCCTTGCCTTTGGCGATGTTCCTAGGAAGATGTTGCTGCGGCTGAGGTCGAAGAGGTTGCTGCCTGTGTTCTCCTCAAGGATTTTGATGGATTCCTTTCTCACATTGAGGTCCTTCATTCATTTTGAGTCTATTTTCGTGTGTGGTGTAAGGAAATGGTCCAATTTCATTTTTATGCATGTGGCTGTCCAATTTTCCCAACACCATTTATTGAAGAGGCTGTCTTTTTTCCATTGGACATTCTTTCCTGCTTTGTCGAAGATGAGTTGACCATAGAGTTGAAGGTCTACTTCTGGGCTCTCTATTCTGTTCCATTGACCTATGTGTCTGTTTCTGTGCCAGTACCATGCTGTCTTGATGATGACAACTTTGTAATAGAGCTTGAAGTCTGGAATTGTGATGCCACCAACGTTGGCTTTCTTTTTCAATATCCCTTTGGCTATTCGAGGTCTTTTCTGGTTCCATATAAATTTTAGGATTGTTTGTTCCATTTCTTTGAAAAAGATGGATGGTACTTTGATAGGAATTGCATTAAATATGTAGATTGCTTTAGGTAGCATAGACATTTTCACAATATTTATTCTTCCAATCCAGGAGCATGGAACATTTTTCCATTTCCTTGTGTGTTCCTCAATTTCTTTCATGCGTACTTTATAGTTTTCTGAGTATAGATTCTTAGCCTCTTTGGTTAGGTTTATTCCTAGGTATCTTATGGTTTTGGGTGCAATTGTAAATGGGATTGACTCCTTAATTTCTCTTTCTTCTGTCTTGTTGGTGTAGAGAAATGCAACTGATTTCTATGCATTGATTTTCTATCCTGACACTTTACTGAATTCCTGTACAAGTTCTAGCAGTTTTGGAGTGGAGTCTTTTGGGTTTTCCACATATAGTATCATATCATCTGCGAAGAGTGATAGTTTGATTTCTTCTTTGCCGATTTGGTTGCCTTTAATTTCCTTTTGTTGTCTGATTGCTGAGGCTAGGACTTCTAGTACTATGTTGAATAGCAGTGGTGATAATGGGCATCCCTGCCGTGTTCCTGACCTTAGCAGAAAAGCTTTCAGTTTTTCTCCATTGAGAATGATATTTGTGGTGGGTTTTTCATAGATGGCTTTGATGATATTGAGATATGTGCCCTCTATCCCTACACTTTGAAGAGTTTCGACCAGGAAGGGATGCTGTACTTTGTCAAATGCTTTTTCAGCATCTATTGAGAGTATCATATGGTTCTTGTTCTTTTATTTATTTATTTATTTATTTTTTAAAAAGTATTTTATTTATTTATTTGACAGAGAGATCACAAGTAGGCAGAGAGGCAGGCAGAGAGAGAGAAGGAAGCAGGCTCCCTGCTGAGCAGAGAGCCCGATGCGGGGCTCGATCCCAGGACCCTGGGATCATGACCTGAGCCGAAAGCAGAGGCTTTAACCCACGGAGCTACCCAGGCACCCCGAGTTCTTTCTTTTATTGATATGTTGTATCACATGACTGATTTACCGATGTTGAACCAACCTTGCAGCCCTGGAATAAATCCCACTTGGTCGTGGTGAATAATCCTTTTAATGTACTGTTGAATCCTATTGGCTAGTATTTTGGTGAGAATTTTCGCATCTGCGTTCATCAAAGATATTGGTCTATAGCTCTCTTTTTTGATGGGATCCTCGTCTGGTTTTGGGATCAAGGTGATGCTGGCCTCATAAAATGAGTTTGGAAGTTTTCCTTCCATTTCTATTTTTTGGAACAGTTTCAGGAGAATAGGAATTAGTTCTTCTTCTTTTTTTTTTTTTTTATTTATCAGAGAGGGAGGGAGAGAGACCGAGCACAGGCAGACAGAATGGCAGGCAGAGGCAGAGGGAGAAGCAGGCTCCCCGCTGAGCAAGGAGCCCGATGTGGGACTCGATCCCAGGACGCTGGGATCATGACCTGAGCCGAAGGCAGCCATTTAACCAACTGAGCCACCCAGGTGTCCCGGAATTAGTTCTTCTTTAAACGTTTGGTAGAATTCCCCCGGGAAGCCGTCTGGCCCTGGGCTTTTGTTTGTTTGGAGATTTTTAATGACTGTTTCAATCTCCTTACTGGTTATGGGTCTGTTCAGGCTTTCTATTTCTTCCTGGTTCAGTTGTGGTAGTTTATATGTCTCTAGGAATGCATCCATTTCTTCCAGATTGTCAAATTTATTGGCGTAGAGTTGCTCATAGTATGTTCTTATAATAGTTTGTATTTCTTTGGTGTTAGTTGTGATCTCTCCTCTTCCATTCATGATTTTATTTATTTGGGTCCTTTCTCTTTTCTTTTTGATAAGTCTGACCAGGGGTTCATCAATTTTATTAATTCTTTCAAAGAACCAGCTCCTAGTTTCGTTGATTTGTTCTATTGTTTTTTTGGTTTCTATTTCATTGATTTCTGCTCTGATCTTTATGATTTCTCTTCTCCTGCTGGACTTAGGGTTTCTTTCTTGTTCTTTCTCCAGCTCCTTTAGGTGTAGGGTTAGGTTGTGTACCCGAGACCTTTCTTGTTTCTTGAGAAAGGCTTGTACCGCTATATATTTTCCTCTCAGGACTGCCTTTGTTGTGTCCCACAGATTTTGAACCATTGTATTTTCATTATCATTTGTTTCCATGATTTTTTTCAATTCTTCTTTAATTCCCGGTTAACCCATTCATTCTTTAGAAGGATGCTGTTTAGTCTCCATGTACTTGGGTTCTTTCCAAACTTCCTCTTGTGGTTGAGTTCTAGCTTCAGAGCATTGTGGTCTGAAAATATGCAGGGAATGATCCCAATCTTTTGATACCGGTTGAGTCCTGATTTAGGACCGAGGATGTGATCTATTCTGGAGAATATTTCATGTGCACTAGAGAAGATTGTGTATTCTGTTGCTTTGGAATGAAATGTTCTGAAAATATCTGTGATGTCCAACTGGTCCAGTGTGTCATTTAAGGCCTTTATTTCCTTGTTGATCTTTTGCTTGGATGATCTGTCCATTTCAGTGAGGGGAGTGTTAAAGTCCCCTACTATTATTGTATTATTGTTGATGTGTTTCTTTGATTTTGTTATTAATTGGTTTATATAGTTGGCTGCTCCCATGTTGGGGGCATAGATATTTAAAATTGTTAGATCTTCTTGTTGGACAGACCCTTTGAGTATGATATAGTGTCCTTCCTCATCTCTTATTATTTAAGTCTTTGGCTTAAAATCTAATTGATCTAATATAAGGATTGCCACTCCTGCTTTCTTCTGATGTCCATTAGCATGGTAAATTCTTTTCCACCCCCTCACTTTAAATCTGGAGGTGTCTTTGGGCTTAAAATGAGTTTTTTGGAGGCAACATATAGATGGGTTTTGTTTTTTTATCCATTCTGATACACTGTGTCTTTTGATTGGGGCATTTAGCCCATTAACATTCAGGGTAACTATTGAGAGATATGAATTTAGTGCCATTGTATTGCCTGTAAGGTGACTGTTACTGTATATGGTCTCTGTTCCTTTCTGATCTACCACTTGTAGGCTCTCTCTTTGCTTAGAGGATCCCTTTCAATATTTCCTGTAGAGCTGGTTTGGTGTTTGCAAATTCTTTCAGTTTTTGTTTGTCCTGGAAGCTTTTAATCTCTCCTTCTATTTTCAATGATAGCCTAGCTGGATATAGTATTCTTGGCTGCATGTTTTTCTCGTTTAGTGCTCTGAAAATATCATGCCAGCTCTTTCTGGCCTGCCAGGTCTCTGTGGATAAGTCAGCTGCCATCTAGTATTTTTACCATTGTATGTTACAGACTTCTTTTCCTGGGCTGCTTTCAGGATTTTCTCTTTGTCACTAAGACTTGTAAATTTTACTATTAGGTGACGGGGTGTGGGCCTATTCTTATTGATTTTGAAGAACATTCTCTGAACCTCCTGAATTTTGATGCTCGTTTCCTTTGCCATATTGGGGAAATTCTCCCCAATAATTCTCTCCAGTATACCTTCTGCTCCCCTCTCTCTTTCTTCTTCTTCTGGAATCCCAATTATTCTAATGTTGTTTCATCTTATGGTGTCACTTATCTCTCGAATTCTCCCTTCATGGTCCAGTAGCTGTTTGTCCCTTTTTTGCTCAGCTTCTTTATTCTCTGTCATTTGGTCTTCTATATCGCTAATTCTTTCTTCTGCCTCATTTATCCTAGCAGTGAGAGTCTCCATTTTTGATTGTACCTCATTAATAGCTTTTTTGATTTCAACTTGGTTAGATTTTTGTTCTTTTATTTCTCCAGAAAGGGCTTTTATATCTCCCAAGAGGGTTTCTCTAATATCTTCCATGCCTTTTTCGAGCCCAGCTAGAACCTTGAGAATTGTCATTCTGAACTCTAGATCTGACATATTACCAATGTCTGTATTGATTAGGTCCCTAGCCTTCGGTACTGCCTCTTGTTCTTTTTTTTGTGGTGAATTTTCCCGCCTTGTCATTTTGTCCAGATAAGAGTATATGAAGGAGCAAGTAAAATACTAAAAGGGTGGCAACAACCCCAGGAAAATATGCTTTAACCAAATCAGAAGAGATCCCAAATCGTGAGGGGGGAGAATGGGGATAAAAAGAGGTTCAAAAAGAAAGAAAGTAAAAAAAAAGAAAAGAATTAAAAAAAGAAAATGAATAAAGAAAAGTATAAAAAAGAAAAAAACATATATTAAACTAGTTTAAAAACGTTAAAAAAGGGTAAAAGTTTAAAAAAATTTTAGCAGAAGAAGAGAAAAAAAATGAAAAAGAAAAAAATTAAATTAACTGCAAGACTAAAAAATCACAGGGAGAAATCCATGAGTTCCGTGCTTTCCTTTCTCCTCCTCTGGAATTCTGCTGCTCTCCTTGGTATTGAAACCGCACTCTTTGGTAGGTGAACTTGGTCTTGGCTGGATTTCTTGTTGATCTTCTGGGGGAGGGGCCTGGTGTAGTGATTCTCAAGTGTCTTTGCCCCAGGCGGCATTGCACCGCCCTTACCAGGGGCCGGGCTGAGTAATCCGCTCGGGTTTGCTTTCAGGAGCTTTTGTTCCCTGAGCGCTTTCTGTAGAGTTCCGGAGGACGGGAATACAAATGGTGGCCTCCTGGTCTCTGGCCCGGAGGACCCGAGAGCCCAGGGCCCCACTCCTTAGTGCGCCCTCAGAGAACAGCGCCCAGTAACTCCCGTCTGCCTGACCTCCGGCCGTGCTCTGAGCTCACCGAGCCTGTGACTGGTTCAAGGTAACCCCGGGCTGCGAGCTTACTGTTGGCTCTGTCTCTGTAGCCGGTTTTCCCATTCCAATACCTGCACGCTCTGCGACACTCAGACACCCCCGATCCTTCTGTGACCCTGCGGGACCTGCGGCCACGCTGACCCCGCGTGGGCTTCGCCCCGGTTTAGCCTCTGGAGCGATGTCCCTCAGCGGAACAGACTTTTAAAAGTCCTGATTTTGTGCGCCGTTGCTCCGCGGCTTGCTGGGAGCCAGCCCCTCCCCCCGGGGTCTATCTTCCCGTCGCTTTGGATTCACTTCTCCGCCAGTCCTACCTTTCAGAAAGTGGTTGTTTTTCTGTTTCCAGAATTGCTGTTCTTCTCTTCGATCTGCTGATGGATTTGCAGGTGTTTGCAATCTTTAGATAAGCTATCTAGCTGATCTCCTGCTAGCTGAAGTAGTCTCAGCCTTCTACTTCTCCACCATCTTGACTCCTCCCGAAAATACATATCTTTAACTTCCCCATTTCAGACTAAGCATAATATTGCAACAGTTCATATCTAAGGTAAGAACCTTGTAACTGTATTCTTCCATTTCTCCCTCCCATCCATTGTGCTATTATTGTGAAACATTTTACAAAGCATTATAACATGTGTTATAAACCTTGTAACACATGGTTATTAATTTTGCTTTAAATAGTCAGCTACCACTTAAAGAAATTTAACCATGAGAAAAATAAGAAAAAATGTTTCTTATTACACACAAAAAAATCAGATCATGTTACTTCCTCACTTAAAACCTTTCAACAGTTTCCTATCATACCTTGAATTATATCTAAACTCAACATGTCCCACAGCTTAAATCTAGCTGGGGGGAGGGAACATGTTTTCAAAGCATCTAGTTCCATGCTCATTTCATGGAAAGTTCCCAAGAAATGATAGCTAGTTTCATTATTAACTTAATTTCTATCTCAGTGTAATTTACATACCCCCAAAGAGGAGTCAATTAGTCTAAATGAGGGCCTAGCTATAAAAGCTCCCTCCCTTCTTTCTTTCCTTCTCCACCTCCCTCCCCACCTCATTTGCTGTTCTTTCAGAAACAAACACTCTGCCTCCTAGTCACAAAAGAATTTTGTTGGAGAACATGACCTTTTGGATTTGTCATGTACCTCCTGCATTTACCTTGTGTTTTTATTAAGATGTTTTGAAAATATGGGATTTTCTGTAAGTTATCTGCTCTTTTATCAAGGACTACTTTCTTTATTGTCAAGGCTCTATATTCTGGTGGGAGGGATTGGCTTGTTCTCTTCTTCAGAACACTGAATTTAATTGTACTGTGACTTTCGTTACACCGAGCTACTCAGCATGCATTTCTCTTTAACAGTTCTGTGAACAGCCCAATATATATCCTCTCCTTGTAGCCTCTAAAATGACTGGTTCTTATCCAAACCTCATCTACAACTGCTCCAGAAGAGGCATTCTACCAATCTGTGTGTGTGTTATTGAAGCTCTCCATTAATACTAACTGACCCGATTTGATGTTTCCCCGGGGCTTCTGGCTTTCCCTGTTCAGTCTGGAGGCTGTGATCCTGGCATGCTGTTACTCCCCCTGGCTCTGCTTTGTCCCTGTCCCCTGTCCTTCTCTGTCTTTCCAGTCCTTCTGACTTTCCCGCTGAACAGAACACAAATATTAACACACAAGACCTCCTCTTTCCAAAAAGTCTCCCCATACTACATTCCAGGAGAGTTCTTTGTTCACTTAGTAGTTCACATTCATTCCTTCTTTCCATCAGTGTCCACTGACTCCCTCCTATGGGCCAGGCGCTGGGAATGGGGCATGCTTTGAGTATGATGAATTAGGTCACTCCCAGCAACCTATTGGCTCTTCCGGGGTTATAAGTATTCTAATTATGAGAATTGGATAAGGAAGTTTGGGCTCCGTCCTCTCTTCTGACTGTATTGTTGATGCTGCATGGTAATGATGCCACTGTTTCAAGGTTTCTCAACTCTCACATCAGTCTGCCCGCTGGTCCTTGCTGTCCCCAGTACTATGGGGGAGGGGGTCCAACTGCTACTTAATGGGTACCTTGTTACCAAACAGAAGACCCTCCCCTTTTTCAGATAGAGCTCACACACAGTACAGCAAACATTCCTCATGCCACCTCAGACTCTCTACTTGGACACCTCATTTCTGTATTATCGTTTGATAATTTGCTTCCTTTATTTTCTCCATTTGTTTTATTACCATGAGTTCGATGCCATATTGCCAAAATTGAGACCCCAGGCTTTCATCTTTCTCTCCTATTCCATTGGTCTTTTGATTCTGCTTCTTGGGAAAGCTCCTCAGTTTTTATCTTATAACACCTGATTGAAATTTTCGTTTTGGTTAACATTTGGAATTCCTAAGGACTCTTACTCATTCTCTTTTTTCTTTCTTTTAAATATATCTTGTAACAAATTATACTTTTAATATTTTCTGCTCAAAGAGTATGTCATAATAAGATTTTCATAACAGTTTTCACTTTTCTAGCCATAATTACTTGTTTTCTTATTATTCCTTTTGCAGAGGTCATTGTTCTTGCTTTACAGGTACACTCTCTTAAAATGAACGATGGTATTCCTTGTGGCTGTTGTTGTCCTTATTTTGCTTTATTCTACACCTTGTGTTTTTGTTTTCTTGAGCTTTTTTTCCTGTTTCTGCTGGTTTCTCTTTTTCACGGTAGTGGCTTTCCTAAAATAGCTGTTTCTCTCTGGCTTTACCTTCTTATCTAGTACTGATGTACAATGTAAGTTGGGCGTCAAGGTCAAGCTTCTTAACAGGGAAGTTCCCAAACGACAACTGCCTGAATAAAATAGAAGTTTGTTTCTGTCTCTCAGAGAGGAGAGAATTCTTGGCTGGTGGGGGCCTCAGCTCTGCACAGTCACTGGAGTCCAACCACAGGTGATTACAGTGATCAGTAGTCCCCTGGGATGGAGGAGGTGTGGGGGAGGGAGGGAGAAGGGAGAGCCATGACACGACAAGGAGCTCTGATAGAGGAAAGAGGGGAAAATGAGTAGGGTCAGTGGCAATTACAAGCATAGGTGGAGGTCACCCCCATCCAGGGCCTGGTTTAGGGCCCCAAGCCTCGGGTGCAACCTGGCAAACGCAAGGCACGATCTCAGTCTAGAAAGAGAAGAGGAGTCAGAACAGGACTCAGGGCAGAGCCCAACACGCTGGGCCCAGAGTAATCTAGAACCTTTGCAATTAAGAGTTGGCTCCAACTCTGAGGCCACAGCTGGGCTGCGGGAGGTTTCTTGGCTTAGGCTCTGTGATGGACGGAATGTTCACATTCTCCCAAAATTCATTGTTGAAATCCTAACCCCCGATGTGATGGTATCAGGAGAAGGGGCCTTTGGGAGGTGATTTTAGGTCCTGAGGCAGAGCCCTCGTGAATGGAATTCATGCCCTTATGTAAGAGACCTTGGATTGCTCCCTCATTCCTTCTGTCCTGTGAGGACCCAGCAAGAAGATGGCCATCGGCAAACCAGGTAGAGGGTGCTCAGGGACTTGCCGGTGCCTTGACCTTGGACTTACCAGCCTCCAGAACTGTGAGAGATCAATGTTTGTGGCTTAAGCCACTCTATCTGTGGTATTTTGGTTATAATGTAGCAGCCCAAATGGATTAAGATGGGCTCAGACTGATTTAGAGATGCAGGGAAGGGACCCAGCATATGTGTGGGATCAAGTGACTCCTGTGGTTCCTAAATAGCAGGCTTTTGTTGTTGTTGCTCTGGTTGACTTTCAGTGCCTGGTGGAGGGTATTATGGAGGGCACAGATTGCATGGAACACTGGGTGTGATGCATAAACAATGACTCTTGGAACACTGGAAAAATAAAACTAAATTTAAAAAAAAGAAAAAGAAACAAGAAGCAAGAGGGATCTTAAAAAAAAAAACACTAAAAAGTTAAAAAAAAAAAACTATGCTTTTCCCCCCTTCTATTTTATACTGAACAGATTAAGACTGATGGGCAAATAAAGTGCTTTTTAAGAATATGCAAATTGAATTAGTAGAAACTGAAAACGAATTATAAAATGAAAGCAGCACATAAAGACTGGACATTTTTGCATCCACTTCATTAAGGACAATATAGTAATTTCCATATGTGGAAAAAGAGAAAAATGTAAAAGGAAAACTAATTGACTAAGCAAAATACTTTCTGGGACATGGAATATAAATGAGAAGAATATAGGAATAAAAGTAGGACAGTTTACTAGAACCAGGAGCAGCGCTGGCAGTTAGCAGGTAAAAATGAGAAATCCAAAGCTATGTTCAAAGAAGACAATTTGAGAAGACTAAATGTTTTACTATGAAATACATAAACAAAAGTATTTTTGTTCATTAGACAGACACAGAAATCTGATTTTAAGTGACACCTCCACAGTGGAGACATTTTTTAAAAACTCCCCATCCCTGCATCCAGGTGTGCCTGGTATTTGGAACAGCACTGTGTGATTTTTCCTTTGGAGGTATAAACTGAATATAAAGTAAGGGGAAAAAGTCTGAGGTGTGTACGTCCAGGAGTTCTGGTTATTTACAGTTCTACATAAGAGAAGGATTTGTTCCATTTTAGAGGATTTGTGGAGGAGAAGTTTGGACACTAACAAAAACATTGAGCTGCATATTTACAAAAAGAAGAATCTAGATGTCTTCAGACTGACAAACACAACCTCCATGTCAGGAAACAAGCTGGAAGAAAATAACTGTGAAACCCTTTGATAAATATTTGAATAAGAATGGTGGTAAACAGCGTCGCTTTAGAAAGAACAAATGCTGTCGGGTTAAATTGGTCTCCTCCTCTGACGGAATGATGAGGCTCTGCCCTGGGAGGAGGTAATAGGTATTAGCTAACATGACTTCAGCAAGGATTTTGATTTCTGTGTGGGGAGCAGATAAATAAGTTAACTTCAGGTAGTGGTAACTAATTGAGAAGGAAACACAACAGAATATGGAGAAGGAAATGGTGGGTGATGGCTGGTTCCTTAGACGTGGTGGTCAGGAAGGTTTCTTGAGCAAAAATAAGGAACCCATCATGCAACAGTCCAAGGAGGAAGCAGCTAGTGGGTGACCTTGCCCGGTTTGATGGGTAGAGAGAAGGCCAGTGGGGTTGAAGGGTAGTAAACAAAGGTGGGATATGGATGACAAGAGGGGTCAGAAGAGACAGAGGATGCTGGCTCTTGAGGGTGTGTGATAAAGGGTACGGATTTTATTCAAGGGCAGTTTGAGGTTTGAGGATTGTAAGCAAGGGAGTGTCGTGATCCACTCTATGTTTGCAAAAGGTCCCCCCTGGCTGCTATGCAGGGTGGACAAGAGTAGGTGACAGGGGAAGCAGGGAGAGGCCATGGAAGTAGACCAGAGGGCAAAGCCTTGGACTGGGATGCTGGCTGTGGACATAGTCCAGAGGGTCAGGTCTGGCCATTAGAGGTAGGACTGCCAATGGATTACACGCGGGGAGTGAGAAAAGAGAGTTGACCCATGGACAATGCTTGGGTCTTTGGCTTGATCCACGGTGCACCATTGGCTAAGATGAGAGAAGACTCAAGAAGGAGGGATTTGGGGAAGAATTTTGGCAGCTGTCAGTTCTGTTTGGGATAGGTTGTGGTTGAGTAGTTGGTGGGACACTTTGACCAACTGCTCTGGAGCTCAGGCAGAAAGGTTAGCCCTAGAGATACACCATTTATAAGTCACAGCATACAGATGATATTGAGATGACCTTGTGCGGATCCTCACGGTTTCTCTGTGTGGAAGTTACAAATAATTGTAGGTCAGTGGCAGGTGTGTGGCTGTCCGGGTGTGACCAGGCGTGTCCGTAGAACCCCAAATTCAGGAAGAACAAGAGCAATGAGGAGGACAGACTACATCCATAAGAGGGATTCCAGGGCCAATCTCTGTCCCATGAACATAGCTTTACCAGATTTTTTTTTTAAAGATTTTATTTATTTATTTGACAGAGAGAGATCACAAGTAGACAGAGAGGCAGGCAGAGAGAGAGAGAGGGAAGCAGGCTCCCTGCTGAGCAGAGAGCCCGATGTGGGACTCGATCCCAGGACCCTGAGATCATGACCTGAGCCGAAGGCAGCGGCTTAACCCACTGAGCCACCCAGGCGCCCCGCTTTACCAGATTTAACAAATAAAAACATCGCATGAGACAGTCTTATACTGAACAAATTTATTCATTATTTATCTGAAATTAAAATGTATGAGGATGTTCTACATTTCATTTAGCAACCCTTGTTGGACATCTACAAGAGTTTGAAGCGTTCTGTTTATCTTCCTCTCTCTCCATCCCATACGTCCCACCATTGTAGTCCTACTTTTTAGTACGTTGGGTTACAATGGTTGTGAATCTCTTCTCCCTCCTAGAGTTTGTACGCTTCCTTCTACAACCTTGTACAACCATTACATTGAAAAACCAGAGCTGAGTAGAGACATTCAGAAAGAAACTTTATTATTCCTCTCACTGGCCCTTTAAAGCCACTAAAAGGCCTTTTTTGTTTGTTTTCCCTGTTCCACAAATGAAATCTCAGGCCCCTCATTTAGAGGACACTCTAGTCACTTTTAGTCACAAGCGTAGTCTTGGATCAGTGATAGGATGCTTAGTCCAGTTTCATAGTCCTGACTTTAACCTTCATATAGAAACTTTGTCCTTTCTTGGAGCCTGGGAGCATCTGGCAGGGGATCCTAAAGCCGGGGGACCGTGGGGTCCACTTCCCTCTTATTTCCCTACTTTGATCCTCTTCTCCTGTCCCCTCGATATCTCCAGACCTGGTTGCGGTCACTGAGAGGGAGGAACAACTGGAGGAAGGGTGAGTGAAGTTACTCCCACTTGGCAGATCTTCAAGGTGATTCTTTCCGGGAAGTGTTCAGGGGTTTCTCAGAGGGTCCCCCCTCCCCGTTTCTGTTCCCGATAAGCAGTGATACGTCTCCCCACTGCCCCCCTCTCCTCCCAGCTGCTGCATCCACCTCCAGCCTCTGTGCTGAGGTTGTCCTCCCCCGGCAGGAAGCCCTCTTGGGTAGGGTGCCTTTAAAACAAACAAACAAACAGACAGACAATCCTAAATTGTAGGAAAATACCTCTACTTCCCGCTAAATGCAGCTGGTTGCTGGTAGGGCTGTGTGTCTTCCCCAGGCATTTCCCCAAATGCCTCTCACTATTTGCCTTTCTCAGGCATGAATCAGATATGAATCTCCAGAGGACCCACATCACCCTTTCTGTGTCCCCTCCCTGGCTTTGAGTGATGGGACACACACCCTTCTCTCCTCCCCCAGATGAAGTGGTAGGTCCAGGAATGTGGCAGCACTCCAACCTTCTCCAAAGAAATCAGCTCTTTTCAGCCACTTCAAACTCTACCCTTTAATATCCCTAAAGACTAAGGGCTTCAAAGTCAGTTTCCAGCACCTTCTCCGCAAGTCCTACATGGGCGTTCTGGAATTTCTCTTTAGAATGTAAGAGTCTTTTCCTCTTATTTTGCCAATTTGGGCTGTGCCTTAGCTGCATTTGAGGCACAAGACTACCATCTTGCCATCTCTTATTATATTTGTATTCTTCAGCCCTTTGCTTGGTGCCTGGCATCTAGTGAACACCCAATAACTGTTTTTTGAACCGATTAATTATCAATAAGAAACTACAGTTAGGAAAGGAGGTTGTCAATTCACAGTCCTGACAATCCATTAGTCTAGCACACACGAGGTCTTTCCCTGAATCCCGAAAATTTACAGCTGAAGTGAGACATGACTTGAAGGAATTCGGTGTCTGCTCAACTCCTGACTCCCTGAAGCATGGTATGAAAGAACATCAGTAACAGGCTCTCATGTAGTGTGTTGGTCTTGAGTTCAAGTGGAGGCTCTTGGGAGGGCGCTGCCATTTTTCAGCTGTTTACACTCATGCCCGCGATCTCGTCTTCTGCCTTGGTTTTTCCTGTGCTCCTCCATCATGAGGACCATTGCTCTTCCTGTGTCCACCCATCCCCAAATCTGAATGACACCTCCTTACCATTCAGCTTACACTTCCTCCTTATCGTCCTCATCAGCCTGTCCCCACACACCTGTCACAGCACTTATCTTTCTGCATTGTGTACCCCTGGAAGCTCCAGGAAGACCAGCACTGGATCATTCACTCTGCATTCCAAGAAGAGAACCAGGCAGTAAGTAATAATGCATGAGTGAGTGAATGAATGAATGAATGAATGAATGGATTGCCAGGAAAGTATCAGTTGTAAAACCTCATAGGCTGGGTTTCAGGGGTGGATCTGTCCTGGCCTATGGCCTTCAGCTTTTATTAGAGCCCAGCCTGTATCAAAGGGAGGATTCTGGTTTGGGTAATCTCTTCCTTTATGGTTCTCATTGGTGGCTCAGTGCACCTGCTAACTGAAGTGTAGATATGTATATATATATTTGTGTGTGTGTGTTTGTGTGTGTGTGTATACATATACATATACATATATATGTGTGTATATATATATATATATAGAGAGAGAGAGAGAGAGAGAGAGAGAGACTCATGCCCAAGAACCACATTACATCACAGAGTTTGGTCAATTATTTTCATCTTAAGGTTTATAGCTCCTTTTCTCAAACTCACATTCTTTAGTCCACCATCTTTAGAAATATCACTGGGACTGTGACATGAAATGGCAAATTAAAAAACATAATTCTGTTCATATCCTAGCACTGTTATTCAGTTCATATGCAGGTGGGCATTGTAGAAATCAGTGTTAAAATTCTCCTGGACTAGTGCACCTGGGTAGCTCAGTCGGTTAGGTGGCTGACTCTTGATTTTGGCTGGGGTCATGATTTCAGGGTCCTGGGATTGAGCCCTGTGCCAGGATCTGTGCTCAGCAGGGAGCCTGCTTAAGGATTCCCTCTCTCCCTTTCTTTCTGTCCCTCCCCCCACTCACAGTATACATGCTCTTTCTTTCTCTATCGCTCAGATAAAAAAATTTTTTAAAAATTCTCCTAGACTTTTTACTCTTCCAAAAGTATTACAATGTTGGATGTGTGTCACCTTGTCTTTTTCCCAGCACCAGAAAAATGGATCTCATATTGTCAAATCAAGTTAAAGCTAGAATATGGTAAGAACTCGTGGTTAAAAGGAAATTCAATATATTATATGGAGAAGAAGTTTAGTATGTGTGGCAGGAGCATCTGATCAAACTGAAGATGAAAACAGGCAGGAATCTATTTTAGTAAATTACATAACTCATTTTCTTAGGTTTTAGAAAATGCCTAAAGTATTTCCATTTGGGAATTAAGCAAATAGATGTCCTGATTTGATGACATAAAATATATTTCTTTTCTTAAGGGATTGCAGATGTTCTTGAAACCACCCTCTTAACCATAAACTTGTAAAATTATGTACATACCTCCTATGAAAAGAGGCAGTAAGAAGGTTGAGGTCAAATCTGCTGGTTGTCTACCCAACGCTCATGTTCTTTTTTTTTTTTTTTTTTTTTTACCAACAGAGCCCTGATTGTCTTGAGGCTTTAATGTAACCAGCTAAAACCTCTATTTTGTATCATGTCATATAAAGAGATAAGACTAAATTCTGGCCAATGAGATAGAGGTGAAGATTATTGGGCAATTCTAGGAAAGCTCCTTACATGGCGAGTTAACTGGTATGGGATGTGCCATTTTCTCCCACCATACACTCGTTATTCCCATCTGGAACTTGGGCCTGACACCTGGAGCTACAGCAGCCATTTGTGACAATGAGGTTTGATTCCATGACCTAAGGATGATGGAGCTGAAAGATACAAGGACAATGGCACATTGAGAACATTGTGGAGACTCTGTGCCAGTTTGGGTTGCCTGGTTTTGAATTTGTCAGCTTCAGCCATGTTAGGTGAGAGAAATGATATCTTATGTTTTTTAGACCCCTGTCTTTGTTGCCTGTAACCAAAAATATACTAAAAGACGATGGTGTGTTTATGGGAAGGTAAGTTCATGTGTGTCTTGCTTGAGAACTTACCAAAGAAACTCTTTTCATATTAATCATCATGAAAAAATTAGAAACATTTTTCTTTTTGAAGTTGTTGCACTGAACATACCATCTGATTGATTTTTGTTTGTTTGTTTGTTTGTTTTTAATTTTTTATTTTTTATAAACATATATTTTTATCCCCAGGGGTACAGGTCTGTGAATCACCAGGTTTACACACTTCACAGCACTCACCAAAGCACATACCCTCCCCAATGTCCATAATCCCACCCCCTTCTCCCAACCCCCCTCCCCCCAGCAACCCTCAGTTTGTTTTGTGAGATTAGGAGTCACTTATGGTTTGTCTCCCTCCCAATCCCATCTTGTTTCATTTATTCTTCTCCTACCCACTTAAGCCCCCATGTTGCATCACCACTTCCTCATCCATCTGATTGATTTTATTTCAGAGGAAATATAAATACTTTTGGTTCTAAATTTAAATTATACACACACACACACTTAAGTGACTGTGTCCATATTCCAGGCACTATACTCTGCAAGTTATGTTCAATTTATCTCATTTAAGGCTCACAGCAAGCCTGTGAGGTATTATTCTTATGCTCGTCTTGTATGTGGGGACACTAAGGTTGAGACAAGTAAGTATTTTCATATTAAGTGGCAAAGAAAGGCCTAGAACTGAGTTTGTTTAGCTTCAAAGCCAACATTGATGTTCACTACCTTGTCCTAGTTCCTGGGACATGGACAGATGAGCATGAGCCCCTGTGTTTTCATCATTCATCAAGTCAACAGCGAGGGTGGGGGAATGTAGGGTGATTTGTATAAAAATAAGTACATATAATTCATCAAGTTGTACCTGCTAGCAAAATTCAACAGATAAAGCGAGTTTGTACTCAGATGGATGATTCCTAATATCCAGGCATTTGACATGCATAGAGCATGGAGATTCTGGGTAGATGCTAAAGTATGTAGCCAACAGGGCGTAATTAAAACCAGACTGGGTGTACTAGGGCCTTTTCCTGAAAACAAACAAACAAAAACAACAAAAACCAAACAAATAAAGATGGCGGGTATTCCCACTTGGAATGGGGCAGGATATGTACGGTTTTCACTGCCCTCCTGGCCTCATGGCCCACCACCCTCCCTCTTCCTTGCTTTGTACACTGCACTGCCCTCCTTGGTGTCCTACAAACATGCCCACTCACCTCAAAGCTTTTACACACATCAGTCCCTCTGCCTGGAATGCTCTCCTTCTTGATAGGCTTGAGGCTCATTTCTTTACATGATTCAAGTCACCGCTATGTGACTGCACCAGCCTTCCCTGACCATGTTATCTGCAAAATGGTTCCTTCTGTTGCTGTCTCTCTCTTTGTATGGCTTTATATTTCTTCACAGCATTGAATGCCTCTGATATATAGAAACAGCAAAAGAAAAGGGTTGGCTAATGCCCACATTTTATCTGAGGAACAGTAGCTTGGTTTGGAGCCAACACGATAGAGTACTTGAAGGTAAATATTGAAAGGAATGTGAAAGGCTTTATTGTGGGGGGTCTCAAATGCCAGAAGGAGGGGTTTGTATGTAATACGGTAAGTGGGAGTCATTCTCCAATGGCTCTAATTCTTACTGTGCAGGGAAGTAACTCATTGGAAATATTGTTGTAGGAGGTTATTTTGGTGGAGTCTGGAAGATGGCTCACAGTAGAAAAGAGCAAAACCCAAGAAGACTAGTTACGAAGTTAGTGAAATAATTAGGGACATAAAGACAGGAGTCAGGAAGGTGTCTTTTTACCCAAAAAGGACATTGATATTGGGTGGAGAAGGTCAGCGATGTCTTAGTCTGCTCCGGCTGCCTTAACAAAATCCCACTAACTGGGCAGGCAGCTTAAGCAAGAGAATTTTATTTCTTGAGGTTCTGGCAATGCTCCCAAGGTAGGTTTCATTCTGGGGCCTCTTTTGGCTTCTAAGCAGCTGCCATCTCACTGTGTGCACATAGAACCTCTTTTTTGTCTCTTCCTCTTCTTATAAGGACATTAATCCCATCATGGGGGCCCCACTCTCTTGACCTTATCCAAATTTAATCACCTCCCAAAGGCCCCACCTTTAATACCATCACATTGGAGGCTAAGCTTCAGTGTATGAATTTTGGGGGTCCACAAACGTTCAGTCTATAATAGGGAAGAATCAAAGAGGGTCATTAGCTTTTGGATCCTAGTTGTGGTATAGTAGGTGTGGGCAAAACCAGGAGGAAGAGCTACCTAGGGGAGTATATGGCAGCCATAATGATCAATGTATGAAGGCACTGAAGCAGTTTGGGGTGGCAGTGTCTTGGGGAGCCCATACCTCCTCAGAAACACCTTTCTCAGTAGAGAAGGTGGTTAATTAGCAAACTTTTAGTTGAGTTGGGTCAATCCTTTCTGTGATGTCAAGGGCTCTGCTCACCCCAAGAGATAGATCATGTTCATTTTTATCATCCATATGCAGTTCTGTCCTGACCTCAGATACCCGAATACTAATTATAGTCTGGGGTTTCACAATTATTAGCTCAATTTAGGGAACTGATAAGACAGTGATGAAAAACTTTCACGTCCTGAAAAGCTGATTTCCTCTAAGAACCCAAGCTACAGAGGAAGGCATACGTTAGATTGTATTTCTGATCACATAATAATCCCTGTTTCCTTCTCCAGAACTCGCTTGGCATTCCGTGAGCTAACGGGACCCCTAGGATTGGCTTGAAATCAGGAATAAATCTCCCGGGGTTGTCAGAGCCTTTGTCTTAGTTTGTGTTAGTCCAGACTCTTCTTGTGCTTTCATGCTGGGATGGGGGAGGGCCAATCGCGTGAAACAGTGATTGCTCCAGTCTGGAGACCTCTGACCCTGGCCTCACCACTAAGCAGCTGTGTAATCTCAGTCTTCATTTAGCTTCCTTAAGCCTTGGTGTCCTTTTCTTTAAAATGGCAGTGCTGTAGAGATGGAAAAAGCAATAAAAATTAAGTGCCTGGAGCACAATAAATGCTCAGTGAATGAACCTTTATTATCACCATCATCATCATCACCATCAACACCATCATCACCATCACCATTAGCATCACCATTATCACAATCATCATCACCACCACCATTATCATACCATCACCACAATCATCGCCATTATCACCACCATCATCACAACCATCATCACCATCACCATCACCATCACTATGGTAACCACCATCATCATTCCAACATCATTCCCGACCACCTTGCATTAATGCAGACCCAGAGATTCAGGCTCTGCCCTCCAAGGATCTACTGGAGTTTATTTTTAGTTTAGGTCCACTTCAGAACTGTACTATTTTAGGGCACATGTGATAAAGATGGAAATACAATGGACATTTCCTAAAATACTGGTTTGTTAACTTCTGAAATACAATCAGAAGAAATGCTGTGAAACCTCCCTTAGGTTTCAGAATTGGAATCCTGAGTTGATAAGCAATGGGCTCCATCTCCAGATACGGGGGCCTTTCCAACTGTAATTTTATAATGATCTAATGACCATTCCAGAGGCTTTCACCTCAGCCTTAGGGTGATTAATTAATGTGACCTTAACTGAAAGAAGCTGAATTAAAATAATAACACTGAGTATTTTAGCTCATTTTCTGTAGAGATCTTCAGCAAGAAGTTATTTTTTCTAATGCCCATATACATCATTGGTGAGATTAGTAAATTATAATCATAAATGAAAAATCTTATATCTGTTTTAATTTTTTGCTCTTTAAGGATGTCTAGGGTCCTGCTGAGTGAACAGTGGTCCACATTGCCTCACTTTGAATTAAATGACTCTAGAAAAATTCTAATTGAAAACAAAAAAGGAAATATGGTTTTTTCCCATCAGTTGCAGGATATAACACTGGTCATAAAGTAAAACATTTTTCAGGTTCACACTAAGATGTATGGAAATATCATCTTCTAAATTATTTTATATTATAATTAGTGAAGTCCTCAAACAGTGTTATAGGAAACACATATACTGCTATAGAGTACAAAGATTCCAATAAAGCAATATTAAGATAACCAATTTCAGCAACAAAAAGCAAAATAAACTAGTATATATAATATGTATATAGAAACAAAGAAACATTTTTATAAGAACTACAAAAAACAGAGATAAGATTGGATGCTTATGAAAATTCTAAATAAAATCTTTTTTCTATTTCATGAACTGTAGTTTTGTACCTGTGAAAATATGTACTTGCCAACTCCTTATATCTTAAATCTACAATAAGAATTAAGACACTGAGGGGTGCCTGGGTGGTTTAGTCAGTTAAGCATCAGACTTGATTTTGACTCAGGTCATGATCTCAGTGTCTCGAGATCAAACCCTGTATCAGCCTCTGAGCTGAGCTTGGAGCCTGCTTAAAGATTCTCTCTCCTTCTTTCTCTCTCCCTCTCCATGCACTCCATCCCTCATGTGTGCTCACTCTCTCCAAAAAAAAAAAAAAAACCAAAAAAAACAAAACCCAAAAAACATTGAACATAAACTTTAAGCTGTAACCCAAATTATTTCTTTTTCCTCAATTAAAATTATATTTAAAATGGAGATTAGTTTTCTTCTTATCATTCTATGATATTTCCAGTCAAAACCAATTTTTCTTACCATGGTATCTCACCAGAACAAACTAGGATATCATATGTGAACTAAAGAAAGTGAAACAGATTTTTTGGAAAGTTTTTATTTAAATTCCCGTTAGTTAACATACAGTGTAATATTATTTTCAGGTGTACAATATAGTGACTCATCACTTCCGTACGTACTTTACCCGGGGCTCATCATCACAAGCGCACTCCTTAATCCCTATCACCTAGTTCCCCCATCCCCCCACCCCCCTCCACCCTGGTCACCATCAGTGTGTTCTCTGTAGTTAAGAGTCTGTTTCTTGGTTTGCCTCCCTCTTTTCCCCTATGATCATTTTTTTGTTTCTTTAATTCCACATAAGTGAAATCATGTGGTATTTGTCTTTCTCTGATTTTCCTTAGCATAACACCCTCTAGCTCCATCCACATTATTGCAAAGGCAAGATTCCATTCTTTTTTTATAGCTGACTAATATTCCATCGTGTGTGTGTGTGTGTGTGTGTGTGTGTACATACCACATCTTCTTTGGGCTCTTTCCATAATTTGGCTATTGTAGATAATGCTGCTATAAACATTTGGAAGCATGTATTCCTTTTGAATTAGTGTTTTTGTATTCTTTCAGTAAATACCTAATAGTACAACTGCTGGGTCATAGGGCAGCTCTACTTTTCACTTTTTGAGGAGGCTCCGTACTGTTTTTCAGAGTGGTTGCAGCAGATTACATTCCCACTAAAAGTGCAAGGAGGTTCCCCTTTCTCCACCTGCTCGCCAGCATCTGTCCTTTCCTGACTTGTTAATTTTAGCCATTCTGACAGGTGTGAGGTGGTATCTCATTGTAGTTTTGATTTGTATATCCCTGATGATGAGTGATGTTGAGCAACTTTTCATGTGTCGAAACAGCCGATTTTTAAAAAATACTGTAAGGGAGAAATTCCCATAGCTTTTAGTAACTTTAGTAGTTTCTTTTTTTTTAAATAAAAACTATCTCAATTTTTATAATTATGAAATATTGAAAACATATCAGAGTACCAAAAATAATATTACACCCATATATTCACCACCAATAATAAACCACTTGCTGTATTTCCATCAGTTCTTTTAAAAATAAATATGATGAATGATTCTTGAACATGTTTTTATACTTTTAGTATAGATTAAAGATCCATAAACCTCATAGTATTGTATTTTTGTGTTAAAGTCCACATAAGTGGTTTTACAAAAACCCTTTGTTTGCTGTCGAAGACTTATTATACGGTGAATATTGAGTACTCAGGCCATTGAGCATTGTATCACTTATGTTGAGAGAATTAAAGAAATCATAACGATAAAGCTTGTTAGAAAAATGTGTAGCTTAGCTTAATAGGCCAAAAGGAAAAGCTAGTGAGTTTGAGTTTTTATATTTTACCTACTGTATGGGGAGAATGGAGTAATTCCCAAACATACAGTGTGTATGTTTGCTTTAGCAGCAATGTCCACAATAGTCAAACTATGGAAAGAGCCCAGATGTCCAGGACAGATGAAGAAGATGTGGTGTCTACATACACAGTCGGAATATTATGCAACCGTCAAAATGGAATTTGCCATTTATGATGTGGATGGAACTGGAGGGTATTATGCTAAGTGAAATAAGGCAATGATCATATCAGTGATATGAGGCAGAGGATCGTAGGGGAAGAGAGGAAAAAAATGAAACAAGATGAAAACAGAGAAGGAGATAAACCATAGGAGACTCTTAAACTTAGGAAACAAACTGAGGGTTGGTGGAGTAAAGGGAGGTGGAAGGGATGGTGGGATAGGCTGATAGACATTGGGAATGATATGTGTTGTAATGAGCACTGGATAGTATATAACCTGATGAATCATGGACCCATATCCCTGAAACAAGTAACACATTAAATGTTAATTTAAAAAAAAAAGAAATGGTCTATGTATGCATCATTCTGCATAAAATATAGAAAAGTTCAATTTGATATGTCAAAAATTTGGAGGATCAGATTATTTAACATAAAATTATGAGCCCATTTCAGAATATAGTCATCTCTCATGGAGGACTTTTATCTTTTGTGAGAACTCTGATTGCTCATTTAGAAGCTCCTAGGAGTAAAAATTCACATAAATTGTAATAATTTAAGAATTAGTTGTCATGGATCATGATCCAAGAATATTTCAAGTACTTAGATAAGATGACTAGTACCATTAAATAGAAGAGAGCATTACTAGCCTTACCAGGGACAGAAGTATTTATAACACATATTCTTACTGGTATTCATTCTACTGGAAATATGCAAAACTATCTCAGCAAGTATAAAGTTGACGAAAGCTGCAAATAAAATGTATGCTGCATAGAATTTACTGGTAGATTTTAGAAACTAATTAGATGCACCAAAATGTGTAAGGTAGGTATGCTGATGCTAGACCTTCACTTTACAGTTTCTTCAACTTTGTTAGACTGACATTTGATAACTTTGCTTTGCATATACTCATTGTTGAGTATGTTTTTAAAAAAAGATCTTAGAGATCATGGGGGAGAGGAGATTAGAGGGAGAAGCAGAGACTCCCCATTCAGCAGGGAGCCTGATGCAGGACTCAACCCCAGAATCCTGGGATCATGACCTGAGCCAAAGGCGATGCTTAACCGACTGAGCCACCCAGGTGCCCCATTGCTGAGTATCTTAAGTGAAAGACCGGGAATTAAGACATTAGTGCTTGTCCAAATTGTCCAAATCAAACCCTGCATTTTGTTAGTTACAGCCGTTTGTCAAATGCGATGTGGTGAGCTATTGCGTGGATTTGCTCGAGGTAGGCATCGTTATTTACGCTCAAATTTCTTTGGAAATAAATGGCTTCCTGGTGATGATAATGGGTACCAAATTCTCTTTGCTCATCAATGATTCAAGTTTATTATATCCCCTCCTGTATTGCAATTCGTTGATTTAAAGTTTAGTCTTCTAACTCATGTCTGCCTTGTACCACAGGTGTCTGGCACAGGCACTCACCATATATTTGCTGGAAGAATCTGTTAAAATTCTGGGCACCGAGCACTTTGTATACATGACCAGTGAAAAGCGCGGTCCACGGAGACTGGATACTGCAGAATTCTCTTGTGGGTCAGGAATAGAGAGATCCGAATTTAAAATACCCTGTGTTGGGTAACTTAATACCCACTCCGTGCATCCCAGAGAAAGAGGATTCTTGGCGTGCCGTCCGAAGCGCTGCGGCACTTAGCGCCGAAGCCCCTGGGGGAGGAAGGAACGCTGAGCCCTGGGTTTCGCCTAAGGTCAGAGGGGCTGGTGCGAGAGCCCCAGGAGCTCAGGCCCCCGCCAGGTGGAAGGCTGTGCGCTCGTCTGCGCTCTAGAGCCCCGATACCCAGCGCAGCCAGTAAGCGGCGCTGGGCCTCGGGTTTGGCGGGCCCGAGCAGCGGGCTGCGGATTACCTGCAGCAGAGGGGAGCCGGCGAGCTCCTCCCCGCCCGCCGCCCCCACTCCCCGCCCCCACCGCGGCACCAGCCCCGGCTCCGCGGGCTCGGCGCACTCGCTCGCGGGAGTCTGGGCCGAGTAGTCGGCGGCGGCAGGCAGGGAGCGCGGGGCCGGCGCGGCTGGGCTGCGGGGTCACCCTCCTCCCGCACAGTGCGGCGCAGGGAGGCTCCCGCCTCGGCCGCCCCCGCCCGCGCCTCCTCCCCCGCTCTGCAGGCGGGGACCGCCCGGCGCTCGCACCCGGCCGCCGCGGCCCCCTCCGCCCCCGGCTCCGGGCAGCGCCGCGGCAGTAGCGGCAGCACAGCGGCGGCAGCAGCGGCAGGAGGCAGCGCGAGGGGCCGCCGCCAGCGCCGCCGGGCTCCGCGGGGCTCAGGAGGCAGCGCCGGCGAGGAGGCGCGGAGCCATGGCCGATGGGGGCGAGGGCGAGGACGAGATCCAGTTCCTGCGAACTGTAAGCGGCGCGCGTCCTGTGTTTCCCCCGGGGACGGGGGCGCCATGCACCGGCCGGGGCCGGGCAGAGCGACGGCGGCAGCGGGGGCGCGCGGGCGGGGCGGGGTGCCCCGCGGGCTCCGGAGGAGCCGTGTGGGGGCGACGGGAGGGAAGGGTGCGTGTAGGTGCGCGCGTAGGGGAAGCCGGGGCCGGAGAGCGGCTGGAGCGCTGCGAGCGGGCGGGAGGCGCGCAGCCTGGGTCCCGGGGCGCTGAGGAGCGGCGCCTGGGAGCCGCGGGAGTCCGGGAGGAGGGGGCCGTCCGGCCTGACCTGTGGCGGGGCCGGCGCCTTCCGGAGCGCCGCGGGGGAGGGTGCGGACCGGGCGGCCCGCGCGGAGCTCGGGGCCGGCGGGGTCGCGCGGACTGTCGCCGGGAATTCCGCCGCGGCGCGGTTTCTCTGGCTTGCGGGCTGAACCCGCGCGCCGTCGCGCAACCCGGGGACTCGCCTACTTGGCGTAGAGCGCGCCGCGGCCGACTGTTCCCGGAGGGGGTGCGGGACGCGGCCTCCAGAGCTCCCCCAAGTCCGGGTGCTGCGGAGGGGAGAGGAGTCTCCCCCATGGTCACCGCGGTTCCCCGGCGCCGGCTTGCAGAACGTGGAAGGGATGGAAGACGAGAGAGTGCGCGCGCGCGCTTGTATGTGTGTGTGTGTGTGTGTGTGTGTGTCTGTGTCTGTGTGTGTGTGTGTGCGCGCGCGCGGGGGTGGCGGGGACATTGTGAACGTGTCGTTCTCCAAATGCTGGCTTACTGAATGCCTAGTGCAGCAAAGTGTGTGTGCGTGTATGTGTGCGTGTGTGCGTGTGTGTAAGGGCAGGGTGGCTGCCCGGAATTTCCACACTGGGTGGCAGCAGGGAAAGGCTGGCTCCACACTAATACAATTTTTTCTCCTTAAGTACCTCTTGGCACTGCTCCTTCCTCTCGCTGATTTGTTCTAACGCTGCAGATACTTCCCAGGCCGAGGCATTGCTCACCTCAAAGCTGGGACTGGAGAGCCTCTTGGCAAAAGAAAATGCCGTTAACTTCGCGTTAAGAATAACCTCGTTAGCGTTTGCAGCACCCCTTCCATGCTTTTCCTGCACTTGTCTCGGGAAGATCGTCCCTTCCAGGATTCCCCCACCCCCCGCCCGAGGACTGCAGCTTCTGCTGTTACTTCTTTCCTCAACAGAGCAAAAGAGATCACTTCCCAATTACTTCCAGAGTTAGGCAAATCATAGAGACGCTGAAATCTTGAAATATTAACCAGACAGTAACTTTGAGGGGTGAAAATAGTGCAGGTGATGTATTTGGGAGCTGAACAAGTGAAAAGGGTGAATTTGTCTGAGAACGTTTTAAGTGACCGGTTTTCTTTTTTTCCTTTTGCTCTTCTAATAGTTTTAAGGCATTCATTTTCACTTACTATTTGGGGTGGGGGCAGAAAGCCTTTGGAAAGGACAAAATCCAGGGTCTGCATGAGATGGAGAATGATCTGAAGGAATGGCTGTATGTTATGCACCATTACGTATGCTTTAGAAGTGCTACTGGCCCCAAATCCAGCTCTGATGAGCTGGAGGCTGTATGCTAAAACCTTGCTCATGGGGAGTGTTTTAAGCCTACTAGTCATACAGGTTATAATTATTTTTTTTAAGTGAAAAACTGTCTATAAGGTTTGAAAAAAATAAGAGGCATATGAAAATACGTTTCTCCAAACCACGAGATCTTTTGTTCAGGTGGACAAAATATTTAGTTGCTGGGTCATTTTTAAATTCAGTTTTTTTTTTTTTCTTCAAACTCTGTAGGGTTAAAATCAGCTAGAAAATTTTGGAAGGCTTCTTGCACTCAAGGGTTTCCTGCAGGCTTAAATGTTAAGCCAAGCTGGTTGGAGGTGGTTATCAGAATGCTTAATAGAGACCCGGGTAATCTGCTCGCTGATGGGGTTCTGCGCATATAAAGTAATGTTAACTCTGCACCACTCAACGGCTGCCTGTCAGCCCCAGCAACACCTCTGATAAGTGGGTCCTGTGTAGAGATCTGGCAGTCCTAAGCTGGGATTTTTCTTTTAATAAAACATCCGTAGGTTGTGCTGATGATAAATGACCTTGAAGGAGGTGGCACAGTGGAGCGGGGGAATTTTGTGTGTGTGTGTGTGTGTACTTAACATCTAAAAGGAAAACATGTCTTTTCCTCTAAGTTTTACAATTTCACAGGGAAATATGCAAACCTTTTACCAGCTCCTCTGCCTTCTGCCTTGGCTCCTTTCCATCTTATTCCCTTAACCTGAGTAGGTGAATGGCTCAGAAATGGTAAATGGAGTTACTAATGGAGAGAATGTTGTTCTTATAGTAAATTCTTCTCTTTTTAAATTTTTTTTTTTTCTGGGTATTTCTTTGTAGGGTGCTGTCTTGCGTTCGTGTCATTATGACTTCATTCTTTCTTTCTTTCTTAAGCTAATGATCCAGGGAGTACTAACAATTTATATATTGGCTAAAATAGTTAGGAATGAAGGACAAAGCTATTGTGTTTTTTTTTTTAGAAAGAAACAGTTAGTCATTAGGAGTCCTTAATGGTGAAGCTGACTGATCATTTCCTATATCTGATTAGAACACCTTAAGTATTATCTTTTTTTTTTTTTTCTCCAAGCACTGTAGCTCAGTGATGCACCCTTGGCATCCTTCTGTCTACAGCTTTTTTTCCTTCTTCTTTTTCTAGAAGAGGTTTGTGATTGCTGTTAAGGAGACCAAAGGTGAAACCTGGAATGAACTGTGTCCATGAGTTATGGCCACGGCTGTGAGTTAATTCTTCATCTGTGAAGGGGAGTTTTGCACCGGTTAAGCTTGCCAGCCCCTCTCCCATCTCCTTTCCATTATGCAATTGTGAGTTTGCTAACATTCCTTTCAAGTGCTTCTGTGGATGAACCATCAGCTTTGATTCAGTCAGCGGCTGCCCCACCTGCTGGAAGAGTGCCCTCCCTGATGTGTTTATCTTTGAGGGAAATTGAGAATGTGGATGTGGGTCCTCTGGGTGTGCTGGAGCAGAATCCTACCCTAAAATGAGCCCTCACCCCTAACAGACCTATCCACTGTCATATCCCAATGTGCCCGGGATTTGGAATGTGTGGTTTATTTTGTTGTAAAATTTTCATTAACTTTCTTGTGTGTCCATGAGCTGTGATTTGGTATTTAAAACCATGGGCCTCCGAAGTGATGCTCCTCTCTCTTTTTCAAGCCATCTTACAAAATTTTATACAAGGAATCCTGGACTTGAAGAAAACCCACGATGTGAAATGACCTTGGTCAAGGGTTGATTTTTCCAAGTACTTCACCTTTCATTTGCGTAGACCAGTTGAGTGACCCTTGATGTACACTGTGGTGTCTACTTTTGTACTTAGGCCTGGACTGAGATTGAAAACAGAATTGGGGCTGCAGAAATTACTCTGGCCCTCCGGCCTTCCTTTGCAGAATGAACCGTTTCACTGTGAGTTTCTTCACAGTGTTTGTCCATCTTGCTGATAATGATAAGAAGCATTTTAGAAAGTACTCAGCAATTAGTAGTAAGAATCATGAAGTGTAAACGCCAGTGCCTGATGGTATAAGAGAGATTGGACTGGAATGTTTAGCCCCATTTGTGGAGGTACAGGAAGGTTAATTGTACAAACTCAGGGACTCATTGGTGCGGAACTAAGACTGAAACTCAAATCTTAGGCTCATGTCCTTTCCAGGAGAGACTGGCTACTTATCAGTGCGCTGTTCAAGTCTGTTTTAGCTTTGCAGCAAACAGGATACCTAATCGCTTTTGTCAGCTGTAGGAATGTCACAGAGTACAAAGGAGAAGACTCTGAGTGAGCCGTGAGAATTTGCACCTTTTGCTCCTTTGATAATGAAGGCATGAGGAGCTTTAGATAGATATTGACTTTTTTTTTTTAAGGATCTGCTGGAAAGCACATCCAGGTTTACATAATCAGACTTTTTTTTTTTTCCCCCTCAAATATTGGTGTGTACACATTTGCAGGAAGGACAGACTCTGAAACAATTAGGCCACTAATTTATTTGGCATTCAGTCTTATTTGTGCTTGGGCTTCAGATAAGTGTTTTTATCAAGGCTGAATTCACTGAGAAAAGATTGCTACTTCTGGGGACTGTGCTCCTGCAGATAGAGCCCTTGGGGAGAGGGAGAGACACTGAAGCATGCATTTGTCTCCCAAAACTGTGACATTCTGGACATTTTTTTTTTTTAAAGATTTTATTTATTTATTTTACAGAGAACACAAGTAGCAGAGAGGCAGGGAGAGAGAGAGAGAGAGAGAGAGAGAGAGAGAAGCAGGCTCTGCACTGAGCAGAGAGCCCGATGCGGGGCTCGATCCCAGGGTCCTGGGATCATGACCTGGGCTGAAGGTAGAGGCTTTAACCCGCTGAGCCACCCAGGCGCCCCTCTGGACATTTTTTTAATTCAGAGAAACATCTGTTGAACACCTTCTGTATGCATGGTGTGATAGTTGGTGTTAAGGAAGCGTCCAAAATAAGGAGACTTGTTTGCAATGACAGTCACTAAGAAAAGGTTTAGCGGCTGGCATGGAACAATCAGGAAGAAAAAACACATGTAAAAATTCTAGGATATTAGTGTAGGAGGAGACCTTTAGAAAACATCCCCTGGTCTACCTCTGCACCTCCCCACCCAACATTTTGCAGCTAAGGAAGCTATAGCACCGAGAGCTGGAGATGCTCGGGCTCAGTGTCAGCCTCCAGATTGGGGGCTGTCTTGGTCACGCAGCTGTCACAATATCATAGACTTGGTGGCTTTAGCAGCAAACATTTATGTTTGTCATGGTTCTGAGGTCGGGGAATCCAAGATCAAGGTGCTGGCAGGTGCAGTGTGTGACCTTTTCCTGGTTTGCCAGTGGTCATCTTGTCATATCCTCATATGGCCGAGGGAGAAGAATCATCTCTCCTGTGTTTCTTGTTCTAAGGGTACGAATTCCATTCATAAGGGTCCCAGCCTCCTGACCTCCTCCAGGCCCCACATCCTACTAGCTCCCTCTGGGACTTGGCATTTCAGTGTGTGACTTTTAGGGGGTTGCAGACATTCAGTCCGTGACAGTGGCGTGGAGTAACACAGAAGGGGTGAGCATCTCTGCAGAAAGGTCGGAAAGGTCATGCCCAGAGCACCGTTCTTCTTTACAGAGTAGATTTAAACCCACTGTCCCATTTGATTCTTCTCTTCCCCTTCCCAGGCAGGGTTCACTGTCCACATCTGCTCCCGTCCTTCCGGCCACAGAAGAGGAAGCTCTTTCCTTCTCTCGAAAGTTGGAGTCATCACGTGTCGGAGAGCCCAGTGCTTGCCGCCTGGTCTGGGACCGGGACTCAAGCACACATTTTCCATCCTTTCCTTGCCTCCCTCACACTACTGTTCCTTCCGGTGGATGTGGAAGCACTGTCATTTCTTTTTTCTTTCTTTCTTTCTTTTTTTTTTTTCCCCCGGTCATTTCTCCCACCTCACAGTGTCTGGTTTGACCCCCGTGCCTCATTTAGCTGCTCAGCGCGTCCCAGTGTGGTCTCCACCCACCGCCTGTCTCTTCCCCTGCTGGTAATTGCTATGTAGCTTCTTTTACCCGTCGCAGCCACTCTGCTGGATGTTTCCAGTCCCCTCCTCCATGCCAGATACAAATGTTCCCCTCCACCCCTGTGCCTTCTGAACCCCTCACACTCTGCTAACTTCGCCCTCCCTTTGGAAGCTCCGCTGCCTTGGGACACATGGCACATTCAGAGTCATTTTTCAACATTTCAGTTCATGCTTTTGGGGGCTCCTTTAGCCTCTTGAACTCCAAGTCTGTGATTTTTCTCCAAAGATTCTCTCCCGTTTCTTGTTCTGTCTCTTCTGCCTTCATGAGCTTATCTGTGCCACGGAGTCTGGGATCCTAGGAATGAGAGTTTGAAAGGACTTAACAATGACCTCGTCCAACTCCAAGAGCCAGAGAACTTCTAGGAACTTTCTCAAGGTCATTCCTCCCTGTAGGTGAAGCCCACTGCTGATCTGAGAGTTCTCTGCCCCTTATTTCTAGCTCTCTGGTTTTTTTTTTTTTTCTTTTTTAAGATTTTATTTTTTTATTTGACAGACAGAGATTACCAGTAGGCAGAGGGAGAGAGGAGGAAGCAGGCTCCCTGCTGAGCAGAGAGTATGTGGGGCTCGATCCCAGGACTCTGAGATCATGACCTGAGCTGAAGGCAGAGGCTTTAACCCACTGAGCCACCCGGGTGCCCCTCTAGCTCTCTGTTTTGACTGCCCTTCGACCTCCAGACACACGGTCCTGAGCCCAGGTGTATTCGGTTCCCTGAGTGGCTCTTCCTCCCGGTGGCCCTGTGTTGGCCAGTGGCACTGCCGTTTTAAGCTCTAGCCCAGAAACAGCAGGTTGATCCTAACTGCAGAAGACCTGGGTCTGAGGCTTTTCTCCACCAACACCTAGCTTACATACTTGAGAAAAATTTAAAATTTTTTCTTACACCATGAAGGTGTAAGGTGTAAGGCACCTCAGAGGGATTTTTGAAGATCACACGATAGGATTCTTGTGGAAAAACCTATTTCAGTGCCTGGCTCACAGTAGGCACTCCATGCATTAATTGAACTCTTTTTTCCTCCCCTCATATCTCATCTGGCATCATCTCCTGTGGTGTTTTCCTTGGCACCTCGCTCAGATTTAGATTTCTTTCATACCCCAATACTTGTTCTGACCTTCATGGGCCTCTGTCCCCACCACTACTAGTCACCCAGCCTGAACTCTTTTTCTATCTGAATCCTCCTAAAACCTCGTGTTCACGCCACCCCTGCCCAATTCCAGATTCCTGTCACATCCAGTGTAACCGCTCTCCTTGGCTCATGACCCTCAATGATCTCATTTTTGACACCTTACTTGGGTTCCCCATCCTGCTGGAGCTTTTGGATTGCTCCAACCAGTTCTGACCATACCTTTTTCGAACCAACTCTTGAGCATCTCAGTTCCACACATTTTATCACTTGTGGCCCGAGTTTGGGTCCCCTGATGCTCTGTGGGAGGGTTGCAACTGTGTTGGTGAGGGATGGGGGGGGGGGGTCATTCGTTTCCCATGATGCTTAGCACAGTGTTACCTACAAGGCCAGGTTTAAGAGGAATCGTATGGTGATGGAAGACCAGGACAAGAGAAAAGTTCCTCCCTCTCTTGTCCCCCAATTAAATGTGAAAACCATGTGAATGGGTTCAAGTGCAGAAAGAAGGGATCTCTGTTGAGGGAAGTAGGCAACCAGTGCAGGTGGGAGAGTGTTAGTAAGATCCCTCCCAGAGGCAGAAGAGTAGGAGGGAGGCGGTTAGGTTTTGAGAGGAGGAGAGAGGAGGTGGGTGGTGAGACAGGCATGATGGTTGGCTTGGTTGGCTGTGGGAGGGCTGCAGAGGCTCCTGGGCCAGCAGGGGAGGGCATGCTGGCACCAGGCGTGTGAGGAGCATTTGAGAGAAGGAAGTTATGGAGACAGGTGACCTAAGGAGAGAAAGAATAAATGAAGACTTAAGTAGGTCTGAGTGATGGGAACTGCCCAAGAGAGACCCTGGGTCCCTGTCAGAATTTGTATAAGTGAGAAGCTTCTAGATGATGAGGTGACTTCCAGGACACCGTGGGGGTGTCCTATGGAATGGCTTTATCCACTTATTTTCATCTCTGTTAATCACGGCAAGAACATTGGAACATGAGGGGTTTTGTGACTTTGGGGTTGGAGTTGTCCTATGAAAATTCTTCTGTGGAAATCAAGTGGGGACTTGGCTTTGAGGGGCCCTCTGAGGTTGTTTCACATTCCCTGTTGAGTTCCTGGGGTCAGCCAAACTCAAATCATTTAGAAGGATGACTATAATAATAAAAAAAGAACCTGCCCTTGTGCTGGAAATGCATACTTTCAATGATTTAGGGATCCCTGGAAATTTTCATCCTGGTAGATCACAGGGTTGGTCAGTCACTGAACTTCGCTGCTTGTCTTCTCCACTGTCTCAGCTTCAAAGGGCTTCTCTGGCTTCCTATTACTTGGGTCAGTGAACAAGGGACCCATATTTCTGGGGTTTCCTAAAACATGACAGTTGGCCTCAAAGCCCAGATGGGAGGTGTACTTCCTGGTTCCTATGGCCCAGTAAAAGTTCTGTACTGATGTTTTTTGCCATGAAACAGAAATTGGCAAGTTTTCCCTGCCACTAACTCGGAATGTCTGGGGCACCTGCCTGTCGTTGCCTCCACGCTCACTAACCAAGCAGGGCTCCCACCAGAGTGAATGACCGAGAGAGTGGGAGCCACTGGCTGCCTGGGGTGAGACCTCCTCTAGGTGGCTGCGCAGTGACCAAATGATGATGAGTATTTGTCAGTTTACCAGAAAAAAACCTTAAATCTAGCTGGGGAGCTACCCAGATGTGGGGCCAAGTGACCAGAACAGGAGAATGTGCTGTAGGAACCCGTGATGGGGCCTTGCTGGGTCTGAGGAGGGCTGAGGCAGGCATTTCCTGTGGGCGCTGTGAGCACACTCTTATTTGCACGGACACACACTACTTAGTGTGTGCGTGGGGAATTCGTGTGAGATCAGTGAGTAAGGGACACAGGCTCATACACCCCCATCAGGACGGCCGGAGCGACAACTCACTGTGGTTAATTTATTTTGTCTGCTACAGTGAGCACTATGATTTTTTCCTTACGGAAGTTTTAGATTTAAAAATCTTTTTGCATAGTTGTTCCACTTCTGATGAAACTTTAAAATATTGTATTTCCCTCTGAGTTTAGAATTCGACTCCTAATGTTCACATGAACCCATGGATTTCATTCATATTTTAATACATAACCAAAGATACAAGGGTGCCTGGGTGGCTCAGAGGGTTAAGCATCTGCCTTTGGTTCAGGTCATGATCTCAGGGTCCTGGGATCGAGCCCTGCATTTTGCTCTCTGCTCAGCAGGGAGCGTGCTTCCTCCTCTCTATCTGCCTGCCTCTCTGCCTACTTGTGATCTCTCTCTCTCTGTCAAATAAATTAATAAAATCTTAAAAAAAAAGATACAAAGTAAAAGATACGGTTTTAGAGGACAAAAGAAAGATAAGAAAACAAAAAAATTATAGGAAAAATCAAATCCTTGAGAGTTGAGTGCATTGGGACATTATTAAAGTCAGTACTAACTGTCACACTGACTTCATAACCATTAATAGTTCTCCTCACTTATTTTTCCACAGCAGGTTTCTGGTTGTTGCACTAAATGGAGTTATGATTTCACGTCTGTGAGATTTCACTGGAGTTTATATTTCTTTCACATTCAAAGAAATTTTCCTTAAGAAATTGTGGTCTCTCACGTACACACACAAAACACATTCACTCTCCTGAGAGAAAGATAGTATTCCATATTTCTTTTTCACTAAATTTTGACCTTAAAGTGAAATTCTAGTAGATTAGTTCATGGGTGGCAATGAGAAGTCAGTTTCTGGTGCTGCTTCTAGTCCTTTGAAGGTCTTGTTTTTGTTTTTTGAAGGGAGTAAGCAACAGGGCCCGTGGGGGCACGGGCTGTGAGAGATGCCATTCTGATGGTGGCAGGACCAGAGACACACCCGCACCATCCCACGTGTCTTTCGGAGATAGTCTGGGAGACTTCTTAAGGTCATCCAAATAGTTCTAGAGGCTGACAGAAGTCATCTGAAGTATGGCGGCAGTCCCTGGAGGGTTACCCTCTCTCTGGTGTGGTTGGGAGGTCAGAGCTGTTTTAGATAGCTATCCACTGTTGGTGACTTTACTTCTGGCAGGTTCTTTTTTTTCTTCTTCTTTTATTATTATTGTTATTATTATTATTACTACTATGTTCAGTTAACCAGCAGATGGTACTATGTTACTTTTTGATGTAGTGATTCATTAGTTCATATAACCCCCAGTGCTCATCACCACTGTGCCCTCCTTAATACCCATCACCCAGTTACCCCATTCCCCTATCCCCTTCCCCTCTGTAACCCTCAGTTTGTTTCTTGGAGTCAAGAGTCTCTCGTGGTTTGTCTCCCTCTCTGATTTCTTGCCATTCATTTTCCCTTCTTGTTCCTAGGATCCTCTGCGCTATTCATTATATTCCACATTTAAATGAAACTATATGATAATTGTCTTTCTCTGATTAACTTATTTCACTCATCATCCTCTCCTTCAGTTCCATTCATGTCGATGCACATCATAGGTATTCATCCTTTCTGATGGCTGAGTAATATTCCATTGTATCTGTGGACCACGTCTTCTTATCCATTCATCTGTTGAAAGGCATCTGGGCTCCTTTCATAGTTTGGCTGTTGTGGCCATTGCTGCTATGAACAGTGGGGTACAGATGGCCCTTCTGTTCACTACATATTTATCTTTGGGGTAAATACCCAGTAGTGCAATTGCAGGGTCATAGGGAAGCTCTATATTTAATTTCTTAAGGAATCTCCACACTGTTTTCCAAAGGGACTGCACCAACTTGCATTCCCACCAGCAGTGGAAGAGGGTTCCCCTTTCTCCACATCCTCGCCAGCACTTGTTGTTTACTGTCTTGTTAATTTTCAGCAGCTTCATGTATATGCCACGTCCAGAATGTCTGCTCTTAAGCATCTTCCATGTATTTTCTCATGAAATCCTAACAAAAATCCCTCATAGGCAGGGACGAAGAAGTTTAGTCACCTGCCCCCTGTTGGCAGGTCCAGGCCTAGGCGCTAGGGTTTCAGGCCCAGGCAGGTGGCTCTGGAACCCAGCAGACACTCTCTGGGCCCCTTTCTGCTGTAGATGAATATATTTTCACACAGGAGGGAAACTCGATGCCATGCTTTTCTCTGTGGGGTTGTACTTTAAAATACCGAGTGTGAATTTCTTAAACTACCAGCGCCTTGCAGGATACGTACCACATGACAGGCTCTCATTAAATGTTTGTGGAGTTGAATGGAACGGATTCAGTGAGCCAGCATTTTGATAATAAATACAGAATAGAGCAATTGTGTGCCAGGTTGACTAGGTTTTCCTAATTCAAGATGCACACGTCGGGAGCTCAGTTTGTTCACAGCGTAATACCAGGTACGTGGGAGACGCTTGGGAGGTAGAAGACGATCGCTGACAGCTGAGGTGTCAGAAGAGCGGGGCGTTGTTCACATCAGCTCGGGAGCAGTCCGCTCGCGGTCCTGGAAGCCTGTGCTCTGTGTAAAGTCAGAGGGGACGACAGGTGAAGAGACGAGAAACACGTCCCTTATGGGGGGCTCAAAGACTCCACCTCCACGAGGTGGGCTATGTGGCCGTAAAAACACATTTAGATTTTACATAAGATGTGAAAATAGCACAAAAGACCGCATCCACAATGCAGAACAACACTTCGGATGGGAAGTGTGACTTCAAGAAAATGGCACATAGATTTCTGAAAATGCCCCCAAATTCCACTCCTGAGAGTTTCTGAAAAAATTTTGATTCATTTTATTTTTGGAACAGTGGAAATTTGGGGGGGGGGCATAGGTTAAGAGGTGAAAGTATACATCCAAGTGCCCTTTGGGGTTATTTATTTATTTTTAAGGATTTCACTTATTTGAGAGAGAGAGAAGGGGGAAAAGTGAGAGGCAGAGGGAGAAGCAGACTCACCGCTGAGCTGGGAGCCCAGTTTGGGGCTCGATCCCAGGACCCTGGGATCACAACCTGAGCCAAAGGCAGACGCTTCACCCACTGAGCCACCCAGGTGCCCCTCAAAGTGCCTTTTTGAAAGGGAAGACAGTATTTTAAAGAATCGTACTTCAGGGACATGTATAGTTATGAGCCTATAGGGCAGAACATGATTTCTTTCTTTCAGAGAATAGCAGCATGCTGAAAGATGATTGACACACATGAAAAATTTAGCGTGCACACACACACACATACACACACTCAGGCACACACACGCAGACATATGCATGTACACATATGCACACACACACTTACTGGCTTTAATCCCTGATGCCATTTTTCTTTCTTCTTTATCCTCTTTTAGAATATCCCTTCCATCTCCTCTGGTCCTGGACACATCTGCCACGATTTGTCTTTGGGGACAGTGCCGGTGGTTGGGCATTTTGATCATCTTACAAGTTCTGACTTGTAGGTTGAGTAGAAACATCAGGAGAGCATTTCCTCCTGAGTCACAGACAAATGAACAGCTGAGATGAATACTTTCTGATGGGCAGCTGTCAAGGCAGCTGAGAGCATCCCGTTCGGCTGCTGTCCTCTTTGTGACAGTAAAGGGAGCCATCATCTCTTGGAGAAGAGGTGTCACTGTTGAGTTGAAAGGTCTCACTGCTGCTGATGCGGAGACCAGTGTCCCTCAGGAAAGCCTGCAGAGCTGGCCTAACTTAAGTCCTATTTATGCAAAAGACAATACAGAAATTGGTAAAGAAGAAGAGTGGATTGTGGGTTTTTTTTTTAAATTTATTTATTTGACAGAGAGAGGGCGAGATCACAAGTAGGTAAAGAGGCAGGCAGAGAGAGAGGGGGGAAGCAGGCTCCCTGCTGAGCAGAGAGCCCGATGTGGGGCTCGATCCCAGGACCCTGGGATCATGACCTGAGCCAAAGGCAGAGGCTTAACCCACTGAGCCACCCAGGTGCCCCAAGAGGATTGTGGTTTTATCCCTTCTGTCTCCCATGCCCTATCTTGTCTTTTTTCTCCCACAGGACTGCTATGTATGTATGTATGTATGTGTGTTTGTGTATTTTATTTATTTGAGATCAAGTTGACATATATCATTATGTGAATTTTGGGCGTATAGCACGATGATTCGGTATTTGTACACATTGTGAAATGATCTCCATAACAGGTAACAGATCTCGTTAACATCCGTCACCATGCAGAGCTACAGAATAGTTTTTTCTCAAGATGAGAAATTTTAAGATCTACTGCCTTAGCAGCTTTCAAATAGACAATACAGTATTCTTTTTTTTTTTTTTTAAGATTTTATTTATTTATTTATTTGACAGAGAGAGAGAGAGAGAGAGATCACAAGTAGGCAGAGAGGCAGGCAGAGAGAGAAGGAAGTGGGCTCCCTGCTGAACAGAGAGCCCGATGCGGGACTCGATCCCAGGACCCTGAGATCGTGACCTGAGCCGAAGGCAGCGGCCCAACCCACTGAGCCACCCAGGCGCCCGACAATACAGTATTCTTATCTGTCATTACCGTTCCGTACATTACATTCCCAGGACTGACTCATTTTCTTACTGGAAGTTTGTTCCTCTTTTGATGCCCTTCACCCATTTCAACCACCCTCCCCTCCCCCACTGCTGGTCACCAGCCATCTGTTCCCTGTATCTATCTGTGAGTTTGGTTTTTTGGGTTTTCTTTCATTTTTTGATTCCACATATGAGTGAGATCTTAGAGTATTTGTTTTTGTCTGATTTATTTCCCTTGGTGTAATGCCTTCGAGGTGCATCTATATTGTCACAAATGACAAGATTTCATTCTATTCCTGTGGCTGAATAATATTCCGTTTTATACACCACATCGTCTTTCTCCATTCATCCATTGATGGACACTTAGGTTCCATCCGTATCTTCACTGTTGTAAATAATGCCGAAGTGAGCGTGGGGTGCAGATATCTTCTTCAGTTAGTGTTTTTGTTCCATTCAGTTGAATACCTAGAAGCGATTTTGCTGGATCTCGTGCTGGTTCTATTTTTAATTTCTTGAGGAACCTCCATACTGTTTTCTAAAGTGGCTGCACTAATTTCCATTCTTATCAACAGGGCCCAAGAGCTCCCTTTCTCCTGAACACCTGCTATTTTTTTGTCTTTTTGATAATAGCCATTCTGACATGTGTGAGGTGATAGCTCATTGTGGTTTTGGTGAGTCTTTTCTTTTAGTTCATTTTGAAATATCCATTGACTACCAGCCACGCTGGGTGCTGGGACTCCAATCTATCTGAGTCTGTCTTCCTTGATGGAGTTTATTCTGTCTCAGGTGGGCGGGATGGGGAGTAAGGAAAAAGCAAATGTCCTACTACAGATAACTACTATGGGAGAAGATTTTGAGGAGGGAGGGATCCGTGTCTGGTAATTATGGTTGTCCAAGGCTTCCTGGAGGAGGCAACATTTAGAGTTCTAGAATTTTTGGACTCCAAAGGAACGTCAGGTCTAACTCTAGGATGTTACAGTGAAGGGAAACGAGTTCGTCCAGTGTTCTGGCGACCATTCATTCAGCTCAGACAGGATGGCCGCCATTCGCTTGCTTCCTGCAGCAGTTCATTTAGTCCCTAGGGCTGTTGATTGCTTTTGGGCAGATCGGGAAGCCGTTTCGCAGAGACGTGATGTGACTTGCTCAAGGACAGCGAGGAACTATGTGATGTTGATGGTAAACCCAACATCCTTCTGGTGCCAAAACTCTTTTTTATCCTTCCCTCTTTCCCTCCTTCCATTCTTTCCTTCCTTCTTTCCTTCCTTGCAATGGTCAGGAAAAGTTGTGGAAGACTGCGAACATGGCCAGTAAGAAGACAACTGTGGGTGTCCCGCCCACCTCACTCATTTGGGTTATTGCTGCCTTTCATTTGTCTTTAAGCTATTTTGCAATTCTGTAGGTTGTGGGAAACAATGTAGCGATGATTCTGCGGTTCTTGTTCACAGAAACGCACAGGTGTCTGGTGGGATGCTCTTGCCGACGCTCAGCCGTTTTGCACTCGGCAAGCAAAGCAAGCAAATTCGTTCAGGTTTCCTGGTGGACTTTCACATGTGCACATTTTTTGGATTCTCTTTTGAACTTTTGTTTTTCTTTGAGAGCAAATGCCAGAGCACACAAAGTGGAGGGGGAGAGGGAGAGAATCCCAAGCAGGATCCCAGCTCAGCAGGGAACCTGAAGCAGGTCTTCATCTCCTGACCCTGAGATTATGACCTGAGCCCAAATCAACCCACTGAGCCACCCACGTGCCTCTGGGTGCTCCTTTGAACCTGCTGTAACATTATATCAGTTCTTTTATTTCTTAAAAATTCAGGAAAATCTCAGACCTTCTACATTTTTTTAATATTTTGTGTTTTCTGTTTTATATTTTATTTTATATTTATTTAAGTTCATTTTATATTTATTTAAGTTGTGTTTTTACCTTTTTAAAAGAAATCTTCAATGTCACCAACCTGCATTTCGAAGAACGGCAGGTTTTGATGAATGGGGGAGGGTGGGCAGACAGGATCCCAGGAGAAAGGCAACGTGAGTGGAGGCGGGATGGTGTTTGTGTTCTCTGTTTTCCCATCCCTGATGCATTTCCCCCTCATGTGCACCCTGCTCTGTCCTCCAGGATGCACCTCTTCTCCCTGAGCCCTGGGAAGAGTTTACTCTCCTTGCTGCCCAAGACACAGGGCTGATAAGAGCTCCCCGTTGTTGCTGTTCCCTCTCAGTTGGACCCCGTCACCCTCCACCTCGCTACCCTCCTACCCACTCCTCACTCCCTTCATTCAACACCTTGCAGTGAAGAATTCTCTGTGAGTGTCTCTTTTCTTGGAATGACCCCAGCTGGGACCCCAGCCAGGAGACCCCTGGGCCATGGGAAAGACCCCTGGAAAAGGGGCGGGTGAGGGCACGAGCTGCGGTGGTCCTGAGAGGGTGGGGAGCCTTGAGACTAGCAGGGGCAGGGATTTATTCTGAATTCATAAGGTAAGAAGGGCTTTTGAAGTTATTAGTCTGTTTTCTTTTTCTTTTTTCCTGCTCTCTGGGGAGGGAACTGGGTCAGAGCTGTCTGTTAGGAAGATTAATGTGGCAGCAATTTATAAGATGAATTGGTAGAGAGAGAGATCAGACAGAGACTGCAGGTCGGGAGCCTGTTAGGGGACAGTCGCCATGCAGTTGGTGCAAGATAATTCGGCCTCAATTTGCGTGGTGGTTGTGAGAATGAAGATGAGGGGGGAAGTTTAGGAGACGCTGTGGAAGAAGGATGGGTAATTGATAAGGAGAAGAATAAGACAAAAATGAGTTTAGAAGACTCCAAGAAATGTGGCCCAAGTGAAGGTTTCCGCGGAGGGCAGTGGGGTTAGTTTTGGACATACTGAATTTGAGGTACGTTATAGACTGGCTTGTGTCCTCTCCAAAGCAATACATTGGAGTCCTAACCCTCAGTTCCTTCAGATGTGACCTTATTTGGAGATAGGGTCTTTAAGAAGGTGATCAAGTTAAAATGAGGTCATCAGGGTTTGTCCTAATCCAAGATGACTGGTGTCTTTCCACAAGGGACGTTTGGAGTCCGAGTCATGCAGAGCGAAGATGATGTGAAGATACACAGGGAGAACGCCACGTGAAGAAAGGATTGGGGCCATGCACCTGTGAACCAAGGAATGCCCGAGACCACCAGAACCAGGAGAGAGACCTCACAGCCTTCCGAGGGACCCAACCCTGCTGACCCTTTGATCTCAGACATTGGGCGTCTGGAGCAGGGAGACGACAAATTCTGAAACACCCAGTTGTGGTTCTTTGTTATGGCAGTTCCGAGGAAGCTACTAGGGGTGCATTATTGGAAATGTGCATTCGGCCTTTTGGAGAGGGTGGGCGTCAGGAGATAGACATCACACCATTAGTGTGATAGTGAAGCCATGAACTTGAGCACGTAGCACTCTGGAGCAAAGGCAGAGAGGGAGGTGACCAAAAGTGCCTTTGATGTGGTCTCTAAGAGGAAGGTGAAGGCAGATGGCTGGCTGCAGGAAAGAGGTCAGGGTGGCCGGAAGCCGAGGTAGACAGAGGTAGATGACAGAAATGACCTTATCATCCCAGACACTGATGAGGAGGAGGGAGGGAAGGAGGGGTGGTGTTAGCTTGAGGGGGAAGCGAGCTTGACAGTGTATTGATTACCTTTTTTTTTTTCACATGAGAGAGACCATCATCTAAGTTATGGATGGAGCAAGGGTGAGGGTATAGGACAGGAGAGAGACAGAGACAGCCCTCCACCCGCTTCCGTGGCTGGGCTCACAGAGACACCGACCCGCCCGTTTGTTGAGCTATAATTGGCGCTTTACCTAATTTGAGAGCACACACTTATTTTCATTTGGCTTTAGGTTAGCTTTGCATAATTTCATTTTCTGCAGGGGACCTTTTGGGGAGCAGTTAAAGTTAGAGCTTCATTGGTTCTACCCTGGGTGTGTTTTGTTTGGATGTTGCCTGGTGTTGGTGATTGAATAATCTAGCTAGGCTTGAAGTGAGCGTGTCTCTCCTGAGAACGTGTGGGAGTTTATATTGGTGGGGTTTTTAAAATTTCTTTTTCCTTTAGCTACTCGCTCAGAAAGATGACAGGGTTTGTCGAGGTATTCACAAATAATTTTTAGCCCAAGGAAAGCGTAAGAATATATTCAAACAATTCTCTGACAGTTCTGATCCCGGGAACACATCGAAATATCTTAGGAAACCAAGTGGTTATGTTGATAAAAACTGCCCTTGGATCTCCTACTAGGATAAATAGCTTAGCTGTCTAAACAAACCAGTGATTTTTCAGAAAATTAAGCAATTTACATTTTCTGAGATATTTTAATTTCGACAAAAATTACGTTTTTATGTTATTGGCACAATACTGCAGTTAGAATGTATAGCTTGCAAAATTGTATTTTTTTTTTGATTCGAAGTAGCAAATGCATATAGCATCTAAGTACGCCCACCCCAGTTTGTCTTATATTTCACATCACTGATAAAAACGTAAAAGCTTTTAGCCAATGTCTGTACGAAAGAATGTATCTTAATCTCTTTACTGTCCTCAATCACTGCCTGCAACACTTTCTTCAAAAGAAACTGCTTTTGGGATGATGATGATTATAGGATCTGCCCAAACCTAGCCCAACCACATGCTGCTCACCATGCAGCAAAACAACATTAAGATAAAAGTATGTTACCTTTTGCCCCTATTAAATTAGATACAATATGTCTTTCCTTGTCTAATGTATATAGGTTTATCATGTACGTGTAATATACAGGTATATATGTATATGTGTATGCCAGATGTCAAACAAATTTATATAGTCTATAACACATTTTATTTATTGGAGGGAGAGGGAAAGGGAGCAGGGGGTGGAATAGAGGAGGGAGGAAAGAATCTCAAGCCGACTCTACACTGAGTGTGGAGCCTGACGCAGGGCTCGATCTCAGGACCCTCAGATTGTGACCTGAGCCGAAATCAAGAGTCAGATGCTTAACCGCCAGAGCCACCCGGGCACCCCTGCTTTGTAACAGTTTAAGAACTTTCTTCAATCAGTAAGGTACTAGAAGTGTTCAGATGTATCATCTGTCCTTTGGGTCTTGCAGGGACGTACCTGGGGATGCCAGCATTACCTACATAAGCAGAGGTCCTCACAGATCAAAGGTCAGAGACTCTACCTTTCTGTGTGTCGAGCCTCAGACTTAGACTTACCCAACGACACATATCCAGTTCTCACTCCTTTCTTAGAAAATGAAATCACTCTTGTGCAAATGTAAAAGAGGGTTTGGGCATGCCACAGGGAGAAAAACAGGGCTTGGACCAGATGATCTAGAAGCTTCTTCCCCATCCCTGGGACTCTACCATCTTTTCACCTGGTTGCAGTGCTTACAGATGCTGATCTAGAGAAGGGGGATGAGTAGGAGGATGGTAATACTCAAACACGAATTAGAAGGTGGGAGATAGCTACCTGACGCTTTCATTATAATGTGATAAGAAACCACCCTAGCTGCTGTTAGTAGAACATTTTCTCATTTCGGTCCTGCCAAGGACATTCTCTACAGAACAAAATTTTGAGTATTTCACACGACTGGCTGAGCATGAAACATGGCTCCAGTTATATCAAACAAAAATATTGCTCCGGAAGGGCCTCAAGCAGGGACCTGAATGTCAGTGGAGGGAGGTAGCCGTGACCCCATACATCACACTGGTGTCATGCAGTCACACAGTAGGGATGGACCAGAGAGACCCTTTCTCCACTGACTCTACAGATGGGCAGCGTGTGGCCCAGAGCTCAGTGGAGGGGGGGGCATGTCTGTAGATAACCCAGTGACTCAGGGTGTGGAAATGGGCTTTAAAATCTTAGCCTTAACAGCGATGCTGCTGTTGCCCTCTGCTGTGAATAATGGCAAAGTAAAACCTGACCCAAGCGGAGTCTGATAAATAAATCATGGAGAAGGACTTGCACATCTTTGCCTAAGAGAGAAAATGAGTAATGGCCCCCTCTTTTGCTTGTTCAGGCCATCAGGAGTCAACATAATTTAATAGTTCAGCTTCTAAGATAGGGCCAATACTGTGGATAAATGGAGTCTATTTTTAAGGTTAGATAAATTCAGCCTATTTTTATGGGCAGGGGAAAATTATCGCTGACGTGTTTTTGATAAGATTCTTTGATGCCATAAACGGAACTACTGAGAGCATAACAGTTTTTCACATGAGTGAGGGAGAGGGAAGAAAAACTACTGTAACTGATAGGAGAAATAAGGCTTTGTTTATATTTAGGCACTGAATTAGTATGTTTTGGGGCATTCATATTTAACTACACGATTGGCTTTGTGGTGGCTCCAGTTAATTATGAATGCTATAAACATTGGATTGGCCATTTTTTAGGCTGCTGTTCTCACTGAATACACTGAATGGGGCTCCTGGGTGGCTCAGTGGGTTAAGCCTCTGCCTTGGGCTCAGGTCATGATCCCAGGGTCCGGAGATCAAGGCCCACATTGGGCTCTCTGCTCAGCAGGGAGCCTGCTTCGCCCTCTCTTTCTGCCTGCCTCTCTGCCTACTTGCGATCTTTCTCTGTCCAATAAATAAAAAAATCTTAAAAAAAAAAAAAAAAGAATATACTAAATGGGAGGGACCATGATTATCTACGTATGTGTGTTTCTGCAGTCAGCAACAACACAGTCACTCCCTCTCACTTGCCGGGTATTTATGGGGTGCTGTGGGCTTATCCTAGAGCTTCCTTCTTCCTTTGTATTTTAAAATTACATTTCCGTGGAGCCACTAATGAGTCTCCTAAATAGGAAAGGGGTGAGGCTAGAATCCAGTGGCCAACCCAAGATTTCCTTTTAAGTCTAGGTCAGATCAGTTCAACATTACAATCAAACAGTCCCCGTTTTTCCATTTTGTCCAAGGAGAAATTAATGAGGATGATCAAAAGCTGGCTGGAAGCCTTCATATTTGTATCCATAGAAATAGAAATTACAGGGCGCCTGGGTGGCTCAGTGGGTTAAGCCACTGCCTTCGGCTCAGGTCATGATCTCAGGGTCCTGGGATCGAGTCCCGCATCGGGCTCTCTGCTCAGCAGGGAGCCTGCTTCCTCCTCTCTCTCTCTGCCTGACTCTCTGCCTACTTGTAATCTCTGTCTGTCAAATAAAATAAATAAAATCTTAAAAAAAAAGAAATAGAAATTACATGTAAATGTATATATTACTATTATTATTATTATATTCTTAGCATTTCTAAATACCTGTAATATGCAAGACCTTCTACTTGACTCCATGGACATAATGACATGTAGAAAACATAGTTCTTGCCTATAAATGACTATTCTTAAGACTAATTTATTTGCCTTTCAGAGGCTTTTTTCCTGTTGAATTTTTCTTAAGTAAATAAAAAAAAATCTTTTAAAATCGAAGTGTAATTAGAACATACTTATAGGTGGGTGGCTCAGTTGGTTGAGGGTCTGCCTTCGACTCAGGTCATGATCCCAGGGTCCTGCGATCAAGTCCCACGTGGGGTTCCCTGCTTCTCCCCCACTTCTCTCTCTTTTACAAATAAGTAAAAAAATAAAATCCTAAAAAAAAAAAAAAAACATACTTATAGTAAAGCATGTAAATCATTTTTTTAAAGTTGGTTTAGTGCATTTTTAATTTGTTTTTAAAATTTTTTTTCAGTGTAGTTGACACACAATGTTACATTGGTTTTAGGTATACAACTTGGAGATTTGCCAAGTTTACACATGATGCTCTGTTTACTGCAAACACAACTACCTGTGTCCCATTACATTGCTATTACAGTATCACTGACCATGAATCTTAACAGTAGAGCTTGATGAATTTTTGTAGCATGAACATACCCTGTAACTACCACTCAGCTCAACATGTAGAATGTTGTGTGCACTTAGAAATCTCCCTCTTACCCCCTTCCAGGGGTTCCTTGCTTCTCCAGAGGTAACCACCATTCCAATCTCTAGCAGAATAGATCTGCCTGTTTTTGCATTTTATGTAAAATGCAATAGTATAATATATGCTATTGTGTGTTTGGTTCTTTTACTTACTGTTATGTCTGTGAGATGTGTTCATCTTGCTGTATCGAGTGGTAGGTTATTATTGTCATTGTTTTAGGTCACAGTTTGATGAGTCATTTGGTTGATAGACATTGGGTTGTTTTCCAGTTTTTACAGTTATGAATAGATCTGGTATTATGAATAATGCTGATGTTCTCAGATGTTACATGTTGACTGATCACCTGAAATGAAATATGGGTTTTGTGTACATTTCTCTTGGATGTTCAACTGTCCGTGGAATTACTGACTGGGGAGTCCTTAGGCTCAGCCTCTAAACACTTTTCTAAGTGGTTGCACCAGTCATTGTGCCCACCAACAGGACTTCGTTAATGTTGGTTTCTAAAAATATTAATCACCATGGTGTATTTTGTTGTGATTTTAAGTTGTACTTCATGATAACCCCAAATCTTGAACTCCTTTTTGTATCTTTAATGACCATTTGGATATTCTCTTATGAAGTACCTATTCAAGTGTTGGCCCATTTTTAAATAAGGTTATCTTTTTTCTTGTTCCTTTGGTGAGAGTTTTTATATATTCTGCATATGAGCCTTTTGTCAAATATGTCTACGGCAGATTGGTTCTCCAACATGGCTGCTGTCCCCTTTTGCTGGCATTTGGTTCTTGTGGTGGTTGAGCAGCAGTTTTTCATTTCAGTGAATTTCACGTGATTGGGTCTTTCATTTGTGATTTCTTGTCATTTATACCGTGTTTAAGAAGTTTTTGCCTAGGGTGCCTGAGTAGCTCAGTGGGTTAAAGCTTGTGATCTCTATCAAATAAATACATAAAATATTTTTTTAAAAAAGAAATTTTTGCCTATCCAAGGACCATGAAGATTTTCTCCCATGTTTTTTTCTAGAGCTTATAGTATTTTTTTAAAAAAGATTTTTATTTATGTAACACACACAGAGAGATCACAAGTAGGCAGAGAGGCAGGTAGAGAGAGAGGGGGAAACAGGATCCCCGCTGAGCGGAGAGTCTGATGCGGGGCTCGATCCCAGGACCCTGAAATCATGACCTAAGCTGAAGATAGAAGCTTAACCCTCTGAGCCACCCAGGTGCCCCTATACTATTTTACTATTGACCTTGATGTCTACAATCCATTTGGAATTGATTTTCCATTGTAGTTTGTTAGAATTCAGTATCCCCCCGCCCCACATTCCCATGGATGTCCACTCGATCCAGCAGCAGTTATTAAAGGACCACCCCCCATTTTTTACTCTAATCTTATGATTGTTTAATTGCTCTAATTTTGCATTGACTTGTTATATGTTGGTGCTAATCCTCCGACACTGCTCTCATTCTTCACAATTTTCTTTGCCACTCTTGGTTCCCTTCATTTCAGCTTAAATTTTGGAATTAGCTTGTAAATTCCAACAAAATAAACTGCTGGGATTTTTTTTAAATGATTTTTTAAAATTTGTTGAGAAAGTGAGAGAGAGAGAGAACATGAGAGGGGAGAGGGTCGGAGGGAGAAGCAGACTCCCTGCCCCCCAGGCCCCCTAACTGCTGGGATTTTTAATGAGATGGCATTAAATCTATAGACTAATTTGGGAAAAACTGGCATCCTCACAGTATTAAGTCTTCCAGTCTAGGAACACAAATTCTTCTGTTTAAATTTAGCTATTCTTCAATTTCTCTCATGAATTACGTTTAGAGTGCTATGAGGCATTTTGCATATTTTTTGAATCAGATTTATTCCATGGTACTTGATACAGACATTAATGTAAATATTATCATTTTAAAAATTATTTTCTGGGGCACCTGGGTGGCTCAGTGTGTTAAAGCCTCTGCCTTCGGCTCAGGTCATGATCCCAGAGTCCTGGGATCGAGCCCCGCATCGGGCTCTCTGCTCAGCAGGGAGCCTGCTTCCTCCTTTCTCTCTGCCTGCTTCTCTGCCTACTTGTGATTTCCGTCTGTCAAATAAATAAATAAAATGTTTAAAAAAATAAAAAATAAAAAATTATTTTCTAGTGGGGCACCTGGGTGGCTCAGTAGGTTAAATGTCCAACTCTTAAGTTGGGCTTGGGACATGATCTCAGGGTCATGAGATAGAGTCCTCCGCTGGGCTCTGTGCTCAGGGGGGGAGTCTGCTTGTGATTCTTTCTCTCCCTCTTCCTCTGACCCTCCCCCAACTCATGCACATGTGCATGTGTGCTCTCTCTCTTTCTTTCTCTAATAAAAAATAAATAAAATCTTAAAAAAATTATTTTCTAGAATGTAAAAATATAGTTGGCTTTACCTAATGACCAGCAACCTTGACAAGTTCACTTATTAATTCTAATAGATTTTCTGTTGATCCTTTTGGATTTTTCTGTGTACCCAGTTATGTCCTCTATGCATAAGGATCATTTTATTTTTTGCCTATTCTCAGTTTTATTTCTTGCTCTTGACCCATTGCACTCAGTGCGGAAGTAAATGATGACTGGAAGGTGTGATAGCAGATCTTTGACCGCTTCCCTCAATTTCAGGGAAAACTTAGAGAATTTCATCAAGTATGCTTGCTATGGTTTGCTAAGAGGTTTGTTTTATTGTTGTTTTAAGCAGCTAAATACATCGGTTTATATATGTTATCTTACTTTTTTTTTTTTTTTAAGATTTTATTCATTCATTTGACAGACGGAGATCACAAGTAGGCAGAGAGGCAAGTAGAGAAAGAGGAGGAAGCAGGCTCCTGGCTGAGCAGAGAGCCCCATGCAAGGCTCGATCCCAGGACTCTGGGATCATGACCTGAGCCGAAGGCAGAGGCTTTAACCCACTGAGCCACCCAGGCGCCTCTGTTATCTTACTTTTTGCTCTGTTCTCTGTACCTCTTTATTTTTTCACATTTTCCTTCGTTTAGATTAATTGTGATTGATTGGTCATTCTCTTGGTGTATTAAAATCCTATTTAATTTTCAGCAGGTGAAGCACAGTCTTTGAAATATAGAATCTATGGTGAATATATATCAGTTGAGGGTCGTTTGGAGTGGGACCATTCAGAGAAGGCAGGGCAGAGTGGAGGGTATGGTGGCAGGGCAGTGACTGTCCCCTTGTGTGTTTGCAAAGGTCAGATGTCCCCAGTTCCAGTGGGGGCAGCAAGGGGCGTCCATCTCAAATTGGCTGTAATCAGGTATTTACTAACATGAGCTTGCGAGTTATATGTTCTTTTATTGCTCTTTCAGTGTTTATGATTGAAATTACAGCATATATCCTGAACTTACTAGTGTCTACCTTAGATTAGAACTTTTCCTTTTTTCTGGACAAAAAATGTGTTGTTACAAGTATCGCATAACATTTTAACTTTATTGACCCACTCTCCTGCTTTTTTGTCTTAGAGTGGTCATGTATTTTAATTCTATATACCTATTTAAACCCCACAAGACATTATTTTTGTTCTTTTAACAGTGAGTACTCATTTAGATTTATCTGTATGGTAGGCTGGCTCGTATCTTTTCTTCCTCCTGGCATTACCATGCTTACATCTGGGATCATTCTTCTGCTTAAGAACTCCCTTAGGATTTCTTTTTTTTTTTTTTAAATCACGGGTCTACTTAAAATAAATTCTTTATCCATTCGTCAGTTCAAAGGCATCTCGGCTCCTTCTACAGTTTGGCTGTTGTGGTCATTGCTGCTATGAACATTGGGGTACAGATGGCCCTTCTGTCACTACATCTGTATCTTTGGGGTAAATACCCAGTAGTGCAATTGCTGGGTCATAGGGTAGCTCTATTTTTAACTTTTTGAGGAACCTCCATACCGTTTTCCCAAGTGGCTAACATAACATAATAAAAAAAATTATATATATTTTAAAAAATGACAAAACATAATGTAATTTACAGAAAAAAATTCTCTCTCTCTCTCTCTCTCTTTTTTTTTTTTTTTGGTTTGAAAATTTCTTTATTTCTCCTGGTCTGAGTATACAGTTGGCAGTTGTTGGTGGCTTTTCCTCCCCCAGCACTTCTAGCTTCTGCCATTTCTATTTAGAGGCTCACCTGTAAGGCTTATTATTTTAATTTTTAAAGGTGATATTTTTATTCTGTTTATCCAGTTTGGGATTTGTGGAGTATCTTTAATTTGTGGCTTAATATTTTTCATCCATCTCTTGACTAGTATTTCTTCAAATATTGCTTTTGCCTCAATTTCTCTCTTCCTTCTTTTTTTGGGACTCCAATTATATATATTTGGTTCCTTTTCCCTATGTCTGTTTTACATTCTTTTCTCTGTTTTTACTTTTTTCCCCCCTCTTTGTACTTAAACTGGATTTTGTCTTCTGACCTTTCTATCCATTCCTAAGTCTCTTTTGCTTTATCAAGATGGTGAACCCATGTATTGGCTTCTTAAATTTTCATTTATCTTATTTTTTAATAATAAGATTTGCCTTGATCCATTTCCTACATGCATTCTTTCTTGTGCTAGTCTTTTTTTTTTTATCTGTTTGCAAAGATACTTACTATAGCATTTTGTAATAGATAATTCCAATGTTTGTGTCACATGTAGATTTATTTTTATTGTCTTTTGTTTTTCCTCTTGGGTTTCAGTCATTTGGCCTCATTTTCTGGCATCCATGGTCTTTTTTTAATTGAAAAGTATTATATAAGGATATTATTTAAGGAAAATTGTAGACCTGTAGGTGATATTCCCTTTTTCAATATTCCTCAGAATATTCCATATTCTCTCACAGATGTTAGTTAATATCTGACAGGCAGGTAGAGTATGCACATTAATCTGAGGTTGATTTGTTTCTAGACAGCCTGTATGGAGCCATACCTCTTCCAGAGTCTTAACTACATGCTTGTAGACACCGGGCTAATGGCTGGGGTCTCGCTTACCAATAGGCAAAGTCTGTGCCAATGGCCAAAATAGTAGTTTTATAGGTCATGAACCCTGGCCATGGCTTATGACGAGTAGAGAGTGCTGTTGTTTCGTATGTGCCGTTGAGGCTTACTATGATTGATAAGACCGTGTTTTCTGTCCACTGTCCCTTTGCATTGTGGCCATTTGCCACGAGAATAAATTCTCTGTTTCACATTTGTGTAAATAAATTCTGCAGTTCCATATTTTTGCACGTGGATGGATGTTCTCTATCCTTAGGAATTAAAACACAGCAGCTTCCCATTTGTTACTTTAACGTCATTCATAGGAATATAGATTCCTATTGTGGTTACTTTTGTCCTGACTTTTGCAAAATAGGTTTGGGTGTGAGAATTTCTTTTCTTTCCCTCCTCCTTCTCCTCTTCTAAGATTTTACTTATTTGCCAGATAGAGGGAACACAAGCAGGAGGAGCAGCAGAGGGAAAGGGAGAAACAGGCTCCCTACTGACCAAGGAGCCCGATGCGGGACTCAATCCCAGGACCCTGGGATCATGAGTTGAGCCAAAGGCAGACGCTTCACTGACTGAGCCATTCAGGCATCCCTGGATATGTTATGATGGAAGCGAGTGTTGAGATGACTTCTTCACCGAAATCCATTTTTACATTGAGCTTAGGTATTTTCACCCACACTCTCTTCTGGCTTTTGATGTATACTGTGAACTTCTTTTACTGGTTTTAGACTCTCCCTCTACTGTGGCCTTTAACTGACATTGTCTTCCAGCCAGCTCTTAGGTAAGCCTGGTGAGAAAAGATACATGCAATGGAGACATTGTACTGGGGTAACATCTCTTGTATCTCTTAAAATTTGGCAAGATCGTAATAATTCCAGGTAACTGTCTTTTTCTGAAAAGAGCTTGTTAGAGTAAGAAAAGTTTAATGATGCATAGGGAGAAAATGGCTCTTCAGGACAGTATGATCTTGAGCTGCTGATATATTATAAATCGAGTTAAGGCTTCTCTTCAGAGGTTTCTCTGGAGGAGTGTTGGCGAATGTCTTGTAGGCCCAAGAAGCACCGATGGGATATATTTGCAGCTTACCCAGTTACGCATCATTTCCTGATAATCTGACTGTCTCGGGCTAAGAGAAAGTGAGTGAAATATCTAGAAAACCACTCACATGTTTAGCGCTGGAACTTAAAGGGAGTGATTTTAAGAGGATAATTTTTCTCTTGTGTGTAGATACACTAGCTTACTTCTTATGGGATTTAATAGTTTAAAAATTATTTGTACCTAGTATAAGTGATACATTTCAGAGTGGGTACAGCATGTTGGACATTTATAGCTTGTGTGATGGGCACAGAGCAGACTTTAGTACTGGACTTAATTATTAATGTCTGTTATCTGGATAGCTAAAAGTAGTCCAAAGAAATCAAGAATGTTTATATAACATTTAGCTTAAGAGAGAAATATTTCTGAAGGAAAAGCCTTGATGATGCTTTTTATCAGCTAGTGCTGTAGTTTCTCACACTTTTTTTTTTTTTAAACTTAAGAGAAGTACTGAATTATTGGTACCAAATAATTTCCTTCACTATTTTAACAAAGTCCATTTTTTCTCTTGTTAATAAAATTAGCTGAGTTTTAGACTTTTTTTTTTAGAGGTTTTATTTTCAAAGTTATTTACTTCAGCTCATTTTTATGAGGCCATTTCTTAAGGAATATGTTCTGCTTGATTATTTTCCACTTCAATACTGGTTTCTCCCTAGCCATTGCTTTTATCAGTGATTTTTTTTTTTTAAACTTCTCTTTGAAATTGAAATCCACATAGAGTGTGGCCTGGTGTTAACAAACATTTTCCTTTTTCTCCTCACCCTAAATTTTTAATTGTTTTCCATGGTTCATCATATTATCTTAAACTCATCCCCCGCTGTTAAGAAGGACGTGTTTGCCCAGGGAAGCTGTTGCAGGGTGGTTTGACATGTTTATGTGTGTCCCAACTTTTTCGTTTTCTGTTTTTTTATGTTGCTTGCTGACCTGAAGCAGAATTAGCTGCACATTCTGTTCATCTACTCAGCCAACAAGCAAGTCGCTCCAGGGAATTGGAAGCAGGAGGATATATTGGCCCTGCGCTCAGAGATCCTCCAGTGTGGGAACGGAGGGAAGCTGGCTGCCTGACCGTGTGCAGATGATCAATGCTAAGAAAATGGTGCAGCTTTGGAGGTCAGGTGGAGTTTGGGAGGTTCTCTTTCCACCAGTCAGGACGGGCTTCCTGGCATTGTGGATGAGCAGATCGGGTGAGGGAGAGATAGGGAGGGGGTACTACTAGCCACAAGGAGTGACCAGCTGCCACTCGGCAGCCAGGGCTGCTCAAGAGTATTTTCATCCGTGTGCCAGCCAGCAAGAGGGGAGCTCACGCCGATGGGAATGGCTGGAGGTTTGTTCATGTCTATTTGAAATCTCCTTGCTAAGCACAGAATATATTTGGAGACTTATGTTTAATCATTAACAAGTGGTTGGGGTCTTCGGCTTCTCTTTTTGGATGTATCAGAACATTTTAATATAAAAATATGTATATCTATATTTTAAAGATTTTTATTTATTTATTTGACAGACAGCACAAGTAGGCAGAAAGGTAGGCAGAGAGAGAGGAGGAAGCAGGCTCCCTGCTGAGCAGAGAGCCTGAGGAGGGGCTTACTCCTGTGATCAAGGTCATGAGGTCATGAGGTCATGACCTGAGCCGAAGGCAGAGGCTTTAACCCACTGAGCCACCCAGGCACCCCAATATAAAAAATATTTTAAAATACTCAGCAGGCAGTTTTACTGGTGCTCCAGGAAGATGTAGCATATGTTCACTCTGTGACCTTCTACGACCTTCACCCCCTTGCATGCTGGAGTAGACATCTGGGGTCTCGAGTAGATAGGAAGGTGGGGAGTTAAAGGCGAAACCTGAACGCCATTTTAAGGAATTTGCATTTCATCTTGGAGTACTTAATTTTTTGGAATACTTCATTAAAATAATTTAATAAACACTTACTGGATGCCTAACGTGTAGTAGGTGTTGACAGTACCAATGTGGCTCCTACTTTGGGTGGACACCTGCCTTGAGCAAGTGAGTCAGAGCATGTTCCGTGGATTAATCCAGCGGCTACGTGGAACATGGGTGTTGCGAGTGGGCCCAGGCCAGGGCAAGAGAACTTGCCATCAGAGGACCACGTCGTGAGTTAGTGGCACGATCTGTATTCAAAATAATCATTAGCATGTTTGGTGGCTAATGTGGTAGCCGTTTGTCATATGTGGCTGTTGACACTTGAAATGTGGCGAGAAGGAACTGAGAGGGGCTGTCATGGGTAGAACCTACACCAGTTGTCAAAGACTTAGTGTGGAAAAACATGTAAAATATCTCATTAATATTTTTTCAATAGGGATTGAGCATTGAAATAATGCTTTGGACATATCATATTATATAAAGTATACGGTTAAAATTAGCTTCGCCTTTTCCTTTTCATCTTTTTTTTTTTTTTTTAAAACGTCTATGAGAAATCTTAAAATTCTCTGTGTGGCTCGAGACCCAAGAACTGAACACTTACTGGATGTAGGTTGCATGCTTAGATGTCACTGGTGTGATTTTAAAATTGGAGGCTCTAAGCAAAATTTTGGAAAACCCGTTTCATAGTTCTCCTTCTTCAGGGTTTTATACCTTTTCTGCTCTTGTATTTTTTCCTACTTCAGAAGAGTATAAGAATGTGGGAAGCAAGTTTGTAGAAAAGGATGTCAACAAAAGTTCTGAGCCGCAGACGTGATGTATGTACATTGGCTTTGGGTCAGGGTGCCTGGGCTCGTTCCTTAGTCCCCGTGCGTGGACACCCGGCACCCACATTTCAAGGAGGGACTGTAAGTTACAAAGGGACAACGTGCACCTGTGAGAGGTCTCTCCCTTTGTACATACATGTAGACACATACACATGCATATGTATATGTACCTATGTACATACATACACATGTCAGTCTGTATATATGTACTTGAAGTCAGTTACCCAGTCAAATTCCTCATGACAATTTGGAAATTTCTTGATGCATAAGACATGTTACCTATGTCACACATCTCTTGCCATAGTATTGTACCCTCAGTGACCCATCCAGACTGAAAGATGGTTTTATTGGCAATTATCTGGAAACTTGCACTTCCCATTGGCTTCCTTTGCTTTTGTTGGTAGGAAACAACCACCTAAGGGCTGAAGATACCAGGCCTTTGTACCTGAGAAATCAATCGGTTTCCTCTCCCAGTACAGCTGTTCCTCTCCTGGCTTCCATCACTAGGCTCTTTTTTTTTTTTTTTTCTCTTTAAAATGCTTTTTGGAGGGCAGGCATTATTGGGACCATCATGAAGAAGAAAACGAGCAGTTCCAAAAATCACTGAATGTTTGATGGGGAGAGGAAGAAGTGGGGAGCAGAAACTTCCTTAGAGGTGAAGCTTTCCAGCCCTGTCACATGTGGTTGTGTCTGTGAGGTTACCAGCCAGAATCCTGGCTTGCTTCGGTGACGTTCTCTTATGCTTTAATAGATTAACGTGCCGGCTGACATAGAGCACCATATTATGAATTCCGTTTTAACCGATGCACGGGGAGGTTAAACCACACAGTTCATCATTTCGAGCCAGTGCTCAAGACCTGTGCCAGAGCTGCATGAGGACAAGTGTCTTAGACAGCTTCATGTCAAGGCATTTGGTGGGGGCCATCAATGAGCTAAGATGCTAACCCTTTCTAGTGGTCTGGAAGTGACGTGTTAAAAATGTTCTTGTCGGGGCCCCTTTGTGTTAATTTGTTGGTGCTGCTTGTGGGATGAAAACCCTGGCTTCTTTTTTTTTAAGATTTTTTTTTTTTTTAATTCATTTGAGAAAGATACAGAGAGAGACAGAGCACAAGCCGGGGGAGAGGCAGAGGGAGAGGGAGAAGCAGACTCCCCGCTGAGCTGGGCTGGATCCCAGGACCTGGAGATCATGACCTGAGCTGAAGGCAGATGCTTAACCATGTGAGCCACCCAGGTCCCCTGAAAACCCTGGTTTTATGTTTCTTCAACTAGGAAGAAAACGATAGATGTATTGTACCAGAGAGATGATTGCCTTTTCTTGCTGATTCCCCAGCAATTCTGTACTGATACCAAGTTCTTAGTACCGTGAGGTTAACCCCCAGGTGCTCAGAGAAGCAGATGTGTGTGGGCTGCTCTGTGAGTTTCTTCCGTATGTAGAAAGTGTCAAATTGGACCCTGCTGTTGTCACAGATCATCATTTGAGGATGTTAATAATAAGGGAAAGTTTGTAATTTGCACAATTGATGTGTGAAAGGGATGTTTCTTTTTCTTTTTTAAAAAAATATTTTATTTATTTTTTTGACACAGGGAGATCACAAGTAGGCAGAGAGGCAGGCAGAGAGAGAGGCGGAAGCAGGCTCCCTGCTGAGCAGAGTGCCTGATGCAGGACTTGATCCCAGGACCCTGAGATCATGACCTGAACTGAAGGCAGAGGCTTTAACCCACTGAGCCACCCAGGAGCCCCGAAAGGGATGTTTCTATTCACACCTGGAGTGTCAGGGGAACTTAATGCTTGTGTCTCATTGCTGTTCTTGAAAAACACTAGAGAAATCACAGAAACATGACTAAAGTCTAGCTGTTTATGAAATGAAGTCCAGATGTTTCAACAAGTTACCCCATGACTTACTCTCTATAAGTACTTGCCCGCTCTCTTTTTTTTCCTGTGTGTTTGTAACTTTTCGTGGGGATGAGAACTTGAATTTGGGAGATGGCATGTCTGTGTCTCGCTGGGAAGAAAGGGAGCTGGCATGCTGGTCATAAAAATTTGCAGGTCAAGGGGCGCCTGGGTGGCTCAGTGGGTTAAGCCTCTGCCTTCGGCTCAGGTCATGAACTCAGGGTCCTGGGATCGAGCCCCGCATTGGCCTCTCTGCTCAGCAAGTAGTCTGCTCCCCCCACCCCCTGCCTGCCTCTCTGCCTACTTGTGATCTCTGTCTGTCAAATAAATAAAGAAAATCTTAAAAACAAAAAACAAAAAACAAAAAAACCAAACTCAGGTCTTCCTTTTCACAAACGACAACAAAATGTCCCTTAACTGCACTGCGCTGTTTCCTTGTCAGGAATGTCTAGGTACAGCACGGCTTCATTTGCTCACTGTGCCTGATGGAGTACGGCTCACCACTTTCCAGAATGGCCGTCTGAAACATTATTTGTGGACCATCAAATGCTTTCCCTCAGCGTTAGTCACCTTGAACTTTTCTAGTAGAGATGGGAATGCCCATTTAGGCCTCAAGATCCAGTGTGAATTTTATACTTAGAGCACATCTCAGTGTGGACTGGCCACATTTCAGTGTGTCCAGTGGTCACACGTAACAAGCCCTTGGGATAGCAAGGGATATCTAAGCTGTGTAAATGAGCATTTCTCCACCAAGCCTGGTTTCCTTCAGCTTCCCATGGTTCTCCGATGGCCTGAGGTGAGTGCCTTCACAGTCTGGCCCTGGGTATTCCCTCATCGGCACATGCTTTCTCCACTTTGACACTCTGATTCTCTGCCAGCCACCAGCGCCCTGGGGGCAAGGATGCCACCCCCGGGCCTTGTCTCCATTTTACCAGGTACCTCCAATTCAGTTTGCCCAAAATCAAACGCACTTGTACAAAGCTGGCCTCTCTGCTTATGTCTGTGCTTCTTTTATGTTCCTGACTTCTAATGTTGCCTCTGATTTATAAAGCAGTAAGAGAACTATCAGGCCATCTAAGCAAAAAGCTGTGAATACGGAGAACCCAGGAGCTGAGGGTATGGTGGAAATTGAATGGCACTTAGAGAAAGCCCAACATACTTAATGATGTGCGTAATTCTTACAGGCGGCGAGGTGACAAGCTGTATAGAGCTCTTCATGAACATTCAGGTGATGGTTGCTTTTATTCATGGGCAGAGCAAGCATTTTGGGGAGCAGATGGGAAAGTGGAGGAGGGAGTGCTGTGACCCTCCTTCCCCTCCCTGCTGCCAGGAGGGGGTGGATGCTCTGTTTTCATCAGTTCGAGTCCCGGGAGGGAGCTGGCCTTGCAGCTTTTGGTGCCCTCGCTCTTGCAGTTTTACTGCTTAGGGACCAGCGATTTGCTTTTAGTCAGGCATTTCCCAGACAGCCTCGTCCCTCGTCACTTCTCAGGAAAGAAAATTAAATTAAGAGCTGACCTGGGTCTCCTAAGGTGAAGTGAACTGCTGATTTCACCTGCTGCACCCCTGCAGGAGGTGGGGGCCAGCTCTGTCATAGACCCTGGCCTCTGAGAGCCCCTGTCTCCTGAGCTGTGGCCCCCAAAGGCTGAATAATGAATGACAGGACGGCACGGGGTTCATGGTGCCTTCTTATTATTCCATCTTTCGTTGAGTTACCTTTCAGTGAAAACTCTTCAAGGGCGCTGCTGGCATCATTTTTTAGCGTGATTTATAGAATTTGAGGTGAACATTTAGTTTCTCTGCAGGCTTACATAGTAGAGAGCATCTAGTTAATACCAACCTAACATGGATCTGTAGAGATATTAGAATACTGCTTACAGGGACATTTCCCTCTCCAACCCCGCCCCCCCCCCGTACCCCCAACAGAACTGTTCTATAAGCATTGGGCCATCTCAGCTGCAGGAAGGAACCTGTGGCATTGGGGGGGGGTGGGGGGAAAACAAGGACTTTGCTGTCAGAAATATCTGGGTTCAGTTCCTGGTTCTGTTCCACTTTGCAAAAGTTACTTTAATCTCTCCAAGTCCCTTTCCTTTTGCATGAAATAAAACCTGCCTCATAAGATGAAATTCTTCATTTGCTCAGTAAATGTTGATGTCGTCACTGCTGTTCTGGAAGCTGGAAGGGGCAGAAGGAAGCCACTGGGTACACAGCAGCTGCACTTTGGAAACACTGTTATAGTGTGTATGTGTATGTGTTTGTGTGTGTTTTGTTGTTTTGTTTCTTTCTTGGATTTTTAAAAATTGAAATGCAGTTGACACACAATATTCCCTTAGTTTCAGGTGTAGTGACTCAACAATTCTGTAAGTTATGCATGTGTGTGTGTTTAATCAGATTGCTTTCCTTTTTTTTTTTTTTTTTTTTTTTAACATTTTATTTATTTACGAGAGAGAGAGAGCTCGAGCACAAGCAGGGGGAAGGGGAGCATGGGGAGGAGACTCCCTGCCAAGCAGGGAGCCAGCTGAGGCGCTTGATCCCAGGGCCCGGAGATCGTGACCTGAGCCACCCACGCAACCCAGTTAGCTTGCTTTTCTGGTATCAAGAGCCAGGAGTGATTGGGCCGAAATGCTCCGTCACCTGATTTCGGGTATGGGGGTGCAGTATGAAGACTCAAGGGAGCATCAGGGGCAGACTGCTGTGTAGACAGGGGCAGGAAGAGCACCAGGCGACTTTGGCCACTAATCAGGCCCAGCCGGTTCTTTCCTGTGGTCGTCAGCTGGGGCGGCTGTAAGGAATCATCACAGGCTTGGGGCCTGAGCAAGATGTTTGTTTTCTCAGGGTTCTGGAGTCTGGAAGGCCAGGAGCAAGGCCTTGGGGGGGTTTGGCTTCCCGGGAGGCTCCTCTTGGCGGCTTACACAGGGCTGTCTTCCCACTGCCGCGCCACCCCGTGTCTCCGCGGCCTCGTTTTCTCTTCTAAGGACACCGTCAGGCTGGATTAGGGCCACCCTCATGGCCTCATTTTGCCTTAATTACCTCTTCACAGAGTCGCTATCCAAATGTGGTCACATTCTGAGCTACTGGTTGTCAGGGCTCCCACATACACATTTTGGGGGAGCGCATCAGTCCCTATCACTTCCTATCTTAGCGATCGAGATTTTATTTTTTTTTTTAACTCTTCTGTGTTCTGGATTCACCGTTTCCTCCATCCCCTCACTGAGGTGTCCTGGTGGGAAGGAAAGGAGGGGAGCTGACCCCAAGGGGTTGATAATTCAAGCCAGAGCTTGCTCAGGGGAATCTGAGTTCTCCAACATCATTGGTCCTGGGGGGCCGTGGTGGGGCAGGGAGCCCCCATCGGGGTCCATCGCCTTGCTCTAGGGGGCTGGGAGCTGTGGGGTCCTGGGAAGACAGGCCCCAGGCAGTGCTAGGGTTTCGGTGTGCAAAGACACAGGACCTTCCTCCTCTCACTGCAGCAGACTGTCCCCCCTGCCCCCGCAGTAAAAATTACGCTTTTTAGTTAGATTTGATGACAGCGGGCAGGTTTGTGCTAAGCCTGAAGGGGTAGGACGCGTTCATATTTGTGTGTCTGCAGACCCACACCTCTCAAATCGCAGTGGCACGACTTCCTCTCTTTGCAGCCGGCACCGTGTGTTTTCTTGGCCCAAGGCCACGAGGAACCGTCTTCACTTGCACGCGTGAAAAATAGGAGGGCGCCTTTCACAGGAAAGCTTTAATTCCCCTGCAGGAAGGACTGCTTTAGGGGGAACTTACAAATCACCGACTGGTTGCTGCGGATTTTTCCAGCAGCACCTCAAACGAGCATCAGGGCCGAGAGAAGAATGTACTTATTACCCTGTCCTCCTTCTCTGGGCCGGGTTTTTACAGAGCGTACTTGCAGTGGGGTGCGCTCTGTTCAGCACTGTTTTGCTTTCAGGGGAGATCCTAGGCTTAAGATACACTGTTGTTTTTGGCTTTGCTCCTCCCCTTCCTTCTCTCCCCCTCCCTCCCCTTTTCCTTCCTCTCCCACTTTTTTTTTTTTTTTTTTTTTAATATTTTTGAATTTTACTAACCTGGTTACCTGCCTGTGAGGAATCATCTGGTTTTAGAGTCTAGCAAAGTCAGGGAAAAAAATGTAAATGTTTTTGTTTAAATGGAGATGTAGAGCGTGAGAACGGTCATGCATAGTGATTCACTTCTCCAGGACCGTGTGTGGATGTAGATTTATTCCTAATACCAGATGCACTGGGACACGTTTTTTTTTTTTTTTTCCTCTTTGGCCCACAGAGATGTCAAGAGGCAGAAAATGGCATTCATGCATTTTCTTTCAGATGCCGTAGACTGAAACCGACTGGATCTCACCACATTCTTGGACTTGAGCTGTTGACAGAGTTGAAGTCCCACTTTGCATCTGGGTGGCTGTCTTCAGTTTCTCTTGTCACATTCCTCCTGCCACCGTGGGCTTGGATGTGTTTCCAAAATGAGCCTTAATAAAAACTTGAGATCTCTCTTCAGCTTCTGTGGTTTTCATCTCCGAAACCCTTCTCGCTATTGAGAATAAAGAAAACGTTCTGGACTGCTTTTGAAAGACAGTGGTCACGGTCATGATTTCTCTGTGAATGTTGGCAGAAGTCCCCACTGGAGGTCACCTCCCGTTTGGTATCTGCCAACATCAGCCAAGACCCGTGTCCAGCAACACCTTCAAATCTCGACGTGGAATGATGCCTATGCGTGCTATTTCTGTCTTTCAGAGTGTGCTGGAAATTGAGGTAAATAGATGGAAGACCTGATACTCACTGAGTTTACCTCCTCTGCCCCCCATTCCCAATTGCTTGGGAGTAGCTCCCTATCCAAAGACGTGCCTGCCGTGTGTGCATTCACGGATCGGCAGCCTTTGGTGTTTGGGCAAAATGCAGGTGGTGAGTGAGGTCCTCCGAGCGACCATGACTGTGACCATGACTCCTAAGTTTCAGTGGCTGGTCAGGAGCGATGGGAAGCAAGATCTTGTCCTGTGCTTTCCTGCTTGTCCTTTCCTTGCAAGAGTGGGTTCTGTTCAACAAATGCGCAAATGTATGTTGGGCGTCTGCTCGGTGTTGGGTGACAGAGTAAATGCTTTTCATGACCCGCCCAGACACCTATGCGACAAAACCTGAGCCAGAACCAAGCCGGGGGCATTGGTGTTTGTCCCTGACGTTTCTCACATTGTTCATCTATGGTTCATCATTCCACGTTTTGGGTTCTGTTACTGTGTAAAAGATTAAGCTAGGGACTCACAATATTAGCCCGTGTTGGTTTTATGTTTTTGAGGAAATATTCAAAGGGTAAAGTAAGTTTTCTACCCATCGGGTTAATTCTTTCCCGCCTTGTTTCTGTGGTAGGTGGTATTTTTTCTGTGGGACTTAACCGGTGTAGAGGAAGCTGTCACGTGATGGATACAAACTATGGCTTATAGTGGGTTGCCTTCCAAAGAGGCGACAGGTCAGTATTCTGAGACATAGCATTTTATTGAATTTCAGTGAGTGTTTGTATTATTTATAAAGCCAGAATAACCCTTTCTTTTTCTTTTCTTTTTTTTTTTTTTAAGATTTTATTTATTTATTTGACTGACAGAGATCACAAGTAGGCAGAGAGGCAGGCAGAGAGAGTGGAAGAGAGGAGGAAGCAGGCTCCATGCTGAGCAGAGAGCCCGATGCAGGGCTCTATCCCAGGACCTTGGGATCACGACCTGAGCCGAAGACAGAAGCTTTAACCCACTGAGCCACTCAGGCACCCCCAGAATAGCCCTTTCTTGACAGAGTTTTTACTCCAACAGGAAAAATGCTTTTGCTCCTAAATAGTAACCAAATTTATACGGGCCATGTGAAGCTGAACCTTGTGTCCACGGGTTCAAAAGTGCTTCAGACTCGCGGAGAGGCACCCTGCCGTTTCTTGACCTTTTTGCTGTGGAGTGCTACCTTTTAAGTATTTCAGACCTCTCAGATGTCTGCTCGTCCCATCCCTTTTATCTACCTCCATATTAATCTGTTCCTAATGGAGTGGCTTTATTCCCTCATTGATCTCAGACCAGTTTTTCTGAGGTGTAAATGAAGAAAGCTGACATCTTGGTAGGCACGTCTGAGAATAAGCAGGGCTCATTCTTCCCATTCCTTTGTCAGATTTTTAGATGCGTTTCCAAATAAGATAGCAGAGTTCAAAAGAATAACCATCTCTTTTTCTCAAAGGCTTTTATGATCGGAAATCATTTTTTTGTTCCGCCTAGGACTAGTTCAGATTTGTCACTAAGAGATGGTGAATCAATAAGAAGTAACCAAAAGCCACATGATTTAAAAAAAAATTTTTTTTTAAAGATTTTATTTGTCAGAGAGAGAGAGAGAGAGACTGATGGAGAGCACAAGCACGTAGGGTGGCATCAGAGGAAGAAGCAGGCTCCCTGCTGAGTAGGGAGCCTGATGTGGGACTCGATCCCAGGACCCTGGGATCCTGACCTGAGCTGAAGTGAGACACTTACCTGACTGAGCCACCCAGGCCATCCCAAAAGCCACATGATTTTAAGGAAATAAGCTATTACAGTGTATCGTGTCGGGTTTATACATGACCTCACATTTTATCACCAAAATCTCCTCCAAAGATTCAACAGAATCCCCAGTGGTTTGGGCAAATGAAAATTACATAATAGTCTAAGAAATATAGAAAGGTAAAAATAGTCTGTAGTTTAGAATAATAATTCCTATTGCTTAGCTGTTCCCAGTGTGTCCCATGTGATAGTGAAGTACGTAGCAGATATAAAACTTCAGGTGGCGAGACTCCGGATAATGAATTTTCAGTTAATCCCTGGCACTTTAGAAGATTATTCTTAATCGGGTAGTGCATGGAGATAAGTTTATAAGACTGTTGTGCCAGACAGCATAGTGTCCCCTTACTGCTCCCCCCACCAAATCCATGTGTTAATCTATGGAACCCGTGAACATTACCATACAAGGCCACAGGGATTTAGCAGTTGTATTAAATTGAGGATCTTGAGATGGGAAGATTATCCTGGATTATTTGGGTGGATCCCACATAATTACAGGGTTCTGAGAAGAGGGGGACAGAAAGGAGGGCCAGAGGTAGACCAGATGTGATGGAGGGTGTGGAGGGGAGACCGAGAGATTAGAAGATGCTGCAGTGCAGGCTTTGGAGCTGAAGGAAGGGGTGACAAGCCAACAGATTAGCCCTCAGAGTCTTGAGAAGGAACGCAGGCTGGCCAACCCATTTTAGACCTCCAGCCTCCGGAACATCACCACACGTACATTACAACTTTGAGCTAAACAGATTATGCACTTGCCTTTGGTCTTAGACATTTATTCTTGAAAAAATCTTCACGTATTTGTATAGCCTAAGAGTTTTGGTTGGTGAAGGAGGGTTCTCGTTCTGGAGGAAGATACTAATATTGAGTTTAAAGATGTGTCTTGGCAAATGGACTGACCACCACCCCTGGTAACTACTGGGGGTCTCTAGGAACATCTAGAAAAAGTGGGTAGTGGCTACAGGATGATATGATATGCTGTTATTCTAAGACCTGTTCTTCAAGTCCCAAACTGTGGCTGAACCGGAGCTCCTACATTTGCTTCTTCTGAGTCCCACCCTTGCCCTTGAAATTCTGGACCCACGCCAGAGCAGTTACGTGAATGGTGCTCTGGGAGCAGAAGGCACAGCTCTAACCCCAGGGTTCTTGGCTCCAAAGAGTAGAATATGGAGAGAGGGGAAGAGAGTCAACAGGGGATGGGTTTTAAATATGTTTTGATATGATGCATTCTTTTATCCTTTATTTGGTCCTTTCTTCCCCAGCCCTCTCTGGTCTTGATTCAACATGAGTACAGCTGGAAGGAGAGTTGCTTGATTGGCACGCCCCAGAGCGCTTTACAATATCCCTCTCAGAGGGCGGGAGTCTTCACAGAGAATTTGTTGTATGATAGGATGTAGTCTGTCCGCATCTGGGTTAATAACGGGTCAGTGTTACCTAGTAGCAGTGTAGAGAGTTGTTAAGATAAATAAAGGAATGTAAAAACAGGTCGGAATATGCAGAAACAGAATCTAAACAGCTTTTTTGGGATACTTTTTAAATCCCCTCAAATTAAAGAAGGTCTGTTTGCTTGAGAGGCCATGGCCGCTTACTTTCCAGGCTTTGTCTTTTCTCCTGTGTGTCTTTGCATATGTCATTCTGTCCCATAAAACATTACCCCATTCGAAACCGTGTCTTTTTTTTTTTTTTTTTAAAGATTTCATTTATTTGTCAGAGAGAGAGAGGGAGAGAGAGCAAGCACAGGCAGAGACAGAGGGAGAAGCAGGCTCCCTGCCGAGCAAGGCCGACGTGGGACTCGATCCCAGGACGCTGGGATCATGACCCGAGCCGAAGGCAGCTGCTCAACCAACTGAGCCACCCAGGCGTCCCGAAGCCGTGTCTTTTAAAATACACAGAATGTCCATTTTATATTCCTTGTACATGCAAAATACTCTGCAGTATTTTGCATGTACAAGGATCACCATGATTTCAAAACCTAGTTCAAAAGTGGTTTCCTTCATGACCTTGCTGGGCTAAATCCTTTCTGTGGGCTGGAGCAGCACGTATGGGGTCTAAATCAGAGCCCTGTGGGAGCACTGTCCCAGAGAGCTCTCTCCCAGAGAGCTTATCTTCACCATCCAGTGCTGTAGCCTGGGTGCATGTGACCATTAAGTCCTTGATGTATGGCTGGTGCTGCTGAGGAACAGAGTCTCTCATTTTATTTAATTTGAATGTTTGAATGTAAACAGCCACGCGAGGCTAAGTGCTACCATGTTGGACAGCACTGCTCGATACGATCATTTGAGTAGAGAGAATGGCCAGGAGCTGAGAGCCTAGATGGGAGGCTCTTTGAGGGGTGTGTAGGGATTTGGGTTTGGACGTTTGGATGGAGCCCAGGATGATGGTGTTCTGGGGGGAAGAGCTAAGAAGAAACTGAGACTTTAAGGAAACCCTGAATTATAAAAGAGGGTGGGTGATTCATTCATGACATGGGCTGTCTGGGCATTCAACCAGGAAAGAGAGGAAGGGTACAGGAGAGCAGGCAGCGCACAGGGACGGTGGTAAGAGTGGGAACTCAGAGAGCTTCTGGAGGGGTCCAGGGTGACACCGGTGGAGAGCAGTGCCAGCACCAAGGACAAGGGCTCATAGAGAAACCCCTCTGTTTTGCTGGGACTGTAGGCTCTGGGGAATTGCCTGTAGCCGTGGAGGTGGGAATGAGTGTTGGGGACACAGCAGGGAGGAGGAGGGACAGCCTGACTCTTTAGCGATTGGAGCTTCAAGGGCAGCTGGAGCATTGGAAGGTGTGGAATCTCAATGGCAAAGAAATGAATAGATTCTGCCATCAGGTGCCGTTGATGGTGCTGATTTCCCTGTCAGTGAGACCGTTTGTGTGTGGCCCATGTCTCCTGAGGTTCTCTGCACACTATAGCACAGCAGGTCCCATTAAACAGTGGACGGAGCACTTTATATCAGAGTGGGGTGGGTGCAGGGTGTGGGCAGGGAAGCCGCAGGGGAAGCAGGAATCCTGGATTGGGGGAGGGGGGCGTGTCTGGTGAACTCCAGGCAGGGACAACTGAAGGGGTCTGGTAGGCTGCAGGGAGGGCAGGCTGGGGGGGCCTCAGTTTGGGGGGCCGGTGGGGCAGGGGAGCTGGGCCACCCTTCTGCATTCCCACCTCTGTGTTTTGCACGGATGCCTCTGGCGTTATAGATCAGGGTGTTCCTGAAATGCCAAGCCGAATGATCAAAGAAAGTCAGCATACAGCTCAAATGCACTTGGGCAAGTCCTGCTACGTACAGCAACGCTAAAAAATTCTTTTTTTCTTGCAACGAATTGCCACCTCGTATTGTTTGTGCCCTACTGTTGGTCCTTTAACTTCCTCTCCATACACGATCTCCAGATGCTCTCATGTGCTTTTTACGTGTATTCCACGCATCACCGACCAGCTAGGGAATGAAATCCTTCCGAGTAAGGGACATAGGTATCTTTTTTTTCTTTTTGGTGGAAGGTTGGGGGTACTGTTTCTTGATAGACTTCTAGAACGTGAGAGTCTTAGTCTGTTCTGGCTGTAATAACAGAACACCACGGACCAGGTGGCTTACAAACAACAGACGTTTATTTCTCATAGTCCTGGAGCCGGGAAATCCAAGATCAGGGTCCCAGCAGGTTGGGTGTCCGGTGAGGACCTGCTTTCTGGTTCACAGATGGAGCCTACTCACTTGCTGTGTTGTCATGGGGGTGAGGGAACGTTCTAGGGCCTCTGCTTATGCCCTATTCACCTCTCAAAGTCCCCACCTCCCAACACTACCACCTTTGGGGACTGGGATGGCCACGTCCAAATTTGGGGGGAGCACGAATATTCAGACCAGGGAAGGGGCTCAGGAAACACCGGTTGGCAGAGTGACAGTCTTACCAAGCATCCTACAGTTTTGCAAATGTGGACATTTGTTTCGTCTTTCTACACAGTAGTGGCAGATAACCTACACGTTGTGTTTTGAGTACTTCTCGGGTGCCTTGTCCTGTGCTAAGTGCATTCTATGGCTTATGTCACAGGAGCCTCGGACAGCCTCGTGGGGTAAGCGTTATCCTCATTTTATAGGGGGGACTTCCGAGGCTCATGGAGGTCGAGTACCATCTTCAGGCCCTAGCTGCCAATTAAAATGTTGGCAATATTATTAGATTTAGCCCTTTGCTAATTTCTCCCTCAAATTCTAGAGGAAGAATAAGATGGGTAGAAAGTTGCAGGTTGTTGAGTTGGGCTTCCCCCATGCCTGCCTCACTCCACAGTCCTTATTTTTCCTGCCACCTTGTGGATTCGTGGACTGAGTGGGCATTTTTCATGGCTGGTGGGGCAGGAGGAAAAGGAAGCAGAATGATGGTTCATCTCTCCTTAGGTTGGAGAGTGGCAGAATGGAGTGGGTTAGGGGCCTGCCTGCTGGGGACCCGCTGATGGTGTTGGGTAAGGGATGATGTTGGGGGGGTTGGTGCAGGAGAGACCCTACCATGAGACGGGGGCTCTGCACAGACTGGCAAGTTAGCTGGGGTTGCCACTAGAACACACGCCTCTAGGAAATTGCAGTCTTAAAAATGACATCCTGCCCATGGCAATCTTTTCTTCCTTCAGCAGTTTTTCCTTAAAATTTTTAGAGATAACAACGGGCACAGGGCATGTCAAGGGTATCTGAGATAAAATTTGTAAACTTAATCACTTTGCCTGGCAAACAGAAGCCTTGGCTTTGACTTCGAAACTTGGGTTACGTAAGCCAGAACTGGGCACTGCATGTTTCTAGAATTTGGTCCTCAACTAGAAAACTGTAAATACTCCCAAGTATGTACGGCATACTTCTTCATCTATGGGGCTATGCAGCTCTCTTCCAACCACCATGATCCCAAAGTTCCAGGACGACCGTCCTGGTGTGTGGGTAGGAAAAGTGTCACATTTTCCGGGGACCTTGTCTGAAACCACCCTGTAGCCGAAACCTGCTACACCATCATTTTAGCTGACTGCAAGGCTTTCTCACTAAAGGGAAATGCTTTCTTGGCAAACTGTAGTGCCTCCCCCTCACCTGGTCACTGGAGATCAGCGAGCTAACTGCTAGTGTGCCCCATCTGTGAGGGGGATTTGCTTTGGGAAGGATGATCCACCAGCCATCGCCACACAGTGCTCCCAGCTGGGGAGTAGTTCATTGCAAAGGAAATCAGTCAGAAAACGAGATGGTCTGGAATAGGCATGGTATGAACTACTTACTCCTGGCTCAGCTTGGCTCAGGCAACGACTCAAACAAGAGGAACCAGCAAGTGATGAGGCTATCTGCTGGTTATATGGAGAAGTAGACTTATGGTTGACCTTGAACTCTGGACAACATAGGTAGGAGCCCTGAAAAAACTAGGTTTTGCTTGAATTGTTCTACTAGAATAGTTTTCCTTTTTTTCATGCAGAGGTCTGAGTCTTCCAATAAATTATTGTGACAAGTTGGACTTATAAAATGTCACAGGAAGATGGTGAAAGTTGTGGACCCTGGGATCCTGAAAATTATTTTGTTTTTTCATGGACTTTCACAGCCCTGGATTTATGGGAAGGAGGAATAAAAACTGGATTTGACAGTCTCTTCCTTCAACAGAAGGGACATGCCTTTGAGTTTATGACATTAAACAATGCCCTACTTCAAATACCTTCCACGGAAGAAAAAGTTGCCCTTCGCTGTTTGACTACTGGTCTGGGAAATCTCTCCCTGGACTTGTTTTAATAGGGATTAAATCACATGCAATCCTCTCTCCATCTCTTACCATTGTACTTGAGACACTCCTATTTCCTCCCTATGTGATTTTTTTGTTTTTAAACCAGAAATTAGCACTTCTAGTTGATGATTCCTAGGAGAATCCTTTCTTTACAGCACCATATGGAAGATAACAAGACTTAAAACCCAAAGTCCTTTTCAGTTCTTATTTCCCTGATTAGTTTGCCTTTTGACAAGGGAATAGATCTTGGTATCTTATTTTCCTACCCGCGGTAATGGTATCTAGGAGTAACGTTGACTTTATGTTGGTTATTCTGTCATTGGTGACCTGCTTCAGAAAAAAAAAAAATCTGAATATCCTTCACTATAAAATTAAGTAACTGTGAAATTACTCAGACAAGAGATGAAAGTTCCAGAAGACTACGCCGTGAGCTCTCCCGCGTGTTTGGAACGTGTCTTCTGGGACCTGGCCGCTAGAGGGCAGTAGCTCATGTCCCCTTTCAGTGTGTCGGGGCGAGGGTGTGTTGCAGAAAGCCTTTCCCCTAACTTGTATTGAATTAGGCGCTGGGGTGGAAGTCCTGCCCCCGAGGCCGCTTGTGGCACTGGAGTCCCCAATGAAAGCGGTTCAGTCGCACTTGTGATTTTAGTCTATTTTTGTCCAGCCTGTTTGTTCCAAACCTTTCTAAAATTGGAATTGACTAATGGCCTTCTTTTAAAATTGGATTGATTTTTAGCTTGAATATATATTTTCTTTTCCTTCTCAACTTCTGGATGGCTCATATTCCAACTGGTATGATTCAAGCATTCCAGTTCAGGGAAGGATCCAAACTGTGTCCCTTAGGTAGATAAATAAATAGAGAGCGGAATTCTTTCAGAGCCGCCAGACTGACCTTTTCCATCCTCGCTCAACTCTGAAGAACGGTACAGAGATTTAAAGCCTGGAGTTGAAAGGGGGAAGCTATTTGACTTAAGGAATCCAGAACACTATTCTGTTGGGTTCTTCATGCTCACGTATTAATTAAGTCTTCTTCTGCTCAGTGGGCACATTTATTAGTGTGAAACACAAGACCTGTTAGGACCCCAGGAAGCCATGCCCATAGGGTCGCAGGGTCCCTAGGAGAGCCCCCCCACCCCGGACCAGCTGGTTCGTGAGCATTTCCAGCGGCGGCAGGTGCCACTCGGTGAAGATAACTGGCTGCTAATTTTTAATAAGGAAGTGAACCCTAGATGACAGAACGATTTTCTCTTGTTGGGTGACTGTTGAGATCTATTCCGTTGCTCAAATCAGGTTAAATCAGAAAGAATTGTGTTTGGGTAATAAGCCCGGCCTCTGGGTCTCTGGTATGTTTAGAGGGATTTCTACTTGCTGCCTGTCTCAGTTCCTCAGGGAGCCATGTGACCATACCCTCTACTATGAGAGATTGAAAGGATAAGACAGAAGGAAACTATCATTTAAAATACAGTGAAAGCAACTTAAATTTCTTTTGGCAGGGAGGAGGTGGGGCTTATGTAAAGGACTTCATTTCACTCCTTCTGGGGATTTATTTTCTTTTAACCAAGAATGTGCTCCGTGTTCATCCATTAACAGTGACGTCAGTGGTGGTCAGTTGGGCTGGAGACCTGGAGAAACCAACCCTTGCATTCTGTGATGTCTTGGCAAGTCCCTCTGGCCTTTGTGTTGTTATGGTTTCGTTGGTCCACGTTTCTATTTTAGACAAATATATTAGGCCATAATTTGAATTTCCAACTGAATTCCCTTTACCAGTTTCTTTCTTAAAAGGTATGCATTGAACTTTTTGTACTTCAGATAAAAACTGAGATCAGCTCTGATGGTCTCTTTGGCTCCCTGTTCATCTCCCATAGGAATGGTAAACATTTAATTATTCATGTAGCAAAATGGCATTTAAGACCTTGAAAATGGAGACTAGTTGGAAGGGAAAGTCACTTGTGCCATAAGATTTCTGAACAGAGAAGAAAAGCCCGTGGTGCATCCTTGACCACAGGAGCGGTCCAGGAGACCTGGAGTGGCTCCTGCTAACTAGTCAGCTGGGCTTGACATGCACCGCACCCACCCCCCCCCCGCCGCTGCGTCTCCCCCAGCATCTCCCCCCCACACCGCGTCTCCCCCACCCCGCGCCCCTCACCCCACCTCTCCACCTGCATCTTTGCTGCAGTCACAGGCCCTTGTCCACTATGTGTGATGCGGAAGGAATCCAACAGCCCCCTGGGTTCCTTGCATGCATGGACTCCGGCTCCCACTACCTGTCTGATAAATGAATGGTCTTAACAATCGTCTTTTATAAATGAGAACATAGTGTGAACATTAAGGGGAGAAAAACCCAGCACCTCGGAAAATGCGGTATTAATGTAAAGACAGTATTTAGGTCAATTCAGCCCAGCTGGTCAGCCGAGAGTGCTGTTCTCACCACATTCCAGAACCACAGATGGCCTGCCGGCCTCAGTGGCTTCTTCTGCAACTCTGTGCCACCGGTTACGGGATGAATCCAGGGACGGGGCATACAGGTAAGGACAAATTCTAAATTAATACTCCTGCTCTGTTTTGCATACCCTGTGGTGGACCAGTAGAACTTTTGCTCTGATAAACATTGCATTTTGAAACAAATATGTAGGCATTTATTTGGTGGGGTGTCATGAAGGAAGGAAGAGGTATTTAGGACCAGTCATTGGTCTAAGTACTTATTTGATTTTTCCAAAAATACAATCAAGTAAGCACTCTTTTTCTTTTCTGTTTTACAAATTTGGAAACCGAGGCAGAGAGGACTTTTTGTAACATTCCCCAGGGTAAGCAGCCATTCCAAAGCAGAGCTGGCCTCGGATCCTCGCTCTCAAGTTCAAATGCAGTTTCCCCCAGTTCCTGGGGTGAAAGGAGCTGCCACCTCTATCCCTACCCACCTTGGGCCGTCTCACCTGCCCTCGTGGACAGGTTAGGTTAGAAATGGGGTCGTTTTCCTTTCTCTGGGGTCCCCATCGGGGCCAGTTTGGAGCTTTTTTTTTTTTTTTTTTTTTTTTTTTATTAAAGATTTTATTTATTTATTTGACAGAGAGAAATCACAAGTAGTCGGAGAGGCAGGCAGAGAGAGAGAGAGAGGGAAGCAGGCTCCCTGCTGAGCAGAGAGCCCGATGCGGGACTCGATCCCAGGACCCTGAGATCATGACCTGAGCCGAAGGCAGCGGCTTAACCCACTGAGCCACCCAGGCGCCCCAGTTTGGAGCTTTTTAAGGAACACGTATGTACAAAATAAGGGGCAGGGAGAGGGTGTGGCAGGAGAGAGAAGACAATGGAAAAGCAGAGAAAGAGAGGAAATGAGAGTGAACTCCTTTCCCTCCTCCTCACCTCCTGCATGGAGGCTCTCCCTCCTGTCCCACCTTTCAAGGACTTCCCCGCTACAGCATCAGTGGACAGCTGCTCGGAGCAGCAGGGTGAGAAAGGCATTGTGTTCCTGGAATTCTTGAGGCAGCAGATGACACTTACCTTTTCGTGTGGCCCTTTGGGGTCCCTCTGAAGTTATCCTGGCCCCTGAGGATGGACGATACTTCCCGTCGTGGCACTGTCCCACTCTTGCCTCCCTGTTGCTCTGAGCTGTTGGTCACCCCTTCCGTCCTATCCGTCCAAGCCCCAGAGTCTCCCCTTACCCCAGACCGATTCTCCGCCCTACTTGGTCCCTCCAAAGGGAATTGTTGGCACAGCCTGTGTTTGCCCCCGCCCCTCCTAAGCTGGCAGAGGGGTCCCATAGTGGCTGCTAACTCAGGACTGCATGACGGCGCTTCCTTGCAGCGTCCAGAAGCTTCCCTTTGGGTGTCTGGCCCACTGCCTAATGGCCCTGTTGTCTGTCTGAGGGACAGCTCTCCCCTTCATCTCCCTGGTGCAGCTGGCATGACTTCTAGGTCCATGGCTCAGTGAATAAGCAAGTTCAGACACTTGGCTCTGGCCGTTTTGTTCTCTTAGACTCATCCCTTTGTCGCCTCCCGGGCAAATACCTGCCAGATTCAACTCTAAATAAAACCTCCCCAACCAGACTCTCTTTCTGTAGGGGAGGGGCAACCATGTGTGGTCCCCCGTTACTCAGGGAAGCAAGCTCACTTCTGTGCTTTTAGCTAATCAGATAGGTACCTATTTATTGAGCACTTACTAGGTTCTGTAGAGGTCAAACACACACACATCCCACGGGTGGGCGGGGGGAGATTCCTGCTCCTGTAATGTTTCTGATCTTCTTTAAAGCACATGTACACAGGAAAGGATAATTAATAGTATAAGGTGGGTGCCGAGAAGGCGTCCAGAACAGGTATGTACATACCGCACAAACCTCTGTTTGTACAAGAGCAAGAGCAAGCGCCCTCTGTGGTTAAGGGAGGAGTTACTGCCCTTCACAGCCCAGGGAGCTCTTAAAGAATCACACAGAAGGCACTTTGTATCTTTTTTTCACTACTTTGGTTTTTCACTTTTTAAATAGAAGGGGGCCGAGGTGAGCCCTCAGAGGGTAGATGGGATGTTGGCAGGTAGATGGGGAACAGGTCAGCGGGTGGGGAGAACCCCCAGAGAAGACAAGGAATGGGAGCGGGAATACATCAGTCTACCCAGAGTCGAGGGCTCATATTTAGGGGAGAGGTGGTACCTTTCCGCCTGCAGAAACACCCAGAAAGGTCAAGAGCAGACTTCTGTTCTCCAGCCCCAGCCCCGTGTGCACACACGCACACATGTGTGCGCACCGACAGCCCTTTCTCAGTTGTCGCCTCTTCCCTCCAAGTCCATGTACGGCTCACTTAGTAAAGTCGTCCCCTTCCAGTGAGAGGGGCTGCCCAGGGCGAGGACCCGGCCTCACACAGCCCACCAGACTCTGGCCTGCGACTCGGAGCCTGAAGTCAGTGATGTGAGGGCTCCGGGGATGGCTGTGAGCCCACTCCAGGGTGGGCGCTGGGGAACCCTCCCCACCCCCGTGTGGCTCTTGGTGGTGAACCTTGTTCTGGCCACCAGCTTCCTTAGTTGGGTTCCTTCCAAGCTGGCTGTTCCATTCCCCCCATCAACCCATGAGCACTCCTCAGCATTCTGGCTCCGTTAACTGTTTTCTCATTTGCAGCCAAGGGCTCTGGCTCTCTCTGGTCTGTTTGTCTCTGTTTGGTCGTCCAGGCCTTTCCTGGTCTACATCATCCCAGGCTGGAGCGTCTCAGGGGGGTTCCCCATCTCGTGTGGCTGTAGATCCATCTTCATGGGCAATGCCGTAGGCCAGCCTCACATCATTTCTCCCCTGGACAAGACAAGGCTCCCCATCTCAAGCCCATCTGCTACCCTTTTTGTTTGGTGTTGGACCGGGAGGGGCCGCCGGAGGCTCTCATTCCAGGCAGGTGCCTGCTGGAGGCTTGGACTGGGGGGTGGGATTTGTGTCCCTCCCGCATTTCGTTCAGTGCTCAGAAGCTCCTCTCCGTGGTCCCCAGCTGTCCCAGTCCTGCAGAAGCTTTTCGTCATGCTTTGGGCTGGGCTGTTCTCTTCCACTAAAGTGTGTGCCTTTTCCCACTTCCCTGAGTCTCCCTAGTGCTTGGCTAGAAAATTCTAGCTCGTAAGTCCCTCTTTGTTGCTCCTGCCTCTCTTCCAGCATGCCTGCCTTCTCATGGGGCTCCTAGGACAGCCTTTTCATTCAGGCCCTGCCAGTGAGGTCTGTTCCCTCCAACACCCACTCCTGCCTGCCCCTGTCTCCTGCAACATCTGCCCGGTTCACACACCCCACCCTGCACAACGAAGCCGGCGCTCTCCCGCTTCAGCCTCCTCTTACGCGGCTTCCGGGTGACACTCTAGTGCACTGAGCTTGTCTCCGCTAGGGTTGAAATGCACCATGCCTTTCACAAACATCCTGCCTGGGCAGGGACTCTTCCCTCCCCCTCCTTTCTTTGCGTGGCACATTCTGGTGTTTGTCCTCTGGTCTCTCTTCTTGGATACTTGAGGGGGCTGCGCATGACTTTATGACTTTATGCCCTTGTCTCTCTGCCGAGACCCCAACATCTTTGGAAGTAGGGACTGAGTGTCCTGTGACGTTAGACACGGAGTGTCCAAGCACAGCTGGCATGTCAGTCCCCCTGTATGTGCTCACTGCTGTGGGACAGATGCTCCTGCCAACTGATGAGTGCTCAGGTGGTAATGACCATGAAGGTCTTACCACATTGTCTCCCCCGTAGAGGCCCCATCCATGGTCTCATTGCTATGCTGAGCATTTCTGGCACTCTGGCAGACTGTTGGGAGAGAAGCTTTGGTACAGAAGGGCCTTCTGGAACTTTGCAAGTAAGACCTCAGAGAGGGGCTGCGGCTCCCTGCATGTGGGTCCTGAGAGAAGGTTCCCCATCGGGCAAACACGGTTGGGCCATGTGGAGTTAAGCCCTGTGGTGGCTCGGCCACTTCCTTCAGGCTGTACGAGGGGGAAGACGCTGGGGTTTATTGAGCACCTGCTATGTTCTCGGTGACTGAGATATATGGTTGAGTAAACGCTGTGCCCCCGTAGAGCTCAGATTCTGCTGGGGGACACAGAGCACAAAAGAAACCTATGAAGTGAGTTGCACGGTATGTTAGCAGGTACTGTGGGGGAAGCATGAGGAGAACAGGATAAGGATAAGGAGCCTGAGGGAGGGAACGACCATGATTTTAAATACTTGGTGAGCAGGATGGGTCTTCTTTAAATGGTGCCACCCAAGCAGGCTTGGAGGAGGTGAGGGAGGCTGTTAGTCCAGGGCTGTCCTGGAGGAAGGAATGGCCAAACACAAAGACCCAGGTGGGATTGTGCCCAGAGAGTATACGTAGGAGCAGGAGAGCAGGAGAGAGGACGGGCTTCTCGCTACCAGCAACCAGGGAATGACGGAGGGCTTTGAGCAGAGGCATGACTCATTCCTGTCCATTCTAGAAGGACTAGCCTGGCTGCTGTGATGAGAAGAGAGAGTAGAGAGAGGTGGCGGGGGGGGTGGGACAGGGAGGCCAGCTTCCCTGGGGCAGCAGGTGGAAATGGTACAAAGTGGCAGGACTTGGGGTACCCTGGGGACCTCGAGGAGGCCAGATTTCCTGGTGGTCATTTGAGAGGGGCTGGCAGGAGTGCGCTGGGAGGTTGGTTTTGGACACGTGGACGTGTTCCACAGCTGCTGGGGAGTTGGGGGGGGGAGCTGCTGGGAGGTGGTTAGGAGAGGGTTAGAGGGTTTAGGAGAGGAGACTGGAGATATAACTTGCGCTTGGGGACATGGATTTCTTGGTGTGGTGTACGTACAGTAACTTCCCAAAATGTGCTGACGGTAAGTCAGAATAAGAAATCCACGACCGTGTGGGATAAGTAGGGTTGGAGGACTCAAGTCAGGAGTGGACCAGTGAAGTCTCTAATAAACCTTATAGGTTTCTGAAAACAGACTGGTGCGTTATAGAATGATCTCAGGATGTTGGTGACAATGGGACCTGATGGCACGGTGTTCTGTCCTTAACTTAGAGGTCAAGGGTGCTGTGCTGTGAATCCCCAATTATGATTCCTTGCTTAGAAAACATTCCCTGTGATTGTAGTTTTTCTGAGATGCTTATAAACACAACTTGTGGGACACCTGGGTGGCTCAGTAGGTTAAGTGTCCACCTTAGGCTCCGGTCATGATCCCAGGGTCCTGGGGTCGAGCCCCACGTCGGGGGGGCGGGGGTGTCCCTGCTCAGCGGGAAGCCTGCTTCTCTTTCTCCCTCTTACCCCGGCTTGTGCTCTCATGCTTTTTGGCTTTCTCCCCCCCAAATTAATAAACAAAATCTTAAAAAACAACAGCAAACCACACCTTGTCCTATTATGGGTAATGGGTATCACGATTCTGATTTCTGGCTCAGCGCTGGTGACTTACATCCCTGATGTCTTGCCCCCTGAGCACACTTGGGGTCTGACGTGGCCACAGAGATGGAGAGAGCTGTGGGGCTGGGGGTGGACGGCGCTTCCGGGAGTCCCTGTCCTCACGGCACCGTTCTCCCCGACTTCTCTCCAGCCCTGGACACTCTAAAGGCTGAACTTGACTTCCCCTTGTATCCTTGGAGCGGTCATTGGAAAACCTCTCCTCCTGTGCTGGTCAGCTTTACCTCCTGGCAAAAATTGCCATTGGGGTGGCTCAGGTTGAGCTCCTCAGTATTCTGTAAACCTTGGTGACACTGGCTCATATGGACCCGAATGTTGCATTACAGGGAAACTCAGTACTAGAATGTTCTTTTGCACAGTATTTCCCCAACTTCCCAGATAACAAGAACCTCCTAGGCTCTTCTGAAAGCGTCAGGTTCGAATTCAGCCTTAGCCAGGCAGCCCCCACGGAGAGGGGGAGTTGGAGGGGGTGGAGAGTCCGCATCATTAGACCATACCTGGGTGGGGGCCGTATTTGAGGGGCAAGGCCCAGGAGTCCTCTTTCCTGCCCCAAGGAGAAAAACAATGACTAGGACAAAAGAGAGGTCAAAATGTCCTTTCTTCCCTGAGAGAGGGTTGGCTGGAGGGTGTTGTGTTAAGTCATTAGCTCGCCTCCGAGGCCTGCTGGTTGAATTCCTGGAATGAGGCTTGTTTGCCTGTAGTCCTGAGTGGACCCTCCCTGGGGGCGGAGGCTCTGGAACAGCAGGAGAGCCTCTCCAGGCTGCAGAAGCTCACTTCCAAAGCGGTTAAGGGGCTTGATCAGGAGCTGAGTTGAGCCGAGCGGGGTAGGCAATTCACTCAGATCTGTCAGTCCAAGAAGTTCCTTTTCCCTGCAGGAGCAGAGGGAGGGGAGAGACAGAGAGTCCAGGAGCATGCTTGGGGCACACTCCCCCTCACCGCCACATCCTGGGAGTCAGGAGTGGGAAAAGCCTTCTCCCTACAAACCCCGGGTGATTCCCACCATCAGGAAAATCTGGGAAGCGGGTCCTAGGATTCTACAGTGTTGTCTCTTGTCTCTGTGATTTTTCACTAGAATCCTCCACTCTTACACTTTCAGGATCTCTAAGGTAAGCCAGCTTCTGTGTTTGGGGCGCTGGCTCCCCAGGGCAACTAGGGTGTGCATCTGATGGTGCTTACACAGGGACCTCCCTCACTGAGTTGTTCCTGGGTGGCCTTGCTGGCGAGGCCACTGCTCTGCACAGACCTGAGCAAGTGGGTTTCGTTTTGAAACCACCCCCAAAATTTTGGCTGGTGAGGGCTTGCCCATGTGTAGGTAACAGAATAACCAGGGGGAAACCTAACTGTCTCAACTTTATATATATAAACTTTACTTTGAAATAATTATGGATTCTCAGAGGTGGCAAGAAAATGTGCAGGAAAGTGCCATATGCCCCACCAATTTAATTTTTTAAAAAATTATTTTTTTTAAAGATTTTATTTATTTGAGAGAGCGCGTGCGCGAGATTGAGAATGAAACAGAAGAGGGAGAGGGACAAGCAGACTCCCCACTGAGCAGGAAGCCGGAGACACGGCGCTCCATCCCAGGATCCCTGAGGTCATGACCTGAGTTGAAGGCAGATGCTTAACCATCGGAGCCACCCAGGTGCCCCTAATTTAACTTTTTTAAAGTGAGAAAAAAAAATTTTTTAAAGCTGGCAAGGGCATATGCAGTGAAATCCAGGCAGGGAGTTACTCAGAAAAGGGATTTGAAAAGGAAGACATTTCTGCATTGATTTTCATCTGTGATGTTAGCTGAATGTTTTGGAAAATCTAAAAGCAGTATCTTGGGTATCTGGCCATCACCTCTGCTCCTTCTCCAGACCAGCCGCCATGATGGGCCTGGTCAGCGGGGCGGCAGGCAGCATCTTATCCCGGGGCAAGGGGGTGACTCCATTGATTTGGGAAACGTAAAACATATGCCTTAGTCCAGGTGGGGGAGATGGGAAAAGTTTGATGACCGCTGGCCTCCTGCTCTTTTCCAACGAAGGGTCCTCCAAGGGGGCTTTTGGCCTCAGATGCCGTCTCAGGGTAGTCAACAGCGTTTCTGGGCCATGGGACCCAGCTTTGAGCTCCAAGAGAACTGCCCAATATTAGAGCTTCCGAAGTTTCACCCTAAGATAGACACATAGCCAGGGGCACCCTCTTTGCTAAGCCAAAAAAGTCTCATCCCCCTGCTCTGCTTTCCAAGGGTAGGGATGATGGAGACCCCACATCCGGTATTAACTTTTCTTCCAGAAATGCAGAGGCCCAGCACTAAATGTTCTGTGCTCTGGAGTTTCCTCTCTAGGGTTTCTCAGACTCAAGCTGTGCATCAGGATCTCCTGGAGGGCTCCTGACAGCAGATTTCCGGATTAGGAGGGCCTGGGGCACCTTTCTAACAAGTTCCCAGGTGATGCCAATGCTGCCAGTCCGTGGACTACCACCCTTTAAGAAGGGCGGCCATAGGCAGAGCTGGCAAACTCTGTTGGTCTTGGGCGCACACCTCCCATCTGCCCAGGTAAGCGTTGCTCTGTCTCTCTGATTCTCTGCTTCCTTCCTCTGGTGCTCGGGAATGTCCCCTTGTGGAATCCAACTTCTCCTGTGACTAGTGCAAACTAAGCCTTGGATGGGGCGTCGGCCTATCTGTGTGCACGGTACCTGAGTCGGGGCTCCTGCCCCTCCTGAGGTAACTCTTGTGAGTCTCCCTCCCCTGAGACCACTGTTACGTGTCTTTCTCAAGGTCCAGCGACTGTGACGGGTCTCAAACTGCCAGCGTCTGTGAACAGAGCCAGGCCTGCTCTTCTCCCTGTCGCTGTTATTTAAAAAAAAAAAAAATCCCACCGAATATCTTTAAAGATGTAACTGGCTTTACCAAATGATTCCAGAGTCTGGCAGCTTCCCATCCGGGGGTCTTGTTATGCAGATCACCTCCTCATCCCTTGGGGTGGGGATGGGGGGTGTGTTGGAAAGGGCCCTTGTGGCAGACATTTTGGCGCTCCGTAGAAATTTCCTGACCAACCTTAAGACCTTCCTGGGGGAGGTTGAAACTGCAGTTAGATGAGCTGTTAAATCCTGGTTTGGGGATTTGGCCTAAAGGACGCCGTTTTGGGCCTGGGTTTTCTTTTCAACACCGTGCATCTTCCTCTGGGTATTTGTATCCTGGATGAGGAATTGGAGGGTGGAGTGCCGAGACTAAGTATGTATGATGAATATTTATTTTGTACGTGTGTCTGGTGACATTTCTGACCCTGCTGTGTCAGGCTGCTATAGGGAACAAACTCCGCTAGAGGGATGTTCATGGCTCTTTACATGTCAAATTACTTGTGGGATTATCCATCCCAACTGTTTTGCTGTCCTTCCTCTCAAAAGCAGCAGAGGATGGCGGGGAAGTTACTGTACTTGTTTCCGGGAGGAAATGATTCCACTTCATTCCTTCCTGCCGTCGACTTCCCATAGTACGTTCCCTGCGTGACTGAGAATTTCTGTGGTGCTGGTCAGTGGCCACTGCTGTGAGGATGTGGCTTTTCAGGTAGTTCTTGAGGGGAAAGTAAAAATTTGAAGTCCTGAGTGTGAGGTGAGCCTCAGGATCGGGCCTGGAAACAGAAATGGAAGAAATCTAGTGGAAATCTCTGCTGCCTTTGGGATTCTTTTCAGTTTTTGTTCATTTTTGCTTCTCTGGTCAGTGACCATAGAGGGTCACAGAAAGCGCATGCATTCGAGGTCCTACAAACTGTGTGGTCTGTGCCCTGATTCTGCCCCACAAGAGCTCTACCATTGGCTCTTAGGTCTTTGCCTGTAAAACTGGGATGATAAAGTATAAATCATGCACATAAGCTCCGTGGGGGCAGGCACTGGCCCCCCTCCCCCCAACCCTGTACCCTAGAGGTGTCCCTCGACCCACCCAGCAGCCATGGGTTGGACACCTCGTAGGTGATTCTACCCATGGGTGAGGGGTGGAGGCTGGCCCCAGTGGCTGGTCGGGAGGGGGAGTGGGTGTAATGGAGGGAAGGAGATTTTCCTGTCCCTAGTTCTTTCTTCCTCTTCTCCATCTCTACTCTTTGGCTCCTTTTAAAAATTTGTTTACTTTTTCCACTAACTTTAAAAAAAAATGTTTTTAAATTGTTTTAGTGAGTGAACACCCAGGAGGGATGGGCTGAGGCAAGGGGGAGAGAGTTTTATTTATTATTGGGTCTAGGATGCAGGGTCTTAGGATCCACACCAAGCACGGAGCCTGAGGTAGGGCTCGATCCCACAACCCTGAGATCGTGACCTGAGCCGAAATCAAGACTCAACTAGCTGCTTCACCCACCGAGCCATCCACGCGCCCCTCCACTAATGCTTTTTTGTCTCTCGTATGCCTTCGCCAAGGAGAAGTCCAGCCCAACCTTTTATTTTTCCTCAACTACACCATTAAAAAAAAAACTAGTTAATGGCTCACCCCTTCCAGGCAAACTTCTAGGATTCAGGGGCTTAATGTTTTCTTCCTCTGACATAAGGGCTCCCCTTTCCAGCCCTACATGTAGTAATCATTATAGTTTTACATTTCTGGGGTCCATGTGTGTTTGATTTCTCTCCCTGTGAGGATGTAAGCCTCTTAGAAAGGGGTTCACGACGTCTTCATGAAACATGGCGGACTTTTCAAAGAACAGTGGAGTTTCTGGCTCCTGTCTAGTTAATGCCCTACTGTGTAATTTGCTGTCATTTTTGTGTTTAGCTGGTTTATCCTTAATCCTGTGTCTTGGTGGTTTGCTTTTTTTTTTTTATTAATCCTTAAGTGCCCTACTTCCTAGAGCCTCAGCGTTGTAGAAACATTTACTATGTAAGTTTCTTAGAATCTTTCCAGGGTTGTGTTCACAGATCTCCACAGTGTGCTCCTTCCCACATGGGCTTGGCACTTCCTGCATCCTAGACCCAATAATACTCTGTAGGGTAGAGAATCCACCCCTGCCCTTTGGGTCTGGAGAATTTCGGAGGTTCAGCTTTCCCCTCTGACCGGTAGCAGGACAGTGTCGGTTCCTCTCTTCTAGAACCCTGTCCCGCGGTCATTTAAGGATGTGTCTGTTCCTTGGAGGTCAGGGGCACGTTGTCCTCCTCGTGTACCAGCACTGGCGTCGCTCCCAGCCTGGAGAGGGCCCTTCGTAGATGTCTGTGGAGTGGAACTGAAGCCGCCACAGGCTGGGATGGAAAAGCATGCAGCACACGTGAGAGGAAGGGAGGGCACCAGAGTTTTGCTGGCAGAGGACTAGAGAGAACTAGAAGGTGGGATTCCGCAGGCAATGCCTATTGGGTGGTAGAGAGATGAATTTCACTTCCCTTTCTTTCAGTATCTGAGGGCATTCTCTTTTTTTTTTTTTCTTTTTAAAGATTTTATTTATTTATTTGACAGAGAGAGATCACAAGCAGGCAGAGAGGCAGGCAGAGAGAGAGGAGGAAGCAGGCTCCCCGCTGAGCAGAGAGTCCGATGCGGGGCTCGATCCCAGGACCCCGAGATCACGACCCGAGCCGAAGGCAGCGGCCCAACCCACCGAGCCACCCAGGCGTCCCTGAGGGCATTCTTTTTAAAGATCACAGGAGAATACATACTTCTCCAAACTATAGGATGGACAGGCCGGCTCACACTTCTTTGTTGAAATGAGGGAAATGAAAAATCTCAGGAGGGCCCTAGGCTCGGGCAGAGCAGGTAGCTTTGGCAGGACACCTACTTGGTGTCTTTCTTGCTCCAAACAGGCACGCAACTTACTTCTTTCTCTCAGCTGTTGGCCCAGCTGACACAAGGTTAACCAGGCACTTCTTCGTGAAGGGAGCAGAGGCTTTTATTTAATAGATAGAATATTTAAAAAAATGTCCTGGGGAAATAGAACCATCCAGCTAAATTCCTATCTGAATTGTATAGAAGTGATTCTTTGTGGTTAGACATTTTCACGGGGGTGCAGAGAGAGAGAGGAAGGGTCAAGAGGCCACCCCCCCCCGCCCCCAGACCTGGTCTGTTCACTATGCCTAAGACTGACCTTGGTGCTGACCACTCTTTTAATTTTGTTTACATTTTCTTATTGATCAAAAATCTTGTTAAATTTGGTATGTAAGAATGTTTTCTCTTTAAAATTCTGACCAACACAGATAACTTTTTATGTAAAAAGTCTCAGATAAACAAAAGACTTTCTACCTTGTCTTTAAGTTTTCAAAAATAATGAAATTGAACACGTCCGTGCCTTTCAGCAAGTGATAGTGAATTATAGAAGTTCCTGGGAAATCTTTCTAGAAACTCTGCTTTTAAGGGAGAAGGACCTGGATGGATGGAGCATGACTCCACTGAGAAGTGTTAGTTTAGGAAAGTAATGGGGGTGAAGGCTGGTCTACTCTAGAGGGTAAAAGCCAGTGCTCTGGAGCCAGACGGCCTGGCTTCAAGTCCTTGCACCACCTTGCACCACCTTGCAACCCACGGAGTGACCTTGGGCCTGTCACTCAGCCTCTGAGCCTCCTAGCTGCTTCCTCTGTAAAGTGGGAATAGGAATGGTATTTGCTCTCAAGGGCTGTTGGGGGAGTTCCTTGAGTTAATGCAGGTAAAGGTATGGGCAAGCAGAATGTGATGACTGAATGTGTATTGAACTGTGGGCTCTTGGTAAAGCTTATGCAGGAAACCAGAAAGGGTAAGGTAGGCCTTACTAAGTGCGGACCTGGGGGAGGGTTCCCAGTCTTGGAGATCAAACTCAAACAGGTAGGGGAGGCAAGGAGGGCCAGGCGAGGTGAGCTCTCGGGGCCAGCTGCAGCCCCCTGCTCCTGGGGGTCACTCGGTCTGCTGGCCTGGCCCTGTCCCTTGTCTCCAACCGATGTGGGGGGGAGTCCCCCTCCAGCCCCCTGGATGACAGCAGCCCCTACGCCACGAGGCTAATCCCTGGAAACAAGAGCCCCCAGCTCAGCTTGACTGTAGCACAAAGGAATACCCAGGGTGGTTAAAAAAGAATACGTTTTGTTAAGCCTTTCTTTAGAAAATGGGATAGAATGATTTTCCTTGTGGAGATAAAAGTGTTCTTCTGTTTGTTTGGAAATGAAGTTGATTTTTGTAGTCAGGACTCCTAAACACAAAGGTTGATTCCACACTCCACCTCCCTCCCCCCACCGCCCGAAACTGTGAAGCCCCAAATACTAGAACTGAGCTTTGATGACCGAAACAGGTGCAAAGGTGCCTGTGCCTCTGGGTGGGAACAAGCTTGTGGGTTGTATTTTTCAAAGGTGTGAAATGTTATTTTTCAAAAGCAGTAAAGCTAAGTTAAGTGAAACTTTGCTCCAAGTTCTTTTTCTCTTTTTTCTTTTTTCTTTTTTTTTTTTTTTTATCAATTCAAATTTAGATTGGAAGGTTGAATGTGATATTGATGTGAACATTTTGTCCGTTTGGGTTTTTGTGGATCATATAGTTCTGTACTTTGATCAACACTTGTGTATTCTTGTCTGTGCCTAAAAAGTGAAAGAGCATGTGGGCCTGTAAGAAAAGAGATAGAGGGACACCTGGGTGGCTTAGTTGGTTGAGCGTCTGCCTTCGGCTCAGGCCATGATCTCAGGGTCTTGGGATCAAGCCCCATGTCAGGCTCTGCACTGAGCATGGAGTCTGCTTAGGATTCCTTTTCTCCTTCTGCCACTTCCCCACTCACTTCCTCTCTTTCTGTCTCTCTCCCTAAAAAAATAAGATTGAGGACAGTTTAATAGGGTCAAGAGAGGATTTCATTTGATCTTAAAGTCTGTAATTAGGTTATCAGAATCTGAAAACCTTCTGTTGAGCTAGGATTCTTTCAGAGTGATTCTGTAAGCCTTCCCTGTTGATCCTTGTAAGGAACCTATAAAGGAAAGCTGTGTATGATCACAGTCCTTGTTTTGAAAGGGAAAGTGAGCCAGGCTAAGTGACCTGCCCCAACCCCCCCACCAGCTTGCATGGCCTTTAGCCCCAAGGGCGAGAAGAAGCAGGTGGGAGATTTGTTCCTGCCCTTTCTCCGTGGGGGACCTGTTCTGTGTCAGAAACGTGGCCAGGCCTTGGAGACTGGCTTCTGGCCAAGGCACGTCACCTGCACTCAGGGAGCAGGCAGACGTCCTGGGAGACACTGGTCTAGCAGGGTGTGAGCCGATGGTCTGTGCTCCCAGATAGGGGCATCCCTCTGTGCGTGTGAGTCAAGGAAGACCCAGATCATGGGAGACTGTGTCTGGAAGGGTAAATGAGAGCTGCTCAGATAAAGAAGGTGATGAAGAGGGAAGAAAGAAAATCAAATACAAAAGTGGAGAGAGAAGTTTTGAAGAGAATTTTCGAGAAGAGTGAGCAGTGGAATGTTAAGCACTGCTGGGGCAGGATGGAGGGGTTAGGTCAGGTTCACATCACAGGAGACCTTCTTTGTCACACATGGGGCTTCTGACCGGTTTCTCCCGGCAGTGGAGGTCAGTGGAGGTTTGTAAAGGAGGAGAAACCTCACCTGGTTATTCGGAAGATGAACAGGGTAGCAGTGTGGAGGATGGACAGGCTGGATGGAGGGACTCCTTTTTCTGTTTGATCTTCTACCTAAATGGGGTGTTTTTGGATTCCCTTGATGATGTTTAGGAAGGCCTCATGCCAGGGCTGGGACGTCGGTTGTCCTTAGGAAGAGCTGGAGTCTGTGACTGGTTGGCTATTGTTCTAATCTGTTTTCAGCCTTTATGAACTTATAGCGTATATATGAGCACCTGCAAATACCCCTTCTCTCATTTCAAAAGAACTTACAGGGATAGGCACATAGGTAGGTCCATTCTAAATGGGAGTTGACTGGAATTTATTCACTTTTTTTTTAAAGATTTTATTTATTTATGTGACAGACAGCGATTACAAGTAGGCAGAGAGGCAGGCAGAGAGAGAGAGGAAGGGAAGCAGGCTCCCTGCCGAGCAGAGAGCCCGACGCGGGGCTCGATCCCAGGACCCCGAGATCATGACCTGAGCCGAAGGCAGAGGCTTTAACCCACTGAGCCACCCAGGCGCCCCCACTTTTTTTTTTTTTTTTAAAAGAAATTTTAACATGGGACTTGAACTCACAACCCTGAGATAAAGACCTGAGCAGAGATCAGGAGTCAGGTGCTTAACCAACTGAGCCATCAGGGTGCCCCTAAAGAAATTTCTTGAAATAGACTCCCCACTACCTCTGAAACTCCATCTGGGAACCACCACTATGGAAGGGGATAATCCTTCCCACCAACCTAACACAAAGTGCTTTTCCACGTCAGGGAGGCCACGTCATGGAAGCCACAGACATTTCCCAGATGTGGCAAAGCAGCTGCTGTTTTCATCATTCAGTAATTTGTTTCAACTATGTACTGGGGGCTGTGCTTGGCCCTGGGGAAACAAAAATAAAATTATTCATGGTCACTGCCTCCAAGGGACAGGCTCATTAGTCAAAAAGATGTACTCTTCGTCAAATTAATAGAGATGGAAAGTAGAACGGTGGTTGCCAGGGGCTGGGAAAGGAGAAGATGAGTCCCTGTGTGATGGTTGGAGTTCCAGTTTTGCAAGATGAGCTGAGTGCTGGAGTTGGGGGTACAGGGGCGTGAACGTACCAAACACGGCACACTTAGAAGTGGTTAAGATGGTAAATTTAGATGGTGTGGATTTTAACCACAGTTAGAAGCTTTGTGTATATATGTATACATGTAACTTAATTATTATTATTTTTTAAAGACTTTATTAGAGTACATGCATGTGTGTGAGCACAAGCAAGGGGTGGGCAAGGAGAAGGAGAAGCAGACTCCCGCAGATCAGGGAGCCTAGCTCAGGGCTCGATCCCAGGACCCTGGGATCAAAACCTGAGCTGAAGGCAGGTGCTTAACCTACTCAACCATCCAGGCCCCCCAGTAACTTAATTATTTTCAAAGCAGTTTTGAATCCATTGGTTGTAAGTACTTCAGAAGGACTTAACATCTTCACTTCTCAGATGAGAAGACTTTTGTCTCAGAGCCTTCGAGTGCCTACACCACAGTGACACGGCCAAGGAAAAAGAGACAAGATTGACATTTTTTTCTCTCGTAAAAAATTCTTAAAAAGCTATCAAAGGGGTGCCTGGGTGGCTTCGTCATTAAATGTCTGCCTTCGTCTCAGGTTATGATCTCCGGGTCCTGGGATTGAGCCCCACATGGGGCTCTCTGCTCAGTGGGAAGCCAGCTTCTTCCTCTCCCACTCCCCCTGCTTGTGTTCCCTATATTTCTATTACTATTTCTCTCTATCTCTCTCTCAATCTGTCCAATAAATAAATCTTAAAAAAAAAAAATACAAAACAGCTACCAAAAGCAAAAAAGATTCCCTTGTCTTTCTGGGGATAACTTTGGCTTACATCCCTATGCCTGTCCTTTAAATGAATATACCTTATTTTAAAAAGTGGCCTCATTTTTGATGGCCTCATCAGTTATGAAACATAGAGTTTCATAACTCACATTTTTTACTTAGTATGTTATCAATTTCTTCTCGATCCTAAACATTCTTCTGCTACATGATTTTTAATGGCTGTATAAGATTCTGTAACACTATTAAATCAATTATTCAAATGTTGGCTATTTTAGGAGGTTTCTATAGGTTGCTAGAATAAAGCATGCTAGGATGAGCTTATATATTAATGTTCAGAGTTCTTCTAGATAGGTGGAGTTGTTGGGTCAAAGGTTGATATATTTTTGAGGATTTTTTTTCCGCCTCTCTTAATTAACATTACTCAAGTAGTTATGGCCAAATATGTAAAGGAACCTAAATTTTTTTGGACCTAATTTATGTGAAAAAGGAAAAAAATGAACATGGAATGTAGTTTTGACTATTAGTAAAGTAGTTTATTTTTAATATGGGTGTAATGGGCTGAATTAGGGGGCCCCGAAATTCATACGTTGAAGTTTTAACGCCTAATACCTCAGAATGTGCCTGTTTGGACACAGGGCCTTTAAAAAGGCAGTTTGGTTAGAATGAGGTCATTTGAGTGGGTCCTAATCCAGTATGACTGGTTTCCGCATAGGAAGAGATGAAGATTGGACACAGGGGGCCAGGTGAAGGCACAGGCAAAGATGGCCATCTGTAAGCCAAGGAGAAAAGGCCTCAGAAGAAGTCAACCCCGTTGAGGCCTTTGATCTCTGGCTTCTCGTCCCTAGGCCTTACAGAATTTCTCCTGTTGAAGCTAGCTGCATGTCGTAGTCCACTACAGCAGGCCTCGCTGACTAAGACGGCAGGTCGTTGCTAACCTTGCATGGGTGCCACGGCTTCCTTCTTCATGCCCCAAAGTGAGCACTGGGCGCTGGGCTGGTGGGGACAGACCCAACTCCAGGCGTGCAGAGACAGAGCTGCAGGTGCTGTGCCAAATGGGCCCTCCTGGCTCCAGTAGGTCCCTCTGTGTGTGATGGTCCGTTAGTCTGCGGGACCTACACATGTTTGAGGAGTGGAAGGAAAGGCTAGCTTGACCTCAGTGGGCCTGGGGCTGCTCTGCTGTTTGTGTCTGACGAATGGAAGTCGGGGCTAGAAAAACGGACCATGGGAAGGGAAGGGCCTATGGTCTGTAGCTTTCAGTACCTGTGACACCCGTAGGAAAGGCCCATTCTGCTGGGTCTCTAAAGGTGGTCTGTTGGAACCACATCTTCGTGGATCTCATCTGCGTTGACTATTCTTCATGGTTTTGGGCTCTTTTCATGTCATGTATGCCGTTCAGGGATAAATCATTTATCCTAATGTGGGTTATTAAAGGATTGAGCAGTCCCCTTTCCCTGTGTACAAATACTTGAGGCCAAATATTCAGGTGCTTGTTCTTAAAAGCAGAGTTAATGTACTGCCAGGTGCTTTTCTTTGTTTGTTTTTGTTTTTTGTTTTTGTGAGCGCGAGAGAGTGAGAATGAGCAGGGGAGGCAGGAACAGAGGGAGAAGTAGACTCCCCAACTGAGCAGGGAGCCTGATGTGGGACTCAAGCTGAAGGCAGACGCTTAGCCAACTGAGTCCCCCGGGCGCCCCATAGTGTGAGATTTTTTTTTTCCCCCCCCTGGTCTTTGGAGTCTGACCACTTGGTTTTGACTCCTGTCTCCCCTGTTCAGTTTGTATCCTGCAGCAAATCGATTAGCTTCTCTGACCTTCAGTCTCCAGATCTATAAAATGGTTTACCATGAGCCTTTTTAATCCCAGGGGCTTTGGGAGGATTAACGAGGTAATTTATCTGTGGTCGTGTTACATTGCCTGACACATAGTAAGAGCTGGTCAATGCTTGTTACTATTTTTTTTTTTTTAAGATTTTATTTATTTATTTGACAGACAGAGATCACAAATAGGCAGGGAGGCAGGCAGGGAGAGAGAGGGGGAAGCAGGCTCCCGGCTGAAGTCTCGTTACTATTATCCTGGTATTTAAACATCGCATCAGTAAGTACTTGAGGAGTTGCCGTGGTTGGGAAATGATCTTTGAGTTCCAACAACTGTGGAGTACTTAACTCCACTTAAATTTGTGTCAGAAATATAGGAGATTTGGGGTACCTGGGTGAAGCGTCTGCCTTCAGCTCCGGTCATGATCTCAGGGTCCTGGGATCGAGTCCCGTGTCGGGCCCCTTGCTCAGTGGGGAGCCTGCTTCTCCCACTTCCCCTGCTTGTGCTCTCTCTCTCTCTCTCTTTCTGTCAAGTAATTCTTTAAAAAAATATATCGTAGTTGTGATGTAGTCAACTCCTCTTTAAGATAGAGTTGTTACGAGTCTGGAAAGGTTCACCATCTGCAGGTGCTTCACACGTTCCTGGGACCTTGTAAGTGCTGGACAAATGGCGGCTCAGAGTCCAGTCACGGTGTACAGAGTTCAGTCACGGTGGGTCTGGGCTTGGGTTGGGTCCCGCTCTTCCATGAAGTGGCTTTGTGATAGGCAAGTCTCTTAGTGCCTTAGAGCCTCGTTGGTCTCCTCATTGGTAAAGGTTCAACAGTAGAAGCTACCTTATTAGGTTGATTTGAGACTAACTGTGCTTCATGGAGCTTTGTGTTGTTTTTGCTACTGTCGTCGACGTTCTCCTTGATCTCCGCACTGTCTTAAATACAGTACAGCTCATGCGGGGGGAGGGCCTTGGAAAACGTTGTTCCGAGCGGCCGTGACAGCAGTCTGTGTGGTGCACCTGGCCCCTGCTGGTTGCCAGGTGATCTGGAGATCTGTGAGGCATTTTCTCCGTTCATGCCATGTGCATCCCTCTGGAGGCTGTGGGCCGCATCCAAGAAGATGACCTTTCTAGGCAAGAAGGCAGCTCTGCAGGCAAAGAAGGAGTTTCCTTCTCCTGTCAGAACCCGCAGATCTGTTAGAACTACAGGTGTAAGCATGGGCTGTGTGTGTGCATACGTGTTTAGTCAGACGTCTGACGCAGGTGTTGCGTGGCAGGCATGGTACTGACTTGCAGGGGTCGACAGAAAGGATGACTATCGCAAGTGAGGCTCACGCCGTTTGCAGAATGCAGACACACCAATCGACGCCTTCTTTTTGGAGTTGTACTGAGGTCAAGGAGAAAAATGGGAAAGGATTACTTTGGCTCCTGGGGAGATTGGGGAAGGAAAATAGCCGACGGTTTTGAGGACCACCTTAGTGCCAAACATTGTGGCTGGCGTTGTACAAAAATTTTCTGCTTCGGCTCAAGAGTTACTGGAGAGAGAACACTTACCTCCTTTCTTCGCTTCTGTTTCTTTAGCCAAGGAGAAGGCTGGAAAAACAAAACAAAACTTCCTTGTAAGAGAACTGAAGCCCAGGAAGGGTAAACTCCAGATAAGTTGGTTTCCTGATAGACCCGTTCCCTTCTAGGGTTTTCCCGGAATTTGTAGTGAAGTTGCTGAACCACTGCCGTTGGTCATTGAGGTGTAGAAGGCGAGGTGGGCAAGACCGAGAAAGGAATCTTCTAAACTTGAGATTGGGCGTATTGGTGTTCGTCTCAGATGACAACGTTCTGGCCTGCTTGTCACATCTGTGTTGTGTGAGAAGGGGAAGCGGTGACCAACAGAGCCCATCATGGGTTCACTTGAATGACCATGGTGGATTCCTAAATAGTGTCACCACATCGGACACTGTAGCTGACTGTTTAACTGTGGGGATGTATAGATTCAGACATGGTGCCCTTGGTCAAGTCTCTCTTGGTATCCTTGTGGAAAACGGAGTTGAGATCTAAGGGGAAGTATAATGGATGATGGTTCACTTCTGTGGAGACAAAACTAGTTCAATTGTTTTCTCAAAGTACTCGTTGGTGCGTTGGGATCTCCCCTGAGGAGAAGCCTGCCTGGCAGCTTTGACTTTGGCTCTTGGCCACTGCCATCAATGATGCAGGCTTAACAAGTTTGTGGAACATTGAGTGTTCAGTCATGTGAGCTGCCAAAAAAAACGGGCTTTCAGTTGAAGGTGTGAGATGCTCACGGACCTGGTCCAGTCAAGAGGAAAGGATTCAGAGGTGAGGGTCCTGTTCTGGCGGGGAGGTACCTTCCCGTAAACGTCACTGGTTTGAAATGAAAAACTGAGCTTCTAAGTAAGGAAAGACTTAACAGGATTAATGACTTCTCTTCAAAAGCTGAAAGGAATGTGCACAGCAATGATGGCCTATGTAGGGTGAATAAAGGTTTAGTCAGCAAATTCTCGGGTCCTCATTCAGAGATTGGAGGAGCAGTGAGGGCCCTTTTAGGCATGCTGCCTGGTTCCTGGTAGGGATTGCAGAAGGACTCATGGTGTGGATGGGTACAAGGGTAAGCCATGTGCAAACGTGCCGTCACCCTCCGCAAATAGTTTTTATGGAGAGTTGTATGTTTTGTCTCAAAAAAAAATTTTCAGATGAAAACCTTCTCTAAGGGCCAAAATGAATTTTCCAGAGATGCTGATATGGAGAGACATTTATACCTTCCTTGAAGTTAATTAATAAGTGTCAGTGTTCTAGCAGTAGTGAATGAATGATGCAACTCTTATTCACACGCACCCATGCGCGCACATGTGCAAGACCGTGTTTGTCTTTTAGTCTAAATGATGTGTGCCTGCCTTTTCCACTACAGTGGGTTTTGAACTTTCTGGGCCGTGCCCTATTGTAAGAAGTATATTTTGCATGGTTATCCATGTATACACACACACACACACACACACACACAGTCACTCACACAATTCATGCAGAGCTGAAACACAAATTCACAAAATACAAACTCTTGGAAAGTTTCCAATATTTTCTGCTTTATTTGAATCTATCCTATACTGGTGAAGACTTCCTTTATTGATTTTTTTCTTTTTTCTTTTTGTATCTCCCTGTTTTGGGGCACCTGGGTGGCTCAGTTGGTTAAGTGTCTGCCTTTGACTCAGGTCATGATCCCAGGGTCCTGGGATCGGGCTCCCTGCTCAGAGGGGAGCCTGCTTCTCCCTCTCTCTCTGCTATTCCCCCTGCTTGTGGCTTTCTCACTCTGTCAAATAAATAAAATCTTTAAAAAAAAAAAACTCACTATTTAAAAAGTACTACTCCAGCAGAGCCTCATCACATGTTTAAAAACTGTAGTTACTTCATTCTGAGGAGAAACTTTCAGAATATCATATATAAAATATAGAGTATTTTATGTATTTATTACACTATATATTTTAGGATGTCAAGTGAAATGCTTCTAGATAGCTGGGAATTTCTGTCTTACAGATGGAGGGCAGTTCCAGGGATCAGTTTCCTGATCATAGTCAATAAACAAACTGGAGTCTTGTCTTTGGTTTATGGCCTGTTTGGGGATGACTTGCCTCAAACCTGTCAGCTTCCTTCTGTCAGGAAATTAGGAGAAAATATTAACTTAGAGATTGTTAAAATTGGAAGGAGTTGCAGAAGTCTGTTATAACTTGTTATTCAATTCAGAGGACACTTCTGTGTCATCCTGTTGACCAGCATCTGCTTGATTACCTTTAGAAATGGGCATCTCACTGCATTAGTTTTCTGTTGCTGTTGTAATTACCACAAATTCAGTGACTTACAAAACACACATTTATTATCTTGCTGGTTGGTAATTCAGAGGTCTGAAATGGGTCTCACTGGACTAAAATCAAGGCCGTGGCAGGGCTGCAGTCTTTCTGCAGATCCTGGGAAAGAATCTGTTTTCATGCCTTTCCAGCTTCTGTAGGCTGCCTGCATTCGTTGGCCTCATTCCATCTTCAAGTCCAGCAACGGGCAGCCGAGTCTCCCGTCCCAAGATTCCGACTCTTTGATCTGCTTCCAGCTTCCACTTTTATAGGACCCTTGTGATTACATTAGATTGACGCAGATAATTTCTGTATTTTAAGGTCTGGTTAGCAACTGTAATTCCACCTGCAATCTTAATTTTCCGTTGCCAGGTAAGGTAATGTATTCGCCGGCTCTGGGGATGACACTCTGGGCATCTTTGGGGGCCATTACTGTGCCTGCCACACTCCCGGTCTTCTGAGCTAGTCTGTATAGTCTGTGGATTCTAATGTTGGGAAACACGTATAGGTTAACTTAGGACAAGGATGTGTAACAGGTGAGTTTGTAGAAGTAGAAGAAAGAAACTTGGGGATCTTCAACTTGAAAACCAGCAGTGTTGAACGCTGAGAGGGAGGAAAGTCTATGGCAGAACCCAGTTTCTAGGAAGTATGGTTTCTCTCCACACCACAGTCTGCCTTTTGAAGCGAGCGGTATTTGCTTGGTGGTTGCCGGAAAGAGGAGAATCTAAGAGTCTTGAATAAAGAGCCCAGATGAGTCTGTAAGGAACTGGGCTGGTCACTGTCGTCTTTGCTGAGGTTGTACTCAGCTGCAGTTGCAAAGTTCTTTTCAAGGTGGCTGCCCCAAGGCCCAAGGGTCGGTGGGTTGTGAGTGCTGGTGGAAGATTCTTGAGCAGCTCTGACGTTGTTAGAGATTCTAATCGCTGAGCCAGGGGAGCTTGGTCTGCGGTCGGCATCTCTCGGCCACAGAGGGGAAAACAACTACGCAAAGTGATGACTTCGTAAAGGCTGTTTAAAGAAACAAAAAACAAAAAACACACTGTGTGATTTACTGCTTCATTCTGTTAACACTGAAACTACAACAACTGAGTAACCCTTAAAGGTATTCTACTCTGAGGGGAATGGCTTCATTTTGGAGAGATTAAAATTGAATTACAGACTGAAAACTGATAAATTAAGGGATAAAAAAGTGTTAGGAACACTGTTATATTAAGTGCCTCAAGTGGCATTTAGAAAGTTATCAAACAATGGAAAATCAGTTTAGACAGGTTTTTTTTTTTTTTTTTTTTTCAAATGAAGGTCCTTTGTGACAAGCCAAATAAACCTGTAATAAACGGAATTCTCCTTTTTTCTTGGATTTCGCTTTTGATTTAGCATGGGCAAGGAGAGACCTTGGTTTCTTATAAGTGAAAACCTCTCTTTTCAAAATGTTGTTTTCTCTAATGAACAGCATGAGGTGTCGGCAGAAAGCACATGGTAGCCGTGGACGGCCGCCGCCACCCCTAGTCTCCCCCTCCCCCCCCCTTTCTGGAATGAGCTGGGAAGGAACAGTGGGGGACAGACCGCCTTCTGCTACTGGACCTTCAGATGTGCTGTGGGTCACGCCGAGTCCACTCTCTCCCTGGTCTCCTTCCACCCAAGGACGGAGCCTGGCAGACCAGAGCTGGGCTGTTCCCGCCCTCCACAGGACTCTCTGGTGGGCAGTCTTTGCTCTCCCTTCCTCTACCCCTAGCTGGCCTGGCCAGGACTTGCAGACCTTCACTTCCTCGTGCTCCTTCCTTCTCCCACCCATTTCGCAGATGTCAGATCTGCATCTGGGTCTGCGTCTTCTCTCTGCTTCCTTCTGCTGCGTTTGCCCTTTGTCTTCCATGGGTGTCTCCACAGAAAATTGCTTGCATGTCTACATCTTCTCTGGTGTCAGATCTTTGGAGCATCCAAAGAGTTAGAGAATCCTGGATTGAATAAAAAAATTATTTTTAAAGATTTTGTTTGAGGGGCACCTGGGTGGCTCAGTGGGTTAAGCCGCTGCTTTCGGCTCAGGTCATGATCTCGGGGTCCTGGGATCGAGTCCCTCATCCCTGCTGAGCAGGGAGCCTGCTTCCCTCTCTCTCTCTCTGCCTGCCTCTCTGTCTACTGTGATCTCTCTCTGTCAAATAAATAAATAAAATCTTTAAAAAAAAAAAAAGATTTTGTTTGAGAGAGATCACATGAGTGAGGTGAGGGGCAGAGGGAGAACTAGACTCCCTGCTGAGCAGGGAGCCCACTGTGGGGCTTGATGCCAGAACTCCATGACCATAACCTGAGCCACAGGCAGATGTTTAACCTACTGAGCCACCCAGGTGCTCCCAATCCTTGAATGAATTTTAAGATGGCTTCAGGATATTGTGGACTACCCCCTTACCAAGCTTGGGATACCGTTGACCCAACTCCTTCAGTTCTGCCTGAGACCTTCTGGGTTTTAGCACTGAAAGTCCTGTGTTTTATGAACCTTCTCCTGGGTAAGCTGTGATAGCTGTGCACCCCGGTTGTGGTAATTGCGGATGTGTCTATTGATATTTTCAGGTTTTTTTCCCCCAAAGGGTTTGGAGTAGCTCTTAATCAAGGACTTAGATAAGTTAATGTTAAAACATTTATAGAATCAGGATTGAACAAAGGAGGAAGCAGATATGCTTACCATAAGCATTACTTTATTTGGGGGAAACACTTTTTCTTGGCATTAAATTTTTTTGTTGTTTTTGTTTTTCATTTTTAAATTTTTTTTTTTATAAACATATACTGTATTATTGGCCCCAGGGGTATAGGTCTGTGAATCGCCAGGTTTATACACTTCCCAGCGTCCATAACCCAACCACCTTCTCCCTACCCCCCTCCCCCTGGCCCCCTTCAGTTTGTTTTGTGACATTAAGAGTCTCTTGTGGTTTGTCTCCCTCCCAATCCCATCTTGTTTCATTTATTCTTTTCCTACCCCCCCAAACTCCCCATGTTACTTCTCCACTTCCTCATATTAGGGAGATCATATGGTAGTTGTCTTTCTCCGATTGACTTATTTAGCTCAGCATAATACCCTCTAGTTCTATCCACGTCATCACAAATGGCAAGATTTCATTTCTTTTGTTGGCTGCATAGTATTCCTGTGTGTGTGTGTGTGTGTGTGTGTGTGTGTGTACCACATCTTCTTTATCCATTCTTCTGTTGATGGACATCTAGGTTCTTTTCATAGTTTGGCTATTGTGGACATTGATGCTGTAAACATTTGGGTTCATGTGCCCCTTCGGATCACTACGTTTGTATCTTTGGGGTAAATACCCAGTAGTGCAATTGCTGGGTCATAGGGTAGTTCTATTTTCAACTTTTTGAGGAACCTCCTTGCCGTTTTCCAGAGTGGTTGCACCAGCTTGCATTCCCACAAACAGTGTAGGAGGGTTCCCCTTTCTCCGCATCCTCGCCAGCATCTGTCATTTCCTGACTTGTTAATTTTAGCCATTCTGACTGGTGTGAGGTAGTATCTCATTGTGGTTTTGATTTGTATTTCCCTGATGCCAACGTGTCTGTTGGCCATCTAGATGTCTTTTTTGCAGAAATGTCTTTTCATGTCCTCTGCCCATTTCTTGATTGGATTATTTGTTCTTTGGGTGTTGAGTTTACTAAGCTCCTTATAGGTTTTGGATACTAGCCCTTTATCTGGTGCGTGGTTTGCAAATATCTTCTCCCATTCTGTCAGTTGTCTTTCGGTTTGGTTAACTGTTTCCTTTGCTGTGCAAAAGCTTTTGATCTTGATGAAGTCCCAATAGTTCATTTTTGCCCTTGCTTCCCTTGCCTTTGGTGATGTTCCTAGGAAGAAGTTGCTATGGATGAGGTCGAAGAGATTGCTCTTGGCATTAAATTTTCAAAGGAATTTCCTCCATGGGACTTCATATGGGGAACAATAAGTAGCATAAATATTGTCATTATAAATGTTGTCATTGTCAGTAGGTCTCTGGTAAAATCAAACGTTTTCTTTTGATGATTGATGAAAACCAAGAGTGTGGTATGTAGATGTGTCTTGGCAGTGTTGATTTTATGAGGTTCTTAACTAATGAAATGCAAATACAGGGTGTTCTCTTCTAGAGTTATCTAGAGAAAAATCTTCTGAATCCAGGAGTAGAAGCATAGATGGTCTCATACCTTAGAAAAGTAGCTCTCAGAGATGAAGAAACAGGCTCAAAGTTTGTTCCTACTAAATATACCTAGCTAATATCCTTGAAATTTACCATGAATGACAAATGTGATAGAAGAATTAAAAATAGACCAATACCTGTTTTAGGTAGAAATGGGCCTTTCATTTCTATCAATGCATGAGACCTCAGAACTTTGAGAGGATGATTTATGGAGCGCAGGATCAAAGATAGGGAATTTTAAAGACCACCACATTCATTCATTCCACAAATATTTATTTATTGGATTCTGGTCACAGTACTGAAGATAGGCCAATGAATATGGTTTCTTATGTGGAGCCTAGATCCTGGTGGAGGCAGCTAGGCATGAACAAGTTAAATGTAAGTTGTATGTAAGTTAAATTGTATATGAGATGGCAAAAAGTGCTGTGGAAAAAAGTAAAGTAGGGAAGGGAGTTTTCGGTGGGGGAGATCCTTGGGGAAGACCTCATTGAGACAGTTCCATTTAGGAAAAGAGCTGGGAGCAAGCCAGATAACCAGGCCTTGCCTTCTGCTTGGTCACATGTTCTGAGGAAAGCCATCCTTTTGTGTGATGAAGACCCTCAAGTGATCCGTAGAGGAGCCAGGTGAAGAGGAACCATGATCTTCTTCTTTTTTTTTTTTTTTTAAATACTTTTTTTTTTTTTAAGATTTTATTTATTTATTTGACAGACAGAGATCACAAGCAGGCAGAGAGGCAGGCAGAGAGAGAGAGAGGAGGAAGCAGGCTCCCTGCTGAGCAGAGAGCCCGATGTGGGACTCGATCCCAGGACCCCGAGATCATGACCCGAGCCGAAGGCAGAGGCCCAACCCTCTGAGCCACCCAGGCACCCGGAACCATGATCTTCTACCCACAACCAGCACTATGAGTAAGTCCTCTTGGGAGCAGATCCCCCAGCTTCATCCAGTCCTTCAGATGACCCCAGCATTGGACGACATTTAATACAGTCTCATGAGAGGCCGTGAGTCAGAACCATCAACCAAGGTATTTTTAGTTCCTGATCCACAGAAACTGCGTTTTAAGCCACTTAGTTTTGGGTTAATTTATTACATAATAATGGATAACTAATATAGATGGGCTTATAATTGGGCTGGATACTTCAGAGGACAGAGTCTGTGAACTTGAAAATGGGACAATAAAAGTTAAACCAGAACACAAAAAATTGAGAAGAATGGAAAAACAGAACAAAACAAAAGGACAGTACATATGAGATGTGGTACAAAAATACAATACATGCAACTGGGTTCCCAGAAGGAAAAAAGATAAAGGTATAGGAGAAATGTGTTTGAAAAGTCCTTACCCATTATTATTATTTTTTTAAAGATTTTATTTATTTATTTGACAGACAGAGATCATAAGTAGGCAGAGAGGCAGGCAGAGAGAGAGGGAGAGGAGGAAGCGGGCTCCCTGCAGAGCAGAGAGCCCGATGTGGGGCTCGATCCCAGGACCCTGGGATTATGACCTGAGCCGAAGGCAGAGGCTTTAACCCACTGAGCCACCCAGGCGCCCCCTTACCCATTATTTTTAAAGTTAATGAAAGACCACAAACTTCAGATCCAAGAATTTAGAGATCTCCAAGCAGGATAAATAGAAAAACCTATCTAGGCACATAGTAGCAGTCAAACTGTTGAGAACCAAAGAGAAAATTTTGAACATAACAGAAAACAGAACTACTACAGAGGAATGAAGGTAATGGTGATGTCTGTCTTATAAACTATCAAAGTCAGAGGACAATGGCTTGCTATCTTTAAAGTGCCAAAAGCAAAAGTCCACCTAGAGGTTTTACCTAGACAAACTAGGTTTCAAAAATGAAGATAAAGACCTTTTCAGAGAAGTAAAATCTGAGAAAATTCATTGCCAACAGACTGAGTATATGAACTTCTAGATGAAGTTGATCAGGTAGTTGGAAAATAACAGATGGAAGATCTATGTGGAGGAGTGAAGAGTGCTAGAAATGGTTACAATGTCAACAAACAATAACAGACACTTTTCTCTAACTTTTTATCTCCTTTGATAATTGGCTGTCTAAAGAAAAGTGTATTGTGGAGTTCATAACCTATGAACATGTGACAACAATAGCACAAAGGACAGGAGGTAGCAAACACAAGTAGACTGTACCTTATGTGAGGTAGATAGTGATGCTAATGTATATTACAAACTCTGGAGAAATAAACAAACAAATGAAGGGCTATACTTAACAGCCAGTTCATAGAGGTACCTAAGAATTCTCCAAAGGGAAAATGTATAACAAATAAAAAAGAGAAGCAAAATGATAAATACACATTGAGCATATTGATAATTATATTTAATGGAACTAACTTAAATACTTAAAAGGTAGAGGTCCTTAGCTTGGATAATAAAGCAAGAATCCAACTATGTGCTTTCCATAGGGAACCCACTTCAAAGATAAAGATAAGTATTGAAAAAGATATTCAAACACTAAAAGAAAATTGGATTTCTAGATAAATCCTTCTTTGGATTCTAGATGAAGAAATATTATAAGGAATAACGAATATTACATGCTAAAGGCATTAGTTCATCAAGAAGACCTAATTTTAGGTGTACATTCATCTGATAACAGCACTTTACAATTACATAAAAGAAAAACTGTTAGGATTGAAAAGATAAATCAACAAATTCACAATTAGAGTTGGATACTTCAATACTCTTATCTCCGTGAATAGAAGAAATAGGAAAGTGTTAAGGATATAGAAGATTTCAACAGCATTATCCATCAACAACAATTCTAGAACAATCAGTGCCACTCAGTAGTAATGTTCAGATACTCATGGATATTCATCAAGGCTGGCCATATTCTGGATCCTTAAAAACAGAACAAAACAAACAATAAAACCTCCAATTTAAGAAGACTAAAATTCCAAAGTATGTTCTTCTGTTCAAAATAGAATTAAACTATAAATCAGTACAAACTATATAAGTCTTTTGAATTAACCCTTTTTAAAAACCCATGGACTAAAGAAATGACAGGGGAGATTAAATCTTTATTCAGTTAAAAATATTTTCTAACAAGAAGTCTAAATCCTTTCTAAGTCCTTTCAAAAGAGGGCCCCAAAGGAGGGAAGTGGAGTTGGGAAATAAAAAGGAAATGAAAAGATCGTATATTTAACCCCAAATATATCTGTAATTGCATTAAATGAAAATCCTCTAAAATTGCCAGTTGAAAGACAAGGATTGTCAGCCTGGATAAATGAATGAGACTCCAATATATACTGTTTACAAGAGACACATTCACAACATAAGGGCATGGAAATCGTGAAAACCTGGAGAGAGCTGTACTATGTAAACACTTTTATTTTTAAAAGATTTTACTTGAGATCAAGCATGGGGGGAGGGAGAGGGGCAGAGGGAGAGGAGAAAAGCAGACTCTCCACCAAGCAGGGAGCCTGATGCGGGGCTCCATTCCAGGACCTTGAGATCATGACCTGAATGCAAGGCAGACACTCAACTGACTGAGCCTCCCAGTACGGCTCTGAAAGGAAGGAGAAAAATGGGATGATCGCTGGATTGGGGAGCGAAGTCAAGGGAATTTCAGTATGGGAGGCGTAAAAGCAGGGAAGACTGTTGATGTGAAGGATCAATTGAGAGGAAATATTTGATGCAGGAGAGACAGAGAGGAGAGTCCTCCTTGAACAAGAGAAAGGAAGGCTTAGGGTCTGGTGTTTCTGTTGAAGGGTGGGACTTAGCCAGGATCCCAGATAGTCTGCCATTTAAACGGGAGAGAAGGCAGAGCCCGTGGGCACAGTTGCACTTAGGTGAGGGAACGGGTGTGAGCCGGTGCAATTTTTCTGATTACTTCCGTTTTCTTAAAGATTTTTTTTTTTTTAATTTATTTGACAGACAGAGATCACAAGTAGGCAGAGAGGCAGGCACAGAGAGAGGAGGAAGCAGGCTCCCCGCCGAGCAGAGAGCCCGATGCGGGACTCGATCCCAGGACCCTGAGATCATGACCTGAGTCGAAGGCAGAGGCTTAACCCACTGAACCACCCAGGCGCCCCTGCTTCCGTTTTCTTGGTGAACCAAGAGGCCTGGGCTTCCACGGACAGTAGGAACTGGGGAGATGTTGAGTTTTCAGGAGAGAGGAAGAATGAAGTAGCCTAGGATGGTGTGAGACTGAACAGGGAATGACCAAGGATTCCCCGTAGCCCCACTTGGTTTAGCGCTCAGGTAGAATTACCAGGGGTGGTAGAGGGAAGGAAGTGGGGTGTGTGTCAGGGAGGTGGAGGTGGGGTGCGTGTCAGGGAGTGATGCTACAGTGGTTTGTACTTAGGCTGAGTGAGGAGGGAAGGGAGGTCTTTGGAGGAGTGGGGATGGGGTTGGAGGCTGGTGGCTGGTGGCAGGATTAGGGATTGTGGGGTCCAGGGTGTCAGATGAATCTTGCAGACAAACGACTAGCAAGAATGTAAGTCAGATGCTTGAAAGGGAGCTGCTGGAGGGGTTACCCTTGGTTAGGTCTGGGCCATGATCTTAAATATGCTGGGTGGGGGTCCGGTGGAGAACAAGATCATTGGAAGAGAAGAAGTATGAGGTTACCTTGCTTGGAATTTCGATTAGACCATTGGTTTAGAATGTGCATCCCGACTTTTTGTCTTACTTGGGATTTGGTAGGAGTTAGTAAACAATTTGTCTCGGGTGATAATGACCAGAATATTTTGCTTGCAGCCAGTCGAAACAGGAGGTAGGTTGAACCCTCTTCTGGACATGGAATGGCCTAGTGTTCACGCCGATTCCGAATGCCTTTATTAGAATGTAGGCTCAAGAAGAAAGTATGTTGAGTGGTGGGTGTCTCAGCCTTTTAATACTGGATGTTCAGGGCTGGACTGCCTCTCAGAGGGCAAGTAGATCTTCCCCAGTTGTTCGTAGGAGGTGAGTTGTGGGGGAGCCGCTGGGAAGGTGGTGATCATCCCTTAGTTAGGAAAAGCAAGAAGGCACGTGTTCCGTTGGTTGCCCGCATTTTCTGTTAGCAGCTTCTAGAGGTGCTTCCTTGGATTTGCAGTCCTGTGCTTACTGGGATGACTTTTGCATGATTCATCCTCTGATGGGATTGAGTCAGCATTTGGGGTGCATGAAGCAATTGGGCGGCTTCTGGGGTGCCATGGTGGGGGAGGCCTGTGATGTTGCTAGCTCCAAGTACTACTTGGACATCATCACTGCCCACCCCGGATTGGTGGACTCTGAGCCAGTCCAGCCCTGCGGGGGGCTCCCCCTGAAAGAGCAACACCTGAGTTTTGGTGTTAAGTTATTTTTCAACTGGGTTGTCTGATGTTCTCCTTAAGTATAACGTATGTGTAAAAGAGAATTTAATATTTCCTTTCAAGGCAAGTGGTCAAGGTACTGTCAGCATTTTTGATTCTGTAATAATGCTAGAGTCCTAAACAGCTGTAGAAGGTGCCAGGGACTGTTGTAAATGCTCAGTTTATTAGCTCCTTTCATCCTTGGAACACCTGTTGTTAGTATCATGTCCATTCTACAGGTGGGAAAACCGAGTCCTAGAGCTTGTAAGTGGCAGGGCTGGGCTTCAAAGCCAGCTTGTTGGGCTCTTAAACTTGTTGTCCTGCTCGATATCCTGTGCTATCCTGTGATCTTGCGATGGCACGAAACAGGAAGGTGATGGAGCACAACCAAGCCAGCAACTTGGATGTGGAGGCTGAGTCCAGAAACCCAAACTCTGGGATCCCTTCTAGTGAGCAAGTCAGCCAATTGTATGTCACATACTTAGTATGTGAGTTCTCAGGGCTGCATGACTCACACCTTGAGTTCCATTTCATTTATTTTCACATGTCTTCAAGATCTTAGCAACAGCAACTAACATGGTTTAGCCTCACTCCTCATTTATCTTTGCCATAGAATACCATGAGGCAAGTGAAGTAAGTTCCTATAATAAAATCTCGTGGGGAGAAGAGGTTTCTCAATACTCTTGTGGCTTAGAAATCCTACTCTCACACTCCAACTTCTACCAGCTTCTTCGTACTGCTTGTGTTTTACACCAAGTTATGATTATATGGCTTACTGAGCGCCCTTAATTTTGAGTGATTGGTCTCTTGTACAACCTCTCATTTCTTACATCCAATCTATGTGGATCCCATGGGAGGGTCTTTCCAGTGATGAATGAAGTCTTTCAAGTTGATAACATGCAACAGAGAGAAAGGGCAAAGTTTCCCCGTGGGGGTGGACATGCAGGTGTATCAGCTTGTGAACACATCTGCACTTGGTTGGGGGTCCTTGAGAAGAAGCAAAAGCTGCCCCAGCCCAAGGGGTAGGAGGCAGAATCCGCACTCAGTTGATGTTGCTGTGCTCCTTACTAGTTCTTGGGAAAGAAAGACGAGTATAATTGACTTACTATCGTAACCCCAGTGTCCATGACCAACTTCTCTCTTACCCTGACCCAAACCATCCACTTTGCCAATTGAATTTCACGAATGTTATTTGATGTCCCAACAAAGTAGGCAAAATCCTCTGATACATGCTCATAATACACTTGCCATATAAGGAAAGTCACAGGGAGTACGATATTGCTATAAAATGGAGGTTCTTGGAAAAATACCTAGTACAGAGGAGAAGGGTGTAAGGTGCTAAACAACCATGGTCCCATCCCCTCTTTCCTGCAGTCACCTGACAGCATGCACGCTGGGTAGGAGGGCTTCTAAGGGCTCCAAATGATAAAGGGCCACATCCAACCTTTCTCTCTTGCCTTTCTCCACCCTGTGGTTGTCAGACTCCCAACACGCTCATAGATAGCACACCCTGCTTCCTCCAGCAGGTCCCAGGCAGGCTTGCCATCTTGCACAGTGATGATTATTGAGGTTGTGTGCTCGATGCATTGGATCTTTCTAGAGCAGACTGTGTGTGGGAGGGACAGGGACCAGTACTGGAGGGGGCAGGCAGTGGGTTACTTGTTCAAATACTCGGCAATGTGAAAGCAAAGTTACCGTTCTTGGTACATCAGAGGTTACAGATTGGTGGTTAAGAATGAGTCCTGAAGAAAATATTGTAGATTCTTCTAGCCAGTGGTCTCCCACTTAATGGCCTGTACTAGGGACCTCGCAAAATTTTACTTTGCCTCGTGAATCACTAAGTAACATAACTGGTGTGTATGTGCGTGTACCCCACTGCAACCATTAATTTCACTTCCTTTAATGAAAGATTCTTTGCCAGTGGTAGGAGTCTGAGTCAGCAAGAGTGGGGGAGCATTACTTACCCTGTCATTGTCTCTAGCACCTTGTTGCATGTGTTTGTTCTGCTGGGCTGACCTCAAATTCCCCAGCTCTAAAATAATTTGCTAGAGAGCAGGCTCGGGGCTGCCAAGCAGTGTAAATATTAAGGCTTTTAGTATCTAATGTGAGATGTCCTTGCTGCTGCTAATAATTTCCTGGTGAGGAGGAAGAGCAGGTGTGACCCTTGGGTTGTGCTTGGTTGAGAGTTGTCAAGCATGTCAGGGATTTTATGATGTTGCAGTCAGTGTAATTGTCAGTAAATTGGCAGCAAATGATGTTTATTAAAGGGGAGTCACTTTGAAAAATGGGTTCCCTTTGAAGGCGAGGCTTCTGTTTATTTGTAGAGAATAAATGGAGATGTACAGTGGGGTCTCCATTCGAATAAGATGAGAGATCGATGGGAGATAATTCTTTTTATTTATTTATTTAGTTTTTAAAATTTATTTTCAGCATAACAGTATTCATTGTTTTTGTACCACACCCAGTGCTCCATAATTCTCTCTTTTTAATTGTCAGCTTTGGAGGGATTTTAAGCAGTTTCTTTTGTAAAGCAAAACCTCCCACTTAGCTGTGAGTTTGCATGAGTAAGAATTTATTTTTTAAGTTTTTTATTGTGTAATACAGTGTCCATACATCTACAAACAGCTAAATAAATAAGAAGTGATTATTTGTTTAAGCATGACCCAACATAGCACATTGTCAGCACCATTTAAGGAAACTTAAAAAAGTCTGTGCTCTTCTAGAGTAATCTGGTGATTATCCTGACTTTTTTGATAATCACTTATTTGGTTTGCTTTCTAGTCTCACTCCTTTTAAGCTGGGCGTACTATACAATGTATGTTTAAGGTTTGTTTTTTTTTTTTTTTTTTTTTTTACTAATTTTGTTCTTGTTCGTCTTCTGTTAGAGCTGAACTTACTTTTTATTGTTTACATACCTGTTTATTTGCTTGCTTGCTTCATATTTCCCCTTTGCTTTTCCCCTCCAACCCTATTTACTTTTTTCATTTAGAGTCTCTGGGATTATTTTCTCTTTCTTTCTTTCTTTTTTTTTCCCCTAAAAACTTTATTTTATGTATTTGACAGAGAGAGAGATCACAAGTAGGCAGAGGGGCAGGCGGAGAGAGAGGGGGAAGCAGGCTCCCCACTGAGCAGAGAGCCCCATATGGGATGTGATCCCAGGATCCTGAGATCATGACCTGAGCTGAAGGCAGAGGCTTAACTCACTGAACCCCCCAGGCCCCCTGGGATTATTTTCTTAAGTGTGGAAAAAGCAAAAGAGATTTTGTTAGATCAGTGGTTTCATACAGTTAGTTTTTTTTGTTGTTGGTGGTATTGTGGGGTTTTTGTTGTTGTTGGTTTTTTTTTTTTTTTTTTTGTTTTGTTTTTGTAAGATGTTGTGTATGAACCACAATATAAAAGCAAATACATTAGTCTTATGTTCAGATTTCTAAAACTTAGTCATTATAAGATGAATCAACAAGAACACATTAGCACTTGGCAATATTCAGCATGTTAACCTTTGTCATCTGCAGGGGGTGTCCCCAGATTTGGAGTCATCCCATTTTCAATAGGTGTAAAAGTTGGATGTGCAGTGGCCAGTAAGCACATGGAAAGATGCTTAACATCATGAGTTATTTAGGAAAGGTAAATCAAAACCACAGCGAGACACTGCACACTCCCTAGGAGGACTGTAATAAAAACAGGTGTTGGTGAGCATGTCAAGAAATTGGGACCGTCATGTGCTGCTGGTGACAGTGGAAGGTGGTCGAGCCTGGCATTCCTTAACTGGGCAAACAGCGTTGTCAGAAGACCCAGCAGTTATACTCTTGAGTTTTCCTTTGGCGTGGACATATAGCTATGCCTGCATAAAAACGTGTACACAAATGATAATAGCGGCATCATTCATAATAATGTGCGAAAAATAGGAACAAGGCAAATAGCCATCACATATGTGTAAACAAATATGTATGTATGCAGTAGAGTATTGTTTGGTCGCTGCAACATGAATGATTCTTGAAAACATGAGAAAGAAAGAAACCAGACGCACGGGACCCCCTGTAGGGTGATTTAATTTATATGAAATGTCCAGAATATGCACATCTTTAGAGACAGAAAGTAGATTAGTGCTTGCCGACCCCCTGTCGGGTGATTTAATTTATATGAAATGTCCAGAATATGCACATCTTTAGAGATGGAAAGTAGATTAGTGCTTGCCGGGGCTTTGAGAATGCTGGGAAGGTTTGGGAGGTGGCCGCTAAGGGTGCAGAGTTTCTTCTCAGGGTGGTGACCATATTTTAAAACAAATCATGCTGATGGTTGTGGAACTCTGGGGACAAACTGAAAAGTACTCTGCTGCCCATTGGAAATGGATGAATTTGTGGCAAATGAATCCTAGCTCAATGGAATCATCATGAAAAAGTTGGAGATGTTAAATTGAGATCATGATCTGCACGTTACACAGCAGGAGGTAGGAAAAAGACTCTGAGAAAAACCACTGTGGTAAAATCACTGTGAGCAGCTGTGCTCTGTATCCAACAGGTCCACCTTTCCACACTAACCATGACCTAGAGACCCCTCGTCTGGCATGCCTAGCACCTAACGACTTGCTTTGCCTCCATTATCACTAGACATTGCATTTTTCAAAATATTTATACTTACATTTATGTTTTTATAAAGGGCAAGATGCAGGAACAGTTTCAAATAATTTCCCCAACGTTGTGATACTTTGTTTCATCAGTAGGGGGATATTAACAGAATGGAATTACTGACTGGCAGGCGCTAGTGATGGGATTGCCTAAAATGTGTGTACAAAGACGCATGCAAGTTCAGACTCAAGGAAGAGGTGATGATGTTTATATTTAAGTGAGGTTTGTTCAGAATCGGAACATGAAGTTGATGAAATATAATTTATATTTGAACATATAGCTTTCTTTTTCTTTTTGTTTTTTCTTTAAAGCTTTTAGTTCACTCATTTGAGAGATCCAGAGAGATCACAGAGGGAGAGGGAGAAGCAGACTCAGATTTACTGCTGATGAGGGAGCCCGATGCAGGGCTCGATCCCAGGACCTGAGATGATGACCTGAGCCGAAGGCTGATGCTTAACTGACTGAGCCACCCAGGGTACCCCTATATAGTTTTCTTTAAGTTTGAAATCAGGAAAAGAAATCAGAATCAAATGTTCAGGGAACCCTGAAGCACCATTGTATTAACATAGTTTGTAAACCACAAAATTAGTTACTATTTTGCAGTTTTCATGGTTATTTAGTTTACACAGGAATATCTATTTACCTCCTTCCAAAGGACTGGATGGTTGACCTTTCTAAGTGAGTAGAATAATCCTTGGTGCTGGATTATTTGCATGGTAGACTTTAAAATTATTTGTAGTGGTATTGCGTAACAAACTTCAAAAGATAATCACACACAAATTTATTATTAAGCTAGTTATCACAAGTTAGATTGTGATGAATTTTTCTACACACTACCCTGTTAAACTGAATTTTCTTTCAAAAAATTTAAAACACTGATGAACTATCTGAGGGTGTCTGAAAAACCCCAGGACAAAAGCTGTTGATGTGTAGCTTTCTTCATATTATTATAGGAGACAGGAGAGGCTGTTAGGATGATCTTGTCCAACTTTCTGTTTCCAAACAAACAGTTTGAAATTAGGCAGCTTTAGTTGGTGGCATTTCCTGGTGAAGTCTGTGGGATAATATTAGAGATTTGACTTTAAGGTACACTAAAAATCTTTGCATAGGAAAGCTCCTGAAACCTGTGGAATTTCTGGGTCCAGACCATGTTTGTGCTTATTCGAAGTAGATTCATTATTATCAGGTGGCTCTGAACTACGACAGGTGAGTTGGCTCACTTTGGACCATAGGATGTCTTTGGATTATCTTCCTAAAGGTAGTATAGTACCAGGACTCAGCCTCCCCTTTCCCTGCCTCTCTCTGTCCCCTAGATCTGCGTTTTCTTTATCCAGACCAGTGGGTTAAGCAGTGCTTCTGTTCTGGTCCCTTGGAGGAACATAATGTAGTTCTTAAACACATTTTCCTATTGGTGAACGTTTAGATTGTTTCCCTTTTAACAATTTCTGCTTGCAGAACAGTTCTGCAGGGCATAATCTTGTACATGTCTCCTTGTGTGCAGTATGAGAATGTCTTCCAGACATACTTAGGAGTGGATGGCTGAGTGATAGAGCATATGCCTATTTTATTTCTTTTTATTATCTGTGCCTTCTAGAATTTCTAGCACCATCGGGGAATAAAATAGTGTTAGTGGGTGTCCTTGTCTTGTTCCTGACTTTGAAGGGGATTGCTGATGTTTTAGCATTAAGATGTTTGCTGTAGGTTTTTGGTAGACCACTCAGGTCATTAAAGAAATTCTCTTATTCCTTGTTGAGAAAGATTTTTTTTTTAAAAATACTTCATTTATTTTTACTTATTTGGATTGGGGGTGGAGAGAACAAGCAGAGCAGCAAGCAGAGAAGAATTGTATAACAGTACTTACCGAGCAGAGAGCCCAGTGCGGGGCTCGATCCCAGGACTCTGGGATCATGACCCGAGCCAGAGGCAGACACTTAACTGATTGAGCCATCCAGGTGTCCCAGGAAGATTTTTTTTAAAACTATAGGTGGTGGTTGAATTTTATCAAATATGTTTTAGGCAACTTTGTTTTAATCTAGTCTTCAAACTTCAAATGGGGCATCCTTCCAATATCCTAATGGCTCTTTTTATGGGGTAGTCTGGGAGTCCTCAGTCCCTTAAGTTTAGCCTTCATATCTTGGGTAGGAGTCCCATAATTTTCATTTAGCCATAGCCTACTGGGACCCCCTCCTCCCATTGCCCTAGAGCATTTGTGGGATTTCTCAACAGAAACCAGCCAGGCAGATATAGTCCTTTTTTTTTTTTCTTTTTTTTTTTTTCTTAAAGATTTTATTTATTTGAGAGAGAGTGAATGAGAGAGAGAGAGAGGGAATGCATGAGAGGGGGAGGGTCAGAGGGAGAAGCAGACTCCCCACCAACCAGGGAGCCCGATGTGGGACTCTATCCTTGGACTCCAGGATCATGACCTGAGCCGAAGACAGTTGCTTAAACAAATGAGCCACCCAGGTTGCCTAGGCAGATATATTCTTAAAAAGCTTCTCACTGGAGAAACCTAAGAGGTCTGAGCGCCCTGCCCTTCTATTTGTGAAACTGTCAGTCAGACGATTTATCAGGTGTTTGTATGAAATCGAAGTGTGAGAGTCTCTCACTCAGGGACCAAAAGGGAAATGCTGTATATTTCATAACATTTTATGCTTCTGTTGCATGTCCTACTGGGTCTAAAGAAAAGTCCAACAAGACTGAAAGTTGGGGCTGTGAGTTAAGAAAATGACCATGTTCCATTTAGCTTAGGTAAATAATAATTCTGGGCATGGACCCCAGGGAGGGAAGCCATCTGGTAGGATTAAGGCAGACACTCGGTAATGGGAGGCATTCCACAGAGGCGTGGAGGAAAAGGGAATGGAACAGCATTTCCTAGCAGCACTGCTGAAGGTCCTGCTGCCCTGTGAGACGGGTCAGCGGGGAGGAGCACACGGATGTCTTGGACTAAAGAGATTTTCCATGCTGGGGATCTTTGATTCCCTCTGCTAAGTGAGCTCAAGGTCAGGTGCACAGAGGGTGCTCACATTGCTCAAATTGCCAGAGCACAGCAGGTTGCTCCCTATTGACAGTTTATTTTGATTTATCCTCTCCCTGTTTTGCTGGAAACTGTGAAGGTGCGGGGGTGGTCATCTCGTGGCATCTCATGGCCCCTTACAGATAGAAAGCAGTTCTGCAGGTGATCTCTGCCTCTCCAGCTATATGTCACACTGCTCCCTGCTGGCGGAGATGCCCATCAGCTTCTAGGAGTGTGAGACTATCTTCCAGATTCCTTCTTCCTTAGGGAAGGAAGGCTCAGTCGTTCCTCGGTGTTTTTAAATTTAATGTTCGCAGTTTGGTGAGTTACTCTTACTGAGGTTTGTGACAGGACATTTGTAAATTTGTCAAGGAAAAAAGTACCCATATTTCCCTGGTGTTTGATGGTGCAGAACCGGAAATCACGGCACTAAACCTAAAGCAAGCCGTTCCTTTCCAGTTCCCTAGTAGCTTCCCAGTGTGTTCAGGATGAACACCAGGCTCCCTCACGGGGGTTAACATACCTCCAGCCTCAGAGTCCTGCCCAGCTCACGACCTTTCTATAAAACCTCATTTTGGAGAGTTTTGGTTTTCAGTGTACCCCCACCCCTTACCGCCCCAAACAGTTTTTCCTTGGAAGAGATTGCTTTACTGTTGTACATAGTTGCTTTGCTTACAGCAGCCAGTATCCATGAATTTATGTTCCTGGCTCTCCCCTCACTCTCCCTTTCTGCTCATTACTGGGGCTTCCTGCCGAGGCACAACTTACACTCCAGAGTTCCCCCTGTAGAATCAGGAACCTCAGCCACCATAGTTTCTTTGCTTGTCTTTGCCCTCATCCTGGCCTCACCATGCCCAGACTCCATCCCTAAGCCCTTACTACCTTCCTGGGAGCCTTTCCCTGCTAACTGTCCCGCACACAACTCTTCCTTCTAGGGTCTGCCTCATGGGAGTCCAATTGAAGACCCAGTTTCAGTAGCCCCTCTCCAACCACTCTTGGGGAAATGGAATTAAAAGCTCAATCTTCAAAAAATAAAAAAAGAAATGTCCTTCCAACCCAGACTTCCTCTCTATAGAAGTAGTAGAGAAAAAAAATAGTTCTGTTATTGAATAAGCATTAAGTCAAAATGCTATGGGCACATGGGCCACCTGCTGAGAGAGCAGACAGAAGTCTCACCTCTCCGTACAATGAAGCAGACACGCATGCATGTTCTCAAGTCAGACAATAACTAGTCCCCAGGGAAGATGACTTGACGGCACCATTTATCACTTACAGTTCATTACAAATTCACCTGGCCATTGGGGTGGTCACCAGTGTTAATTGGCTTTATACAAAAAAAAAGTTTATTTTTCCTATCTTTAGGACAGGAGGTAATTTTGCAGCTGGAGCTAGGCACAGCCCACAGTGGGGCTCCTCGCCTCTCACAGAGACTGGGAGATGGGGGTGCTCCCTCCCTTGGATGCTGACATTCCAAAAAGCTGGTTCTCTGGTCCTTGAGAAAGACCTAACTGGGTCATAAAGCTGGTAGAGCCTTATTTAGCTGCAAAATAATTTACATATATTTCAAAGAGACAAGAAAAAATCTATAATTACAAATTTTCTAAAGCAAATACTCAAAAGGGAGCTAGGATATCCCTTCCCTTATTTTCAACAGTGGGAATTAAGCTTATTTTAAATGTGTATTTGCCCTTATACCACGTTTCAGTCCTAGCTGCCCTGGAGACTCCATCCTATCCCTTCTTTTACTTTCTTTGTAGCTTTCTGAATGTAATATTTGATATTTAAGATGTAACACCTAACTAAAGTAGAAATCCTAGTAATAAAGTGAATACTTGTGAACCTAGCACCCGGCTTGAGAACTAAACCTTGGGAATCCTCTGTTCGACCCTTCTGGACTCCCTTCCAGAGACTTCCTAACCTGAATTTTCTGTTTATATTTCCTTGTTTGTACCGCCTGTTGCATGTTTCCCTAACCACTAGTTCTACACTAACCCACGAGTTAACTCTGCTTAGTTTTGCACTTAAAAAAAAACCAAACAAACACTGTAGTAGGTGGTCTTTAGATACTAGATTTTCTCAATTACATTATGTTTCTAAGACTCACTTTATTACTGCCTGCCGCTGGATACATTTTTGTCAGTCTCTGAACCTCCATGATGGGCATAGACAAGCATTTATCCATTTTCCTGTCTGTTGACATCTGGGTTGCTTGCCTCTTCTGTGAGACTCTAGGAACATTCTCCTGGTATCTCCTGGTACCATACGCAGAGGTTACGGAGGTGTACTAGGGCTGGAATGGGGAGGCACTTGTTTCGTTTTCCTTCTAGCACTGATACCTCTGAAGACGCCTTGTTCACGTGTTTGTTTCCTTGCTTACTGTCTGTCTCCTGCCCTCCTGCTCCGGTGTGATCTCTGTTAGGGTGGGCCTATGTCTCAGTCCGCTGTGTATACACATTGGGTCTAGTCCTGCTCGCCACATGAGCACCAGTGACCCGAATCAAATCCTAATGATGGCTTTTTCTAAATATTCTCTCAAGAGAATACCAACTCTCCATTCAGGGGAAGGCAGTGAAGAAAAAAAATGAACACTAGGAAACTGATGGTTGCTAGCCTGAAAATAGAAGTTTTAAGGGAGAAATTATATGCCTTGGCTGTATCTTTAGATGTAGGGGACTCTGACTGTCAAGATCTATTATTAAAGTTGAAAGGGTTTTCTCTTCCAGCTGCCACTGTGTTGGAATAAACAATCATGTTTAAAGCATCGAAATCTCAGTAAATACAGTAATCATGTAGGTATTAATAAGAATGTTAGGGTAAAGTTGCCAAGAGGTAGGTATGCTGTTAATAGGTTCTGACTGAAGAGGGATTCTGGATTAACATCCACTTGGATAAAAAATTTGATAGGTGGCGTATCCTGAAAACAGAACGAGCTGTTGAATTTCTCTTAAAAAGCCAATTTTTTTTTAGAAGGAGTGGAAAAACTTCATCAGATGGCAGGGTTTGGAAACTTAGGGAGATGTCCAAGTATGATTTAAAATCTGACTTCATTGATTTCCCTATTTTTAATCCCATATTCTAATTCGGTGTGTGGTATCTAGGGGCTGTGAGAAAACTGTCTGCAGAACAGGCCAGAATTGGAAAGAGGTGCTGCTGAATTCACTGTGTGGTTTGTGTTTGAGAAAGTTGTTCAGTTGACATGGAGAGGAATGCCTGAGAAAACCATTCCGAGGGTCACTGACCTGGCTCTCCTGGGAACTCGCTTCAGCTATGCAGAGAGCATGGTGGCCCGTGTTCCGGGAGGAAACTGTTGCCACCCTGTGTAGGCTAACTTTCTTCTCCTAGCCCTTTGCTGTATTGCCCGCAGTTTTCCCTGACTAGTTCATTTGTGGCAATTTAAATCTTTTTAAAATTCATTTTCTTTTTTACCAGTTTCTGTCCACTAGTAAAAATACTTAGCCCCACTGGGAGTTGGGCTCTTGTGAGCTGTCTTTTTGCCAGTTTTTTTCTTTGACTCGGCGAATGTGTTAATCTATTTCCAGAATGCATTTTAAGTATTGCCCTCATTTATTCTAGTGGTTTGAATTTTGAACTCCCAGATTCATCCTCTTGTTGAATCATCGAACAAAGAGACTGCAGTTGGGAGACAAAGCTTCTTTTGGAGGGTCCTGCCCCCCAACTTAAAATCTAGAATAATCACCCATTTATAATTCATTTAGCATTAAACATAATACCTTTCAAAGATTTTTTTTTTTTTTAAATTTATTTGTCAGAGAGAGGGAGAGCGAGAAAGCGAGCACAGGCAGGCAGAGGCAGAAGGAGAAGCAGGCTCCCCGCTGAGCAAGGAGCCCGATGTGGGACTCGATCCCAGGACACTGGGATCATGACCTGAGCCGAAGGCAGCTGCTTAACCAACTGAGCCACCCAGGCGTCCCAAACATAATACCTTTCAAAATCTAATTAATTTTACGCCAGCTTTAAAATTGGGGGGAGGGGCTGTAAATTCCCTTTAACTCTGGACTGGGAATGATGAATGCCTAAACAGATCTCTTAGTAAGAGTCTTCTGGAGGAGGTGGTCAACCAGAGAACTTGAAAATACGGATTGGAAGTAACAGGAAACTCTTTTTTACCTAAACGTATTGAGTGCCAGAAAAGGTAGAGGATACTAGGCTGGGCTCTATATTTACGTAAGAGGGACTGGGAAATCTTTGTTTTTGATTAAAAGCTACACGGACTTTTAGAGCATTTTTATTTTAGGTTAAAAATGAAGCAAGCCAGCTCCTTGTTAGTCTTGCTAACGTTCTTGCTATCATTCTTACAAAAGGGAAAGGGTCTGTGGTTGACATGGTAACCTTAGCGATGGCCAGTGAAATAGGGCATTTCCAGAGAGTAGCAGGGATGGGACAGACACAATGAATGACCTGCCTAGGGTAAACTTCCCTCCGTCTTTTCCCTTAAACTTGACCTCCTCACTAATCCATCTTCCTCCTGCACAAATGATGAGCATCGTACCCCTTCAGCAACTTGAATTTGTCTGGGGCAGCCGTGTAATTGGGAGATTTTATTGGTGATCCCATTGTAAAATCTTAATGCAACTTCTCTGTAAGAGGTGACAGCCTCTTCCTTGATGCACTATGTAAAAATAACCTCCCTGGGAAGAGGAGGCCATTTCTTAACTGCTTGTACCTCCTCCTCTGGTGTATCTGGCACATAGTCCTTGCTCCCTGAGTGTTTGTTGAGCAGAATGTTCTGGAATCCTGGAGCTCTGGCTGTCAGAGAAACAGTTCTAACTGTACATAGCAAAGACCAAATAAGAAGTCATCTATTGCTACAGCTATTGTTGGGATAAGGACCAAGCAAGTGATGTGGCCAATTTCAATGGTGTTTTCTTAGAAAGACTTCTGCTGCCTTCACTTGACCTTGGTCTCCTTGTGGCATCCCTGTCTGGTTTTATTTAGGCCAGACTTAACCCAGCTAGTGGGACTTGCTGACTGTAATTATCTGAAAATTGGATGGTACAATAGTTTTCTAGCAAACTGTGTTCCACCACAAGCTGGGGAGGTCACAGGGGCGTGTAAAGGGGCATTAGCTGAACTGTCCAGGGTCTGATAAACATCAGGTGGTGGGATAAACAGTTAATCAAAACAACCAGCAACACGGGGCACCTGGGTAGCTCAGTGGGTTAAAGCCTCTGCCTTCAGCTCAGGTCATCTGCTCAGCAGGGAGCCTGCTTCTCTCTCTCTCTCTCTCTCTCTCCCTGTCTCTCTGCCTACTTGTGATCTCTCTCTCTGTGTCAAATAAATTAAAAAAAAAAAAAATCTTACCCCTTTAAAAAACAACAACAAAAACCCAGCAACACACACAACACACACAGTTCTTTCCTAATATCCATTTCTTTGAATTTCTCCTCAGTCTGCATTTGTGAATGACTGTGGGTAAGCAGAAGTTTATTAGAAAGGGCAGCGTGGCAGAGTGGGAAGAAGATGGGTTCAGAAGCCCTGTGGGCTTGGGTTTGAATCCAGGTTCTGGCTTTTGGCTGTGTCATCCTTGGACCAGCCACTCTGAGCTTCCAATTTCTCATGTTAAAACAGTGATAATTATATCTGTCTCGTAGGATTGTTACCCTGATGAAGGGTGATGAATAAAGCTGCCTGGTACGCAGTAGGTACGAAATGGTAGCAGTTACTTGTATTGTCACTGGAGTTGCCCTACTCTTGAAGATCTAGGTAAGATTGCCTCTGACCCTCATTTTTCAGAGTAGTGCCCTACCTAAAATGTAAATTTTTCACGTTCTTATATTTGTGTGTTTACTGCTGGTGCCAGGCCCCACCCAGCTGCTTCTGGATTAGCTTTCTCTTTGGAGCAAGCAAATAAAATAGGAGACCCTTCAAAGCATCAATGGAATGATGTACATTCAATGTACATTGAGAGTCAAATGTACCGGGAAATAGTACCTCAAAAACCAAGGCAATAATTGATACCAAACATGGTTGAGGATACATTGTTAGATCTGGGGGAGTTTGTTCAATAGCTGTGTTTTACGTTAAATTCCATGCCTGTATCTGTCCTTGAAATATCTGAAAAATAAAAAAATTTAAAGGAGCTAGAATAGGGCACATATGAAGTACTTGATATGGCTGGTTGGTTTATAGGGATGTTTTGGTGAGATTTAGCAGTTAGGTCCCCAAAACATACTTGCTAATGAAGTGCTGTAAGCAAAATAACAGATTCACTTAATAAAATTAACCCTAGGCAGCACTCTGAGAAGAGTGCACGACAGTATTAGAGTATTGTTGGATCTCATTAAAACCACAACGAGGGATTGCTTTTTCTCCTCTGGAATGCAAAGAAGTCCCCCCGCCCCCAATATCTGACCACCACGATTATAATGTTTTAATTTAACTTTTATTTTGACTTCCCCATGAATTAGACTGGAGCATCAAGACATTACATAACTGGCCTTTGGTTATCATACTACCTTGTTTTCTTGTGAGATGAAACCCACACCATTTACTTCAAAGATACCTTAAGAAAGTGCCCTTCTGGGAAATCTTGCAGGTGGGGTTAGGGGGGCAGAGATAGAAGCCAGTATTTTCAAATATAAGAGACATTGCCATTATGATTCCATGCTGCCCTATTTTCCACTCAGGAAAGCTCATTAGTGGGGTTTTGAGGACCTACATATGGCGGGGCCCGCGCTAAGTATTCTCTGTACATCATTGCTTGTGAGGACCTTGTGAGCTATGTTTGTATTTTCCTGTGTTCCTCTCCTCTTCCTAGGCTTGGAGACCTCAGATCTCTTTCCCAAGGGCATGCAAGGGTAAGTAACTGAGCTGGAACTTGAACAGGATTTGTCTTACTTCAGAGCCTATGCTCGACATCTTTCCTCTCTCTCTCTCCTTCGAGACCTGTTCAGACTTAAAAACATAAAGACAGAGAGAGCATTTGATTTCATGTTGGACTGGCCGTCAGTGAGCAGTTTTATGATGAAGTGAGGTCATAAGATGGAAGGTTCTTTGAATGCAAGCCTTTGGATAGGGCTGAGACCAGGCCTTTCATTTTTGTGTCCTCAAGCACTGAACACAACACTTGCATATGGAAAGCCCATGAAAATAGGTAAGGTGGATACTTTTCTCCGACGAGCAGTTGAAAAGTGTGTGTGTGTGTGTGTGTGTGTGTGTGTGTGTGTGTGTGTGTATGTGTGTATGTGTGTAGTTGGTATGGTCCGCACAACTATCTTTTTTACTCTATGAAAGAAAACACTATAGGTAGGAATTAGGCTAATGGAAATATTGAACCTACAGTACACTTTACTGATTTTCAGTAATGTATTTGGGGAATTTGAAAATACAGGGAGGAAGCTCTGGAGTGTTTCATCTGGAGGATTCTGGAAATCCTTCTGGATTTCATGTCTGAAGGAATTAGTAGAAAATCCCCCAGATTTTGGCTTCAAAGGCTTTGACTTTGCTTTTGGTCATCAGGGGTCTACTTCTTGTATGGCTGGAGTAAGAGAAGGCAGTTTTGCTGACATGAGGGACAAGGGTTTAGGTCCCTGCTTTTAGTTCTACTTGGATGACTCTTTTAGATCTCAGGGTCCCAATTTTGAAGGTGAAATTAAAGAAATAAACTGGAATCACAGGAGAAAATAGGTCGAGTTGATTAGTTTTCATCTTGATTTTTTGACTTCTGATTAATTTTAGATCTAGGGATAATGATGATGCTGTCAGGAAAATAGTTTTAGAGGCCATTTAATTTTGCATCAGGATTGGACTGTGCCTGATCTTTAATTTAAAATTTAGTATCTAGACATTAGTATTCAGATGCTATTCTGCAATTGCCAGAACTGTCCAGAGACAAAAGTGTACTGCTTCCTAAAGACGTCGTTACTTAAAAGAACAACCGGGTGTCTGTCTGCTCTAGTGATGGATATGTCAGAGTGAATATGTCAGAGCTTTTTTTTTTTTTTAATCGTGTTACTTTAGTCACCGTACAGTACATCATTAGTTTTTGATGTCATGTTCCATGATTCATTGTTTGCCTATAACACCCAGTGCTCCTTGCAGTCTGTGCCCTCTTTAATACCCATCACTGGGCTCACCCATCCCCCAAACCCCTCCCCTCTAAAACCCTGTTTGTTTCTCCAGGTCCACAGTCTCCCATATTTCTTCTCCCCCTCTGATTCACCCCCCTTCACCTTTCCTTTCCTTCTCCTAATGCCCTCTGTGCTACTCCTTATGTTCCACAAATGAGTGAAACCATGTAATTAACTTTCTCTGCTTGACTTATTTCACTCAGCATAATCTCCTCCAGTCCCGTCCATGTTGACGCAAAAGTTGGGTATTCATCCCTTCTGATGGCTGAGTTATAGTCCATTGTGTACATGAACTACATCTTCTTTATCCATTTGTCCATTGAAGGGCATCTCAGCTCTTTAGAGTGGAGGAATTACCTTCACAGAGGGAGCCGCTCGAAGCTTTGTTATTTTGACTCCAAAGAAAATGACTGTCAGTAATGCATAAGGCACCTCTTAAAGTGCTCTGCGAATGGTTACTTCTAAATGTTACTTTGAAGTAACAAATGGTATTTCCTGCTATAATGGAGCTTTAGGCAGGGTAGTAGATGACTGTAGAGTTATTCCTAAAGTCCTGAGTTCAGGTTTTGCTATTTGCAATCTTCTGTGTTTCCTTGTAACTCCCAATTTTCTTATATCTGCTAAGCGAGGATTTCATAGTTAAAAAACAAAACAAAACAAAACAAAAAAACCATGTCAAGATGTGTGATATTTAGCTTGGGGTGAGGCTATTATTACTGATGCTGTTGTTGCTTATAATAATGAAAATGTCAAGATGACTCTTGAGGGTGGGGGGCAAGGACCTTATAGTTGATAAAGGGAGGTCGGCAAAGTGTGGAGTTAAATGTTTTTAAGCCGTGGGACACAACCTCTATTGATCCAGCAAATACTGACTTAGGTCCTTTATGGTAGTCACTGTGATAGGTGTTGGATCACATTGCATTTTTTTTTTTTTTAAAGATTTTATTGAGAGCATGCAAGTGCATTCGTGCGTGAGTGGAGAGAAGGGGCCTGGGGGAGAGGGAGAATGTAGGGCTTGATCCCTGAGCCAAAATTAAGAGGTGGATGCCCAACTAACTGGGCCACCCAGGGCCCATCACATGGCTTTTTAAAAAGGTGACTCACTGGAGTACCTGGGTGGCTCCATGAACCTAAGCACCCATCACATTTTCTTTTTCTTTTTTTTATTTGTTTTTAAAGATCTTGTTTATTTGAGAGAGAGTGCAAGCAAGAGAGCACAAGCAACAGAGGGAGAGGGAGAAACAGGCTCCCTACTGAGCAGGGAGCCAGACTCAGGGTTTGATCCCCAGAACCCAAGATCATAACCCAAACCAAAAGGCAGATGCTTAACCAACTGAGTCACCCAGGTGCCCCCACATTTGTGTTTTAAAAAGGTGACTCAGGGGGCACCTGGGTGGCTCAGTCCATTAGGTGACCAACGGAGTCTGCTTGAGATTCTCTCTCTGCCCCTTTCCCCCCTTAAATATAAGTAAAAAGATGATTGAAGGTGTAGATACAGAGAGACTAGAAATAGGGAACATGGATGTTCTTGGATGGACCCATGGAAGATAATGAAGATCTAGACAAAGACTAGATGAGCACAGAGACTGTTTGGAGTAGGAATGGCTTGAAGGCAGATGAATTGGACTGAGGAAACACTGGGAAGGGAGAAGAATGAATTATGAATGATAAAAGATTTCTAGTGTTGGTGTTTGGGTAAATGATGACTTTATTAATGCAGAAGAGGGGATCTGTGGGAGAATAGGAACACGTTGGTAAGATAGAGGAAAGGCAAGACCATTGTCTTTCCTGGGACTGTCTTCATTGAAACCCGAATTGTTATTTTGTTTTGTTTGTTTATTGGGTTTTTTTTTTGGATAATTATGGACATTTATTGCCCATCATTATTCTGAGAGTTCAAATTAGGTCATAATATTTCTATTAAAAAATTCTGATGTGCTGGTGTAATACATAAGAAATAACGAATTTGACGTTGAGTCTGCTGGCACGGAACAGTTATAGATAGTATGAGGAAGATGTGTGAAGAGCATATTTTTGGATAGGTTATTGAGGGTTATAAATCACAACTCAGTATCTTTTAGGGGCCCCTGGATGGCTCAGTGGGTTAAGTGTCTGACTCTGTTTCAGCTCAGGTCACAATCTCAGGTCTGTGGGATCAAGCACTGTGTAGGGCTCCATGCTGGGCATGGAATCTGCATAAGATTCTCTCTCCCTCTCTCTTTCTCCTTTAAAAAAAATTATATGTATACATAATATATGGGTATCTTTTCGTTTTTCCAGTAAGTTTGCAGGCAACCTGCAAAACCATTTTTAGGCCACGGGTAGCCAGTGAACACCATAAATTTAGATGATGCTTCTTTGAGTTGTTACATATTTTTCATTTAAATCCCCCCGAGGCTGTATTTGTATTAGAAATAAAAAAATAGTCTTCTACTGTAGGAATTCTGTTTCACCACTGGGCAAAGATTGCTTTTGGATTCTCGAAAGGATAGATTAAACTAACGTGTCTCTTAAAATTTTCTGGGTTGGTACTTAATGCTTTCAAAAATTTTCATCCTAAGGGCTCCTGGGTGGCTCAGTTGGTTAAGCAACTGCCTTCTGCTCAGGTCATGATCCTGGAGTCTGGGATCGAGTCCCATGTAAGGCTCTCTGATCGCCAGAGAGTCTGTTTCTCCCACTGTCCTCTCTCTCTCAAATAAATAAATACAATCTTTAAAAAAAAAAAGAAAGAAAAATTTTCATCCTAGAGGGCTGTAAGTCTAACAAGTAGATGACCTTGGGTAGCAGCTTTGTCATAAATGGATAAATGCAATTTAAGGGGAAGACAATAGGAATAAAAACTGCAACCTGGGAGAGGGACTTCGGGCCGCATGGCTGTTCCCAGATAACATTGCTAACCTCCAGTTATAGCCCTGAAGGGAAGTAGTCATGGGAGGTGTGGATAATGGATTGTGCAGTTTTTCTCTGCAAATAAGATGCTGGGCTTCTCTGCACTTCCAGTTTCTAAGCACTCCTATTGGAGCTGGCTTAATGGTTCACTGTTACTTTACAAGGACACAAAGAAGGGTGCCCACCCCCGGTAGCTGAGTGATTTCATTGCTTCTCTGCTCAGGGTGTTCCTGGTGGGGCAGCCTGAGATCTGTGGAGATCTGCAGTGATCGGATGATGAAGCTTTCCAGCTTTTTATGATGCTGCTGTCCCTGGGTACCACGGAGGATCTGTGGGCTAAGGAAAGTTAGTTGCAGCCAATTTTCAGATTTTATTTTGTGTGTGTCTGTGTGTGTGTTTAGACAAAGAGGTACAAGTTTCTGTATTGCAGAAGTTCTCCGTGTATAGGGTGAATCTGCAACTGGGAAATATAGTACATGGCCTTTTATAACATTGTTTGACTTTTACTTTTTTTTGGATTCAGGATTTTTAGTTTTTGTTTTGTTTTTAACGGAGGTATTGACATGCAATATTAGATTAGTTTCAGGTGTACAACATGATGATTGGATATTTGCACTGATTTTGCAGCGATCACCGTGATAGGTCTGGTCAGCATCCACCACTACACACCATTATAGAATTTTTTTATTCTTGGGGTGCCTGGGTGGCTCAGTTGTTACGCATCTGCCTTTGGCTCAGGTCATGATCCCAGGGTCCTGGGACTGAGCCCTTTTCAGGCTCTCTGCTCAGTGGGGAGTCTGCTTCTCCCTCTCCCACTCCCCCTGCTTGTGTTCCCTCTTTCACTGTGTCTCTCTGTCAAATAAGATCTTGGGGAAAAATTTTTTTTTTCTTGAGATGAGAACTTCTAGGATCTACTTTCTTAGCACCTTTCAGATATGCCACATAGTGTTAGGTCATACTGTATGTTACCTTCCCAGTATTAATTTTGTAATTGGAAGTCTGTACCTTTTGACCCCTTTCATGCATTATACTCCCCTGCCCCTCCACCTCTGACAAGCACACCTCTGTATTCTGGTTCTGTGAGCTGGTTGGTTGGTTGTTTGGTTGGTTGGTTTTTAGATTCCACACAGAAGTTATTTTCCATTTCTTATTGGCCAGGGAAACAACATTAAAGTGCTTACCCAGCTTTCTGATCATGAGGTAGGATTTAAGCTGAGAAATTCAGGAATGACCTTAGTGGATTTGGACTTTCTTTCTCTTTCTTAGAGGTTTTATAGACTGCAGTGTGCATAACATAAATGGTTTAAAGTAGATTATACCTGTATGTTTTTCCTTTTATCTCTTCCTGTTGGTATGAAGAGTGAAATAGGATTTTTAAACATGTGTATGTACCTCTGTGGCAAGCCACCATCCTTGTCTGTAGTGAAGACGAAGCATGTCCTCCTCCTGAGAATGAGTAGAAGAGCAGCCCCTCACTGTTCGTATTCTTCCTGCTTTTACTAGTCTTTTTTTTTTTTTTAATTTGATTGTATTTTTTTCAGTGTTCCAAGATTCATTGATCCATGCAATATGTACCCCCCTTAATACCCACCACCAGGCTCACCCAACCCCCCACCCACCTCCCCTCCAAAACCCTCAGTTTGTTTCTCAGAATCCACAGTCTTACATGGCTCCCCCCTCCATTTCCCCCAACTCCCTTCTCCTTTCCATCTCCCAATGTCCTCTAGTTTATTCCTTATGCTCCACAAGTAAGTGAAACCATATCATAATTGACTCTTTCTGCTTGACTGTTCTCACTCAGCATAATCTCCTCCAGTCCTACCCATGTTGATACAAAAGTTGGGTATTCATCCTTTCTGATGGAGGCATAATATTCCATTGTATATATGGACCACATCTTCTTTATCCATTCATCTGTTGAAGGGCATCTTGGCTTTTCCCACAGTTTGGCTATTGTGGCCATTGCTGCTATGAACATTGGGGTATAGATGGCCCTTCTTTTCACTGCATCTGTATCTTTGGAGGATCTGTACTCGAGGAACTATAGAACGCTCATGAAAGAAATTGAAGAAGACACAAAAAGGTGGAAAAGCATTCCATGCTCATGGATCAGAAGAGTAAACAGTTAAAATGTCTGTACTGTGCAGAACAATCTATACCTTCAATGCCATCCCGATCAAAGTTCCACTGGCATTTTTCAGAGTGCTGGAACAATTTATCTTAAAATTTGTATGGAACCAGAAAAGACCCTGAATCACTAAGGAAATGTTGAAAAAGAAAATCCAAGATGAGGGCTTCATGTTACCTGATTTCAAACTTTACTACAAAGCTGTGATCATCAAGAAAGTGTAGGACTGGCACAAAAAGAGACACATAGATCAACAGAACAGAGTAGAGAGCCTGGATATGGACCCTCAACTCTATGGTCAACTAATCATCAACAAAGCAGTGGAAAATAGACGGCCTCTTTAATAAATGGTGCTGGGAAAATACGAAAGTCTTTGATGGCCCCGGGCTCATTGCATTTCTCATCTCGGGGGTCTTAGGTCTTTTGGGATTTACTTTGGATGGAGGCTGTCTCTTTATTTCTCAAATTAAGTTCCCTGATTAAAAGAAGGAAAGTGAAATAAATTAAGACCTGAAACCCACAGGACAGGCAGGCAGTGGTATCTCAAAAGTAGAGAAAGAGCTTCGGTTTGATATTGGAATTTTCTTTAGGGGAAAGAGTAGATGGCTCCATTGGAGATAGGGGAGTGTTGCTAGTTCCGTATGGGAAGAGAGCTTACTAAGCTTTGACTGAGGAATGTAAGCATTCACCTGAGTGTTCCTGTGGTTTATTTATAAATGACGTTGTCCTTGAGGAATGTAGGCGTGGCCAACTATTTCGAGATCCTTCATGCTGTTTTGGATCTGATGGGGAGCGCTTGGAACGGTTTGACCTTTCGCTGCTCTTCCCCACTAAGAATGAAAGTTGAATTGTGAGCCTCCAGAAATTACAGCATTTACCATTGTCATGCCATTCATGAAAGTGACATGGCATCGACTGGTCCTCTCACTGTCTAGTGTCTTTCCCACTTGACCAACCACTTCCATGGTGCTTCCATGGTGTGACTCTGTCATAGTCCTGACGGTGTACTTTGATGCTCAAAGCTGGGCCTTTACATTACTCTTCATTCTGTGCAGCCTCACATCTCTTCTGCCTAACTCTTGACCTGTGGGTGTCTGGTTAGACAGGCCTCTGTGTTGGAGAGATCTTCCCTGGTCCATTATTTAGTGGGTGGGGCCTTGCGTGCTCCCAGCATCCCAGGCATTCCCCTGCTGTGACCCTGGCCATCATCTCACAGATACATCAGGATGTGTTCTTTGGGACGCCCTCACTACTGGTGCTCTCCACAGAATACGTGGTCAGAAAGTTCTGGAATGGATGCTAATGATAGTTGCACATCATTGTCAGTGTACATAAATCCAGTGAATTGTACACAAAAATGTTAAAAATCTTAATTTTCCCAAACAAAAAAGAAAGCCTGCAAAATACTTATATTCACTTCCTGGAGATTTTACATTAAAGTAATCTGAGAAATCTTAAAGAGTTTTTGTTTTTGTTTTTGTTTTTTAACTTTGACTTAGTGTTCCCAGGGCTGAGATATTTTCTTAAAAACAAAACAAAACAAAACAAAACACAGTTACCTATTAACGTCCAGGTAACTAATATTCTCTAGGACATTAAATTGCAGTTGCCTGCTTAATTATGTCTCTTCCACACTACATGGAGATCTTCTTGAGGGTACGGGCAGGCACACTTTTGTAGTCCTAGAATAGTGGTCAGAATAAGCCTTGTAAATCTATGCTGAATGACACAGTTGAGTCCGTGTACCAACCTATAGATGATAGTGAGCAGAAGGTGGAGACCCAGAGCACTGACTGGCTTACTCTGTGGCTTCCGGTGACTGCTTGACCTCTGACCTCTGACCTCTGATGTGTTGGTCTAGTAAATGCACATTGAAAACACCTTATGAGAATTAAAAACGTTAATGCAGTTGAAGTATCTTGGCCTAGAAAGTAAACAAATGCTAGTTGCTTTCTCTTCCGGTGGAAAACTAAATTATCAAAATGTTGATAGATGAAGTGATCTGGGTGTTCAGGCTGAGATTCCCTCCAGCTGTGGGAATCCGGGGAGGTTGTGGTGTGGAGGCGTTTGGGGACTGATGGGTTTTGGACGATGCAGACAAAGGGAGAAGAGATGAGCGAGGACAAGATAATGAACGTCTGGAGCCACAAGAAGAGCGTACTCACGGACTCTGGAGAAAAATGGGTCACTTCCACATGGTATTCCTCTGACATACCATTTCGCCCTGACTCTTCAGCGGGAAATGGGTAATGTTGCTCTTTTTACACTTTTATCTATCAAGATCGGACAGTTCTGCTTTATTTTCCTTTCTGTCCCTTTTTCTTTTCCTCCTGTTCCTACAAGTGCCTGAGTGGTGGCTTCCTCACCCTCAGCTTTTAGCATTTTGGTGTGCTGTGCCGTTTTCCAAGATGTACTTACTCTGATTGATTAACACCGGATTTGATAGGCTTTGAGCTATTTGAAGGCAAGAATCCCATTCATTTTCATTCCTTCAGTGCTTAATATTGTACTCAACCCAGAGAGGTTACATATGAAATAATGGCCCGGGTGCCTGGGCGGCTCAGTTGGTTGGACGACTGCCTTCGGCTCAGGTCATGATCCTGGAGTCCCTGGATCGAGTCCCATATCAGGCTCCCAGCTCCATGGGGAGTCTGCTTCTCCCTCTGACGTTCTCCTCGCTCATGTTCTCGCTCACTGTCTCTCTCTTAAATAAATAAATAAAATCTTAAAAAAAAAAAAAAAAAAAGAAATAATGGCCCGATTGAATGAATGCATGAATAAAGAATAGATCGAGCTCTGTGTATCTAAGATTGAGGCTAAGGATCTCTCAGGAGTTGATGTGAAGGTAGCCAGTATTAGGAAACAAATCCTTTGTTTGTGATACAGACAAGTTTGTATCACAAGCACTTGAGCAATGATACAAACTGTGGAGTCTTCATGTTATCCACTGTAATCTTCAGGTTATCCACTGATGTTAGAAAGGCCTGAGACAAAGCAAGAAGAGAAATGGAAACAGATTCGTTGTCATGTTAGGTCCAGGAGGGGATGTAGTTTATGGGGAGTGCATCTAGGGAGGAACAGTGGTTGAGTGGACAGGAGAGTCCTGTTAAATGTGTGAATTGCTTTGATGACAAATACTTATATTCCTATGGCACTTGTGATTCAGCTCATTAAATGCTTGATTTAAATGTGTACTCAGCAAGGAGCTGGGAATCAGAGGGATAGGAAGACCTTGTGATAGATTGGTCCTTTGGGAAATCTTCAGTTTTGTAGAGAATACATACAAGTTTTGAGCTAGCTTTTAAGGCCCACATCACCATCTCCTCCATAACATCCCTAGTGAACTCAGAATCCTATGAAATTACTACTGTGCAGTGGGAAACTTAATTTTGTGTCATATTATTTATTATTTATTAATTGCTTCCTATGTGGTTATTAATTTTATTTTTTCCTCCAGATTGAAGGAAATCTGGAGGTCAGAGACCATGAGTTACTAATGGATTGAGGAATATGACATGTTAATAAAATAATCTTATGTGATTGCTACAGTCTCAGACAATCAATATTTGATAAACACATACTATAATAGTAGTGGCATCTCTGTATTAACACTAAAGAATACCTTAATATTGGGGTAAAGTCATTTAGTTTGTAAAACAAGTTTCTTTTTTTTTTTTTAAAAAAAAGATTTTATTTATTTATTTGACAGAGAGAGATCATAAGTAGATGGAGAGGCAGGCAGAGAGAGAGAGAGAGAAGCAGGCTCCCCGCCGAGCAGAGAGCCCAATGGGGGACTTGATCCCAGGACCCTGAGATCACGACCCGAGTCGAATGCAGTGGCTTAACCCACTGAGCCACCCAGGCGCCCTGTAAAACAAGTTTCTATACACTGTTCATATGAATTGCATGAGGGTCTGGAGTATACACATTAATCATATACTTTTGAAACAAAAGATGGTCAGTTTTTAAACCAAACACCTATATATTTCAACAGTTTTATCATGATCTTCAATTTCATTTTACTCGTATCTGAAATATTGTTTGTAATTCTTAAATTGTACTGATCAGTAATGTGAAGTGCTGTTCTTTTCAATTTGGTTCTCTAGATTTTGCCATCTTGAAAACTGAAATCTAATTCTTTTCCTAATCTAGTCTTTTAAAAATTTTTTATTTATTTTTTTAAACATATAATGTATTATTTGCCCCAGATGTACAGGGCTGTGAATCATCAGGCTTACACATTTCACAGCACGCATCATAGCACATACCCTCCCCAGTGTCCATAACCCAACCACCCTCTTGCTACCCTCCCACCCCCAGCAACTCCTAGTTTGTGAGATTAAGAGTCTCTTATGGTTTGTCTCCCTTCGGATGCCATCTTATTTCATTTTCTCCTTCTCTGCCCTCCCAGACCCCCCACTTTGCCTCTCAAATTCCTCATATCAGGGAGATCATATGATAATTGCCTTTCTCTGATTGACTTATTTCGCTCAGCATAATACCCTCTAGTTCCATCCATGTCATTGCAAATGGCAAGATTTCATTTCTTTTGATGGCTGCATGGTATTCCATTGTATATATATGCCACAACCTCTTTATCCATTCATCTGTTGATGGACACCTAGGTTCTTTCCATAGTTTGACTATTGTGGATGTTGCTGCTATAAACATTTGGGTGCATGTGCCCCTTTGGATCACTACATTTGTATCTTTAGGATAAATACCTAGTAGTGTGATTGCTGGGTCATAGGGTAGCTCTATTTTCAACTTTTTGAGGAACCTCCATGCTGTTTTCCAGAGTGGCTGCATCAGCTTGCATTCCCAACAGTGTAGGAGGGTTCCCCTTTCTCCACATCCTTGCCAACATATTTTCCTGCCTGAATTGTTAATTTTAAGCATTTTGACTGTTGTGAGGTGGTATCTCATTGAGGTTTTGATGCCAAGGGATGTGGAGCACTTTTTCAAGTGTCTGTTACCATCTGGATGTTGTCTTTGAAGAAATGTCTGTTCATGTCCTCTGCCAATTTCTTGATTGGATTATTTGTTCTTTGGGTGTTGAGTTTAATAAGTTCTTTATAGATTTTGGATACTAGCCCTTTATCTGATATGTCATTTGCAAATATCTTCTCCCCTTCTGTCAGTTGTCTTTTGGTTTTGTTGACTGTTTCTTTGCTGTGCAAAAGCTTTTGATCTTGATGAAGTTCCAATAGTTTATTTTTCCCCTTGCTTCCCTTGCCTTTGGTGATGTTTCTAGGAAGAAGTTGCTGCAGCTGAGGTCAAAGAGGTTGCTGCCTGTGTTCTCCTCATGAATTTTGATGGATTCCTTTCTCACATTGAGGTCTTTCATCCATTTTGAGTCTATTTTTGTGTGTGGTATAAGGAAATGGTTCAGTCTCATTCTTCTGCATGTGGCTGTCCAATTTTCCCAGCAGCATTTGTTGAAGAGACTGTCTTTTTTCCATTGGACATTCTTTCCTGCTTTGTCAAAGATTAGTTGACCATAGAGTTGAGGGTCTATTTCTGGACTCTGTATTCTGTTCCATTGATCTCACTGATCTGTGTGTCTGTTTTTGTGCCAGTACCATGCTGTCTTGATGATGACAGCTTTGTAATAGAGCTTGAAGTCTGGAATTGTGATGCCACCAACTTTGGCTTTCTTTTCAACATTCTTCTGGCTATTAGGGATCTTTTCTGGTTCCATATAAATTTTAGGATTATTTGCTCCATTTCCTTGAAAAAAAAATTGATTGTATTTTGATAAGGATTGCATTAAATGTGTAGACAGCTTTAGGTGGCATGGACATTTTCACAATATTTGTTCTTCCAATCCATGAGCATGGGACATTTTTCCATTTCTTTGTGTCTTCCTCAATTTCTTTCATAAGTACTTTATAGTTTTCTGAGTAGAGATTCTTTGCCTCTTTGGTTAGGTTTATTCCTAGCTATCTGATGGCTTTGGGTGCAGTTGTAAATGGGATCAACTCTTAATTTCTTTCTTCTGTCTTACTGTCAGTGTGCAGAAATGCAACTGATTTTTGTGCATTGATTTTATATCCCGACACTTTACAGATTTCCTGTATGAGTTCTAGCAGTTTTGGAGTAGAATTTTTTGGGTTTCCTACATAAGGTATAATATCCTCTGTAAGGAGTGAGAGTTTGACTACTTCTTTGCTGATTCAGATGCCTTTTATTTCTTTTTGTTGTTTGATTGCTGAGACTAGGACTTTTAGTACTATGTTGAATAGCAGTGGTGATAGTGGACATCCCTGCCGTGTTCCTGACCTTAGTGGAAAAGCTGTTTTTCCCCATTGGGAATGATATTTGCGGTGGGTTTTTCATAGATGCTTTGATGATATTGAGGTGTGTGCCCTCTATCTCTGCACTTTGAAGAGTTTTGATCAAGAAAGGATGCTGTACTTTGTCAAATGCTTTTTCAGCATCTATTGAGAGTATCATATGGTTCTTGTTCTTTCTTTTATTAATGTGTTGTATCACACTGATTGATTTGGATGTTGAACCATCTTGCAGCCCGGAAGTAAATCCCACTTGGTGGTGGTGAATAATCCTTTTAATGTACTGTTGGGTCCCGTTGGCTAGTATTTTGGTGAGAATTTTCACATCCGTGCTCATCAAGGATATTGGTCTGTAATTCTCCTTTTTGATGGGATCTTCGTCTGGTTTTGGGATCAAAGTAATGCTGGCCTCATAAAATGGAGTTTGGAATTTTTCCTTCCATTTCTATGTTTTGGAACAGTTTCAGGAGAATAAGTATTAATTGTTCTTTAACTGTTTGGTAGAATTCCCCTGGGAAGCCATCTGGCCCTGGGCTCTTATTTGTTGGGAGGTTTTTGATGACTGCTTCAATCTCCTTACTGGTTACAGATCTATTCAGGTTTTCTATTTCTTGCCAGTTCAGTTTTGGTAGTTTATATGTCTCTAGGAATGCATCCATTTCATCCAGATTGTCAAAGTTGCTGGCATATAGTTGCTCATAATATGTTCTTATAATTCTATTCCTTTGGTGTTGGTTGTGAACTCTCTTTCATTCATGGTTTTATTTATTTGGGTCCTTTCTCTGTTCTTTTTGATAAGTCTGGCCAGGGGTTTATCATTCTTATTAATTCTTTCAAAGAACCAGCTCCTAGTTTTGTTCATCTGTTCTAATGTTCTTTTGGTTTCCATTTTATTAATTTCTGCTCTGATCTTTATTATTTCTCTTCTCCTGATGGGTTTTGGCTTTCTTTGCTGTTCTTTTTCTAGCTCCTTTAGGTGTAGGGTTAGGTTGTGTATTTGAGACCTTTCTTGTTTCTTGAGAAAGGCTTGTATTGCTATATAATTTCCTCTCAGGACCGCCTTTGGTGTGTCCCAACGTTTTGAATAGTTGTGTTTTCATTTTCATTTGTTTCCATGATTTTTCTCAATTCTTCAATTTCCTGGTTGACTCATTCATTCTTTAGTAGGATGCTCTTTAGCCTCCATGTATTTGAGTTCTTTCCAACTTTACTCTTGTGGTTGAGTCCTAGTTTCAAAGTACTGTGGTCTGAAAATATGAAGGGAGTGATCTCGGTCTTTTGGTACTGGTTGAGACCTGGTTGAGACTGGTGTGACCCAGGATGTGATCTATTCTGGAGAATGTTCCACGTGCACTCGAAGAATGTATATTCTCTTTCTTTGGGATGGAATGTTCTGAATATACCCGTGATGTCCATCTGGTCCAGTGTGTCATTTAAAGCCTTTATTTCCTTGTTGATCTTTTGCTTTGATGATCTGTCCATTTCAGTGAGGAATTGTATTGTTTTGTTGTGTTGTATTGTTTTGTATTGTATTGTTTTCGATGTGTTTCTTTGATTTTGTTGTTAATTGGTTTATATAACTTGCTGCTCCCATGTTAGGGCCATATATATTTAAAATTGTTAGCCCTTCTTGTTGGACAGACCCTTTATGTATGACATAGTGTCCTTCCTCATCTCTTAATATAGTCTTTGGCTTAAAATCTAATTTATCTGATAGTGGGATGCCACTCCAGCTTTCTTTTGATGTCCATTAGCATGGTAAATTGTTTTTAACTCCCTCACTTTAAATCTGGAGGTGTCTTTGAGTCTAAAATGAGTTTCTTGTAGACAGCATATTGATTTTTTTTTTAAGATTTTATTTTTTATTTATTGGACAGAGAGATCACAAGTAGACAGAGAGGCAGGCAAAGAGAGAGGAGGAAGCAGGCTCCCTGCTGAGCAGAGAGCCCGATGCGGGGTTCGATCCCAGCACCCTGGAATCATGACCTGAGCCGAAGGCAGAGGCTTAACCCACTGAGCCACCCAGGTGCCCCTTGTTTTGTTTTTTTTTATCCATTCCAATACCCTGTGTCTTTTGATTGGGGGCATTTAGTCCATTTACATTCAGGGTAACTATTGAAAGATATGAATTTAGTGCCTTTGTATTGCATGTAAGGTGACTGTTACTGTATATTCTCTCTGTTCCTTTCTGGTCTACTACTTTTAGGCTCTCTCTTTACTTAGAAGACCTTTTCAATATTTGCTGTAAGGTTGGTTTAGTGTTTTGAAATTCTTTTGATTTTTGTTTGTACTGGAAGCTTTTTATCTCTCCTATTTTTAATAACAGTCTAGCTGGATATAGTGTTGTTGGATGCATATTTTTCTCGTTTAGTGCCCTGAATATATCATGCCAGTTCTTTCTGGCCTGCCAGGTCTCTGTGGATAAGTCTGCTGCCAGTCTAATGTTTCTACTATTGTATGTTACAGACTTCTTTTCCCGAACTGCTTTCAGGATTCTCTTTGTCACTCAGACCTGTAAGTTTTGCTATTAGATGATGGGATGTGGACCCATTTTTATTGATTTTTGAGGGGATTCTCTGTGACTCCTGGATTTTGATGCTTGTTCCCTTTGCCATATTAGGGAAATTCTCTACTATTATTTGCTCCAATATACCTTCTGCCCTTCTCTTTCTTCTTGTTCTTCTTATTCTAATACTGTTCCATCTTACAGTTATCACTTATCTCTCACGTTCTCCCCTTGTTGCCCAGTAGTTGTTTGTCTCTCTTTTGCTCAGCTTCATTTCCCATCATTTGGTCTTCTGTATCACTAATTCTCTCTTCCGCCTCATTTATACTAGCAGTAAGAGCCTCCATTTTTTGGTTGTACCTCGTTAATAGCTTTATTGATTTCAACTTGGTTAGATCTTAGTTCTTTTATTTCTCCAGAAAGGGATTTTACTTTTCCAGAAGGGGATTCTCTAATATCTTCCATGCCTTTTTCAAGCCCAGCTAGCACCTTGATAATCGTCATTCTGAACTCTAGTTCTCACATGTTACCAATGTCTGTATTGACATAAGTTCTCTAGTAGTTGGTAGTGCCTCTTGTTCTTTTTTTTTTATGGTGACATTTTCCTTTTATCAGCCTTGTCCTTTTATCCAAATAAGAATATATGAATGAGAGAATAACATACCAAAAGACCCCAGAATAATATATGCTAACCAAATGAGAAGAGACCCAAAAATGGGGGGAGAAAAATGGGGGGAAATATAAATAAATAAATACATTTATATATATATATATATATATATATATATATATATATATATATATATGTATTAGACTGTTGAATAGAGTAGAGCCACCCACTTGATTTCGGGTGTATTCTGGTCTCTTAGAAGAAGCTACCTCCCAAAAATTTAACGAAGGAAAGACTACATATATACAAAAATAAGGTTAATCACAACGAAGGGGTGGAATATGACTGTAAAGATGAAAATTTTAAAAAGATTCTAAAAACTGAATTGATAAGTTGGTTGGAAAAAGAAAAAAAAAAGAGAGAATGTGATTAGGCTGGAGACTAGAACAAAGCCATGTGCTAGATTTAGGGTATAATTTGATCTATTAGAAGAAATTGTATCCCAGAATTTTAAAGGAAAAAACCCTATACATATACAAAAAATAAGATTAAATACAATGAAGGGATTAAATATTATTATAATGAAAATTTAAAAAAAATTTCTAAGAAGATAAAATAGTTAAAAAAAACTTTAAAAGAGGAAAGAGGAAAAGTTAATAGTTAAAAAAATAGAATAAGAATAAAATAAAATTAAAATTTAACTTTGCCAGAATAAAGAATCATGGGAAGAATACCATGAATTCTATGCATTGCTTTCCCCTACCTCTGGAGTTCTGCAGTTCTCCTTGATCAGTGAATTTGTTCTTGGCTGGATGTTCTATGGGAGAGGCCTGTTGCTGTGATTCTGAAATGTCTTTGCCCGAGGTGGGGTTGCCCCGCCCTTGCCAGGGGCCAAGCTAGGTCATCTGCTCGAGCTTAGGAGCTTTTGTTCCCTGAACGCTTTCTGTAGAGCCTGGAGGACGAGGATGAAAGTGGCGGCCTCCCAGTATCCAGCTGTAGGAGCCTCAAGCTCAGGGCCGCCCCTCTGTGCACCCTCAGAGAAAGGCAGTCAATCCCTCCTGTCTCCTTGGTCTCTGGCTGTGGTCCTTGCTCACCCGGCCTGTGACCACGGATTTCTATCTCTGGTGCACAGCCCCATTTGGAGTCTCCAAACCCAGCAGTTTCCTGACGCAACTCCCCTTAGGGGAGGAAGGTGAGTCTCCCTGGATCTGCCACTTGTGGGGTCCTTGCTCGCAGAGTAGTGGCCTGACTGCTCCTTGAATCATGGTTTAATGTAACCCCGAGCTGAGAGCCCCTCCTTGGCTCGGTCCCTGCAGCCAGCTTCCCAGCTTTGAGACCTGGAAGCTCTGCCACACTGAGGCACCCTCGGTCTTTCTGTGACTCCATGGGTCCTGAGACCACACTTTCCCCGCAAAGACTCCACCTCCTGCTTATCTCTGGAGTAAAGTCCCTCAGTGGAGCGGAGTTCTAAAAGTTCCGATTTTGTGCTCCCCTGGTCCACTGCTTGCTGGGAGCTGATCCCTCCCCTTGTGGTCTAACTCCCCATATATCGCCTCAGATGCACTTCTTCCAACATCCTACCTTCCCGAAAGTGGTTGATTTTCTTTTCCTAGAATTGTACTCTTCTTCTCTTCTATTTCCTGTCAAGCTTGTAGGTGTTTGGAATGGTTTGGTAACTATGTAGCTGAACCTCTGGGGCCTAATGATATTTCAATCTCCTACTTCTATGCCATCTTGCTTCCTCCTCTCCCGCAGTCCTTCTTTTGAACTTGAAACCAGTGTTTGTGATTTTTTTTTTTCTTTAAATGGAAGGGATGTTGGAGCGTGTGGCCCTGAGTGTCTCAATCTATCTTCATCCTATTGTGAATGGATTTGTCCATTTTACTAATGTCTACTGACAGCCTGTCCTTTATCTTCGTTCTTTTCTGGGAAGCTCAAGGTGACTAGTCTAAACTAGGTATTTCCGTGTGCTGCCCCTCCCACAAAGATAAAGCTAAACAAACTAAGTATTGGTACTGAAAACTGATAAAAGAATTATTCTTTGTAACTTAATTCTAAGCCGTGACATTTTATAAGTTATGAATTATTTGTGCGTGTAGAAAGATAGTAAGATTCCAGCGAGCTTCTGCACATTCCTGGATGTGGATGGCATGGGATGGAATCGGATTTTTGTTTAGAGTTTATTGCCCAGTGCCGTTGTTTTCTTGAGAGGCATTTATGAAATCCTCTAATTTAAATGTGCTTAGTAGATAACTAAGTTACACATCAAATGGAGTGCTGTATTAAGAGTCTGATTTTTATAGAGAAGGAATCATTTGTTGGAGCTGTGGAGTGTGCATGCAGATGTTTGAGATAAAGAGGCTAGCATCTGAAAACCAGGTGGGACGAGATGGATTGGTGGTTATACAATGTGTTTGTTTAGGATTTAACTTACTTTTACAAACCAGATGAATTTGAGGCATCTTCTGGGCTTGTGGAGGAGCGTTGGCTGTTTTGTAAGCACAGTATCCTACTGTGTTTGAATTGGTTTTCTAAACTGGTCTACAGCTGCTTCTGGGAGATGGGGTGAGGAAGCAGGTTACCCAACTTACTGCTTGTGTGGATCATTTATGAGTCTGGCATTTGTAACTAAACACAGTGTGTTGATGCAGAATAATCACGCCATCACATAATGATGGAAGTCATCCGTGAAATCTTTACGGGGCTTCTGTGTCATGTAATAGTCCCCCTCTCCCACTGCCAGGAATAACCTTAAAGTCTGTCATCAAGGCACAAAAAAAAAAAAAAAAAGGCTAAGGAGAGATAATTAGGGATGTGAGAACCAAAACCCTCCTTAAACTGAACAAACATAGTTAATTTAAACTTAAGAATATCTGATGACCAAAAGCATACTTAGACTGAATGAACGTTAGCCAGCAGGTTCTGATTCTAGGTTGTTCTTTTCCTTCAATAAACTATTTAGATTATAGGAACAAATGTTGGAGTAGTAGAAACTTGATAGGAAATGAAATCACATGCTGCAGGAAATGCCAACATGACTGTCCTCAAACGTTTGAAATGCTCCAGCACCGTAATGAATGTCCCTGAGTATCCTAGCCATCTGAGGGACTCTTGACATAGCTGACTTGATCTTTTTCACATTTAAATCAATGGTGTCATTAGTTGCTTTTATTATAAAAGGTCTTAAGTGTAATTGGTCCCATACTTAATCGTTTTAGCTGTGTTTGGTACTCGTATTATGTAAGTATGGTATAAAAGTCACATTGCTGTTTCAAAAGTAGAAGCTCATAAAGATATAATTCTTTAAAAATCTTTTTTTTTCCCCCTGAAAAGAAAGAAAAGGAAGGAAGAGAACCAGCCTTTGATGCCTCTCTTTCACAGACACACTTGGTGTTAAAAATGTAGAAATGCCAGTAGCCTAAATTTTTGGACCAGGTTATGCCAATGAGCAGGCTTCACTTAGCTGGGTCTGTTCCAAGTCAGTGGGGTTTTTTGTTTTTTGTTTTTTAAGATTTTATTTATTTGACTGGGATCACAAGTAGGCAGAGAGGCAGGCAGAGGGAGAGGAAGGGAAGCAGGCTCCCTGCTGAGCAGAGAGCTTGATGCAGGGCTCGATCCCAGGACCCTGGAATCATGACCCGAGCCAAAGGCAGCGGCTTGAACCCACTGAGCCACCCAGGCGCCCCCAGTGGTTCTTTTTTATGCTAAGAAATTATTGAAGGTTTTAAAGAGCTTTTGTTTATGTGAATTAGTTATCAGTATTTACTATATTAGAAAATTAGACATGGATTAATCATTTAAAACAGTTTAATATTAACATAAGTAATATATTTCTTTTTTTTTTTTTTAATTTTATTTATTTACTTTGAGAGAGAGACAGTGAGAGAGAGCATGAATGGGGAGAAGGTCAGAGAGGGAAGCAGACTCCCCATGGAGCTGGGAGTCCGATGCGGGACTCGATCCCGGGACTCCAGGATCATGACCTGAGCCGAAGGCAGTCGTCCAACCAACTGAGCCACCCAGGCGTCCCTTAAGGAAAAAATTAGAGGAATAACATATTAGAATTTGGTTTATTTTAATGTTTGGCTTTAGAGAGGACAACTGGATTCATACATCTGCTTTTTGTATTTAGTCTGCTGTATGCTACTTAAGGTAATTGGTTGAAGTATTGGAAGAAAATAGAACCTCACATAAATATGTGGTGGGAAAAGAGATGTGTGGAGCCTTGGGGCCCCTTGAGGTCCTCACGTCATGTGTTGGGAAACCATGATTCTCCTCGGTAAACTGCTGAGTTTTTATAAACTGTGGTACTTATTTGACCAAAGGTTGCCACCCATAAAGGCCCCAGGCTTTGTATATCCACAGAATATCATGACTTGAATCGATTTAATATTTAGTAGGTATCGAGGTAGCATAGGCTACAACTTCAGAATGTCCCTTTTTTTCCCCTCCACTTGTATAGTAAGAAGGGAGTTTCGTTGTATGTTTAGTGTAACTTGGGGTCTTTTTAAATGAGGGAAACGGAGCTATTGTAAAGCAGAAGGGTACTTACCCGGTTGTGTAGTGGAACAATGTTTCAGTAGGATAATTATGCCAGTTGGAAAAATAAAGTGCAGTGAACATCTCATTATCTTTTTTTTTTTTTAATTTTATTTATTTATTTGACAGAGAGAAATCACAAGTAGTCAGAGAGGCAGGCAGAGAGAGAGAGAGGGAAGCAGGCTCCCCGCTGAGCAGAGAGCCCGATGCGGGACTCGATCCCAGGACCCTGAGATCACGACCTGAGCCGAAGGCAGCGGCTTAACCCACTGAGCCACCCAGGCGCCCAACATCTCATTATCTTAACTTGGTCTGTAGGTAGAGTGACGGGTGTTCTCCAGGAGTCTAATCGGGCTGTTGCAAGGGTGTGGCTAAGTTCTAGAACCTCCAAGGAGTGAGTCTGCATCTGGTATGAATTACTTATTTCAGCGGGGATAGGTCAGAAATGCTCCATTTCCTTTATGCAGTGGTAAACCCAGTGGTATGTGATATTAGCGTTATTATTGATGCATTGTACTTGACTGAGGCAGAGATGGAGCAACCATAGACTCTGGCCTGAGATAGGTTCCTCTTTCAGCTTTTCAGTGGAAACACACAAGCACACATACCAAGCTCTCCACCAACTGCCAATGTTGGGAATCCACAGAGACTTCTAACTACCTTCAACCCCACACCTGCACTCAGAGTTAATCCGTGGTTCCTTCTTTTTATCCACCTAAGGGCTATGCTGTGCCTCATTTCCGTCCATAACATTCCTTAGAAGTTACAGAAGAGATTGGGCAAAGCGCCCCCCACCCCTACCCCTGTCAAGTGTTTTCCAGAAAGCACAAGATGTGCATGGGTAACCTCCGGACCCCTGGGAGCTCCCGTGGGAGTGACTGATGGAAACACTGCAGGTTTTAGGACTGTACTTGGATTATATCCGTGCACACATTGGTGCCTCCATTGCTTTGCATGTAAGTAAGTAATTCTCTTGAAGGCTGCTGCCTTTCTTTTTAAAGCACTGTTTATTCAAGGAAGCTCAAAGTCAGGCTGGTTAGTGGGGTTGGCGAATTGGTCTTTCCATTTGGAAACCAGACAAAACAGGGGGCTGGAGTACCAACTCTTTTCTTGTGAATGCCCAAGTTTTTGTTAGCTTACCACAAAGATTGAATATACATTTGAGAGCTCAGGAATTGGGTATCTGCTTTAGCCCCCAAATGTAAGTATAACCATTTGTCTGTGTGCACGTTGACAGGTTCAAAGATGGAGGAGGCCAGCTAAGGGGGGCGCAGGGCTGTCTTAGCAAGTCAGCTGCCCGCCAGGTTGCTGATGGAGGCAGGTGGGCGGAGAGGTCCGTCTTTGCCTCTTGCAGGATCTGAAAAATAATTTTGTAGGAGTGTCCTGGAGTGAATCAGATTGATGGCCCCACATTCAGAAAGCTCACAGAACAGAGGAATACCGTCAGAGCATTGACTTGCTAACGGTCATGGAGAATTGTTACCTTCAGCTGGACTGGGTATTTGCAGCCACCCAGCTGTGGACTCGGTGAGCCACAAGGTTCTTTGTTCACCAAACAATAATTTTGGGCTCTTTGGGTACAATGTGAACAAGACCTACATTGGAGGCTGTGCCAAGAGGGAGGCCGGGTGAGGGAGCGGAGATGGACCACACAAAAATAAAAGAGAACTATCAGATAATGATATGTGCCACGTGGAAGGTGACCATCGGTGGCTGTGACATCAGGTTGGCTGGATTGCTGGCCTACATTGCACCGGTGTGCCGAATCCTTTCTGGCCATTAAGCCAAAAGATACTTGGTGGGGTTGGGATCAAGAGCTCCCAGGACTCCTTCCCTTTTTGATAGATAGGCATTCTGTAGTTAGGTTTATAAATACAATCTAGTTTAGGCCAAAGTGCTCTAGGTTGATTTTTATCTTTTCTTTTCTTTCTTTCATAATTTTCTCCTACTCTGTATGCTAACTCTCAAAGGGCAGTTCCCCACCCTCCCCTTCTTTCTCCCCCTAGAATCTGCAGAGCTCTGTTCAGCTCCTGTCCATACCCCCGTGTGCCTGTTGGGTTAGATTGAAAATCATGAAATAATCTAGCCCCGTGTCAGAATATGTTTCAGAAAATTTGCCATGTTATTGCTTTCAGGTCTCATGTTACTTATTCATTTTGCTTTTTATTCCTGGAATTGAGCATACTGATGGGGGAAGGCAAGACTGTGAGGGGAAGTGCGAGATGGTTGAAAATCAGTAATATGATAGGAATGAATTTGTGTTCAGGAGAAAAATCTTAAGTACTAATAGATTCATGTACAGATGCCTGCTGAATGGAGCTGAAACCTCTCAAAATGGTTCAACGTTTCTTTACTTCTGACTTCATTTGAAAGCACCATAGAAACAGATTTGTGAATCAAAAATTTTTTGACTGTCAAAAATGGGGCTCTGGGCTGTTACAAACTGCCTGTCCCCAAATTACCCAATACTGTTCATATATTTTAAATAATATTCTTTCATTTATTATTAAAATTTCAAAATGGGCAACTGTGTGAGGGTGATCTTCATGCCTTACCCCCCACAAGAGTGAAGGTATCTCTTGTGCACCCCAGTTGGCGTGTCATCACCATGTGTTTTTATGGGGCTGACCGTTTTTATGGGGCTGGGAGCTTCGCTTCCAGGGTCAGGTTCTGGTCACCTCACTTAGAACACCTGGGTATTTTGCCATCTTCCTCTCGATTATCTGATATCATTTGTGGGCAGTCTTTTGGAAATTGTATTAAACGACACCAGCAAGAAAACAGATACTTTCTACATGAACGTTTTTTGGAGGCAGAAAGATGAGCCAATTAAGCATTTTGTTTTCTGATGCATATGAAGCATTTGTACACTTGGATGGAGCTCAGGTTTTTAAATTATTTGGAAGACTTTTTTTTTTTTTTTTTTTTTTTTTGGGTGCAAAACTCTAAGTGAAATTAGCCCTGTAGTCTAAGATGAGTGAACAGGCCTGTTGAGAGGCAGGCAAAATCTAGCATTGATGTATCTTTTTTAGAGCAGTTACATTATTGAGTCATGTGAATGAGTGTTTACATAAACAGTAGTTCTGTGGCGCCCCTAGATTTCCTGTGGCCGGTTTGGCAGGAGAGAGCAGCTGTGACTCCAGTTACAAATTGCACCGCAGTGCAGAAGTTCTGGTGAGCCTTGTGCATTTGCTGCCTCAGCCTCCTGTATCCGTTGAGATGAGGAGGGAAAACCATCAGAGTGTGCTGGTTAGGTTCTGGAGCCCCGGGTTCAGTCTCTGCCGAGCATGGCCTTGACAGGAAAATCAGTAGTCACTAGAGCCTGAGCTTGGCAGTAAAGGACACACCAGGGAGCTAAATGTCTTTATTTGCGTTTGAATAAGAAACACACTAAAATGTAATGAAGCAACAAATACACTGGGAAGGAAACCATCCTCCTCACTGAGGACTGGCTTTTAACACTGAGCGTTCTAAGATGGTCCCAAGAAGCTATAACCAACGCTTTCTTATTTGATTTCCAAAGCTTTGCTTTGTTGAATATTTGATGAAACAGACTGCAGGTATCTGCAGGGGTGTTCGGGTGAATCCCTGCTGGTGGCTTCAGGAGTCTGTCCTTCTGGAGATTTCTAGGGGTTGCCTCTCAGTCTGGAGAAGCCTGATTGTTAACCATCACCCAAGAGAGCACCAGAACGGGGAGTGAACTCTCGGAATGCCCCATCTTCCAGTAAAAAGTCAACATGTGGCTCGAGGAGGGGCCTCCCATCGAACAAAACTGTGGTCCACCTTTTCCTAGAGGAACACAGTCTCCATTAGCAGTTGGTCTTCAGTGAGGACAGTTGTGCTGAGTAATATCTCTGGGCACGATGGTGAGGATCCTTTGGTGTGCTCTAATTTTGTTTGATTTGATGAATTGTGATAGCTGGATCCTTTTTGCCTGGAAGACCCAGAACAAGCAGTGCAGGCTGTCAATAGTTGTTTTTTCCAATCAGGGCATCTTTGGAGCTCTTGGTTTGCATACAGGGAGAGCATGGTGATTTCTTCCTGAATGCTGTGGGTTTTGTTTTTGTTTTTTTTGTTTTGTTTTGTTTTGTTTGGAAGCTGTGATTCTAGGTACTGGCTGACTTTCTTTCTCTTAAAACCATAAAACACAGGAATAGTTCCTTCTTTTCCTGGATACCCACCCAGCTCATGGGAAACTGATTTCATTGGGATACTGACCTCAGGAGACCAGGAGTCCTGGGGACGGGGGTGGGCTGGAGCCGATGGCTGTCACAGTGTGTCTTAGAAGAGGCTTGGTGTGCACTTAGCTCACCTGTAGGTGGTCTCTGTGCATCCCGCCTGGGAGGGGAACCTGGCCAGCTTCCCAGGAGAGGGTGGATGTTGGCCCCACTCTGGGCCAGTGCTGTCTTTCTCAGGTTCCTGGCCATGGACTCATGAAATACTTCATTAGGGATGAAGGTTTCCGGAAAATGGGTCTGATCTTGATAGATTTCCAAAGACTTCTCCTCCTTCTCCTCCTTCTGGAGCCTTTCTGTGAGAGGACTCTCAGTGCCTTCTGAGGATGGCAGTGTAGTGCATAAGACCTGAACATAGTTACAAGGAAAACTTAAGTGGGGTAATCTGAAATTTCTAGGTTTCAGTGATCTGTTTTTGCTAATTTTGTTGGCCAGTGCAAGGAGCAGCAGAGCTGTCTGCCATTCAATTTGTCCTGTTTGCCGATGTTAAAAAGCTCTGTCTGTACTTGCTCTAGATTTAATTTGATGGTTAAAAGCAATTTTGCCTTTTGATATTTTAGGATGCTAATTTACATATATTGGGACATAAGTATGAGTTATCTAAGTCTGTCCAGTTCTCTCCTTCCTGTGGTGTCCGGAACATTGGAGAAAAATTGGCTATTGATTATTCTGTTTTTGTTTTATTCTTTAGTCCTCCAAAAAGAGCAGAGTTGATTAAATGTTTCATGTGCGGTGTTTTACTCTGACTTTTTTTTTTTTTCATCTTTGGGTACTCTGTAATAATGGAAATTTCAGGTACCTTTGATATGCTACGGTGATTTCTTTTTTCTTTTGATAATGATAGACTGAGCTTTCTGTTATTGCATAAAATATTAAATTGTTATTAAATTATAGTTAGGATGAACATGTATTCATCACTTTCTAAATGTCATCTAATCAGATTTCTAATTTAATTTCCCCCCACACACCAAAAGATCATTTTGTTTTTGTCTTGGCTGCTTGTGATACAAATGGGCTTCTGTGTGTGATTGCTTTTTTACCAGGTGAAATATACTTTTAATTTCTTGCTGGGTTTTTAAAATAAATATGAGTGGAATTTTATGTTAGCATTTCTGAATGCATAATGTAATTGAAATATTTTAAGCACAGAATGATGAAGTAAGCTGATCTGCTTGGAACCTTAGAAATATTGTACCATTTGTACCTAGGTAGATTTTTATTATGAGGATAATTCGTGCACTAGAGGCATGAATATGCTTTTTAGTGAAAATTGTTAGACTGAATACTACTTAAAATCCTACGTTCTGTGAACTGTTAGACACCACATAAAACTTTGAATCTAAAAATTCCTTTAAAATTAGCTGTTTAAGATTGATTTAGCTTTACCTAGGGGTGGCTGGGTGGCTCAGCAGGTTAAGGCTCGGCCTTCGGCTTGGGTCATGATCTCAGGGTCCTGGGATCGAGCCCCGCATTGGGATCTCTGCTCAACTGGGAGCATGCTTACTCCACCCCCCCGCCTGTCTCTCTGCCTACTTGTGATTTGTCTGTCAAATAAATAAATCTTAAAAAAAAAAAAAAAAAAGAGATTGATTTAGCTATAGTTTGAACTCCCCACTCCCTCCCACCCCAAGCTTTATTCGTTTTTGTTGAGCCCTTTTTGGGCCAAGTCCTTATTCTAGGTGCTGGGTTTAGATTCAGTGAAAGTGACAAACCCTCTTCTCCCTGGGAAGCCTACCCTGGAAGATGGGAAGATTCTGACTGTGAACAAAATAAGTGAACAAGAGAATTGAGAGTAGGACTACTGTTTTGAGGAACAACAGAGTAATGAGAGAAAGAGCAACATGAGTTTGGGGGTAAGGGGAAGGTGTTTTAGGTAGGTTGATCTGCTTGTTCATTTCTATGGATGTACTATTGGAGTTGAGCCATGAGTGATGAAGAAGAGCCAGCCCTGAAAATACCTAGGGGAAGAACCTTCCACACAGAAGCAGCGCAGGCCTAGCTCCTAGGTGGGAAGAAGCTTGGCAGGTCCAAGGGCATTGTGGTGGAAGTAGATCTGGTGTATAAGGTGGGGTTGGGGGGCAGGGCTGCAGTGAAGACTTGAATGTTACAGCACGTAGAGCAGTGGCTCTCCTCAGCCTTGGCAGATGGTCTGGGGGTTGTCAATGGCCCCCAGAAATTGGGGCTAATGATAAAATGTGACTGAAGAGAAATAACTTTGTAGGTAATAAAAGTATATATTTTATTTCATTTCACCCTCCTAACAAGCCTGTGGGTTTTTTTGTTTGTTTGTTTGTTTTTGTTTTTAAATCTTTACATGCTTGTTAAAGTGCTTAAAGTAAGGAGACAAGAAAGACATTAGGAAGCCAAAGAGGTTATTATCTTCTGGATAGAGAAAATCTTTCAGAAAAGCAGTGAGTGCAACTTAGACGTTGAGTTCCTGTGTTGCAAAGCTAGATGAAGTTACAGCTGATGTAACACCCAAAACCTGCCTGAACTTGAAAGTGGTTTGTGACCTTGAAAGTGGTATGTGCGTAGGAGCAGGTGTAACTCAAAGTGTAGATGTAGATGTGGGCGTGGGTGTCGGCACAGATACGGGTGTCTGGGGAGGAGGCGAGGTGTATGTGTGTCACCAGTGATTTTCATCTATAAAATAGTTGTGGGATTTCTTGGAGGTTCCTGGAGGGATATTGGTTACGGTAGTGGATTTAGTCCACTATAGTTGGACTTCCCTTGAACATAGGTCCTCCTGTTAAGAAAAAATTTTTAAATTCTCTGTTCTAGAATGTTCATCTTTGGCAAGACGTAAGTGCCATAGGAGTGAAACAGAATAATGTTTACAGACATAGAGGACTTTCCTTATTTTTAAGCACACAATTCCCCACATGTTTACAAATCGCTGTGTCCGTCCTGTTGATGACCATCTCCAGAGGAAACACGGGAGTGATAATAACATCTGGATCAGGATGCCTACGACTGATTTTATCTCCCTTCCATGTCCTCATTTCCTTCCCGGGCGTTAGAAACCTCTGTAGCTCAGTGTCCTAGGTAACCCCCGCTTGTTGATATTTTGGCGTTTAGCCTCTCGTACTACCAAAATATTATCAGATATTATCTAGGGACCAGCAAAAATCTCTGATTCATCTGGAACTTCTTATTCGAAGCCTGCTTTCATCAGAGTTTCTCTAATGATGTGGAGCAGTGGTTTAGAAAAAGGCTGTGGTAGATTCATCTGTACTTCCCCTCATGGCTTCAGAGTTTTATTTTGCACAGTCCATAGTTCTGTGCTTTTGTTTCCCGAGTTGAAGATCACAGAGCTCAAGGCAAACAGAATTCATTTTGTCCTTGAAATATCCAGGCTTTCACTTCTGGGGTTCTCTGCTTTGCTCCCATGCTTTGCTCCCATTAGGTTAAAGATACTTTCCATTCTTCTCAGCACTGTGTGCCCTGGGCCTTGGCTCTATTGACTTTGTCCTCAGTGTCTGCTCAGCAGCAGATTGGCTAGTCTGTCCCCTTGCAAGTATGGGGACCTTTGAGAAGAGCATAGCAAGTTCATCAGAGTCTGGCTTCATTGATCTCCATGTTGACCACGTGTGTTTGGACATCATGAAAGCACTTGTTTCTTCTGTTGAAACAGATCTCATTCCTCCTTAACTTCTTCAAGTATAGCTATAAAAGATGCATTTAGTAAGTGGGCTCTTTCACTAGACTTTGGATTCTGTTCACTGTTGGCTAAGTGAAACTCCTTTTGCTTCTCTGGTGTGAACCCAGACATAGGTTTCTTTTGTTATCCTAGCTTCCGCTGGTGGATCAAAGTGAAAACTGGTTAACCCCTGTGAGAAGCATTATTTGAGGTCCTAGGTGAGTGAGATCTAGAGGTTCATAGGCCAGTGTGCACAGGAAACAAAAGAGATGATTTTTAAAACTGCTTTCATCTTAAATACCTATTCTGATTTCTCTTTTGAAAGGAAAACCAGTGCTCCAATGAATACAACGTCCTCCTAAAACCAGTGAAGCCAGAATAGAATACTTTGATTAGGAGTGGTAAAAAGAGATACAAAAAGAAGTTTTTTCTCCAGAAATTCACCAAATCTTCTTTTGTCCTGGAAGTTTCTGGGAAGACTGGTTTTACTGATTTCAGTGCTCACTGTAGAATGTTGGAGCAGGAGGTACTGCCCCATCATCTAGGTATAAATGTGACTTTGGGGCCCCAGAGAGGTTCCTGAGGAATCCCCATTTCCTCATTTCCCCTTTCTGGGATCGTCACTTGCAGCATGCCGTACTGAATACACAGAATGCTAGGTAAGCTTAAGTCCTAGGTCAGATTCCTCACTGTATGCAAAGTCCTGGCATCTCCAGTGTCATAGACTTTCTTCCTGGGGCTGTAGGCCGGTTTTGGGCATCAAAGTAATCCTCTTGCCCACCTAATCATCACCGTAACTCTCATAAGGTTATTTTTACCTCTAAGGTATTATTTTATTTGCTAAGAGTTTATTTGGAAGACAGTGCATGAGCCATGAGAAGGGGTGCAGCCGGAAGAGAGGGTGGGGGAAGCAGAGAGAAGCAGATATCCTGTCAAGCAGGGAGCCCAAGGCAGGACTCCATCCCAGGACCCTAGGTTCATGACCTGAGCCAAAGGCAGACGCTTAACCCACTGAGCCACCCATGCGCCCCAATATGCATGAGTCTTAACTGCTGTATAGGCATTAGAGAATCGGGCAGACATTAAAAGAGAGTCGACCTTTGTGATAAAAGAGTAACATAATTTAAGAGATCATTCCAAGGATTCTTGATAATGGTAGAGTGTTTAGCATATGAGAATTAAACAAAAATGTGTCATTTTTCTTCATTCAATGTAGTTTAATCTTTAAGCAGAAAGTTTGTAACAGGTTAAAACCACAGCACCCTCATAATAAAGCAGCATGGCTCCAAGTTTTCTTCAAGTGTTTTGAGTTTTAATCTGGCCTCAGGTTAGTGGTAGTATTAAAAAATTGCAAACAGCCAGTATATTCTTGCTAATGTCGAGCTGGCTCGTAATGCTGTTGGTGATCTGTTTTCTGTCTCGCTCTAAGGCATCACCTTTAGTTCCTGCTTCTAAACAAGGTTCCTTTTAACTGATCTTAGAGTTCAAATGCACCTGCTCTCTCTTGATGTTAGTCTTTGATGCTTAGGAACTTCCCTTCACCCTGAGCTCACCTGCTATGCCTACCCCTGCTCCCAGCCTGTGCTGACTTTACTTGGGTTCACCTCCCTCCCAGGGACTGTGGGGTTTCCCTTTGCTAGCTCTGCAGAGAACGAACCGCAGTTGCCTCTTAGTTCTTTATTTTAACACGAGACGCGATCTGAAATTTACCGATCTCATGCTCTAATATACCTGCTGCTTTTAGCAGTCGGCAAAATAGGGAGGATGCATTTAATTTGTGCTGAATAGTTAGGTAATCACATAATGGAGCTCTTTAGACCATGCTGTTAGAAATACTCTAATGGTTATACAGGCTGAGGATTAAGTAGCATTTGTAAAATCTGTTTTTTTTTTTTTTATTAAACATTTTATTGATTTATTTGAGGGGGCGGGGAGAGAGAATCCGAAGCAGAATCTGCATTGAGAACAGAGCCTAGGGCAGGACTAGATCCCACAACAGTGAGATCATGACCTGAGCCTCAACTAAGAGTTGAACATTAAACCGACTGAGCCCCCCAGGTGCCCCACATTTGTAAAAATCTTCGAATGACTAGTAAGGGAAAGGGTACCCTGCACTGAAAAAGGCCTCCACTTAAAAAGATCCAAGTCACGGACTTAAGTTAATCACTGAAAGTTAACACAACTGGTAGGCAAGAAATGTTGCAAACAGAAAACTTTAACAAATACTTTTCTTCAGAGTGTAAGTGTAGGATCATGAGTCAACCTTGATGATTGCAAAGCCTTAGTCTTATTAATAATGTATCACTTCTACATGCATACATGTTAAACAGCTTAACATATCTATAAAAGGTATATAGCTTAACATTGCATTACCTTTTATAGATATAGTATCTCCCATATAATGTCTGTGTACCACATTGAATCTAGATAGTGTCCCTGGGGGCACCTTACTTATATGCTATAGTTCTTGAATTTATGTATTTTTCAGAAATAATTTTTTCTTTGTTTTCTTTATTGTGGAACTTAAAATAGCAAATGTGGTTCCTCTGGAGCCTGCTCTCATACATGCCAGCCTGCTGGAAATGTTCCAGGTTTATTTTCTCATTTGGCCTTGGGAACATTCAGAATTTAGAGTCCTGCCCATAACCGATGTATGATTTTCTTTGCTTTGTGTGTATCTGTCTCTCTATACCTGCCCACGTTTATACCCATGCTCGCATGTGCTTCTGTAATATATTGGAACTGGTTATGTTCTCCTTGTTCTAGTAGAGATGATGGAACTGTTGATGTGAATCCTTTTGGAATATAAAGCAGCAGTCTTAATGTCTATGATCTAGCTTCTGGATAATTTCGAATGACTTTGAACAGAGCTTTAAGATCAGATTTGCTGTTACATCATGTCCTGAACCGTAGAACAATCGAAGCAGACAGCTGACTTTCTGGTGTAATAGCCAATTCGGAAGGACCTGGGTAAAGATCTTGCCAGTGAGAGAGCAAAGCAGTCTACTCCAGCAGTCATCAAAACCAGAATAAATTTGTATTATTTATTTTTTCAAAAGATTTTATTTACTTATTTGACAGAGAAAGACACAGAGGGACCACAAGTAGGGGGAGCAGGAGAGGGAGAAGCAGGCTTCCTGTTGAGCAGGGAGCCTGATGTGGGGCTCAACCCCAAGACCCCGGGATCACGACCTAAGCCAAAGGCAGATGCTTAACGACTGAGCCACCCAGGCATCCCAGAATAAATATTCATTTTTTTAAAGATTTTTATTTGTTTATTTGACAGAGATCACAAGTAGATAGAGAGGCAGGCAGATAGAGGAGAAAGCAGGCTCCCTGCTGAGCAGAGAACTGGATACACGGCTCCATCCCAGGACCCTGGGATCATGACCTGAGTCGAAGGCAGAGGCTTTAACCCACTGAGCCACCCAGGTGCCCCAGAATAAATATTCTAAAGCTAAGAATACTTCTGATTCCAAGCAGAGTGCCCTGCTAAGACAGTCCCAGCCAGCACAGCCTTGGTTGGGTTCCAGGTTTATCCTGGTCTTGATCCTGTGGTCCTCATTTATAGACAAAAGGGCTTCTTAATAAGACCCGTTTGCTATACTGTGATTTGAAAAGCCTATTGTGGGTCTTCTTTTTTGCTCTGTAGCATTAGCACTGTCAGTATTAGACACATTGTAGATATGATAGTTTGGGAAGTTAATTTTAAATTATATTGATTTCCTGTTGACTCAGACAAATAGCAAGTGTTATTTCACTCCTATTCAGGTTGTAAAATTTTCTCAGATCGTTTTGTCTAATTATAATTGACAGTGGTTCCTACTTTAAAATATACTATCCTGGGAGTGCCCAGTCAGTTAAGCTTCTACCTTTGGCTCAGGTCGTGATCCTGGAGACCCAGGATTGAGCCCTACTTTTGGCTCCCTGCTCAGGAGGGAGTCTGCTTCTCCCTCTCCCTCTGCCCCTTCTCCTGCTCCTTCTCTCTGTCTCCTGTCTCTCTCACTCACGGTCACTCTATCTCAAATAAATCGTTAAAAAAAAAAAATACTGTTTTGGGGGTGCCTGGGTGGCTCAGTTGGTTAAGTGTCTTTAGCTCAGGTCATGATCCTGGAGTGCTGAGATGGAGCCCCGTTTTGGGCTTCCTGCTCAGTGGAGAACCTGCTTCTCCCTTTGCCTCCTGCTCCCCCTGCTTTCTCTCTCTCTCTCTCTCTCTGTCTCTCTCTCTCTCACTCTTGCTCTATCTCAAATAAGTAGAATCTTAAAAATACACTATCATATATAAATATTTATGGTTCTCCTTTTACAAAAATCACAGACATGTTCGTAGGGTGATTTTATTGGATTCTGTCACTTAGTTGGACTGAGTATTGTTTGAAATAAATAAATTGTAGATTTTGAGACATGCAAGTCTTGCTATTTAAGAATGCTGCAGTGTGTTAACTTTTTGCTTGGGATCCCAGGGAAAATACTGACAGTTGTTAGAGTTGGTAGCAAAACCTTATTTTGCATTTGACTGCCTTGTGTCTGATGAAGATGTTCTTGAAATTTGTGTGAGAGCATAGTAGAAGGTTCAAGAACACAGTGTTTCTGGAAAACTGTCTGATACAAGTTAATCCTGGGAATATATGTGTGTCAGATGTTTAATTATAGGGGAAGAAATAATATTTTGATATTTATTGAGATTACCTGAGCTTTTTGCAGAGAAACTAACTAGATCTCTTTGTCAATAAAAAGGTAGGCTTCAGTATATGTTCTGGTATCCTTCCAAACAGTACCTCCTCATCAGCCTTGAAGCATAGAGCCTGGTTTGGGTGACTATTAGCGTATTTCTTTGCTCTCCTTCTGACCGTATCTTTGCCCCATTCCTTCTGATGGGGTACTACACAATAAAGTCCACCATCTGATTTGAATTGCTCTGTGATTTGGGGACATGATACGAATAGCAAATTGGGTCTTAAAATTCTTTTCAGAATTATTAAGCTTTAGATATTCAAAATAATGCCACAGATATGTAAATTATAAAAGCTAGCAGTAAGTTGAAAATGTGTGAGCACGCCCCCCAATTTAAGAAGCATTGCCAGCTTTGGTAGTCACCCCTGGGAGCTGTTTCCTGATGAAAATTTTCATTTCCCAATGGATAATATGTATCCCGAATTTTTTTTCCTCATTTTCTTTTCCCATCTTTTAAAACCAGGCATGGGTGTGTTACTTGCTTGTTTCTGAGCTTGAAAAATGTTTTCTCATGCTATAAGGGTTCTTTTGCGACTTGTTAATTTCACTGAACGTTGTTTCTCATTGGTTGACATCAGTGCTGGTTACTATAGGTCATTTATTTGCACAAGTGTATAGTACTTCATTTTGTAAACAAATAACAATTTGTTATACAAACTATTGTATGTATGTATGTATAAATATGTAAACTGTTGTCTGTCATTAGACTGTTCATTTTTTGTTGTTATTTTTGTTTTTGTTAAGTAGCTGCTATGAACAGTTTCATAAATGTCATCTTAGGTACAGGTGTAAGAATTTCTTTAGGATTTATACCTCGAGAGGAACTTACTGGATTGTAGGGTATGGGCATGATCATGTTCACAAGATAATGCTAAACTGTTTTCCAGCCTATTCTCTCACCAGTGCTATGTAAGAATTCTGCCTCCTCGATGTCTTTGTTGTACTTGACATTGTCAGACATTAATTTTTTTGCCAAGATGAGGGATGTAACATAAAATCTCGCTGTAGCTTTAATTACATTTCTCGGATTCCTCACGTGCTTGAATATCTTTTCACATGGCTGTTGATCTTTCTTCTTCTGGAAATACTTATTTGTCTATTCAGTTGTCATTTTTCTTGTTTGTATGTTCAGTTCTTTGTCAGTGACATGTACCACGAACATCTCTCTTCCTCCAATTATTGGCTTGTTTTTTCCACACTCTCGAGTTTTATGGTGAACAGACATTCTTAATTCCTACAGTAGGAGAATGTCTATTTTTCTTTGTACTTAGGACTCTTCTGTGTTTGAAGAAATCCTTCTCTCCTCCAAGGTCATAGTTCTTAAAAAAACTTCTTCTAAAAAATCTCAATGTTTTACTTGCTAACCTTTAGGTTCTTAACCATTTAAAAAAAATGTATAGTGTATGGTGTGAGGTATATATCCAGTGCTGTTTTTAAAAATCTGTGTAAATGTTGGTCTTAGTACTATTTATTGAATAGGCCATCTTTGTCCATTGCCACCTTTTTCCATAAGTGCATTTGAATTCTCTTTTCTATAGATTTGCTGTCCCTCTGCCAACACTCTTCTGCCTAAATTACCCCATAGCTACTGTAATAAGTTTGATATCTTTAAGGGCAGTCTTGCTTTTCTTCAAAAGTGTCCTGATTAGCAAGTTTTATCTCCACCATGGGACAGGTCACAGTGACACAGAAATAGAATGTCTACACTGCTTTCACTCATTTTCAGAAATAGTTCAAGTGGTTGGGAGACCTCCTCGTAGAGACAGAGTCACTAAAACTACCATCTGTCGATAAGGTTAATCACACTGTAACCCAGCCTTTTGCATATATAATTTTCTTTCTTTCTTTTTTTTTTTTCAAACAAGCTTGACGATTTCATGAGAAATTTAGACGCTGGTATTCTATTCTAAAAACCCCAGGAAAGTCTTTTTGGAGACTAGGAATGCCTGCAGACTGTTTGACAGTTCGCAGGAAGTGGGGGTGGGAAAGGAGGAGGAAGTAGAAAGGAAGAGCCTAATACACATCAGAACCTTGGCCTTCAGCTACTCCATTAAGCCCTTTGTCTGCATTATTTCAATTACCTTATCCGCATCTTTGCGGTGGGATCATGCCTCTTGTCCTCTAGCTGAGAAAAGGGACTTGGAACGTGTGGAGGGACTGCGGCAAGTCACACAGCCCACAGGTGTCCGATTAGGGCTCCATGCCCCTTCTTTCCCCACCCAGAACCTGCGTGGCCTCACTCACACCTGCTGCTCAGTGGCACCTGCGTGCTGCCGACTGGGTTCTGGGACCAGACACAGGGACGCAGGGAGGAGTGGGGGCAGCTGTCCAGATTTGGTCTGCGTTCTGTGACTGTCCTTGCAGAGGCATTCTGGGACTGGGTGCTGCTTGACTGACCAAGAGGAAGCAAAGAGTCACGTGGGTTGGCATGTGCCCCCTGTGAGCCTGGCAGGTAGAGCAAGGTGCCAAAGTGACGCTGGCTTTCTGACCACACTGCAGGTCTGTGGCGCTGCGCGGTATGGCTTTGATCCTGGGTGTGTGGTTAATGGGGGGGCCAACTTTCTGAACTGTGTCCTTGTCGTCTGCTGTGGGCGCCCTGCAGTGCGAGGGCAGGTCAAGTTGCCATGTGGTAACAGTCTGGGACAGTGGCTGCACCGTGAATGCTGCATTTTGGTCCCCAGATCTGGAGAGGGAGGCCTCAGTCGGGAGGTGCTGGGGCCACTGGTAGCCAGTGACTGTGCCAGGCTGCCCATCCCCAGCTTAGTCAGTCCTCCCTCCCCTTTCTGTGGGAGACCCCAGCTGTGGTGTGGTCTGTGTTTCACATGCTTCTCTTTTTGGACTTTGGTTTCTCTCTCGTTCCTGACCCTCTGGCCGCTTCATTTCTAATAAGAAGTATCACTTGCTGTCTCTCCGAGACTTTGCTGACTTTTGATCATTCAGTGCGACCTCTAGTTTTATGCTTCCTCTTTCTGGTCAGCTCGGGTAATTAATGTTACCTCTGGTTCACTTGGATAATGACTCTAAGCTACCCCGTCAGCTGCTGCTCTAGGTGCATTGTCTAATCTTGAGGACAGCCCAAGTGAGAAGTTCCAATGATTATTTGCATTTTAAGTCCTTTGCTCAAGATCAAGCTTGTGGGTGAGTGGGGGAACCACGACTGGAACTCAGAGAGCTCTTTGACATGGAAGGATCCCTCAAGAGACAGGCGGGAGATCTCAGAACTGCTCAGGACATGTCAGGTGGTGGGATAGAGCTGGGGACTCCCGGGACGCAAGGTCACGCAGTTGGCTCTGGGCTGAGGCTCACGTGTGCCTCCACTAGAAATAAAGCAGTAGGAAGGGTAGAGAACCAGCCAAGCCATCAGCCTCTGGCTTCTGGAAAGATAGCCACTGCACGGGGGCTGTGAAAGGGAATTGCAGGTCTTCTAAACATGCCGAATGAATGCCAAGTAGGGTCTGTATAGGAAGGGTTAAGACACTGCATGATAGAGTTTTGAAAAAGGGAAGGATTAGTGGGGACATAATTTTATTCCAATCTGCAATTCCTGTAACAGCCGACATGTGGGGTGGTTAATCTGGGAGGACTGGGTTCTTGGCAACAGAGAGCATGGTCTTGCTGTCGCCAGAGCTAGGACAGGGTGAACTGAATTGGTTTTTGTAAAGTTTTTCCGGCGAGATAAACACAATACCAGGCAAAGTGGGTGCAAGGCAAGATTTATTAAAAACACTCTCCAGCGAAGTTTCAGGGCTCAGGAGAAGGGGAGCCAGGAAAGTTGCGCCAGGAGGAGGTGGGCAAGGTTCCACAACTCTTGAAAGCAGGTTCCACAACTCTTGAAAGCAGAGTAGCGGAAGTCGCGCCCAAGGCAGGGAGGAGGGGGCTTTTAAGGGTCTCGAGGGGAGCTCAGGGGTCTTCTGGCAAGTTTCCCTTATTCGGATATCTTGCCTGCTCCTCGGGGTCCCATTGGTCCACTGGAGCCCGGGGCGGGGTCTCAGATTCCTGCTTGGGCCTTTGTTCTCCTCTCCGAGCTCGGGTCTTGTGGCGGGAACTTTCGCCATCTTAAGTAGCCCTTTCTGCCAGCCCAACAGTTTTGTTGCAGCCAGCCCTGGTGCGGCCCAGCAAACTTGGTCTTAACTATCTTTTAAAATTATGCGACACTGGGTACATACGAAAGAATGCATGTTCTGTGTAAATAAAGGGTATGTGGCTTAGACAGAAAGTGTAGCTCCTTGGAGTTTCTTCCTGGTCCTATCCCAGGGCTCACCTCCCTCTCCTGGAAACTGTTGCGGTCCAATCCCGAGTTTCTCTTTCTCTTGCATTCTGTTATTTTTCCTCACAAGAATCAGAAGCTATTCCTAAATAATACATTTCTAGATTTGCTTGCTTTTGAGTTTTCTAGAGGTGGCATCACGTACTGTCCCATATGTTCTTCGGGGATTGGACGGATACTCTTCCGTGTGAACATACCCATGCTCATTTTCCTGGTTCTGGACTTAGGATCCAGGAGGGTGTCTTTGAGGGACTCACAAAGGAGGTCAGGAAGAGTCCAAAGGTAGGCAGGGACCAAACCATTAGGCATTGCAGACCAGCCTAAGGAATGTAGATTTTATTCTAAATATAGTGAGAGTCCATCAAGGTGTTCTAAATAGGGACCTGAATATGACAGAACTGATAAGGAATAACATCGTATTTCTATTTTGGAATATGCCACTTCTCTGAGGAAACAACCACGACAACAGCACTCTGGTGTAGTGTGGTAAGCAGACACCTGAGTGGGTCAGCCAGACTGTAGTTCAATTTACTCGGCTCTGCCAAGACCCAGACTCTAGTTCTTCTGGACTAACCACCATTAGTCCTTCCATACGGAGTGGGCTGTCCCGGGGTTGCAGATCTGAATGGAGTTAAAGGCACCGCTGTGTGTAAAGGAGGCCGTGACAGCAGGATCAAATGAAGTCTCGTAGGGTAAGAACATCCTACAGTCTGTGGATCAACCAGTTCGGGGGCCATGGGTGACCTTTCGATAGCAGTTTCAGGAAAGATGAGGGGAGAAGCCAGCGAGTACCTAGTAAAGGAAAATGTCTTTAAATGTTAATATGACCTATTCAGGTTAGGAGAAAGAATTTCCGGGTAGTAAAGATAAGGAATATACATAGAAATGAGCTTTGGGGGACTCTTCTAAGGTCACCTTGGGGGGAAAAAAGTGAAATGTTACAGTTAAAATTAAGGCTAAGGGAGAAATACAGGGGCAGACTAGGGGAATTTTCATTCCTTTCCCAGTTTGACACCATGTATGTCTCCTCCTTTGCTGCATTTTAGAGACTAAAATACCAGGGACGTGCGTGGGACAAGGGTAGGAGAGCAGGAGGGCTTTTCTCTGTAAGTGAGGGTAGCTGCTAGTAATTCGATTTTTCCATGACCCCTTTGTGCTCATCTGATGTCTGAAGACCCAGCTTCCTATTCCTTATCACTTTTCTGGGTAAGTTGGTCGTCAGAAGTCGGAAACCGCATTTAGTTACGGGAAAGAGGCTCCTTACACTGGAAGGTCTTGGAGTGAGTTGATCAGAATTTATGACTCATCCTTTCCACATCATTTACTGCTTTAGGAAGCCGCCTGTGTCCCCGGCCCCTTCTGCAGGGACCTGTGCTGCTGTTGACGTGTAACCTTTGAATGGGGTGTGCTCGGATCGAGGGGACAGAATGTCAGGGTCGCTGGAGTAGAAGGGGCTGGTGTGGTGCATGGGGGGCACTCTGCCTCGACCGGAAGACCTTATTTTTCAGGCCCCCGGGGAGGCTGTAGGAGGTTGGGTGCAGAACAGGGGAGGAGGCCAGAGTAGGAAGGAGACTGAAAAATGAATTCTCTCACTGCAGTCCCAGGAGGACGTGGGTCACCCGCCCTTTCTCCCAGTTCCGGGATGGGAAGATGCTGACTCAGCTTTATCTGCTCACGATGAAACAAGTTTTCTCAAATTATGGAATATGCTTTACAAGAAAAGAACTACCTTTCAGGAACCATTAATTTAATTCAGAGTGTATTTTTCAGAGGCTTACATAATTTATTTTCTGTTAAATAATAGGCATAATAGCACGACTTCTAAGTTCTTGGCAGAATAGATAGTCTTTGACCAAGATAATAGTTACATGGTCTGCTTTTTTTTTTTTTTTTTTTAAGATTTTTATTTATTTATTTGATAGACAGAGATCACAAATAGGCAGAGAGGCAGGCAGAGAGAGAGGGGGAAGCAGGCTCCCCGCTGAGCAGAGAGCCTGATGTGGGGCTTGATCCCAGGACCCTGAGATCATGACCTGAGCTGAAGGCAGCGGCTTAACCCACTGAGCCACCCAGGTGCCCCCAGTGGTTCTTTTTTATGCTAAGAAATTATTGAAGGTTTTAAAGAGCTTTTGTTTATGTGAATTAGTTATCAGTATTTACTATATTAGAAAATTAGACATGGATTAATCATTTAAAACAGTTTAATATTAACATAAGTAATATATTTCTTTTTTTTTTTTTTAATTTTATTCATTTACTTTGAGAGAGAGACAGTGAGAGAGAGCATGAATGGGGAGAAGGTCAGAGAGGGAAGCAGACTCCCCATGGAGCTGGGAGTCCGATGCGGGACTCGATCCCGGGACTCCAGGATCATGACCTGAGCCGAAGGCAGTCGTCCAACCAACTGAGCCACCCAGGCGTCCCTTAAGGAAAAAATTAGAGGAATAACATATTAGAATTTGGTTTATTTTAATGTTTGGCTTTAGAGAGGACAACTGGATTCATACATCTGCTTTTTGTATTTAGTCTGCTGTATGCTACTTAAGGTAATTGGTTGAAGTATTGGAAGAAAATAGAACCTCACATAAATATGTGGTGGGAAAAGAGATGTGTGGAGCCTTGGGGCCCCTTGAGGTCCTCACGTCATGTGTTGGGAAACCATGATTCTCCTCGGTAAACTGCTGAGTTTTTATAAACTGTGGTACTTATTTGACCAAAGGTTGCCACCCATAAAGGCCCCAGGCTTTGTATATCCACAGAATATCATGACTTGAATCGATTTAATATTTAGTAGGTATCGAGGTAGCATAGGCTACAACTTCAGAATGTCCCTTTTTTTCCCCTCCACTTGTATAGTAAGAAGGGAGTTTCGTTGTATGTTTAGTGTAACTTGGGGTCTTTTTAAATGAGGGAAACGGAGCTATTGTAAAGCAGAAGGGTACTTACCCGGTTGTGTAGTGGAACAATGTTTCAGTAGGATAATTATGCCAGTTGGAAAAATAAAGTGCAGTGAACATCTCATTATCTTTTTTTTTTTTTAATTTTATTTATTTATTTGACAGAGAGAAATCACAAGTAGTCAGAGAGGCAGGCAGAGAGAGAGAGAGGGAAGCAGGCTCCCCGCTGAGCAGAGAGCCCGATGCGGGACTCGATCCCAGGACCCTGAGATCACGACCTGAGCCGAAGGCAGCGGCTTAACCCACTGAGCCACCCAGGCGCCCAACATCTCATTATCTTAACTTGGTCTGTAGGTAGAGTGACGGGTGTTCTCCAGGAGTCTAATCGGGCTGTTGCAAGGGTGTGGCTAAGTTCTAGAACCTCCAAGGAGTGAGTCTGCATCTGGTATGAATTACTTATTTCAGCGGGGATAGGTCAGAAATGCTCCATTTCCTTTATGCAGTGGTAAACCCAGTGGTATGTGATATTAGCGTTATTATTGATGCATTGTACTTGACTGAGGCAGAGATGGAGCAACCATAGACTCTGGCCTGAGATAGGTTCCTCTTTCAGCTTTTCAGTGGAAACACACAAGCACACATACCAAGCTCTCCACCAACTGCCAATGTTGGGAATCCACAGAGACTTCTAACTACCTTCAACCCCACACCTGCACTCAGAGTTAATCCGTGGTTCCTTCTTTTTATCCACCTAAGGGCTATGCTGTGCCTCATTTCCGTCCATAACATTCCTTAGAAGTTACAGAAGAGATTGGGCAAAGCGCCCCCCACCCCTACCCCTGTCAAGTGTTTTCCAGAAAGCACAAGATGTGCATGGGTAACCTCCGGACCCCTGGGAGCTCCCGTGGGAGTGACTGATGGAAACACTGCAGGTTTTAGGACTGTACTTGGATTATATCCGTGCACACATTGGTGCCTCCATTGCTTTGCATGTAAGTAAGTAATTCTCTTGAAGGCTGCTGCCTTTCTTTTTAAAGCACTGTTTATTCAAGGAAGCTCAAAGTCAGGCTGGTTAGTGGGGTTGGCGAATTGGTCTTTCCATTTGGAAACCAGACAAAACAGGGGGCTGGAGTACCAACTCTTTTCTTGTGAATGCCCAAGTTTTTGTTAGCTTACCACAAAGATTGAATATACATTTGAGAGCTCAGGAATTGGGTATCTGCTTTAGCCCCCAAATGTAAGTATAACCATTTGTCTGTGTGCACGTTGACAGGTTCAAAGATGGAGGAGGCCAGCTAAGGGGGGCGCAGGGCTGTCTTAGCAAGTCAGCTGCCCGCCAGGTTGCTGATGGAGGCAGGTGGGCGGAGAGGTCCGTCTTTGCCTCTTGCAGGATCTGAAAAATAATTTTGTAGGAGTGTCCTGGAGTGAATCAGATTGATGGCCCCACATTCAGAAAGCTCACAGAACAGAGGAATACCGTCAGAGCATTGACTTGCTAACGGTCATGGAGAATTGTTACCTTCAGCTGGACTGGGTATTTGCAGCCACCCAGCTGTGGACTCGGTGAGCCACAAGGTTCTTTGTTCACCAAACAATAATTTTGGGCTCTTTGGGTACAATGTGAACAAGACCTACATTGGAGGCTGTGCCAAGAGGGAGGCCGGGTGAGGGAGCGGAGATGGACCACACAAAAATAAAAGAGAACTATCAGATAATGATATGTGCCACGTGGAAGGTGACCATCGGTGGCTGTGACATCAGGTTGGCTGGATTGCTGGCCTACATTGCACCGGTGTGCCGAATCCTTTCTGGCCATTAAGCCAAAAGATACTTGGTGGGGTTGGGATCAAGAGCTCCCAGGACTCCTTCCCTTTTTGATAGATAGGCATTCTGTAGTTAGGTTTATAAATACAATCTAGTTTAGGCCAAAGTGCTCTAGGTTGATTTTTATCTTTTCTTTTCTTTCTTTCATAATTTTCTCCTACTCTGTATGCTAACTCTCAAAGGGCAGTTCCCCACCCTCCCCTTCTTTCTCCCCCTAGAATCTGCAGAGCTCTGTTCAGCTCCTGTCCATACCCCCGTGTGCCTGTTGGGTTAGATTGAAAATCATGAAATAATCTAGCCCCGTGTCAGAATATGTTTCAGAAAATTTGCCATGTTATTGCTTTCAGGTCTCATGTTACTTATTCATTTTGCTTTTTATTCCTGGAATTGAGCATACTGATGGGGGAAGGCAAGACTGTGAGGGGAAGTGCGAGATGGTTGAAAATCAGTAATATGATAGGAATGAATTTGTGTTCAGGAGAAAAATCTTAAGTACTAATAGATTCATGTACAGATGCCTGCTGAATGGAGCTGAAACCTCTCAAAATGGTTCAACGTTTCTTTACTTCTGACTTCATTTGAAAGCACCATAGAAACAGATTTGTGAATCAAAAATTTTTTGACTGTCAAAAATGGGGCTCTGGGCTGTTACAAACTGCCTGTCCCCAAATTACCCAATACTGTTCATATATTTTAAATAATATTCTTTCATTTATTATTAAAATTTCAAAATGGGCAACTGTGTGAGGGTGATCTTCATGCCTTACCCCCCACAAGAGTGAAGGTATCTCTTGTGCACCCCAGTTGGCGTGTCATCACCATGTGTTTTTATGGGGCTGACCGTTTTTATGGGGCTGGGAGCTTCGCTTCCAGGGTCAGGTTCTGGTCACCTCACTTAGAACACCTGGGTATTTTGCCATCTTCCTCTCGATTATCTGATATCATTTGTGGGCAGTCTTTTGGAAATTGTATTAAACGACACCAGCAAGAAAACAGATACTTTCTACATGAACGTTTTTTGGAGGCAGAAAGATGAGCCAATTAAGCATTTTGTTTTCTGATGCATATGAAGCATTTGTACACTTGGATGGAGCTCAGGTTTTTAAATTATTTGGAAGACTTTTTTTTTTTTTTTTTTTTTTTTGGGTGCAAAACTCTAAGTGAAATTAGCCCTGTAGTCTAAGATGAGTGAACAGGCCTGTTGAGAGGCAGGCAAAATCTAGCATTGATGTATCTTTTTTAGAGCAGTTACATTATTGAGTCATGTGAATGAGTGTTTACATAAACAGTAGTTCTGTGGCGCCCCTAGATTTCCTGTGGCCGGTTTGGCAGGAGAGAGCAGCTGTGACTCCAGTTACAAATTGCACCGCAGTGCAGAAGTTCTGGTGAGCCTTGTGCATTTGCTGCCTCAGCCTCCTGTATCCGTTGAGATGAGGAGGGAAAACCATCAGAGTGTGCTGGTTAGGTTCTGGAGCCCCGGGTTCAGTCTCTGCCGAGCATGGCCTTGACAGGAAAATCAGTAGTCACTAGAGCCTGAGCTTGGCAGTAAAGGACACACCAGGGAGCTAAATGTCTTTATTTGCGTTTGAATAAGAAACACACTAAAATGTAATGAAGCAACAAATACACTGGGAAGGAAACCATCCTCCTCACTGAGGACTGGCTTTTAACACTGAGCGTTCTAAGATGGTCCCAAGAAGCTATAACCAACGCTTTCTTATTTGATTTCCAAAGCTTTGCTTTGTTGAATATTTGATGAAACAGACTGCAGGTATCTGCAGGGGTGTTCGGGTGAATCCCTGCTGGTGGCTTCAGGAGTCTGTCCTTCTGGAGATTTCTAGGGGTTGCCTCTCAGTCTGGAGAAGCCTGATTGTTAACCATCACCCAAGAGAGCACCAGAACGGGGAGTGAACTCTCGGAATGCCCCATCTTCCAGTAAAAAGTCAACATGTGGCTCGAGGAGGGGCCTCCCATCGAACAAAACTGTGGTCCACCTTTTCCTAGAGGAACACAGTCTCCATTAGCAGTTGGTCTTCAGTGAGGACAGTTGTGCTGAGTAATATCTCTGGGCACGATGGTGAGGATCCTTTGGTGTGCTCTAATTTTGTTTGATTTGATGAATTGTGATAGCTGGATCCTTTTTGCCTGGAAGACCCAGAACAAGCAGTGCAGGCTGTCAATAGTTGTTTTTTCCAATCAGGGCATCTTTGGAGCTCTTGGTTTGCATACAGGGAGAGCATGGTGATTTCTTCCTGAATGCTGTGGGTTTTGTTTTTGTTTTTTTTGTTTTGTTTTGTTTTGTTTGGAAGCTGTGATTCTAGGTACTGGCTGACTTTCTTTCTCTTAAAACCATAAAACACAGGAATAGTTCCTTCTTTTCCTGGATACCCACCCAGCTCATGGGAAACTGATTTCATTGGGATACTGACCTCAGGAGACCAGGAGTCCTGGGGACGGGGGTGGGCTGGAGCCGATGGCTGTCACAGTGTGTCTTAGAAGAGGCTTGGTGTGCACTTAGCTCACCTGTAGGTGGTCTCTGTGCATCCCGCCTGGGAGGGGAACCTGGCCAGCTTCCCAGGAGAGGGTGGATGTTGGCCCCACTCTGGGCCAGTGCTGTCTTTCTCAGGTTCCTGGCCATGGACTCATGAAATACTTCATTAGGGATGAAGGTTTCCGGAAAATGGGTCTGATCTTGATAGATTTCCAAAGACTTCTCCTCCTTCTCCTCCTTCTGGAGCCTTTCTGTGAGAGGACTCTCAGTGCCTTCTGAGGATGGCAGTGTAGTGCATAAGACCTGAACATAGTTACAAGGAAAACTTAAGTGGGGTAATCTGAAATTTCTAGGTTTCAGTGATCTGTTTTTGCTAATTTTGTTGGCCAGTGCAAGGAGCAGCAGAGCTGTCTGCCATTCAATTTGTCCTGTTTGCCGATGTTAAAAAGCTCTGTCTGTACTTGCTCTAGATTTAATTTGATGGTTAAAAGCAATTTTGCCTTTTGATATTTTAGGATGCTAATTTACATATATTGGGACATAAGTATGAGTTATCTAAGTCTGTCCAGTTCTCTCCTTCCTGTGGTGTCCGGAACATTGGAGAAAAATTGGCTATTGATTATTCTGTTTTTGTTTTATTCTTTAGTCCTCCAAAAAGAGCAGAGTTGATTAAATGTTTCATGTGCGGTGTTTTACTCTGACTTTTTTTTTTTTCATCTTTGGGTACTCTGTAATAATGGAAATTTCAGGTACCTTTGATATGCTACGGTGATTTCTTTTTTCTTTTGATAATGATAGACTGAGCTTTCTGTTATTGCATAAAATATTAAATTGTTATTAAATTATAGTTAGGATGAACATGTATTCATCACTTTCTAAATGTCATCTAATCAGATTTCTAATTTAATTTCCCCCCACACACCAAAAGATCATTTTGTTTTTGTCTTGGCTGCTTGTGATACAAATGGGCTTCTGTGTGTGATTGCTTTTTTACCAGGTGAAATATACTTTTAATTTCTTGCTGGGTTTTTAAAATAAATATGAGTGGAATTTTATGTTAGCATTTCTGAATGCATAATGTAATTGAAATATTTTAAGCACAGAATGATGAAGTAAGCTGATCTGCTTGGAACCTTAGAAATATTGTACCATTTGTACCTAGGTAGATTTTTATTATGAGGATAATTCGTGCACTAGAGGCATGAATATGCTTTTTAGTGAAAATTGTTAGACTGAATACTACTTAAAATCCTACGTTCTGTGAACTGTTAGACACCACATAAAACTTTGAATCTAAAAATTCCTTTAAAATTAGCTGTTTAAGATTGATTTAGCTTTACCTAGGGGTGGCTGGGTGGCTCAGCAGGTTAAGGCTCGGCCTTCGGCTTGGGTCATGATCTCAGGGTCCTGGGATCGAGCCCCGCATTGGGATCTCTGCTCAACTGGGAGCATGCTTACTCCACCCCCCCGCCTGTCTCTCTGCCTACTTGTGATTTGTCTGTCAAATAAATAAATCTTAAAAAAAAAAAAAAAAAAGAGATTGATTTAGCTATAGTTTGAACTCCCCACTCCCTCCCACCCCAAGCTTTATTCGTTTTTGTTGAGCCCTTTTTGGGCCAAGTCCTTATTCTAGGTGCTGGGTTTAGATTCAGTGAAAGTGACAAACCCTCTTCTCCCTGGGAAGCCTACCCTGGAAGATGGGAAGATTCTGACTGTGAACAAAATAAGTGAACAAGAGAATTGAGAGTAGGACTACTGTTTTGAGGAACAACAGAGTAATGAGAGAAAGAGCAACATGAGTTTGGGGGTAAGGGGAAGGTGTTTTAGGTAGGTTGATCTGCTTGTTCATTTCTATGGATGTACTATTGGAGTTGAGCCATGAGTGATGAAGAAGAGCCAGCCCTGAAAATACCTAGGGGAAGAACCTTCCACACAGAAGCAGCGCAGGCCTAGCTCCTAGGTGGGAAGAAGCTTGGCAGGTCCAAGGGCATTGTGGTGGAAGTAGATCTGGTGTATAAGGTGGGGTTGGGGGGCAGGGCTGCAGTGAAGACTTGAATGTTACAGCACGTAGAGCAGTGGCTCTCCTCAGCCTTGGCAGATGGTCTGGGGGTTGTCAATGGCCCCCAGAAATTGGGGCTAATGATAAAATGTGACTGAAGAGAAATAACTTTGTAGGTAATAAAAGTATATATTTTATTTCATTTCACCCTCCTAACAAGCCTGTGGGTTTTTTTGTTTGTTTGTTTGTTTTTGTTTTTAAATCTTTACATGCTTGTTAAAGTGCTTAAAGTAAGGAGACAAGAAAGACATTAGGAAGCCAAAGAGGTTATTATCTTCTGGATAGAGAAAATCTTTCAGAAAAGCAGTGAGTGCAACTTAGACGTTGAGTTCCTGTGTTGCAAAGCTAGATGAAGTTACAGCTGATGTAACACCCAAAACCTGCCTGAACTTGAAAGTGGTTTGTGACCTTGAAAGTGGTATGTGCGTAGGAGCAGGTGTAACTCAAAGTGTAGATGTAGATGTGGGCGTGGGTGTCGGCACAGATACGGGTGTCTGGGGAGGAGGCGAGGTGTATGTGTGTCACCAGTGATTTTCATCTATAAAATAGTTGTGGGATTTCTTGGAGGTTCCTGGAGGGATATTGGTTACGGTAGTGGATTTAGTCCACTATAGTTGGACTTCCCTTGAACATAGGTCCTCCTGTTAAGAAAAAATTTTTAAATTCTCTGTTCTAGAATGTTCATCTTTGGCAAGACGTAAGTGCCATAGGAGTGAAACAGAATAATGTTTACAGACATAGAGGACTTTCCTTATTTTTAAGCACACAATTCCCCACATGTTTACAAATCGCTGTGTCCGTCCTGTTGATGACCATCTCCAGAGGAAACACGGGAGTGATAATAACATCTGGATCAGGATGCCTACGACTGATTTTATCTCCCTTCCATGTCCTCATTTCCTTCCCGGGCGTTAGAAACCTCTGTAGCTCAGTGTCCTAGGTAACCCCCGCTTGTTGATATTTTGGCGTTTAGCCTCTCGTACTACCAAAATATTATCAGATATTATCTAGGGACCAGCAAAAATCTCTGATTCATCTGGAACTTCTTATTCGAAGCCTGCTTTCATCAGAGTTTCTCTAATGATGTGGAGCAGTGGTTTAGAAAAAGGCTGTGGTAGATTCATCTGTACTTCCCCTCATGGCTTCAGAGTTTTATTTTGCACAGTCCATAGTTCTGTGCTTTTGTTTCCCGAGTTGAAGATCACAGAGCTCAAGGCAAACAGAATTCATTTTGTCCTTGAAATATCCAGGCTTTCACTTCTGGGGTTCTCTGCTTTGCTCCCATGCTTTGCTCCCATTAGGTTAAAGATACTTTCCATTCTTCTCAGCACTGTGTGCCCTGGGCCTTGGCTCTATTGACTTTGTCCTCAGTGTCTGCTCAGCAGCAGATTGGCTAGTCTGTCCCCTTGCAAGTATGGGGACCTTTGAGAAGAGCATAGCAAGTTCATCAGAGTCTGGCTTCATTGATCTCCATGTTGACCACGTGTGTTTGGACATCATGAAAGCACTTGTTTCTTCTGTTGAAACAGATCTCATTCCTCCTTAACTTCTTCAAGTATAGCTATAAAAGATGCATTTAGTAAGTGGGCTCTTTCACTAGACTTTGGATTCTGTTCACTGTTGGCTAAGTGAAACTCCTTTTGCTTCTCTGGTGTGAACCCAGACATAGGTTTCTTTTGTTATCCTAGCTTCCGCTGGTGGATCAAAGTGAAAACTGGTTAACCCCTGTGAGAAGCATTATTTGAGGTCCTAGGTGAGTGAGATCTAGAGGTTCATAGGCCAGTGTGCACAGGAAACAAAAGAGATGATTTTTAAAACTGCTTTCATCTTAAATACCTATTCTGATTTCTCTTTTGAAAGGAAAACCAGTGCTCCAATGAATACAACGTCCTCCTAAAACCAGTGAAGCCAGAATAGAATACTTTGATTAGGAGTGGTAAAAAGAGATACAAAAAGAAGTTTTTTCTCCAGAAATTCACCAAATCTTCTTTTGTCCTGGAAGTTTCTGGGAAGACTGGTTTTACTGATTTCAGTGCTCACTGTAGAATGTTGGAGCAGGAGGTACTGCCCCATCATCTAGGTATAAATGTGACTTTGGGGCCCCAGAGAGGTTCCTGAGGAATCCCCATTTCCTCATTTCCCCTTTCTGGGATCGTCACTTGCAGCATGCCGTACTGAATACACAGAATGCTAGGTAAGCTTAAGTCCTAGGTCAGATTCCTCACTGTATGCAAAGTCCTGGCATCTCCAGTGTCATAGACTTTCTTCCTGGGGCTGTAGGCCGGTTTTGGGCATCAAAGTAATCCTCTTGCCCACCTAATCATCACCGTAACTCTCATAAGGTTATTTTTACCTCTAAGGTATTATTTTATTTGCTAAGAGTTTATTTGGAAGACAGTGCATGAGCCATGAGAAGGGGTGCAGCCGGAAGAGAGGGTGGGGGAAGCAGAGAGAAGCAGATATCCTGTCAAGCAGGGAGCCCAAGGCAGGACTCCATCCCAGGACCCTAGGTTCATGACCTGAGCCAAAGGCAGACGCTTAACCCACTGAGCCACCCATGCGCCCCAATATGCATGAGTCTTAACTGCTGTATAGGCATTAGAGAATCGGGCAGACATTAAAAGAGAGTCGACCTTTGTGATAAAAGAGTAACATAATTTAAGAGATCATTCCAAGGATTCTTGATAATGGTAGAGTGTTTAGCATATGAGAATTAAACAAAAATGTGTCATTTTTCTTCATTCAATGTAGTTTAATCTTTAAGCAGAAAGTTTGTAACAGGTTAAAACCACAGCACCCTCATAATAAAGCAGCATGGCTCCAAGTTTTCTTCAAGTGTTTTGAGTTTTAATCTGGCCTCAGGTTAGTGGTAGTATTAAAAAATTGCAAACAGCCAGTATATTCTTGCTAATGTCGAGCTGGCTCGTAATGCTGTTGGTGATCTGTTTTCTGTCTCGCTCTAAGGCATCACCTTTAGTTCCTGCTTCTAAACAAGGTTCCTTTTAACTGATCTTAGAGTTCAAATGCACCTGCTCTCTCTTGATGTTAGTCTTTGATGCTTAGGAACTTCCCTTCACCCTGAGCTCACCTGCTATGCCTACCCCTGCTCCCAGCCTGTGCTGACTTTACTTGGGTTCACCTCCCTCCCAGGGACTGTGGGGTTTCCCTTTGCTAGCTCTGCAGAGAACGAACCGCAGTTGCCTCTTAGTTCTTTATTTTAACACGAGACGCGATCTGAAATTTACCGATCTCATGCTCTAATATACCTGCTGCTTTTAGCAGTCGGCAAAATAGGGAGGATGCATTTAATTTGTGCTGAATAGTTAGGTAATCACATAATGGAGCTCTTTAGACCATGCTGTTAGAAATACTCTAATGGTTATACAGGCTGAGGATTAAGTAGCATTTGTAAAATCTGTTTTTTTTTTTTTTCTTAAACATTTTATTGATTTATTTGAGGGGGCGGGGAGAGAGAATCCGAAGCAGAATCTGCATTGAGAACAGAGCCTAGGGCAGGACTAGATCCCACAACAGTGAGATCATGACCTGAGCCTCAACTAAGAGTTGAACATTAAACCGACTGAGCCCCCCAGGTGCCCCACATTTGTAAAAATCTTCGAATGACTAGTAAGGGAAAGGGTACCCTGCACTGAAAAAGGCCTCCACTTAAAAAGATCCAAGTCACGGACTTAAGTTAATCACTGAAAGTTAACACAACTGGTAGGCAAGAAATGTTGCAAACAGAAAACTTTAACAAATACTTTTCTTCAGAGTGTAAGTGTAGGATCATGAGTCAACCTTGATGATTGCAAAGCCTTAGTCTTATTAATAATGTATCACTTCTACATGCATACATGTTAAACAGCTTAACATATCTATAAAAGGTATATAGCTTAACATTGCATTACCTTTTATAGATATAGTATCTCCCATATAATGTCTGTGTACCACATTGAATCTAGATAGTGTCCCTGGGGGCACCTTACTTATATGCTATAGTTCTTGAATTTATGTATTTTTCAGAAATAATTTTTTCTTTGTTTTCTTTATTGTGGAACTTAAAATAGCAAATGTGGTTCCTCTGGAGCCTGCTCTCATACATGCCAGCCTGCTGGAAATGTTCCAGGTTTATTTTCTCATTTGGCCTTGGGAACATTCAGAATTTAGAGTCCTGCCCATAACCGATGTATGATTTTCTTTGCTTTGTGTGTATCTGTCTCTCTATACCTGCCCACGTTTATACCCATGCTCGCATGTGCTTCTGTAATATATTGGAACTGGTTATGTTCTCCTTGTTCTAGTAGAGATGATGGAACTGTTGATGTGAATCCTTTTGGAATATAAAGCAGCAGTCTTAATGTCTATGATCTAGCTTCTGGATAATTTCGAATGACTTTGAACAGAGCTTTAAGATCAGATTTGCTGTTACATCATGTCCTGAACCGTAGAACAATCGAAGCAGACAGCTGACTTTCTGGTGTAATAGCCAATTCGGAAGGACCTGGGTAAAGATCTTGCCAGTGAGAGAGCAAAGCAGTCTACTCCAGCAGTCATCAAAACCAGAATAAATTTGTATTATTTATTTTTTCAAAAGATTTTATTTACTTATTTGACAGAGAAAGACACAGAGGGACCACAAGTAGGGGGAGCAGGAGAGGGAGAAGCAGGCTTCCTGTTGAGCAGGGAGCCTGATGTGGGGCTCAACCCCAAGACCCCGGGATCACGACCTAAGCCAAAGGCAGATGCTTAACGACTGAGCCACCCAGGCATCCCAGAATAAATATTCATTTTTTTAAAGATTTTTATTTGTTTATTTGACAGAGATCACAAGTAGATAGAGAGGCAGGCAGATAGAGGAGAAAGCAGGCTCCCTGCTGAGCAGAGAACTGGATACACGGCTCCATCCCAGGACCCTGGGATCATGACCTGAGTCGAAGGCAGAGGCTTTAACCCACTGAGCCACCCAGGTGCCCCAGAATAAATATTCTAAAGCTAAGAATACTTCTGATTCCAAGCAGAGTGCCCTGCTAAGACAGTCCCAGCCAGCACAGCCTTGGTTGGGTTCCAGGTTTATCCTGGTCTTGATCCTGTGGTCCTCATTTATAGACAAAAGGGCTTCTTAATAAGACCCGTTTGCTATACTGTGATTTGAAAAGCCTATTGTGGGTCTTCTTTTTTGCTCTGTAGCATTAGCACTGTCAGTATTAGACACATTGTAGATATGATAGTTTGGGAAGTTAATTTTAAATTATATTGATTTCCTGTTGACTCAGACAAATAGCAAGTGTTATTTCACTCCTATTCAGGTTGTAAAATTTTCTCAGATCGTTTTGTCTAATTATAATTGACAGTGGTTCCTACTTTAAAATATACTATCCTGGGAGTGCCCAGTCAGTTAAGCTTCTACCTTTGGCTCAGGTCGTGATCCTGGAGACCCAGGATTGAGCCCTACTTTTGGCTCCCTGCTCAGGAGGGAGTCTGCTTCTCCCTCTCCCTCTGCCCCTTCTCCTGCTCCTTCTCTCTGTCTCCTGTCTCTCTCACTCACGGTCACTCTATCTCAAATAAATCGTTAAAAAAAAAAAATACTGTTTTGGGGGTGCCTGGGTGGCTCAGTTGGTTAAGTGTCTTTAGCTCAGGTCATGATCCTGGAGTGCTGAGATGGAGCCCCGTTTTGGGCTTCCTGCTCAGTGGAGAACCTGCTTCTCCCTTTGCCTCCTGCTCCCCCTGCTTTCTCTCTCTCTCTCTCTCTCTGTCTCTCTCTCTCTCACTCTTGCTCTATCTCAAATAAGTAGAATCTTAAAAATACACTATCATATATAAATATTTATGGTTCTCCTTTTACAAAAATCACAGACATGTTCGTAGGGTGATTTTATTGGATTCTGTCACTTAGTTGGACTGAGTATTGTTTGAAATAAATAAATTGTAGATTTTGAGACATGCAAGTCTTGCTATTTAAGAATGCTGCAGTGTGTTAACTTTTTGCTTGGGATCCCAGGGAAAATACTGACAGTTGTTAGAGTTGGTAGCAAAACCTTATTTTGCATTTGACTGCCTTGTGTCTGATGAAGATGTTCTTGAAATTTGTGTGAGAGCATAGTAGAAGGTTCAAGAACACAGTGTTTCTGGAAAACTGTCTGATACAAGTTAATCCTGGGAATATATGTGTGTCAGATGTTTAATTATAGGGGAAGAAATAATATTTTGATATTTATTGAGATTACCTGAGCTTTTTGCAGAGAAACTAACTAGATCTCTTTGTCAATAAAAAGGTAGGCTTCAGTATATGTTCTGGTATCCTTCCAAACAGTACCTCCTCATCAGCCTTGAAGCATAGAGCCTGGTTTGGGTGACTATTAGCGTATTTCTTTGCTCTCCTTCTGACCGTATCTTTGCCCCATTCCTTCTGATGGGGTACTACACAATAAAGTCCACCATCTGATTTGAATTGCTCTGTGATTTGGGGACATGATACGAATAGCAAATTGGGTCTTAAAATTCTTTTCAGAATTATTAAGCTTTAGATATTCAAAATAATGCCACAGATATGTAAATTATAAAAGCTAGCAGTAAGTTGAAAATGTGTGAGCACGCCCCCCAATTTAAGAAGCATTGCCAGCTTTGGTAGTCACCCCTGGGAGCTGTTTCCTGATGAAAATTTTCATTTCCCAATGGATAATATGTATCCCGAATTTTTTTTCCTCATTTTCTTTTCCCATCTTTTAAAACCAGGCATGGGTGTGTTACTTGCTTGTTTCTGAGCTTGAAAAATGTTTTCTCATGCTATAAGGGTTCTTTTGCGACTTGTTAATTTCACTGAACGTTGTTTCTCATTGGTTGACATCAGTGCTGGTTACTATAGGTCATTTATTTGCACAAGTGTATAGTACTTCATTTTGTAAACAAATAACAATTTGTTATACAAACTATTGTATGTATGTATGTATAAATATGTAAACTGTTGTCTGTCATTAGACTGTTCATTTTTTGTTGTTATTTTTGTTTTTGTTAAGTAGCTGCTATGAACAGTTTCATAAATGTCATCTTAGGTACAGGTGTAAGAATTTCTTTAGGATTTATACCTCGAGAGGAACTTACTGGATTGTAGGGTATGGGCATGATCATGTTCACAAGATAATGCTAAACTGTTTTCCAGCCTATTCTCTCACCAGTGCTATGTAAGAATTCTGCCTCCTCGATGTCTTTGTTGTACTTGACATTGTCAGACATTAATTTTTTTGCCAAGATGAGGGATGTAACATAAAATCTCGCTGTAGCTTTAATTACATTTCTCGGATTCCTCACGTGCTTGAATATCTTTTCACATGGCTGTTGATCTTTCTTCTTCTGGAAATACTTATTTGTCTATTCAGTTGTCATTTTTCTTGTTTGTATGTTCAGTTCTTTGTCAGTGACATGTACCACGAACATCTCTCTTCCTCCAATTATTGGCTTGTTTTTTCCACACTCTCGAGTTTTATGGTGAACAGACATTCTTAATTCCTACAGTAGGAGAATGTCTATTTTTCTTTGTACTTAGGACTCTTCTGTGTTTGAAGAAATCCTTCTCTCCTCCAAGGTCATAGTTCTTAAAAAAACTTCTTCTAAAAAATCTCAATGTTTTACTTGCTAACCTTTAGGTTCTTAACCATTTAAAAAAAATGTATAGTGTATGGTGTGAGGTATATATCCAGTGCTGTTTTTAAAAATCTGTGTAAATGTTGGTCTTAGTACTATTTATTGAATAGGCCATCTTTGTCCATTGCCACCTTTTTCCATAAGTGCATTTGAATTCTCTTTTCTATAGATTTGCTGTCCCTCTGCCAACACTCTTCTGCCTAAATTACCCCATAGCTACTGTAATAAGTTTGATATCTTTAAGGGCAGTCTTGCTTTTCTTCAAAAGTGTCCTGATTAGCAAGTTTTATCTCCACCATGGGACAGGTCACAGTGACACAGAAATAGAATGTCTACACTGCTTTCACTCATTTTCAGAAATAGTTCAAGTGGTTGGGAGACCTCCTCGTAGAGACAGAGTCACTAAAACTACCATCTGTCGATAAGGTTAATCACACTGTAACCCAGCCTTTTGCATATATAATTTTCTTTCTTTCTTTTTTTTTTTTCAAACAAGCTTGACGATTTCATGAGAAATTTAGACGCTGGTATTCTATTCTAAAAACCCCAGGAAAGTCTTTTTGGAGACTAGGAATGCCTGCAGACTGTTTGACAGTTCGCAGGAAGTGGGGGTGGGAAAGGAGGAGGAAGTAGAAAGGAAGAGCCTAATACACATCAGAACCTTGGCCTTCAGCTACTCCATTAAGCCCTTTGTCTGCATTATTTCAATTACCTTATCCGCATCTTTGCGGTGGGATCATGCCTCTTGTCCTCTAGCTGAGAAAAGGGACTTGGAACGTGTGGAGGGACTGCGGCAAGTCACACAGCCCACAGGTGTCCGATTAGGGCTCCATGCCCCTTCTTTCCCCACCCAGAACCTGCGTGGCCTCACTCACACCTGCTGCTCAGTGGCACCTGCGTGCTGCCGACTGGGTTCTGGGACCAGACACAGGGACGCAGGGAGGAGTGGGGGCAGCTGTCCAGATTTGGTCTGCGTTCTGTGACTGTCCTTGCAGAGGCATTCTGGGACTGGGTGCTGCTTGACTGACCAAGAGGAAGCAAAGAGTCACGTGGGTTGGCATGTGCCCCCTGTGAGCCTGGCAGGTAGAGCAAGGTGCCAAAGTGACGCTGGCTTTCTGACCACACTGCAGGTCTGTGGCGCTGCGCGGTATGGCTTTGATCCTGGGTGTGTGGTTAATGGGGGGGCCAACTTTCTGAACTGTGTCCTTGTCGTCTGCTGTGGGCGCCCTGCAGTGCGAGGGCAGGTCAAGTTGCCATGTGGTAACAGTCTGGGACAGTGGCTGCACCGTGAATGCTGCATTTTGGTCCCCAGATCTGGAGAGGGAGGCCTCAGTCGGGAGGTGCTGGGGCCACTGGTAGCCAGTGACTGTGCCAGGCTGCCCATCCCCAGCTTAGTCAGTCCTCCCTCCCCTTTCTGTGGGAGACCCCAGCTGTGGTGTGGTCTGTGTTTCACATGCTTCTCTTTTTGGACTTTGGTTTCTCTCTCGTTCCTGACCCTCTGGCCGCTTCATTTCTAATAAGAAGTATCACTTGCTGTCTCTCCGAGACTTTGCTGACTTTTGATCATTCAGTGCGACCTCTAGTTTTATGCTTCCTCTTTCTGGTCAGCTCGGGTAATTAATGTTACCTCTGGTTCACTTGGATAATGACTCTAAGCTACCCCGTCAGCTGCTGCTCTAGGTGCATTGTCTAATCTTGAGGACAGCCCAAGTGAGAAGTTCCAATGATTATTTGCATTTTAAGTCCTTTGCTCAAGATCAAGCTTGTGGGTGAGTGGGGGAACCACGACTGGAACTCAGAGAGCTCTTTGACATGGAAGGATCCCTCAAGAGACAGGCGGGAGATCTCAGAACTGCTCAGGACATGTCAGGTGGTGGGATAGAGCTGGGGACTCCCGGGACGCAAGGTCACGCAGTTGGCTCTGGGCTGAGGCTCACGTGTGCCTCCACTAGAAATAAAGCAGTAGGAAGGGTAGAGAACCAGCCAAGCCATCAGCCTCTGGCTTCTGGAAAGATAGCCACTGCACGGGGGCTGTGAAAGGGAATTGCAGGTCTTCTAAACATGCCGAATGAATGCCAAGTAGGGTCTGTATAGGAAGGGTTAAGACACTGCATGATAGAGTTTTGAAAAAGGGAAGGATTAGTGGGGACATAATTTTATTCCAATCTGCAATTCCTGTAACAGCCGACATGTGGGGTGGTTAATCTGGGAGGACTGGGTTCTTGGCAACAGAGAGCATGGTCTTGCTGTCGCCAGAGCTAGGACAGGGTGAACTGAATTGGTTTTTGTAAAGTTTTTCCGGCGAGATAAACACAATACCAGGCAAAGTGGGTGCAAGGCAAGATTTATTAAAAACACTCTCCAGCGAAGTTTCAGGGCTCAGGAGAAGGGGAGCCAGGAAAGTTGCGCCAGGAGGAGGTGGGCAAGGTTCCACAACTCTTGAAAGCAGGTTCCACAACTCTTGAAAGCAGAGTAGCGGAAGTCGCGCCCAAGGCAGGGAGGAGGGGGCTTTTAAGGGTCTCGAGGGGAGCTCAGGGGTCTTCTGGCAAGTTTCCCTTATTCGGATATCTTGCCTGCTCCTCGGGGTCCCATTGGTCCACTGGAGCCCGGGGCGGGGTCTCAGATTCCTGCTTGGGCCTTTGTTCTCCTCTCCGAGCTCGGGTCTTGTGGCGGGAACTTTCGCCATCTTAAGTAGCCCTTTCTGCCAGCCCAACAGTTTTGTTGCAGCCAGCCCTGGTGCGGCCCAGCAAACTTGGTCTTAACTATCTTTTAAAATTATGCGACACTGGGTACATACGAAAGAATGCATGTTCTGTGTAAATAAAGGGTATGTGGCTTAGACAGAAAGTGTAGCTCCTTGGAGTTTCTTCCTGGTCCTATCCCAGGGCTCACCTCCCTCTCCTGGAAACTGTTGCGGTCCAATCCCGAGTTTCTCTTTCTCTTGCATTCTGTTATTTTTCCTCACAAGAATCAGAAGCTATTCCTAAATAATACATTTCTAGATTTGCTTGCTTTTGAGTTTTCTAGAGGTGGCATCACGTACTGTCCCATATGTTCTTCGGGGATTGGACGGATACTCTTCCGTGTGAACATACCCATGCTCATTTTCCTGGTTCTGGACTTAGGATCCAGGAGGGTGTCTTTGAGGGACTCACAAAGGAGGTCAGGAAGAGTCCAAAGGTAGGCAGGGACCAAACCATTAGGCATTGCAGACCAGCCTAAGGAATGTAGATTTTATTCTAAATATAGTGAGAGTCCATCAAGGTGTTCTAAATAGGGACCTGAATATGACAGAACTGATAAGGAATAACATCGTATTTCTATTTTGGAATATGCCACTTCTCTGAGGAAACAACCACGACAACAGCACTCTGGTGTAGTGTGGTAAGCAGACACCTGAGTGGGTCAGCCAGACTGTAGTTCAATTTACTCGGCTCTGCCAAGACCCAGACTCTAGTTCTTCTGGACTAACCACCATTAGTCCTTCCATACGGAGTGGGCTGTCCCGGGGTTGCAGATCTGAATGGAGTTAAAGGCACCGCTGTGTGTAAAGGAGGCCGTGACAGCAGGATCAAATGAAGTCTCGTAGGGTAAGAACATCCTACAGTCTGTGGATCAACCAGTTCGGGGGCCATGGGTGACCTTTCGATAGCAGTTTCAGGAAAGATGAGGGGAGAAGCCAGCGAGTACCTAGTAAAGGAAAATGTCTTTAAATGTTAATATGACCTATTCAGGTTAGGAGAAAGAATTTCCGGGTAGTAAAGATAAGGAATATACATAGAAATGAGCTTTGGGGGACTCTTCTAAGGTCACCTTGGGGGGAAAAAAGTGAAATGTTACAGTTAAAATTAAGGCTAAGGGAGAAATACAGGGGCAGACTAGGGGAATTTTCATTCCTTTCCCAGTTTGACACCATGTATGTCTCCTCCTTTGCTGCATTTTAGAGACTAAAATACCAGGGACGTGCGTGGGACAAGGGTAGGAGAGCAGGAGGGCTTTTCTCTGTAAGTGAGGGTAGCTGCTAGTAATTCGATTTTTCCATGACCCCTTTGTGCTCATCTGATGTCTGAAGACCCAGCTTCCTATTCCTTATCACTTTTCTGGGTAAGTTGGTCGTCAGAAGTCGGAAACCGCATTTAGTTACGGGAAAGAGGCTCCTTACACTGGAAGGTCTTGGAGTGAGTTGATCAGAATTTATGACTCATCCTTTCCACATCATTTACTGCTTTAGGAAGCCGCCTGTGTCCCCGGCCCCTTCTGCAGGGACCTGTGCTGCTGTTGACGTGTAACCTTTGAATGGGGTGTGCTCGGATCGAGGGGACAGAATGTCAGGGTCGCTGGAGTAGAAGGGGCTGGTGTGGTGCATGGGGGGCACTCTGCCTCGACCGGAAGACCTTATTTTTCAGGCCCCCGGGGAGGCTGTAGGAGGTTGGGTGCAGAACAGGGGAGGAGGCCAGAGTAGGAAGGAGACTGAAAAATGAATTCTCTCACTGCAGTCCCAGGAGGACGTGGGTCACCCGCCCTTTCTCCCAGTTCCGGGATGGGAAGATGCTGACTCAGCTTTATCTGCTCACGATGAAACAAGTTTTCTCAAATTATGGAATATGCTTTACAAGAAAAGAACTACCTTTCAGGAACCATTAATTTAATTCAGAGTGTATTTTTCAGAGGCTTACATAATTTATTTTCTGTTAAATAATAGGCATAATAGCACGACTTCTAAGTTCTTGGCAGAATAGATAGTCTTTGACCAAGATAATAGTTACATGGTCTGCTTTTTTTTTTTTTTTTTTTAAGATTTTTATTTATTTATTTGATAGACAGAGATCACAAATAGGCAGAGAGGCAGGCAGAGAGAGAGGGGGAAGCAGGCTCCCCGCTGAGCAGAGAGCCTGATGTGGGGCTTGATCCCAGGACCCTGAGATCATGACCTGAGCTGAAGGCAGCGGCTTAACCCACTGAGCCACCCAGGTGCCCCTACATGGTCTGCTTTTACTTAAAAATTAGATCGTGATTAACTATAGCTGAACTATTAACTATTACTGAAGTGCCATGTGGGGTGTGTTGGTTGTCTGTAAAAGATCTGGGATGTTCACGGTCTCTTATTTGTAAATGAATGTTGATCACAGGGTAGTGCTTCTAGGATGATAAATTTCTGGGTTTTTGTTTATATATTTTTTTATTAAAAGTTTGTGAAACCTCCTATAGTCTCATTGAAAGCCAATTTCTTCATTTGGGTTGAAGGATCTCTATCTCATCTGAAGGTGTCTTTATATTAAAAAAAAAGTCCCAAGCATCACTGTTTTATGGATATAGTTAGTGTAACATTTTTGGACTTTGGCATGTTTTGTCCAGTTTACTTGAGTTAGGTTTGTGCTCTGTTACGGACTGAGTGCGGAAACTTTGCTCCTAAGCTGATGGTGTTAAGAGGTCGGGGTCTCTGGGAGGTGATTAGGTCCCGAGGGTCGGGCTCTCCTGAATAGGATTCGTGCCCTTACGGATGAGCTCCCGATTGCTCCCTGTGCTCCCTGTCACCATTCAAGGACAGTGAGGTCAGCGATCTGCAGCCTGGAAGAGGGCTTTCACCAGTCCCCGACTATGCGGTCCCTGGCACCTCTGGCCTCTTCTAGACCTGTGAAAAGTCTGTTGTCTGCAAGCCACCCTTGTGTGGTATGTTGGTATAGCAGCCCAAACAAACTAAGCAATGCCCCCTGTATTTTTTTTTTTTTTTTGCAATGCCCCCTGTATTGAAAGCAAAGCTCATCATCTTTGCTCAGAACTGGGGAACCCACAGATGGCCGAATACCAGCCCCTTCACCTATGCTCTATAGGTTGGGACCCCTTGGGTTTGAGTCTCTCCCTGTCTTTGTGCTGTCGGTCTCATACCTAAGAGAAAACCTCTGAGCACTCACTTGCTGTGTACAGCAGGGATAGGACTAAGGAGAGGACCAGTCCCTTGCTCCATAGCCTCATGGTCCATTTGGGAAGGTCAGGGAAGCACGTGGCTGGGCATGCTCAGGAGAAGGGGAGTGGAGGTTCCTGGGCAGTAGTCAGGATTCATCTCTCTGGGACCATTAGGCTTGCGTGGTTAACATGTGACACCAAGGCCACCAAAAGTCCTGAAGTACAAACGTTTGCCTCTCTTTTGGTGGCTCTGTGCACCACAGTCAGAACACAACACTGTCCAGACCTTCTGGTGACAATTCCCAGTGTACCTGAACTTGTACAGCTTGGAAACCATAGAGCTCATTCCCTTAGGAGCCTAGCGAAAGGGTTGTGTTGCCAGCCTCGTACTGGCACCATCTATCTCTGGGTCATAGGCCCTTGATTTCTTGGGTTTCAGGGGTCTGAGGGCTGCCGCTCCAGGACCTCCTGGAGGTCTGCAACCTGAGAGCTACCCAACGCCTCCCTCTCCTCCCCCATGAAATCTCAAGACCTCTTTAGGTAAATGATGCATCTTGATTCAAGAGAGATGAGATCTTGTGCTGTGGGGCTTTCTAGATGTGAACTAGGAAGACACTTTCCTCTCTCCTCTATCCCGATTTGCAATTTCCAGACATAATTACTGCCTGTGGCAAAGTCTCCCCATTAGTACAGATAGTACATTTGGAGCTATTTTAATGCAAGCATTATGGCTATGTTTGCCTCTTTTGTAATACACAGTTGCATATGCAAGAACAAATACATGGTCCTATGAGATGCTTAGTCTAGGGAGATGCCTGGTTTCCACCACAGGCTGTTGTGGTGGCGTCTGGTTTCAGCTCAGCTGGACCAAACTGAACATGTGAATCTGAGTATTGAAGTTGCTTCAGTTTTTTTTTTTTTTTTTCTTTTTGACTAAGGTGTCCGTGATCCTGAATTTTTGGTTCGATACTTTGATTTACGTTGGTCTTTTTCTCCGCTTTGGTGACCAGGATTGGAAGGTAGATTCCGGAGGATGATTCTGGGCATTCCTTCTAATGGAACAACACAAACAGAATAAAATCTAGTTGTGTAACAGGCCATATCCCTGTGCCTGAAGGTACAGGCTGTCCTTTCCCATATGTTCCCCGAAATCCCATTGTCTTGATTTACTGTGGAAAGTAGAGAAGGCCTTTGAAAAAGATAATTATTTGCTTTTCCCTGTGGTGGTGTCGCTGAAGCCTGCAGTGTGGTCTGACAGATTAATGTCAAATGGCTGCAGAGGAATCAGCTGCATCGCGTATCCTCCAGGGAGCCTTGCTCTGAGGGCTGCGCCTCATTCCACTACAGCATGTTGAGGACGAGCTCTGGGGTCTGCTCCGCTGGCGAAGGCGACCCAAGGAACAAGACCAGCTTCCTGCCATGTGCAGAAGCCAGAGGCAGAGCTCACTGCAGCCTTGCTGAATGAAGCCTGACTCTTGGCTAAGTTCACAAAGTACATCCTTGGGACCCTTCGCAGCCCCAACCCCTGAATTCACGTTCGCGTTCTACTAGAAATGTAGCGGTAAGTATGGTGTCTAGACGAATGGTGAAATTGCTCTCTTGGCCAAGGCAAGGTGGCAGAATGGCGCAGTCTTCTGGGGACCCACAGACGGGATTATTTTAAGAACTGGACTTCAGCCCCAAGCTCCCTCTGTCAGGGCAGGGATTTCTTTTCCTTGATTTTTGAGTTGCAGTTTGCATCTTGGTGGGTATGTCCATGAAAAATCTTTAAGCCCCTTGCTGTCTGTCCATCATGTTACACATATTGCTAAACCATCCCCTCGTTTTGTAGTTGGATTTAACTTGTTCTCTTTGCCCAGATCACTAAAGCCGTGTGACCCAGCCAGCAGCCCTAGCTGCATCTCTCAGTCCCCAGGCCTTGTTTGAGATGAGAAAACTGAAATCGATCTGGTCTCATGGACTCTGTTCTCCATGAAGGAACGTGGTAATATATGCCTTGCTGTGGTTTTGCTGTGCACGGGCGGTGGATGAGCATACTTCAGCTGTCGATATACTGGCCCTAGGGGGTTTCCTGGCATTTATTTATAAAATTAGGTCAAAAAGAAAGGAGCAGAGTAAGGGACTCATGTGCAGTTAGCTATTGGAGGCTCTGTGATAAAAAGGGAAATTGACGTGAGTACTTCTATTCGATTTTCCCAAGCCCAGAATTGTTTGTTGACTATTGATCTCTGTTTAATTAGTGAAAGATGGCATCAGTGGTGGGTTTCATTCTCTGGCCCCGTTAAGTGTTTAATCGGGAAGGTCGGATCTGGCATCCTGCATCACCACCCTCATCAGGAGGAGCTGGGAGTCCTGCAGCTCTTACCGGAGTGTGACCTCTCTAAGCCTCAATATTTGTATAAATTGGGGATGATAATTCTGATCTCACTATTGGGATTGTAAACTGAGAAAAGACATGTAAAGCTCTTAGTATTGTGTCTAGCATGTACATTCACTACATGTTAGCATCATTATGTGACTTAGAATGGATTCTTTGCTGTGACTGTCTAGAGTCTAATGTTGCAGTATTGTTTTGTAGTCTCAGTATTAACGTCCCTAAATTATTTTAACAGGCTTTTTGTTTTGTGTCTTTCTTAAAATTACAGTAATAAACACAGAACATTAAAATTTCCATCTTCAGAGTGTACGGTTCATTAATATATTCCCGTCGTTGTGCAGAGAAGTCTCCAGAACGTCATCTTACAAAACTGAAATTCAATACCTATTAAGCTGTAATTCCTTTTTTCCTCCTCTTCCCCCAGCCCTTGGCAACCACATTTATATTTCCTGTTGCTATGACTTTAATGGCCGTAGAAACCGCGGGAGTGGAGTAATGTAGTATTCACCCTTTTGTGACTGGCTTATTTTGCTTAGGATAATGTCCTCTAGGCTTATATATGTTGTAGAATGTGACAGGATTTTCTTTATTTAAGGCTGCATAATATTCCATTGTATGTAGAAACCACATTTTCTTTATCTGTTTCTCTGTTGATGGATATTTGGGTTGCTTCCATGCTTGTATAATGAATAATGCTGCAGTGGATATCTGTGCAAATAACTCTTCAAAATCATGCTTTGATTTTTTGGGGGGCGGGGGTTGTGAATACCTATGCATGGAATTGCTGGGTTGTATGGTAATTCTCTTTTTACATCTTTGGAGGCCCCTCCATGCTGTTTTTCCCATAATGGCTGCACCATTTTCCCACCAGTGCTGCCCAGGGTTCCACTTACTCTGCCTTCTTACCAACATTTGTTCTTTTCTCTTCTGGGAAGTGGTGTTTTTCTTCGTGGTTTTCATTGGTATTTCTCTTATGGCTAGTGGTATTTAAGCATCTTTTCATTTGCTTGTTGGACCATTTCTATATCTTTGTGGAGAACTGCCTGTTCAAGTCTTTAGCCCATTTTTAAATTGGACGATTATTTTTTTCATGTTGAAATGTGGAGGTTACTTATATATTCTAGATATTAAAAGATAGAGGATTTCTAAATACTTTACCCATTACATAGGTTGACTTTTCATCTGTTGAATGTTTCCTTCATGGAGTTTCAAGTTTGAAGTAGTCCCTTTTATCTTTTTTTTTTCTTCTTTTGTTGCTTGGGCTTTTGATGTCCTAGCCAAGAAATCATGGCTAAGTCCAGTGTCCTGAAGTTTTTTTTTTTTTTTTTTTTTTAAGCTTTTCTCCTATTTTCTTCTAGGAGATTTTTTAGTTTTAAGTCTTAAGTTTAGGTCTTTCATCCATTTTCAGTTAATTTTGTATTTGGTGTAGGGTGAGGGCCCAGCTTCATTCTTCTGCATGGGGGTATCTCCAGTTTCCCCAACATCATTTGTTGTCCTTTTCCCATAGTGTGGTCTTGGCACCCTTGTTGATAACCTTTGTGCATACAGCTGAATGATTTTCTTCTGGACTCCATTCTGTTTCGCTGATCAACATATCCGTCTCGATACCGCTACCACACCATCTTGATTACCGTTGCACTGTGGTATGTCTTGAAATCAGGAAGTGTGAGGCCTACGATTTCGGGTCTTCCTTTTTGCAAGCTTGTCCTGAAACGATGTCAAGTAAGTCCTGTGAGATTCTGTGTGAATTTTAGGATTTTTTTTCTACTTTTGCAAAGAATATTATTGGAATATTGATAGAGATTGTGTTGAATCTTGACCCCCTTAGATTTTATCAGACAAAACTTTCTTCAGACTTGCAAGAAAAGGGAGCTGTCAGCTACAGAACATTTCTGTCGCTCTAAGGTGGTCTGTGTATATGTGTCTGAGGCCAGATGACAGAAAAGAACAGCATCCCCAAACCGTGCAGGCCAATCTGTAGACAAATATTCTCTCCTTCTAAATGGTGAAGAGATGGTTTTAGTAATTTTTTGAATTAATGGCAAGAGCAGTGAGCATTTATTATTCTTGCTGACAAATGTTTTATGTTGAAAGACTCTGAATTGTTTTTATTTTTTTTAAAGATTTATTTTAGAGCATGCACGGATATGAGCATGTGTGTGCCTATGGGGAGGGGCAGAAGGTGAGGGAGAGAGAATCTTTTTTTAAAGATTTTATTTATTTGTCAGGGGGGAGAGAGAGAGAGAGGGAGAGAGGGAGCACAGGCAGGGGAAGCAGGAGGCAGAGGGAGAAGCTGAGCAAGGAGCCCAACAGGGACTCAGTCCTGAGACCCTGGGATCATGACCTGATAGGTAGTTAACCGACTGAGCCACCCACGTGTCCTAAGATAGAGAATTTGAGCATACTCCGTGTGAGCTCAGAGCTGGACACTGGACTCGATCTCCTTTGATGAAATCAAAAGTTGATGCTTAACCAACTGAGCCACCCAGGTGCCTGTCAATTAACTGTTGAAAATAACAAATGACTCCTGGAAGTGCTTTACAGAGGAAGATACTGGTGATAGATTTCTTTTGTTGCTGTCATTGTCACTGTCACTTGCTGGGTAATATTTTCCACATGTTTGGGTCATATCCTTTAAGGGAGTAGAGGTGGCATTTAAGTATTTGAGTCCTACCTCTTTGAACATGTTGTTAATTCCTTCCACAGCCCCATCCCAACACCTATGGAGCGATGGACAAAGCAGGAGTTTCTAGAAAATACTCAGTGTGAGGAGGGAGATAATGCTCGGAGGTGTCAGGTCACATTTCTGAGACCTGATGGGCCCTAGGGGTAGAGGGAGACTTGACTCTGTGCTCTGTGACACCATGGCTGTTCTGCTCCTAACAAATCATTCCAGATGGCATTTGGCCAGTTTAGTAGTAATCTGAAATTTGGTGACCTCGATTACCTAACAGAGACCCTGCATTCAGCTGCTAGGCCAGTTAATTAGCCTTTGGACAGTGCCTTTACATGGGGGTCCAAAGATCATGGGTGATATTATTCATTTTAAAATTTAAGGAAGGGAAGGAGCCATGTATCTTCAGCTTACAACTTTGTAAGCAGTGACATGTAACTGTTAAATATCACCTCTAAAAGCCAATTTTCTTGATTTTTATTTTACTCCTCTTAAATGTGCTTCTTCAGGTTGAGAATAACTGAGTAGTCATCGGTCATGCATTTTCCATAATAGAGCTCTAGATATTATATGCCATTAACTTAGTCGATATTATTTAGAAGCCAAACATGGTGACACAGATAAAGCAGCCATACCGTTGAGTGCCCTCTCAGATTCAAACACTGTAGGTCCCATGACACCTGTTTGGAGTTTCTCTGAAAATTACTCTTTTCTGCCTTTGAAAAATAGCTTGAATTTTTTTTAGAGGCTTCTAACTGGTTAACATCATCACTGTGACAAAGTAAAATGATTAATCCAGGGGGAAATCATTGCCCTCTACAGACAGGATCCTTACTACCCCCTTCCTCCCTCCCCCTGCTGTGCCCTTCCACCCCCAGCCAACACTAGACACTCCATATTGCTTTTTAGGGAAGGTGCTATTGTCAGTTACAGATTAATTTGGATCTCATTTTCATGTAACTCCCATTTCTTATTTTTTATAAACTCTGAGGACTTTATGGAAATAAGATGCACATTTTCTACTAATGTCAAAGTTTAGAAGTCCTTACAAAGAGACTTATGATAAAATGTTCTATAACCAAATTGTAGGTATCAGGGCTTTGACCAAATTCAAGAATATATTTGTTGTTTTTCCTCACTGCATTTCTAGTTGTTTAATAAAAAAAAAAAACTTAAAGGAAGGGGAGATTGTCTTTCTCTTGAGTCAGACATCGCCTCCTCACTGCCATGCCATCTTTACCTTCTCTTTTTTCCCCTCCAGACTTTGAGGAAGCAGGATCCTTTTGATGCCTTTGAGCACTTGCCGTTGATAGGAGGGAGCACTTGAAAAGAAATTCTGCTTGGAAATGTCTTTCTTCTGCATTCTCAAGCATTTCCTTTGCATAAATGCATTTAATTTCTTCTTCTCTTGACCTTGATGTGGTTTGCTGGCAGCATACAGATATGATTTTGTAGTTCCTTGGCATTCACTGATTTTCTTTTCTTCTCCTAGACACACTGGCAGGGCAGAGAGACCTGCAATAGAGATCCAGAGAAGAACAGAGATCTTAGGGCTATCATCATAGTTGTGTCGGGGACAAAGTTAAGATCATTAATGAATTATTCTGAAGCCCTTTGTTGAACTCTAGTGTGTCTGTACCTGAATGAGACACACCTTCAAGTGCTAATTGCCCAGTCCCTGAGATTGTTATGCAAGAGAGGTACCTCTGGAAGAGTTGGGTGCTGATGCCAAGTCTGGAGGAAGAAGGGGTCCCTGTAGGGCCCATGGCATTAGGCAGACAGGTGCTTAGGTCAGAGAGTCAAGGAAATCCATAGTGATCACTGATGCAGATCCTCTCACGCCCACGTTGCACTCATCTTCTGGACTGATTTCGGGAGCGAGCAGGGCCCACAGAAACGAGCTGTTGCTGGAGAGAAGGATGACAAAGCATTTTTGCTCCTCGTTTCTGAAAGACAGGTGTTGGGAGCTGTTTCAGCTGCTAGTTGGCAAACATCGTGGTTGTCCCCAGGGGGAAGCTTTCCTTGATGAAAGGCAGCGGACGACCAGTGGGAGGGGCACTGGGCCAGAATCCTGCTCTCTCTGAGAATCCTCCGAACACCAGTTTCTTCATGGGGGAAACAGGGATTCTTCTCTGCAAGCAAATGGAATGAGATGACGTTTTCACAAGGGCCTTGCATGTGCCTGGCCCCTTTCAGGTGATCGGGAAACGTTCACTGTTTCTGATCTGTGAATAGATACTGTGATATTTACCCAAACTCTTTGAAATCTTAAACTGTTATTCAAGCTGTTAGCTTCATGCATGTAGGTATATTTTCTGGTTATTTTTCCAATATGTTTGCTCTAAGTGTAAAATTTGAATATGCTCACTGTATAGATTTTGGAAACCACAGAAAAAATTTATTAAAATCTTCAATTATTAAAGTTAATTTGAAATGAAAATGAAATCATCCATCATTCTGGCACTTAGAAGAACCAGGACTAGAATTTTAACCTCCTTTATTGTTTCTCTTCCATGTTTTCCATTTTGTAGTTGGCGTGTGCTCTGTTCCGTCTTTCATGCACACGTATCCATGTAATGAGGCGGTGCTGAATAGTGACTAAAAATACCAGACTTGGCACCAAACAGGACCCACATTCTGGTCCACGTCTGCTATGAGTGATTGCATAATCTTGGGTTAGCTGTTTGTCCTCACCTGTAAGAGACCCAATATTTGTTGTGTAGATAGGAGGAATAAATGAGCTCAGGTATGTGAAGGGCGTAGCATGATACCCAGGAAACAGTAAGCTATCAGTTAATATTAACTGTGCTGCTTTTTATTGAATAGTGAATATTGACGAGGAAATAGGGCAATTCTTTGGGAGAAGTCCTTTGTAATTTTATTCTTCCAATACCTCACCATCGAATAGTACACTTTGTCTGCCAGGTCGTTGAAATCCTTGGGTACTGAAAGCAATCTTTCTTTTCCAGTTTCAAGACTCACCTTTCAAGGGCATCCTGGAAGTGCTTTCTTTTTTCATAATGCAAAGGACAAGCTAAGAAATCATTAATTACAAGTGTCAAATAAATGGCAGCTTAAGGAACAACTGAATATACTATGTTTTAAGGATACTTATGGAAATGGACTTTTGGTAGGCTTTTAATGTTCTAAAAATGAATTATTTTTAGGGGCATTTTAACCATATTAAATAAATACATTGAAATAAGGAAAATTAAAAAATGTTACTTGAGTTGGGTAACTTGGGTAGAATAATTACACATGGAAACATACTTGCCTGGCTTTATAATACTTATGATATTGCCTCTTACGTATTTGTGATATACTTTGTGAAGTCTTTTAAAATGTTTTCTTACGTATCATCGTGTTAGATTTTCTGCAAAGTTCTAATAGCTAGGTAGATTAGAACTAAAGCCTTCTCTCTAATTCAGCCATCCTTTGATGAAACCATTATATATTGGTTATGGAGGGTAGGATATCTGTGAATGCCTTCTAGGATTTTTCTGCATGGAGAAAAATCTTTTGGCTTTAAAAACAAATGAATATTTTTGATACTGTATTAATGAGTTAATAAAAATAGACTTTCCAAGTTAAATTTACAAAAATTTGAAATGCAGTTAAGATTAATTCTAGACTTTGAAATGAACTCATGCATTCTGTTTTACAAATTATTCATTGTTTATTATTGGTATTTTAAAAGATTTTACCCATAGCTGGCTTAGGCTCTGTCTTTAGGAACACAGACTAGAACTGGATTGATAATATAAAACACTTCCTTAAATACAAGTTGTAATTTGTTTAAAAAACAAAACAAAAGAAAACAAAAACCTCTACTGTGGTATAATTTATGTACAATTAAATACATCCGTTTTTAGGTGTTTATTTCCATAAGTTTTGGCAAACATAGACCAGGGTAACTACCTCCACAGTCAGTTAATAGAACATTGACAGAGAGTTTTCTTGTGTCTCTTTAAAACTTGTAAAATCTTTTGAGTAATATTTTTGCAAATAGTAGAGAGGGGAAATCATAATTGTTTATATCAAAGTTTCTCAGCTTTGGTGCTTTTGACATTTTGGACCAGATAATTCCTTCCCGTGGAGGGTCTGTCCTTTGCCTTGTAGGATTCTTGGCCGAGTCCCTGACCTCTATGTACTAGATGTCACTATCCCCTCCATCTCCACAGTGGTCGGCACATCTCAGATAGCCCCAAAGGTTGGAGATGGGGCAAAACCACTCTGATTGAGGGCCAAAGGGGTAGAAAAGCAAGGAATATAGAGTGAGCCTTCTGCGGAAATTAAAAAGTTTGTAGGGCTGACCCATCTTTGTATGTAGTATTAATAAGTTAAAGATATTAGTAATTTTTAAAACCTTTTCCATGTGGAGGGTACTAAAATGGTACTTTCAAGAAAAGATTTCTGGTGGTAGCCAAGATTTTAATGAGAGTGTGTGCCATCTCTGTTTATTGTGTGATAGTTTACAAAAACTATATAGGTCCATTAACTAGAATAGCAACAATAACAACACCCCATGTACTATTATTATCCTGGGTTAACAGATGAGAAAGCTGAGCCATGGGGAGTTCAAGAGACATGACCAAGGACACCACCTAGCTGGTAGGTGGTAGAGCTTCAGAGTTTGTGTTCTTAACTGTTCTTCTATATTATCTTTCTAGTGGAAAGGGGATAGTGATATTTTACAGAATCATAGTTTTAGGATGATGAGAGATAATTTAATAGATATTTTAGTCCATATTCCCATAGTTTGAAACTGTGGTTCAAACATCTGAACTTGAGTGGTGTCCCTATAATTTCATTCTACCTCTTCCTGGGAGAAGATCCTTTTAAAAAAAGAGAAGTTCCTTTAGCAATGAGTGAAAGGAGGAAGGATTTTTTTTTTCTAATTAGTTTTTTACTAAATAGTTTTCTTTTAACTAATATTTTAAAAAATTATAGAAATGAATGGGGGTTCTTAATATATAACATGTATTTCTTAAAAATGTTGCTTGTGGGGGCGCCTGGGTGGCTCAGTGGGTTGAGCCTCTGCCTTTGGCTCAGGTCATGATCTCAGGGTCTTGGGATTGAGCCCCACAAGGGCTTTCTGCTCAGTGGGGAGCCTGCCTCCCTCTCCCTCTCTCTCTGCCTGCCTCTCTGCCTACTTGTGATCTCTGTCAAGTAAATAAAATCCTAAAAAAAAAAAAATGTTGCTTGTGGTCCCTAAGACTGAATTTATTCAATAAAGCTCATTCATGCAAGAAATACTTGAATTGTCATAATCTCTGCAAAAAGGTTAGAAAATATTCTAGATTAGACTACATATGATGTGACAAAGCTTAAACTATGGCAGTGACAAATACTGTGAGTTGGAAGACAAATCTCAGAGTGGGGGGGAAAAGGGAAAAGGAAACTCATGAACCACTCTGATTAAAATTCAGTGAGGGATAATTAAACATCCTTTCCACCTGATTCTCCTCTCATGGAGATGTTTACACAAGTTTGAATCTGATTCTAATTTGGAGGGTGAAAGGTAGATCGCTGGCCTTTGGTCTAATCTGGATTTTCTTGGTGAAGTCTTTCCTGGTTACTATAGTCCCCACTTAATGTCTTCTACCTTCAGATTTCTTTTTCCTTTTTTTTTTTTTTTAAAGCTCTTAAGAAGTAATGAAGTATTTTAGTCCTACAAAGAAGTATGAAGACTATTTTAACAAACACCCATGTACCCACTACTCAGATGAAGGAAAAGATACTAGTGAAATTTCCTGTGTCCTCCACCCAGTTCCCATTCCCTCCCTGACTTCCCAGAGGAACTGATTTCCTCAATTTGGTGTTTATCATTGATGTGTATGTTTTCCTTATGCATCCATGCATAAGCAATAGATAGTGTGTTTTAAAACATAATAAAATATTTTTTTGTATTCTTTTGTAACTTGCTTTATTTCTTCAATGTTTTGAGATTTTTTTTTTTCCAGATTGATCTAGGTCCTCCAGGTCACTGATTTGCCGTTGTAAACTGCTGTTGCATTGTTAACTGCATATACCATAATTTATTCATCTCTTCTCCTGTCTTTGGATATTTAAATTGTTTTCACGGGTCTTTGTGTTTTTTTGTTTTTTATTTTTTTCCTTCTTTGAGACACTGCTCCAGTGAACATTGTTTACTTGGACAGATGTACAGAGATTCTCTCGGGCATAAGCCCAGGGCCAGAATTGCCAAATCTGAGGGCCTTGGGCATTTTTGGCTTTTCTAGCTATTGACAAATTGTTATCCTGAAAGGTTGTGCCAATTACTCTTCCATCTATGGTGAAGAAAAAAGAGTTCCTGACTCTTCCTATCTTTGCCCAAAATTGGTATTATCAGACTTTCAATTATTTTGCCAATCTGAGAGATTATGATAGTTATCTTGAAGTTGTAAATTTACATTTCCTCCCTCTTAGTGAGTTTGAAACATCTTTCTGTATAGTTATTCTACATTTGGGTTCCTTCTGTGAATTTCCCATTTCTAGTCTTTGTCCATTTACCATTGGGTTGTTTTCCTTGGTTTATTCTATGCTGTGGATATAAATATTTTTTCTTCCATATTGTGACTTTTTTCTCAGTTGTTGGTTTATCTTTTTAACATGATATCTTTTGATACACAGAATTTTACAATTTTAACGAAGTCAGAATTCTCAGCCTTTTTATGGTTTTGTGTTCTTTTATCTGAGAATATCGCCCTCGCCCCGCAAGGACGACAAGACGCCCTGGTTCGGATGCATCTTCTCTCTCTTCTCTCTATTTCCGCGAGTCTACACACTTATATACGCTTACATGACCAATCAGTGAGCAGGGTACAGGAGGGAGCGAATCAGGCTGTGCACCTAAACGAACAACTTCGCTAGCAACCAATGCTGTTTACTTCCTCTTTGGGCGTTCCGCTTAGTCCCACGAGGCAATCCTAAGCTGGCAACTAGCCAGGCGCCATCTTTTAATGGCGGAGGCCGCCCTGGCCAGGGGCCTGCCTCCGACATGAGAACACTCTTTTATGCTTGAAGTCACGAAAAAAATTTTTTTTGCAAGTTTCTAGATGTTGCTTTTCACAATTACTCATTGAATTCATCTGGACTTTCTCTTGGAAGTTTATTTTTTCCATATTAATGATATATCACTGTTGATCTTTACCCCAATTATTTATACTTTAGCTTGGACATTTTTCAAGTTTGTGTACCTACAGGTCTCATTTGGTCCTTCCACGTCTTTTCCAGTTCTGTGCCATTATTACATTGTGGCTTTATAATAAGTCTTGATAATAAACCCTCTGATATTTTTAACATGTTCTTAAGTATTCTGGGCACTTTGCATTTTGATGTAGATATAAGAATTCGCTTGTCAAGGTTTATGAAATACGCTGAAGGTGTTTTAATTAGAATTACATTGAATTGATGGGTCAGCTTGGGAACAGTTACATCTTTAAAATCCTGGCTTTTTAATGAAAATCCTCTTTCCATTTAATTTGGTTCCCTTTAATGTGTATCTATCAGGTTGTATAATCCTCTTCAAAAGGTTTCCTCTATCTTTTGTTGCATTTATTTTTAGATACTTCTTATATTTTTCTCGCTGTTGTAATTTTTAAAAAGATTCCATTTACATATTCTGTTGGTTCCTGGTGGGTATGAAGTAAATGGGTTTTGTTTTTGTTTTTGTTTTTGGTAAACTGATGTGATAATAGCTACTTTGCTGAACTCTTATTCAAATAATTTGAAGATTCTACAGCCAATTAAACTGAACAATGTCATTTGTATCCTCATGTATATATATTTTTCTTATCTCATTGGACACCTTAGATTTTTAGCAGAGAGTTCAGTAGAAGTGGTATAATGTGGGCATTAACTATGGTGTTTGCTATAGAGTTTTGATAACATTTTCTCATGCTGAGAAAGTTCCCGTTCATCCCAGTTTCACCAAAAGCTAAACTGGTGCTGAATTTTTTTTTTTTAACTGCTTTTCTACTTTTATTGATTGGCCAGACTTTTCTGTCTGTTAATCTCTTAACTATATATTTCCTAATTATATAATCCTCTAATAACACTGAGGCAAAAACTTATGGATGAAAAGGACAAATAATAAACCAAGCAAGTTTCTGAAAGATGTGTTTATGTAGGTGTGGACACGTCACGGAACTGATGTCGATAGGAGGCAGGGTCATCTTGTGGAAATGGGGGGAGTAGGGTCTGAGTGTGGAGGGCTGCAAGGGGTGGTGAACTTTTGGAGTTGTTATTTGGCAGAACGAGAAGTAAAATGAATACTAGCACACACACACAGCTAAGGTTAAAATTACATTTTTAGTAGCACTGCTTAGCAGCTTTTCAGAGTTTAATATGATAGTGCCCCGTATGTGACTGGAATCTGGGGGCAGAGTATAGGAACTCAGGTAGCTGGATTGGTCTAAAGATGTGCGTGTGCAAGGTGGTTGTAGCATAATGGCAAGGTAAATAGGGAATTAAGGAGGGAATGGTTCAAAAGAGTAGTTGATCTGATCAACCACGGATGGATGGGATTCCTTTAAGAAGGAAGAGAAGTCAGGAACAGGGTTGATCCTCCTGGACAAACTTTTGGTAATGAGGCAGTGGGAAAGATAGAAGGAGGGAGGTGGTTATCTGATAGGGAAGTGAAGGTCTGTGTTTTAAAAGAGAAGTATTTGCAGGCATTGACGAAGTCTAGGGATGGCGGTACATTTCAGAGCTTGGGATACAGTGGTTTAGCACTGTGGATGAATAAGTCATACGGGTTGTCTGTGGATGGAATGGCCCACTTGTTCCTATCTGAAATCAATGCCCTTTTATTACCATCGGTCTGTTGAGTTTCTGTTGAATCTACCCAAGTGCTGAGCTGGTTTTATCCTAACTCAAATGTGTAACCACCTGAACTAAGCTGCATTTTCCTGACATGGAATGTGGTGTTGGACTGTTTAATCTTTGCATTTTGAAGTACTAAGATTTGTAATTGTCCTTATTAAGTATTGTTGACTTACTTTTTTGGGAGGGGTGGTCTTTTTCGTAAAGTTCCTTTTGTGCTAGTTTGTATCACTTTTACATTATAAATAAGAACAAGCAACAGTTTCGAAGATTGCATTTTCTTAAATTGCCTTCCACTCTGAGAAGTGTTGACTGGTGTTCTGGAAAGGACCCGTGTCCAGAATTTATTTTGTCCACAATTTTTAGACTATTGAAAAATTGGAAAAGGATTTGGAAGATCACAATGGAAGGAATGTTTTTTGGTTTTGTTTTTTTGTTTTATCATTTTTTGGTTTTGTTTTTTTGTTTTATCATTTCTCCCCCCTGAGAAATGATAGTCCATGTGTGACTTAAGGAAGGTTTTTAACAAGTGATTGGATTCTAGTTTAACCAAACTGACCAGGTTCTCTATATTTGCAGTAAGGATTTAATGAACTTGATTCCAGGCTAATGCCACAATAATTGTTAGATTAATCCAATTAGGGTTAATTTGACGAGTGTCAACCTCATGCCAAGTAGTTTGCAAGGTCCTGCAGAGCATATGAAGTGAAAGTCTGACACAGCTTTGGTCTTCAAGGCCATTTTGCCGTCATGATAGGAAAATGGATTGAAGGGTGCCAGGTTGGCTCAGTGGTTGGGCGTCTGCCTTAAGCTCAGGTCATGAGCCCAGGGTCCTGGGATGGAGCCCCGCATTGGGCTCTCTGCTCAGTGGGAAGCCTGCTTCTCTCTCTCCCACTCCCCCTGCTTGTGTTCCCTCTCTTGCTGTGTCCATCTCTATCAAATAAATAAAATAAAATAAACTTAGAAAAATGGATTGAAAATGTGGCCACCGATCAGCATAGGATTGTGCCACCAATTTTGAGAACTCTTTGACTCTGTGGATCTATGAAAAATATGTCTGATGCAGGGGGGAAAAAAACAAATATAAAAATTTCCCACTAAAAATTAAATGATATATCCATATCTCCATTATATTAAATTCAAAATTATGCTAATTGGGATTTCTTTCAGAATCGTACATTAGTGAGCTTTTCGTTTATTACCATAAATATTTCTATAGCCCTTGTTCTGTGTCTGTACTAAGTGCTTTTACAACTGGTAACTCATTAAACTTGTTCTAGGAACCCTGTGAGCTAGGTCTGTTACTATCCTCTCTCTTTTAGAGATAAGGAAACCAGAGAGGTTAAGTAATTTGCCCAAAGTCACACAGCTAATACATGTATAGTAGAGCCAGGATTTGAATTCTGGTAGCTGAGCTCCATCCACTGTGCCTCTTTGTTTTTGGTGTCTTCTGTTTTATTCCTTACCACCTACTCTTGGTATTATCTTGGAGTGAATGAAGTAGATACTCTTCAGAAAAGAAAGAGGAAATTTGAAAATTTGCAGGGGTGGGGGATGTGGGGGGCGTTACTTTTGCCCTTCTGGGCATCTTTTTAATAGTTGGCAGTATGTTGACCCTTAGGTTTTATAACCCCTAGCAAAAACAAAGAAAGAGACCATGGAAAGAAACCATGGAAAATAACAGTTACATAATGATAATCTCATTTGGAGTGCTTATTTCTCTGAATTTGGTTCAGAGGAACCTTGATTTCGGTCCCCGACCCCCCCATCATTGCTAAAGTTATACATTCTAAGACTATCTCTTACATTTTTTACTCCCTGAACTGATCACTTACGGGTCTCCTCCAGTAAGGAATGTGGTGACGGGGCTGGAATTTCTGGCTCTGTCTCAGCAGGTCGCTCCTGTGAGAGTAATCCATGCCAACTTCCCAAATCCAGGGCTTTCCACATGGGTTTTAATGATACAGGATAACATTTGTGGGAAGAGAGTAATTTTAATGTTAAGAAACATCAGAGTATCATTTTCTTGAGTTACATTTTTTTAAAAAAGTATTTCAGCTGAGAATTGAAAATGACTGGCCCAATACGTGTTTGACCTGAGCCTGTCATTGCCTTCCTTGCTAGCGATTGAATAAAAGAAATCAACTTGACTTGATGCCTGTGGACTTCTGCACTCTATGAGTGTCATTTTGAGGTCCTGATGCTGCCCTTGCTGGCAAAACTTGGACTTGACTGCTGTCTCCTCCCCTCCCCTTTAATGGTTCTAGACAGATACTTTGTAGCATCAGATGAGATGCAGGCACACTTGGCAGCTTAGGAAAAAATAGCTTTGTGATGGTGCTGTGCAATCTCATTTGTGTTTTTCTGGCTATTCTAGGAAAATGGCAAGCAGGAATGGGTAGGATCTTCTTGTCTTAAAAGCTTGATTGCGCTAAGTGTGAAATTAATGGTTAGTTGATAGGTGCGGTGTTTACAGTAAGTCAGGATCCGTTTCCTCCTTACCTACCCTGTACTCCCCCCCACCCCCATCAGCCTCTTTTATCACCGAGGTTTCAGAGAAGGTCCACTTTTGCATGTGGAATGGTCACTGGATAACCAGCCCTCAGAGCTGCTGACATCTTTCCTCTCTCGGCTGCTTGATGACTCTGCGGTTGGATGGTGGGAAGCTTTAGGACAGGCCTATGATGTCCTAATATAGTCTGGCAGGTGATGGATTGAGAGAGTATATTCAGCGTGAGTTTGATAAGCACCGTGTGGTTCTTCTCAAGGTTTTTCATCATGTCTACTGGTTTGCTGCCCTACCTGCCAGATGATGAAAGACAGGCAATCAGGATTTGGCTGGATTTTCTCAAAGAGGGCAGCTTGTAATGAATGTGAGCAGAAACTATAAAACATTGTTAATACAAAAGTTAGAGAAATAAGACTGACATAGACAAAAGCCATAGTGTAAGTCCCAAAAGATGCTGTTGGTTATGGGGAATCTTATTTTACATGAGGAAAGCTTTTCATCTTAACATCATCAAAATCCTGGTATCCCTTATAAACTGCATTATAACATTTTCCTCAACATAGATGTGTGTGCAATGTGATGGATAGCTTTTTGTGTCTCGCATTCAGATCTCATTTCTTTGTCACTCATTTCTGCTTCCAAGCCTTTCTTCCACCTGGCTTTGATTCCGAGGACTTCTACGTCAGGAAGAGATTTGATGGTCCCTTAGCATGACTTCCATTTTCCCATAGTCCATTATTTCCTTTGCAAATGATGCATGGAGTTTCTTTTGAAAAAGAGGTTTCTTTGAAAAAGAACTTGTTGACTGAATACTGGTTCTGAACAGTATTCATTCAGAAATTTTGAAGATGGCTGTCTGCATCTTTCAAGTATTGTATCTGCTCAGATTTTTCTCTCTGCAATGTGGAGAAGGCAGGCGAGGAGGGCTGTGTTGTAAGTGCTCAACCCTCCTTGAGAAAGTGTCTACTATAGGAACAACTTTCTAAAGTAACATAATGAAAGTTTTCTTTTTTCTTTTTTAAGATTTTACTTATTGGACAGAGAGAAAGCACAAGTAGCAGCAGAGGGAGACAGAAAAGCAGGCTCTCCACTGAGCAGGAGGCCCAAAATGGGACTCAGTCCCAGGACCATGAGCCCAAGGCAGAGCAACCAGGCGCCTGATAAACGTTTTCTAAATATATTTTTTTTAAATTTTTATTTATTTATCTGACAGAGATCACAAGTAGGCAGAGAGGCAGGCAGAGAGAGAGGAGGAAGCAGGCTCCCCACTGAACAGAGAGCCAGATGAGGGGCCCAGTTCCAGGACTCCGGGATCATGACCTGAGCTGAAGGCAGAGGCTTTAACCCACTGAGCTAACCAGGCACCCCAAAGTTCTCTTTAAAGAGTTTTTTATGACCCTTTCATGCTGATACACCAACTATATTTGCATGTGTGTTGAATTATAGTCCACATAGATAATAGGATAAATGTATTTTCTTTTTTTTAATTTAATTTTATTTCTTTTCAGTGTTCCAGAGTTCATTGTTTATGCAGCAAGCACACCCCGTGCTCCATGCAACACGTGCCCTCCTTAATACCCACCACCAGGCTCACCCAACCCCCACCCTCCTCCCCTCCAAAACCCTCAGTTTGTTTCTCAGAGTCCACAGTCTCTCTTGGTTTGTCTCCCCCTCCGATTTCCCGACTTGTACACTTAATATTGTGTCTTACTATTTATCCCATGATTTAAATCCTCCGTAATATTAATACCAAGTTAGGTATACCTTAATTTATTAGATTATTCCCGTATTGTGAGCGATTTAGGCCATGTCCACTCTGTAGCTATTTGAAACAATACACATTAGCTTATTCAGAAAACCTTTGTTCAAACGGTCATCAATCCACTGTTGGACACTTCCCCGAGCATCGTATTATAAAAGCCAAATGTTTGAAAGACTGGTGATGATGAATTCTGTGGGAATAACTCTTAAGGGAAAAGTAATTTTGTGAAATCCTTTTACCCACCTCTATAACATACCTGTCTTTTCTAAATTTCCCTAAGAACTATGGAAAAAAATTTTTTGTTTATCTGCTGGTAGGATCCAACACTGTATAAGGTTTCCATCCTTTTTGACTTTGTACATAATTACAAAACTCTAGTAGCATATTAATTGTTTTTTTATTTTTCAACTCAGGATCTTTGAAACTAGCTGGGGTCTATGAGGTTCTAGAAAGACTTTAGGACTCAGATTTGCTTGGTGAGGCCCTTGTGGTCCTAGCCAACTGTACCACCTGGGATGGGCTGACGTTAGGTTGACCAGTGAGAATTGTGGGGGAAGAGGTCACACACGAGGGCACATTGGCTCTGTTACAGCTAAGACCCAGTGCACCGTATGTGGACATTTTGGAATGATGTTGAATGTCCCAGTCAACTAAGATATGTGTAGAGGAGCGAAACCTTTGCGTTCTAATAGCCATCACATCAGTGACACAAACAGGTTTGGAGCTTGCCGACTGCACAGTTTGTTTTCAATGGTGATACCTCTGAGTGTCCAAGACCATGCTCAAGTGAGGAGCTGAGTGATTTCCTTTTGTGTGGGGGCATGTGTGTTTTCCTCCATTGAAGCACTCTACTCTATCACATAAGATGTTGAATGCATATGTCATGTGGTTTCTTTTGAAAAATGCTGGAATAATACCATTCTTGAACCAGAAAGTCTGTGTGCTTCTTGAGATGCCATATATGTAATATATAAGAAGTACATATTATATAGCATTTATATAGGATACTTATATATATAATTTATTATATATATAATTTGTTCAGCATGTATATATTCATATGTATGTAATTTTTTCTAGCATTTTGCTGGGCAGATAAGATTTTGGAAAATGCTATCATCTTAAATTTTTATTTTATGTGATAAACGAGAGGAGTCTTTTGAATAGTTGCATATAATATATGTGCATATATGTTTACATATATGATAGCTTTGTTCTGATACTCTAGTTTTACTGCAGTATAAATCAGTATCTATATTATAATTCCATTGTGAAGTATGAATCCAATGAATTAAAAATATTAGAAATGGGAAGGGTGATACACCTGAAATATCCTTAGGATTTCAGAAGGATTCGATTTCTCTTTCCATCTCTTAATTCATAATGGTATTTTTAAAATTAGAAACTTAACATGTAGAAAATTTGGAAAATACAAATGTGCACAGAATAAGATAAAAACTGCTTATAATCTCGCTACCTGGAGATAAACTGCTGTTGATATATTTAACATGTTTTATTCTATTCTTTTTCTGTAGGTCTGTGTTAATATTCTTCTTCTTTCCTTTTAATATCCCTTCATTTTTTTCATCATAAGTGTATGTTTTTATCCCCATCCCCTTTTTGCCCCATTCCCCCACCCCACAGTTACCTCTCGTGACAGCCAGTGTGTTCTTTATAGTTAAAAGCCTATTTCTTTTTCTGTTTTCCTTTGCTCATTTGTTTCTTAAATTCCATACATGAGTGAAATCATGTGCTATTTTTTTTTTTTTTTTTTTACTTTGAATAATAGTCCATTGTTTGTGTGTGTATATATATGCACACACACACACCATGTCTTTCTCTGTTCATCTGCTGATGGACGTTTGGGCTGCTTCCACAGTTTGGCTATTGTAAGTAATGCCTCATTAAACATAGGGGTGCGTGTATCCCTTTGAATTAGGGCTTTTGTATTTTTTGTTAGATACCGATAGTGTGATTTAGGGTAGTTTTAGGGTTTTTGTTTGTTTGTTTGTTTTTTAAGGATTTTATTTATGTATTAGTCAGAGAGAGTGAACACAAGCAGGGGGAGAAGCAGGCTCCCTGCTGAGCTAGGAGTCCTATGTGGGGTTTGATCCCAGGGCCCCAGGATCATGACCCTAGCTGAAGGCAGTCAGGAAGGTTGGGTGAGGTTGGAAGTCCAACCATCTGAGCCACTCAGGTGCCCCAGATTTTTAGTTTAGAGAGAAGGTGCACGCAGGGGGAAGGGCAAAGGCAGAGGGAGAGGCGGAGAATCTCAAGCCGCCTCTATTATGAGATCATGACCTGAGCCAAAACCAAGAGTCAGATGCTTAACTGACTGAGCCACCCCGACACCCCCTCTAGTTTTAATCTTTTGAGGAACCTCCATACTGTCTTTCCCAGTGGCTGCACCTCCCACCAACAGTGCATGAGGGTTCCTTTTTCTCCACATCCTCGCCAAGACCTGTTGTTTCTTTGATTAGTTATTCTGACAGGTGTGAGGCAGTATTTCCTTCTACTTCTGATTTGCATCTCCCTGCTGATGAGTCATGATGCTGAGGATCTTTTCATATGTTTGTTGGCCATCGTATGTCATCTTTGGAGAAATATCTGTTTTCATGTTTTCTGCCCACATTTTAATTGGATTATTTGTTTTCTGGGGTATTGAGTTGTATCAGTTCTGTATATATTTTGAATATTAACCCCCCATCAGATACATCACTTGCAAATCACTTCTCCCATTCAGTAGGTTGCCTTCTAGCTTTGTTGATTGTTCTCTTCACTGTGCAGAAGGTTTTCATTCTGACGTAGTCCCAGTAGTTTATTTTTGCTTTTATTTAATCCCTTTCCTCAGAAAACCTACCTAGAAGAATGTTGGTGTGGCTGATGTCAGGGAGATTACTGGCTGTGTTCTCCTCTAGGAGTTTTATGATTTCAGGTCTCATATATAGGTCCTTAATCCGTTCTGAGTTTATTTTATTTTTATATATTTTATTTATTTGACAGAGAGAAAGTATAAGCGGGGGGAACAACAGGCGGAAGCAGAGGGAGAAGCAGACTTCTTGCTGAGCCTGACATGGGGCTTGATCCCAGGACCTTGGGATCATGACTTAAGCCCAAGGCAGATGCTTAACTGACGGAACCACCCAGGTGACCCTTGAGTTTATTTTTATGTATGGTGTCAGAAAGTGTTCCAGATTCATTCTTTTGCATGTAGCTATCCAGTTTTCCCAAAACCATTTCAAGAAATGGTCTCTCAGATGGCACGTTCTTGCCTCCCTTGTTGAGGATGAAATGACTGTGTAACTGTGGATGTATTTCTGGGTTTTCTGTTCCGTTTCATTGATCTTTTGTCTGTTTTTATGCCAGTACCATACTGTTTTAATTACTGCTGCTTTGTAACCTAACTTGAAATCTGGAATTATGATGCCTCTAGCTTTTTCTTTGTCAAAGTTGCTTTAGCTATTTGGGGTCTTGTGTAGTTCATACAAGTTTCAGGATTATTTGTCCTACCTCTGAAAAATGCTATTGGTATTTTGATAGGAATTGCATTTAAAGTATAGATTGCTTTGGGTAGTGTGGACATTTTTAAAATTTCTTTCTTTTTTTTTTTTTTAAGATTTTATTTATTTATGTGACAGACAGAGAGCACAAGTAGGCAGAGAGGCAGGCAGGGGTTGGGGGGGGGCGGCGGGAGGAAGCAGCCTCCCTGCCAAAGCAGAGAGCCCAATGTGGGACTTGATCCCAGGACCCTGGGATCATGACCCGAGTGGAAGGCAGCGGCCCAACCCACTGAGAAACCCAGGCACCGGGGTCGGATGGACATTTTAACCACATTTGTTCTTCCAATCCATGAGCATGAGGTGTCTTTCCATTTCTTTGCATCTTTTTTTTTTTTTCTTTCTTTTTGAAAAAGATGTTCTTTACTTATTTGAGGTAGGTGGGAGAGAGAGAGAGTGAGCCAGAGCACAAGAGCAGGCAGAGGGAGAAGCAGACTCTTTGCTGGGTAGGGAGCCTGATGCAGGACTCCATCCCAGGACCCTGGGATCATGACCTGAGCCAAAGGCAGGGGCCTAACCCACTGAGCCACCACCCAAGTGCCCCTCATCTTCCTTTCTTTATTAAAAAAATAGATTGGGAATCATCTTATCCATATAATGCATGCTTTGTTTGTTTTTTTTTTTTTCCTTCACTTTTTATATCATTATTATCTCTCCACTAATAAACTCTTTGTAAAAATAACTTTTCATGTGGCTATATCACCATCTTCATCTTCTGGTGGCCTGTGTCTTGAGGCTGCTTATGGTTTCCTTCCAAATGCTGAGTATTTTGTTTCACATCAGTCGTTTCTTAGGTAGGTTTTTCCCTGTGTGCCCATCCTTGAGTAAAAAGAGCTTAGCTTTTAACGACTATCTCTTTGTGCTTGAATGCTCCTAAAATTTCCCCTCAGGTCTGGAGGTCAAATTAATATGCCTACCCTTGGCTGCTTTTTGAGGTTGAGCATGTGTGGCTCTCGGGTTGATCTTGGACTGAGTCAGCATTTCCTTTTGATCTTCCTGTGAAAGTAGGACCCTGTAACCCTGGCTTTCTGCTGGCCTTGTGTCTTGAGTCAAAGGGACAGTCTCTGGGTTTGCAGTCCTAGGTGCAAAGAGGTTCCACTCCCAGCTTAGAGCTGTGTGGAAGGAGGGAGGTGTTCTCACCACTCAAGCAGACTCCCCACTAAGTGCAGAGCCCAACATGGGGCTCGATCTCATGACCCTGAGATCACAACCTGGGCTGAAACCAAGAGTCAGATGCTGAACAAACTGAACCACCCAGGTGCTCCTCATCCCACCACTTCTGAAAGCTGGCTCTGGAGCCAGCAGTCCAGGTCCATCCCTCAGGGAGGCAGGATGGGGCCACCGGCGCCAAAGGTGGGGATCATTCCATAGATAATGGTAACTACTTAACTGATTTTCCTCATTTGCTGTGCTGTTAGATTTGGCAGCCTTTATGTGTTGTCATGGATATTTGTGTTGGAAACTGTAGGAGAACAAAAAATCCGAGTGAGTTGGCTCTTATCGCAACAGAGGTGTACATGCTGGGGGGTTGGTCTGACTCAGCTCAGTGTTCCCTCTCAGCCTTGGCCCTTGTTACTGGCAAGGTTCTCAGATGGCCTTCGTGGATGAAGGCACGGATTGGGATGAGTGTGCATTTCTTCCCTGTTGAAATAGGGCATAGAAACTTGAAAATTTTCCTGTAGATCACACAGTTCTAGGCTCACCACAGAACCCCCACCATTTCTAGTGTGTGGTACAGTCCCAGGACATGGGCTCGGGAGCCTCAGCCATGCCCATACTTTGCTTTGACCATATCTGTACTACTAATCAGTTTACTTGGCAATGATGGTAGAGGTGCTACAGTTTGTAGGGATCCGTTATGCTCTTGGAGTCATCCTTTATGGCATGATCATTTTCCATTTGTACTCCAAATAATCCTAGTATTTTTTCCGGGTTCATAGTCTTTCAGGCAAGGAAATGAGGCCTACACCGAGGCTTGTCAGAGTTCTCATAGCTAGTGTACGGGGTGCAGTTGGGATGAGAAGCTGGTTTTCCCTGTGCCAAGTCTGGTGCTCTGTCTACCATTATGTAAACGCTTCAACCAAACCACTGAATCATTTGCTTTCTGGAAGGCCGTTTCATTGGCGTGGATTTATTCTTTGCTTTATCATTTATCCCTTTGACAGGTCTCTGAACCATGATTGCCCCACTCTTAAGAAATATCAACAATGTCATGCTTGATTTACCTGAATGCCAAAGTGCTTTCATGTGTATTGAAGAATTGTGGTATGTGTTTAAGGATTATTAGCGACCCCCCCAACCCCCTTAATTTTACTTCAGTTAGTATGATTTATTACTCCTGAGGATGGTTGATAAGTAGGATACCCACTTGAGGGAAGTGTCACCTTTTATGTGGGGCGTACTTAGACAAAGTTAATGATTGAAACAAATGGAGTTAATTAGGTGAGGGAAATTAAATAGATAAATAAGGTATTTGGAGTCAGATTTGCACAGAGCTATGAGGATATCTACAGATTTTATGATCGTGCCATTTTAAGTCAGTTTGGTAGGTGACCAGGCATTAAAAACAATTGCAGACATCTGTCTTGTTTCTGACTGTTTCTTGCAGGTTTTTTTTTTCTTATTTACAAAAAATATTCTTTGAAAAAAGTTCAGAAAATGTTAAAAATGATGCAGAAAAAACTAAGCTCACTCTTAATCCTATAATCCAGAAGAGAAGTACCCCCCATGTTTCTTTTTTTTTTTTAATGCTGTACGTAACACCCACCCTCCCCCCTCCAGTTAGAACTGTTGTGGACTTGTTTCCTGGCTGGACATTAATCACATCATTTATCCATGCCCATCTTTAATGGCTTCATGGTATTCTCTTGTATCTGCCCTCTCATTAATGAACATTTAAGCTTTCCCAGTTTTCACTTTTTTGGGGGGCGGGGGTTGGTAAGGAACAAACATTTATTTTTTTACAGTTCTGGAGACTGGGAAGTCCAAGATCAAGGTGCCAGTAGAGTCAGTGTCTAGTGAGGGCTGACTTCTTGGTGCTGTGTCCTCATAAGGCAGAAGGAGCCCCGTTTTCACCTTTATTAATAATGTTGCAGGTAATATCATGTTACATGCACTTACCTTTGTGAGCTTACTAAATTCTTAAGAAAAATGTCTAGAAATAGCATGGTTGGACCAAAGGTACACACATTTTAAAGTCTTCTGAAACATTTTGCCAAAATAACATTAATGTGCATTTCCAGCCCTGTAAAATAATGCTCATTTCCCTGTGTGTTAACCCTCATTGGCTATTATTAATCCTTTTCACTTGGCAGCCTGATAGGTTAAAAAAAAGAACCCAGAACTTGGTTGGTTTGTTTTTATGGTTTTTCATTACAGTAGTGAGGTCGAACTCTCTCTCTAGTTACGAGCATAGCTTCTTTTGTGAATTTTCTCCTTAATGTTCTTTGCCTATTTTTTCTGTTGGGAAGTGCTTCTTTTCAGTGTATGATATGAATATTTATCCTCAGTGATTTATATGTTAAGTTTTCAAGTTTGTAATTTACCTTTAAATGGGCTCGTGGTGAAGTACTTTCACATTACTACGTAGTCCTGTATTTCTCTTCTTGTCTATGCTTTATTAAAACATTTTGTCTTTTCCCCAGTTTTTAGGACTTAAATCTTTAATCCATCTGAAATTTTTTTGGACAAAGCTTGAGGTAGATCTTTATTTTTTTTCCAAATCGTTAGGTAGCTGATTGTCCAAATCCTCATTTCATTGGTTTTAGATGCTTTAATGTACATACACAAAATTATAAACTTTTTTCATATTTCTTTAATTACTATAACTTTATATTGTTTTAATATGGAGTAGAGCTAGCTTCATTCAATACAGTTCTTTTTTCCAGTATTTTTATTTTGCTTTCTTATTAATTTATTCTTCCAGATGAACTTTAAGAATACAAGTATTAATTTTTTTTTTTTTCAATATCAGTATGAGAACTAGAAACTAGATTGTGTCCTCATAAGAAGAGGACATGGAGCTCTTGGAACTCTATGTCTAGCTAGGAATTTGACACTGACCTTAGAAATTTGCAAGGTTTATGGTTCTTGAGCAGGAAAAAGAACATGGCCCAGGAGTGTGCTCATCTCATAAGATGATCTCGGCCTGGAGAAGGTGAGGATGTGGTTTAAATTCTTTCTGTTCTGTAAACAAGAAATGGCAACTTACATCAGACACCCATGCTACCTTCATTTGACCCAAGAATTGAACCAGCAATCCCGGGGTAAAGCAATCTTGAATTTTTTTTCCCCCAGTCATTTGAAAATCTTCCCAGGAGGAAGATCTGTAGCATTTGCAGGATCTGAATGATCTCCTGCTTTCTCCTTGTATAAGTGCACACTAAAAGGTAGTGTCTGTCCTTCATCACCTTTGAGTGCCAGAGGTCTGACTCGTTTCCTAGGCACTCATAAGTCCATGCTTAACAAAGAACAGCACTCTTAAAATATGGTCTAAGTCATTAAAATCAAGCTGACTCCTCTAGTAAGTTACTATCTTATCAGGTCTTCCCACCTGCACTTTCTTTAACCTTGTATTAGGTCTCACCGTTGGTCAGATCATTATTAATCCTTTAGTATTTTCTAGTTGCCCTGATGGTATTTAACATTTTTTAGTTTAAAGATACCTTCTACGTGTTTCTGCATGCATTGTATAAAAATGTAACCTGAAGTTAATAGATGGCTATTTCTCTTTGTCATTCTTTTTCCTTTAGAGTTACTATATTGTTGCCATTTTAAATCTTTTTCATGTGTATAAAGTCAAAACTGGAGAGAGAATATATGCCACATCTTATTTATTTTTAAAGATTTTATTTATTTGAGAAAGTGCTCATGAGCTGGAGGGAGGGACAGAGGGAGAGGGAGAAGCAGACTCCCCGCTGAGCAGGGAGCCCGATGTGGGGCTCGCTCCCAGGACCCTGGGATCATGACCTGAGCCAAAGGCAGATGCTTTACCCGCCGAGCCATCTAGGCATCCCCAGATTTTAAATTTGGGGAATGAAATACCGAAGGCTCACCTCAACCGCAGCCTCACAGTGATTTTTGATATTTCGTAAGGGTACAAGTCAGAAGCATATATTTAGTCCAGAAAGCCAAGGTGTATTTCAGAATCTTGCAGAATGCTCTATTTGCAGGTTCTAAGCTCTTTAAATACTGATTAGTGGTGGTATGACTCTGGGTTGTTACAGCTTGTTTCGAGGGCGTATATTTATTAGTTATCCTCCTCCTCTTCTAGAACTGAGATGCTCTAAGTGAGATTCTTGTTCATTGGTGGTCCTGGAGGCATAGAAGAATATTTGTCTTTATGTAGTTACACCTACAAATTTCCCTGTATTATTTCCCATTTCTTTCTGTTCTCCTTCTAACTTGGGTTTCTGGCTCAGTGATAATCATTGTAAACATATTAAAACACTTCTATTGTATTCACACACAAATGAAGGGAAGACCAACAGATAGCGGTTTGCTAGTCTCCTAGCCTCGGGAAATGGTTATATTCTCCTCTGTCTACTGCAGACCCGTGTTGACAAGAGTTTCCTGTTTTAATAGGTGAACATTTTTGTGGAAGAATGGACTGAACCTCACAGATATTTGTTGAAATCGCTCCAGATTATTTTCAATTATAATCTAGAAGTTCTATCCTTAAAATTTGGTTAGGTCACACAGTTTAAGGAATTACAAATACAGAACTGTACAGTGTCATCTCACACTGGTCTAACCAATAGTCCAGTTTGTGCAAGTTAATAAATATTTGAAGTTTAGTTAATATTTGAAGTTTAGAGAAGTCTAAATAAAAAAATACATACGGAAAGAACATGTTACCATTCCCAATTTAAATCCTGTTAATAACATACAGAATGAAAAATATTTGTCCAATGATGTATGGTATTAGGGCCTCTTGCCTTCAGATTAGCCTTAGTTCTGGTTTTTAAAGACTTCTCTGGTTCGTAGGTGAATTTTAGGTTCCATAAGCCCTCCAGATCTCTGCATTTGGTGTATCCCACCTGTTTAACTGTTTCAGTGGGTACACTGCCTGCCAGCCACACCCAGCCTTGAATATTGGATTTTGAATCCAAAGTTTCTTTGCTTAAAAAAAAGAAAAATCAGTAAAGTCACATTTTAGGGACCTAAAATAAAGCCTGGAAAACTGAAAATTCTTCTCCTTATGTCGGGTGTTAAATGATGGTATCTTTCAAAAACTGTAACATATTCAGCGTGTTTATATAGATAATGCAGTGAGGAAAGCATTCGGTATATAGCCCAGTGTACCACATGCCCAGTGAATTGGTAGCACAGTGAGTGTCCCCCTCATAGAGGTATTCAGTTAATGTTTAAGTGAAGGATTGTCTAGAATTCCTAGAATTCTAACTACTGAACGTTGGAGTCTTTGGTCTCTGACAGAAAGTAGGATTCGCACACAGTGGGTGCGCAGCTGGTGAGAAGAGGCCTTCTGGACCCCTGCTCAAGGAGACTGCTTTCCCTGGGGGAGGCTTCTCCCACAGGGACCTCAACCTCCAGGTCCCTGAACTTCCTGGGTGAAAAACGGGCCTCCAAAAGGGAGAGGAGGTTGGCTCAACTGTAACAGTTTTGACACATGGAATTTACATGGCTTTGCTTTCAAAGCAGTCCTTTGTGATAGTTTTTCTCTTCGTCTGCTCTGTGTAATGCTAGTGCCTGGTGACATTATTATAACAACAACTTCTCGGTGACTCAGGCTTTAGGAGACTCACTGATCTACCTGTCCTCTTGGTGTTAGAGTCAAAAAGACTTTCTTTAAAAGATTGTGGATGGGAAGTGAGATGTACCTAAAGTGTCCATAGGAATATTTGGGAAGGTTTAGTTTGGATAGCAACTAGTCGTTACCGAGAGCTTTATAGGTGGTGGTTAGAAGCAGAGATTCTGCTGTCAGTGGTCCTGGCTTTGAGTCCTGGCTACATCCCACATACTATCCCTATGACCTTGGGCTTGAACTTGGTCATACCTCCATTTTCTCCTCACCCCACAGGGATAATAGCACCTGTTTGCTGGATTGCATAGTACTTATGTGGTGGCTGGGACATACTAAGAGCCAGCTCAGTTAAGAGTTAAGGGTGATGAGGACCCTGTCGGTGTAGATTGCAAGGTAGCCTACAGGTGTCCTTGGGTAGCCGTGTTCTATAATTCAATGGGAGCCACGTCTGCTGACCCCTTCCTGCCCTCCGAAGGGCCCTCAGAAGGGCCAATTCTTTCCCATGCATCCCGAGTCCCCAGTGAGAGAAAGCACTGATTCATACGTAGGATTTGTGGTCTCCATATGTGGGCTTTGCTGTATTTGTTTGCTTTAAGGGCTTATGGCTGTGGCATTCAGAATATGAAATAATCGTTAATGGGGATAAGAGGATTAATGGTAAAATTTAAAATCACTTAGTGAAGAATACCTTAGTGGCTTGTGAAATCTGTATCTTGATATGCAGGGCGGCTCTCCTGTTAACATTTCTAAGCTGTTGAGAATTCGGCTGGATGCACATTCATTTTTCATCTCTGCTCTTCCATTCAGGAAATACCAGTAAGGTTTCATAATTCTTTGTCATTTCTGGAAAGATAAATCAGATTATAGATTATTAAGGGTTATTTTTCATGTTAATGGTGGATAAACGTTAAGAGGCATCCTTGCTGAATGGAGACTGACTTACTGATGATGATCACAGGATTAATGTGATCCTGGAATGCTTGTAGATTCTTTTCTATTGTTACGGTAGCTGGATTCAGGAATACTATTAACCATGATTATGTACTGATTTTTGAGCATCTACTATCCCCCTTGAGCTTCTCAGGAGAGGTGTTTTATAGCAGGCTAGGAGACCTTGACCAACTGACCCAAGATGTTATATGGGTTTCAACTCCTAAGCTCGTTTTTTTTCTTCCATACTTTGCAAATCAAGGCTCTTGATACAACCAACCACTCCCCCCTCCAAAAAAAATTGTCCTTAACTTAAGTAAAATCTAACCTTTTGTAGGAATCCATTCACTGTGGCCAATTTGGCATTTGAGTCCTAGAGTCCAATATTGAGCTATGGTGGGTTAAGTTGGATAATGTGTATCAAGTATCTAGTGGGGGACCTGCCATATAGTCAGTGTTTTACCTTCACCTTGGCCTCTAGCACTGGGTGGGGCTCCTGTTGAACCTTTTAAGGTCTGCTGGGATATAGCAGCTGAGAGAGCAAGCTGGTTTGTCATACAGGCCTGGGTATGAAAATGGCATTCTCTAACTTTGGACTGTAGACCACTTGGGGTGATTTTGGTTGCAAACAAGAGACTCTTATTTTTAATTGCCTTCTACCGAAGGGATTTTCTTCAGCCTAGAGGTAGAGGCTGCCTGGGATTGGCCGCCTGCCTCTCTGCCTACTTGTGATTTGTCTGTCAAATAAATAAATAAAATCTTAAAAAAAAAAAAAAAGTCTAGTTCTCCTATGAAGCTGTGGCACTGTCCAGAGGAGGAAACCAGACTGTTTCTTCTGGGGACCGTTTCCTAGTAGAAAGGAACATTTTTTTTCAGAAGCCAGGCTTCTTTTGTGTCTCAGTAACCAGAGTTTGGTCAAATGCCCATTTCTGAAACAATTGCTAACAAAGTGGAAATAACCTCCTCTTGGAGCACATGGCTTTGTGGGGGAGGGTTGGGGAACTGTACAGAGCTGAGATCCCCTTAGACAGCAAGGAGGGAAAGGATGCTAATCTCGTCTCCAAGTCTGGATCCCCTCATGTGTAAATGAGGGAGGCTGACACTTAGCTCACATGCTAGTCCTGTGAGATGGGCACAAAGACCAACCTCAGCACAGGGGGTTACCGTGCATTTGAAGGTGCAGGAGACAGGGGCCACATGTTCTAGCCTCTAATTAGGCTTATGTACTGAAAGTTGTGCAATTTGAAGAAATACTGGGCTCTTCTTTTTTTATTTTTCACCAGCTGTCTTTTGAGAGGCTGCCATATGGTGGGCTCTGTGCTCAGAACCACACAGGACTTACCTGCACCGTATGTATGGATGTGTGTGTGCGTACTAGTGGCTAGGACTACGTGTTTCGTAGTACAGATAATGGATTAGTGAACACCTGTTGTGTCCTACCCTCTATTATCTGTGCACTGTATGTATTATCCATGCTACTTGCCACAGTGTCTCAGAGCAAGTGTTTTCCTGTTGAGAAAATGTATGTAGGATTGTTAAGGGAATATTATCAAATGCTGGTTGTGGTTAAAACTCGGTCTGAAGGAGTCCTCCTGCAGGTCAAAGTCCGCTTGTCTCTTTCATTAATAGACACTGGAGATACGTCTGCTTACCTTGAAAGTTGGTAGCTAAAGTATCTCATGCATTTATAGTCTTTAAAATCTGTAACTTCTCTGTTAATGTTAATTTTGCATTGTGGTTAGTGATAGAGTTGAATGAAAACACTGATTTGATGAAACACCTAATATAGCTTTTATATATATACACACACACACACACACACACACACACAGCTAATCTATGCTTACGTGTATGTGTTTATATCTAATCTATGCATATATATATATATATATATATATAGCTAATCTATGCTTATTGAAGACATTAAATTTAGTTTATGAAATGTACCAGAAGCAGAGTGACTTTTCTGAGGAAAGAAGTCAATGTTAGCAGTCTATGTTAGAAGTAATAATGTTAGAAATAACGATTTGACTAACTTTGTTTGGGTCACAGGCATGACCTTTCTAACACAGCATACTTCCGAGGAAATAAGATCATAGGGAAAGATTTGATTTTAGAAAGTGAAGGGCATGAAAATACTGGGAAATTTCAGGACATCTCAAACATTTGGCTAATGTCGATATCTGATTTAGTCCCATGTACTGCCAGTTTTCGAAGAAGAAAATTCTTTTACTGTTTGCCTTATTAGATACATATTCAGAAGTCAAATTACTAATTGGGTTCTTATCTGTTTCTGGATTTAAAACACATTTAAAGCATCTATGTGATTTAACAAGAAAGGATGTGTTTTTATCACTTCATCCAGTGTCTTACTGAAGTGACATTTTCTGGGCAGTTGTCAGCATAGACATTTTGTTTTGTTGTGTTTTGGTTTTGTTTTTGGCCACCTCTTCCCCCGCTCCCGCCAGAGGGTCACCTAGGGAGAATGGTGTGTTCACATTTTTCATTTTATCAATGGTATCATAATCTTTTTTTCTTTCTTTTCTTTTTTGAAAAGTGAATTCAGAGCAGGTACAAGGTACCAGAACAGACAGAGCCCTCTGGGTGATAGTAAGGAAGATGGGTTTATCCTAAGAGGCTGGAAAACCCTTGGAGAGTTTTAAGATTTTTATTTATTTATTTGCCAGAGAAAAAGAGTGAGAGCGCAGGCATGCACAGGCAGGCGGGGGGCCAAAGGGAGAGGGAGAAACAGATTCACTGCTGAGCAGGGAGCCTGACGCGGGACTCCATCCCAGGAGCCTGGGATCATGACCTGAGCTGAAGGCAGATACTTAACCCACTGAGCCCCCAGGCGTCCCAGTACCATAATCTTTCAGTGGAGTGGTTACAGACCCTGCTTATTTTTATTTTTATTTTCTTTTGGAAGGCACACATTTGGAAAGTTAAGGAACAGCTTTGGCAGAGCAGACGGTGTGTGAGGTGTGAGAATAACCGTTGGCAGGTACCATGGAGGGAAGCCAGTGGACTCTGGGAGGACTTGTGTGCCTGTTTTATACTGGGAATACTGCATTTGCGTGATGTTTTGTATCCTCTTTTCCGACATATGAAAATGGAGGCTCAGGGCCAGTGTTGGGAGATATTTTTGTGCATAATAATTTGGTGCATAATAAATGGACCAGAGAGAAGCTCTCCGTGTTACATCTTCAAACATACTCTAAACGTCTTGTGTTGGGCCAGCCAGAGTCCTATCTTTTTGCTGCTACTGCCCTCGCTTTCCTTGGGTTTTTGCTTGTATACTGGAAAGAAATATCCCCTCTCTCCCTTGAGGTTTTCAGTCTGTATTGAAGGTTTTGGCGATACCTGTGATGTGGGTAGATGCAGGTTGGGGAAAAAATTTATAATAGTCCAGAAGCAATGGCATTTTCCAGCCCCGAACTCCTGTTTCTTCTTTGTCTTACTGTTCTAAGGATACATGTGAGAGCCGGCTTGCCCTGAGTTAATTCAGGCACACTCTGCTTTTCTAAACACGAGGTGCTTCCCCAAGCTTCCGTTAGAGCAGTGGATCTGGTGCCTGCTGCTAGAGCAAGTTGACCCCGAAAGATAACGTGTGGCCTAAACACCAGTGCGGGTGACTCACTGGACCAATTACCTGTGCTCTGTGTGGCTTTGTGATCTGCCGGGAGGCCCCTGTTTTCCCCAGGTAAGGCAGGATCTCCCATTTCAGTCACTAAGGAGATGAAAGGTCTTTGACAACTCTGTTAACATTTTAGCCGTAGGCATATTTTGGTCAGTTAAAATGCACTCTGGCACACAAATAACAAAATTTTCTTTATCCTTTTTTTTTTTTTTTTTTTAAGTACATGGTAGAGGGAGAAAAATAACTGGGAGTGGGTCGTAGAAAACCCTGAGCAGAAAGGATGCGTAGGTTTTCTGCCGTCACCCGGAAACATTTGAGCACGCCTAAGGTTGGCCTCAGTCATGCTGTCCTCAGGCAGATACACGCACACCTACAATCCGGAGGCCGGGAGGTGAGCAATTACAGACATAAGGAACAACAGCATTCACAGAGGTTTTGGTGTGTGTGCCAGATGGTGTGCACTGAGGGAGTTTCCTTTTCTTGTGAGGTGAAACTGCTTTTTCAGAGGACCTTGCTCACGGTGAGCCAACGGACTCATGTTCCTACAGTTTCTCCGTTACGGTTCGCTCAGCATTCTTGGTGTCCTGTGTAGACGTGAACTCGTAAAACAGACCCTAACCTAGCATGGAGGAGTACTTTCTTTCAAGTCTTACCTTGTGGGACAAGATAATATCAGTAATAATGAGAAAAATGGTACTCTATGTAGTGATCCTGAAATTTACTTAATTATGTTCAGGCACTGTGCTAAGGTCTTTACATATATAATAATCCTATGAGTTACTATTATTATCCCCATTTTACAGGTGAGGAAACTGAGTGAAGTGAAGAATTTTACCTACACTTTTTTTTTTTTTTTTTAAGATTTTATTTATTTGACAGGGAGAGGGAGAAGCAGGCTTCCCTCAGAGCAGGGAGCTCTATACAGGGCTCGATCCCATGACCTGGGATCACCACCTGAGCCGAAGAAGGCAGGCACTTAACGACTGAGCCATCCGGGCACAGCTACCCACGCCTTTATAGTCCACAGACAGGATGAAGGGCAGAACATTACATCCCACGTTTTTTTTTTAAAACATTTTATTTATTTATTTGACAGAGATCACAAGTAGGCAGAGAGGCAGGCAGAGAGAGAGGAGGAAGCAGGCTCCCTGCTGAGCAGAGCCTGATTTGGGGCTCGATCCCAGGACCCTGGGATCATGACCTGAGCCGAAGGCAGAGGCTTTAACCCACTGAGCCACCCAGGTGCCCCACATCCCACTTTTTTAAAAAATAGTTTTTATTTATTTAAAAAGCAAGCAGGAACAGGGGGTGGGGCAGAGAGAGAGAGAGAGGAGGAGAGCGAATGAGAATCTTGAGCCGAATCCCTGCTGAGCTCAGAGCCCAACATAGGACTCGATCTCACAACCCTGAGATCATGACCTGAACCAGAACCAACAGTGGGGTGCTTAACTGACTGACCACTTGGGTGCCCCTTGCACCCGAGTTTTAGATTCTCTACTCTTAACCCCTGAACTGTGTTTCCAAATGTTAGATTTGTTTGAGTCTTCATGGGACGTGGTCGCTTCTTAGTCTGTCTGAGCGGGCCCAGGCAGTAACATCCATTTTCTTGCTTGGGTTCTGAAGAATGAGGGAAATAAAAGATTAGAGCAAGTGAGAGATTATGACATCACATTTATTACTGATTGGGTAGCCCATTCTAGTGGGCGGTGCATTCTCACAAGGAGGAAAGGGCCAATCCACTAGGTTAAGCCATCTCCTGAGTGCAGAGGAGGACGAGACAGAAGCCTGAGAAAATCCTTCCTAATGGAAACTCACTTCAGAGTCAGAAGTTGATCCAGTGTGGAATCTAGCTGAAAGTTAGCGGTCCTATTACAGGGGTTGCCATGATGATGTTCAGTAATGCTTGGGTGGTTCGTTGAAAAAACTGCATGATGCTGTAAATAGACTAGGATTCCTCCTGAGTTCATATTAAATTGCTGCATCTTTCCCCTCCTCCTGATTTCTGGAACTAAAGTGGAGCCCTCTGGATCCATGTACTTCTGTTTCCTTTCTGTGTCCTTGAAGTGCTTTGTCTTTTCCCTTCTATTTCCAAAGCCATTGCTTACCTGTTTGTTTGTTTTTTTTTTTCCTTTCTGACAGTGTGACCGTTTCTTATGCTTTAGAAGGCATGATTGTCTTAGTGAATGTTTTGTGATATAAATAGTAATTTTATTCACTTAGAAAAGCACCTCAGGTCTCTAAGCAGCGAGGATAGCTCAGCAACAGTATCTAACTAGGTGGCTGGGAGAGATAACTTAGTAGGTAGTTAGACTTTACCTTGTTCTCTATTGTAATAACATTTAGGAGCGTTTAAAACTTCAGGGCTGGTGCACGTGGGTGGCTCAGTTGGTTATGCATCTGCCTTCAGCTCTGGTCATGATCCCACAATCCTGGGATCAAGCCCCGCATCTGGCTCTCCACTCAGCGGGGAGGTCTCCTTCTCCCTTTCCCCCAGCCTCCACTTATGCTTGCTCTCTCTCTCCCTCTCTGAAATAAGAAATAAAATTAAAAAAAAAATTCCAGTGCTACTTTGCAGTATAGACAAGAAGGAATTAGTGGTGAAATGTGTGTGTGTGTCTGTGTGTGTGTCTGTGTGTGTGTTTGAAGATTTTATTTGAGAGAGAGAGAGCACAAGCAGGGGAAGAGCAGAGAGAGGGAGAAGCAGGCTCCCCGCTGAGCAGGAAGCCCTATGTGGGGCTCCATCCCAGGACTCTGAGATGAAGGCAGAAGCTTAACTGACTGAGCCATCCAGGTGCCCCCAAATTTGTGGTTCATAAGAGTGACAAGAGAGTGTAGGAGGCCAGATGTTCATTTGTAGGGAGCCCTCTGGGAATGAAGTGGCATGTATGTCACATACTGTTTAATAATAATTATGGGTAAATGGTAAAGATGAGGGCTGTCCAAAATTTATATAAAAACTGTTTTCTAAAACACAGGACACGTTCTTTTCCTTTTCATGGTTTTCGAAAGCTCTTTGGCGTAGAGCTTGAATGAGAACTGTGCAGTGACATGAAGGGAGTGGGGGAAGAGAGAGCAGAGTTAGATAACACGTTTTGCATTTGGCAATGTGCCTTGGACTGTGCCAGTCACTTTAATCACGGCGTCCTGTAATTCCAGGTCTTAACCTCTACAGATGCAGAGTCTCAGACTTTCAGGAGTGATGCTGGTTCCCAGAGGTTGTGCAGATGATTGGGGGTAAAGTTGTACCCCAGGCTTGCTTGTGAACACAGTAGGACATCCTCAAGGGTGTTGAATGTGCTTGTATCCTCACGCTCACGCATGCTGTGCCCAGCATGCTTGCCTGGGGCTGGGGAGATGGCAATCTATGCCAGTTAGTTCACTTCTTAAGATTCATACCCTCAGGGGTTTTGGTTCCCACTAGAAGGCTTTGGACTGAAATTTACCAGACTCCTAATATAGACTGAAGTGGCCCAGCAGTTACCTTGGTGGGTTCTAGATGTAACGAGATCCCCCACAAGTCTTGCCGTTGCTCCTGGGCAGGGGAAGACCATGTGGGGTATTGTACAGGATAGGTGCCCCCCAGCACCAGCCCTGTTGACTCATTTAGAAAAACACTAGCCTGGGAAGACCATTTTCCTTGTGTGGTTTTGTTTTGTTTTGTTTTGTTTTTTAATGGAACTCTGCCTTCTGCCTGGACACTGCCATCTAGATGCCTTTTTTATGTCATCATAAATTGTTGTTAGGCTGAAAGGTGAATAAAATGTTGAACTATTACATTACCCTGAGGAAAGTAACTAAAATTAATTATGAAAAGCAACTATCTTATTTATCCTGGAGGAAACACTGAGTGGAAAAAAAAAAAAAACCAAACCCTTAAATTGTGGCTAACATAAATAGAGAGGGCAAATGTCCCCCTAGTGATCATTCCAATACTTTTAAAAATAAATATTTCTAATATTATCCCTAAGGCTATTTGATTTATTTAAAAGAGAATGTTGACTTTAATCTCTCTTATACATGTTAGTTACTGGAGTTTCAGACTTGTTACCAAGTCCTTTAATGCCAGATAGCTTTAGAAAAATGAAAAACAATAGCCAACAATCATTTGAAATGAATAACTCTCTCAACATTATGTTACTTTTTTCCTCCAAATGGAGTTATTTTGAGGAATCTTCCTTGACAGTAGAGACACAAGTTTTTAAATAACATTTTTATCCGTTAACATGATAGATAGCTTAATAGAAAAGTTAGTTGTATATTGCCCTGTTTTCGTTTTTAAAAGGATACTCCTAAAACTGTCACTAGTTGTAATTTGAAGTGCACTTTTCCTTGTATAGACGTTAAGTCTGTGGTCATTTTAAGAAGACCATGATTTTAGCAAAATGAGTGAGGATCATGAGATTTGTTTATGTAGTGATTGTTTGGTCTGTGAGTAGCTTTGTATCATGACAATCAAAGAACTGGACATTGTTATTTTTTGCATCATTTTTTCGTGTTTACTTATTCAGCCAGGTAAATGCCTTGCTGTACAGAGGTATGTAAAGTGAATTAGAGCTTCTTAAAACTTTACTGACCTAGGCCCTGAGTTCAAGACCCATGGTTTGCTCTAGCTGCTGGTTTCAAAACAGGAGCCAAGAGTGATGTGTTTCTGTGGTCTGTTAACCGTTCAACATCCAGGGGGGAATGGCTCATTCGATTGGAAAAACATACTTTCTGGGGGGCGGGGAACTTTGTCAAGGAATGTAGTTCATGTTGATTATATGTATGTGAATCTATAATGGAGAGCCCAGTGGTAGCATTAGCAGCACATACGGTTTATTAAAATACTTACCATACCTTTCCTGCATTTTGTTTTAGCCACATAAATTCCCCTCCGAGCTGAAATTTAGTTAATCTCTCCACGATATAGTACATGGGTATGAATACAGAAGATGCTTTTTCATGTTCCCCAACGAAGGGAGATGTGTGCGGCGTTAGGCACTGGGGACCTGATGGCCTTGTCCGGAGGCTTAAGTCCATGGCCTGAGCAGGTCATAGTGTGTTGTCTGGTCTTTTCTGCCTTCTCCATGTCCTCCTGCTCAGTCCTACTCTACTTTGGTTTTTAAAGGAGCCATGATGAGTACTGATTTTCTTTGCCGTGGATCAGGGTGGCGATGGACAAATCACTCAGCATCTCTGTGCCTCACAACTAGATGCTGAATAACATGAGGTCTTTTCACTACTGACCCAGTGTTTTGTAGCTCATTTCTTTTCAAACATTTTTAAAAAAGATTTTATTTATTTATTTATTTGAGAGTGAGAGAGAGCATGAGAGGGGAGATGGTCAGAGGGAGAAGCAGACTCCCTGTAGAGTTGGGAACCCAATGTGGAATTTGATCCCAGGACTCCGGGATCAGCTCTGAACTGAAGGCAGTCGCCCGACGAACTGAGCCACCCAGGCGCCCTCTAATGTTTTTCTGATTTTAGGTAAGAACTTCTGGGGTCTACATGGTATCTTATCTGTTTGGGGTGCTATCACAAAACACCACAGACTGGGTGGCTTAAGCCACCGAGTTTATTTCCTGCAGTTTTGGTGGCTGGAAGTCTGAGGTCAGGGTGCAGCATGGTGGGTGAGGGCGGTCTTCTGGGTCCAGACTTCTCACTCTGTCCTAATGTCATGGAAGGTCTAGGGAGCCTTGTGGGCTCTCTTTCAGAAGGACATTAATCCCATTCATGAGGGCTTCATGTTCATGACCTAAACACCTCCCAAAGGCCCCACCTTCTAACAGCATCACATGGGCATTAGGATTCCAACATGTGAATTTTGGGGGGACCCAAGCATTTAGACCGTAGCACATTAGAAAATGTGAACAGAAGAGAGAAAGTTGCAGATGCTAGAGTGATGGGAAATTATGCTTGAAAGTACTTCAGCGCTGAAGACATTTTTGTTCATTGCTTACCTACAGTATACACAACTGATACTTTTATCAGCTTTGCATAGTAGGAAAGATATTGAGGAAAAATATGGAAAGCCAATGGAGAAAGAACGTGAAGATTAAAGAAACATCACTTTGTAGTTGGGGCATATTTATTAAGAGGAAATACCCTGAGATAATTCCTATATTCCCATGAAAATGGTAAATTATGGTTTGGTAAGGGTCTCCAGTTTGTTTCAATGCTGCAAAATTTTTAATTCTGCTGTTAGAACATGTGACTAAGATGAAACAAAGTGTTTTCAGAAGTTCACAGATTGCTTTATCCATTTTGAAATTCCTCCTTGTGCTACCCTTAAACCCAAGAATTTTTTGTTCTAGAGAGAGAAGTTTATGGTATAAATGATCACATTAGGTATTTAGTATTTTTTTTTCCCTCTTAGTCTTCTCTGGTAATTTGTTATTAGTTATTAATTAGTTATGAATTTGTTATTATTAACACCTTTTTGGGTGACTTTTTAATACTCAGTTTCTATTGGGTGACTTTCTGATGTTCTCTATTTTTATGCCTGTGTCATGACTAGAATATGCATCATTCAAGTATAATGGCTATTAGTCTTGCCTTTCCCAGCTTGGTGGTCTTATACTTGTTGGTTTTGTTGTTTATGCATTCCTTGGAGTGTCTGTTAGGAAGGATATGCCCTTTGAATGTAACTTGTTTTAGAAATCCTGCAAATCAAAACTCCCATTTAACAACTCTCCTAACTGTTAATAATCCAACTGTAGGAACGTATGTCCGTAAGCATGTTCTTTACCAATCAGAGTTCAGTATTCAACTCTTTCTAAGGTATTAGGAAAGTTCTACATGTTCCGTGCTTTACTCCCCAGAACCCTGGGTCATATGTCTTACTGGACAGTTCTGTGTGGTTCCCCCACTTAGCTAGTAACCAGCAAAGTCTGAAAAGATGAGAAACTTTCTGAAGTTTCTTTTAGAAGTTCTAGGTAAACTGTCTGACCTTTGTAGGAACAATAACTTTCTGCTCCTATCTTCAAGTTCCCCAGAGACTTCTTAGTTTCCAGGCAGAAGATGGTCCCATCTACTGAAATTTTGCCCTGCCTTCTTTGAATAGGAAGACCTACTTCCTGCCCTCTGAGGAAGCTGATACTATAATCTCCAAAATTTTTTGTTTGTTTTTCAAGACATTAAATAACCCTACCAGCTATGGCAAACAAATAATTTAAATTGAAAAAGACACAGCTTCCATGTTTTTCTTAATTGATTATAATGGGTTACGCTTCAACTCTGTCTTTGCCAGTTTTGTTATTTTGTATGCAGAAGCTTTGGTGTTTATTTGAATTACTTTATAAATTATTACATTTGCTGAGAGTGAGAGAGTCTTGAATTTAGTCAGTAAACGTTTATTGAGGACATACAAGATACTGGGCCTACCGGTCAGTACTGGGCATTCATACACGAAATACTAAGTAACTGACTTCAGGGAACTCGTAAGGATTGCACTTAGTGTGAATTGCCCTTGATTGTGAGAGCTGCCGACATTTTGTTTCTAGAATATCCTGAGGGAACCTTAACCTTGGAGTAAACCCCTTTCTTTTTCAGCAAGAATCAAGTCTCTTTCTTGCTTCTGTGCCTTTCCACCTAAAGATACATATTCTTATGTAATAAGGTTAGGGAACCATAAGAGTTGGAGGGGACCCCTCAAAGTGAACCTTTGAACCTTCCCGTGTCATTCCCACCCTTCATTCATCAACCCTCTATGTCTAGACAGAATTCACAATACTTACCAGAAAGTAGTTTTGGTTGTTAGTAAATTGTGGTATTTAATTCCTTCATGAATTCCTTCCCATACAGAGCCTGTGGAATATTCCGAAGTTTACGTCTGAAGTATCTGTTCAGTAGGAATTGGCTTGTCCTCAGATCTCAGGTGTTAAAATGTTTTTACATGCTCTATGTTGGAATGATGGCAAATTTCTTAACTGTGGGGATAAATTAAAATATGTAAATTGAGGGGCTCCTGGGTGGTTCAGTAGTTAGGCATCTGCCTTTGGCTCAGGTCAAGATCGCAGGGTCCTGGAATCAAGCCTGTCATCAGGCTCCCTTGTTGGTGGGAAGTCTGCTTCTCCCTCTCCTGTACCCCCTGCTTGTGTTCCCTCTCTCGCTGTCTCTCTCTCTCTGCCAAATAAATAAAGAAAATCTTAAAAAAATATATGTAAATTGAAAGTTGTAAACATACTTATGATTATAAATTTTCTTTTTGTGAATATTAAACAGGGCTAGACTGATGATTAATATTCTAGGAAATAGAAAACATTTCTAGATAGCCTAATCTTATTAGATGTATGGAAGTAGAGAATACTTTTTTCAGTCACATTTTTTTTTCATTCAGTAAATTTTAGTGGTACCTATTAATTTCTTACATTTGCAGTAAGTGTAGGGGACTCACAGATGATGTACGTGGCCCCCAGGGAACTCAAAATTTTGTGATTTTTTTTTTTATGGTCAAAAATCTAATTTTTATTTTTTATATTTAGTTTTCAAAAAAAAGATTTAAAGCATATGTGTGCTCCTGGGCATGCGGATGGGGGAATGGGCAGAGGGGGAAGGAGAAGAAAAGGGGAAGAATCCTAAGCAGACTGTGCACTGAGCATGGAGCCTGACACAGGGCTCAATCCTGGGGTGGTGAGATCATGACCTGAGCCAAAACCAAGAGTCAGATGCTCAGCTGAGTGGAGCCACCCAGGGATCCCAAAATCTAGTTCATTTTTTAAAGAAGCTTATGGATGCTGTGAAAGATGTGTCCTCTACTCTTACTGATAAAGGTACTTAAAAACACTAGTGTAGCTCTCTTTGGGATTTGGGGTCTATTTTTGAAGCATCTTGATTCAGAAGCCCAGGCGTCCTCTCCAAAATTCTGACTAAATGTTTAAAAAAAAAAAAAAATGAGGTTTTACTATTTGATCTCTTCTCTCGACTCCAGTCCATATACATTGACTTTTCTTGTTGTATAGTATTTATGAATAGTAGAGAAAAGGATTCTAGAGAGCTGTCCTTTAAACAAGAGGTGTTTTCCTACTTTTTGCCAAAGGCCCATCTCCATGGCGGAAGGTCCCAGTACTGTGTGAGCCTTCCTGACTAGCCTTCCCCTGGTCATTGATGCACAGTTGTTCTTGAAATCAGGAGTGCGTATTCAGCTAGCAAGATCAGTAGGGATCCATATCACTTCTGGTCTCCTTATCAGATTCTTTATCATGAGTGGTTTTATGATTTCTATAAATTGTAGGGCTGCTTCTCAAAGTGGTTTCTGGATATTAACACCAGTTCATCCGAATTCACAGCACAGTTCCTCATCACTAACAAGCAAAGGAGATTGCGGAGTGAACTATGTATTCCTTAGTTTATCAAAAAATTGGAAAAGTTTGGGCTTGACTCCTGCAATTGCAACATTGATTTGCTCCCTACGCGTGTGTGAAGATCCCGCAGCTATGGTCATTCATGTCATTAAGTAACAGGGGCCTAAGAGGAGGATAGATCACTGAGATGCTTTCCCATATCCCTTAAGGCTAGACACCGTGGTTGTTAAAATAGTTTTTAGAGCAAAAGGTAGGGTACAGATGTGCTATCATTTAAACCGACACATGCTAACTTTTAGCATGTCATGTGTGTGTATATTTGAGGAAAGCGTGAGAAGCAAGCATTGGTGTTCATCACATACTTACCTTTATCCCAGTGTTGTTTTGCATTAGGAGTAGGAATTCCCCAAGCCTGTCTTCATTCCAGCATATCCTGAGAGTATATGGAGTATATGGGGATACCCATATCCCCATATGAGAGTATATGGGGAGTCCCTGAATACAAACTTCTCTTCCCCTCCGTAGTGTTCTGTCATCCATCAGTTTTTCAAAATAACAGCAAAACACTAAAAACCTGACTTACAGATTGGAAAGGTTTATTTCTAATGACCAGCTGATGGCTTTCATTAGCTCTGATACCAGGAAGAGAAGAAAGGGTATGCCTTCCATGTTTCAGACACAGTGGTTGCCATATTAGCGCCCCTCCCATTCACCTGTAGTGGGTATTGTGAGATAGGAGGTCAGTGAAGAGCATTGAAATTTTGTGTTGGATTCTTTTTATCTGTATCTTTATTACTTTTTTTCCTTGGGAAGTACCAGGAAAGAATTGGGAATGTAGGAAAAAATGTACATGGGGCACAAATTTGAAGAGCTAGAATAGAGTCTAAGGAACCAACCTAGAGTGTTGGGATGAACATTGACTTAGTAAAAGCCTTAAGTGTCCACAAATTTGTTCTGATACTTTATTTTGTAGAGGATGAAATTTAGGTCTAGGAAAATTAAATGGTTTCTCCAAGATGATAAAGATGGTTACTAGTAAAGAAAGATCAGCTGAAGTTAAGGATAAGTACCAAAAAGTCCTGAAGATAGCAGGCAATAAACCCTTCATCTTTGAAATGGTAAACCAGAGAAAAAACGTTACATTGAATTTAGGTAATTTAATATAGAATGTTTAATAGTAGAAGCTTTTACTAATGGCATGTGGTACTTTAAGATATTACAAGAGAAAGTGTTTTTTTTTGTATGGTCCTTTCCTGAATTGGAAAATGGGGATGGGGAATGATTGGAGACTGTGTCAGTATCCTTTAATTATTTACGGTAGGGTGCTAGGAGGGTCTCATAGTTTAGAGAAGGAAAATACCGATCATTGGATATTGAGAATCCTAACCTTGGTCCTTGGTCCATGGTCTTGGCTGCCGCCTCCACTGTGAGGAGTCATGGTGAGTTCTGTGGAACCACCTGCTAGACCAACTGTTCTGTTCTTTGGTCTGTAGCTGCTGGGTGTGTCCAGGTTAGTAATGAACCTGCCATTCACCTCAGATCTAGACTAGAGTTGCAGTTGACCTTTGCAGTTATGGTTTGACTTTGTCTTGAATTGAATAATGACCTGTTCTCTAGCATATTTATGAGCATTGAGAAGGTGAGTGTGAAAAACCACAGAAAGGGGTACTAAACCAATTAGGTGATTTGGAAGCATCCAGATGAATGATCCTGCTACCTGGGTCAACATCAGCACTTTTCCCAATCAGACTTTCTTCTTGACTTCCCTTTTCAGTAGACACATAGAAACTTAAAAATACTAACGTGTAAAAGACAGGTGAACTTTTGCCTGTAAATGGAAATATGTATATTTTTGCTATTGTTTTTCTTTGGAAAAATGCTTCTGAACCTAGGCAATGTGTGTGTGGGGGTGTCCCCAGCTTCCAACTGTCATACTGCAGTGCACTTGAACAAGGCTGTTAATGTTTTCTTTCTTAGCACTTCTTTCACTATGGAGTGAATATACCCAGAAAGGGTCTCATTTTTTTTTTTTTAAATCAGGAATTTATGCTGCATAGTTGCAAAGACTCTGAGGAATAATTGAGATTTAAATATTCCCAGCAGGGAGGGAAGGAGCTTGGATAAAAGAGTATCTTTCCCTTTCTCTTTTAGGATTTGATCACAAGAAGAGATCATTTGGCTTGCTCATTAAGACTGCCATTAATGTTTAAGCACAAAAGAAACTCACATGCTTTTGCCATATGTAGTTGTTTTCATCTGGTGTTTAATTCTCTGGTATCACAAAATCATTGAATTCTGGATTATTTTTTCAACATTAGGAGTTCTCCAGCTGGTAGGAGGTCACCATTGTCATGTTACTCTGAAGTGTAAAGGAATTAAGAAAATACATAACACAAATTCTTGCAGAAGAGCAGTGACCTTATGGAAATCACCTCACTCCCAGGTCCCCATGGACTTTTCCTAGGAAAGGTGACCTCCTTTTATTGAAAAGGATTTTTGTATTTCTGATGTCGTCAATGCTACAATGATTCACTCAAGTTATTGGTGGCACTCTTTGGGATGTGCAGAAACGCAACTCACAGTGGTTTAAGCCAAAATAAAGGAGGGGTGTGTTAATAAAGGAGGGGTTCAATCCTATGATTGAAAGGGCCAGAAAAGGTCTCAGTTCATGGATGGCCATTTCCAGGGATTCAAATGATGACATTATGACTGGTCCCCTTGGTTCTTGGCTATGCTTTCCTCAGTGTTGGCTTCAGATGCAGATGGGTTTTTCCTCTGACATGGCCAAATGGTCACAACCAGCTCCTGACATACATTCTACTATCTCTGAAACTGGGAGAAAAAGAGCACTTCGCCTTCCTAGTAATTCCATTGCTGGGATTAAGTCTCATTGCTCTAATTTGGGTCATGTCACCAGGATGGAAACTACTGGTCACAAGTGCGCCCCCTAGAAGGATGGGAGTGCATGATCTGTTTTACTCAAATCACTTAGACTGAAAGTCTGGGAGGTGAAGTTCATTCCCAAGAAGAAAATCAAGGTTTATCTCACCAGCAGGGCCAGCGACTACTAGGCTATCCACACAAGAGACTGCTGCTCCCTTCTGTTTTAAATGTTCCTGTCCATTTACATTCATGCACAAGGTGGTATTTCAAAATTTAGAAAACAAAAGCAGCCTTTCCACACTTAGTGCTTCTGGTCCGATGCCACTAGTTCAAGTGGGGGCTTTTCCTTGAAGGCCATTTATAGTGAAGCTTTAAAGTATGTTTGCTTCCTTAGTAAAAACAAGGGGTTGTTTTATTTTAAACACAATTTTTAATAATTCATGGTTTTGATGTTTTATTAGTACTTGTTCAAGGTAATTTTTGTGTGCCTTATGATTGGACCCTTTGGCTACCCCTTTGTTTTTCTGTTGGAATGCCTCTCTGAACCCTGGAGCTTGGGCAGGACACAGCTCACCATGTACTGAGCAGCCCCATGAGACAATTTCTACATGGGCTCCGGAAGGCAAACAGGTTCCTGTTAAGGTAGAAATACAATTCAGCTCTCTTTCCATACTGGTCAGGATCACGAAACAGTAAGGTTGTAGGGTCGGTTAGAATGTGCAGAGAAAAGTTCATTTCCATTAAAACAGAAGTAGATGGAGACCACAGATTGTCAAAACCAAGACTTCTGGGGCACCTGGGTGGCTCAATGGGTTAAGCCCCTGTCTCCGGCTCAGGTCATGATCTCAGGGTCCTGGGATCAAGCCCCACGTCAGGACATCGGGATCTCTGCTCAGCGGGGAGCCTGCTCCCCCTCCACCCCTGCTGCCTGCCTCTCTGCCTATTTGAGATCTCTGTGTCTGGGGTTTGATATAAATTGAGGAGTTTTTTTTTTTTTTTAAATAAAGATTTTATTTATTTGACAGAGCACAAGTAGGCAGAGAGACAGAAAGAGAGGAGAAGGCAGGCTCCCCGCTGAGCGAGAGCCCGATGTGGGGCTCGATCCCAGGACCCTAAGATCATGACCTGATCCGAAGGCAGAGGCCCACCCACTGAGCCACCCAGGCGCCCCATAAATTGAGGAGTTTTAAATACTGTTTCAGAGTGGAGGGAAACCTCAACAAAGAGAATATTGAGAAAGCACGGTATTGAGCGTGAAGATGCGTCTGCTAATTCTGCACTGGGAAACCTCTGTTCTCTCTCTTCATGGAATCTCAACAGGTTTGTCCCTCAACAGCGGTGGAATATTTGTTTTCATTGTAGAAGCAGCTTTAATCCAAAGTCGTAGGACACCCTAGGTGTTAAAGTCTGTTCTCTTTCTTGGCCCTGCTGGCCTGTCACTCTGGTTGATCTTTCTCTGTACCAGCAGCATAATGGAATTATCTGGAGCTTGTCAGTGCTATTTGTTTTCAGGCAGTTACGTTCATTTTCTGCATATCAGTGTTGTTTATGAGATACTGGAATTGTCAAGTACAATGTGAACAATTTGTACTCAGTTTGAAAGTAATGGAACCTACCTCCTCATGTTTTTCTGGCTTGGTCGTTTATGGCTTGTTTGTTGTTTATGGCTTGGTTGTAATACGGCATCTTACTTTATTTTGGTTTTTGCTCAGAAACAGGATAACGTGATGATTTTTACTTTGTTTTTAATGGTTTCCATGGTTTTTTAAAATTTTTGGTTATTTTTAAATTTCTTTTTTCTGGTTTGTGGGTTTGTTTTTGGTTTTATATTTATTTGTTTGTTTATCTGTTTCCATGATTTAATGACCACTGACTTAATTTGGTAGTTCAGCCAAGCAATGGAGAAGTTACAATACTCGATTGCCAGTTTCAATGGGAGATTGAGAAAACTTTTTGTCCTAATGACAACCTTATTTCTTGTGGTCCTATATATTATTTTGTAAGTGATTCTTGGTCCTAATTGAAAGACCTCTTTTCTATTTTATTTTGTTGAAGACTGGCACTTGTATAAATGTTGCTTTTACTTACTTTTAATTTGAAAGAGATCTTTAAGTGATTCACAGTTTAATCACAAAGAGTTTGACAATACTTTTTCCTGATTTTTCTGTCAGATTGCATGAGAAGTGAAAGGAAAAAGCCCTCGAAACTATTAAATAGTGCAGGAAGAGGAAGCATTTTGAGCTCCTGGAAAAAAAAAAATTGTTTCTTTAAAATGAGCTTTCTAGTTACAGCTCCACTTTTCTTGTTCTTTCGTTTGCTGTGGAATTTAAATTACATAGACTTTCATATTGAGGGTGCCCACTCTCCCTGTCCTGCCCATTTATTGTGGAAGGACCCCCGTGAGGGGCAATCTTTGATTAAAAAAAAATGAAAAAAAGAGAGAGAGGTAGTTACAGTAACTACTGGGTAAAAGAAACATTAGAAAAACGGAACCCACTGAGATGTCACAGACCTTTGAGGTGCTAGTTGGTTGGAAACTTCATTATGTTTGACTGCACAAGAGACTTCCTCTTTCCAGAGTTGATTACGAAAAGGGGCTCATGACAGCTTAATAAGCTGTCCCTTGCTGGCCATTGTAGATAATTCATGAGTGTACTGCACCATGGGAAGAACACACAAAGGAGAAACACTTTGTAGAACAAAGACCATGCTGCAGGGTATTTGGGTAACTGGAGAAAGGTGGCTAGAGCCTTGTGGGGAATGGAAGGGAGAAATGGTAGTTTGGAGAGAGCCTGGTTATGCTGGCAACACAGGTGAAAAACAGAGTCCAAGCTATCTTAGGTGGGTCTTAAAGGTGAAAACTTACACTGTATTTGACATCTGGAGGGGCTGAGCAAAGGAGTCAGAGGTTTCTATAATGTCGAAATCTCACCTATAAATCATGAGCTTTGGGGATTTTGCATGATCTAATTGGATTAATACAAGCAGGATACTTAATTTGGAAAATCCATTTATTTAACAAGAGAAATACTGCTTTGGGTTGTGTTTCAGTTATAATTCGACTAAATCATCTTCAAGATGGAAGACCTCTCCAAGATACCCCCAACATGAACTGAGGGGTATTTTCTTGGTTTTTATTTTTCCTTGTCAGTACTAATCCAAAGAATCCCAGGCAGGAAATTCTTTTCCTCTATTCATACGAAGTTTTTTTTTGCTCATAAAACAGCCTTGATACCTTTTGATTGCTAGAAAGGGTAGAAAAGGATGTTGTAATATAACTGTCTTTTCGTGTAAAACAAGGAATGAACCCAATTTTCATGATAAAGAGACTTAAACTCCTTGTGACAGCATCTTACTGCTGAGAGATTTCTAAAAAGTCCAATTTGAATTTTTAAAAGACATACAAAAATGGTAGACATTAAATGGCCTCTTAGGCAATTTTTTAAATCCAAAAATAAAAGTTGTTGCATTGAGCATTTTTGATAGTTTTTTGATCGAGCATCATGGACAGGAAGGATATCAGAAACCAGGGAAGCTTAAAGTGCCCATTTCCTTTAGATGAAAGTTTGGGTACGTACCTTTGGCAGGCTAGTGACTTCTCTTTCTACACCAAGTCTGGTTTTCACATCACTCATAATGGACACTTTTTTACATTTTCTGGTAAGCTTTATTTTACTAAAGACTGCAGTCTTTTGTGGATAATATTGACCTAGACTGAGTTCTTATGGGTGATCAGGTGTCTCCATTAGCTGTTTGCCATGCTGCTGAAACTCTGCATGACCTTGCTGGTGACCTCTGTGGCTTATCCGAGCTATCCGTGTGTGGATGTTAGTAACCTAGCACTTCAGTTTCCAAAGGGCTTCGTCTGTTTAATTTAATCTTTATAGTGATCAGTGCAGTATAATAAGGGGGGGTTTATTTTGTGTGTGAATAAGATCATTGAATTTCCTGAAGGGGATTATTCCAATGGTAAGTAGCTAGAAAGTGAGAGACTTGGTATTTTAATTCCTCTTGGCGAGACTTTAGTTGATGATTTTTTTTTTTTAATTTACACCTTTTTATTCATTTGTTGATCTATCCAACATTTATTGAAAATCTGTAATAATCCAGGTATGAGGCTAGACAGCATGGCTGCAGTAACAAGAAGGCATCATCCTTGTCCCTGAAGAGTGTGGTCCAGGAAGAGAGAGGCCTGGGCTAGAGGTGTGAAGGATGCTGTGAACCAGGGTCCCACTGGGGAAATCCATCAGTCCACTTCAAGATTTATAGAGTTAATTGATATTTTGACTTTATGGAGTTATTTTTTATTTTTTTTTTTTTAGGCAACTGTAATAGTCTTTCTAATAGGTCTCAAATAGCATTGGGATGAATTGAACTGGATAGTAGGTAGGAAGGGGCTCTACGATGTCTATTACATGTGCAGGAGGCTGGGTCTGCTCTTCCTGGTGGCCTGTCCCTTCCTGCTCCTCCTCTGTCCTCTTCTTCCTTCTGTCCCAATACCCTATAATGTGTATGCTCCAGTGTCATTGGTTATCTCCCTCTTCTGTCTCCCCGGTGGACCCTAAGTGCTCGGAAGGTGCTTGTTGTAAACGGTTTTCAGGATATTTAACTCATCATGTCCAACCTGTGTCCACACGAGTAGGACATTTTATTTTCTCTGCTTGGCCATTATTTTTTTCTTCCTTTTTTTTTTTTTTTAAAACTTACAGTATCATTTATTTCACAGGATTTTAGAGTTTAAAGATCTTGCATTACTGTGCGTATCAGTGAATGTTTAGGATCTCTAACCTCAAGTGGGTCTTGACATTCTGTCCTTGTGTGTTTCCTTAGGCGGTTCACTGCCCCATATTGTATTTCTCAAACCTCTTCTTCCTTCTCACTCTTAGCTGATAACTTTCTTCTTATTCATTGAGAAAACAGATGTCGCTGGAAGCAAACTTCCACATCCTTCCTCTACGAAACCAACCAACCTACCAGGAGCTCTGTTTTTGCTCCTACCTGTGGCCACTGCCTTCTCCTGAACTCATGATGGGTAGAGATACACCTGTCCTATCTCCCTCTCCCTCACAAGCTTTTCCCTCTCTACTGGGTTTCTGTAGGATTATTCTTACCAACATATAAACATCTGATAATATATTTCTCAAACATATCAGTAATCCCTTACTTTTTTTTTCTTTTCTTTATTTATTTGATAGAGATCACAAGTAAGTAGTGAGGCAGGCAGAGAGAGGGTGGGGGGGAAGCAGGCTCCATGCTGAGCAGAGAGCCTGATGCAGGGCTCGATCCCAGGACCCTGAGATCATGACTCGAGCCAAAGGCAGAGGCTCAACCCACCGAGCCACCCAGGCACCCCCACTAATACCTTTCTTAGAACCTTTTCTTGAATCTCTTCATGGCTGACTCTCCCACATCATCCACACAAATGTCATCGTATCAGAGAGCTCTTCCCTAGACAGCCCTTTAAAATATCAACTCCCATTAAATCTTTGTTCTATCTTGCTTTATTTTTTTCATATCCTTGTCCTGATGTTATTGATTGAGAGCACGAATTTTGACTCTCTTGGTCACCTCCCTCCATAATGCCCAGAAGAATATTAGAGGAATATTAGAAATATTAGAGGACCCCAGAATATTTCCTTCCGTAATTCCATATTCCCCTCCTGCTGCCGTAACATTTTTCTGTTCCCCTTTTATCGCACAGTTCAAGAATTTTCCATGCCTTCATCTCTTCTTGCTCTTCTTCCATTCTCTCGTAAATCCCTTCCATTCTGGATCTCATCCTCACCACTCTACTGAAATGACGCTTGAGGAGGCGACCAATGAATAACATATTGCCAGAAGAGATGGTCATCTTCACCTTCTCCCGCTCAGAGGTTGACTTCCCCTTTGCAATCTTATCGTACAGATGACTCCTAAGTATTTATCTTCAGCAGTGACATTTGACCTGACTTCTGGAGTCTTGTTTCTAGATGCCTACTTGATATCTCCTTTGGATAAAAGTTATCCCAAACCTAATGTGTCCCAAACTGACCCCACACCGCCCCCTTCCCTGCTTCAGACTGCTTTCCCAGTGTTCCCATTTTAGTACATGGCACTGCCCTTAATCTGGGTGTTCAGCCCTGACACTTGTAATTGTTCCTTTCTCTATCTGCATCTCCTTTCCTGTCAATGCTACTTTTTAAAATTTTTATTTTCTTTAAGCAGGCCCCGTGCCCAGCATGGAGCCTCACTCAGGACCCTGAGATCAAGACCTGATCTGAGATCAAGAGTCGGACACTTAACCAACTGAGCCACCCAGGAGTCCCATATTTTAAATTACATTCAGACTGTGGCTGCTTCCCACCGATTCCCCACAGGCAGCATCCCAGCAGAAGTCGCCATCATCTTCTGCTTCAGTTATAGTAATACCCTCTCCACTAGCATTGCTGCTCCCAACGTAGAAGCCAGAATGAGTCCTTTGAAGTAAAATGAGTCCTGTCACTCCCCTCCTCACAACCCTTCACAGTTCCTGCCCTACTTGGACTAAACTCTGAAAGTCCTTCCCATGGCCTGCAAGGGTCCCGCCCCACCTGGCCTCTGTCCTTGTTCCCTCCTCTTGACCCACCAGCCCCCTCGCTCTTTCTGGAGCTTATGAAACCCTTTCCCGTTTGCAGAATGGTATTTGTTGCCCTGGAATATTCAACATGCTCACTCACAACTTGATGTGATGGTGATTGTGTGTCCCCTCAGACCAGAGGCTGATTCTGACCAGCGGGTGACATAACCCCTCTTCGTTACTCTACCCTGCCCTTCTGTATGGTAGGCTCTTACAGTCTCCGGTGTTCGCTTTCACAACCGTTCATTTGCTGGGCATTTCTCTCTTCCTGGGGGAGTGTGAGTTTCGTGGGTGTGGGAGCTTGTTCTGTCTTGTTGATGCTAGTGTGTCTTGAGCGAGTGAATTTAATCCTTACAGAAATAGGAATGATGCAGCAACAATTATTTATCTTTTATATTCTGAGCAGCCGGTCCTGGGTAGTTTGTGAATGTATTTTTTGATTAATCTCTTGCATGACCCTCTGAGGGAGGTGTTCACTTCATGGATGAAAATACTGACAATCACAGTGACTAGGACAGAGAGCTGCGTAGCTGGCATTCAAACTCTGATTTTAGTCCAAAAATAAGGCTTTTCCCCCTTAACTTACATTACTTATTATTACAGGTTAATGTATTTTGGACACTTCATGACAATTTACTATTAGGTAGTGTTTTTATTTCCACCTAATAGATGAAAAGGACTGAGGAGCAAGTGCTTGAGAATTGCCTGGGGTCATGCAGCCAGGAAGGGCTGAACATGGGCTTCCGATCCTGGGTTCTGATTGGGCTCCTTCCCAGCAACCTTGGGGTTTCTGGAACAGGCATCTGTGTGTCTCCCTTTATCTGGGTGGCACTGGTTTGCTGTCCATTATCTTTGCCCCGCTGTAAGCTTGCATTTGTGAATTCAGTGCTGAGCTTTCCAAAATCTACCCCTAAAATTTACATCATGAATTTGCTTCATGGACAAATTAACATTTTGCTTGTCTCTGTAATACTTGTGTAGGCTGAGTGAAAATAACATAAGAGCTGAAATTTGCTACTTCGCTTGGACTCACTGTCTACAGCATAAATGTACCCAATCCTAATGAGGAGTTCCATGCTCAGGTAGAACTGGCTGGTTCATTGATTCATTCTCATGTCAGAGAAAAGCACTCAGCTGAGATACTCACTGACTGCAACAGAAGTGAGGTAAATTACTGGAAGCCTATGAAAATAGAGAGGTTTCGGCACTTGGCACACCGGATAGTAATCTCCCGTTGTATTATAGATTTTTATGTTTAGCAAGACCCTAATTTAATAGATGTGTCAATTACAGAGATTAACTGGAGCCTGAGGCTATATAATGATATTTCAGTGTTTTCCAAAAGCAAATCTAGAAATTCAGACACTTGTTTTATCTATACATTTTGTGCGATGAACCCTTGTATAAACGTGCAGGTGGGGAGATCTGTATCGAAACCTATCCCCGAAGCAAGATTAAAGTAGTTTCTATGAATTTCATTATTCCGTGTTGGCATGTTTTTGCTGAAAATTGTGGTGTTTATTCTCCTGTGGGTGGTATATATTACTATGTATCTGACTGCTGTTATGCAGTTTTGTTAGGTAGTTTTTTGGATCAGTTTTGAAAGTTTGTCCTTGTGTTATGCAATATAAGAAAAATGTACTTACTAGGGATCATGGACTTGTATATGTAATACCTAAAGGGGGAGGGAAGAAGGTTGGGAGAGACAGGGAAAGTGTGTGCAGGAAACCATAAGGTCTGACATTGCCTTATCTTGAAATTAAACATATACATGTGTGTGTGTGTGTGTGTATTCAGATCTTGAAAATTGCCTCTAAAATTACTTCTCCATCTTTTCCATAATCTTACTTAAAATGTGATCTTTTTGGTATTCCTCCTCAGTGCTGGGATAATTAGTACATAGTAGTTTTCTCTTTAGGATTTTAATGTGGTTTATACAATGTGAGTCTAGTATGGATTTCTGAGAAATTGTGCCACTCGCTCACTGTGGCCTCTGCCTTTCCTCAGAAGAAGGCAGACTGCTAATATTTTAAAATATGGATGCAAGCTCAACCAATCTATTATGCATGATATGTACCTATATTTATACTTACACGTGGGTCTTATCTGCTCTGCACAGATACTAAATATTTCAGAGGAGTATGACTAAATATATTTAATTTTTCATAGAAGCGTAATATCTCATAAGTGGTTTGTACAGTAGGTAACACTCTGGTCTAATTGCAGAATGAATCCTAAGGGGTCATCCCATCTGGTGTTGTCTTTGGTCTCATAATACTTTCTGCTTGAACATCAGCCAGGTGACAGGGAGACATTATTTAGTGCTAAATGACTCTGTCTCTGTGTTTGGTCTTAATGCTTTATGTGCAGAGAGGAGCACTCCTTTCCTTGAATAGCTGTTCCTTGGGTTGTGTTCCATGTAGAGGTGTGAGAGAGCCAAACTAACACTCTTACCTAGCACATACACGAAGATGCATTTTAACAGGACTTTTCTATCTGTGGCAATCTTTAGTGCCAAGAAGGAGTTTCAGATCATTTCAGAGCTGGGAACATAGGCTTCGTGTCTATGCATGATATTTTCTAAGTAGAAAAGAGAAACCGATACATTTCTGTTGATGTGACTGTTGGTGCATGTATCTGTCAAACTTAATCTCTGTCTGGCATGAAACAGACACTGAGAATGTCTTAAATATGTTTAGTCTTTCTAGATCTGATTTTTTACTTGCAAGTCAGTTTTCTTGTGATCAAGGTCAAGTTAAATGCTTAATTTTTGTAAGCTGTTTCCACTATTACAGTTCCACATATATGAAGTCACGTATTATCCAAGCCATTTTCGACGCTTGAATTCCCTTTATGTCTTTTTTAATTCCAAATTTTGTTCTATCACAGCTCTGAACATATTTCAGAAACTTATTTTCTAAAGATTTATGATAGGAACAAAGAAATTTCATTTACCGTATGGTTTCTGTGCAACTCTTATTCTTCTGGGTGGTATTTGTGAAGGTAGTTTCAACCCCCCCCCCCCCATTTTGAAATAAAATGTCACCAAAGAATAGATGGGATATTAATCTCAGGAAACAAACTGAGGGTTGCTGGAGGGAAGGGGGTGAGAGGGAGTGGGGTGGCTGGGGATGGACATTGGGGAGGGCGTGTGCTGTGGTGAGAACTGTGAATTGTGTAGGACTGATGAATCACAGACTTATACCCCTGGGGCAAATAAGACATTATATGTTAATTAAAAAAATAGATGGGATATGTCCTATCAGGATAGCGGAATGGATTTTTCATGTAGTCTTATTGGGTGTATCAGTCCTGACCTATCTCAGTTCTTCTGTAGTTGGGATCGAATCGATTGCTGATTGTACCTGCATCCATAAATTATTGGTGAGGTGTTGTGCTCTTTAGTGTAGTAGCGCGCGCATGCGTGTGTGTGTGTGTGTCTGTGTGTCTGTATGTAGGTTTCCTTTAGTAATTCAGCGGCTCTAATGTTAGGTACTCTACCTTGTCAGGGACATCTGGTGGAGGGGACAGTTAACCAGGCAGGAAGGAGTGTATTCCCTGACTGTTGAGAACTGGCTGTGCACAGTGAAAGGAAAAATCAGGACAACTTTTGCTGGGTTTTATGACCCTTTAGAAACTCCCTGCAGAGAGTACTGCCTTCTTGCTGGCCCTGGGGCAGACCTGTGCCATTGACCTTCCTCCATCTTCTTTCCTTTGCCGTCGCTCTTCTGTCTTATCCCTGCCCCTGGGCTTCAGGGCAGCGTGGAAACGTAGGGAAGCAGCGATGGAAGGGGAGGATGCTTTGCTGAGTTCTAAGCGTACAGTGTTATTTGGTCAAGTGTTTTGATGAGTCTCAAAGGATATGGCAAGTGTCAACGTATTAGTTCGTTCTGCAGCAGTCCAGAAAAAGTTTTAAACTAGTATTATTCCATCTCAGATGTGGAAGTTAAGAAGGTCCGTTTTCCTCTTCTGTCCCTCTGTCTCCACTTAGATTTTAAGAAAAGACAGAAGAAAAAGCAATCGAGCATCATTACTTCAGACTGCCCTTTCTTGGCCCACTGTTTGACTGTTGACTAAGTTGTCATTATTTATTAATGATACATCCAACCTTCTTTCTCATCTTGCCACTTCCTGCTACTCCTCCCTTCAAACTAACTTGCTTATTTCATTATGCTTTTTCCACTTGATTTTTAAAAAATTATTTAATTTTAGTGAGGGGGAAGGGGCAGAGGAAGAGAGAATCTCAAGGAGACTCCAGGCTGAGCCGGGAACCCTGAGCCGAAACCCAGAGTCAGTCGGACACTCAGCAGACTGCGCTACCCAGCCGCCCTGCTCTTGATTTTGTTTATAACACAGTTCAACCTGCATGTGGTAACTTTGTTCATTTTGCCTGTTGCCACATGATCAAACATGTTTGATAAAAGGAAATTGGAGGATTAGGTTCAGTTTCTGGGTCGATTCCTTAATTTCCCCAGGCAGACTCTTGGTGCAATGATTTTATGTCAGTGTGTGTAGAACTGTGCAGCCTAGAGGTTCGATGATGGACTTTCCACCCCGTTCCATCACACCCAGCTGGGTAGCCACGGACAAGCAGTTTACTGTCATCCGTAAAGTAGCTGTAGTAATAGCACCTGCTTGTCCTCATAAACACAATAATAATACTCACCTCCTAGAGCTCTTCATTTACTCACCCAGTGACGGTGTTCTGGGCCAGATATTGTGCTCTGTGATGAGTAGAAGTTGCTAAGTAGAACTGACCTAGGACTTCCCTCAGTGTGTCTTTGAGGAAATGCATAGTACTTGGGACATAGGTGTCTCATGGTGGTTAGCTGTTGGTATCTGGAAGAGGTAGTTCTAGCAAATAATAAATGGCAGTTCCTTTCCCCTTGACAGGCACAGAAAGAATCCCTTCATTCTTTTATTTTCCAGATATCCTTTATGAATGTCTCCTGTGTGCTGGGCACTAGGTATCAGTATACACAAGGTAGGCAAGAGCTCTTTGTTCATGGCATGTATGTAATTTTAGGGGAGAAGAGGATGAGCAAGAAGACGGTTAAGTAAAGAAGACAGTTGCCGAACGGGACCCATGGTATAAAGGAGTGAGAGTGAGAGTGATGAGACTGGGGTAGAGTGGTAAGCAACTATGGTGAGCTGTCAATAATGGGAAGGAACAGGCTTGGCAGAGGTCCAGAGGAAGAGCATTTCTGCAAAGGGAAAGGCAAGCAAGGCAGAAAAGGGCTTTCCACGTTTGAGGAATAGACAGGAGATGTGTATGGCCGGATTATACTGAGCGATGTGGGGAACGGCAGGAGAGAGAGCTGTGGAACCGGAGAAAATAGAGCATGTGGGGGCCGATAGACCATGAGAATGAGTTGACATGCACAAAGTCTGGGATGGTGGGAGAGCCGGTGAAAGGAATGCAGGCATTAGAAGCAGGAAGTTGGGTGTCTTTTTTTTTTTTTTTTTTGGAAGATTTTATTTATTTTAGAGAACATGAGAAGGGCACAGAGGGAGAAAGAGAGAATCCCAAGCAGACTCCGTGCTAAGACTGGAGACCAATGTGGAGCTCGATCCTAGGACCCTGAGATCATGACCTGAACCAAAGTTAAGACTCAGACGTTTTCATCGACTGAGCCACCCAGGCACCCAGAGGTGTCCTGTTTTGATTGCATTGATTGACAGTGCTGCTTATGGAGATAAGGAACATTGGGATATGGCAAAATTGGGGGGAATTTAAGGAAGATTGACATTTGGGTATGACAAATTCCAAGAGGAATATAGACCTATTAAAATGTGATCATAATCTGTGACTCTTCATAAGATAAAGGCTTCTCTGTACCTTGTTTGATGTTTTTGTTGGTTTCTGCAGCATTTAAGAAAGACATTCAAGACCTCTGTAGATGATTCCAGCTTTTGTTTCTTGTCAAGTCTTAGTCTGTAGGAAGCTAAAATTCCACATCAGTAGAACTTGCTGCTGGCCCATGAGGAGAACAGCAGGGTAGGACTCTAGCTCTGTTGGTCAGAACAGTGCAGATCCTGGAGAACCCAAAGCTTTCCTTAGAGCCTATTGGTGCACTGAATTTACTGCTTCCTGGTGGATTTCCCGATACAGTGTATCAAGATGAAAAAGGTGAAGCTCCCCTCTAATGGAAGTGTTTATTTCTACCAGACTGGGACTAGAAAGGCACTGATGAAATGTTTATAGATTCGGAGGAAACATTCTGCCTTGTGCCTTAAATTTGGATAGCTGCCACTTACAACTTGGAAATTAAGAACAGGTCTTATGTCTTGATGGTCTCTGATATTTGGATGCTTCTGTCCAGCTCCCCTTCAGCTGACATTACCCAGGCACATGCTAATGTTGTCCTCACGGTTCATCAGCTTGCATATGCCATTTTGTGTATGTATTTCAGCCTGATTGTCCACAGCATCAAGCCCCAGATTACTGCTGTATTGGGGAGAAGAGATTAAAAAAAAAAAATGCTACTGTCCTCTTGCATAAAACCGCATACATAGCATGAATAGTCAGGAATGTTAATGAGATATCCTTTAGTTGCCTCTACCAAAAAAAGAGGAAAAAAAAAAAAAAAAGGAGGAAGCTAGAGATAGTTTACAGAGTAAAAGTGTGAAAGGTAATTGCGATCTTTGAATTTCTACCAGAAGGGGATTCCATCTTCCTCCTTTTGTCTTTCCCACAGAACCATAAAATGCAAGTCCTGGCAGGGACCTGGAAGGATAGTCCGTTCATTTACTGGTGAGGAGCTGAGGGCTGAGTGGTCACACTGTAGTGTAAGCGGGATCCTAGCCCTGTGAAGAATAATATTACTCAAGAGGAAAATAGATTTTTTTCCCCCAGGCTTCTGCAGGGTTGATCCATTGGTGCTGCCCATGCTTCAGTGGGCTTTGACATATCCTCCGGTTCTCTCTCTGGGGTGTGTGTGTGTGTGTGTGTGTGTGAGAGAGAGAGAGAGATTGAGAGTCTTCAGTTTTGCTTCAGTGCCTTTAGTTTTACTGCACAGCGTATGTCTTTTGGCCAGGAGTCCCGAACTAGTCGCCTGTGGAATCTGGTGTGCCTCTAGACTTCCATGTCCCGGTTTCTCTCTTTTTTCAAGACTTGTGACCATTTTACTGATGTCCAGCTCAGGCTGGACCCTTGAGATTGCTATGTCTGCCCCCAAATCACGTGATAGGAAACCACGAAAGAGAGTTCTTCTGGCACACGCAGACTATTCATGGCCTCCCTTCCAAAATGCTCACCTCAGCCCGTTCCTTGGTTTCCAGTCTTATGGCTGACTCTGTCACTTTTCTTGCCGCTGCTGTCGAAGCTGATAGTTAGCTCCATTTCTCATTCACGATTTTGGTGCTGTTAGGAACATCAGTACACATGCTTTCTCATACAAATAAACAAGATTTCTCTCTGGGGAATTTTTTAGGAATGGAAATGCCAGCTTACAAGGCATGCATTTTCAAGTTCGATGCCAAATTGTTTCCTAACGTGGTTTTTAACTATTTATTCTCCCATCAGACATGTACAAGAGTTTGCATTTTTCCACATTGGTGCCCCTCCCTCCCCCACCACAGTCTGGAGAATATAGAATGGATTTTATTTCCTCGTTAGTCTGTATTTTTCTAATTACTAATGAGATCGAGCTTCTTTTCTTATTATTCACCATTTATATTTCATTTTCTGCTGAAAAGCTATTGATGCTTTTGCCTATTTTTGTTTTATTTTCTCAGTGACTCTATATATCCTTCATGTATGTTTTTGTTTTTAGTATGACTTTCAAATCTCTTCCCATATATTTTGATTTATTGTTTTACTTTATGGTGCCTTTTATTGACTACTGGTTCTTAATTTTAGTAAAGTTGAATTTCTTAATCTCTTTTGTGTTCTTTATGTCTTGCTTGAGAAATCCCCTTTTATTAAAAACTTATACCAATATTTACCGGTATTTTCTTCTAAAAGTCAAAAAGTTTGCCTTTGCAATTAAATCTTTAATTTTTTTTAATTTTAATTTTTATTTATTAGAGAAAGAGGATGAGCAGGGAGGAGGGTAGAGGGAGAGGCACAGTTCTCAATGAGCCCATGGAGCCTGACACTGGGCTTGATCCCAGGACGCTGAGATCATGACCTGAGCCAAAGGCAGAGGCTTAGCCAGCTGAGCCACCCAGGTCCCCAGATCTTTAATTCTTAGAATTATTTTTTAGGTATGATAGGATATAGGAATCCAATTTTATTTACTTTTAATAAATTATGAATTCGGGATTTTCGTCACTCTTATGTTAATACATACTGAACACTCTATAGTAAAGGTATGCTACATTTTTTAGTTGCATTGAGTTATTTTCTGATTAACCTAAATATTTATTTATTTATTTATTTATTTTTTAAAGATTTTATTAATTTGACAGAGAGAAATCACAAGTAGACGGAGAGGCAGCCAGAGAGAGAGAGAGATAGGGAAGCAGGCTCCCTGCTGAGCAGAGAGCCTGATGCGGGACTCGATCCCAGGACTCTGAGATCATGACCTGAGCCGAAGGCAGCGGCTTAACCCACTGAGCCACCCAGGCGCCCTAACCTAAATATTTATAATGATGTTTAGTGCTGCGTAAATGTCAGGAGCCACTTAACTCATCGTCAGGGAAGGACTATTAATGGGGAAAAGGGCCCATTCTCACTCAGTGCATTTTCATGGGTATGTCCAGAGAAATAGTAACATACTAGATTTTCAACAATTTTTACTGCCTTCATATTCGCGAGTACAAATTGATCGAGGAGCATGTTTTTAATTAATTTAATATTGTTTAACTGAGATCACTATAATTTTATTACAACTTCTTACCAAATTCTGCACTCACCATTTCTCATAGCATTATCTCTGTATCTTACATCTCTTCAGTCAGAGGTCATTCGACAGTCATTGCTAGCATTGGGTTCTTCAGAGAGTATCTTCCCAGCGTGGGTTTTCTGTTGGAAGCTCCAACTGAAGCTTGACCTGACTGGATAAGTGCCTCCTCAGGTGAAGTCTTTAATGTTGATTAAGGAATGAGTGATCATGGAGGAAAGCTCTTCATTCCCGGAGCTGAGAGTGTGTTGTGGTGTTTCGAGTCCGTATCTGTCTTACAGGTGTTGCTCTATGAGTAGAGGATCTCGGTTGCTTTCTTCATTGATCTGTTTTCAGAGCAGAAATTCTCTGGAATCCTCCCAGAGAGTTACATCTCAGGGGAAATGTCCCCTTGCCTTCTTTCTTAAAGATGATGACTTTTTGCACTTTTCTTCTACATACAGGAGCTGGAGCTTATCCCAAACCCTTCCACAGTGATGATGGAGATGGACCTTCTCTCTTGTGCAAATTTGCTCATGTTTTTCATTTATCAGTGAAGGCCTTTCCATGCTGATTGAAAGCACAGAGTTTCTCTGTCATACAAATTTTTTAGTGTGAATAAGTGTTGGCCTTCTGCCTGATGTGTTCCCCATAATCTTTATATTCATAGAGTTTTTCCCCCCTGTGTGGGTTCTCTTGTGTCTCTATAGGGGTGTGCTGAGGCCCAGCGCTCTTCTGTATTCATCGCATTTATAGGATTTCTCTCCACTGTGACGTCTCTGATGTTATCTAGGGACAGAGTATGCATTACAGGCTGTGCCACAGACATTTCAATGTATTTTTACTGGGTGATTTAAAAATGTACTTTTTAGGGCTGAATGAGGACTGAAGCCTTTTATACCAAGAATATAGTCATAGAGTATCTCCTTGTCTGAGTTTCCGGGTGGGCATAAAGGTTAAATCCGTAGTTGGAGGCTATTCTGTCTTCATTTTATTTATAGGGTTTCTCTCTAGTGTGACAGTTTTATTTTGGTCCAGTTGTACAACCACCATTTCTGAAATAGTAGCTGTCTGGATTTTTTTCATCTAATTTGTCAGCAACTCCTGCTACTTCTACCTTAATAATAAACCATGTTCAAATTGTTGGTCTGTAGTAGTGTCTCGGTAAACATAGGTGATGACCTGCAATTTGCATGTTTATCATTGGCATAATTTCAGTTGGCGGGTTTGATTAAATGGCATCAGAACCCCAACATCAAGGTTCATATTTCATTTATCAAGATGTATCAACTGTGAGGAACTGCATAAAGCACAGATTTCCCTGCTCGCTCTTTATTTTATGAATCGCGGTCAAATACGTACCAGATGGACATCATGATCAGTGACCCAGCAGAGTGTTGCTTTCAGAGTCTGTGGTGATTGGTCACTGCACCTCTGGGCTTTGTGTTCCACACAGACAACACCTGCGCAGTTGCATTAATTATCTCCTCATCTCCCTGTGATCAAGGCTTCGGGCATTTCCCAAGCATGGGTAAGTGGGATTGGCCAACAAAGATGAAAGTGCAGTAGAGAAAAAGTAGGAATGCTGGAAATGAAATTCTGATGGAACATTAGTGGAGTTGTAGAAGCAGTGGGAGTGGGAGAGTATGGACAAGGTTGGCCCTTACAAAAGCATAGACGTGCAGCCAGAGGGCCCGGGTGAAGGTGACCTCGTTGACATAGATGAGGAACATGGTTGTGACAGAGAGGTCGGAGATGTCCCAGAGGAAGTGACACCAGTTAAGAAATTCACATTAAACTCTGAAAATGCTGGAGAGTGATCCAAATGTAGGAGTAAGACCATTTGGGCGCCTGGGTGGCTCAGTGGGTTAAGCCGCTGCCCTCGGCTCGGGTCATGATCTCGGGGTCCTGGGATCGAGTCCCGCATCGGGCTCTCTGCTCGGCGGAGAGCCTGCTTCCCTCTCTCTCTCTCTGCCTGCCTCTCCATCTACTTGTGATTTCTCTCTGTCAAATAAATAAATAAAATCTTTAAAAAATAAAAAAAAAAAATAAAAAAAAAAAAAAAAAGACCATTTGCCAGCACACTGAGGAGATGCTCCTTCCAGAAGGAGAGTTACATAATGAGAAGGTTAAGGCAGGCCCCGTTCAGACTGCTCTGGATAAGGGTTTTACAAAGAACAAAACACCTTAATCTCTGTGTTTTGAATGTTTTAGGTTATAGGAGACTAAATACTTGACTTTTTTTTTTTTCATTTTTTGGTACTTTTATAACTGATAGAGTTTTTAATGTTGGGACAAAAATTTTTTAAAGATCATGGAACTGTCATAAACAGTATTTCCGAACATTGCTTGGCATTGTCATTTTTATGGTTGTGCTGATGAGCAAACTGAGAATAGGCTGTATTTTTTTAAATGAATGAATATAAATTCAGTGCAAGACCAAAAATAGGGCCTTTTTTTTTTTTTAAATTGTGTTAACTCATTTGCTCTGATAACCACATGTTTGCTGTAAGAAAAACATATAATAGAGATAACATTTTATTGGGCCATTTGCCAGAAAAGCCAGATGCGATGATGATGTAAAGGAGACAAATCTGTGACCACTTACCACAGTTCCTGGAATATAGGAGGCACTCGATAAATGCAGCACGTGTCTGGAATTGGCTCACTTCAGTCCACCTCCAATGCTACACCCTCGTCTGAATATCCTCCTCTCCCCTGGATGGCTGAAGTTGCTCACTCCAGGTCCGTGTGCTGCTTCCTTGTCTCCCTGGGTTTAGTAGAGCACCCAGTGGTCCCCCATTTCCTCAGCAGAAGCCAAAGATCCGACTCGGGGCTCAAGGCCTTTCATGGTCTGGCCCCACCCATTAGCTTCCACCCTCCTCTCTCTGACTGCTCTGTTCCGGCCACAGGGCCATCCTCTGTTTCCTTGACCATGCTGGATGCCTTCCGGCCTTGGGGACTTGCTTTGGCCATTCCTCAAGCTGCAGTGTCTGTTCTCCTTCCCTGTTTCAAGTCTTGCTTGGAACTCATCCCCTCAATGAGGCCTGGCCATTCTATTCACAATTTCAACCTTCCTTCCACAGCAGCACTCTTGATGCCTCTCACACTGTTCCATTTTTTTTTTTTTTTCACAGAACTTTAACTTAATTTGCAGATCTGTTGTGTTTTGTTTATTGTCCCTCTTCCCCTACCAGAATGTAGGCATGATGAATTCAGGGATTGTTGGTCTATAAAGTGATTTATCTCAAGTGTTTAGGATATATCCTATTACATACTAGATCCTCAGTAAATATTTATTAAAGGATAAATGAATGTCTGAAAGAAGCTACTGCTGTTGTTTGATAGTTATTTCCCATGTACTATTCCAGCAGACTTGGCAGCATTTGTTCTAGAAATCATGTCTTATTGACTCATCACAGAATTTCCTGGAATGCAGCATTAATCTCTGTTCTAAAGCATTGTCAGGTCACAGGAAGAGTGCAGGAGCATTTAACAAAAGGAATTCCATCCTGCATATATTTATGGAGCATTTACTATATCTGAGTTGGATGGTATGATTGCCTTGGGTTTTAACTGAAGCACTTTTCTCTTTTTCTTTTTAGAAAGAGTGATGTGTATGTGTATGCTTGTGTATGCATGGGGTGGCGAGGGGCAGAGAGAGAGAGGAGCACAAGAGAAAGAATCCCAAGCGGGCTCCATGTTTAGTGCAGAGGAGGGGCTCAATCCCATGACTATGAGGTCATGACCTGAACCAAAACCAAAAGTTGGACACCTACCCAACTGAACCACACAGGCATCCCCAAAACAGTTATTTTCAGTGGACCCCCGGCATCCATAGAATTCATTCTGACCCACTTCACCAATAGCCATAGGATGCAATACATATAGTGAGTTTTTTAAATTGGAGTCAGTTGTGGAAAAATTATTACCTAACCAAGGGAGAAGACAAGTTATGGAAGGTGTAGACGTGGATAAACATTTCAAAAGACAATCATCATAAGGGACTAAGAAGAATCCCTGGTGTGATTTGAGGGACTTCCTAATGACCCGAGTGAGGAAGAACATTTCTTGACTTACTAAGAGGACGGTATGTTTGATTTGCTTAGATGGTGTATGGAAAGAGTTGTAACCAAAGTTTTATTACGTTTATGGGGAAATGAGGGACTAGACTAGTGCCCCCTCCCCCCAGTAATCTCATTGATGCTACAGGTGCTTACAATGCATTAAAATTTGTCACAAATATAATAAGATCAGCATTTGTCCTCAAATACTGCCCTATTTCCTGGCTGAATATGACCAGAAAAATCACGTAATGGGATCATTCCTTGCTAACTATAATTGGAAAGGTAGGGTCTTACCTTGGCTATTCTAAAAAGCAACTCAATTTTGTCAGTATGGCAGCACTTTTATGAGCAATCCAGAAGTAGATTAAGGTAATCATTTACTGAGTATGTTACACTTGCCCAGTGCAGTGTTAGGTGCTGGAATTCAATAAAGTCATTATGTATTAAGTTCTGTAAAGTGAAGGAATATAGTGGTATAGGAGCTCAAAACAAAGGAACTGAAAAAGCCTTGTGGGTCAGGGAAGGCCCACCTCAGGAATGGATGCTTGAGTTAAGATTTGAAAGATGAATATGTCTTTAACTAGAGGAGGGAGAAAGGGTTTAATAGTATGTGCCAACTCCGGTAGGAGCAGAGGAACGAGGGAAGGTTGGTTGGAGGAAATGTTGGGCTGGTGCTGTCTATGCAGAGTGGGTCCTTGTAGACTAGAGGAGTTTTTTGGTCTTTTCCCTTAGAGTAATGGGAAGCCATTAAAACCTGACATTTATGGGTCAGGTTTATGGGGTGACCTTGAGGTGAAGCACCACAGGTAGGGAATGTGCAGTGTGGAAGACTATTCAGTGGGTTTTGAAGATAATAACCAAGACATGATGGTAGCTGGTATGATGAGAAGTTGATGGATTTGGCATAGGATTTGCAGGACTTTGGGGAATTGTAAGCCAGAGAGTATTCTCTCTAACGTGCTCTTTATTTTCACAAAGTTCATGAAGTTTCTCCTAGAGTATTTTTTCACAATTAATTTCATTCAAAATTTGTAAAAAACAAACAAATGAAAAAAAAGCAAAAAAACCCCTCAAGTACTTCCATTTCTTCCAGTTTGTTTTATATGAAATGAACAATGGCATAAGTTCCAGTGTTTCGAGGAAAGTCTGGTATCTTCTTACACTAGTCATTCCCAGTTGATGAACAGACTTTGAAATTAAAAAAAAAAAAAAGAAATAATAGAATGTAAGCAGAATAGACTTTTGTAGCATTTTGGCTATGGAAAAGGATATCTTGAGTTGAATCAAAATTTGTTGCCCTAGGTAATAGACCGAAGACATGGACTCAAAAAACCAAGAATACTGAAAGGTAAATATTTAAGGAAGATTTTAGTTTTTACGGGCTAAGTCTGGAAAAGTGAGGGCCATTGTGTGCATTTTGGCACTCAGGTACACCAACAGTGCACACAATTAAAATGGGAAATGAGAGGAGCCTGGACCTCGGGTAGGGTGGCAGAGACTAATTCAGAAGCTTTATGACCCAAGAGACACAATGTATAGACTTACTGTTCTGTTACCTTAACAGAATTAACTCTCTGGAGTCCCAACAGGATGAGGCTGTGCTTATTAGTCTTTACTCTTGGAATAGAAAAGAGATTTCGTGTGTGTGTGTGTGTGTGTGTGTGTGTGTGTATGTGCCTGTATCCGTATGCACACATGTATATGTTGGCAAAAACCAGATTTACCGCACATGGGTTATAATAAATTAAAAAGCTGCTCATCATGACTTCTCCAATGCATAGCCAGTAGGCTCTCAAGTCAGCGTGGTTCTGGAGGAAAATTTTGCTTCTAGATGAATGATGAGTTAATTAAAGGGAACTGGCAGGTATTTATGAGTGGTGTTTGGTCCATCCTATGCTCAGTATATTTTACTTTCTGTCAGAAAGGAACCCTCTGCTCTGGAATATACAATCACAACAGCTCCCAGGTAAACTGGAAAAAGCGTGATAAGTGCATCAGGCTCAGTGCTGTCATTCAAAGTGGAATCATAATATTGCATATTGTAGTTGGAGTACCTCTCCTTGGTGGTGGGGCAGAGCGCTCTTGAACTTAATGTTGCTTCGTGACCAGGCACTCCATCACATGGTGTTGACGCACTAGATTGAAGCGACTCTTTGTTCAAGTGAATTGGTTTTATAAACCTAGTAGGGTGGTTCAGTGTGTTACTTATATTGGTTCCCTTCCCTGATATGGTTGGGATGGACCACATATCAAGGACCATCTCCACGTGTGCTCTTCTTTCTGGTTCTGTCCAAAGTATATAGACTTATTTTAACACGCAGCTACTACTGATTGCCTCCAAGCTCTTACAAGAGACTGCGCACATGTCTCCTGGCATCTTTCCCCTTTGGGGGACCCACTGGGGATCCTAGCTTCTCAGATCACTGGCTCAAAATCCAGGATCAGCCCCACCCAAGCCCAACAGAAACAGAATCTGCATTTCCCACAGGTGATAGGATCCACATTAAAGACTGAGAAGTACTTTTCTAGCCAACAAACATAGTAAAAAAAAAAAAAAAAAAATCAGCTGAGCCATCTAGAAGCATCATGGGGCCCAGGACTCTTAGATTCAGATAAATTAGGTTGAATGATCAGCTGGCTCTGTGAGCATCAAGTTACCTTGAGTCTCCTTGTCCTCATCTGTATGAGTGTGGATAATCTCTACATCATGGGATGTGGGGAAGAGTAAATCCGTTAATGCCAGGACCAATATGCACTATACTTCTTGGCCAATACGATGTGCCCCCTCTTCTCTTGAGGGTTTCCTCAGTAGCACTGTTGTTGTCGCCTGTCCTATATCTTTTTATTTTCTCTTAAATCTCATTCCCAGACTGTCTTTAATGAGTGAATGAAAGTAATTATTTACTAAATGGAATTTAGATGGTCTCCAGCATCCAGAGGAGCCCATCTTACCCAAGAGTGCAGTTTGCATGCTCGGGTTAGTTCCAGAGGGGGAATGAGACAAGGTAGTGAAGGACTGGGGGGATCTGGTAAGCCACGGAGCACATCATCGCAATTCGGTTCTCGGTTATTAGGCTGCGTATTTGGAAAACAAAATATATCTTCGATGTTGCAGATTATATAAGCAACAAAAACCCTTCATTATTTTTATTATAGCCATGCTGAGCATGAATTAATATTCAGATGTACTCGTTATATGAAAATAATGCTTTTTTTTTTTTAAGCGGATGACTTCTTAAGTGTAGCAGTCGAGTGTTCACTGGAAATTAATGAGCACCTGGAGGGAGAGTGGGGAGGTGATTATTAAGAGATTGGACTTTGCCTGTGACTGGTGCTGTAAGCCAGCTATTAGGTATTGCTGCACCATATGGGAAATAAAGCAAGTACATAGCATGATAAAGGTTTTAAATGCAGACTGGAGTTGTACTTTTCCACTGGAGACAGCATATTCTTTGAGTTAACCTGAAAGGCTTGTTTTCAGCTTTTGAATTTTCTGTAAGTTTTTTTTTTTAAGATTTTATTTATTTATTTGAAAGAGAGACAGTGAGAGAGAGCATGAGAGATGAGAAGGTCAGAGGGAGACTCAGACTCCCCATGGAGCTGGGAGCCCGATGCGGGACTCGATCCCAGGACTCTGGGATCATGACCTGAGCTGAAGGCAGTTGCTTAACCAACTGAGCCACCCAGGCGCCCTCTGTAAGATTTTGTTTACTTATTTTTATTTTATTTGCAAAAGAGCGTGAGAAAGAGTGGGAGAGCAGGAGCAGTGGGGAGAGGGGGAAGCAGGCTCCCTGCTGAACAGAGCCCAATGCGGGTCTCGATCCCAGGACCCTGAGATCATGACCTGAGCCCGAGGCAGACGCTTAACCTACTGAGCCACCCAGGCGCCCCAGATATTTTGTTTAAAAAGGACCATGATAGCTCCCACTTAATTGTCTGCTTAGCGCCTTCTGTGTGTCCATCCCTGTGTGAGTCCTTTACCTTGTCATCTTAGAGATTCAGTGCTTGGTCTAGGATCTTTGACCTGCAGTTGGCAGAGCCCGGATGGCCGGTCCAGCTGTTGCTGAGTCTCACGACCATGCTTCTTGCGGTCCTCATGCTGCCTACACGGAGTTGTCCCATTTGTCATCTCTTCCCTTGTATAACTCGTCCCGTACCGCTGCGTAGTTAATTGGAAACCAGTGGGAATTTCACAGGACTGAACTGCGAGACCCTCTCGACACATTTTTAAGCAACCGAAGCTCATTTCAAATGCAGACAAGGGGCCAACATGGGGATAAGCGGAGACGACTTTTCAGGTCAATGTGAACCTAGGTGTTCTGTTCTTGACCCAGCCGCCTGAGCTGGTTTTGGAGCGCTGTGTGTGCCTGCTGCTGTTAGAACCGGGGCTGGTCCTGATGACGCTTGATGTCAGACGATTGCTTGGTCATGTTGATGATGAAAACCGTGAGCAAGAGTGCTAACGTGGAGGTTCTATAGTTTATCGCTCCTCCTGTGGGTTGTGTGTGCGGATCAGTAATGCTAGTGAGGAAACTGTTGGCTGCCCGAGTGGTAATCACCTCTTTCTCCTCTTTCCATCCAGTTACCCTCTTTTTTTTTTTTTTTTTTTTTTTTAAACAAGGAAAAATTCTCTAGGGATTGATTCTGTGGAATTTTTGGGGAAGTTGTTGTTACATTTTTAATAGGTGCTAAAATTTTTAATTTTTAATAGGTGCTAAAATCCTAGTCTTCTAGGTCTGATTTAGACTGTCTAGGCATGTCAAACCTCACTTCCCTTTTCTCTTTGCCTCCCCCTCTGCAGGACGACGAGGTGGTTCTGCAGTGTACCACGACCATCCAGAAAGAGCAACAGAAGCTGTGTTTGGCCGCAGAAGGATTTGGCAATCGGCTTTGTTTCTTGGAGTCCACTTCAAATTCCAAGGTGGGATAAAGCCTTTCGATGCCTTCCAAATATTCGGGTTTTACTAGTCGTACTGAAGTTATGTATGGGCAACTCTGTTATTGTCTGTGGAACGGATAAACTGAAGGGGATTTGAAAAATGTGCTTATTACCCATTAAGCAAATTTCTTGTTGAGCCCTTCCTTTTTGCACGCAAGTCAGGTAAGTTTGTTGACAAGAATGAGACCGAGCTCTTATCCCCATGGTGTTTATGTCCTAGTGGAAAAGTAAACAAGTAAATGAGTGGTATGATTTTGGAACTCAGGGCTATGGAGAAAGCAGAATAATGGGGTATAGAGTGATGGGGCAAGGTCTCCCTCTTTTCCAAAAAGTATTTGGGAAAGGTTTTCTGAGGCAGTGATACATGAGCCATCTGGAATGAAGTGAGAGAGAGTGAACTGTCCCTAGTCTCTTGGACCATTCCAGAAAGAGGAGCCATGTAATGCAGGGGTCCTCAGTTAGTTTCCTTCAACTGGAACTGGCCATGGAGGCCTTCTAGGCCATTGCCAGGAGTGGAGGTATCGCTCTACGATGAAGGGAGGCCATTGGAACCGGTGAACGGTGCAATTTGATTTAGCCATTGCTTTGTGACTGGAGGGTGTTGAGAGAACAAGCCTGAAAGCAGGGAGATGGAGATCTGGATGGGAGCTGCTGGTTCTTCAGACTACAGTGATGGGTGGGGGGACCTGGCGGGTATTAACAACATGCCTTGCCGATGTGCTGAAGGATCAGACCATGTGGATGAAGGGAAAGAGGAAGATGTCTGAGGGGTGGGAAGTCAACCAGAAATCAGTCCTCCTTTGTGCAGTACTTTCTGGTCTCCGGAGTCCTTGGACAGGCAGTCTCATTCAGCTGCTGCAGTAAGAGTGTGACAGTAAGAACTGTCACATCCACTGTACACATGGGGACGTGGGAAGCAAATAGAGGTCAGGTGCTGTGCCTAATATTGTTAATGGGACTCAAAGCCACAGTGTTAGCATTGGTTTTCCACGCTTACATCTCGGCCTGCTGGCTGCAGATTCCTGACTCTTTCTTTGATATCACAGTACCTCTTTGGTTATTCTGTGAAACAATGCTGGATTCATTTATTATAATAATTCCATGCCAAGTAACATGATTCACCTTATAATAGTGGGTGGCAAAACATTATGTGTTTTATAGCCCTGCTTAGATTTATTTTTGATTCGACAAGTGTTGATTGAGCGTTCTCTTTGTACAAATTACAATGTTAGGTGTTAGTTGTGAAAAGTATTCTTAAGAGGAAAATATTAAGCATTTTAACATAGAGCACACCCCCCGAGGTTTCTGAGATTCTGTGGTGCGTAGAACCAGGCACATCGTTTAGCTAGCTGGTGTTGGATTTTCACATTATGGTGAACGCTGTGTTGGCAATTGTTCTCTCGTTCCTGTAATGTAAGAGGGGGTCTCCATGTTAAAAACGAATGCTCCTGATTTGTGGTAGGCAATTCATGTGGCACTGAAGGCACTGATGAGGGCTGGGCATCCATTTAAACTGGTTCCTTCCTCGGAGGAACACCCCCATTGTTAACTCATGATGAGCTAGTGAACCAACCATTTTGACCATTTTTGTTGTCATCCTTTTGTATTCTTTTTTGGCGTCTTTGAAAATGTGCATGTGGGAGATGCCTGGGTGGCTCAGTTGGTTGAGCGGCTGCCTTCGGCTCAGGTCATGATCCCGGCGTCCTGGGATCGAGTCCCACGACGGGCTCCCTGCTTGGCAGGGAGCCTGCTTTTCCCTCTGCCTCTGCCTGCCACTCTGTCTGCCTGTGCTTGCTCTCACTTCTCTCTCTATGACAAATAAATAAATAAAATCTTAAAAAAAAAAGAAAAAAGAAAATGTGCATGTCGAATGAGATACGGGAATTGTTTATCAAACATAGAATGAATAGCAATTGATGTCCAGTAAGCCTATTTGAACTTTTTTTTTTTGTAAGTAGTTACAACATAAATACACTCCTACTTGAAAACCCCCTACTGTGTCATTGTTTTTTTCCCCTGTATTTCCACTTGCCTTTGTTATGTCCTTCCTGTACTTCTCAGCAGGCTGAAATGCTGCTTGTCCTTCAAAGCCTATTTCAAATAGTCCTTCTTCTGGGTTGCTTCTTTCCAAGGTCTCTGAGTTCTGTTCTCTGTGTTGTTTGTTGTGTACTTTGTTTATACTTCTGTTATGTTGCCAGGTGGGCTTAATTCTGTATAATCCACACAAGCTTCTCACCTGCTCTCAGATACATACACCAACTTCTGCATTCCCTGAAGAGCAGAGCATATCTCACTTATTTTCTTCTCTCTTATTGCTTAGTACCGGGCACAGGGCCTTGAACCTAGTAAGTCATCCACAAAATTAAGGAGATCATTAGGTTTGAAAGGGGACCGCTACTCTTAGCCCAATTATATCTTTTATAGACTTAATTGTTTTATAATTACAGTGTCAAAACTCGATCTCATTCATGTTTAACATATGTAAACTTAGGTCCAGCTGTGTTTTGCGCAGATACACGTGGATTCGATTTTCATTGGTGGAAAATGGGAGACGGTCCTTCTTTCCCTGGCTCTCAACTTTGTTGTCTCCTGCATTTTTAAAAAGATGGAGAGAATAAAATTGTTGTTGGTGGTGAGTGGTCTTAAGACATTAAGACATGTCTTAAGCTGCAGAATCTTTTTTTTTTTTTTAAAGGTTTATTTATTTATTTATTTGGAAGAAATCACAAGTAGGCAGAGAGAGGAAGAAGCAGGTTCCCCGCTGAGCAGAGAGCCCGACCCGGGGCTCCATCCCAGGACCCTGAGTTCACGACCCGAGCCGAAGGCAGAGGCTCAACCCTCTGAGCCACCTTTTAATCGAAGGCAGGACTAACTTTCTCAGAAGACTGTTTCATGTTCCTGGACATCTCTTCATGCTGATTTCTGCCTGAAAGAGGATGGTTCATAACTCCAGCATAGGTTTTCCAGCAGAACATGTAAACATCAAATCTGATGATATCTTTCAGTTAATCGTTTGTGAATTATAATCGTGGATACTTCGCATTCTTTATATGAATGCCTTTTCGTTTTCTGTCTTTTACGATTGAGATGTAGGACTTCTGCTTTTAGAAACCTAGTCACTTGTTATCACTCAATGTTTGAGAGAAAATGAGAAGTTATCATAGAGGCATAGATTTTCATCTCCGCCAATCTTGACATAAAAGCAGGCAGAGCTCAGAAGATAACAGAACCCTCCCCGCCCCCAACACACACACACAGACAACATATGATCTGGAATAAACTAGATGACATGTTATCCCCACACAGGGTGTACAGATGTGTACTGAAGGAAGTGGAGGAAAGGCAGCCTGGTTTCTTTTGTGTCCAAAAACTAGCTACACGGACTCCCGGAGGACATGGTGGGCCAGTGCGGAAAAAGCAGCTGAAATGAGAAGGGGATGAGGGAGACAGGGTAAAGATGAACCAATATTTCTGGAGCAGTCTTGGCCTACGACTTTTGAAATCTTTTTAAGTTTATATTGTATCTGGATTCAAATGTAGATAGGCCTGCAAAATTAGCAAGACAGGAAACAACGTGTGTTGGAGAGGATGTGGAGAAAGGGGAACCCTCTTACTCTGTTGGTGGGAATGCAAGTCGGTGCAGCCACTTTGGAGAACAGTGTGGAGACTCCTCAAGAAATTAAAAATAGAACTTCCCTATGACCCTGCAATTTCACTACGGGGTATTTACCCCAAAGATACAGATGTCGTGAAAAGAAAGGCCATCTGTACCCCAATGGTCATAGCAGCAATGGCCACAGTCGCCAAACTGTGGAAGGAAACAAAATGCCCTTCAACAGACGAGTGGATAAGGAAGATGTGGTCCATATACACTATGGAGTATTATGCCTCCATCAGAAAGAATGAATACCCAACTTTTGTAGCAACATGGACGGGGCTGGAAGAGATTATGCTGAGTGAAATAAGTCAAGCAGAGAGAGTCAATTATCATAGGGTTTCACTTACTTGTGGAGCATAACAAATAACATGGAGGACATGGGGAGATGGAGAGGAGAAGGGAGTTGAAGGACATTGGAAGGGGAGATGAACCATGAGAGACTATGGACTCTGAAAAACAATCTGAGGGTTTTGAAGGGGCGGGGGTTGGGAGGTTGGGGGAGCCAGGTGGTGGGTATTATGGAGGGCAGGTATTGCATGGAGCACTGGGTGTGGTGCAAAAACAATGAATTCTGTTACACTGAAAAGAAATAAATAATTTTTAAAAATGTAGATAGGCCTGGATTTGAGGAGAAAAGATTGAGAATCAAGTATGGATTGAGTAGGGGCAAAGGATAGAGAAGTATCAGGTAAAACGGGGGAAGGGAAATAGGGCCAATGGATCTCATAAAAGACTCGTTGTGTTTTGAATACTGGGTGCAAACAAAAGAAGTTACTCTATAGCCACCCTCCTTTTCTATGAGAAAGCTCCTTCCAGTTTATCTACTATATCTTTATTGCCTGTAGATAGAATTCTGCTCCTGCTTGCTGTCTTTTTATTTTATGCAAATATATACCTATGTATACTGCATATATATATTATATATACATAATTATACCATGTTCTATACATAATTATACAGTATATAAAACCTTTATATATATAATTACATAAATTATGTGTAATATATATTTTACATACCACATATAATACTATACATGTAGACATATAATTATACTATGTATAAAACCATTATGTATACATATGTAATTATATGTAATTGTGTGTAACTTATTTGTAATAATGAAGTAATCTAATTTATATTTATCTACATAATTATTTGAAGTTATCTTTTACATATAATTTATATATGTATGAAGAATTTTATATGTCAAAGAGATAATAAGGAGCGTAATGTTAGAGGGACTACAGGTCCACCAGACTTAAAACTGTTACATGACATTCCAGAATGAACTAAAATTCAGTGAAGAGAGGTGCTTTGAGATTATAAACTCAGAAATAAGGTGAATGGAGAAGAGAAAGATTTGAAAAGAACTGAAAGATGATAGGATGAAATTTTAAGTCACAGAGAAACTAACTTTAGAAAGGGAGACTAAATTAGAAAGGACATGAGAACATATAAACCATGAGTAATGCCTTAAGAATGAAAGAAAATGGAAAAGTGAAAACCTGTTTAAAAAAAAATATATATATATAATCTCCAAAGAAAATGAAGAGATAAAACCATGTGGGAGACTTCCAAGTTCCTATCGAGCACGTAAGATGCTTGGAGGTCACCACTCTGTCCTAACAAGTAAAAAGTTGGGCAAAGTGAGAAATGAACAGCCCTTCTTAGATCCATGAGACAACCAAGTCACAGGGCACACTTGTACCCCCAAATCAGAGAGACTGACACGTGGGTGCAGAGAATTCCAGCTCCTGTGAGCAGGAACCCATGCTGGGTGGGAAAACCTGAACTGGAACTGACGAGTTGCTGGAGGCTCAGTGTGACGACTCTTAAGACTTAGAAAATCCTCGGGGATCCAGTTATGCAGGGGCTTCATGCTTCTGGGGTTTTTACCTCTTGGGGTTCTACCAGGTTCTCACAGTGAATACTGGAGAAAAATTCCCTTGTGCTTCTGTCAGGGAGAGGGAGGAAGAATCACTTTGAAAAAATCCAGAGTATTAAGTTCTTAACAAGGTCTGCCCTCCAGAGACACTACTTTGCCAGAACTCAGCCTGCTGGGATTGTATCAGTAACTAACCTAACCCAGGGAAGGGAAATAGCCAACTCCAGCCAACTCTTGTCATCCTGTCCCACCTAAGGGGAGGACACTGAGAAATGTGTGAAGTTCATGGTCCAGAGGCACAGGCTCACTGGGAGACTGAGACTTAATAGAACTTTAAACACTTCCTCCTCCCAGACCTTACCATCATTTTACTAAAGGCTTGTGTACGGCAATTCCCTTTACCCAAAACATCTTGTGTGGCTATCAAGAAGAAGGCAAGAAACACAGTTGGAAGAGACAGAGCAGGGATTAGAACCAGACTCAGATATGGAAGCAGTGTGGGAATTATCAAACCAGGAATGTAAAACAACTATGATTAATATGCTAAAGACTCCACTTCATAAAACAGACAGCCTGCAAGAACAGATGGGCAATGTAAGCAGCGGTAGCATTCAGAGAAAGAATCAAGAAATGGTGGAGAACAAAAACACTGACAGAAATTAAGAATGCCTTTGATGGCTTATTATTAGACTGGACTTGGCAGAACAAAGAATCTGTGAGTTTGAGGATATCTCCATAGAAACCTCCAAAACTGAAAAGTAAAGAAAAAGAAAAGGATTGGATGAAGGAAAAAAAAAAAAAAAAAAAAGGACAGAATATTCAGGAACTGTAGGACAACTACCAAAGAGATCTAGAAACATGAAGAAAGGAATAGAAGAAATAGTTGAAACAATAATGACTGATAATTTCTGCAAGTTGATGTCTCACCTCTAACCACAGATCCAGGAAGTTAAGACAATACCAAGAAGAATGAATGCAAATCCTCACTACATGTAGGTATATCATTTTCTAGGTACAGAAAATTAAACAAAAAACCTTGAAAGAAGCTGGAGAAAAAAAAATTCTTACCTATAAGAGAGCCAAGATAAGAATTACATTCAATTTTTTAGAAATTCTGCAAGCAAGAAGAGAGTAAAATGCTTAAAATGTTGGGAGGGAAAAGCTACCAACTTAGAATTCTGTATCCTGTAAAACTGTCCTTTAGGAGTAAAAGAAAAATGACTTTCTCAGACAAACAAAAATTAAAGAAATTTGTTGCCAGTAGACCTGGCTTACAGGAAGTGTTGAAAAAAGCTCTTGAGCAAGAAGGAAAGCTCAGAAACTTGAGTTTACATAAAGGAAGGAAGGAAGCATTGGTGAAGGTAACATTAAAGGTTTTTATTTTTCTTATTAATTGATATAACAGGTAAAAGTTTGCTCAGAATACTAACAGCAACACTCTCTTTGCCTATGTATGCTTAGGTATAAGTGAAATGAATAACATCAGTGCTACAAAGGATGAGAGGGATGAATTAGGATTATTTTGTTAAAAGGTATGTCCACTCTCCCTGGCATGTGAGTGTAATGTTATTTGAAAGTGGATTTGGATTAGTTGTAAATGTATATTACAGATGCTAAAAAAACCACTTAAAAAAAAAGTATAACCAACCTATATGTCAAGGAGAGAAAATAAAATCATATGAAATGTTCACTTGAAGCCACTAAAGGCAAGAAAAGAATGGAAGACAAAAGTGGAAACAAGGAATAAGGGCAACAAACAGAAAACAGACATGAATATGATAGATCTTAATTCGCTTACAACAATAATTTCTTTGAACCTTAGTGGTTTAAATGCACCAAATAAGAGACTGTCAGACTGGATCAAAAATGAAACCTAACTATTTCTTGCCTATAGGAAACTCACCTCAAAATAAAGACACATAGGTTAAAAGCAAGTGGGTAGAGAAAGATATATCATGCTAATAATAATTTAATAAAAGTAGGAATAGCAGGAAAGTTATCAGGAATAAAGAAGGGCATTACACGATTACAAAGGAATCAGCTCTCATAACAGTCCTTAACATGTATGGGCCTAACAACAGCATCAAAGGAAAAATAAATGAATCCACGGTCTCAGTTGGAGACTTCAATACCCACTTATGAGAAATGGGGAAATCTAAAAGGCAGAAAATTAGCAAGGGAATAGTTGAACTATGCAACATTTTCAATCAACTGGATATAATGGGCAAGTGTGGTTTACTTCATCCAGCACTAACAGAATACACATTTTTCTCAAGCTCATATGGACACATTCACCAAGATAGACCATATTCTAGGCCATAACATATAACTTAACAAATTTAAAAGAACAGAAATCATACAATATCCGATCTCAGACGACGACTGAATTTAAATAGAAGGATGGAAAATGTTTAAGTACTTGGAGGTTAATATGGTTAATAAATCTAAGGTTAACTAGAAAAATACTTTGAACTATAAGAAAATAAAAACACAAGTTATCAAAATTTGAGATGCAGCAAAAGCAATGCTTGTGGTGGGTGAGGGATGAAAAGTACAGAGTGCATCTATTAAAAACAAGGAAGGTCTAAAATCAATAATCTAAACTTCTCCCTTATGAAACTAGAAAGAGAAGAACAAATTAAATCCAAAGTAAACAGAAGAAAAGAAAAAGAATTATGGCAGAATTCAATGAAACTAAAAACAGAAAATCAAAATCAATTAAAAAAAACTGTTTATTTGAAAAGATCAATAAAATTCATAAGCTTCTAGCCAGTCTAGTTAAGAAAAAAATATAAATTACTAACATCAAAAACAAGAGACATCACTATAGATCCCACAAACATTAAGTAGGTAATAAAGCAATACTAGAAATAATTCTGTACCCACGATTTTATAAAGTAGGTGAAATGGACCAATTCTTTGGAAGACACAGTCTGCCAAAATGCGCACAAGATATTGACAATTTGAATAGGCTTTTAGATATTAAATTGAAACAGCAGTTAATAACTTTCTATACTAAAGGTGGCAGGCCCACATGGATTCACTTGTGAATTCTATCAGACATTTAAAGAAGAAACTGTATAGGTTAACTATAATCTTTCAGAAGATACAAGCAAAAGAAATAACTTCTTTACTCATTCTCTGAGGCCAAGATTACTCTTAAATCAAAACCTGAAAATACAAGACCAAACAAACAAACAAACCACCAAAAACAAAATAACGAAGAAAGAAATACAGACCAATACCTCTTAAAAACATTAATGTAAATAAAATTATTAACAAATTAAATCCAACAGTGTATAAAGAGAATTACACATCATGACCACATAGAATTTACTATCCTAGGTAAGCAAGGCTCGTTCAAATTAAAAAATCAACTACTATAATCTATCACATCAACTGAGAAAGGAAAAATCATAGGATCATATTATTAGGTACAGAAATAGCATTTAACAAAACCCAACATCCATTCTTGATAAAAACTCTCAGTAAACTAGGAATGGGAGGAACTTTCTCAACTTCATGAAGACTACAGAAAACCTACAGATAGCATCTTAGTATTGAGAAGCTTGCAGTTTTCACACTAAGATCAGAAACAAGCCAAAGATGTTGGCTTTCCCCACTGATGTTCAACATTTTGCTGAAAGACATAGCAAATGCAATAAGATTAGAAAGAGAAGGGGCACCTGGGTGACTTGGTTAGTTAAGTGTCTGCCTTTGGCTTAGGTCATGATCCCAGGGTCTGGGATCAAGCCCTGTCTTGGGCTCCTTGCTCATCAGGGAAAACAGCTTCTCCCTCTCTCTCTGTCCCTCTGCCCCTCCCCCTGCTTGTGCTCCGTGGCTTGGTCTCTCTTTAAAATAAATCTTTAAAAAATACATGCAATACCATTTATCTTAGAATGGAAAAAAAAATAACTTACTTGTAAACCTAAGAAAATATTACAAGATCTATAGGATAAAAACTATGAAAATTAGGTGAAAGATACAAAGCAGAACTAGCTAGATGGAGAGATATTCTATGTTCATGAATAGGAAGACTCAGTATCAGCAAAATGTTCTGTCAGACTTGATCTGTAGATAACGCAATGCCTGTCAAAATCTCAGGAAGTTATTTAGCAGATATTGACAGACTGCTTATGAAGTTTATTTGGAGCATCGAAAGACCCAGAATAGACAACATAATATTGAAGGAGAAAACAAAGTTTTCTTAAAAAGCTAAGGACAGTGTGGTATTAGTGAAAAATATACCAGTTGATTAGTGAAACAGAATAGAGAGTCCAGAAATAGACTCACAAATAGTCAACTGATTTTTGTCAAATGAACAAAAGGAATATAAGGCAACAAAAGTAAGCTTTCCAACAAGTGGTACAGGAATAATTGGACATTTTAATGCAAAAAAAAAAAAAAAGGAAAAAAACCAGAATCTAGACAGACATTATGCCCGTCACAAAAATTAATTGAAAATGGATCACAGACTTTAAAATGCAAAATTGTAAAATCCTGGAAAATAACCTAGTAGAAAATCTAGATAATGTTGGGTATGGTGAAGATGTTTTAGATAAAACCCATGAAAGCTCATTCAAATTAGAAACCTGTGCTCTGGGGAAGACAGTGTTAAATGAATGAGAAGATGAGCCTCAGACTGGGTGAAGAAACTCGCAAAAGACACATCTGGTAAAGGACCGTTAGCTACAACATCAAAAGAACTCTTAAAAATCAAAATAAAGAAAACAAAATGATTAACAAATGGGCCAAAAACCTTAGAAATCACCTTGCCAAAGAAGATATCTACATGACAAATCAGCACATGAAAAAATGTGTGTGATACGTCATCAGGGCAACACAAATAGAAGTGGATACCACCTATTAGAATGGCCAGATTTGGGCACTTGGGTGGCTCAGTGGGTTAAGCCACTGCCTTCAGCTCAGGTCATGATCTCAGGGTCCTGGGATCGAATCCCGCATTGGGCCCTCTGCTCGGTGGGGAGCCTGCTTCCCTCTCTCTCTCTCTGCCTGCCTGTCTACTTGTGATTTCTGTCAAATAAATAAATAAAATCTTAAATAAAAAAAATGGCCAGATACCAGAACTGGAAACACCAAATGCTGGTGAGGATGAGGAGCAGCAGGAATTCTCATTTATGACCCGTGAGGGTGGAGAATGGGTCAGCCATTTTGAAAACTAAATATAGTCTTCTCATGATCCCCAGATTGTGCTCCTTTGTATTTACCCAAAGGCTTTGAAAAATGTACGTCCACACAAAAACTTGCATGTGGATGTTTATAGAAGCTTTATTCATAATTGCCAAAACTTGGAAGCAATTAGATATCCTTCATTAAAGAATGGATAAACTGTGGTCCATGTAGATGATGGAGTATTATTTATCATTAAAAAAAAAAAGTGAGCTATCAAGCCATAAAAGGACATGGAGAAAATTTAAAAATGTACTAATGAGTGAAAGAGGCCAGTCTGAAAAGGCTACGAACTGTGTGATTCTTGTTCTATGACATTCTGGAACTGAAAGAACTCTAGAGACCATAAACAAAATCAGTGGTTGACAAAGGTTAGGGAGGGCAGGAAGGATGAAAAGGTGGAACTTGGAGGATTTTTAGACCAGCAAATCTATTCTGTATGATGATATAATGATGGATGCATATCGTTATATATTTGTCGGAAAGATGTACAGCACTAAGAGTAAAACCATAGTTGTGTGGACTTTGGGCGATTTAGATGTGTCAGTGTATGTTCATGTGTCATAACAAATGTACCACTATGGTGGGGAACATTAATAATGGGGACGGCTGTGCAGATGGGCAGGCAGAGAGTGTATGGGAAAATCTCTGTGCCTTCCATGCAGTTTTGCTGTGAACCTAAATTAGTAAAAGATAATCTATTTACAGAGGTGCCTGGGTGGCTCAGTTGGTTGAGCATCTGACTCTTGATCCTCAGGGTTGAGAGTTCAAGCCTTGTGTTGGGCTCCGTGCTGTGTGTGGAGCCTACTTAAAGGAAAAAAAAAAGAAAAAGAAAAAAAGACTTTTTTTTTTACCTTTATCTAACATGTTCTGTTGTTCTCCTTTATAGATAAAAGTTTAAAAAAAATCTTTTTTTTCTTTTTTCCTATAAAGGAGAACAACAGAATGTATTAGAAGGACATCTGATGTATTTATAATAAAAGACTCTGGGAGGAATACCAAAGCTCAGGAACACTTGCTTGAAACTACACATTTGTGTAGTGTATACTTTGGAAAACCAACTTCTTAGCTGGCCAAGACAGATAATCTAGTAAAGTATATTCATTAAAGGTAAAGAAAAAAAAAATCTGTTGAATCCAGGCAAAAAGGCAAATCACTTTTAAAGGAAAGGAGGTCGTGTTGTCATTAGATTTTATAACCCAATGCTTTATGCCAAGTGAAAATGGAGTAATATATTAAGAAACTCAAGGAAAGGAAATCTGAGTCAAGTATCCCAGCCAAACTGACTTTTTGTGTAAAAGCCAGAAACAATTATGAATGTGAAACAATTTAGGGATATTGTTTCCATGAGCCCTTCTTTAGGAATTTACTGGAGAGTGAGCTTCAGGAGAGACTCTGGCAGGAGGACTGGTTGGAACCAAGCAATGCACATTTATTTACGTTGTTGAGACTCATGATTTTGAAGGAGAAAGCATCATGCAGAGTGGGTCTATGCCCAACACTATGAAGTTGGTAAACTACCAAAAATGGGAGAAGAGTGGGAGGGGTTTAAAAAATTCTATTAAGCGTTCATATGAATAACTGTAAGTGTACTTGACTGACCTATTAAAGACAAGAACTTAAGACTTTGAATTAGCAAAGCCAAATATGATGTTATATTTACTGAAACAGATACAGAACGTACTAATAAAAGGATGGACGAGGGTATACTAAGAAACACAAGTAAAAATAGAGTGGATTTCTCAAACTCATTATTGGCTAAGGCATAATCCAGACCAAAAACCTTGAAAAGAGACAAAGCAGGATATCTAATAATTTTAAGGGATATACTTCTCAGTAAAGATTACATAGGTATATGCACCCAATAACAGAAACCACTTCCATAAGCCAAAAATTACAGATGCCAAGACAATACAGTACAAATAAAATAGATGATCTAACATACTTCAGGTACAAAAAAATGAGTAAAATGCTTGGTATAAAAACTCAGTGAGATTGACCTTATAAAGACATGTCAGAGTATATAAAAGGTTCATATAAAACATTAAAGAATATTGACCACATTTTAGGTCACACACGCACACACACACACACACACACACAGTAAATTCCAAAGAGCAGCAATAATATAAACATAAGTCTAAAGAAATAAAACTAAAAATTAATTTTTCAAAAAAAAAAAAAAAAGCCAGGGGTACCTGGGTGGCTCAGTGGGTTAAGCCTCTGGCCTTCAGCTGGGGTCATGGTCTCGTCCTGGAATTGAGCCCCGTGTTAGGTTCTCTGCTCGTCAGGGAGCCTGCTTCCCCCTCTCTCTGCCTGCCTCTCTGCCTACTTGTGATCTCTGTCAAATAAATAAATAAAATCTTAAAAAAAAAGCCAAAACCCCATAAAAGTCCCTTCTACGTAAGAATTAAGAAGTCACACTATGGGCGCCTGGGTGGCTCAGTGGTTTAAGCCTCTGCCTTCGGCTCGGGTCATGATCTCAGGGTCCTGGGATCGAGCCCCACATCGGGCTCTCTGCTCAGCGGGGAGCCTGCTTCCCCCTCTCTCTCTGCCTGCCTGTCTGCCTACTTGTGATCTCTCTCTGTCTATCAAGTAAATAAATAAAAATATTAAAAAAAAAAAAAAAAAAGAAGTCACACTATTAAATAAGTGTTGAGTGAACGTAGAAGTATCAAATAAAATTGAAGGATTTCTTGCACTTAGTGAGAATGAAAACGTGGTGTAGAATATGTGGGACACAGTTTTGGAAGTCATGAGAATAGAGATTTCAGCATTAAATGTATATATCAATAAAAAATTAAAAAATGAATTAATCACATTAAAAACTAGAAAAAATAGCAAAAGAAAGCAACAGGAGGGAATTAAGTAAAAAGGAAATGGGTGAGTTAATTTAAAGATTGGTTCTTTGAAAAAAATTGGCAAACCACTAATTGAGTAAAAAAAAAAAAAGAAAACACAAATATTCAAACATTAAAAGTTTCATAAATGTAGGAGGAGGATAATGATAGAAACAGAAGAAATTAAATCATAAGAGACCAGTTGCTCAATTATGTACAAGTGGATTTGAAGATCTTCACAAAATGAATCATTTTCTAGAAAAAATTAAATTTACCACAGAAAATCTAAATAGGCTAATAATCAGATAAATAAAGCAGTAAGAGAATTTTCTGACAAGAAACACCAGTCACATTATCCCTTATTTTGTATGTTATTCAAATTATTCCAAAGCCTAAGAAAAGAAAGAAAATGTCCAAATTTATTTCATCCAGTAAGCTATAAAACGGATTCTAAAAATCTCAAATCACATCGAGAAATTTTTTGGTCAGTTTCACTTACGAATATTAATACCAAAATCTGAGTAAAATATTTTTTTTAAAGAAACCAGTGTTGCATTAAAACATACATCCTGACTAAGTAATTTATTCTAGGAATCCAAGAGTGGCTTGGTACCAAGAAAAAAGTATAATTAATAATCGTCATATTAGTAGCGCTAAGGAGAAAAATCCTTTGGACATCTCTGAAGATAGGGAAAAGGTTACTTGATAAAATTCAGAGTGTATGTTTCAGAAGTTAATAAAACTAGGAGTCAATGGATAACTCACTAACATTATTTTACAAACACAACTTCAATTAAGTCATTGCTTTATCTATAGGGGAACACTCATGATCAGAATTGGGCATAAGTTGGGGTATTCGTTATCTCTGTGTTGCCTGTTTGTGTGGGAGGCTTGAGCCAGTGTAATTAGACCTAGAGATTTAAGTTTGGATATGAAGAGACAGTTGCAGATGATTTGATGACATGCCTAAAAGTCCCAAGAAGATCAGTAGAAAAGCTATGGCAAAATGGATTTATGAGAGAAATCCATAAAAAAGCTGCTTAAAAAATGAAGGTATCAATAGCCTTCACATATGTTGCTCAGTTCGAGAGGATATCAAAACATACACACGTATGGAATGATACTTGGCATACCCACACACATATGTGTGTGCGAATTTAAGTGTACATTAAGGTATAAAGAGAATCAGTAATAGTCTTAGGTCAGTCGTTTATCAATAGTCATGAAGTCTCTCAAAGGAGAAAATTTATTAAAAAAAATTTTTGTTGAATGATCTTATTACTGCAAGCATATTTTTCTGGTGTTAGTCTTTGTGGACTCAGGGCAGAGATAAAAAGAATTTTTAAGATCTGTGTTAGACTTAACACTTTAGTGCTACTGGAATTCTAAGACTGGTCCACATCCACCACATGTACAAGACAACACTGTTGGATTTTTATCAGGCTTCCAAGAAGGAAGGTGCGCCTTGTTGATAGCACAATCTCAAGAGCTCTTTCCGTTTCTTCTAATTTCTGTGGCATCACTTTAATTAAAAGTATTTTTACTTTTTAATGGAACATGATAGAGCAATATTTTATCTTCAGTGACTTCTCATTCAGGATATTATTCACCACTATAAATAATGCATTAGGATATAAATGATGCATAATAGTTGTGATATTCCAAATGAACTGTTCTTCTTTTTCAAGTGAAAATTTTTGAATAATAAAAATGTCAGTATAAAATAAGTGCTGGATGATATAAGGAAGATCCACTTTAAAAATAAAGTTTAGGAAACATTTTAAGCAAGAGATGGTAGTTTCTCAATGTGTTTCCTCTAAAAATTAATAGAAGTAATAAAAGACAAGTATTGGAAAATAAATATTAACATTATTGTTGTTTTGTTCTACTTACTTGTGATTTTTCACAGAATTTTGCTTTGAGCAAAAGGGAGGAAAAAGGCCAAGGTGGTTGGGAAAGAAAAAAAATGACCAGTAGCCATATTGGATTCTCAAAATCTTTGTGTTTTAGTTATATAATTATTTCTTTGCCAATACTTTAAGAGGAAAACAAAGGTAAGAGGAAAACAAAGGTGATGGTAGGTGTGGCAGAAAGGAACCCTCTTAATTTTGGTGTTTTGTTGTTGACAAAGAATTAATGATTGCATACTTACACAAAGTTCTGCTGGAATGGAAGCATCATGAGGAAATGCCTAACAGATGATTTATGGGCAGAGGAGAACTATTCGTTAACTTGTACTTTGTAAGCTGTGTGGAAATGGTTATTCTTAGTGTCTTACATACACGTCGATACTGCTCCCCAGTTAGGAAGTGGTGGTGATACAAAAGGACAAAGATGACATCATTGATATCCCCCCAAGTAGGAAGCATTCTATGGGATATTTGAAGAATACCACAATGATAGATTGTCTTATGAGTTATAGACTCATTCTTGGAAACTTTTAAAGACTTTAAAGAATTCTTTTTTTTTTTTTTTTAAAGATTTTATTTATTTATTTGACAGAGATCACAAGTAGGCCAAGAGGCAGGCAGAGAGAGAGGAGGAAGCAGGCTCCCAGCCACACATAGACCCCAATGTGGGGCTTGATCTCAGGACCCTGGGATCACAACCTGAGCCAAAGGCAGAGGCCTTAACCCACTAAACCACCCACGTGCCCCAAGACTTTAAAGAATTCTTATAGTCAAAACTGAGCTTCTGATTCCCATTATGTTTCTTGAAATAAAAACTTGAGAAAACACTGAAACCTAAGACAGGAAAACAATCTAAAACCTGGGAGAGGTATCTACTCGTTATAAGGCAGATGGAACCAGTTGGAGAAAAACCTACCTGGAGTTCACCTCTGATACACATAGGTTCACCTGCAACACTCTAGAAATATTGGCAGACACTTTAATTCACCTGACCCACCTACTTGCCTTTGCTCAAGGGACTGTGCTAACAAGGAAGGTGAATAGCAGTGTGTTGGTCCCTCCAGTAACTCCCTTGACCTCAGTTCACAGTCCTGACAAGTGGCATGGGCCTTGGTCGGCGTGAAGCTGATGACCTGTTGCATTCTGGAAGCTTTGGTCCTCACAAATGAAATACCTGAGGCATATGCAGAGAGAGGACCAGCGTTGGCAGAAGCCCAGCTAGGACTTACGACTTTGATGATGGCATATTGATTATTATAGTAGAGCACGGAACCAAGAAAAGGGAAGGAGAAGCTGCCAACTTAGAAGATCAGGGCTGAAGTAAATGAAAGCCAGTAAAAACCTGAAAACTGCAGGAGGGTCTTAAACACTGTTGTATTTTCTGAATCTGAAAGTATGGTTTACCCATCACTGGAGTGAACACAACTGTAGCAAATGATCTCACATAGGGGTTGACACGCTTTTTCTGTAGAAAGGTGAGACAATAAATTGGGCTCTAATGGGTTCTATGAATTTGCTGCAACTGCTCACCTCTGACCTTGTAGCAGGAGAACAGCCACAGACAGTATATAAACAAATAAGTATCCTGGTGTTCCATTAAAAACTATATATATTGGGGCGCCTGGGTGGCTCAGTGGGTTAAAGTCTCTGCCTTCTGCTCAGGTCATGATCCCAGGGTCCTGGGATCGAGTCCCACATCGGGCTCTCTGCTCAGCAGGGAGCCTGCTTCCTCCTCTCTCTCTCTGCCTGCCTCTCTGCCTACTTGTGATCTCTGTCTGCCAAATAAATAAATAAATAAATAAATAAATAAAGTCTTTTAAAAAAATGGGCACGTAAGTTTCTATTAATTTTCTATGAATTTTTAAATTGAAATTTAAAAATTTCTATTTTTTAGAACATTTCTAAATTTCTATTAGAAATTTGTATTAATTTTTTCCTAAAAAGTTAAAGTATTTGTGGGATTTTTTTTTTTTTCCGACTATCAAAGTGTCAAAGCCACTCTTTGCTCCTGTGCTGTACAGAACAATAGAGTGGGTCAGATTTGGTCCATGGACTGTAGTGTGTTTATACCTGATAGAGCATACAGAAAATTTTATATTCTTAAAGGAGAAAGTAGAAGAAATACAATAGGAGCAACAATTACAGATATAAGAAAAATGTTCTGTCTGCAGGTTGAAGGTCCTCAGGCTCTCCTCAAGTTTGGAAAGAGAGTGCTTCTGGCTGGAACTGTTGGAGGTTTTATGAAGGTTAGAGAGTGGGCTTCTTGACTAGTGGAATTGAGTTGATGAATATGTTTGGCATATGAAGGAGGGACTAAAGGAGTGAAAAAGGAATAGAGATAAATAGAATTGGTTGTGGAAAGAAGCCTGGCATAAGGAGAGCAAGGACAAAGGAACAGAGGAGAGGCCTTGGTCTGTGAATCGGAATTCCTAAATGCTCTGTTGGGGGTGGGGCCCCGCTCCAAAGGCCAGGTAACCCTTACAACTGTATTTGAAAGATAAAGAGAGCTACTGAAAGCTTGAGAACAATGGACTGCAGTATTTCTGGCTCCTCTATGAGAGACCACCAAAGCCAGAGGCTGGTTATCCTGGTAAGGATAGATTTTAATCTGCAGTATCCTCTTGCACTGGGGAAGCGAGTCCAGGGGGAACTGAACTCCCTTTTGATGTGTATGAAGGCGGCTGGGAATGTTATGGACAGAAGAGAGGAGAGCCCGGAGCAGGGGAAGGTGAGGGCTTAGGTAGAGTAAGAGAAGTGAGAAATTAGAAGGAATAGTCACGGTAAATGCCGTTTAGGCCAGCTGTGTCTGCTAGCTGACAGCTACTGAAGCTAGGATTCTGTTCTCTCAACAAGACTGGGGAACAGAGGTCCTGTCCTTCCTGATGATGCCATTTCAAGGGAATGGCTTTCAGATTTTCCAGAAAGACACTCTTGAGTTGGGAGAGATCTAGGTATATCCCAAAGGGACAGAGGAAGAATTCAGTTGTAAAGCCTTTTTAGTAAATGCTCTAAGAAAGGGCATAGGGCCTGTTGCCAGGTGTTGGCTAGAACAAACTGTAAAATCTCTTGGCAGCCTCGAGCTTTCTTAGACAGGCCGCGAAGGGTGGCTTGGGGTCATCCTAGGGATATGACCTTAAGCTGTTTGAAAATGTTACTGATGAAGTCTTTTTTGTGTAGGGGAGCAGTATGGACAAAATGATGTTTGTTGAGAGTGTCTAGTTTTTAATAGGCCAGGGTTGAGGCCTAGTCAAAAAGAGGGTTCCGAGGGCCCTGGAGGAGTTTGGTTAAGGAGCTAATCATTGTCACTGCTCACTGATTTGTGTATTCCGACATGGATAACCTTCCCTGGAGTTGTAAACCATCCAGCCTGGCTGAGTTTACTGGAAGAAGACTTGCCTTTGTGTATGCTCTGTTATCTCTCCTCTGGGAATGCCCTTGTGCAGTGAGTGCCTCCCCTGAAGGAAGCCTTCTCGTGGGTGACTCTCTCTGGTTCTCACGCACCTTCTTCCTCCTCCTCTCTCCATGAAGCAAAGTGATTTCCTCCTTCTACTGCACCTCCTGCTGCTAAATCACCTGTCCCTTGACATTTACTTTTTGAAATTATTATGAAATAATAATCATGAAAACACCTTCAGGCAGGGAGTATCTCATTCATCTCCTGTCTCTGGGACGTCGCACATTTCTGAAGGAAGTAGATGATGCATGAACGGTAGTTGATTTCTTACTAATTTTGTCCTTTCCTTGGGGCCGATGACTTGATTAATAGTGATATATCTGTTCTGACAGTTTACCAGTTTGTGTGGCTTTTTAAATCCTACTCCATCTTCCAAAGAATGCACCGACACTGTCTTCATGATTTAAGGAGTTTAATGATTTTGGATTTACCTGGGTAAATATTCGTATTTGTGACTCTAATAGTGCTTAAATCTAGTACAGATTGATAAGGGATTTGGTACAGTCCATTGCAGGAATAATTAATTTTCTACTTTATGTAAAGAAGGAATCTTTTTCAGCACGCTCATCCATGATTAAAAAATATAAATAGTTGACAAAGTTGCTACAGAAGGAAATGGGTAGGATTTTTTTTTCTTCCATAACTTTTGTGGCATAGAAAGTTTTAAATTTCATACATTTTATCGTAAGTGATAAAGAACTTGCGATTATATTTTTTACTTTGCTTAAATTATGCAACAGGCAACGTTACTTATAAAATGCTTAACATGTGTTTTACTATTAAAATATCTCTTTCTTGCAAAACTTAGTCAGGCTCATATGGGAGGGGAAAAAACAAAAAGACCTAAAATAGCCAGTGAAGAACATAAGAGATTTATTTAATCAGATGTACTGGTGGATCAGTTAGTAATCTGATCTAAGCTCAGTCTGTAGAATATCAAATACGGGAGGGACCACTATGAACTGGGTTGTCAGCAAAGATTTCGGAACTGAGATTTGCTAGGGGCAGGGTCTAGTTGGATTGGTGAGGAATGTCTTTGTGTCCAGTGCAGAAAAGGAAGAAGAGTGAGTCATGGGGGTGCCTGGGTGGCTCAGTGGGTTAAGCCACTGCCTTCGGCTCAGGTCATGATCTCAGGGTCCTGGGATCGAGTCCCACATTGGTCTCTCTGCTCAGCAGGGAGCCTGCTTCCTCCTCTCTCTCTGCCTACCTCTCTGCCTGCTTGTGATCTCTCTCTGTCAAATAAATAAATAAAATCTTAAAAAAAAAAAAAAAAAAAGTGAGTCATGAATGAACTTGACAGTGACCAAGAAAGGGACTCAAGATGAAAACAGGGAGAGCACAAAGAAGAGCACAGGCTAGATCAGAGTCAAAAAGTCAAGGGAGGAGAGCATTTTTGGTGGGAACCAAGAGATCAGTAGTATTAACTATAGCTGAGGGGATATGGGAAAAGTCCAATGGATATAGATCCATCGAATGCCTTTGGAGAATAGAGTCCTTTACATGTCACACTGTAGCTGAAACACACATTCCTGAGGGAGGTGAGTAAGCCTGTGAAAAGATGGTTGTCAGGGCAGGGCCTATGAAAACCACAGTGGTAAACCACTGCCTGACCACTGCAAAGGCTGAGGTTGAAAAGATGCGTATTACCAAGAGCTGACAATACCAAGAGCAACTACAGCTCTCCCAGTGTGGATGCGATGCAGAATGGCACATTTAGGAACCAGTTTGGCAGGTTTTAAGCCCACGTTTGCTTATCTGGGTTCCGTATCCATGTTTCTGCTCAAAGCCTTCTATGTTTGGAGCAGCTTTATTTATAAACCCAAATTTCCACCGACTTAGAAAGGGAGACCATTTAGCAATAAAAAGAATAAACCATTTAGCTGTGCAACAACGTAGATGCAACTCAAGAGCTTTAAGTCAAGTGACAGAGACAAGACAGTCAGGACTACATGCTGTGCCATTCTGTTCCTATGAAAGTAGGACAGCAAAGCCACAGTGACAAAAAGCAGATCAGTGGTTGGCAAGGCCTGGAGGAAGGAGGTGGGGGGGAATTTACTGCAGAGACACACAGACGCTTTTATTCTATAAAACATGGAAATGATTTTTTTTTTTTTTATGGTTGTGGTGATGGTTTACATGGCTATAGACACATGTTAAAGCTCATTAAGTTGTATACCTCTAAATGGAAAATTTTAATGGGCTAAGTTATAGCTCAACAAAGTTGATACTTTAAAAATCCACAAAAGCATAAACCACAAAGCAAAATAAGTACATACTTGATTACATAAAAATTAACGACTTCTGGATAGCAACCGAAACCATTTAAACAAAAAAAGCCTCGGGTTGGGAGAAGGTATTTTTAACATGTGTATTTAAAACTGGTAAAATGTTACTATCCGGAATGTATAAAGAGCACGTACCAATTAATAAAGAAGAAAGAATATCCAAGTACAAAAATGTTCAACGAAACCTTTGAAGTAGTAGTCCAGAGAATAGAAAACTCGGATGGCTTCCAAATATTTAAAAACATGCTCAAGATCCTTAGTAATAAGGGATGTGCAAATTAAGATCACATTCTATTTCTCATGCTTGAAATTGGCAACAGTTAGTGAGTCCAGCAGTGTCAAACGGTGGAAAAGATAGGGGTCCGTGGACGTATTCACAGATTCCTGTTAGGAGTATAAGTTGATACAACTACTAGGGAGAGTAATATTATACCTGATTATTTTGTATCTATTGGTATTAGTTAAAAATAATTATACCAATATTATACCTAAATGTTTAAGATGGTAATAGCTAGAACTTAGCAAATATACTCCAAGAAATATGTCTGGCTTAGACCAATTCTTGCACATGGGCTCATGAAATTATGTACATATACGTTCATTTCAATATTTTTTGTAGTAACAAAAGCAGTCAAAAAACCCCTTACTCACCAATTAGAATGGTAAAATCCCAAACACTGACAATACCAAATGCTCGCAAGAATGTGAAGCAACAGGAATTCTTACTCATCATTGGGGAAAATGCAAAATGGGGAGTGCCTGCCTGGCTCAGTGGGTTAAGCCTCTGCCTTCGGCTCAGGTCATTGTGGAGGCTGAGAAAATTAAGGCCATCCTACCTGAAGTTTAGCTGATGTGGGAAACAGAGGCAGAAGAAAATCATTCAAATTCCTTACCTACTCACAAGCCCTTGAAACAGACAGAGTGGCTCTGCCCTGGGGACTTAACTGCCCTCACCTTGAGGTTTTGCTAAGGACAATTCTAGCCCAACCGACCCACTACCCCAACTGATCTGACCAGGATCCTGTAAGTCTACTTTAACAATTACTTTATCTCTAAGCCTCCAAGATAGTGTCGAGAATCATTCCCAAGTATATGGCCCACTGATACACATCTAAAGGGTCTCACAAGATTTTTATTATTGGTAATAAATAACCTTTCTCCCAACAATAGTTAGCCCCTCAAGGTCCTGGAGACCTTGCTTCCCAAAACCCTTGGAGACTTGCATCATCCATAATCCCCTTTGTCCTCACCCACGGAGGAGTCCACGTCTACTCTGCCTTTAAAAACTCTGACTATAACCTGGTTCGGGGTCCAAGTCCCTACTCCGCTGCATCGGGTATACTTGGGCCCAAGCTTAAGCTTGTCAAATAAACCTTCCTGTGATTGTAATGGTGCTTGGCTCCTTGGTGGTCTCTCAGATGCAAAAACTCGGGCATGATTTCAGCGTCCTGGAATCAAGCCCCGTGTCGGGCTTAGCAGGAGTCACTCTCCCTCTGCCCTGGCTGTGTTCTCTCACTCTCTCATTCACTCTCAAATAAGTAAATAAATAAAATCTTAAAAAAAAAATGCAAAATGGAAGAGGCACTTTTGGAGGGCAATGTGTCAGGTTCTTGCAAAACTAAACTCTTACCATATGACCCAGAAATTGTGCTCTGTGGTATTTACCCAAATGAGCTGAAAATTTATATTCATGTGGAATCTACACACAGGTTTTTTAAAATAAGCATTTAATTTTTTAAAAGATATGCTTATTTGAGAGAGAGTATGGGAGTGGGGAGAGGGGCAAGGGCAGAGGGTGACAGAGAATCTCATGCAGACTCCACGCTGAACGTGGAGCCCAACACAGGGCTTTATCCGAGGACCCTGAGATCATGACCAGAGTACAAATCAAGAGTTAGCCGCCTAATTGATTCACCCTGGCGCCCCTGCATGCAGATGTTTATAGCAGCTTTATTTGTAAGCACTTGTCAAGGGGCGCCTGGGTGGCTCAGTGGATTAAAGCCTCTGCCTTCGGCTCAGGTCGTGATCCCAGGGTCCTGGAATCGAGCCCCACATCGGGCTCTCTGCTCAGCAGGGAGCCTGCTTCCCTTCCTCTCTCTCTGCCTGCCTCTGCCTACTTGTGATCTCTCTCTGTCAAATAAATGAATAAAATCTTTAAAAAAACAAAAACAAAAAACAAACAAAATACCTGGAAGCAACTAATGTATTCTTCAGTAGAGGAGTAGAGATACAGACCATGGTTCTTCCAGACAATGGAATATTAATCAGCACTAAAAAGAAATGAGCTGCCAAGCCATGAAAAAACATGGAGGAAACTTAAAGGCATATTACTAAGCGGAAGGAAGCAAACCTGGGAAGGTTACATACTGTAGGATTGCAACTAACTGACATTCTCGAAAAGGCAAAACTGTGGTAATAGTGAAAGGATCAGTGGTCACCAGGGGTTCGGGGGAGGCGAGGCTGAACAGGTGGAGCTCAGGGGATTTTTAGAGCGGTGAAAATACTCTGTATGAGGTTGTATTGGTGGAGACATGGCACTGTGTATTTTTCAAAAGCCCGTAGAACCTACAACACCGAGGGAGAACTCAAATGTAAACTATGTACTTTCAGTGATCATGGTGTGTCAGTGTCGATTCACCAGTTGTAGCAAAGGGACAACTCTGGTGTGGGGAGATTGTGTGCAATGGGAGGGATATATGGGAATCTTTGGTCTTTGCTGCTCCATTTTGCTGTGAACCTGAAACAGCTCAAAGACATTTTATTTTTGGAACCTCCATACAAAAGAGCTCAGTAGGGAAATTCTCCAAAGGGAAATTGATAATTAAATTGTAGTATATTTAAACAATGTTAAATATACACAGTGAAACTATAAACATACCAAAAAAAACAAATCCCCAAAACATAATGTTGAGCAAAACTGAAAAATTGAATTACAGATGGACACACAGTATGATACTGTTTATTTATGTCATGTTAACAATATTAAAAACAAGTCTATAGCTAGTGTTAGAATATAGACATATATAGTAAAACTCTAAAAAAATGGATTTGAATAGTAAACATTAAGTTCAGCTGAATGATAATTGCTTTTTCGGGGGAAGAAGCAGAATAAAATAACAGCTGGGTACCTGGATGTCTTCAGCTGGTTATGTGATTTTTTTTTTTCTTTTAAGCTGGGTGTTTATTCATTTATTTTGACACTTGGGTGTTTATTTATTTATTTTTTTAAATTTTTACTTATTTATTTGAGAGAAAGTCAGAGAGCACAAGCAGGGGGAGTGGGAGAGGGAGAAGCAAACTCTTTGCTGAGCAGGGATCCCCATGCGGGACTTGATCCAAGGACCATGAGATTGTGACCTGAGCCGAAGGCCAGTGCTTCGCTGACTGAACCACCCAGGTGCCCATGGGTGTTTATTATGGTCCTTTTTTTTTTTTTTTTTAAACTGTTTTGTATTTCCAAAGTTCTCCATTTGAAAATAGCTCATGGAAAATAATGATTTGTAGCTAGAACCTTTTAAAAAATTTTTTATTTAAATTCCAGTTATGTTAGTTAACATACAGCATGATAATAGTTTCTGATGTATAGCACAGTGATTCAGTAGTTCCACGCATCACCCAGTGCTCATCACGACAGGTGCATGCCTTCATCCTCATTTCCTACTTTACCTATGCCCCCACCCACCTCCCCTCTGGGAGCCATCAGTTCATTCTCTGTAGTTAAGAGTCTTTTCTTGGTTTTCCCCCATCTCTCTTTTTTTCCCAGACCCTTTGCTCATTTGTTTTGTTTCTTAAAGTCTATATATGAGTGTAATCATATGATATTTATCTTCTTCTGACCGACTTATTACCCTTAGCATAATTCCCTGTAGTTCCTCCTATGTAATTTGGCAAGATTTCATTCTTTTTTATGCCTAAGTAATATTCTCTCTCTCTTTCTCTCTGTGTGTGTATCAGTGTGTATCGTCTTTATCCATTCATTAATCAATGAACATTTGGGCTGTTTCTATAATTTGGCTATTATAGATAATGCTGCTATAATCTTTGAGGTGCGTGTACCCCTTTGAATTAGTATTTTTGTAATCTTTGGGTAAATACACAGTAATGTGATTGCTGGATCATAGGGTATTTCTATTTTTAACTTTCTGAAAAACCTCCATACTGTTTTCTAGAGTGTCTGCATGAGTCTGCATTCCCACCCACAGTGCAAGAGGGCTCCCCTTTCTCTGTTCCCTCGCCAGCACCTGTTGTTTCTTGTGTTGTTTATTTTAGCCATTCTGACAGGTGTGAGTGGTATCTCATCGTGGTTTTGATTTGTATTTCACTGATGATGAGCGTGGTGAGCATCTTTTCATGTGTTTTTTGGCCATCTGGATGTCATCTTTGGAAAAATGTCTCCATGTTTTCTCCCCATTTTTTAATCAGATTATTAGAACATTTTTTCAATAAAGAGCAAACACTCTATCTGGAGGTTTTGATGTTATGAATAATAACTTTTTGCCATTTTATATTTACATTTTCAAGATTATGTCTAAGGATCCCGCAGAAGAAATTGATTCACTTGAAATTCATTCTAACTGGAAGTTTAGTATTGGGGTAAAATAGTCATCTTGGTGAATGGGAGTATGGGAATGGACAAGAGCTAAGGATGTTTGCTCTAGAGACTGTGGTGCACTTGTTAGTATTAGTGGACTACTGGTTGGATGTAGTCCTCACACCACTAGTTAACTAAAGTTTACCACCAGTCTTTTAGTTTGTAAGCTTCAATTTGCATAAAATGTAGGACCTTAATCAGGCTCCCAGGTTTCATCCAGTCCCCTGTACTTGTGGAGATGTTGACTGTGTATGGCATTCCTTTCTCATTTTCCAAGACATAACCTCTCAGTATATTTAACATACGTTGTTTCAGGTAGCTAGTACCAATCCGTTGTACTTGAAATGAAACTGATTTGCCATCCTGGGTTAATCAGAATGGGCTAAGTTATGCTTAATAAGGAAGACATCATGAACCCCGAAATCTCAGTGGCTTTCTATACAGGAAAGGTTTAATTCACATACATGTTACTTGTCCAACACCGGTTAGGGGACTCTGCTGCAGATGGTTACTCAGGAACTCCAGGTGACTAACACGCCACATTTAGAATGGCTTCAATTATCAAGGCAGGGGAAGAAAAGAGTATGGAGAATCAACTTTGTGTGTGTGTGTTTTGGTGTTTTGGTCCTAAGGAAAATACATGTTGTCTCTGGCTTATAGCCAGATGCTAGAGCTGTTGGCTCATGGTCTGACAGAACTACAAGGAAGCTGGGAAATTGGGGGGATCTCATGTCTGTTTAGTAAATAGTATGTGCTTCTGCCACTTGGGCATACTCGTAGTGCAGTAGGCTTTCTACTCTTTGGAAGAGTAGAGTCCAAAAAAACTGTGTTGGCTGAAGGGCAGGACAGGCTGTAACCTGGTGTTTTATGTATATATAATTTAGGAAATTTAGAATAAATGAACATTTAAAAAAATCACTCGGCTTAGTCATTTAATTTTATAAATGAACAAAGTGAATCCTAGTAATGTAAGGTCATTCAGACAGTGGCAGCATTGGGTCTAAATTGAAAAAGAAACCAAACTGTCAATATGTAGAGACAATATGATTATCTACAGGGAAAATATAAGAGAATATGCAGATGAATTATTAGGATTAATAAAATCATTCTGCAAAGTTCATGTATATAGGATTCATATGCAGTAATTTTACTGTACTCTAGCAATAACCAAAGAGAAAATGTACTAGAAAAGTTATTCACAGTAACACCAGAAATGATCAGACATATGAAACCAGGTGTTAAAAGGATATTTGAGACCTCCGGTGAAAATGTCAGTCTTACGGACAGACATGAGGGAAGAATAGAATGAAAAAGAATGTATTCTTTGGGCAAACAGATATATAATAGAAATTGTAACAAAACTTATACATAAAACATGTGGGAGATTTATAGAGAAAGGTTGCCTCATTACTGAATATATATTGTCACAGTTAGGCTAGTATTTTGAAAAAGGAAACAACCTTTTAGGATGTGTTAAACTGAATATAATGGTTAAGAACAGCATAATCCTTTCTCTGTAGTCTCTGAGAGCATTAGATCTATCACAAAACACTAAAGGATATTAAAGTGACTAAAAGAATATAGATTCAGGTGCCTGGATGGCTCAGTTGGTTAAGCGTCTGCCTTTCACTCAGGTCATGATCCCAGGGTCCTGGGATCAAGTTCCGCATCTTGTTCCCTGTTCAACAGGAAGTCGGCTTCACCCTCTGCCCCTCCCCCTGCTCCTGCACACACACACACTCTCTCTTCTCTCTCAAATGAATAAAATCTTTAAAAAAAAAAAAAAAAGGAAAGAAAATAGATTCTGTTAATACGTTCCGTAAAAAAACAGTAAAAATTTTAAGTTTGCCTTGTTTTTCCAAGAAAATTAATTTACTAACATTACAAATACCAGAGTGGGATTTATTCCTGTGTGGTACTTACAAAGTATGTGGCTATAGACCATTATTAGCATAATGCCTGTTTCTCCATATCCCGTACTGTAGAATGTATGAGGTATAATTGTCCTTACCTTATGCTATCACTATAATGATTAAATGAAATAAATTAAAAGTGCTTTGAACAGTGCTTTTTAAAGTGTACAGTAAATGTAAGCAGTGTTTTCTACTGTTCATTATTGTTTCTTTGAACTGCTTGTTATTATTTCTAACTAGGGTGCTGATTGTTTTCTATTGTTATAGAAAATTAAATGTGTATATATTCTAAAAAATAGTTTGGATAGTTTTCCTGAAGACTTTGCCTTAAAGGTAGTTAAGAGTAAAAATAACCCCTATAAACAGTATTGTTTATAAACAGATTCTCTATTTTCAGAAGTAGCAGAATATGTCTTGGATAGTGTGGAAGTTACTGATTTTCAATTAGAAAGGAGGGTGTTCTCCCCCTATAAAATTTCCATTGTGTTCTGTGAATTTTGGAACTGTTTAATTAATTCAACAAGTATTTATTGAGCTTTTAGTAAGTTTTAGACTCCAAGGAAAAGTTGTGAATCCCTTAATATGAAGACAACATCCCTTTATTGTGAAAACAACATGATCCTTACTGTGGTTAGCTTTTATGCCTGGTTTGGGGACAGGAAGGAAATATTTATTTACAGATGATAAGTGCTATCCAGAGTCCAGTATAAGATGCTAATGGAACCTCCAGGAAAGTCATCTTGCCCAATCTTAGCATTTTCAATAAATGCCTAAGTCACGCCTTGAAGAATATATATCCTTATTTTGGGGAAAAACCTATAGATTAGTAGACCATGTCTATATAGAAAGCCTATTTATTACAGCTACACAGAGGGTAGATAAGCCCCTCAGAAGGGGATACAACTTAGTTTTATCTTTGGGTGTACACTCTTTGGACAAACACAGAAACACAGTAATAGACTCCCTTTTCATAAATAGAGAGCTTACCTACTATGTGAGATGCACTTTTAAGGTTTAAATCAACTTTTAAGGGGTAGTTGTTCAGAAGGATTTTTGAAGGGAGTCAACTCTTAATTTAATTTAATTTATTTATTTTTTATTTTTTTAAAAAAATTTTATTTTTATTTTTTTAAAGATTTTATTTACTTATTTGTCAGAGAGATAGAGAGAGTACAGACAGACAGAGTGGCAGGCAGAGGCAGAGGGAGAAGCAGGATGCCTGTGGAGCAAGGATCCTGATGTGGGACTTGATCCCAGGATGCTAGGATCATGACCTAAGCTGAAGGCAGCTGGTTAACTGACTAAACCACGCAGGCATCCCTAAATCCATTTTTTAAAAATAGATTTTATTTATTTATTTGAGAGAGAGAGAGAAAGAGAGGGAGATACAGAGGGAGAGTGAGAGGGAAAAACAGCCTCCCCACAGAGCAGGGAGCCCATTGTGGGACTCAATCCCAGGACCCCGGGATCATGACCTGAGCCAAAGGCAGATGCTGAACTGACTGAGCCCACCCAGGCACTCTCTGGAGTCAACTTTAAGAGATAGTGTTTTAAACTGTTGACCTTTTATATCCATTGAATATATTACATTTCATTATTACTTTTTTTTCAGGGATTTGACTGCTCATATTGAGTGTCACCTATTTTTATTTCTGATGAATAAGGTGAAATTATTATTAAGTTAATAAGAATAAGTTAAGTTTAAAATGAATAAGTTGATATATTTACTACTGTGAGATGTTATGGCATGTTGATGGCTTTTCTTACATATCTAAAGGTTAAAAATAGTGAGCCCTCTGTTTGAAAAAAATTCTGTTTCAGTTGATGTTTAAATTTTTTTGTTCATTTTTGGTTTAGAGACCCTGTCAAGTAATTTTCCGTCAGTGTTGACGAGAGTAGTATTAGCAGTTTCCAGACTTGACAGAGTGAAGTGTTAGAGGTTTTTAGGAATATCTTTAATACTTTTTCTTACTCGCTTAATATTTGATGAGTAAAATGGGAGTGTAGTTAAAATATAAAAATTATTTCTCTGAATTGGCTCAGTAATGATTAAAGTGCATAATGGGCTGATGGTTAGAAAGCCATACTTTATTAAGGAAGATTTCTAAGCTATGGTGTGTTCATTGCTTTGGCGTGGGAGGCACATGGATCGGAAACACAGTGTTTGCATTGTGAGTTCAATTAAAGATAGAGAATGTGAGAGCGCTTCTTAAAAATAGGAACCCGTTTTGAATGTCAGAAAGCTTTTAGGACTTTAATGTCATTTTAGTTATATATTTGATGTCCTTTTTTTGAGAAAATGAGGCATGACTGAAAATGCTCTTTTTGGTAACTGCTGCTTATTTAAATAAAATGTCTTATTTGATTAATCAATACATTTTTAAATAGTAAATGCAGATGCAAGTATGCTGTATGTATTTACACATACCCACACATACATTTTAATATGTATAAATAATTCAGTATACAGACAGTGCTTCTGGAATGTATGGTGGTTTCCCTGATTCCTTCTTGTAATCCTTAATCCCTAATCTCATAATCCCTAATCTCAGATAAGTACCCAGTGAATTATGTGTTAAGGATTTCAGGAAGCATTGTTTAACCTGGAGCATAAAGTCTCTCTGGGAAGAGTTAGTGAAATATCACATTGATGAACATGGGTGTGTTCTTCTTTTTGGACAAGGGACTGGCCTAAATGAAATCCTTTATAAAAGCCGCTGCCTTCGGCTCAGGTCATGATCTCAGGGTCCTGGGATCGAGCCCCACATTGGGCTCTCTGCTTGGCGGGGAGCCTGCTTCCTCTTCTCTCTCTCTCTGCCTGCCTCTCAGCCTACCTGTGATCTCTGTCAAATAAATAAATAAATAAAATCTTATAAATTGTACTTAGAGCATTTGAACAAAAATGGAGTGAGGGAAGCCGGAAGAAGGTAGAATAATTCTTGCAGCATTGTGTGTAAGATAGTAAAAAATCTGATTTGTGTTGGTACAGAAGGAAAGCAGTCCAAAATTTTGGAGGAAAAAAATCATAGGAGGCCTCGGTGATACATTTCACATTGCCAATAAAAGTCACACAACATTGAGATTAAATTTCTTAATCCTAGAAAAACAGGATATTTTGGATAACTTAGACATTGAGGTTTGGACTGTCTATATTTCTGTTAATTATTGAAAATATAATAATTTAGAATGTGTAATTAATATCAGGTGGGGTTTGGAATATTGTGAACATTGTAATGTGATATTTGAATCTTCTCTCCTGGCTAAAATTTCCATGAAAATGGTCTAAAATAGGTAAGTTTGATTGAGATCTTTTAGTATATGTGATAACTTTGTATAAAAAGAAGGAAAAATCAATGGCATGCCATTCATAGAGTTTGGTTGGTGCTTAAAATAAATTCTTAAAACTCATTCATTCAGTAAACACTGAATATATACCTACTGTGTGTAGAGCAGTGTCTGAAATCATGGGCTATAGAGCAGTGATTGAGACAGAGTTCATTTGAGTGGATAAAAAGAACAGTTTTGTCACGTTGGTGATCTATGCCATAGAGAATGTTAAAATAAGTAAGGTGGTAGTAAAATGATAGGATAGCTCCATTAGATTGGCTAGGTTGTAGAGGCCTTTCTGAGGGCTGAATCACTAGAAGGAGGGAGTCACTGGAGGTATAGAGGAAGGAGCCGTGTAGGCAGTTGGAGACGTGGTGTGAAGACTCTTAAGCTGAGGGGGGGATGTGGACAGTTCAAAGCACAGAAAATGGCTGCCATGGTTGGCCTCTAGCATGGGAAAGGATGAAATGGGATGATGTCAGAGAGTTGGGCAGGGGCCATGTCATCCAGTACTTTGCAAACTAGACTTAGAAATTTTTTTTTTGTTTTTTGGTTTTTTTTTAAGATTTTATTTATTTATTTGACAGAGATCACAAGTAGGCAGAGAGGCAGGCAGAGAGAGAGGGGGGAGGCAGGCTCCCTGCTAAGCAGAGAGCCCAATGCGGGGCTCGATCCCAGGACCCTGAGATGACCTGAGCCGAAGGCAGAGGCTTAACCCTCTGAGCCACCCAGGCACCCCAGAAATTTTTTTTTTATTGTAATTTCAGTAGAAAGCCATTGGGTAGTTGAGAGCAAATGTGTTACATGATTTATGTTTCTAATTTTCGTGCTAGTTGCTGCAAAGAGAGGGGTTTGGAGAAGACCAAGGATGACAGTAGCTTGAACTGGGGTAATAGCGAAGGCTCTAGAAGTGGTTGAATTCAGAATCTTTGTTAGATTAAAGGAAAAGGAGGAATCCAAGCTTTTTGGATTTGAGCATATTGTTGAGTGGATTTGAGCATACTGTTGGTGGAAAGCACAGAGAAAGGAAGACATTAATATTCAGTTCTGTTTTGACTATGGCAGGTTTCTGATATCGGAGTAGAGATTGTCAAATTAGCAGCTTAGTGGTAGTCTGGAGTACCAAGGAGAGGTCCAGTTCGGTAACATAGACTTGAGAGTCACAGGTTTGGTTCAGAATCACCAGGGGAATTAGCAGTCATGCTGATGTGGGACACAGAGGCAGAAGAATAATTGTTTTCTTACCTACTGACAAGCCCTTAAAACAGGCAGAGTGACCTCCACCTTAAGGCTTTGCTAAGGGCAAAGGATAGTCCTAGCCTGACCAACCCCCTACCCCCAACCAGGAACCTGTGTCTACTTTAACAGTTCCTTTAGGAAACTTTATCTAAACTTCCAAAATAGTGTCCACAATCATTCCAAAGCATATGGCCCACTGATATACATCTAAAGGGTCTCACGAGAAGGTTTTATTACTGGTAATGAATAGCCTTTTCCCCAGACAATAGCTAGCCCCTCAAGGTCCTAGAAACCTTGCTTCTAAAATTCCTTAGAGACTTACGCTATCCCTAACCCCCTTCCAACTTACAAGTATATAATAGACCACTCCTCACATCCCCAGGGCCACAGCTCTTCCTGCCCATGGGCCCTGTCCCCGTGCTTTAATAAAACACCCATTTTGCACAAAAGATGTCTCAAGAATTCTTTCTTGGTCATAGGATTTGGACCTCACCCCACCAAACCTCACCTATGTTCTAGAACTTCATCAGTGCCAGAGAAGGGGCCTCAGGTCAAGCACTTCCAGCATTTTTTGTATGTCAGGGGATCATGACTCAGCAAAAGTGACAGGTTGTTTTTTTTTTGTTTTTTGTTTTTTTTTATCTTCTAAGATCATCAGACTCTTTCTTGGAATACTTACTGTCCAAAAAATTGAAAGGATGGATGGTGAGTTAAATGTAAATACTTCAGTTGTATTGTAGTGGTAAAAGATAAAAGTGCACGATGAGCGCAAAAAAAAAAAATCATACTTTTTGGAGTGTATGGGTGGGGCAGTCAGTTGGACATATGACTCTTGGTTGTGACCTTGGCTTTGTGAACTCAGGTGTGATCTGGCATTGTGTGATCAAGTTCTGTGTAGGACTCCATTCTCAGTGCTTAGATATCTCTCTGTTCCCTCCCACCCCCATAAATAAATAAATCTTTACAAAATGAAATCCCACTTTTGGAAACTTTTAATAGGTGAATGTATTTGGAAAAAGTAAGGAATGTAAAAGGAACAAAATAGTTGTCAAAAATACAAATGATGAAAGCAAAGATGTAATTATAGTCATACTTCTTATGTGGGAGAGGAAAGAAAAGTGAAGGTAATGGAAAACCCCATCCCAGGAATAGAAATTCTTGAGAGGGAGAAGATTGATTTGTAAAGAAAAGGAAGGGAAAGAACAAAGGAAGACAAAGCGATGGGGCTCATGCATGGATTTAAATAATTAGAGGGAGGGTCTGAAAATAAGCTTTGTGCTGTGCTCTAGCAAGCTGCAGGAACAGGTAAGGCATAAGCTCTTTAGTGTGTTTTAACACAGAGTGACGACTTACATAAAGATTAAAGCCACCATCCTCCATTGGTACAATAGCCTACCTACAGAAGTTAAGGTAAAGGTGGGTGTTCGGGGTTGAACTCTTCAGTGCGCTTCTAAAACCCAGGAAGAACAACTATTACAAGTAGTTTTAAAGCATTTGCAGTAGAGTTTATTTTATTTATTTATTTTTAAGATATTTATTTATTTGGCACACAAAGAGAGATCACAAGTAGGCAGAGAGGCAGACAGAGAGAGAGGGGGAAGCAGGCTCCCCGCCGAGCAGAGAGCCCGACTCAGGGCTTGATCCCAGGACCCTGAGACCATGACCTCTGAGCCGAAGGCAGAGGCTTAACCCTCTGAGCCATCCAGGTGCCCCAGCATTTGCGGCAGTATTGAGTCCTTTGGGAGTATAACGTGGTGGCTTTGTTAAGAATAAGTTGAGAGCAATGTGGCCACTCTTCAATTCCAATCATTTTAATTTCAAAGTTTCTTAGTTTTTAAAAAGTACCCTGAATGCATGTTGAGAATTTTCACTGTGAAAGGAGTATTCATCATATATGGGGACCACGCATGTATAAATTAAGTAATCGTTTCCTTTCAAAAGATTAAGTTTTTTGGTCATATATTTTTTATATATTATAATGATGCTTACTGATGCATTTGAATCATTTATTTCTTCAGTGATTAAGGGCTACTGTTCCCTTAACCAGTCAGATTCTTCTTTGTGGTGATTATTCAATGATCATTGACTGTGGTCACCCATTCTTGTCCATCAGCTCTGCCCCTGTCTGGACACAGTTTTCAGTGCTTGGTGCTGACATAAGGATGAAGATGAGAATCCCGACCTCAGGAGCTCATGGTTTCCTACAGCAACTGTCTCTAATGGCTCAAGGATAGCTTGTGAGGACTGTGATCAAAAAGAAAAACAAAACAAAACAAAACTAATAACCACTGGCCCAGGCTCTACAATTATATTGTGTATCTGGAAGATGTAGTGTTGTTTTTGTGTTGGTTTTCAAATTCTCCTAATCTTCTTAGGGAATTGAAATCCTTAACCTAGACCTCATTCGCTTCTTTTTGTTTCCTTTGGGGCCACTGCAGCAACATAACAGGGTGAAGGATTTTTATATACATATATAAATTTATATATATATATATATATTTTTTTTTTTTCTGAGAGTCAGTGTTCCTTTGTTTTTTGACATGTGCTTGTCATGGTTGTAAGCTATTTATCATTTATATGAATGTGCTTAGAGGTATTTTTCTTAAAATGATGAATGCTTAAAGTACAATTTTCAGAGTTTTGTTTTTTATTGCCTAGATTTATATAGATATTGCTCTAAACTCGTAGTCTTAGCTTAAATTCTTAAAATGCTACCAACTTTTCTGTTTCCTCCTCTTAATTCCCCCTCTTTATTCAGTGAGAACTGAGAGTTCCCATTGGCCAGAGTGTTTTTATTCTAATGTGACTCCCAGAAGGTGACCTTCTGCTAGAGAGAAAGGGGCTAGGGATGATATAACTTGAGCAAATTTGAGTGTAGGAGAAGGAAAGTGTAAGATCTGAGTTGTAGAGAGTTACTAATAAAGAGAAGGAATGATACAAAATTAGGTCATTGGGAGGTGCTTGGGTGGCTCAGTAGGTTAAGCATCTGACTCGATTTCCACTCAGGTCATGATGTCAGTGTTCTGAGGTCACCTCTGCATCAAGCTCTTTGTTGGGTGTGGAGCCTGCTTAAGATACCGCCCCCTACCCACCTACCCCCCAACACGGTCTCTTAAAAAAAGAGTCATTAGGTGTGGTGGGGGGGTGGTCTTTGAACATGCAGCTTCTCTCAGAAGTGCAGTGGAAAATTCTCAGCCCCGTGATGACACTTGGGCGTGCTAGAATTCTGGGCCACAGGAGGTTTTCTGAGGCCACTGCAGTCATTTTCCCACTTTCATTAGTTCAAAGTCATGAACAGGACGGGCTGGATCTACGTGTGCTATCCCAGTGGCGAGTTACACCGTCTGCTAATAAAAAGTTTTACTCTTTGACATGTTCTGCTAAGGTGTTATTGTGGGTTGTGAATGTTTAATGTCCTCCTAAGAGCTTTTAGGAGAATATGTTTTCACAGCACACGTGATGCCGTAATACTGTGAACCGAACTAATGGGTTTTAATTACGCCAAGGCTGTGGATCCTGGAGCCGCTGACAAATTTGTAATGTGTTCTAAATTGCTATGATGGAAAGCACAAAGATTTAACCTGGAATAATGTCTGGAAAATAATTTCCTTTGTGAAATGCCGCCTATCATTTTGATTTCTCGAGTTGAAGAATGTGGTTGACTCATGCAGCATCCTCGTCTCCGTGGCAGAGGAGAGAAAGGGCTGCTCTTGACACTGGGAGGCTGATTTTGGGCAAGGGTTTTCACTTCCTCTCTGTCAGGATTTGAACAGGTCATCTGACATGAAGCACTTCATTAAGCCTTACCTAGAACACACCTAAGAGCTGTAATATTGATAGAATCCAGTAAGCTGATACCTGGACAAACAATGAAAAATTGAGTGGACTCTTACCTATGAACTACAGAGCCGCTAGGAGTTCTCTGCCTGGTTGGGAATCTGGTTCCTTTTGTTAATATTTCCCCCTTCCAGTTGCTGTTCTGGCTCTCTCATTTTCCCTTAGTCTGTTAAGCATAGCTCTTGGTCGGGGGTGAGCTGGATTCTGCATCCAAGTTGGTATATGTAATTTCGGTATTTATCTAATGTCTTCATTCTAAAAATTGCAGAGGACCAAGCATCAGCCCTGTGGCTAGCATATTGAGTAGCTCTGCTCTGCTGCAAACTTTGCAGTGGTCATATACATCCACTGACTGTCATGATTTGTTGGTAACTCACAAAACAAAGATCTTCGATGTTGACTTAGGCAAAGAGCTCCATCCTGATTTTCCAGATAGTGCTCCTACAGTTTGTCATCAGATGGCTCTTATGATGGAATTAGTTGGTGCCAGTAGGGATATATGTTACTTCTCCACTTTTTAAGAAAATACTCAGAAACTTGCTCTTGAGTCCCATCCTTTTTGCCTTGGTGCTTAGAGGACATCCTGGCATTTGTGAAGTCTGTTGAGTTTTCTGCCAGTCAGTCCTAGGTATAACTGAGTCTTTGTAACTGTCTTATGATACTTGAAATAAATGTAGTGGAAAAGCAGAGTTCTTACCATATACTAGGTACTGATTAAGTGTTTTTAGAATTGAGTTGATAAGGACTCCTGTTCCCCAAGGGGAAGGGAGTGGTTACGTTGTGAATGTTGTGACATATGGCTTTGATTTAAATATACGCCAACTTTGTAATAACCAGTCAGTTGTGTTACACTCCTTAAACACCAGTAAACCAAATAATTAGGAGATTTAAAAAGCAAAATGAAACAAAACTATAATCTCAATTAAAATTCTGCTTGGAGCTTAAAAAATAAACCTTTGCTATTCTCTACTGTGTACTCATCTGAGGTCCTCCTCAATTGAATATATACCTCTCATCCCTGTAAACCTCAAGGTTGCAAATATTTAGTACTGGAATTGGTAATTTCTTATGTTTCAAGAGGGTTCTAAATATTGTCTACTATTTGCTAAAGAATTGAAGACAGAAGGTTGTGATAAATCTATTGGAGGAAGTATGTGGCTATCATATTGCTGGAGAATATGGACTCACAAGACCAAATCCAAGTATCTTTTTTTTTTTTAAAGGTTTTATTTATTTATTTGACAGACAGAGATCACAAGTAGACAGAGAGGCAGGCAGAGAGAGAGGAGGAAGCAGGCTCCCTGCCAAGCAGAGAGCCCGATGCGAGGCTCGATCCCAGGACCCCGGGATCATGACCTGAGTGGAAGGCAGAGGCTTTAACCCACTGAGCCACCCAGGTGCCCCAAATCCAAGTATCTTTTATCCACCTTTGTAATCCTACAGATTATCAGATAATTTGGAAGATGAGATGAGGGGTAAGAGATCTATGGTTAGGGGAGATCGTGACCCCATAGAGGGTGAGTGGTGTGGAAGGGATATGTGTTACTGTACGCTAATTCTATCTTGGCAACTCTAATGAAACTCACTTTACCATAGAATTCTTCCAAGTATGATATAATCCTTTTATGAGCACTAGTATCTACTGCTCATAAAAGGATTATACCGTATATTCATCCATGAATCAGACTTTTAAAAAAACACCATCTCTTGTGCGTTGGCAGTATTGGTTTCTTACTTGAGAAGGCAGTATAATGTTGAGGAAGGTATCCTGGACTGGAGGGGAGGAGACCTGGGCTTTTCTCCAGCCTCTTCCCATTTTGGGCAAATCCCTCATCATTTTATTTTCTTATTTCTGAAGCGTCAATAATCATTGATTTTTCCTCATCCATTATAATTGTTTTGAGCATCATACAAAGTATGTAGTGTACATTGAAAATACGTAAAGTCCTATAGGAATATAAATTGCTGCTGGGGTGAAAGAGGAGAAACTCCACTCTGGTTATTCTTTTTTTTTTTTTTTTAAGATTATTTATTTATTTGACAGAGATCGCAAGTAGGCAGAGAGGCAGGCAGAGAGAGAGAGAGAGAGGAGGAAGCAGGCTCCCCGCTGAGCAGAGAGCCCGATGCAGGGCCTGATCCCAGAACCCCGGGATCATGACCTGAGCTGAAGGCAGAGGCTTTAACCCACTGAGCCACCCAGGCGCCCCCACTCTGGTTATTCTTAATGTCTGTCTATAAGCCCCATGCCCAGAAGCTGCATGTGTGCTCCGCCATTTGGGCTGTCTATTCCAAAGCCTGCTTATTAATAGATCTTTCTTTGTATCCTAAGGTCCCTTGACTGTTATCTTATGCCTTCTTCCATTTCTAGGTGTGGAGAACTTGGGATCAAGTTTTCAAAATATAGGTGATGAAGTTTTTTCTTTATTTATATGTATATTAGTTGTATGTTTGTGTATGTGTATCCAGAATGGGGAATAATTTCAAACGCTAAAGAGCCATTATTTTCGGGTGTCTGGCTGGCTCAGGTAAGCATCTGCCTGCAGCTCAAGTCATTATCCCAGAGTTCTTGGATGGAGCCCTGCATCAGGTTCCCTGCTCCACAGGGAGTCTCTTTCTTCTTTTCTCTCTGCCTCTGCCTCTCCCCTGCTTGTGCTCTCTCTCTCTCTCAAATAAATAAAAATAAAAATCTGGAAAAAAAAGCCATGTATTTTATGAAAATGTATTTTAACAAGAAAGTAAACAGAATAAACTATTAAAGCAAAATCCAATTTTATTATTTGATTTGCTGCATGTCCAAACATAAAATTCAAGACCTAGAAGTGTCCAGAATACATTGACTATTGCTGTCAATCAATACAGAATGACAAATATCCTAATAGGGAACAAAACCAAAAACAAAACCAAAAAACCCGGAGAGATACACAGGAAGAGGAATTTCAAGAGGAAATACAGATGGGCCATGATACTATGAAAACATTATCAGCCTCATTAATGATTGGTGACCTGAAAACTTAGAGCACAGTGAGGTGCTGTTTCACAGATTGGCACTATCGTGGGCAAGAACACGGAGTGATAGGATTTTTGGCCCACTCCTGGCAGGAATGTATACTACTTATGTAGTAAACTCAAAGATGTGGGTACCCTATAACTTAGGTTTTTCATTCTAGGTACATATCTTAGGAAAATGTTTACATGTGTGCACAAGGAAACCCTTTAAGAATGTTGTAGTACTCTTGATGCAGAAAGAATTGGAAACAGCATCTGAGTAAATAAATTGAGCTACGGTTCTAAGCGGATTACTCTAGAGCAATAAAAGAGTGAACTACAGGTAGTCACATCACTATGGATGAATCTCGATAATGTAGTATTACATCACCAAAAAAACTAGGAAAGAATATATACTTTGTTTCTCATTATTTAAAGGGCAAACCCCAGCAAATTTAAACAATATCTTGTGTAGGTCTACAAAAATAAGTTTGTGATAATCTTAAAAAAAAAGTGAGGGAATGCTGGTGGTTAGAGGTACCCCAGGACCTCCCAAATCACTTGTAATGTGTGTTTTAACTTGCTTCATGGATTCATAGGTTGGGTGTTCACTTTATTTAAAACATATACTTCTTTATATACATTCTTTTCAGAATATAGTACTAACTCAATTAAACCGTGGGGGGTAGAATGTATTGTTTGGTGCCCAGTCTGCAAACCTTGGCCGTAGAGAAAATGTTAGAAGTAAATGAATTTTCTCTTAACCGCTGTTTTACCAATGCCACTCTAATAAGCAGAAGAACAAGTACATGGTTAAAGAAATGAATGACTTACAAACTGAGGAGAGAAACTTAAAATATTTCTAAGACTGGACTATTGAATAATCAGTCATACTCACCTACAGTAACATATCAGATTAAATGCCATTTTAATAATTTTCTGATCATCTGTTTACATCTATCAAGATGAAAATTTGGGCTAAGTTCTTGTACATCATTTCTTCTGTATCCATCATGCCTTAATACGATGACTCATTATAATAAAAACATATATTTTAATGAATGATAATTTTAATTTTTATGAGGTACACAATTATACTCCAGCACTTTCATTAACTTGTACCTGAGAAATTAGCAATATGTTGGGAGCGACATTGAGTTTATTTTCTCTATAGTATGTTTGTTGTGATATGATGCCATTTTTCTACTGTACTTGAACCCAGCTGGTATTTTCTTTCCTACCTTAAAAGATTTAGAATAGTCACCTTATCTTCACCTGTTGCATGCCTATGGTGTATCAAGGATTCTGTGTTCATTCACTTTCTACATCACAAGGAAAAATCCAAAGGTCAGAGAGTTTAGGTTTTTGACCCAAGAGCACACAGTAGTTGAGTTGCAGAGCCAGACTTCTAAGCCGTGTCTTTCAAACTACAACATGATGAATTGTCTTTAGCAGGAAATAAATGTTTGACTCAGTGGTGAATGCATAGGTGTTCTTAAATTGAAAAGCAACAGGAAATGCTGGTCTAGGTTTTCATAGTATAATGGCGACAAGGTCACATGAACAGACGTGAACTTCTACAGTAATTCTGAAATTGCAATCATGAATATGTTCATTATGATTTTAGCCTCTGTTTATATTTATTAGTTTGTTTACTGAACTTTGTCATTTATTAAGCTCATTTAAACTTTGTTCCTGTTTTTCATATTTGTTAGCATTCTGTCAAATTTCATGGCCCCTGAGACATTCAGTGCTTTGATCTTAGAGTCTGCTTTATTCCTTCTGATACTTACATAGATCCTGGGAACTGTTGCTTCTAGTACTAAATACAGTTTGATACCACATTATATATATATATATATGTATATATATATATATATATAATGTATATAACAGATATATTTGTAATATATATAAGTGGAATATAAGTATATATATTTGTAGTTTATATTTGAACTATTAATAGCTACCTTAAAGTATGAGCTTCCAGTCAACTGTACTATCTGTTCAATATTATTACTCACTTATTGTAGTCTATAGTATAATAGACTTTTACTACTATCTCTAGTAATGGTGTCCAGTCTAAAGTCTTGCCTCTAGGTGAGATACATTCAGTGGCTGTGGGAAGATATTATAGTAGCTCTTTATATTATTTTTATTAAAAAACAAGAAATCAGACTTCTTTAACAGTCGTGACAAAAATTGACAGTCTCTTTCTTTCTTGGTTTGAATGACATTTGGTTACACATCACCATTATTTGTTGCCTAAAGTATACGAAATATCATGTAGATGATCATGAGTTCCACAGTTAGGGTTTGTTTGATTTTGGTATATCATAACACAGTGTAGTGGATATCTATCTTCTGTAAGTTTCTAGATGAATTGAGTTAATAAATATCAAGTGCTTACAACAGTTAACAGGCTCAGAGTAAGCATTAGCTAAGTGTTAGCCATTATGATGATGATTATTACTATCAGAAATTCTAGTTCTATCTAAAGTAGCTCAAAAAGTGAACAATTGGCATTAAGATATTCTGTATAGACACACAAATTGAAAACTATCCTAGCAGTATAAGCACAAATGAAAAAGGAAAATTAAAGAGTTGGTATTTTCATTTCTATCACAAACTCTTTGCCAGGTGTATTACAAAGTCAAACAATGACAGTAATTAGAGCTGATAAGAAAATGGTAAAAAACACTCAAATCTATTAGAAGGTATATATGGACTTAGAGTATTTTAACTACATATCTTTTTTTTTTAAGATTTTATTTATTTATTTGACAGAGATCACAAGTAAGCAGAGAGGCAGGCAGAGAGAGAGAGGACGCAGCAGGCTCCCTTGCTGAGCAGAGAGCCTGATGTGGGGCTCAATCCCAAGACCCTGGGATCATGACCTGAGCGGAAGGCAGAGGCTTTAACCTACTGAGCCACCCAGGTGCCCCATTTTAACTACATATCTTATGGTTCAGTTGTTCCTTGAGAGCTGTATATATTAATCTAATAAGAGCATGTGGTCATTGCATTAGTAAGATATTTTAGAACTAAATATTTAGATCATAAATTTGAGTATCCTAGGATTGTGTGTTGCTGAAAAATATTTAGAAATTTTTATTGTCTTCTCTAACAGTAGAAGACAAAATGTCACATTCCCTTGGGAGTCCTAAAACAGGCTGAAGTAGGACTAGGAAACCGTATTGTCACATGCTAAGATGCATTCTTATGCTTGGAAATATGATTGGAAGATGTGTGGAAAATGTTACTGAATGAGTGAAAGAAGTGTCTGGAATATTACTTAGCAGGGAGATCTGCTGTAGAACTGCATCGATTTTGCTTCAACAATGAAAATCATGAAGAGCTACTTTATTAAAAAAATCATAAAATGGAAACCTGGAGAAAGACATATTCTCAATAGTATTGAGAGTCTCTTGTAAAAGCAAGGAGTTTTTGGAGATGAGGCTGGTATTCATGTAGGGAAATGGGCAGGTAGAATCACTAGTGGAGTGGGGCTGCTTGCCTATAAATAAAATAAAAATCCTGGGGTGAAGTCACAGAAATAGCTCCTTATGTGGAATTCACAGCTGCTTTCTTTCTTTATTTAATTTATTTTTTTTTCAGGATAACAGTATTCATTGTTTTTTGCACCACACTGAGTGTTCCATGCAATCCGTGCCCTCTCTCACAGCTGCTTTCATAGGCAAGCTGTTGTAGCAAAAAAGTTGGAGCCAGAATATAAGATATTAATAGTACTTTATAATGAAATATGCAATGACTATATCATGAACAGTCTTCTTATAATCTTGTGGCAAAATACTTAAAGTGCTTAATTTAAAAAAAATTTAAGTGCTCCAGACTATCAATGAGAATCAGGAGTGGGTTTTTTTTTTTTTTTTTTTTTTAAGCATATTCCCTCAGATATTTCCAAGGTGAAGGTGACACATTGGTGCAATGCAAAAGGACTTGCTTTCCAGTTGATCTTATTGTGGAAAGAACATTTTAAAAATGAATATGTACAATTCCTCATTACATGAATGTGTTGCTGAGAATGATCTAAATGTGTCACATATAAAACCTCTAAAATCAGCAGACTTTAAAAACTTGAATGGAGAATTTTCTAATTCTCCAAATAAAGAGAGAAAGTGAAATACGAATCCATTTATTAAAGATGCTGAAAAGAAAAATTGAGTGATATATTTGTAAGGATGGATTGAAAATAGGGAAAATAGGAAGTTAGTAGGTGAATTTTAAGAAACTAATTTTAATTGGTGGATTGAAATGAAAAATAAGAATCCTTTCCCATGTGGATCTGGACTTATTTGTGGCCTTTCTTTTTTCAGCTTTAAAAGGCATTAAAACAAATTATTTTTGAGATTAAACTTCACTCAAAACCAGCATTTCATATTATTGAATCACAGATTTTAATCTGTGATTTAAAAAATCATAAAGCATATTCAGCCTATTCCATTTATAACCAAGTAAACAATTATTTTTTCAAATACCATGGTATAGAATATATCTTAGTTTCATTTTAATATTCTGTAATTTATTGGTATTAGTACTGGAATACAGATATTTAATTAAAACAACATTTTAATATGCATTGTTATGCAAATGTATGTTCAAAGTACTTGCTTATGGAGTGTGTGGTAGGCTGAATTGATGTCCCAGGTGCTCGGATCCTAATCTCTAACCTGTGAATGAGTTACATGGCAAAGAGGATTTGCAGGTGTGGCTAAGGTTAAGTTCTGCTTGTAATCACAAGTGTCCTTCTAAGAGGGAGGCTGGAAAGATTTGACTGTGGAAGGGGAGAAGGGGAATATGGTGACTGTGTAATTGGAGGGTTGTGCTTTGACAGTGGGAGAGGGGTACAAGTCAAAGAATACAGGAGGTCCCTAGTCCCTGAAAAAGGCAGGAAAGCAGAGTCTCCCTTCAGAGCCAGGGAGAACAACCTTGCTTCTATCTTGATGTTAACCTAATGAAACTGATTTCAGGCTTCTGACCTCTTAGAACTGGAAGAGAATAAATTTGTGTTGCCACTAAATTAATGGTAATTGGTTAATTAGCATTAGGAAAGTCGTACACGGTGTACGGTGAGAAGTTTGGAGACCAGTCATCTCTATTCCCGTTTCAAACTTGATGAACTGCTCCTGCTTGAAATTAACCTTAGGTGTTTTATAGCACTGTTTTGCTTCATTTTTCTTCTTTCGATAGCTGTCGACCATCATGTTGCTGATTTCCATGAGTTATTCCACTTCAAAAAGAATTGCAGAAGATCTTTTGGAAAATGATCCGAATTACTTAGTAGGAAAATCATATTTAAAAATCAAATTCAGGGGTACCTGGGTGGCTCAGTGGGTTAAAGCCTCTGCCTTCGGCTCAGGTCATGATTCCAGAGTCCTGGGATCGAGTCCCGCGTCAGGCTCTCTGCTCGGCAGGGAGCCTGCTTCCCTTCCTCTCTCTCTCTGCCTGCCTCTCTGCCTGCTTGTGATCTCTGTCTGTCAAATAAATAAATAAAATCTTTAAAAAAAATCAAATTCAGAAAGCATGAATTTTCAAAGGCAAAACTATGTCAGTTATGCATCCTGGAAAAATAATGCTCGGTTTAAAGAGAGTTTTTATACTATGTTTTTAATTGTATTTGTAGCTAAAGTTTTGAAGTTCTGTAGGTGAAAAAGTGGTACTAGCTTTCAAGGTGTTCAGATTGCCCATTTAGATGTGAAAAATAAATTGTTAGCTCCGTTGAGCATGTATCAATTTGGTGGGAGCTGTTCAAGTTAGTGGCACAGGCATATTATAAACTGAAAGTTTTGAACAGTTACGTGCTTAAAGATGAGCGTGTTCTGTCCAACACAGAGGGAAGATTTCCTGAAGTCCCTGATAAATTACATGCTTGCTTTTTCCTGGTGGTTATGGCCTGGTGCTCTGTGATAAAGGAAATAAAATTGGCTTCTGTAGGAAATGAGATCAGTCTAACGAAGATGCATTTCAGCAGACAGCAAAAACTTAACCAGATCATTCTTTAAGCACTTAGGGGTATAAACATAAACTGTGGTTAATGTGGATGAAATTAATATATACTGGGATTAGCTTGTAGAAAATAGATGGATGGTTATTTTAATGGGTGTTTTTATCATTGAATCTTTTCCCTAGGATTAAGCCTGGCATTAGTCATTCAATTCTATTACATGGTTTTGCCAAATAAAAGATTTAAAAGTGTGTAATTTTATCACTAAATAATTTACCTCTATAAAGATTCAACGACTCTTTCAGTGAGTAGCCTACATGTGAATGGATTAGATGTGTATGAATGCATCCTATTTCTTGCAATCGAGGATCCTGAAATAATGTAATTAAATTCTGTGTAGGTAAATTTGATTCTTTTTAAACAAGTTTTTTCTTTTAGATTTAATTTATTTATTTGAAGGAGAGAGAGACAGACAGAGATAGCATGAGCAGGAGGGAGGAGGCAGAGGGAGAGGGAGAAGCAGACCCCCGTTGAGCAGAGAGCCCAACCTGGGGCTTGATCCCTGGACCCTGAGATCATGACCTGAGCCAAAGCCAGATGCTTAACTGACTGAGCCACCCATGAGCCCTGATACATTTGGTTTTTTTAAATATTCAATCTTATAAACATACTATTTATTTTCAAAATCAGCATAAGTTAGAATTTTGAGACCGTCATAAAAATACTAGCCTTTGTGTTGTTTTAACATGCTTACCTTTGAAAAATCACATCTACATTATTTAAAATTCATCACTAAAATTTTTAAAAGTAATTTGATTGGTGGGTATTATAGAGGGCACGGATTGCATGGAGCACTGGGTGTGGTGAAAAAATAATGAATACTGTTTTTCTGAAAATAAATAAATTGAAAAAATAAAAAAAAAAGAAAATACAAAGTCTTAAACAAATTACCATTACTTCCATTTCAATGTTCATAAAGCTTTTCGTTTTTTTTTTTTAATTAAAAAAAATACTTTTAGGACTTGTTTACAAATATTTTTTCAGTGTTCTATTTGCAGGGAGATGGTGTATGTATCATGACACAATATTCTTCCTTAATGGATTTTGAACTTGGAGTTGAAGGATGAGTAGAAATTGGACAAAGGATAAAGATGGGGAAAGGAGATGTGTTCATGAAACATGGAGGATTGTCCAATTTAGCCTAATTGTAGTAGGTGTTAAATATAGGCTGGAAAATTGGGTTGGATCTAGAATATGGACACCATGTAGGGAGCTTGGACTTGATTTATTAGGTAATGGGATTTCCCCGGCTGCCCCCCCCAGCTTTATTGAGGTTGTCATTGAAAAATTAAAATTATATATATTTAAAGCATAAAATGTGATTTTGTATATAAATGGTGAAATAATTACCACAGTCAAGCCAATTAACATGTCCCTCACTGCACACAGTTATGATTGCTTTGTATGTAGCGTAAACCCTTAAGACTCTCAACAAATTTCATAATATTCAATACAGTATTATTAACTGCAGTTACCATGCTGTACCTTAGATCTGTAGAATCATTAGTTTTGCAAAACTGAAACCTGGTGCGCCTTGACTAACGTCTCCCCATTTCCCCTGCCCCTAACCATAACCATTCTAGTCTACTTTCTGCTTCTGTGAATTTGACTATTAGAGATTCTACTTGAAAGTGAAATCATACAGTATTTGTCTGAGTCAACTGATTTCACTTAGCCTAATGCCAGGTTCATTGATGTTGCAAATGACAGGATTTCCTTTTTCTTTTTTCTTTAGAGGATGAATAATATTCCTCTGTGTGTGTAATATATCATTTATTTTTTATTCAAGTATAATTAATATTCATTCCAATAATAGTATGTTGTGTGTGTCTGTATAGATGTGTTTTCTTTTTGTCCTTTTCTCATATTTTCTTTTAAAAACACGTAGGGAATCGTTGGCTTTACATTTGCTCTTATGGTTTTTGTTTATGCCTCCTCTTTACTTTTGTCCTTTTGGGTAAAATGGTTAGTGTTCCATTTTGAAAACTTCTAATTATTTTACTAAAATTTTTTGAGTTGTATTCTTAATAGTAACTCTAGGAATGACAATATGTGTTAATTCACTTTAACCCATCCTTGTAACTTCACAACATATTTCAGAGTAATACTCATTTAATTCTAGTAAAATAAAGAAGATTTACTCCATATAGCTCCATTCTTTATGCACTGTTTTTAAATGTATTGTAAACCCAATAACATAGTATTATAATTATTTCTTTATATAATCTTGTCTTTTTCCCAGCTTTATTGAGGTATAATAGACATATACCACTGGGTAAGTTTAAGGTGTATAGCATGTTGATTTGATACACATATATTGCAAATGGATTGCGGCCATAGCATTACCTAACATCCTTATCACGTCATTTACCATTCCTTTTTTGTGGTGAGCACATTTAAGATCTACTCTCTTAGCAATGTCCAAGTATATAATACAGCATTATTAACTATAATCACTGTTGTAATTAGATCCTTCGTTTAGAAGTTTGTACTTGCTGACCAACATCTTCCTACCTCCCCCTCCCTGCGGTCCTTGGTAACCACCATTCTAGTCTCTGAGTGTGGGTTTTTTAAATTCCACATAAGTGATACACAATATTTGTCTTTGTCTGACTTATCTCACTTAGAGTCGTCAAGTTCAATCCCTGCTGTTGGAGATGGTGGGGATTTCTTCGTAATCACGGCTGGATAATACTCCATTGTTTATATATATCCCTCCTCTTCTTTATCCATATAGTCATCAACACTGAGGTTGTTTCCATATCTTAAATATTTTGAAAAATGCTGCAATGAACATGGGAATGCAGATATCTCTTCGAGATACTGCTTTCATTTCCTTTGGTTTTACACCCAGTAGTGGAATTCCTGGATTCTATGGTATTGCTATTTTTAATTTTTCGAGAAACCTCTATACTTTTTTTCATAGTGGCTCTACCAGTTTACCTTTCCATCAAGTGTAAAAAGGGCTTCCTTTTCTCCACATCCAGGCCAATATTGGTTGTGTTAGGGTCCGTAATCAAAGGAGCGAGACTGAGACAAAGCGAAGGTCAAGCAAAGCTTTATTTCGCGCAGAGCATCAAGAATCAAACTGACCGGTTAGGGCTGTCTCTTGCAAAGAGGCGACCCCTCCCAGCCTCACAGACCAACTTTTATAGAGGTAGTTTAGCCGGGCTATACATAGGTGGCCAATGAGATTGCAATACACAGAGAAAACTGCACAGTCATGCTAGGTCGGCCACACACAGAAAAAACTGCTAGGTAACACACGGGTGGCCAACTGAATTTCAATTTACCCTAGTAGATATATGCGCGCCCCACTGATTGGATGTCTTCACCTGGCCTGACCTGCCCTTGTATCTAGGCTTTGCAAGTAAGTTCCTCTGGGAGTGGCGGGGTCGATCTAAGTTCACTAAGTTCACTACATAAACACAAAATGACTCCCTGTGGCCAACCAGGCCCTTACAGTTGTTTCTTGTTTTTTTGTAGTAACTGTTCTAATAGGTGTGAGGTGATATCTCATTGGGGTTTTTATTTGCATTTTCCTGATAATTAGTGATGTAGAGCACCTTTATGTACCTTTTGGCCATTTGAATGTGGTCTTTGGAAAAATATCAATTCGGGTTCTTTTGCACATTTTTTAATTAGATGTTTGCTCTTGAGTTATATGCATTCTTTGTACATTTAGGATATTAATCCTTCAGAAGATCTTTTTTTTTTTCTTTTTCATTTTGTTGATGATTTCCTTTACTGTGCAAAAGCTTTTTAGTTTGATGTAGTCCTGTGTGTTTATTTTCACTTCTGTTGCCTTTACTCTTGGTCATTGCCAAAATTGATGTCGAATTTTTTTGTTAGGAGTATTATGGTTTCAGGTCTGACCTTTAATGTATTTCACATTAATTTTTGTGTATGGTACAAGAGAGTGGTCCAGTTTCATTCTTTTACGTGTGCCCATCCCATTTTCCCAACAGTGTTTTATTGTTTCCCCATTGTATATTCTTGGCTTCATTGCTGTAAATTAATTGGCTGCATATGCATAGACTTATTTCTGGGTCTCTATAGATCTGTGTGTCTCTTTTATGCCAGTACCATATTGTTTGATAACTGTAGCTTTGTAATCTAGTTTGAAAACAAGGAGCTTGATGCCTCCAGTTTTGTTTCTATTTCTCCAGATTACTTTGGCTATTTGGGGTCTTTTGCGGTTCCATACAGATTTTAGGATTATTTATTTCTATGAAAAATGCCATTAGAATTTTGATAAGGATTGCATTTAATCTGTAGATCATTTTAGATTGTGTAGACATTTTAGTATTTCTCCCATTCTGTTAGCACAGAATATCTTTCCTTTTTTGGGGGGGAGTCTTTTTCTATTTATTTTGACAATATCCTATAGTTTTCAGTATAGATCTTTATCTTCTTGATGAAATTTATGCTTTAGTATTCTTTTTGATGAAATTGTAAATGGGATTTTTTTTCTTAATTTCTCTGATAGTGTTTGTTTAGTGTATAGAAACAACTGGTATTGAAATTTACATTTTGAAATCTTATCCGATAGTTTTATTGAGTTAATTTATTCTAACAGATTTATGGTGCAGTTGTAGGGTTTTCTGTATATAATGTCATCCTGCAAATAGAGACCATTTTACATTTTCTTTTCCAATTTGGATGCCTTTTGTTTCTTTTTCTTGCCTAATTGCTTTGGTTAGGACTTCTGGTACTATGTTGAAAATTCTTTAGAGTGGGTATTCTTGCCTTGTTTCTGATCTTAAAGGAAATGCTTCAGTGTTACTCAGTTTATTATGTTTAAGTACTTTTCCTTTATATCCAGTTTATTGAGAATTTTTATACATGAAAGGATGTAGTTTTTTGTCAGGACCTTTTTCTGCATCTATTGAGATGGTCATATAATTTTTAGCCTACATTTTCTTAATGAGATGCATTGTACTAATTGATTTGTGGATGTTGAACTATCCTTATGTCTCTGAATAATCCCATTTGATCATGATGTATTATCCGTTTATCATTATTTTTTTGTGATAAGTACTTTTAAGATTATGATAAGTACTTTTAAGATCTTAGCAACTAACTTACTGTCTGTCTTCCTTCCCTTTCTTACTTTCTTTCTTTTAAGATTTTACTTATTAGAGACATAGAGAAAGAGAGAATGTGCGGGGGAGTGGTGGAGGAAGAGGGACAGACAGACTCCCTGTTGAGCAGGAGCCAGAGCTCCTGTTCCTGGATCCTGAGATCATGACCTGAGCTACTGTCTTTTGCTTAACTGACTGAGCCATCCAGGTGCCCCTCTTTTTTTTTTTTTTTCTTTCCCTGGGTAGAATCCGCATGCAGTGTGGGTGTGGCTTGTACTCACAACCTGACCCTGAGATCAAGAGTCATATCCTACTGACTGAACCAGCCAGGCACCCCAATGTTTGATACTTTTAGTGTATCATTGAGTTTGATTATATAGTATTTTGTTGAGGATTTTTGCATTTATGTTCCTCATGGATATTAGCCTATAATTTTCTTATGGCATCCTTGTCTGGCTTTGGTATCAGGGTAATTCTGACCTCAAAAAATTAGTATGGAGATGATCCTTCATCTTCTATTTTGTTGGAAGAGTTTGAGGGACTTGATACTTACTTCTTCCTTAAACGTTTGGTAGAACTCACCCGTGAAGCCATCTCGTCCTGGAATTTTTTATTAGGAGGGTTTTGATTACTGATTACCTCTGCTTCCTAGTAGAAGCTAGGAAAATGGTGCAGTAGGAGAACCTTAAGCTCACCTCCTACCATGGATACAACTAGATAACATTCACTTCAGCATAAATAGCCTGGAAAACAACCCCAAAGCTGACAGAACAAATTCCACAGCTAAAGGTAGAGAAGAGTCCACATCGATGAAGGTAGGAAAGATGGAGATATGGTGGGGAGCAAAAGGGACCGCAGCTGTCCATGATGCGGAGGGAGCCACAGACACAGAGAATGGCAAGAAGCAGGTTATCACATCGGAGAGCCCACTCAGGGAAGACAAGTCCTCCATAACATCTGACTTCAAAAGCAAGAGGGGCCAAATTTCATGAGGTGTTACGACTGGTGGGATTTAAAACCTGGAATGGTAAATATCAGAGGGCTCTATTCTGGGAGAGCTGGGGTAGACTATAGGAAGCGGAGTCACTGCCCTCAGACCCAGGACAACGTACAATCCACAGAGATTCACTTAGAAGCTCCAGTTTGAAAATTGCCTAGGGCATACAGGAGCGATACTTACTTACTCATCTGAGTTTGTCCCAAAGATACAGGATTTGTTTGCAGGTAGACTCCTCTAGGAATAAAGGAGCTGGCAGGTGCCATCTCCTTGCCCTGCCTCTCAGCATAAATACGTGGCCACCTGTAGGAACCAGCAGCACCAACATCCACTATATAATTTCCTTACAGCAAGCCCTGCCACCCCCACTCCAACCCATGGGTGTACCCTTTCCAGTCATACTTGTCTTAGTCCCAGGTCTTTGGGTCTCTTCCTCTGGAAAACTGGTGCAAAAAATATTCCACCCTAAAGCAGCAGAATACACATTCTTTAAAAGTGCACGTGGAGCATTCTCCAGAAAGCATCACATTAGGCTACGAAAGAAGTCTCAACAAATGGAAAAGAGATTGAAGTCATACCATGTTTCTTTACTGACCACAACACTATGAAACTAGAAATCAATCAAAAGAAAAAATCTGGAAAGGCCAGAAATACATGGAGGTTAAATACATGCTACTAAATAATGAGTGGGTCAACCAAGAAATGAAAGGAGAAACCAAAAATTACATGGAGAGAAATGGAAATGAATACACAATGGTACAAAATCTTTGGGTTGTGGTAAAAGCAGTTTTAAGAGGAAAGTTTATAGGGGGCACCTGTGTGGCTCAGTTGGTTAAGCGTCTGACTCATGATCTCAGGGTCCTGGGATCAAGCCCTGCGTTGGGCTCTGCACTCAGAAGGGAGTCCGCTTGAGTCCTCTCTCTCTCTCTCTCCTTCTCCCTGGGTCCCTCCCCTAGCTTGTCCTCACTCTCTAAAATAAATGAGTAAATCTTTAGAAAAAAGTAAGTGCCTTGCTGATTGGGGCACCTGGGTGACTCAGTGGCTTAAAGCCTCTGCCTTCGGCTCGGGTCATGATCGGGATCGAGCCCCGCATCGGGCTTTCTGCTCAGTGGGGAGCCTGCTTCCTCCTCTCTCTCTGCCTGCCTCTCCGCCTACTTGTGATCTCTATCTGTCAAGTAAATAAAATCTTAAAAAAAAAAAAAGAGGGACGTTTATAGTAATGCAGGCTTACTGCAAGAAGCAAGAAAAATCTCAAAACAACCTAACCTTACACCTAAAGGAGCTAGAAAAAGAAGAACAACAAAAACCGTTAAAACCCCAGAAGGAAGTAAGTAGTAAAGATTAGAGCAGAAATAAATGGTATCAAAACTAAAAAACAAAAACAAGCAGAAACAAAAACCAGATCAATGGTTTTGAGGAGCTGGTTCTTTGACAAGATCAACAAAATTGATAAACCTCTAGTCCCACTCAACAAGAAGAAGGAAAAAAAAGGACAAAAAAATCAAAGAAGAGAAATAACAATGGGCACCACAGAGAAACAAGAGTTGTAAGAGAATTTTATGAAAAATTATATGCCAACAAATTGGACAACCTAGAAGAAATGGACAAATTCTAGAAACATAAAACCTACCAAAAATGAAGCAAGAAGAAATAGAAAATGACATTGAATTGGTAATCAAAAAACTCCTGATAAACAAGTCCAGGCTTCACAGGTAAATTCTACCAAACATCTCAAGAATTAATAACTATTCAAACTACTCCAAAACAAAAGGAAGGAAAACTTCTGCATGCATTCTATGAGGCCAGCATTACCCTGCAACTAAACCAGATAAGGACACCACCAAAAATGTGAAACTATGGGCCAATATCCCTGATGAACATGGAAGCAAAACTTCTTAATTAAATAGTGACAAACCCAATCCAACAATACATTAATAAAATTATTCACTATGATGGAGTGGGATTTATCTTGGGTTGCAAGCATGGCTCAATATTTGCAAATCTTTCAACATGATATATCACACCAAAAAAGAAAGGAGAAAAACCATATGATCATTTCAATAGATGCAGAAAAAGCATTTGGCAAAGTAGAACATTATTCATGATAAAAAACCCTCAACAAAATAGGTTTAGAGAGACCATATTTCAACACAATAAAGACTATGTTTGAAAAACCCACAGCCAACGGTATACTCAATGTGGAAAAACTGACATCTTTCCCCCACCTAAGGTCAGGAACAAGACAAGAATGTCTACTCTCACTACTTTTATTTAACATAGTTCTGGAAGTTCTTGCTACAGTGCTTAGACAACATCCAAAGGCATTCAGATTGGTAAGGAAGAAGTAAAAGTTTTATTTACAGATGACATAGTGCTCTATATAGAAAACCCTAAAAACTCCCAACAAAAGACTACTGGAACGAATTCAGTAAGATTTCAGTGTACAAAATCAATGTCCAGACATCTGTTGTATTCCCATATACCAATAATGAAGCACCAGAAACAGAAAATAAATCAATACCATTTACAATTGCACCAAAAATAATGATACCTAGGAATAAGCCTACCAAAGGGGTGAATGACCTGGACTATGAAAACCATAAAACACTGTTGAAAGACATGGAAGAGGGTATAAAGAAATGGAAAGTCATTCCACTCTCATGGTTTAGGAGAACAAATACTGTTTATATGTCTATACTACCCAAAAGCAGTCTACAGGTTTAATGCAATCCTTATCAAAATGCCAATAGATTTTTTTTTTTCACAAAACTACAAATAATCCTAAAATTTGCAGTGAAACCATGAAAGACCCTGCATAGCCAAGCAATTATGAAAAAGAAAACGGAGGTATTACAATTCCAGACTTCAGGTTGTAATGCAAAGCTCTACTCATCAAAGCATTGTGGTACTGGCATGCCAATAGACGTATAGATCAATGGAACAGAATAAAGAGCCCAGAAATAACCTCACAGTTATATGGTCAGTTAATCTTTGACAAAGAAGAAGAATATTCAATGGGAAAAGGAAAGTCTCTTTAGTAAAGGATGTTGCAAAGACTGGATAAGCTACGTGCAAAAGAATGAAACAGGATCACCTTCTGACACCAGACACAAAAATAAACTCAAAATGGATTAAGGACTTAAATGTGAGGCCTGAAGCCATGAAAATCCTAGAGGGGAGCACAGCCAATAACTTCTCTGACATCCATCACAGCAACATCTTTGTAGATCTGTGTCCTTGAGGCAAGGGAAACAAAAGCAGAAATAAACTATTGAGACTAAGTCAAAATACAAAAGCTCCTGCACAGCAAAAGGAGCAAACAACAAAACTAAAAGACAACCTGCTGAATGGGAGAAGATATTTTGCAAATGACGTATCTGATAAAGGCTTTGTATCCAGAATGTAGGATTTGTATCCAGAATAAAGAACTTGAACAACTCCATACCAAAAGGCCCCCAAATAATATAATTAAATAAATGAGCAGACGTTTCTCTAAAGAAGACTTATAGACGTCGGACACATGAAAAGATACTCAACAGCACTCATCAAGACGAAATTTCAAATCAAAACCACAATGAGGTATCATCTCCTCCAGAATGACTAAAATCAAAAACCCAAGAAACAACAAGTGTTGGTGAGGATGTGGAGAAAAAGAAACCCTTGTGCACTGTTGGCAGGAATGCAGACTGGTGCAGCAACTGTGGAAGATAGTATGGCTGTTCCTCAAAAAATTAAAAATAGAACTACCATATGATCCCATAATCACACTATTGGATACTGACTCAAAGAATATGAATACACTAATTTGAAGGGATACATGCACTCTTATGTTTATTGCAGCATTATTTGCCAAAGCCCCAAACTTTGGAAACAAAAAAGAGTATTGTTCAGCCATAAAAAAGAATGGAATCTTGCCATTTGCAACAACGTGGGTGGATCTAGAGAGTATGATGCTAATCAAAGTAAGCCAGTCAGAAAAGATAAGTACTGTATGATTTCACATAGGTGAGATTAAGGAACCAAACAAATGAACAAAGGGGAAAAGAGAGATAAACTAAGAGACAGGCTCCTAACTATAGATGACAAGCACATGGTTACCAGAGGGGAGGTAGGTGGGGGGTGGGGGATGGGTGAAGTAGTTGAGGGGATTAAGAGTACACTTGGTAGGCACTGAGTGATACATGCAACTCTTGAATCACTCTGTTGTACACCTGAAACTAATATGGCCCTGTATGCTAACCGCACTGGAGTGAAAAGTATTTTTAAAAGTGTGTGAAGCTAACAGTAGCAAGAAAATGTAGAGTTAACACTTCCTTTATTCCAAGATAGGAGTCCTTCAATCATGTTACTAGTTTAAAAAAAAAAAAAAAAAAAAAGCTAATGAAAAGACTTTTTGGCCAAAAATGATCAAGACATGTTTATGAAATTTAGATTCATATCTAATATCTCTTACAGTAAACTCTATCTTTAACTTTTTTGAAATAAAGACTAATGTAGTAAATATTGAAATTGAGCTTACATATTAAATATACCAAGGTTTTAAAAAATTAAAAGCTTATTCAAGCACACACAAAATCCTGCTTTCTATAGTAATTGGGTTGCTATGAGGTTTGTTTTTTTTTTTTAACATCTTAATTTTTATTTTTTTCATTTTCCAAGATTCATTGTTTATATACCATATGTAAGGTTGGTATGATTTTTTATTTCTTTATGACTCATTCTTGATAGGTTGTATGTTTCTATGCATTCAACCATTTCTTCTTAGCTATCCAATTTGTTGGTTTATAATGGTTAATAGTAACCTCTAATTTTTATTTTTTGTAGTATTTCTAATATCAGTTGTAATAATTCCTCTTCCATTTACAATTTTATTTCGGGGGGATAGTTGGCTTGAAAGTTTGGCTTATTTTGCTTATCCTTTTATACATTAGTTTCATTGATCATTACTATGTCTTTTTAGTCTGTCATTTATTTATGCTCTGATCTTTACTCTTTTCTTCATTCTAAGTATGGGCTTAGATTTTTTTCTTCTTGTTCCTACAGTCTTTAAAGAAGTTACTTGAGGGCGCCTGGGTGGCTCAGTGGGTTAAGCCGCTGCCTTCGGCTCAGGTCATGATCTCAGGGTCCTGGGATCGAGTCCCGCATCGGGCTCTCTGCTCAGCAGGGAGCCTGCTTCCTCCTCTCTCTCTCTCTCTGCTTGCCTCTCTGCCTACTTGTGATCTCTCTCTGTCAAATAAATAAATAAAATCTTTAAAAAAAAAAAAAAAGAAGTTACTTGATAAAACGAGAACAATATTTCTAGAATCTTTTACATTAGCCCATATATATATGGGCTATATACATATGTATATTTATGTAAGATAAATATGTACTTATATATATATTTATTTCTGGTGCTTTTCTTTTCTTTTCTTTTTTAATATTTTATTTATTTATTTGACAGACAGAGATCACAGGTAGGCAGAGAAGCAGGCAGAGAGAGAGGAAGGGAAGCAGGCCCCCTGCTGAGCAGAGAGCTCCATCCCAGGACCCTGGAATCAGGACCTGAGCCAAAGGCAGAGGTTGAACCCATTGAGGCACCAAGTGCCCCTTTCTGGTGCTTTTTATTTCTTTCTTCAGATTTTATGAAAATTCCTGAAGGACTTCCTCTACCATTCCGTGTAAGTCAGCAGTGGTAGCAATACATTCTCCATCCGTGTTTATCTTGGAATGTCTTTATTTTACTTCATATTTGCAAAGTAATTTAGCTGGGTATTGACTTCTGAATTTACATTTTTTTCAGCTGTCTGAATACGTCCACTGTCTTCTGACCTCATCTCAAATGATAAGTCAGAAGTTAATCATACTGATTCTACATTGTATGTGATGAGTAATTTTTTTCTTGCTGCTTTAGAGGTTTTCTTTCTCCCCTTTTCTTCCTTTCTTCTTTCCTTCTCCTCCCTTCCTCTTTCTTTCTCTCTCCCTCCCTTCCCTCCTTTCTTTCTTTCCCTCCCTTCCTTCCTTCCTTCCTTCCTTCCTTCCTTCACAGTTTGATTATGTTGTGTCCAGGTATGAATTTCTTTGTATTTATCCTACTTGCGATTTTTCTTGAATGTGTGGCTACGTCAACTAGTTTTTTCCCCTAGAATTTTAGCAGTTTTTGGCCATTGTTTCTTCAACTACATCTTGTTCCTGAAATTCCATATATGAGTGAAATCATGGTATTTATCTTTTTCTGACTTATTTTGCTCAGCATCCCACTGTCTAGCTCCACCCACATCATTGCAAATGACAAGATTTCATTCTTTTTATGGCTGAGTAATATTCCTCTGTGTGTGTGTGTGTGTGTGTGTGTGTGTGTGTGTGTGTACACTGCATCATCTTTATCCATTCATCAGTTGATAGACCTTTGTGTTATTTCCATGATTTGGCTATTGTATATAATGTTGTTACAAACATCAGGGTGCATGTAACCTTTCGAATCAGGATTTTTGTATCCTTTGAGTAAATACGTAGTAGTGCAATTACTGGATGCTAAAGTAGTTCTATTTTTAACTTTTTTTTTTTAATTTTTTATTTTTTATAAACATATATTTTTATCCCCAGGGGTACAGGTCTGTGAATCACCAGGTTTACACACTTCACAGCACTCACCAAAGCACATACCCTCCCCAATGTCCATAATCCCACTATTTTTAACTTTTTGAGGAACTTTCGTACGGTTTTCCAGAGTAGGTACAGTTCACCTGAACCTAATATTACACTGTATGTTAACTAAAGCATCTATCTGTCTGTATATCTATCTATCTTCTGGTCTTTTCCCTTTATCCTGGGACAATAATGGGACTCATTACATGTATATTGATGCATTTTGAGAGATTTTTGAGGTTTGTTAATTTTGTTAATTTGTTAATTTTTTTTTACCATTTTTTTCTTTGTTCACAAATGATTGAATAATTTCTGTTGATTGATAACTTTAAGTTCACAGATTCTCCTTTTAGCTCAAATCTGGTGTTGAGACCCTCTAGTATGTTTATTAGAGTTAGTATGCTCAAATCCAGAATTTCCACTTGATTCTCTTTGTGAAATTCCTGTATCCTTATTGAGAATTTTTATTTGTTGTTTCATTATTAAAGCACTTTCCTTTATTTGTTTAAACATGGCTTCCTTTAGTTCTTTAAATATATTTATGTTTTAATGTTGCTTTGAAGACTTTCTCTGCTAACTGTAATATCTGGAAACACTCAGAGGCAGTTTGTCTTGACTTATTCCCCCCCCCCCCCCCCCACACCTCAGTATTGGTACATTTTACTGGTGTCATTTTTGCTTTATTTTTGTTGTTGTTGTTGTTGTTGTTTGTTTTTTGTTTTTTTGCCTATGGCACATTTTTGGGGGGGTTTAAAGATAGAATATTTTAGGAAGAATAAATTTTGACCTTTCCCCAATTCGAGGTAGTGGTGGTGTTAGTTTTATTTGTCTTTTCTTTTTTCAGCGACTTGCCTGGGCTGAATCTGTGAAATCTTTCTCCCCTGTGATGTTTTGACACTGATGTGACTTATCCAATTTTTTTTTTCTTCTTTTTGTTTAAACCCTGATTCCTAGAAGTTGCCCTGTTCATGCAATGTCTTAGAGTTAGGGCAATGACTGCACAGAGGTTGCACCCAGATACTTTGAGCAGCAAGGGTTCTGTTCTCTGCAGATGGACCTGTGTGTGGGTAGAGAAGTGAGTAAGTTTGGGTCATTTGAGCTCTGCTTTGGATTTATTTTGTGCTGGGTTTTTGGTGTCTCTTTGGGCACACGCCACTCCAGATTAACCCGGAGTCCGTGAATAGCTTGGATCTATTTTGCGTGCTTGTTATTTCATTCAGAAATATACTGAGTTGGGGGCATCTGGGGGTTCTCAGTCAGTTAAGGATTAAGTGTTCAGTTAAGTGTCCAACTCTTGATTTCTGCTCAGGTCATGATCTTAGGGTTATCTCCCTCTGTCCCTCTCTGCATGCATCTTGTACACTCTAAGTCAGGCTAGAAAACCTGTCAGGTCTTGCTGGAAAGTGTAACTTCACACACAAGGTAGCATGCATGACATCTACTTTGAATCAGGTGAGCTCCCCTCCAGGATGCGGTACAGCTTTTGGTCCTCACAAATCACCCCATGCCACAGTCTGGCAGAAAACCAACAGTGGCTGAGCTGAGGGGAGATGAAAGAAGCCTGGAGACACACCATGAACTCATGGACTGTTTTTACCTGAAGTTCAACAGTTTTCAAGTATGGAAGTTTGTCACATATATTTTTAATGCCTTTGGTTAAGTCCCACAGCTCTGAAAGTTTGTTTAAATTTTATCCACCTTGCTTTTCAGGGAGATTAGTTAACCTCCACACTCAGCCACATGAGGAAGTCCCCATTATTTTTGTTTTTAATGTAGCTTATCAACCATTTTATCTTCTTTGAATAGATTCTTGAATATCAAAAAGTATCACACTGTGGCTCTAATTTATCAAGTACCCAGCTGCTAGAGTCATCTTCCTAAAATATCCTCTAATTTCTTTGTGTTACTTACCCCTTCTGAACCAAAATACATGTTAAGCAAGAGGGAATTTTTGGTTATCCAAATTGTATCTGTACTCTGTTATCTTCTGCTGGATGTTTATAGTGTATATGGATTAATTGATCTCTAAAGTATGTCCAGATCACTTAACATCATGTCAGGGTTAAATTTCATCAAAACAGCTTCAGTTTCAATTTTGTGTTACTTACCTAAAGTATCTACCCTGACTTAGCTTTTTTGTTTGTTTGTTTTATTTTTTTTATTTATTTTCAGCATAACAGTATTCATTATTTTTGCACCACACCCAGTGCTCCATGCAATCTGTGCCCTCTATAATACCCACCACCTGGTACCCCAACCTCCCACCCCCCGCCCCTTCAAAACCCTGAGATTGTTTTTCAGAGTCCATAGTCTCTCATGGTTCACCTCCCCTTCCAATTTCCCCCAACTCCCTTCTCCTCTCTAACTTCCCCTGACTTAGCTTTTTAAATTCTGCTATATACTCCTCTCATCAGCTAGAAAATACGGTATCTCTTATCAAAGTGGTTAGAAGTCCTGTCTTCTTCAGACAAGGAAAAGATCCCCGTGTCCAAATATCCCCATAAGGATCATTATTTTAAGGTCTTACTACAGTTTTACTCCTGCTAACATGTTCCCAGAAGGGCTCATACCAGGTTTCAAGCTTTTAAAATATCCCACAAGCCCAAGTCCTAGAGTTCGGGTCACTCCTGACTCTGCTTCTGTGTATAATTAGAGTGTGAACACGGTCATGTTAGGTTTAATTTATAAGCAATAATTGCCATCACAAATGGATGGAAAAACCAAACAGCCAAGAACCAGGCTGATGTTACCTTGGGAGTGGCAACGTGGTATGGCTTTTAGACTAAGCAGATATTCCTGTCAATAGTTTCTGCTTAGATCAAGTTATTGACTTTCCTGGTTCCCCATTTACGCAGTTATGAAGCGGGGATACTACTACATCCCTGGTAGGGTCTTGATGAGAATTAGGACCTAGGATGCAGAGAATTAGGACCTAGGATGCAGAGAACACTCAAATAGTGTATTATCGGGGTGCCTGGGTGGCTCAGTGGGTTAAGCCGCTGCCTTCAGCTCAGGTCATGATCTCAGGGTCCTGGGATGGAGTCCCGCATCGGGCTCTCTGCTCAGCAGGGAGCCTGCTTCCCTTCCTCTTTCTCTGCCTGCTTCTCTGCCTACTTGTGATCTCTCTCTATCAAATAAATAAATAAAATCTTTAAAAAAAAAGGATAGTGTATTATCATTTACATAATTGTTTCTACATGGTTTTATTTATTTTACATTCTTGAAACTGTAGAGAAATTCCATGCTAGCAGAATTCCTCGGAAGAATTTCCTGGTGCTGAATGTCTCTGTCTGTATTTGCTTGGAGTTCTAGTTTTGAGGTTCCAGGTGATGTTACTGAGTTCATTCTAGCTTGATTTGTTCAGACTGATGCTGAGCAATTAATTTAGCTCTTGCCATTTTAAATTAATTTAGATAAAATCATCCAGCACATTTTCATGGAATGAGATACCTACGGGTGAGATGGTTGGTATTTGTATGATTAAGCCTGAATAAATCTGTACTGTTACATAATTAATTAAATGTGCAGACATCATCTTATTGCCTACATAACTTGATGTGGAAGCCGTAAGTCTCCTTTCTGGTTTTTATTTCCTTTCTTACTGTGGAGCTCTGAATAATTTCAGAATCTGTTGATTGCCCTTTTCACAAGTTTGTGTGCATTCTTTCCTCTTCTTTTAGCAGATTATGAGACCAGGGACTGTGATTATTGTAGCAAAAGGTCATATGACAGATAATTAGGTTGACCTAGTTATGATAAAATTTGTTTTTTCCCCAAGTACTTTCAAGCAGTGAGCCTGTCAGTACTTCCTGGAGACAGCACTGTTAATCAACAGAAATTTTCACTGGATTTAAACAATAAATCTTGGAACACAGCATCAAAAATTAATGATGTATTTTATGGTGACTTACATAATAAAAATAACAAGAAATTTTTACTGGAGGATCTACCAGGTTTGAGCACTTTTTAAAAAAATTATTATTTTTTTTTTAGTTTTTATTTAAATTCACTGTATATTAGGTAAATACAGTATAACATGAGTTTCAAGTGTAGTAGAATTTAAGGATTCAACATTTACAATGCCCAGTGCTCACCAAAAGTGCTCTCCTTAATTCCCATCACCTGTATAATCCATCTCCCACTTCATGTCCCCTGTAGTAACCATCAGTTTGTTCTCTAGAGTTAAGAGTCTGTTTCCTTAAAAAAAAAAAAAAAGAGCCTGTTTCTTGGTTTACCTCATTTTCCCCCCATACGATTATTTGTTTTGTTTCTTAGCTTCCTCATATAAGTAAAGTCATATGGTATTTTTCTGTCTGCTTCACTGGGATTTTAACATGGAGCAAGGCTGAGATGTCACTGATTCTAACATTTACCAAACACTTGCAGCTCACAGTAGTTTTGTCTAAGTTATTACTGTGTACTTACTGTCACAACAATGCCACTTCCTTAGTGCATATGTAATGAGCATATAGGTATTTTGCTAATTCGTTAAAAAATCTCTTTTGCGTAGAGGGAAACTGCTCCAGAATAATCTGTGGTGACTTGCACTAGAGCAGTGTCTCCAATATTTGCAGGAATTTATTTATTCTTGTGGTTTTTATTGTGGAATTTATTCATCCATTTACCTATATATTTATGCAAGTAGCTCTAAACTCTCTGAATTTAGTGGTGAGATCATGGCCTTTGAAATAGATTTTTTTTAAGGGACACCTGGGTGGCACAGTTGGTTAAGTGTCTGCCTTCAGCTCACGTTATGATCTTGGCATCCTGGGATTGAGTTCCGCATCAGGCTCGTGGCTCTGCGGGGAGGCTGCCTCTCCCTCTCCCTCCCTGCCCCCTCCTTGCATGCTCGCTCGCTCTCTGACAAATAATAAATCATTTTCAAAATAGATTCTTTTAATTTGGAGCCCACATTCCTAGAACATCATCATGATGTACTAGTGGACTAGAAATGATGTGTTTTAAATGCAAATTACATAACTGGGCCATTACCTAGAGTCTAGAGAATTAGGCCGTTATCAAGATTGTGACTGATAAGACAGTTTGACTTAGCAAATTTTAGAACCAGGGGGCTAGAGCCAGCGAACTATGAGTGGCATGTGTGATCTTTAAGATACCTTCATACTGAGGCTTAATTCATAGCAGAAGTCTCTCCTCTGGTTTTCTTTTGAGGGTTTTGCTTTCAAAATATCATGTACTTATGTTATCACCAACAGTGGCTTCCACTCAAGGTGTGTGACCAGTTTTGACCTGAGACAATACTCCTGTGGTGATATTAGAATAGGAGATGTGATGCATGATGGGATGTCAAACTAGTGTACCTCGGATTTGCACTGACACATCTGAGTCATGTCAGTGTGAAAATAATTGTAAAAATGAGATAGGTTGGTGTATCTACCTAATATTATATTCAGTATTATGTTTATACATTGTATAAAAAGATGTGTGCCAGTGGGCGAAATGAACACTGTGCAGATCCTGGGAAACCCTTCTAATTCACTTGGGATTGTCCTAATGAACTGCTGAATTGCCAGGATTATGGCTGTAGGTAGTGGTGGTTTACACTCATTACTAGTCATTTAAACCTGCTAATAGATCCTTCCCCACCTGGACCTCTGTTGTCAGGAATACCAAGTGGAATGACTTGAGTTTTTCTGAAGAGATTTGAAGGCTTTAGACCTTGGAAAACCCAGACATACTGGTTTCATCCATTACAAGTACATTAAGCTTGGTTAAAAAAAAAAAAAAAATACAAAAAACCTCATCTAAAAGAATTCATTTACATAGGATAAGTATTTCTTTCCCTAAGGCAGTTTCTTGTTAATCTGTGGTGCAAAGTGGGATGAAGGGGAGAAGAACTTGACAAAACAAACATAAAAGCAAACAAACTCAGTATTGTAAAGTCCCATGGGAAAGCGTGATGGTCTTGTAATAACCGTATTGTCAGGCTGGAAATAGGGTGAAATGTTAGCACTGGAGTTTTAAAGATCTATAAAGAGGAAAAAGTCAACTAAGATTTTCCTTATATTCTTTTTGATACTTCTTCCCACAGTATTTTATGTAAGTGAATGGGATACAAAAGCATAATTTTATTGGAATGGTAGGATATAGAAAATTTTTTTAAAGATTTTACTTATTTATTTGACAGAGAGAGGTCACAAGTAGGCAGAGAGGCAGGCAGAGAGAGAGAGAGAGAGGAGGAAGCAGGCTCCCTGCTGAGCAGAGAACCCGATGCGGGCTCGATCCCAGGACTCTGCGATCAGGACCTGAGCTGAAGGCAGAGGCTTAACCTACTGAGCCACCCAGGTGACCAAATACATACATGTTTTAAAGAACATTATTCCCCCATATGGTAGGTGAAATTTTGTCTGGTTCATGCTTATACTTGGCAACTTGAAAAAACAATCAAACAAGCTTTATCTTTTGGAGAAGATCCAGTTTGGTACTTCCACGGTTCATGGAGAAGTTGACCTTCCATGGTTACAGTGCCTTGCCAAAGGCCGCTGAGCAGATGTGTGGCTGAGCACAAACAAATCTGTCTCAACCTCAGACCATCTGCTGTACTCTAAAATATACTGTCTTCATATTTCTTCATAGAAGAATAGCTTTTCTCTTAATTTACATCTTGTCGATTCTGAGCTTTCTACACGATTTAGGTTTTTCTTAAATTAGGCAGATAAAATTATATTTTATTGGTGATTTCTGGTTGATAATGCATTGATTTTCTTATTTGAACGTCAGAAACAGTTCTTCAAAATGTGTTAAATATTTTACCACTTAATAGATGGGAAAGCTCAGACTGATTTATCTGAAATTCCTTGGGTAGTTCCATGCTGGACCTGAATCCCGTGTCCTCAGATGCGGTGACTTATTCATTTCCCTGTGCTGTCAAATTGTGAAGATTTAATACCCCATTAATTTTCAAAATACATTTTGAGATATCTGAGTTACCCTACAGGTTATATGGAGCACGTTTGAAAGACACTGCAGGGGGCACCTGGGTGGCTCAGTGGGTTAAGCCGCTGCTTTCGGCTCAGGTCATGATCTCAGGGTCCTGGGATCGAGTCCTGCATCGGGCTCTCTGCTCAGCGGGGAGCCTGCTTCCTCCTCTCTCTCTCTCTGCCTGCCTCTCTGCCTACTTGTGATCTCTCTCTGTCAAATAAATAAACAAAATCTTTAAAAAAAAAAAAAAGAAAGAAAGAAAGACACTGCAGTGTCTGGTGGTTTGTCTTCCTTCACTCAGTATAATCTCTTCCAGTCCCGTCCACGTTGATACAAAAGTTGGGTATTCATCCTTTCTGATGGAGGCATCATACTCCATAGTATATATGTACTGTATCTTCTTTATCCATTCGTCCGTTGAAGTGCATCTTGGCTCTTTCCACAGTTTGGCTACTGTGGCCATTGCTGTTAGGAACTTTGGGTTACAGGTGGCCCTTCTTTTAACTCCCATCTGTATCTTTGGGGTAAATACCCAATAGAGACTGAGAACACTGAGAAACAAACTGAGGGTTTTGGAGGGGAAGGAGTTTGGGGGTTGGGTGAGCCTGGTGGTGGGTGTTAAGGAGGGCACATATTCCATGGAGCACTGGGTGTGGTGCATAAACAATGAATCTTGGAACACTGAAAAAAATTAAATAAAAAACAGAAGGAAGATATAGCAAAAAGGTAAGTTAATTTGTCTTTGTATTAGGAGTCTAGGAATAAGTAGAGATCTGTTAGAGATCATTAGAGCTGTACCTACTGGTATCCCTTTAGGCAGATTTGCTTAATTTTCCAGATATAGATGGACTCAGAGCTTGAGGTCAACTCAAGGAAACAGTGAGCACCTTCTTTTGTTGGGAGGGTGAGGATTCAAGTTGAATAACAGTGTTAGATGGCAGAGAACTTGAACCAATCTTCAGGAGGAATATAGTATATCTAGATCCTCTAGCAGTCATGAATAATGAGGTAGATAAAGATCTACTAATAGACAATGATCTCTAAAACAATTAGTAATTTATAATATATGTAATTTGTACAAGGTGAGCCCATTAATGGGAAAAGCTATTCCATATATTTGTATATGCACATATGCATGTAAATGCTAGAAAAAGACCTGAAAATGTGCACATCCAACAGGTCATCAAACTCCAGTTGGTGATGCCTGGGAGGGAAGATAAGGGAGAATGAATATAAATTTGGAAAGAGAGTTTTCTGTCCTTTGTTATTGTTTGAATTTTCAATAGGGAAAATGTTTTGTTATGTAATTTTATTTACATCATGAAGGATTTTCCATAGTTGGAAAACATGAAGGATTTTCCATAGTTCGAGACTTGAAATGGGTATTGTAGGCTAAAGGAGGAAAAGCTTGAGCAAAGGTATGGAGATGCTAAAATAGAGTGGTTAGTTACTATGCAATTTTTATACAGTGATAACGAGAGAGATGATCTGTGACTTCTGTAGTCCCAAATTATCTGATGCAGTTCATTTAAGGTGATGGCATGTTTCAAATGGTTTTCAAACGGGTTAGGCAGTTATATCCTTGGAAGCCAAATGGTTTGATGGATACTTCAGCTGGAAACCTAATTGATTTCATTCAGACTCTCCAGTGCCAACAAAGCCAAATGCTGAGGTTCTTCTTGAGAATTTTCTCCCCTTAGGTCTAGGGAACTGTCAGGCAGAGGAGAAAGATGACCACTGTTGTGTTTTAAAAGGAAGAAAATTTCCATAGCGAGGTTGCTAGCTTCTGGTTTGTTACTCTTAGGGAAGTACATGTCTCGATAAAATTGGGGTTGTCCCACGTGAAGAGTAGTACTAACCTTTTGCCTGCTTGCTTTGGGTACTGTTCTGGGCAGCGTAGGTAGATATTTAGTTGGAAGCACTTTCTCTGACTTAATTTTGCAGGAAAATAAATGTTATGGATAACAGTTAAGATGCAGACAGGCATACCTGCTGTGTTGTATTTCTTTAAGATTCTTACGTAGTCCATTTTGAAGCACTTAATAATGTAAAAGCATACAGCCTAAGCATTGCTTTTTACAATTTAGGAGTACCTTCATTGTAAGGACAAGCAATGCTCTTTTATATTGAAGTTGGAAAACTTCAATTTCTTAGTTGCAGGAAGAGTTGATTCAAAAAATAAAAGGTGATGGACAAGGTGACAGCTTGCAAATGTTTGTGAGTCGGACCTCTTATTCCAGAAGTTTATAGAATGTTACACTGTATTTCTTGTGCCTGGTGTTAGGAGTCGTTTTGATTTCTGGCCATTTAGTTGGTCATTAATGAATGAATGATACCCTTTATTTTCCCCTGACTTAATTTTATTTCTGGAGAGTGGGAACTGAGGCTTGACATAAATGCCATAGTATAGTTTAACTATAAAACATTCAAGGTTATTTGAAGAAACCCTCATCTAAATTAAGGAATACTTTTGGTAGTTCACTTTGAAAGGTCACGAGTTAGGGTAATGATTCTGTTGCCTAAAACAACCAGACCATTTTTCTTTAGAGCGAAACAAAAAGGTAATACTATAGAGCTCTGATGCATTGTTTCACATTTTCCTAAAAGGGGTAAACAAAATTTTATTCCCGCTCAGCTTTTCTCTGACATCTGTGCATATTTTGAAGAGGAGAAGGGCAAAGAGAGAGGGAGAAGAGGAAGATGGGTCAGAAGAAAGTGGGTTGAGACTTTGAGAGGCAGTTGCCTCTATGGATTGTCTGTTTACTCTTGCTGACTCCCACTATCTAGAAAAATATCTCGTAATGGGCATGTACATCTATGGCAACATGAAATTCGTGTGGCAGGATTAATTCGTTCCAAATCCATGTGTTTTTCAAGGATCTTTAAAATAAATGCAAGCTGGTATAGTGATCCATATTTTAACATTTTGAGCAAAGTGAAGCATGAAAAAATTTACGTTCAGTATATGAGCTTGGCCAAAAATGACCTTTTCTTGAAAATAGTAGAATATTTGGGATATTATGAACCAGTGCATGATTATTGATGTATGTTTTCAAACACTGTTTCTTCAAAGTAGAGTCCATTTAAGAATCAGTTTTAAGAAATGAGTGGTACTTCATTAGTGCCACAGAGAGAAAGGATAATATGCAAAAATAAGGATAGTGGCTCCCTTATTTTGATTTCTTGTTATGTTCTTGACACTGTGAAAAGCTCTTCACTTACATTATCTCATTTATGTTTCACAGCAAGTCTATGGGGATGATAGAGTTATTATAATTACTGTATCATTTTCCAGGGAAGGAAGCAAAGATTAGAGAAGTTAGCAGGTATTAAGTAGTGAGGCCAGGATTATTGTGTTGGGAACTATTTATAGAATCCAAGCTCTTAACTGTTATTTTATAGTCATCCTCAAGCAATTAATGGATAGGGGTCTGAAATCAGTCCAGTGGTGCCCTGAGAACAGTTCTCATAGATTTCTGAGAGCTATGTGTTACATATTTAGGAATTTTGTAAGCTGATGTATCAACTTTGACTTTGAAATCAGCAGTTATTATTTATGTCATAGAAATGGGCAAATGCTACAAATCAAGGCATTTTTTTTTTTTTTTTTTTTTTAGAAATTGGTTCACTAGCACACCATTTAATAACATAGGATTCTATCAGCAGTGTTGGTCAGAGTATAGCTTGCAAACCTGAACATTTAAAATGGATAAGAATGGAATAAACTCTTTGAGTATCAGATTTTTTGCCCAATAGCATTTGTCTTCATCTGATAAATTATAATATAGCTAGAACTGAGATAATTAAATTTAAAAGAATTTATTCCTAAATGTGAAAGGAAGAGAGAGGTTCGTCCCTAGCTTTTATCTTTTATCCAGTCTTTTATCTGAGGATTTTGAATTTTTTTTAAAGATTTACATCTTTATTTGACAGAGAGAGATCACAAGTAGGCAGAGAGGCAGGTGGAGAGAGTGGGGGAAGCAGGCTCCCCGCTGAGCAGAGAGCCCGATGCGGGGATTGATCCCGGGACCCTGGGATCATGACCCGAGCTGAAGGCAGAGGCTTTAACCACTGAGCCACCCAGGCACCCTTATCTGAGATTTTGGAGAGAAAGCCCTTGTTTGGCTGACTGCAGATTAGGAAGGCAGTAGCTATGCCCAGATCTGGAAATTGGTTTTGACCACTAGCTGAGGTGGTCTGAGGAGGAATGGAGAGACATTTCGCTGTGCCCATGACAGGAAGATGGAGGATTCCAGAGAAGGAAAGTTCATTAAAGAAATAAAACCCAAAGATACAGATGTAGTGAAAAGAAGGGCCATCTGTACCCCAATGTTTATAGCAGCAATGGCCACGATTGCCAAACTGTGGAAAGAACCAAGATGCCCTTCAACAGACGAATGGATAAGGAAGATGTGGTCCATATACACTATGGAGTATGATGCCTCCATCAGAAAGGATGAATACCCAACTTTTGTAGCAACATGGGCGGGAATGGAGGAGATTATGCTGAGTGAAATAGGTCAAGCAGAGAGAGTCAATTATCATATGGTTTCACTTATTTGTGGAGCATAACAAATAGCATGATGGACATGGGGAATTAGGAGAAGGGAATTGGGGGAAATTGGAAGGGGAGGTGAACCATGAGTGACTATGGACTCAGAAAAACAATCTGAGGGGTTTTAAGTGGTGGTGGGGGGTGGGAACCAGATGGTGGGTATTAGAGAGGGCAGGGATTGCATGGAGCACTGGGTGTGGTACAAAAACAATGAATACTATTATGCTGAAAATAAATAAAAAATAAATTAAAAAAAAAAAAAAAGAAAAGAAAACCGAGCAGAACAAAACATGGGTGCCAGAGAGGTTTGTGGGATATGAGAAACCCCAGTGGCCACGATGACGTGTTCCTTTCATCCACAGAAGAATTTTAATTCTGGAGCCCTAGCTCTTTATCTTGCCTTAAAATGATAATGTATCATTCTCTGCTGATAGGAATCATTCTAATGGTAGTGGTTCAGTTTAATAAACACTTAGAAATTGAAAATTGTAATTTTGATACATTGTAGCAGGTTATCAAATTCGTCCTCTTAATGTTCTTTTTATGAAGGAGACATTGTCCCTCTTGCGTTTAGTGTTTAATGTGTTTATAATGTTACTCTGTTAAGAGATTCCTCCTTTGAGGATCTTCCCAGACCCAGTTGGACTGCCTCCTGGGGCCTGGTTATCTAAAGCAAAAAGAGTCATGAACGATAATATACTTGTTCCTGATTGGGATGGTTCTAACTCACTTACCTGTTTCCTTCACCACCTTGATAGTTATCTTTTGGGTTTTTCAGAATTGATGGGATTTTTGTTTGAAGTGGGAGTTTCAAAGGAAGGAAAGAGAAGGGGAAAAGTATGAATGAGAAAAACAACACTTACATACATTCACCCACCCACCCATCCATCTATCCATCCCAGGACAGAGCAGAAAATCACATTGCTACATCTCAAACATGTATCCAACTTGAGTAAAACAAAGTAATTGTTTTCTTTCTGGATGAAGAGAAGCCTGTGTAAAAGGCTCTGTTGTACTAATTCAGTTTTCTATTTTTTTTAACTTCAATATTAGTTCAATGCAAGAATTTTTCTGTTCTTTATATTTTTTAATCAGCTGACTATGTGGTAGATTAGAATAGAATGCTTGAGGGGCGCCTGGGTGGCTCAGTGGGTTAAAGCCTCTGCTTTTGGTTCAGGTCATGGTCTCAGGGTCCTGGGATCGAGCCCCGCATAGAGCTCTCTGCTCTGCAGTGAGCCTGCTTCCTCCCCTCTTTGTCTGCCTGCCTCTCTGCCTACTTGTGATCTCTCTCTCTCTGTGTCAAATAAATAAATAAAATCTTAAAAAAAAAAAAAAAAGAATAGAATGCTCGAGAGTCCAAAAAAATCTGGCCTTTCAATAATGCCTTGAAGAATTTAGTTATTGTGACTTTGGAAAATTCACCTAACTTCTCTGTTTTCTTGTACACACAATGATAGTAATAATCCTTACGGACAATCATAGAGGAGTTACTGATAAAGCTTTGAGTGCAATGCCTAGGAGAGTAGGCAGGCACTCAATAAAATGTTGGCTGTCGTTATCTATAAATTCAAAAATGGTTTAAGTGTGAGCAAAGGTAATATATTTTGATGATATTGGAACTGATACTAGAGAATTGACAAGTACTCTTTTTTTTTTTTAATGAAGGAAACTGATACACAATAAGGTAAATTGGGTCTGATTGCTTGATGATGATGATGTTGATGATGGTGGTGGCGACAGCAGCAATGATGGTATCTTTTCCTCTTTCCACACAGAATGTTCCCCCAGACCTCTCCATCTGCACCTTTGTGCTGGAACAGTCTCTCTCTGTCCGGGCCCTGCAGGAGATGCTGGCTAACACCGTGGAGAAGTCAGAAGGGGCAAGTACTTAATTTATGTATACTTCTAGTATTTTGATGGTATGAATGATTTTGTTCATAGGTATTGGAGATTTTCTTTGTGCTGAAATAAGTCAACGAATTTTACTTGTAATTTCTTTAAGTTTGACTTTCTACTTTATTCAGCAGACCTGTGATATCTTAAAGAACTTAAAAAAAAAAATCCAGCCTCCAGGTGATGTGTGTCATTGAACCTCATGCTTATGTCTGTGGCTTAAACAGAATTTTTCTTTGAGCAATTTGTGTGTTTTCTTACATTTTCAGAGCCTGTTAATGTTACTGTCTTAATTAATTGCTTTATGCCTGGCTATTTGTTGTTAACCTTTATTTCATTTTCAAATGCCTCTAACCATGTGCCTATGTTCTAAGCTGCTTTATGGCAAGTAAAATTTCATGGCACTTGTATATTTCAAGTAATAAAATTACAACAATATGTCTTTAATCAATTATAGTTTTGTAAACACCTAAGAATTTTCTTGTGAAAATTGAAATTCTTACTCTGTCGCCTATGAAGACATTTTTCTGTGAAATCTGATTTGTTAATTTAAATTTTTTCTATGCTGTAACTTGATATGACTGATTTCTGGGCTACTTTCATTTTTAACCAGTTCATTAAAGTTTAGAATTAAGCAGAGGATAGATGGCCAAATTTTGGTTTCTTGTTTTTTGTTTATTTTTTTGCACTAAAATTACTGCAATGTATGGTTTAAATGAAATTTAAATTTTCTCTTGCCATTATTGCGTCTATGTTACTGTTATGGTTTTTAATCATTATTGCAGTTTTGATAAGTGAGAGCATAGAATAATAACACATAGTTCAACAGAAAATGAGTGATCAATTAGGATGTAACATATTTTCATTAGCCTCATAATTTTGAAAGATTTAGTTCTAATTCATTTTAAATGTTGATAGTACACTAGTAAGTATCAAGGAGAAACTTTAGGATTTTTATTCTATATTAGAATAACAACTTAGTTTACAAAAGATCCAAATATATGTGTTTTAACTTTTCAAGTTCATTTTTGGTTACAAAGAAGTTTGAAATTACTGTGTTAAACTATATAAAATGTTTTTAAAATTTCTGTTCTTCAACATGAAGCTTTTAGAATAGGCTTACATAGGAGTAAAATATTTCTCAATTCAGCTAGTTTTGTCTGTACCTGGAATAACCTCTTTGGATTTTTAAACATCACTGAGGCATGTCAGCTTTGAAATTCAAATCTATTTTTTTTTAAAAAGATTTTATTTATTTATTTGGCAGACAGAGATCACAAGTAGGCAGACAGGTAGCCAGAGAGAGAGGGGAAAGCAGGCTCCCTGCTAAGCAGAAAGCCTGGTGTGGGGCTCGATCCCATGATCCTGAGATCATGACCTGAGCTGAAGGCAGAGGCTTTAACCCACTGAGCCACCCAGGCACCCCAAATCTATTTTTAAAAAGAAAAATCATTTTTCTTTTGCCTAAGCATCTAGGAAAGTATGTATTATCATTTTACTTACACTGTAGATACCAGCTTATGCATGAAATGGTCATAAATTTTATTTTTATATTGCTAAGCTAAATTTTCTAAATTTAACATCTTTGAAAAGATGTTTTGTCCCCCTAAAATCATGAGGTTGGATTAAGCAAGCTCTAAATTTTCTGTGTGTTGGGATGATGGAAATACTGGGAGTTATGTTTTTCAGATATTTATTAGGATTTCTGCATCCTCTCCCTAATATTCTAATCTAGCTGTATTTTATTTTGAATTATTCCCCATCTGCAGGTTTCTGTCAGTTTCTAAGGTGGAAATTTATGTGATGTGTGGAACAGCATGTTTCAAAGCCCAGCGTAGCTACCATAAGACATACATTTCATTAGAAAATATAAGTTGAGAAGAATCTCCTGCAAGGAAAAGACATCTTTCATTGATCTGAATGTCACTTTTAGATGACTAACTTTTAGGAGGAAACCACTGTCCATTAGCTCAAGGGGATTCTACATCTTAGAGAAAGAAGCACTCCTAAATCAAAGTAGTTTGAATTATACCCTGAAATGATACCCAAAATACTTAACAACTTTGGAACAGGCGTCAATTAATGAGTGTGGACCTCAGCTATAATGCTAGAGGCGAAGTCCTGAAGAGATGTGAGGGTGGTCCCAGTGATTTGAGGGTATCCTGCGGTAGCCCTGGGTGCTCTTAGCTAGGGAACACCAGATTTGGTGCCATGAGTATTTACCAAGAAGGAGAGAAGGTCTCCCTGCTAGCAGCCATCTTACTTGTACTAGTGCAAGCTGGCTTAATAGCGTGTCTAATTATATGCTATCCTGGATGTTTTTGGCATTTGTAGGAGTCAAGTCTTTTGGAGTTTATACGTATCCGTAGCCTACTTAGCTGTGCTTTGAATTCATGACAGGAATCTATGGCAACCTTGACCTATGTCAAGCAAATTGTCATCTCCAGCTTAAACTGTGGACAGTAGATTTGCTTAAAGAAAGATCCGCTTGGGGCACTAGGGTGGCTCAGTGGGTTAAAGCCTCTGCCTTTGGCTCAGGTCATCATCCCAGAGTCCTGGGGTGGAGCCTGGGATGGAGCTCCTGCTCAGCAGGAGCCTGCTTCTCCCTCTGCCTGCCTCTCTGCCTACTTGTGCTCTGTCAAATAAATAAATAAAATCTTAAAAAAAAAAGAAAGATCCACTTTTACGAGGAAGGCATATATCAGCCAAGTAATGCTTATTTTCATGAAATCATTTTTCTCCCTTACAAATTGCCAATGTATCAAACACAACCTCATGTATTACCCGATTCCCTAACTCATTCATAATCAACTTTACTTAAAAAGCCTTGTCCTTTTTTTTTTTTTTTTGGAAGATTTTATTTGACAGACAGAGTTCACATGTAGGCAGAGAGGCAGGCAGAGAGAGGAGGAAGCAAGCTCCCCACTGAGCAGAGAGCCCAATGCGGGGCTTGATCCCAGGACCCTGAGATCATGACCTGAGCCAAAGGCAGAGGCTTAACCCACTGAGCCACCCAGGCGCCTCAAGTCTTGTCCTTTCTTAAAAAACACAATTCTTCCTAAATTATTTATGTAATTCAGTAAATTGCATAATACTATTTTAATGTCCAAAATGTTGTCATATACGCATAGTAATATGAACACATTTGATGATGATAAAGGAAAAAATCCCATCTAGAACGTGCCTTTTCTTTTTGTGGTTAACCCATTTTGCTCATATTCTTGGTTCTTTTTGAATAAATGCATGGTTTTCATAAAGATTCAGGAAACTAGTGAGAAATTCCCGGCATCACTTGTGCTGAAACAAATCAAGAAAATTACTGACAATAAAAGGGTATATGTAAGATGAATCAGGGAAAAATATTACCTAATTTATGAAGTTTTGATTCTGTAGAGTTGCTTATTGTGACTATTAGTAAAATAACTAATACGTTTGTGGCAGAAACGCATTCTGAAGGATTTTATCTAACGAGATTTTCATCTGTTTAATAAAAAAAAATGTGTAGTCAGACAGATCTAAATCATATGTATATATCCACTGAATATCATTTAGATTTTATTCTTACTCAAATCAAATCAGTATTAAAGATACTAAGATTCACTTATCCAAGTAGCTGCTCTTAGACCCTTTAAAATTTTGTGGGTGGAGATAATGCACATAAAACAAGGAGAAAATGACCCCTGGAGCAGTGCCCATCCCCTTGGGCGAACTTTGCCTGGGCTTCGGTACATCGGCGTCCTTGCTTCTGTTACTCCTGTCCTCCCCCTGGGTTTATGTGGTTCTGTGTAACTTGTCTGTCTGTGAACCCACACCCATCTGTCTCTTCTCACTCTTCTGATTGATTTTGTATGCTTGTTTTATATATAGCACGGGCCAATAGATGGGCTTTGTAGAATTGGAGAAATATTTTAGAATATCAGCTCCGCCATGTATTCACTCTGTGGCTTTGAGGGAAGGTAAGCCTTTATCGTCAGGTTTGGTGATGGTGCTTGGAGACGATTGTTCTGGTAGCATATTTTAACAGGGGCCATTATTGTTCCTTTCCTTATTCTTTTTCTCATCCCTTGTATGCTGCATTGGTAGGACTGTTCCGAATTTCTGATGGCCTTTTCTCAGGCCTTTGCTTATTGCTCCTCTGCCATCTTGGCTGGTTACTATAGACTCAGTATTGTAGTGAATAAAGTTTAATGATTTAGGTGATCTTAGGCTTTGGGCTATTTTACTATACTTTTGTTAATTCACAGACCTTTTGGATAAACAATTTCTCTACATGGTTGTATTTTTTTAAGGTCTAGTTTAAGGATTCTGTTTCATAGGAGCACAGATAGGAAGTGAGAGGGCACATAGTGTGGTGGAAAGAGCTTTTGAAGTCTGTGCACTTTATTGAAAAGTCTTACTTTTTCAGATAATTTTACTAATTATCATTTGTTGGAAAGGCTTTTTTTTTTTTTTTTTTTTTAATAATGCCATGAGTTTATCTAGTGGCTTACTTGTATATTGTGTTTAGGAGACTATGTTTTAAATTTGTAACATTGACTGGCTTTTCTGTCTTTTGGTTTAGTTGTTTCTGAAAGAATTATAAGAAATTACCTCTTGAATTTGCCTCATGTCCACTTGACTCTGTTGGTTCCTTCTTTGAATTTTATAGCTTGAACCAAGAAAAATTACCTAAAATGAAACCAGTGTTTGCCCCTTATAGCCTGCTCTTTGGGGAAGTAGGTTGAAATTTATAATTTAGGTGATTATGATTGGTATCATTAATTAATAGGAATAAAAATCATTCGGTTCTCATCATTTAATGTAAGCTTTTTGAACATTTGTAAGATATACATTAGAAGACTCTTTGGATAGAAAGATGAATAATAAGTGATTTTTGTCATCAGTGGGTCCACAGTCTAACGCAGGTATAGAAAAACAATTACAATTGTGTGTTACCGTTTTAGAATATACACTCTTAGTGTAAGCACAGTGAAGGGATTAGGCATGTGGAACTTGTCAATCCCTTGAATTTTCTTTGGACTTTTTCCATTTCTAAGACAAGTTGGGATAATTCTCAAAGTATTAATATAAAAATCATTTTAAATTTTTCTCCAAAGAATAAATTGATCTCATTAGGCTATTTTTTAGAATTCTATTAGAAAACCATACTTGCCAGGAGGACAATGCCTTAACATATCCAGAGATACTCTTAAAACTATTTTTATGTCTCAGTTTACTAAAATGGTTTGTTATTTTATATGACTTTTTCATATTTTTAAATTATACATTATTTGTAATTAAAGATACAAGATACTGCAGTGATTATCAGTACAAATATACATCAGACTCTGACATGTCTACTTTTTTTGAGAAATGAAGTTCTAGAATGCAGAGTATTATTAATACAGCTGAGTCGTTCTTCTAATAAAACTTCTGCCTTTTTGAGGCATGTATGCAGAATATCAAAAACACATCAAGAACGCAGCTAGCTAAATTTACTGGTAAGCGAGTCTTTGAAAAATACATTTTTTTAAACACTGAAGCACCATAAGTGAGTTTCTAAAAAGTACCTTTATCAGACAGTGAAGCACCAATTTCAGGCACGTGATTGTGTAAGATCAGTTTAAGTAAATGCGAGAGCAGCAGATGAAGGTCAAGAAGACTCCTACAGACTTCACAGTGGTGTGAAGCTCGTGGATCTGACACAGACTCAGAGTTCAATTCTTAGTAACCTTAGGAAAGCTGCTTAATCTTTCTTTCCCTCAGTTTTTTTCATTTATAAAGAGAAATCTTTATATCTCCCTGAGAGTGTTGATGGGAGACTCTAATAAGTTAATGCAACGAACATGTGCCAGCCATACATGTCCCTGCACATAGGAGACGCCACAGCCATGGTCCTTATTCTCAGGACTTTTGTCTGGCTCTGCCTGCCTACCAGAGCTCCTGCAGACCTCACTCCTCTGGAGGAAGAGCTATAGAGGACCAAATCTTAAAAATCAGTACAAATAATAGCAAACCTCCCAAGCACCGGAAGGCTCTGGAGAGTTGGGCCAAAGCACACAGGTTCTAGAGAAGAGCTGGGCTTGGAAAATGGGATCAATGTGGATGAGTTTCCTCATTTTTTTTTTAAAGATTTTATTTATTTATTTGACAAAGAGAGATCACAAGTAGGCAGAGAGGCAGGCAGAGAGAGAGGAAGAAGCAGGCTCCCCGCTGAGCAGAGTGCCTGATGTGGGACTCGATCCCAGCACCCTGAGATCATGACCTGAGCCGAAGGCAGCGGCTTAACCCACTGAGCCACCCAGGCGCCCCATGAGTTTCCTCATTTTTAAGGCTTTCAGCCTGCAGGTGGACTCAAGTCAGTGTTGTGTGGCAGCTCAGACTCCAAGAGAATAACCGTAGTCTCTCTGGAGACAGAATTCGGGGCCTTGAGAAAGTCCAGGAATAATCCTGAAAAAGACAAATCCAGAGGTGGGGAGCCCCAAATTCTGTGTATAAACTGCCTACCCTCTCGCTGGTGCTTAAACCATGTGTGGAGGGCAGATGTCTATGCAGTTGCCATTGCTAGGGACCATACTGGATTGCCCACCATCTTGCAGTATGAGTTTCACTGACTTAATTAACTGTTGCAACAAATCACTCAACATTCTCCAGAGGTATATATTGGAATTAGAATCCAGAACCTTTTTTAAAAAAAATTTTATGTATTTATTTGAGAGAGAGAATTAGAGAGAGATCATGAGCAGGGGGGAAGGGTAGAGGGAGAAGCAGACTCCCCGCTGAGCAGGGAGTCTGATGTGGGACTCGATCCCAGGACCTTGGGATCCTGACCTGAGCTGAAGACAGACGCTTAACCAACTGAGCCACCCAGGTGCCCGGAATTCAGAATCTTAACAGCATAAAAAGACAGGATACAATCCGCAGGTGGTTGACATGGAAAGAAACATGCAAATGTGATCCAATCTCAAGAGAAGAAACAACCAGCAAGAACCCTGAGATGATCTTACCAGACAAAAGCATAAAGCAACTTATTGTAACTATGTTCAGTGAAATAAAAGATTCAAATACTTAACATACAAGAATTAATCAAGGAAACAAAATGGAATTTCTAGACCTTAAAACTGCAGTATCTCAAAGATCACATAGCTAGCATATGGTTTAAGTGGGGTACAAATCCATGTCCTCTGGACTCTAAAGTCTTTGCTTTTATCTTTACTCGGAGTGTCCATACAGTAAAAGCAATGGAAGAACCTGTGGGGATATCACTATTAAAGCCTTGGGAGAAAGAGGAGAAGGATCCTTTGGAAGGCTCTGGGAAGATACCATCTGAGAGATGAGGAGAACCAGGAGAAAAGGGTCACAGAAGCCACATGCCTTAGTTTCTATGGCTTCTGTAAAAAAAATTACCACAAACCAGATGGTATAAGACACCATAAATTTATTATCTTACAGTTCTTGAGTTCAGAAGTCTAAAATTAATCTCAGTGAGCTGCAATGAAGTTATTAGCAAAATGATATTCCTTAGAGAGGCTCTGGGGGAAGATTCTGTTTCCTTGTCTTTTCTAGTTTGCACTCCTGGTTTGTGGTCCATCCTCTATCTTCAAAATGAACTACATACTACCCTGTAACATATTCATAGATTCTGGGGATTGGAATGTGGATGTCTGTGGGGTACCATTATCTAGCTGACTACTTTGGATGTAGGTGGAAGATGTTGACAATATCCGATGAAAAGCAGAGTAATCTAGTTGAATAAGACCTGAAAAGTGTACTTTCTGGTAAGCCAGTCAAGGTTAAGACCAGTCTGTCTTATGTATATGTATCAATTCGCAGATACACACATATTTAAAAGACTTTGTTCTCTTAAGAGTTTTTGGAGTTTTCAGTATTGATTGGGCATTCCAAAAGTGGATCTTGATGTTTCTTTTATATCCTTATTCTTCTGGTACTTTGCTATATGCCCGGTGGTACTGCATGTTAAAGACCTATTTGTTCAAGCTCTTGGGGAGATCAGAAATTAAAAGAATTAATTTTCTGTCCAACCCGGTTGAGTTTTATTTCCACGTTGATTTTTTTTCTTTTCCATTTGCTTTCCTTCTCATTAAAGTGAATTGGGATAGTGCGGGAGGGAAGGGTTTACAGACTTTGCTTGTGATTCATGTAATATATATTGTGTTCTGTATATTATTAAAACTTAGTTTAGTATTATTAAAACTTTAAATATTATTAAAACTTTAGTTTTTAAAACTGAGCTAATGACTTACTCGAAAAAAGTGAAGTTAACTTAAATGCTTGATGTTGTTCATTCATTTTAAAATATGTTACTGATCTGCATGTCCTAAGTCTCCATTAAAATACAGAATCAAATGATTAGTATTATACTTTTAAATATCATGGTAGTAGATACCCGACTCTGAAGAGACCAGAGCCAAAGACTGAAGTAGGGATACTTTTTAATAAAAATAATACCATTCTCAGTTTTTATTTTTGCTTCAGGAAGATGCCTGGCTGGAATATGGTTGGGAATAAACTTTATAAATATAAATATAGATACATATGAATGTCCTCATTTGCTTATTTACTTGCTTGATTAATGGTATGTTAAAAGTAACTTCTTTGCCATTAGCTGTAGCAACTTCTTTCTAGATAGGTCTCCTGAGGCAAGGGGAACAGAAACAAAAATAAAATAAAAAGCTTCAAATAAAAAAAGCTTCACATCAAAATAAAAAGCTTCTGCAAATTAACAAACAACAGTCAATGAAACTAAAAGGCAACTGACAGAATGGGAAAAGATGTTTGTAAATGACATTTCTGATAAAGGGCTGGTATCCAAAATACATAAAGAATTTACACAACACTCAAAAGCAAATAATCCAATTAAAAATGGGCAGAAAACACAGCATTTCTACAAAGAAAACATACCAATGGGCAACAGACACATGAAAAGATGCTCACCATGACTTATCAGGGAAATACAAATCAAAACTAGAATGAGATATCACCTCACACCTGTCAAATAGCTAAAATCAACAACACAGGAGGAAACAGGTGTTGGCAAAAATGTGGAGAAAAAGGAACCTCTTGCACTGTTGGTGGGAATGCACACTGGTGCAGCCACTGTGGGAGACAGCACGGATATTTCTCAAAAAGCTAAAATTAGAGCTACCTGATGATCCAGCAGTCACACTACTGGGTATTAAAGAATACAAAAACACTAATTCTAAAGGGATACATGCACCCCTATGTTTATAGCAGCATTATTTACAAAAGCCAAGATTTGGAAACAGCCCAAGTGTCCACTGATAGACTAATTGATAAAGAAGATGTAGTGTATGTATGCAGTGGAATATTACTCAGCTATAAAAAAGAATGAAATCTTGCCATTTACAATAGCAGGGAGAGTGGTAGAGCAAACTAAGAAGACACACAGATGGCCAACACATACATGGAAAAATGCTCAATATCGCTAGTCATTAAGGAAATACAAATCAAAATCCCAATGAGATACCATTGCACACCCATTAGGTTGTCCACCATAAAAAAAGACAAGAGATAACAAACACTGGAGAAGATGTGGAGAAAAGGAAACTCTTGTGTACCATTGATGGGATTATAACTTGGTGCAGCCGTTGTGGAAAAAATATGGGAAGTCCTCAATAAAATAAAAATAGAACTACTGTATGATTTGGCCATTCTATTTCTGGGACTATATCCAAAGGAATCAAAACCAGTAACTCGAAAAGATATCTGCACCCCATGTTCCCTGCATCTTTGTTTGCAACAGCTAAGACACAGAAACAACATTAAGCATCCACTGATGGATGAATAGGTGAAAAAGCGTGTTTATGTGTCTATGTGTGATTGAATATTATTCAGGCATAAAAAAGAATGAAATCTTGCCATTTAGGTATGCCTGGACCTTAAGGACATTATACTGAGGGAAATAAGTCAGATAGAGAAAGACAAATACTGTATGACTTAACCCATATGTGGAATCTACAAAAACAAAATAAAAACAAACTCGTAGAGAAAGAGATCAGATTTGTGGCTACCAGAGGTGGGATGAGGGAGAATTGGAAGAAGGAGGGGTGGGGGCATGTCAAAAGAGAACAGTTTCCGGTTAAAGGATGAATGAGTTCTGGTGTTGTCGTGTCTAGCACGATGCCCATATTTACCTTTGCTGTGGGGTGTGTAGGAGAGTTGCCAAGAGAGTAAATCCCAAGGGTGCTCATCACAACAAAATTTTTTTTCTTTTTTTAAAATTTTTTCATTGTATCTCTGTTGAGATGATGGATGCTAACTAAACTTATTGCAATAATCATTTCATAATGTGTGTAAATCAAACCATTATGCTGAACATTTAAGCTTATATTACAGTCATGTGTATCAATTATATCTCAATAAAGCTGGGGGAAAACACATAATTAGTGCCTGCCATGCGTGTGATATAAACATACACTTAAATTTCCATTAAAATTTAAATTCCAGAACCATTTCACAATCTTTTATCCTCATAATAGTAATATTGCAGAGTACTGAATGCAAATATTTGCTTCATAATCCTCCTTTTCCCTGAAGACAACCATCGCTAAAAGATTGGTCTGTATCCATCTAGAAAGTCATGTACAGAAATACTTTTACATCAACGGCATCATATTACTGACTGTTGGGTCCTCTTTTACAACTGAATTATATGTGGTTTTTAAAAAAATGACACAAAGTGTCCAAAGACAGATAGTCCTGTTTTAATGGATCAGGGCTCTGGCTCACATTTTGTATAGTTCTCTTCATTCTGTTCTGTTTGCCTAGTTCTTAGGCTAGGTTCAAGAACGATCTCTAAATTCAGCATCTTCCATGGCGCGAAAAGGAGCTGATTTCTGTGTTTGTTGTTGTTGTTATTGTTGTTGTTTATTTGTTTAAGGGAATAAAGAAACCTGGTAGAATTTCCCTCATGCACACTGTTGCATGATTATGACTGTTACTTATGGAGGGAAATGTGGTCAGGACAATTGGCTGAGAGCATGGGGCGGGAGAGAAGAATGGCACATCTATAAAATTAGGTTCTTTCTTTTGGAAGAAGGAAGACAGTTGTAAGTGAGCGTTTGATCATTTCTGTCATTGTTTGCTGTAGTACCTGGCAGACCTAGAGTTGGCATTCTTATGCCTTAATTGGAACTACTTATTTCCATTTGAGATTCTCCAGGTTCTTGAGCTAAACTAGGTCTAACAAGTTAAATCCTTATCTAGAAAAAGAGATCGCAAGTCTATGCTTCAGTTGTCTCCATAGCTGAGAAATGGAAAAGCCACATCCTTTTTCTGCCTTACTGGCTCAAGTAGCATTCATTCCACAAAAGTCTATGGAGTTGCTGTTGTGAATTCTGGGCTGGAGCTGCCAGAGGTCAATAAGAATGAATCTTTCCTCCTGAGAAATTTAGTGATGGAATCGTGAAGAGTAACTTTCCTCAATGAGAGTACAGAGAGGAAGGAGCTTCTGATAACTCACCCAGCATTATTCCCCCTGCATCTCATCCTACATCACATCATAAGTGGCTGATGTCCTCAATAGGGAAGAGCTATGTAAGGCTTAATGGATTAGTCTGTTTATATTGCAGACAATTTAATGTTATCATTTATATCGAAAGAGCAATTCCCAAATACCTACTATAACTTAACATTTTCTTTCCAGAGGCTGATTTCTATTTATCTTACTATTCAGGAACATTCTTCGTAAAGCACAAATACTGCTTTGGGAGTGGAGTTATAATGCAAATAAATTAACGAATTACTAGCTTGATGGGATCATCTACCAGCATCTTGTGTAAAGCCTCTGTACATAGCCTTGTGCCTGTCTTCCATCTGTGAACTTGGAGAGGTGATTTAGAAGATGAACATGATTGTAATCTCCTGAAGGGCATATAGCTCAAAGTGTTCGCTGAGCCACCGTTATTTATCCACCGCTTATGTGAATGTGGATATTTGTCTGTGGTTAAAATGCACATCTTCTTTTAGTAGACGTTGCCTCTTTTATGGTCTTTCCGAAGCCAGAGAGACTACTTTCCACTCTGAAGCTAAGGATACTCCATGTTTCTGTGTATTTGAATGAAGTGATTTTCCAAGATGCCAGCATCAAACTCAATAAGGAGGCCAATTTAATCACACGTAATTTAATCACTGTGGTGCAGTTATGTGCTGTTTTAGATGATGAATCTTGAATGTATAGATTATTTTATTTGATTACTCTCATTCGATTTGGGCATCTTCCTCAGAATTTTGTGTGTGTGTGTGTGTGTTTAAGATTAAAAAAAAATCTTACATATGGAAATCTTTGATAGTGAATGAATCAGATGGTAAATTCATCTGATAAACTATTCCTGAATTTACTAGTGATTTAAAGAGATTCATAACCCGTCTAGCCAACTGTCCCCTAATTTTTATTCTCTTGAAGTTCTACCTTATTCTCGTAAAACATCCTAGTCTTTTTTTTTTTTTTTTAAAGATTTTATTTATTTGACAGACAGAGATCACAAGTAGGCAGAGAAAGAGGAAGGGAAGCAGGCTCCCCGCCAAGCAGAGAGCCTGATATGGGGCTCGATCCCAGGACCCTGAGCCGAAGGCAGAGGCTTTAACCCACTAAGCCACCCAGGTACCCCGAACATTCTAGTCTTATCCTAGTCTTTCTTCTTTCTTTCACATCTGTTCAGCAGATGATACCATCCATACGCCCCTCCTCTCCTAACTCGTCTTTCTTCTTAGCCTGCTTGAGTTTTCCCCAGAGCACTATTACCTTTCAACAAAGTATGCATGTCTGTTTTTGTTTTTCTTTCTATTGTTTTTCAAGACCACCTGTCCCCACTAGGGTGTAAACCCCATGAGGGCCGGGTTTTCAGTGTGTGATGACCACTCGCTCTAACCACTACCACATGGGATGCAGGTTATGAACGAGATTTCAGTAAATATTGCCACTGGCAGAACCGCAAGGTAGACCCTACGAACCCAAAATCAGAGGGCTGAAAAGTGCCAAAAATTGGGTTTCTGCTACTCTTATAACAGCTTTCAATGGAAGGTAGAACTTTTTCCTGTGAAGTGCAGCTCTTTTTCACATTGCCTCTTGCTGTTGTGAAAGAAAAGGGGTATTTTCAGAAGGGGACTTGGGAAGTTAAACTTTGGGGTCAGGTACCCACCATCCTTGTTGGCCTGGGAAATCCAGGTTGGACACCCATCCTTGTTGGACAATCCAACAACAAGCTGTTGTCACAGCTTAATTCTTGCAAGTTCCCTTTTTTACTGTCCAGAGGGTCTCATCCGGGCGAGAATTTTTTTGGCCATCCCCAGGCATGGTGCCTTTTTGAACCAGATAAAAGTTCTAGTACCTTTCCCCAGAAGAAAACATAGATAATACGCACACGTACAAAATCTGTCACATGATTTCAGATGTGACCATTTAAAAGGAGGCCACGCAGTTCCTTGGAGTTGCAGACACGCATGCATAGAAGCTGTCCTGTTTTATACAATGAATCTCAGAGCTGTAAGAGAAAGACCAAGACAGGGGTGATCTGCATAACCGGGAGATGCAGGAGACCAGATGGGACATTTAAGGCAGGACTGGTAATTACAACCAGATTATGTTCCTGTGGCTTCTGAGGTCATGGTGAGGGCAGTAGCTCTAAGAGTGCGTGGTGCCATGGGCCCATTCTCTGCTGGACTGGGAAACCTCAGGACTGCCCCTAGACCTTTCACAGAGTGCAGAAAGCAGCACCCAAGGGTGCACGGAATGGGCTTCATACTGTAGCGTACCAATTCTCATAATTCTGGCGAATGGGAGATGGGGATGGGCATACCAAAAGCGTTGCATTACATGACAGGAGAGAAGCAACAGTGACCCGGGAAGATTTAGCACTTCGTAGGCTGGAGTTAGTAACCTACAGATGAGTAACCTCAGTGTGTGGTCTCTGCAGAGGAGATGGTGAGAGAGAGTCTGAAAGCCAGGATGGTTGCTTCCCAGACAGGCCCACAGGATGTAAGAGGAATGTATTCCTTGAAAACACTAGGAAAATGCTTTTCTGGGGGGTGAAGGAATAAAAATAAGGTTTCGGGGTCAGAGATAAAAAAGGGATTTGTCTGTACACATCTGTGGCCTGGAAATTTTGATTTGTTTCTAGTGGTTTACAGAATACAAGTGTTAGTGTGTATAACAATTATAGGAGGAGAGAAATGAATTCTCTCATTGACGTAGTCATGAGCTCTAGTTGCTAAACCAGCAGGTTGGATTTGAGGAGGATCCTGCCTGGATACATAAATTTGGTTGATTGGTTTGTAGTTTTTCCCCACAAGGAGTTGCTGCTGCTTCTGAGAGCCACTCAAGTATGGATTAGGAAAGAATCTGTGCACCTTGACGGGTCGAGCCAATCATCAGATCACCCTCTGTGTCTGTTCCCTGCGCAGACTGTTTCTGATTTAATTGTTGCTATGTGACTTCAGTGTTTGTGAGGGAATGTAGGCTCTGGTTTCTCTTTCTTTCTCCCTTCTTCTGTCCACCCGCCATCCGGTCTGGACTCATTTACTCCCTGAATATGCTCTGTTTTCGGCAGATAGCATTTCTTGTAAGCTTGCCACACTCATGCCTCAGCTTAGATTCCTGGGTCTTTCAGAAGTTCACTCCCTTGTTCTGTGCACGTGTTCCAAGTGTGCTCTTCCTTGACCAGTTTCGTAAGTCTCCCGGCCCGCAGTAGTATTTCCACTCACAGAGCCCCCCGTCACCGGGTTTTGACGGTTGCTTATGCTTCTCTTGTTTTATATTACGTAACAACTATTTGGTATGTATTATACCCACTTTTTTATGTGAAAATGACTTTTATGTCTGAAAAGCTTTTTATTTCACTTGTTTTTTTGTAGAGCAGTTTTAGGTTTACGGAACATTATTGAGAACATTCCCATACCTCCTGCTGTCAGTTTCCCTGTAATAATGGTCTTGCCTTCGTGGCATACTTGTTACAGTTGGTGAGCCCATGTTGATGGCATCCTGATCGCAGAAAGGCACACAGTTTACATTGGGGTTCACTCTTCATGCTGTATGTTCTGTGAGGGTTTTTTTTTTGTTGTTGTTGTTTTTTATTTATTTGACAGAGAAAGATCACAGGTAGGCAGAGAAGCAGGCGGGGTGGGGGGGGAGCAAGCTCCCTGCTGAGCAAAGAGCCCGATGTGGGGCTCGATCCCAGGACCCTGAGATCATGACCCGAGCCGAAGGCAGCGGCTTAACCTACTGAGCCACCCAGGTGCCCCTGTTCTGTGAGTTTTAACAAAGGTTTGATGTCATGTATCTATGATGATTGTGTCATACAGAATGGTTTCACCACCCTAAAAATCCCCTGTGCTCCCCCTATTATTCCTCCCTCCCTCAACCACTGGAAACTACTGATCTATTATTGTTTCCATAGTTTTGCTTTTTCCATACTTTCATGTAGTTGGAATCATACAGTACATACTCTTTTCACACTAGTTTCTTTCACACAGCAGTGTGTATTTGAGACTCCTCTGTGTCTTTGCCTAGCTTGATAGCTCATTTCTTTTTATTGCTGAAGAGTGTTCCATTGTATGGGGCCCCAACAGTTTATCCATTTACCTGCTGAAGGACATCTCGGATGCTTACAAATTTTGGCAATTGTGAATAAAATTGCTTTGAACTCACATGCAGGTTTCATGTAGACATAAACTTTAAATTCCTTTGTGTGAACACTAAGGAATGTGACTGCAGGATGACAGCATTAACAATATGCTTATTTTTTAAGACACTCTCTTCCAAAGTCGATATGTCATGTTGCATTCCTGTTAACAATGAACTAGAGTTCCTGTTCCTCCACATCACCCTCAGCATTTGCTGTTGTCAGTCTTTGGATTTTAGCCATTCTTACAGATGTGTAGTGGTATCTTATTGTGACTTTAGTTTGCAATTCCCTGATGACATACTATGTTGAGCATTTTTCATATGCTTATTTGCTATCTGATGTCTTCTTTGGTGAGGTGCCCATGAGATCTTTTTTTAACTGGGCTGTTTCTGTTTCAGTTGCTGTATTTTAAGAGTACTTAGTATATTCTGGATGACAGTCCTTTATCATATATGTATTTTGCAAAGATTTTCTCCCATTTATGGCTTGTCTTTCCATTTGGCTAACACGATCTTTAACAGAACAGAGGATTTAATTTTAATGAAGCCTAGCTTGTCAAAATTTTTTCTCATGGATCATGCAATTTGGTGGTGGTATCTAAAATGTCCTTGCAAAACCCAGGGTCATGCAGATTTTTGCCTGTGTTACCTTCCAGGAGTTTTACTGTTTGATGTGTTACATTTAAGTATGTGATCCATTTCTAATTAATTTTTAGAAAGGGTTTAAGGACTATATCTAGATTATTATCATTTTTTTCCTTTTCATGAGGATGCCCAGTTATTCCAGCCTTATTTGGTAAAAAGACCATCCTTTTTTCATTGCATTACCTTTGACCGTTGGCCTAAGATCAGTTGACTGTATTTATGTGGATCTGTTTTCTGGGCTTTTTCTTCTGTTCTAGGGATCTCTTTGTTCTTTTGACGGTGCCACACTGTCTTGATGACTGTAGCTTTAGATTAAGTCTCAATGTTGGCAGAGTGTCCATCTTCTTAATTTTTCTCCTTCAGTGTTGTGTTGGCTATTCTGAGTTTTTTTTGCATTCCCATATAAGCTTTAGAATCAGTTTGTCAGTATCTACAAAATAACTTGCTGGGATTTTCACTGGAATTGTATTGATTTGTTCTGTTAGAACTATAGACTAACTAATCTGTTAGTGTATCCGTCTTTGAATCCCTCACCTTTTTTTTTCTTTTAAAGAATTTATTTATTTATCAGAGAGCATGAGTGGGGGGAGAGACAGGGGGAGAAGCAGGCTCTGCACTGAGCCTCACTTGGGGCTCTGTTCCAGAGCCCTGAAATCCTGACCTGAGCCAAAGGCAGATGCTTTACCAACTGAGTCACGCAGGTATCCTGCATCCCTCACTTTTTTATAGTAAATGAATCTGAAATTTATAATTTATTATTACATGGTGTCTATTATTTCTCATAGTAGATTCATTTAGAGTTCATGTAAGGTTCGTATTTCAGTTAGTTATTTTCCTCAGTAGCTAAGCAAAGTTCCGTCCTTGTTCATGAATGATTATTCCATTTCTTATTGTGATACTTTTTAGTCATACATTAAATTCATACATTCCCAAATATGTTACTCTAAATGAAACATTCTGTCATACATGTTTGTCGATTATTATACCCATACAGCACTGATTTGATCATTGTATTTTGGAAATGTTTTAATATTTAGTAGGGCAAGTTCCACCTCATTACTTTTTCCCCCTCACGGATTGTTAATACTTTTCTTCATGATTAGTTTTCCCAAATGAATTTACTTGTGGTATTTAATTGAACATAGTAATTCTCATGAGAATCTATCTGGAAGAGAGCTACTATATTATTCCTTAGCACCTATCTATTTGAATTTGTTAACATTAAAGTTTATGCAAGAGCCATTTTGACATATTCTGTGCTTAAAGAGAAAGTGGGTGTTCCTGAGGCTTTGAAAAATTCAGGAAGCAATTTAAGCAGTATTACAGGAACTGTTCCTTTTCTAAAATGGGAATAATTTAGGAATGGTAGATCTTAGTCTTCTATCACTTAGTTTAACTTTTAGACAGAAAAAAATACTTTCATGTAGATTTTCTAAACTCTTTTCTACAATTGAGTTAAATGTGCTGGTGTGGGAGATTGTTGAGTTTACTGTAGTGTGTTAAAGCTGTTTCGTTGTTTCATATACTCCCCAAAATATGAAGGTTTCTGCCTGATTAATAAAGTCTGAATAAAGCCAAGAAATTGGACCAAAGTATAATTCAATGAATTTTTCTGGACTTCCCTTTTGTGACTTCATTTGCTTAATTAAGTTTGTGATGAGCTTTTTTTTATTTTCTTCAGCTGATGACAGAGAGGACTTTGAGGTCTCATGTGGTTTAAAGTACAAACCACGTTCAATATTGAATTATGGAGATATCCCTTTTTTAAAGTTATAATTTCCTCAGCATTAACACTACATCTCTCCATTCTAATTTAATACTTCATATTTTCCATTTTAGTATTATGTGGCTCACTCCAGAGAGCATTAGGTAAATACCTCAGTTTGAGATCTGGTGAATCTTTAAATCTGTTATTTGTAAATACATATGAAAATCAAAAAGAAAGCAGAAATAAAGAAAAAATATATCCTTGTAACTGTGAAAACTAATAGTTACAAGGGAGAAAGTGAGTATAAAAATACCCACCACAGTATCTGTAGTAGTAGATTCGTAATAAGTATTAGTTTCTTTCTGTTGCCAAGGGATAAACTCGGTGCTTGTTGAGATGTAATTAACCTATCTACATGCCAGTATTTTAATAAAAGTATATAATGTGATTTTAATTCCTTATTCAATGGCAGTTGGGTAACTCATTCAACAAATAACCAGGCACCAAGGAATCTGTTTTGTTTTGTGGAGGTGGGAGAAAGGAAACATGTAAGCCAAAACAAAGTAGGGTTGTTTTTTTTTTTTAATTTAAATCTAATTAGCCAACATACAATACATCATTAGTTTTAGATGTAGACTTCAGTAATTCATCCGTTGTATAAACACTCAGTGCTCATTACGTGATGTAACCTCCTTAATGCCCATCACCCAGTTACCCCGTCCCCCCTCCCCCCTCCCCCCTCCCTTCCAGCAACCTGTTTGTTTCCCAGTGTGAAGATGCTCTCATGGTTTGTCTCCCTCTCCTGATTTTTCCCCATTCAGTTCTCCCTCTCGTACCCCATGATCCTCTGTGCTATCTCTTATATTCCACATATGAGTGAAACAGCATGATAATTGTCTTTCTCTGATGGACTTATTTCACTTAGCATAATACATTGCAAATGACAAGATTTCTGTTTTTGGGTTTTTTTTTTTTTGATGGCTGAGTAGTATTTCAGTGTGTGTGTGTGTGTGTGTGTCACACACACTACATTTTTATCCATTCATCTGTCAGTGGACATCTGGGCTCTTTCTATAGTTCGGCTGTTGTGGACATTGCTGTTGTAAACGTTGGGGTGCACGTGTCCCTTCAGATCGCTGCATATGTATCATTGGGTTAAATACCCAGTAGCACAATTGCTGGGTTGTAGGGTAGCTCTATTTCTACTTTCTTGGGGAACCTCCCTGCTCTTCTGCAGAGTGGCTACACCAGCTTTCATTCCCACCAACAGCATGAGAGGGATCCCCTTTCACGGAATCCTTGCCAACATTTGTTGTTTCCTGACTTGATGATTTTAGCCATTGTGACTGGTGTGAGTGAGGTGCTGTCTCGTTGTGGTTTTGATTTGTATTTCCCTGATGCTGAGTGATGAAAAACAAAGTGGTTTTAATTTATTTTTTGGGTTTTACTGTTTGGGCCAGACTTGTTTGAAAAACTGGGGAAAAATTTTCATAGTTCCATTTCTAAGTTGCACTAGATCACTCACTACTCCAGCTGTTGAATGGATAAGTAAATTGTGATGTATTCATGCAATGGAATCTTACAAAGCTGGGAAAGTGAATTAATTACTACCACATACAACAACATGATGACTTTTATAAACTAAATGTCCGCTAAAGGAGCTAGATGAAAAGAGGACATAGTCTGTATTTTCAAAATAAGAAAAGGCAACTAATTAATAGTGATAGAATAATGGTTACCTTCAGGGTGGATGTGAAGTTAGCCTCGAGGTCATAGTAGTGTCCTATATTTAGATCTGGGTGCTGATTACATGGGTTTGTTTACTCAGTAAAATTTCAGCAAACTGTATACTCATGACTTACATATTTTTCTGAACTGATTATGTTCATTAAAACATGGCCTCTCCAGATCATAATTTATTTAAAAAAAAATCTAGATGACTTCATCATATTTTGAATCCTGGAACACAGTGTGCAAATTTTCATGTCCCCACCCCTTCTCTTGCAGTCTTAATAATAAACAGCCTGTGTGGTGAAGAATTATTTATAGGGTAGGACAGTTTTTTTCTTTTCATTTTTCTGTAATTTATTACTTAAAAAAAATTAACAACACGGTAGTAGATTGTAGGCTTGCACTGAATATTTTAATTACTTTTTTTGTGTTTTGCCTTGATATTAAAAACTGTATATTCATGATGAATGTTTTATTGTTGCAGTGTAATTATTTAGAAATGTATCTATGCAGAAAACCAAACATGCCTCGAACAACTGAAATTTAACATCTTTGATGTTACAAGAATTTGGGACACCTGGCTGGCTCAGTCTGTAGAGCGTCTGAGTCTTGATTGCAGGGTTGTGAGTTCAAGGCTCACATTGGGCATGGAGCCTACTTTAAAAAAATCTTGAGGTGCCTTTTACTTTTTCTTACTTAGATGTTAACACATTGTATTGGGTAGCACTTACCAGAAGAAATAGGCTATAGAGCAATTTCAAATTAAATGCAAAATAAAATTTTGAAACAAAAGAGCTGGGTGGTTCAGTCCGTTGGGCGTTTGCCTTCGGTTCAGGTCATGATCCCAGGGACCTGGGATGGTGCCTGTCATCATGCTCCCTGCTCAGTGGGGGGTCTGCTTCTCCCTTTCCCTTTGCCCCTCCCCTCTGCTCATGCATGCTCTCTCTCTCTCTGTCTCCCTCTTACTCAAATAAATAAATAAAAATATTGCAAAAAAAAAGAAAAAAATGATATAACTTGAGTATTGTGTATGTAGTAGTGGTATGGGATTATGGGCTTTGAAGTCAGAGACCCAATTTCAGGTCAAGTTCCATTGTTTTTTAACTAAGTAACTTTTTTTTTTCATTGTGTTCCTAACACCTTTATATTTCCTTTGTTTCTTCATATTGTAAAATGCAGACAGTAAGATTACATGTAAAGTATTTAGTTCAAAGCAGAGCACATAGTAACTGCTTAGTGGGTGGCTTATAGGTTTAATAACAATAAAATTTTTCAGCTTACACAGTAAAATGAGTTAAGCAATTTGGAAGAAGCAACCATTTTTTTTTTTTTAAGATTGTGGAATAGTTCATGTTTATGTGTCCAAAATGTATTAATTAAAATATGAATATAAAAAGAGATGTCCTATGAACATTCCATCTTTCATATAATGATATAATTCAGAATAATTACTTTTGTATTTTATTTTTAACTCCTGTTCTCTCTGTTAAATGAGGTTGGTATTTAAATTTTGTTTTTCTTAATGGAAGTTTTGTTTTATTTGAAAAATGAGGTTGCCCTTTATTTAGTCATATTATGACAGAATATTTGATGTAATTTCCTAGTGATATTAAAATATTTATTTTCTCTAGATTAATGAAATCTCTGTATTTTTTTTAAATGCCACATGTTTGGATAATAAATGATTGGAATGAATGTTCATTTGTCTTTCATGCTTTATGGATTTGATAATTATTTAAACTCTAAAATTAATCAAGGTTATTGTGGACCTTATATTCCCCTTCTTCATTAGCTCCAAGAAATCATTCTCCTCTTCACCATTTGCAGGCATTTAATGAAATGATTCTTGTTAACATTAATAAGAGACGTGTCATGAAATCTTTCTGCATCGCTTATGCATAATTACAACTTTATTGCACTTTCGTCTTGTAGATCTGTGGGCTATTTGTCTTGTCTTTTGTGTTGATCTGATAATTCATCCCCAGCACATTCTGTTGCCAAGCCTTTCTTTGGGTATTGGGATACAGAATTTGGTATATTGCTACTAATTCTTGCTACTTAAGAACTGTTTCTCTTTGTTAATATACATCATTAAAGAACTTCTATTATTAATAACAGTTTTGATTCTTTTTTTTAACAGTTTTGATTCTTAATTATAAGTTCTCTTTCCTCTAGAAAAATCCTGCAATCCTCTGTCTTTGCACTGATGCAAATGTGTGTGCATGAGAGGGAATATTGAACATTTAGAAATGAAAATAGTAATGGGCTAATATAATGTCTTTGCTAATCATTATAGTCACTGAAATGGTGTATTTTGTTTTCCTGACAAATATTTAAAGGAAATAATCGCACATTTCCTTGAATTGTTGTTCTTGAAAGACAATAAATACTAGAATTTGTCCTTTTGGAGGTAGAAAAATAAATGGTAACTATTTTATAACTGACTAAATTTAACTAACTTCCCTTTGCCCCAGAATCCAGAGAAATAAATTCATCACTCTAATAGGTTAATGTTTAAAATGAGGACTTGTGCTTTGTATCATAGCCAAATACCTTAAAAATGTATAGTGAAAACTGGGCCTTTGCATTCAGTAAATTTTTCTTTCTTATTAGCAGTTTTGTGTTTTTAAAATGCATAGTTTGGGAAGAGGTTTAGTACAGATTTTCCAGGGGACTAGCCAAATTGTTAAGTAAATCAAAGTGCTCCATTACAAGAAATCTAAGTGAATAGAAATTCACTGGGGCTTCAGAACAATTCTATCTGTATATTTAGGTTGATATTTTTATATCACTTTATAATATCTTAAAGATAACCACTCCATATATTATATTTTATGCACATTTCCTTCTAGAAGCTTGTTTACCAAGGGAAGCAGATTCTTATCTAGGACCCAAGATTTCTGCCCAAATAACGTTAGCGTCTTCCCTGATTAATGGATTTTCTAAGAAAAAAGGTTACAAATAAACTTAAATGGATGAGGGATCTGAAGAAAACCTCCAGTGTCACAGGACACTGATCATACGTATTATAGAAGGGAGGTAGGTCATGGAAATTTAACTCTGACACAGAGTATTCTCTTCAGTGTCAAATTTTTCTGTTCCTTTTGTTCTGATTGATTGGCTTGGAGTCCTAAGGCATTGTAGAAGATGGTCCTTGTTGATGTATGGTTTTTAATTCTATTTTACACTTTGGAATATAATTATAGTCCCTGAGTTTTTTAAAGAATCACATAATGATTATAAGGCTAACATACATTCATTAATACATGCAATTTTAAAGATAATTTGATGCTGATATAATTTCAGAATTATTCGGCAAGGCATGCCTTTTATTATATTGTGACATTTTATACAATATTAAGATTGGAGTAAGAGAAGTTTAGTAAAACTGTATTACATGAAAGGTTTTTAGAGTTAGATGCTGTATTTCTAAAGTGACCTTTTTCATTAAATAGATACTTAGTGGAGAACAGTCCTCCCTAATTCAGGAGGCCTATTAGGTTTGAGAATAAGGTAAAGAAAGGTTCATGTTTGATTCTGAATATGTTGGATTAGTATTATTTCATGTACCTGGTGCTTTTCTAGCCTAATAACTTTAGAAGTTCCAGTCACTAAATTAATTGAGTTTTCTTTTTGTTTCAAGAGATTAAAATGTTATTAATGAAAATTTTGAATATTTTTATTATCCGTTAGAGTTAGTAGTAGATTTTGGTGCAGGGATCTCATAACTGTTTATTTATGTGAGATTAACTGAAACGTTGCCAGGTCTGTATTTGTTTGCTTGTTATTTATTTTGGCTTTTTCTTTCCACAGCAAGTTGATGTGGAAAAATGGGTATGTGTTTCCATGTATTTACAAACAAATCGTGATCTAAGTGAGTGCATGTTTGCTGTTGCCTCTAATCGTTCTGCTTTGCTTCCCAGTGTGGCTTGGACTCTTGAGTCTTCAAAATAACTGCTGTCTTGTAACGAACCCATCTTGTACTGATCTCTAGTTAGAACCTTACAAATGTTCATTTTTTCTTCATCTGAAATGAGGTAGACTGAAATCCTCCCCACACCTTAGAAGCATAGGCTTTCTCTGTCAGTGGCTTTGTAATTAGGATATGCTTTTGATCAAAGGAAGGCTTTGAATTAATGTTAATCAATTCAAAGGAATGAATATTGTGTATCTCTTATCAGAAAAATCTAGACTCTTTCAAGTCCTATTTCCTGGCTCCTTTATTTTTCCAGGTAATTATGGAAACGGTTTGTTATCTGTGTGAATGTAATCTTTAAAAGCTAAGGTGAATGGCAGTAGCATGAAGTAAGGTGCCATGGCAGGATTCTGGAGATTAACTGGACCGAAATTGTGACACACTGTGTGAAGTAGCCAAATGACTACATTGGTGTCACTTTCCTCTTCTGCTAACAAGAGAGGGAGAGAGAAGGATCCTTCCAGTCCTGAAAACCCTGATTATCCCAGATAATTCTGAATGGAGATTAGAGTTTTACCAACACTGAAGTTCCCCATCTACTTTTTTTCAGAGCATGCAGAACAGTGAGGCATATTGTATTATTTTCATAGTTGTGTTATTTTGTGTTGATTTGCTCTGTGACTTAATAGGATGACCTTTTAAAGATTGGCTTAACTGGTGGGTTCATTTTTATCTTTATTGTTTTTCCTGATCATGGGATCAGATCTCAATATTCTCCATATTGTGAATATTTTGCTGCTTTTTCGGGAGCCTTTCAGTGGTTTCCCAGATGAGTGCACGTTCACCTCTTTTTTTGTGAATCTTGGTTCTTTTGCACTTACTGTATCCTTTTATATTCATGGAAACCTTTTTTTTTTTTTTTTAAATGAGTGGCCATTTCCATGATGATGACATGTATATATTGATTTTGAGAACTACTTTTATATTATATATCTGGCAACAATGTAAATTCATTATCTATCTATTCATAGCTAAACTATTCCTAATTTTGTTCAATTTGTTTTTGTTTTGTATCTTTGGTTTTTTTGTATCTTGTATCTTTGTTTTTGTTTTCGTATCTTCTATGCCTGTAGCTAAAGTTCTGACCCAAGCTTTACATTGTTCTGGTTTTGGGAACGAAAGTCTGTTTCTAAGAACATGTTTGTCACCTTTTGGGGTCTTCTGGCAGTATCAGCCATCCTGAAACAAGTCTTTTTGTGTTTTCTTATCTTTGTACCCCATCACTTCCATTACACTATTTCTGTGCCGTACCTAGATCACTTTTTCTTGAACCAACTATTCAAGCCTCTTTCAAATCTCCCGGGAGTAGGATGCTCACAGAGATAGAAACCCCCTTTGCCGTTGTCTGTAAGTATTTCCCTTTCTTCCTCTGTGTAGCTGGTTACTTTTGATCTGCCTCACTATGTGGCTTTTCTCTCTCTTACTTTTGTAACAATTTCACATCTCAAAATTAAGTTTATTTCTAAATCTTTGCAATGGAGATTTCTTTTTTGATCCTGAGAAAGTAATGGAAGTAATATTGAGCTGAAAATCAGGCAGTTCCTCACCTTATGTAGGTTCTCTGTGGATTATTATCTTATCTATAGGGTTAGTATCTGGACTAGTCCTTTCTTGTTCTAAAATATTACCATTATATTAATAATAAAACATGGGTGGTGGAATATACTGCCATTTAGATATCATATAATTAAAATACCTTGCTGGATTCATTTGAGAAAACTGATAATCACTGTGCACATAGGACTCAGTAAATTTTAGATTTGAGCTCTTTCTTTCTTTGAAGACTTGTGTAATTCAAATCTTATGCATTTGTCATTAGAAGTTTGAAATTCTACTGTTAACAGGTACCTTGAAGGGTAACCAAAAACACATTAACTGCCTACCTACCTACCTGCTCTGGTGGGGCTTGTTCTCCTCTGTCCCATTAGTTAAATTAGTATGGGTCCTATGGCCTTTCTTATATTCAGACCGTGACATCCCTTAGTCATTTTAAGTTACAAGTCTCATTTTCGTAATTAAATCTCCCAATCCTGTGTAATAGGTGAAGTCTGAAGGTAATGCAAGTTACTTGCGTTGGGGCTCAGGCTGCTCCCGGTGGGAGGCCTGCAGGGGAAAGGGCTGTGGGGAGCTGCGTCTCACTTCGCTGCTGGGTTCCTCATACTTCTGCCCCTTGTCCAGAGCTCCTGCCCCTCTCCAGGTGCAACGGAAACATGGGAGAAGAGGAAAGTTGGCAGGGGGTCTTTATTGATGGCAGTGCCATTCATCAGCTTTGCCCGGTGTTAAAGCTGACTTTGGGGGCACCTGGGAAGGTTTTCTGGGGGCATGCTCATCACCTGTGGCTTTCGTGCTGCCACCAGTGGTTCCCCCACCTAGTTGGTGGTGATGACTGCCTTGTCCTAAGTTCTCCTGGGGGCATTACAGACCTCTTTAGGCTGGCTCTTCCTAGGTCGGCCAGTTTGCTTGTTGGCAGCAAGCCACTTCCCAGTGGCAGCCCTGCACTCTGCAGACACATCCTGCTTAGCGAGAGTGTCTCTTCCCCCTTGATCTTCAGGCACAGTCAGATGCTGGTCTCTAGTGTCCTGCTTCCTGAGGACACAGGTGTCCCTGAAGCCACACTTGCTAGGCCTGCGGTAAAGGCAAGCTTGGGTTGGGGGGAGAGCAAAACCTACCTCCAGGAAACCATCTCTTTGCTCTCCATCTGTTTCTGGAAGACCAGAACTGGGGATCAGCCAAAGGCAGCAAGTGGATCTTCAGCCACCCGCGTTGGTGTCCCTGCTTAGGTGGTTTAGAATGTGGTAGTATTTGCCATCACTTTGTTCTGAGACAGGTGTTCTACTTTAACGCTCTTATATTTATCTGTGTAGTACAGTTAACAACCCCAGACGAAGACCTTTAGGAGCATTCTAAAACTTAGATACATGTGGAAATTATGATGGCTTCTTTATCCATTTTCTGATAACACGATTCTGGATAGCTGTATCCAAGGTCGATCAATCAGTCTTAATCAATGTTTTCCTCCCTCCCTCCTTCCCTCTCTCCACTTGTTTCCCAGTGTCTCTTTGAGCATCTTTGAGTATTTTGCATGTAATCATGAGCCCATTGAGTAATCAAATGCTGCTCTTCATGCACCAAAGGAGAATAACATTGGTGAGTCCTGGGTAATAAGTGATTGATTGCCTGTTATTTTCCTCTGCTCCACCCCAGCCTTTTGGCACCCCTAATCCAAAGCACTGGTCTCTAACGTGGGGCCTGGGATTGCAGGTCACAGGTGGAGTTGGGGAGAAGGAATGGGGAGGGTTGTGATATTTTTATACGTGGTGCATTGTTTATAGACAAAATGAGGTCTTGTATATTTACTTGCTCTTTTTAAGAATACATTGATGCCATTGTAATTGTTAAGATGATAGAAAGTTCTTTCAAATGTTCCTATCTCAGAGCAGTTTTTAAGAAGATGATGTGTTTTCTTATGCAAGTACTATTATGTGAGGGTCTGTGAAATGCTTTCATGTTATCAAGGTTCATTCATGTTTGAAATGGTTTTAAAAAATGGAATCTTCTGCATCTTGATCTACACAATTTTCTCTATGTAGAGTAGTCTGAGCATAGGTGATACTTTATGTTTCTTCAGGTCAATATGATATGTATAGTCTGTGTGGAGATCAATTCATTGTTTTTGATTTAAGAGATCTTTTTCACCAGACAAGCTACCCAAAGAGGAAAGCCCTAAATAGTTCTTCTGCTTCATGTTTTAGATGTTCATATAGCTCAGTGATTTACAAACATCTGTCTGAGAGATAAAATAGGAGGTTTATAGTAACTTATAAGAATAATTTATTTTTTTTACCCTTCTAAAGAAGAACTAGATATAAATTATATATCTATGTTTGTAGATACATAAAAAAGAAATAAATTATAAGAATAATTTATTTTTTTATTAATTTTTTTTTACCCTTCTAAAGATAGATAATTCCGCATATATGTCAAATCCATTACACTCAAAAGAAAAGGCAGTCCATTTAAACCATGCCTGGACCGAGTTATTGATAGTTTGAAAATGACAACATTACTACCAATCTGCCCCCCAGAATATAATGAATTTTTTAAAAGGTACGAGCATGCACATATAACTAGATGCCAGGGATCGTCATTAATATGAACAATGCGAGAGCGTAGCCCTGAGCTTTATCATTAAGGTACCATTATTCTTTCATTGGCTGGAAGCTGTGCCTCTTTTAAATGCCTTCCGGGCCTCTAGTCAGTACATCTGTCCACCAATTCAGTCTTAGATATTTTCAGTGGGGTGTCCCTTGAAATTTAAGCATTCACATATGATGTCATCATAGGAGAAATAGTTGAGGGTTTTGTTTTTACAAGTGTATATCCATCTATCCTAGTCGATAGTCTGTATTGATACACACTTGGAACTTGCAGTTAAACTTCTTTCTTTCCCTGAAATATGTTGGGAACATTATTAACTTAAAACAGCCACCAGCATGGATGGGTCTAGAGGGTATTATGATATGTGAAGTAATTCAGACAGAGAAAGATACGTACTGTATCATTTCATTTATATGTGGAATCTAAAACAAACAAACAAACAAAAATAATGAAAAACAACAATAACAAAAAGCAGAAATAGACTCATAATGCAGAGAACATACTAGTAGTGGCCAGAAGGGAGATGCGGGGGGTGGAGGGCGAGATATGGGCAAAATGGGTGAAGAGGATTAAGAGGTTCAGTCTTCCAGTTATAAAATAAGTCACAGGGATGAAAAGCATAGCATAGGGAATATAGTCGGTGATACCGTAGTAAGGTATGGTGATCACACTTACTGTGGGGCATCCAGTAATGTATAGATTGGCAATGAATAGGTTGTACGCCTGAAACTAATATAACATTGCATGTCAGTTAGACTTTAGTTAAAAAAAAAAGAAAAGCCACCAATAACCCCACGTCTTTGGTGGTGAAATACCTTTTTCTTTCCTTGACCTAATGAAGTTTACCAGATGGATCCTCACTCAAAAGGAGAGGTGACTAGTTGGAAGATCATGGAGAGATCCTAGCATCTTGAGACATGGAAAGAAAAGGTGACCCATGAGATGAAATTCGATGGATAAGTCGTTTACAGGGTAGGATATTTCATACCCCTAATGGGAACTTCATTTTAAAAGGACTCCTGAATCAAACTTTTGCCTTAGTCCCTTAGACTGTTGTATTGGATAATTTTTCTTAGTGACAAGCCACCAAATTTTTATTCTGTGCTAATTCTGTATCTATATGATTTTTAAAAAAGGCGTTTCAGAAAGATTCTTTTAAAACTTCTAAAACAGGTCCAAAGGCAGAAATATTAATTTTTTTTTAATCGACTGTCATTTCACAAAGCTGAAATAACAGTTTAGAAAACTCAAGGTTGAACTGAAAAGCATAATTATGGTAGGGGAGCTTTTTACCGCACCCAAATCACTGTTTCTTTATACCAGCAACAGATTAAATGTAATTATGCATTCTCATGATGTCCGGTGTTTGATTACAGTTTTCAGAGTGGAGTATTGCTATTCGGTTTGTTTTTCTACTCATGATCATTTGCATATGCTGAGAAAATCCCTAAGGTCTTTCTGATGTGCTAGATCAAATGACCTAGTCTTCTAGACCAAAGACTGTTCTGCTCAAGTTTGCCATCCATTAGACCCCGGGGCCATCTTTGTTGGAGTTAAAGCGTAAGAAGTGCTTTTTCTCTTGCTGGTTCGTGTTCATTTTGCAGAATGCACGGTGTGCCTCCAACCCTTGCTCATGTCCGAAGCTTCATCTCACTACCAATTCTGAAGTAATTACACTAAACCCAGGATACTGAGGTACAGCTATTTGTAATTTCACCCTAAAGAGCTAAAATCTCGCCTTTGGGTTTCATCCTTCACCAGTCTCTTGCAAGACAGAAAGCAGTGTCAATCCATGGTGGTGTCTGGACTCTAACTGTGTTTAGAATCTTGCATTTCTGTATCTCATCTAATAGAATTTTAGCTTTTACCTAATCATCTTTCCGTGAGGGAAATAAGTGTAAACTTGGAAGCATAAGGTGATATTATCCGACCTACATCAAGCCTGTTCTCTAGTATTTATCTTTATGCGTGGGTTTCTTTGTTTGTTTGTTTGTTTTTAATCAAGTCAGCAATGCTTAAAGGATTTTTGTTACTTTTTTGTTGCTTTTTATCATACCTATACAGCATTTACACTGAGATTAAAAGAACATATTTATCCTTTTTATTTTAATGTATCTTGCATTTTTTACCTTGAATGATCCATTTCTTGCAATGTTCCCACTTTGTTATCAGTAGCCCTTAAGCCAAGTGGACCAACAGATGATTTGTACAAATAGCTAATGTCAGTAATGCCATAATAATCTTTTAAGTTTTTGATTATCTTTCGATAATGTGAGTCTACTAACATCTGCTGTTGTTTCTCATTTTATAGATGGATATTTTATTTAGCCTTTGCTAATTTTCGGTTTTCATTCTCATTTGCTCTATATCCAGATAATTCTCCCCTGTGACTTGCCCTTCTTATAGTTAGACACAATTTAGTCTCTGTGAATAGCAGACCTCAGACTCCCCTGACCATTCTTTTTTTCCTATTTACTGCAGACCTGAACTAGTTTAACCTTAGATAACTGACAGTATTGTTGAGAACATTTCCCAAGGAAAAATCTCCAAACCTAGATCAATTAAAAAAAAAAAAAAAGAAAACAACCCCTCATGAATAAAGTATCTGTCATAAACCATGATCTGTAACAAAAGATTGGATTTTTGTTTTTCTCTGAATTAAGCCTTAAAAAATGATTTTTCCTAATTCCTCATGTAGTGATAGCTACGTGTATCACCAGAGGTCACATTTAGGAGGTGATTGGTCCGTTTCATCATGGAAAATAAGTTTTCTCTTGTCATTTACCATTATCACTTACAAAGATGTAACCAAACAGCCTATATCTTTGAAGCTAAGAATGAAATGGTTCTTTACACTTTTTCCTTAAAATTGTAGTAGTACGGGGCTGCCTGGCTGGCTCAGTCAGAAGAGCATGCAACTTTAAATCTTGGGGTTGTGAGTTTGAGCCCACCCCTTGAGTGTAGAGATTATTTAAACAAATAAAACTGTAACCAAATTATAATATTAAACACAGAAAAAAAATCAAGTCACAATAGAGTTGCCATTTAGTTGTATATAAATTACTATGCACGTATGTTTCAGGAACACTACTGTGGTATTTACAAATATCTATGTTAGAAAAATTCCCCTTGCTGTTTTCTCCAAAATGAATATAAATATGTGTGTCTTTTTTCTGTAGAGCTTACATGATGTGACAATGAAATTTAATCCTAAATTTGGAAATATAATATCATTTTTCTTTCTTAGCTCTTTTTCATCTGTGTACTTCTCCTAAGAAGAGGGGGTCAAAGTCGATGGGTCTAAAAGAAAATGAGGATATGCCATGTACTTACAATGTTTTTAGAAGCAAAAAAAGAGCTATTATAATAAATGTAAATCATGAGAAGAGGCTGTGTCATTTTAAAGGAAAAAGAAGTTTTTGTGATTTTTCTTTGAAAATCACAATATGTAGTGTGTAGGACTTGCTTATTGTTATTTTTGCATGAAATGGGAGCAGTATATCGCAGCATTTTATTTTATAATCCACCTTACCAGTTTCTAATCCACAATTTTAACAAAACTCTGTTGCGTTGCTGTTTATATCATGGCATTTTTATGCAAAAGATGAATTAAAGAAAATTTAAAGCATTTTCAGAGTATAGTTTTTGAGATTTTAAACTTTGTTTTTTGTTTTGTTTTGTTTTGTAAATTGAATCACGCATTAAAGTAGAGGAGCATGTTTTCACAAGAATAGAAAAAGCTAATGTAAAGACATTTTTGAAGAGAACCTCAAAGGTTTTGCGTGCTACACCTTTTCTCTAGCATGTAGTTGATATTAAACTTCTCTTTGACACCACAGCGAGTGTGGTTTTTTATGCTTACTGTTCACATAACTTCATTTTGAATGGTAGAATCTTTGTAAATAAGAGATATTTGAAAACAAGTCCTTGAAATAACATATATTTAATATTTTCTCTGTTTTCTTTATGCCCTTACAGAAATTCATGATGAAGGTAAGACATTGGATCATCTGTTATGTATGTAATACTTTGTGCATTTTAAGTTTGGTTTACCTTTACTTATTTTCAAATTCATGGCATGTCACATTTTCAAGTTTTTTAAATGTAAATCAAACTTTGGAACTTGTAAATTAAATAAATAAATCATGCATTTAGATTTGATAGCTTAATGAACAATATTCGACATCTTGGGTTGTATTGTAATTGTTGTTGTTGTTTTATTTATCCAATGCTAGGAATTTCTCCTGTTCAAACATATATTTTTGGAAGGGGAGGAGCAAGATGGCTGATGAATAGCCTACCTAAATTTCATCTGGTCCCAGGAATTCAGCTAGATAGTTATCAAACTATTCTGAACATCTACTAAATCAACAGGAGATAGAAGGGCAGCAATTCTAGAAACAGAAAAGCGACCACTTTCTGGAAGATGGGACATGCAGAGAAGTGAATCTGAGGCTACTTATGGGAAGATAGACTGTGGGGGAAAAGGCTGGCTCCTGGCAAGTGGTAGAGCAGTAGAGCACAAAATTGGAACTTTTAGAAGTCTGCTTTACTGAGGGACATTGCTCCAGAGGCTAAGCAGGGCATAGAGCCCTCACTGGGGCAGTGTGGTTTGAGGACCCTCGGGTCACAGAAAGACCAAGGATGTCTGAGTGAGGCAGAGTTCCCAAGTCCCAGGGAAGCCAGCTGCAAAGCAGACCCATGGAGTGGGCTGTCAGCTCGGGGTTGCCATAAACTGTGATCTAAGGCATACCGTTGGGCCACTGCTTTTTGAGCATGGTCCCCACAGTGGCAGATCCAGGGAGACTCCCCCTTCTTCCCCCAGGAGGAGTGGAGCAAGAGTGTGCTGGAGGACTCTGCTGGGTCTGGAGATTCCAGATAGGGTTGTGTGCAGAGATAGAAATGCTTGGTCATATGCTGGGTGAGCACTGAGCGCAGCTAGAGACCAGGGAGATGCGCGTGATTGCTTTTTTCTGAGGGTGCACTGAGGAGTGGTTCCCGAGCTCTTGGCTCCTCCAGGGCTGAAGGCCTTCTCCATTCTTGTCCTCGAAAGCTGTATGGAAAGCATTCAGGGAACAAAAGCTTCCAAGAACAAACCTGAGCAGATTACTTAGCCTGGCCCTTAGCAAGAGCAGTACAATTCTGTCTATGGCAAACACATTTAAGAATCACAGCAACAGGCCCCTCCCCGACAAGATTAGCAAGAACATCCAGCCAAGACCAAGTTTACCGATCAGTGAGAATTGCAAGACTCCAGCACTAGGGGAATAGAGCATATAAAATTCATGGCATTCCCCCCACAATTCTTTACTCTTTAAAAGTTAATTTAAAAATTTCTTTTCTTTTTCTTTTTTTTTTTGTTGAAGCTTTCTTTTTTCCTTTTTCAACCAACTTCTTATCAATTCCTTTTTAAAAAATCTTTATTAATTTTCATTTTTAAAGTCATATTCTATCCCTTCATTGTATTTAACCTTTTTTTGTGTGTGTACACACACACAGAGACACACACAGAGAAGATTTTCTTTCTTAAAATTTTGGGACACAGTATCGTCTAATAGACCAAAATATACCCTAACTCTAGTGTATGGCTTTGTTCTAGTCTCCCGCATGATCACATTCTCATCTCCTTTTTATTGTTTTTCTTTTTCAAACCAACTTCTTATCAACTCATTTAAAAAAATATTTTTCCATTTTCATCCTTACAGTCATATTCCATCCCTTCATTGTATTTACCCTTATTTTTATATATATATGTTTTTCTTCCTCTAAAATTTGGAAGGCAGTGTCTTCTAACAGACCAAAATATACCCAAAATCTAGTGTATGGCTCTGTTATAGTCACCAGCTTGACCATATTCTTATTTTTTTCCTTTCTTTTCCCCCCAGTTTCTCATTTGTTTAGTGTATATTTTTTTGGGGGGGAGTCCATGTTACCCTTTTAGAATTTTGTTCTTTCATTCATCAATTTTTCTCTGGAAAAAATGGCAAAATGGAAAAACTTTCATCAAAAAACAAACAAAAAAAGAATAAGAGGCAGTACCAACTGCCAGGAACCTAATCAATATGGATATTAGTAAGATGTTGGAAGTAGAGTTCAGAATGACGATTATAAAGATACTAGCTGGGCTTGAAAAAAATCATAGAAGGTACTAGAGAATCCCTTTCTGGAGAAATAAAAGAATTAAAATCTAACCAAATCAAAATGAAAAAGACTATTAATGAGATGAAATAAAAAAATGGAAGCTCTTACTGCTAGGATAAATGAGGCAGAAGAGAAAATTAGTGAAGACCAAATGATGGAGAACAAAGCTGAAAAAAGGAGAGATAAACAACTTTATCAGTTGGGGAGAATTTTGAGAGATAAATGATACCGTAAGATGGAACAATATTTAGTAATTGGGACCCCAGAAGAAGAAGAAAGGGAGAGGGGGCAGAAAGTATATTGGAGCAAATTACAGCTGCGAACTTCCCTAATTTGGGGAAGAAGACAGGCATCAAAATGCAGAAGGCACAGAGAACTCCCCTCAAAATCAATAAAAATAGGTCAACATCATGTCTTCTAATTGTAAAACTTAAAAGTCTCACGGACAAAGAAAAAGTCCTGAAAGCAACTAGGGGCAAGAGGTTTGTAACCTACAATGGTAGAAACATTAGGTTGACAGGAGACCTATCCATAGAGTCCTGGCAGGCCAGAAAGGATGGGCATGATATATTCAGAGCACTAAATAAGAAAAATATGCAGCCAAGAATATTATACCCATCAAAGCTGTCATTCAAAATAGAAGGAGAAATAAAAAGCTTCCAATACAAACAAGAACTAAAAGAATTTGCAAATACCAGACCAGCCCTACAGGAAATATTGAAAGGGATCCTCTAAGCAAAGAGAGAGCCTAAAAGTAACAGACCAGAAAGGAACAGAGACAAAATACAGTAACTGTCATCTTACAGACAATACAATGGCACTAAATTCTATCTTTCAATAGTTACCCTGAATGTGAATGGGCTAAATGCCTCCAATCAAAGATACAGAGTATCAGATGGGATTAAAAAAAAAACAAAACAATAAGACCCATTGATTTGCTGTCTGCAAGAGACTAATTTTAGACCCAAAGATACCTCCAGATTTAAAGTGAGGTGGTGGAAAACCATTTACCATGCTAATAAACTTAAAAGAGAGCTGGGATGGCAATCCTTCTATCAGACAAATTAGGTTTTAAACTAGAGTATAATAAGAGATGAGGAAGAGCACTGTATCACACTTAAAGGGTCTATCCTAAAGAAGATCTAACAATTTTAAATATCTATGCCCCTCACATGGGAGCAGCCAATTATATAAGCCAATGAATAATAAAATCAAAGAAACACATTGACAATAATACAGTATTATTAGGGGACTTTAACACCCCTCTCACTGAAATGAACAGATCATCATCTAAGCAAAAGATTAAGGACTTTTAATGATACCTTGAACCAGATGGACATCACAGATATATTCAGAACATTTCATCCCAAAGCAACAGAGCAACAGGACATACATTCTTCTTTAGTGCACTTGGACAATTCTCCAGAAAAGTTCACATCTTGGGTCACAAATCAGGTCTCAGCTGGTACCAAAAGATTGGGATCATTCCCTGCATGTTTTTGGACCATAATTCTCTAAAACTAGAATTCTATTATAAGAGGAAATTTGGAATGAACTCAAATACATGGAAGCTAAAGAGCATCCTACTAAAGAATGAATGGTCAACCAGGAAATTAAAGAAGAATTGAGAAAATTCATGGAAACAAATGAAAATGAAAACACAACTGTTCAAAATGTTTGGGATACAGCAAAGATGTTCGAGATACAGCAAAGATGTTCCTAAAAGGAAAGTATTTAGGAATACAAGCCTTCCTCAAGAAACGAGAAAGGTCTCAAATACACAACCTAACCCTATACATACGGAGCTGGAGAAAGAACAGCAAATAAAGCTTAAATCCAGCAGGAGAAGAGACATAATAAAGATCAGAACAGAAATCAGTGAAGTAGAAACCAAAAGAACAGTAGAACATATCAGTGAAACTAAAAACTCGTTCTTCAAAAGAATTAATAAGTTTGATAAATTCCTGGCCAGACTTAAAAAAAGAAAAGAGAAAGGACCCAGATTAATAAAATCATGAATGAAAGAGGAAAGAACACAACCAACACCAAAGAAATACAATTATAAGAACATATTACGAGCAACTGTATGCCAGCAAATTATACAATATGGAAGAAATGGATAAATTCTTAGAGACATATAAACTACCAAAACTGAACCCTCAAGAAATAGATGATCTGAATAGACCCATAATGAGTAATGAAATTGAAGCAGTAATCAAAAATCTCCCAACAAACAATAGTCTAGGGCCAGATGGCTTCCCAGGGGAATTCTACCAAACATTTAAAGAATTAATACATATTCTTCTGAAACTGTTTCAGAAAATAGAAATGGAAAGAAAACTTACAAACTCATTTTATGAGGCCTTGATCCCCAAACCAAAGACCTCATCAGAAAGGAGAATTGCAGACCAATATCCTTGATGAACATGGATGCCAAAATTCTCCCCCAAATACTAGCCAATATGATCTAACAGTCCATTAAAAGGATTATTCAAATGACCAACCAGGATTTATTCCTGGGCTGCAAGGTTGGTTCAACATCCGCAAATCAATTAGTGTGATACAATACATTAATAAAAGAAAGAACAAGAACCATAGGATACTCTCAGTAGATGCTGAAAAAGCATTTGACAAAGTACAGCTTCCGTTCTTGATCCAAACTCTTCATAGTGTTGGGATAGAGGGTACATCCCACAATGTCATCAAAGCCATCTATGAAAAACCCACAGCGAATATCATTCACAATGGGGAAAAACTGAGAGCTTTTCCCCTAAGGTCAGGAACACAGCAGGGATGCTCACTATCACCACTACTATTCAACATAGTACTAGAAGTCCTAGACTCAGCAGTCAGACAGCAAAAAGAAATAAAAGGCATATGAATTGGCAAAGAAGTCAAACTCTCACTCTTTGTAGATGATATGATACTTTTTGTGAAAAACCCAAAGGACTTCACTCCAAAACTGCTATAACTCTTACAGGAATTCATTAAAGTGTCAGGATATAAAATCAATGCACAGAAATCAGTTGCATTTCTGTACATCGACAGCATATCAGAAGAAAGAGATTAAGGAGTCTATAATTTATAGACTTGGGTGCATTTATAATTGCACCCAAAACTATAAGCAGGAATAAATCTAACCAACAGTGCAAAGAATCTGTACTCAGAAAGTTATAGACTACTCATGAAAGAAATTGAGGAAGACACAAAGAAATGGAAATATTTTTCATGCTCATGGATTAGAAGAACAAATACTGTGAAAATGTCTGTGCTACCTAAAGCAATCTACACATTGAATGTAATCCCTATCAATATACTATCAACTTTTTTTCAAAGAAATGGAACAAATAATCCTAAAATTTATATGGAACCAGAAAAGACTCCAAATAGCCAGAGAAATGTTAAAAAAGAAAACCAAAGTTGGCAGCATCACAATTCCAGACTTCAAGTTCTATTACAAGGCTGTCAAGACAGCATGGTACTGGGACAAAAACAGACACATAGACCAAAGGAACAGAGTAGAGAGCCCAGAAATGGACCCTTAAGTCTATGGTCAACTAATCTTTGACAAAGCAGGAAGGAATGTCCAGTGGGAAAAAACTAGTCTCTTCAACAAATGGTTCTGGGAAAATTGGACATCCACATGCAGAAGAATGAAACGGGACCATTTCCTCATACCACACACACACACAAAAATAGACCCCAAATGGATGAAAGACCTCATTGTGAGACAGGAATCCATCAAAATCTTTGAGGAGAAAAAGAACACAGACAGCAATGTCTTTGACCTCAGCCACAGCAACTTCCTCCCAGGAACATTGCCAAGGGTAAGGGAAGCAACAGCAAAAATGAACTATTGGGACTCCGTCAAGGTCAAAAGCTTTTGCACAGCAAAGGACACAGTCAACAAAAGCAAAAGACAACTGACAGAATGGGAGAAGATATTTGCAAATGACCTATCAGATAAAAGGTTAATATCCAAAATCTATAAAGAACTTTTCAAACTCAACGCCCAAAGAACAGAGAATCCAATCAAGAAATAGGCAGAAGACATGAGCAGACTTTTCTGCAAAGAAGATACCCAAATTGCCAACAGATACATGAAAAAGTGCTCAGCATCCCTCGGCATCAGGGAAATACAAATCAAAACCTCAATGAGATACCACCTCACACCAGTCAGAATGGTTGAAACTAACAAGTCAGCAACGACAAATGTTGGCAACGATGAGGAGAAAGGAGAACCCTCCTACACTGTTGGTGGGAATGCAAGCTGGTGCAGCCACTCTGGAAAACAGTATGGAGGTTCCTCAAAAAGTTGAAAATAGAGCTACCCTATGACCCAGCAATCACATTACTGGGTATTTACCTCAGTGGTACAAATGTAGTTACCTGATGGGGCACATGCACCCCGATGTTTATAGCAGCAATGTCCACAATAGCCAAACAATGGAAAGAACCTAGATGTGCATCAACATATAAATGGATAAAGAATATAAGATATGTGTACACACACACACACACACACACACACACACACACACACACAGTGGAATATTATGCAGCCACCAAAAAATGAAATCTTGTCATTTGCAGCAACATGGATGGCACTAGAGGGTATTATGCTAAGTGGAATAAGTCAATCAGAGAAAGACAATTATCATGTGATATCTCTGATATGAGGAATTTAAGAAACAAGATAGAAGATGATAGGGGAAGGGAGGAAAAAAGGAAGGAAGATGAAACCATAGAGGAAGATAAACCCTAAGAGACTCTTAATATCAGGAAACAAACTGAGGGTTTCTGGAGGGGAGGGGAGGGGAGTTGGAGGGATAGGGTGGGTGGGTGATGGACTTTGGGGAGGGTATGTGCTATGGTGAGCACTGTGAATTGTGTAAAACTGAGGAATAGAAGATCTAAACCCATGAAACAAATAATTTATGTTAATTAAAAAAAATATTTTTCAACAGCTTTCTTTAGCGTTTTCACTCTGGATAGGGGGATGCCTGGTGGCTAATTGCTTAGGGATCCAACTCTTGATCTCAGCTTGGGTCTTGTTCTTAGTGTAGTGAGATCAAGCCCCACCTTTGGCTCTGTGCTGGGTGTGGAGCCTACTTTAAAAAAAAGAAAAAAAAAAGAATTTTCAATCTGGATTATATTGACTATTTTGTTTTAAGCTGTGTTGCATGAATACAGTAGGAATTTATACTGTGGGAAATTAGAAGAGGCACCAAGAAGATTCTGTTGAATTACCTAGCCCAGGAGAAGTGAAAATAATTTAACTTCTTTTCATTTCTTAACCAAATTAGAAAAATGGATAGGTTTTCAAAGGAGACAAACTCAAAGAGGAGAGTAAAGTACATGGTCATGTTATTGAAGAAAATATGCAGAAGGGGAAGAGCAGAATGTCATTGTTTTGAGACATAAACTAGAATTTTTTTTTGTTTCATTTTTTCGTACCTGTCCTGTTTCTCATATACCACTTATGAAATTTAATTTTTTTATCCTAAAAGTGAGGAAAGAATAGAGAAACTTATATATTCACTTAGTAAAGGCTTAATATAATTAAAAATTTCAAAGGCATATCATTTAAAAAATATAAACTATGAGATCTGCTAAATCAAAATTCTGGATGTAGATTAAAAAGGGGGACTGAAATAAATAAATTTCGTCATGAAGATAAATTAAAAGGCACCATGTAATAACGGATGCCAAGTGTTCATGTTAGTCCATTACTTAGCTAAGTCTGTAATTACCATTTTCAGAAACTCTGATCCAGGAGCTTTGTGGGGTCCCAACCACTGCGCCTTTAGTCAACATTAGGAATTTGACGGTTTGTATAGGATGACAGAGCAGAACACTGCTTCAAAGATATCTGTCAAAAAGGACATGAGACTTTCCAAAATTTCACATAACTGCGGCTATTAGTTTTCAGTAGAAGAGACTAATTCTAACACTGGGTAGCTGACATTAACCACTTAGTTAAACATCATGAAACAAGCATTTTAGCTGGGAAAATGGTATAAATAGTAGCAAAACCTGAATATGTCCAATCTATCTTTGCACCTAGTAATACACAGCCAGTGAAATTTTGTTTGAAAAACTCCATTTTTCTTGCCACATCTGCCGTTAGTATACTCCTTTTATCATCTTGCCATTTTACCCTATCAGTCCCTCATCCAGTGTTTCATCCCTTGGAAGAAGGTGAGTGAAATAGTTACCTGAAACTTCTGTTCCAAGCTCTTTCATGAGAGCAGGTTCATATAAAAATCAATGCAAACAGCAAGATGATGTGCAGAATCAATTTAAACCAGGCAGCATATCTAAAATAACTTAATTAGGTTCTAATTCCTTTTAATTGCAAAGCCAGAAGCCCAGTGGCTTATTTTTCTTACCTGCACTGAATGATCTGGGAAGGTTAGAATCTTGAGCAGAGGGCCTATGTGTGAAATTAGAGTATTTTAAGCCACTTAAAAGGGAAAAATGCTGAATTTTCTTCAGCTGTCATTTTTCAGGCATGGTTTGCTTTGGGTTTTGTACCTGGACAGGCATCATCTGACCTCCTAGAAGTAGATGCTTTCTGATGGCAGGAGCCCATTTGTGCTCTTGGCCCAATGGTTGGTCACTACTGCCATCGACCTTAAATCTGCCCCCCTCTTCAGAGGCTTTTGGTTAAGCCCAAATCAGAACTTAGCCATCCAGTGCCAATGATTGTCTTGACAATGTTCAGCTGGCTTTGTCAGATACATTTATTTTGCACTGATGCCAGATTTCTCATTATTACAGTCATTCTATGAATCTGTTATGTGATTCACTATTAAAGATGGCAGCCCTGTGAGTATCTCCAGCTGCTGGGGGACCCCTCGGTTGACCAGAACCTGCGGCTCCATAGTTCTGTGTGGCTCTGGTTGATCTTGAGCCATTCCCGTGTGTGTTTCTCAGATGATTTGAAAGCTTAAGCGTGGAAATATTTTTCTATTTTTCTCCTTGGAACAACTCATTTCTCAAGTTTTACTTTTAGTATTTCAAGGTAAGCAGTAAAACTTCTCTACTTAAATAGCTGAACACAGTGAACAAAGTTCTGTAATGCAAATTTCTTATCCTTGCTGTTTGTTGTTTTAAATTTCGGTGACTTAACTAAGTATTACCTGTAGTAATAAATTCCTGTTAAGAGTTCATTGTTTTGCTTCTAAGACAGCATGTTATGTCTTATCCGTCAAGGGCTATGAAGTACTATAGTTGGGCTTATTAAAAAAAAACAAACAAACCAAAAATAATGTTTACATAGTAAGGGTCTGGAATTATGAGAAATGTCCTCCATTTGTTAACATAGCATTTCTGTACAGGAAAAAATGAGAAAAACAGAAAACTTAAAATGTTTAGATAGTATGTGGTTAGTAAATTAGACAGTTTTAAACAGCAGCCATACAAGTGACATGTTAATAAGCCAATATATAACACAAACACATGTTTAAAGAATACAGAACAGAAAAAGAAAACAAAACCCAAACATCAGAAGCACAGTATCAATGATTTTTATGTGCGTATAAACCCCTTAAGTTTATCTTAGTCATTGCTGTTACAGGTTTATGTTTTCTGCTTTTCTGCTCTTAAATTTTAACCTTCTAATAGTAATACTTCAAATGGGGTTAGAGGGATCCAATTTGTTTCCCTTCCCACAGAGGATAACAGATGAATACATTACGCCCATCGACTGCATATTGTTCTAAATAAACGTAAATGTAGATGCATTTACATGAAAGCTTTTACCTATAATATGGGTCCCCTAATTGGACATCTTTGGCAAGCTAGAGGCATAGGAATGCCTATCAATACTAAATTGCTGTTAAGATAATTGTTGTAAAGCTTGAGGCTGGTTTAGAATACACAGAGCGGTGTTGTTTGAGTGTGCTCTGGACTCTTATCCATTTATAGCTGCTGAGCTGTTGGTTTTTACACCGTTGTGCATCCCTAACCCTGCTGGTCATTTCAGGGGGTAAGAGGACTAAACCGACACACAGAATTGAAAACACGTTTTTCACTGTCATTTTCAAAAAGTCAAACTCTGCCTTGTGATAACTGTTGCTTAGCTCCCCAACATCAGAAGTACGGAGAGTTTGGAGATGACAGTTGCTAATTTTGTTGTTGTTGTTGTTATTTTCCCTAAGAGGGCTGCAGCTCCTTTACATGGACCCCATCATCTACAGGAGACCCCGGTCTTCTCAGAGAGGCTGACTTCTGGGTCATGGTTCTGCCTGGGACCAACTCACAACCATAATACAGGCTCTAGGAATCCTATGAGCAGGGCTGGGGGCGGTGGATTGACAGCTGCATTTTCAGGGACAGGTAGGGTCTAAGTCACACTTGGAAATGTACCTGAGGGACATGTCAATTTCAGGTACTACTTTGATGGAAAGGATCTGATAATCCATCACATAGTTGGAGGCATGAAGAAACATACCATTATTCATACATTAACGTTAAAAATTCTCTTTGCTGTTAGTGTGCAGATATTGGAAGGAAACTACATGAGATCCAGTATATAATTGTTGAGTGAATAAGTTAAGTTTTTTGGAGAAAACGTTGATCCTCAGTGCAGAAGAAAATACAATGTGAGCTTGTTCTTCATGATACCCTTGGCATCAGGTGTATCCTACTACTCAGACAGTAGCCTTGCAGTCAATACTTCTGAATGATTAGGACAGAGTGTTTCTTTCCTATAATACTTACTGGAAAAAGCAGGACTAGTTAAAGTTTAGATGGCTTTAGTGTGAAATGAAAGTGTGTTCACCTTATGTAAAATTTAATTCTTTTTTTCAGTTGATACATTTGAAAGCCCTCCTTACTTTACCCACGTTAATTTCAAAAAGAGAGAAAAAAAAAGCCAAGATTGTGTTTTCCTGTGTGTGATCTGGAAAGGCAGGCCAGCCCTGAGCTTCCTTCTCCATGAGCTTGATTGACTCCTATCTAGCTGGTCCTAGAGGGTTCTCATAGCGTAATATGGTCATATAGCTGAGCGCTTACAGGTGCAGTTTTGGAGGACTAAAGGGAAAATGGACCTTTTTTCCAGGATCCTGAATTACAACTGCTTGTGATACACCACCCAGCAGTGATGATCTTTTTCTTATTGAAATTGGTCTAGGGGAGTCCAACAGCCCACATAAGGCACAATATTGTAGAGCCTTGAAGGAATAACCCTAAAAGTGGCTTCCAGAAGTTCCCTACAGCAGGAGAAGTCCCTAAATATTTGCTCACTTAAAATAAAGCAAGGAGCAGGCCAAATTTAACAAAAAAATTAACATGACGAAATAAAAATCACAGAAAAGAACCAAGGTGACTCTTTGGATGATTCTCACATACACTTTTTTTTTTTTTTTTTTTGAGAAATGTTTGTTGAATGAACAGGTTATCCAATCTGCTCGAGTGGAAATTACACATTTTTTCTGATTCAGAACGAGTTAGAACAGTATCTTTTAAAATGACAAGTTGGAGGAAGAGTGATGCAGACCCTGTGACAGAAATTGCATTCACTTTGTGTTAATAGTGCTCTCTTAAGTAACGAAGTTGATTTAGTGTGGATTATCTGCATACTTTTACAGGAGTTCTGTTAAAACTAAATCTGTGGCGTTGATTTGTATTTAAGTAGTGAGGAAATCGATAGCGTAGATATCTGTAATTGTCTAATTGTGTAACGTCTGTAGTTGAAAGAAAATTCAGACACTATGACACTGCATATCTGTTTTAGCTTAACCAGTTTGAACATTTACCTTTGTGTGTGCATGTGTATGCGTGCACGTGTGTGTATGTACACACATACATACACAGTGTATGTATGTGAACTCTGGGCAATCTTTAGAGTGAAAGGAGCACTTGCCACTTTTGGGTTAAATCTAAGGCCTTGTCCTACATTTCTGAAAAATTTTGCTTTGATTGTTCTGACTGTCTAGTATTGTTCAAATTCATCAGTATTTTAAGGCTTTGGAGCCCACATCTGGCATGAAAAGGTAAACTCCTCTATCAAAGTGATCCAAATCAGACTAAGTGGATAAAATTATCCTTAGCCACACTAAATAGAACATATTATTTAAAAAAATGAAAGTACTTTTTAAAGAGGGCCTTGTTCTGAGGAGGAATGTGATTTTGCAAAATAGATTTTTCTCTTTTACTCTTTTTTCCCTGTTTTTTTTTTTTAAACAGTTTTTCTTATTGGAATACCTTTCCATACCTGTTGTAAGAATGGTTTTGAGGTCTTTTAAATATAACATGAAAATAAAGTCATTTTTAGAAATTGTATGGAACAATAGGGAGGAAGATATCCTGAGTGAAAAGTATAGTAGTAGTAGATATTAATGTGTTTTCTTCACTTCTTAAACTATACACAGCTTAGTATCCTCACTCTTTATGCTAAGCTCTCCTGGTGATTTATAAGCATGCTAAAATTTGAGAAGCCTTCCTCAATTTCATATAAAAAATGTGAACTCTTTTTAAAAAACAGTTGAAGGGCATGAAAATTTTAAATCAATAGATGCTTTGATCAAAACTGTGTTTTAGGAAGAGTCACTCATTGAACAGGTATTTATCCTTACTGTATGCCAGGCATTTTGCTAGGAACCTGGGGCGGGGGATGGTGAATAAAGTACCATAGTCCCTACCTGATGCAGATCACAATATGATGGGAAATAGAGATAATAAATAACTATGAATAAATAATTATAAATTATGCCAAAGTCAAGTTCATTCTTCGAGGACTGGATCAACTGCTGACCCACAGTAGAGATTTTCTTGGTAGCCTATTCCCATTTAAATATTCTTTGATAAAACTTTGCTTAGTTTTACTTAGTTCTTTCCTATTAAACTTTTCCTTGATAACAAGAGAGTATCTTAATGACTTAGTTACGATTACTCTTTTATTTTTTTTTTCCTTGTCGACCCCTCTTTTTTTCCCCACAGACTGCTCAAGGTGGTGGTCATCGGACACTCCTCTATGGACATGCCATATTGCTCCGCCATTCCTACAGTGGCATGGTGAGTAGGCATGTTGGTATCCTCTCTCAGATGGTCCATTTAGACATAAATCATCAGGAGACATTGGTAATGGCTTTTCAAGGGATGTATTAATGAGTTCTGTATTTGTATGTGTTCTTTAATATCTTTGTCCCTGGTTTAATTTTCTCATTTATAAAATAAGAATTAGCTTTGATGACCTGTAAAGTCCTTCATTTCTATCATTTGTGACTCCTGTTTTTTAGTCTCTTTTAATAGACTGGTTTTAGGAGGAGGGAGGCATAAGAGTCAAGAAGTATTTCTCAGTTCTGATTATTTTTAAATGGTTCATTTATTAGAAAATTAACTCATATAATTAAAGAAACAGATAAGATTAAAAAAGCCATATCCACATGGGTTATCCTTATACAGATAGATACCCATACACATTTCCATCTGTCTGTGTAGGTATATGTTTGTGCACTTCTGTATATTTTTATGTTATGTAAAATGATACATTTCATTTATTTTATATATAAAAGTTTTATTCTATTCTTTTAAAAGTTTTATTAAGTTATATAAACAGCTCATACTCATTTTATGAAATTTGGAAATTACTGAAGACACAGTTCTTCACGATCATCTTAATGAGAGAAAGTGTGGGGACTTCTAACAAACTGTAATCTTCTCTGTTACAAGAATTTTATGTAATTGAGATCTTACTGCATAAGCAACTTATGTCCTGATTTTTAAAACATATTGTTTTAGCATAAGCATTTTCTACATCATTTAAACTTTTCATCAGTATAACTTTTGTGAATACATGAAGGTCCAACCTTTGGAAGTAAAATATAATTGATTATTCCTTTTAGGAAGGAGATAATTCTGATATTATTTAAATCAGAACAGGTGACTAAGCATAACCTCACTATCAATATTGAAAACATAAAAAATTATCAGTATTAATCACAAATACCAGTGTGAACATCTGACTTAAAGTTCTAGTTAATTCAGAAGTATAGGAAGAGAAGTATAGGAAAAGTATAGATATGATTTTAATGATACCTTAATAATATCCTTTCTATTAATGTGCTTCATAATATAAATAGAATCAAATAGGAAAAATAACGATCATCTTAATAGGCACTGAAAAGGCATTTATTAAAACAACATCCATTTCTAATAAAACTAAGCATTAATTAATTTCTCAGTGATAAAGAAAATATAAACATCAAATCAGTAACCAACATCAATTTTAATTGTCAAACACTAAAGTGATTCTTGACAAAACTAACTCAAAAAATAAACAAAACCAAAAACATCTCTTCAACATTGTTCCAGAAATCTTGGCTGACACAGCAAGATACGAAATAAAATTAAGGCATATACTCTAGTAAAGTGGCTGGATACTAGATAAATATGTAAATACAGTTGCATAGAGCAATAGTGCATTAAAAGTTCATGGAAAGAATTTTGTTTCTAATACCAGTCAAAACACACAAAAAAACATGAAATAATAAACATAAGGGACTGTTTTAAGAAAAGTACCCTCTATACGTATTGCGTTAGGAGCCTGGACTTGGTCAGTAGATCTAGGTTTAGGCTCACTTTCCTACATGCTGTTCAGCCTTGGAGACCATGCTGAACTTCTTTAAGTCTCTAATTGCATTTTAATATTTTATTCATTTAAATGTTATTTAGCACCTACTGTGTGCTATGCACTGTTCAAGAGGCTGTATATTGTTGTGAAGAAGATCGTGTCCTTGTCCTTATGGAACTTAATGAACGTTTAGTGGAATAATTATGGTACTTACCTCATAGTTGTTGTGAACATTATTGGACGAGAAAATGTGTTAATAGTCACAGTACCTAGTACTGTAATATTATTGCAAAATATCGTAGAAGACTTTAATAGGATAAAAGCAGACATTTAATATGTTTACATCTAAAGTCTGTAAATCTCAGGCAGCCTTTCTCAAGGTCAGGCTCACATTCCTACACTGGGACCCTCAATATCTTTTTTATAACCTTAGGAGCCAGTGTTTTGTCGTCAAGCAACAGAAATTGGACTTTCCAGGTGAATTTGATTTATATCCCAGTGACACTGACTTCCATTTAATATATCAGCACATCTGTCCCCTGATTGGTTCATCTCCTCCCTTCTCACACTCAGACACCCACTGAGGTGGATGGACCAGTTTCCCAGTAAGACTTTTCTAGACTTTGCATTATTTGTCCAGTGACTCTGGGAGATCTGGGCTTGCTCGGTGCCTGGAATTGGCTCTGACTGCTCTTTGCAGGGCTCCTGTTCTTGCTGACAGTGCACTCGTTGCTGTGGATGGTAGTGTATCTTGAGCTCATGCTATGTTCATCCTTGTGTCCTCGTTCTTTTTTTTTCTTCCTTCATTACCTAGTCTTATTTTTTTAGTTAAAATTTTTTATTAACATGTATTATTTATTTGAGGGGTACATGTCTGTGACTCATCAGTTTTACACAACACACAGCACTCACCACAACACATACGCTCCCCAGTGTCCATCACCCAGCCACCCCGTCCCTACTGCCCTCCCCTTCAGCAAACCTCAGTTTGTTTCCTGAGATTAAGAGTCTCTCATGGTTTGTCTCCAAAAATTGTCTTTTTCTTATTGACTTACTTCACTTAGCCTAATACCCTCTAGTTCCATCCACGTCATTGCAAATGGCAAGAGTTCTTTTTTGGTGGCTGCATAGTATTCCATCGTGTGTGTGTGTGTGTGTGTGTGTGTGTGTGTGTGATCACATCTTTTTTTATCTGTTTTATCCATTTTTCCATTGAAGGGCATCTCGGCTCCTCAGTTTGGTTGTTGTGGACATTGCTGCTTCTTTTCACTGCATCTGTATCTTTGGGGTAAATACCCAGTAGTGCAATTGCTGGGTCATAGGGTAGCTCTATGTTTAAAATCTTGAGGAACCTCCATACTGTTTTCCAGAGTGACTGCACCAGCCTGCATTCCCACCAACAGTTTAAGAGGGTTCCCCTTTCTCCATTTCCTCACCAGCTTGTGTCCTCATTCTTACACCAATTAACAAGGTTTTTGAAGTTGGAATGGGGTTAAGGGAGTTCAACTGACTTATCCTAAACTTCATGTCCAACAGTACAGTTAAGGAAACTGAAGGAGGAGGGGGAGATGTAAGGAGATGATGGTGTTGCAAGAACTGGATTGTTCTTGGGGAAACCTACACACAGGCACACGGGAGAGAACCTCACTGGAGTGAGGTCACATGCTGCACAACAAAATAAATTCCAGATGGATTTCAGAGAGTTAAGATTTTAAAAATGAAAATGAAACTATAAGATGAGAGTGAATTGTTTTCAAATTTCTGGTGGGAAGGAAGATTTCCAACTGTCAGATCAGGTTGTATTTCTGCTTAGGATCATGAATACCTCATACAGCGAGAGATGTACAGACATATCCCCAGTTAGGTGTCGTCTTCTACCAACAGAACACATTTCCTCAGTTGTTCATGAGTGGGGAGGGGGGAGCTCATCTCCTACTGAATGTTGTGAAAGTGTTGTTCCACCTCCTGATGAAGAACCTGGGTTTTGCACAGAAGCATCCAGATGTGAAGGAGAAGACTGATAGAGCAGAGATTTACTGGTAGCAAACTCAGAGTTAGACCCCCATGGGACTAAAAATGCTCAGTGACAACGACTGATTCTGTATCTTCTAGTATCTCTGCTGCCTGTCCACCTCCCGGTCTTCAACTGATAAACTGGCCTTTGATGTTGGCTTGCAAGAGGACACAACAGGTGAGCACCTTGTTCCCGGAAGAGGCTGCGTTCCAAGAGAATGTGGCAGGGATGGAACTGGAAGATGTAAGATATAGAGATACAGTAGATAAATGTTCTCATGGTCGGGGTCAGGAAGACAAAAATGAATGCCTTTCTAAGGAAAGTTTTTAGTAGAAGAAGGAAGTGTATGTTGTTCCTGTTAGTTTGTCATTGCCATGTAATTAGCTGGATGTTTAAATTGTATCTCAGACCTCATTCTTTTTCGGGATTTGGCTAGAAAAACCATACTTATTACCGGATTTACTGGCTGTTAACTGTATTAGTGTGCACTGATCTGCTTGTGAAATAGCCTGCAAACCTCTTTTTTCTTTTATCTTAAAAATAGTTTCTCTAAAAAATGAAACATACTTAATATCACTATTGAGACAAAAAAGATAGAAAATGAAAATGCTTCATTTCTGTGTCCAGAGGGCTACAGATCTGTCTGAATATACATGTATTTTTATATTTCGAACCAAAATGTATACATAAACACATTTATCCTTTCAGAAAATCGAAATAGGAGGACAGGGGCCCTATTTTTTATTCTGTTACATTTTATACAGCTATGTTCAATGTGATTATTTAATCTTTTACAATGAGCATGCATGGCTTTTAGAATTAAAAATAAGTAAAAGACCAAGTAGAAATAAAAGGAGGGCAATAGACCAACTCCTATTAAGTAGTTCGTTTCAGAGGTGGGATCAAGCTTTGCCCCCACATCTACCCCCATTTGTATTTTATTTTATTTTTTTCCTATTCGTATTTTAAAAAATACTTTCCCAGGAGAGCCTGGGTGAGTCAGTCAGTTAAGGATCTACCTTTGGCTCAGCTCTGCCTTTGGTTCAGGTTGTGATACAGCAGTCCTGCGATCGAGTCCTACATTGGGCTCCCTGCTCAGCTGGGAGCCTGCTTTTCCCTCTCCCTCTGCCACCCCCACCCCAACTCGTGCTTTCTCTTGCTCTCTCTCTCTCTCTCAAGTAAATAAAATCTTTAAAAAATACTTTCTTGTACTCTAAAGTTTTGAGACAACAAATGGATAAAAATAAAGTAATAGTCACCAACCTAATTAACTCTTAAGAGACCAGTACATCATTATGCATGAAAATTCCAGAATTCTAGACACCAAAAAGATAAGTATTTTTTTCTTTTTCTCTCTTTTTAAAGATTTTATTGATTTATTTTAGAGGGAGGGAGAGTGGCGGAGGGGCAGAGGGCAAAGGAGAAGCAGACTTCCCCCTGAGTGCAGAGCCCCTCATGGGACTCATCCTAGGACCCTGAGATCACGACCTGAGCTGAACCCAAGAGTCAGCCACTTAACCAACTGAGCCACCTAGGCTCCCCAAGATAAATACTATTTTTGATTTTTATTTCATTTTATAGAAGCTCAGTCATTCCTCTGTGTCTTTGCTAGTTGTTAAAAAAATTTTTCTCTTTTGATATCCTTCAGCAACAGTTAGATGAAAAAGTCTTCAGTTCTCTTTCTCAAAAGGAGTAAAGAACATGCATGATCTAGAATTTGTTTTCATACACTGAGATGATTATATAAGTCAAAACAACAAAATGAGGTCCCTCTGCCTACATCTGATCCATTTATACTACTATTTTCCCCATAGCTTTTTACTTCATCTGAATTGCTGCATTATTATTATTTCTTATTTCTTATGTGCTTTGATTGGAATTAAACTCCTAAGGCAGATGATTTTTTCTTCCTTGTTTATCGATGCATCCCCAGCTACTACAGCAATGATTGACAAATAGTGGGTGCTTTATAATTGTTTGAGTAAATGAATGAAAACTCCCTGCAACTCTAAAAATGTGAATTGAATGAAAAATGAGTCCTGTAAGGTGACGTTCAGCTAGGACTATGGTTTGTCTAAGAAAAGCATCCCAGGGTTCATTGCAGACTGGCTGTAAGAATGCTTGAGAAATGTTACTGGATGATTAATTTACCCATTTATGCAAATTGAATTTTTATTTAGTGCCTGTAGTATGCTAGTAGGAGCTGGGGAAACCCCAATGAACAAAACACATAAAATTCCTGCTGTTACGAAACTTATATTCTGGCATTGGGGAATTAGCAAAGAAGAAAAAAACCAAGTATTAGGGAAAAACAATAAAGCTGGTAAAAGGGATGGAGTAAGTATTAGATAACAGATACCACCGAAAAACTATTCTCATTTTTGGATAGAGCTTGCATTTGCATTCTAAAAGGAACTATAAACAGGTTGAAGAATTGTTTATATAAATTTATACTGTAGCTAATGGGCCTGGAGAATGAATTGTTATGTGGCTCAGGAGGCTTATGCTCGACTAGTTCTAGAAAAAATGATTTGATTTAATGTGTACCCAGTTATTTTTATAATGTATCCTTCTATAGTAGGATTCTTTTATATAATTTTACCCTTAGTTTAGTGGAAACTACCACCCATTAAAATAAAGAATAAAAACAAGGCACAGAATAGTAAAATTTCAGTGACAACACTGTATCTATTTTTAATCTGTATCTCCCACAAGTACAGAGTTTTAAAATTGATACAACACAACTGTTGCATTACAACACCCCAAGTCCTTTTGAAAATCATGTGCCAGAATACTAGATATTTGTACAGAGAGCAGTGAACATGGGATTATGTAAAGAATGCAGGAAGGTCAGCATGACTGGTAAATTTGGCCTAATGGTAGCATAAATAGCTTTTTAGAGGGGGGAAGACACCAAACCTCACTTTGCAAAATGCCACAGCGGGGTTGCATGGGGAGAATCTTTGCATTTCAGTATGTCTTTATCCTGAGTTAATTTGGCCTCAGTCTTTTGATTTTCGTGGTCTGCCAGATGAATTTACTGTTAGTTTCAAACTTCGGGAAGCTGTGGGAAGGCTGGTTTTATTCATTTGTCAGGAGACTGATTTGGAAGCCTTGTTTTATTTTCCTCTTTCATTTTGGAGCTGCTGGCAAGAAAGACAGATTTCATAGTGAGAGGTGCCTCTTTGTGTTCATCCTGCAGGGGAGGCTTGCTGGTGGACCATTCATCCCGCCTCCAAGCAGCGGTCGGAAGGAGAGAAGGTTCGAGTTGGAGATGACCTCATCTTGGTCAGTGTGTCCTCTGAGCGGTACCTGGTAAGTGGGCCCACGCGGTCATGTGTTTGGCGGTGGGATCAAGTGCAGGCCAATCCTGCTTTCTCTGTAGACTGCGAAGGATCTAGGGAATTTACTTAGAGATAAGTCCGTATCTCTTCTTGACGAATGACAAATAACTCCCTAAAGTAGGGGAATAATGTAACCTTTGTGGAAGTGCGGTTTCCCAGGTTTAGGCTTTCCTGGTACCGTTCGCTCGTGTCTTTGTGAGCCTGAGAGCACCTGTTCTTAGATTATCGTACCAACGGCATGGAAATGCGGTCGAATCAGGAGTTCAAAATTCCGTGGACCAGTGAAGAAGGCTATATTAAGGAGGTTCTGAGTACCAATTCTGACATCTATGAAAGCAGGTGGTTATACGAGAAGCTCGTACCTGTTGAGAAAAGAGAAATGGACACAATGAGTTTCTCTCTCTAATCTACACGACATTTTTTCAGAGGGCAGGGGTTAGCAATGGGAGAAGGGAAGAAGAAGGTCTTATTTCAACTTCGTAAGTGTATTTTATTTCTGTGGCGAGGCCATGATATATTTGACTTAAGTTATTTAGTGAACTGTATTTTTGCCAAAAAATAATCCTGGACCAAAGTTTGCAGAAGGGTGAAGTCAATCGGAGTATGAAGGAAGCCAGTGCAAAATATTCTTTTTATTTTAAGGTTGAAAAAGTAATTAGACAAATAGGAGCGCTTGACTGGCTCAGTCAGTAGAGCATATGACTCTTGATCTTGGGGTCATGAGTTCAAACCCCACTTTGGGTGTAAGGGATTACTTAAATCTTTAAAAAAAAAAAAGAAAAGAGAGTGAACAGGTATAAATGGGGTATTATAAACTTTACATGTCTATTTCTATAAAAAAATTCTAAACACCATAGTGGATGATAATTGAAATAAAAATCAGAAGTGAAACATTGCTTCAGTTAAGCACAGACTGATTTATAGAAAGTGTATTCCGACTGGCATAAATCAGAATATTATTTATGTATAATGAATTTAGGATTAAGTAGGTAGTTGGTACCCCCTGCTCCATGAATATGGGAGATCAATTGGGTTTGGGGGTATTGGAAGTCACTTTCGCTTACCAACCCATTTAGTTCCAGTTTTGAGAGAAGAACAGTTTTGTTTTACTTGCATTGTGGAAAGAGGTAATAAGACAGGGAAATGATGAAACAGTGTTCTTGTAACTGACAGGGAGTATTAAATTAAATGGAACAGCTAACATTGCCTTGCTAAAGGGAGGCCTGGAGCATTTCTCTCCTTTTGTCTCTTAACCAATGGAGGTGGAAACAGGCACCCTCCACATTTCCAGGACAAGTGTGTCAGCTTGTCAAATAAGCATTTATTAAGCCCTTGCTGTGTGCATATGCTGTGCATTAAGGTGCTGTATGTCTTGATCAGGAGATAGACATTTTGAGTTGTATTTTACATGGAAACCAATAACAGCTAAAAATAGTCCATGAATACTTTTAAAGATGTACAGATCTTATTTTGATTTTGGCATATAACCATGCATGTTTTTTGCCATATGACTTGTACTTTCCACTGAAGGAGTAGAAAATGGGCAATCTCGCCAGGGCTGCGGCTTCTCGAATCAATTCTGCTACCACTTTTCAGAGAGAGGCGTGTAATTGCCTGAATTCTAGCTTTCTCACTTGCAACATGATGATGATTATACTTAACACAAGGTTCCTGGGATGAAGCAATGAGATAATGAATTTGAATATGGTTTGATTGAAAAAGCACTATACAAATAAGACCAATAATCCTCATGCATGAGGCTCACCTTCTCTTGCTTTTAGAAATCAATAAACCTCATAATTAATGAAATCCACAAGTTATGTTCGAGATACCTTTTAGCCCCCTTTTTTTCTTTTTAAAGATTATTTATTTATTTATTTGATAGCCAGAGATCACAAGCAGGCAGAGAGGCTGAGCAGAGAGCCTGATGCGGGTCTTAATCCCAGGACCCTGAGATCATGACCTGAGCTGAAGGCAGAGGCTTTAACCCACTGAGCCACTCAGGCGCCTCCCCTTTTAGCCCTTTTATGCAAGCTCCTCTTCTGGTAACCTCTTTGAGAGCTACACACAGTGGCCAACCAGACTGTTAAGATTTCTCTTTCATTGGGTAACAGACTCAGTGCTTATAGTGCTCATCTCTGAGCACCTAGCATGTCGTAGAAAGCACAGGAAGGACCAAGGGCACATTGTGTGTGGTTACTACCGTCAAAGAACTAGTGGAAGAAATGAACCAAACACCTAGGGCAATGTTTGAGAATATTACAAAGGCAGTAAGGATGTGTTACTGCTTAGGGTATAAGATACAGAGATGGTTAATTAATTATAATCTCATGTTGCCACTGTGGTTGATTAGAAGGATCTAGAGAAAGTACATACAGGCAAGAAGTGCCGGAGTTAAAGGTCTTTGGAATATGGCAGTTGGAATAATCTATATACAACTGGATAACTAAAAATGGGCTGTGTGTCTATATATTTTGTTTGTTGGTGTAAATATGATCCTGGGCCAATCACATAACTTTGCAAAACCCTCAGTTTCTTCATCTGCAGTAAGGTGATGATAAATCTAGCTCACAGAGGTGTTAAGAGGATTAAATGCTTTGATCCAAGCAAGACTTGTAGCTCCTTGAATGGTACATGTAAGAATTGCTTATGAGTTACCGCCACTATTTACCTGGAAGGTTTGTACTTATTGAGAAAGGTTAAGGAAAAGGCAGATACTTCATCAGAAGAGAAAATCAGAAAGGCAGCATGAAGGGAGTAGGTAGCTGATTTTAAATAAAGGCTTGTCCTGGAAAGCCAGGTTCACATTCTGAGAAGTCGCTGGTGTCTTTCAAAGGAAACAAGTTAAGAACTTTGGCTGAAAAACACAGTCCTTATAACCAACTATTTTAAATAAATATTTCTAGTCATTGATTTTATGACTTTTTGTCATTGGTGTCCATTGACCTTGATCTGTTTTTCATCCAGGAGCAGTGATGAGCTGAGGTTAAACCATCAAAATGTGCATTTGGTACTCTACTATAGCTCATAACTGTTGGGGTGCTAACTGGGTTAAAATGGATGGACTGTAAGTGACTGATTTGCAGCCTGTGCTCTGCAGAGGTGCCTCATGGACGGGCGAGGGTGCTGTGTTGGGTACTGGGAGCCCCCAGGCTCCGTCCTCCTCTGCTTTACAAGTTGGACCTCCCTGCATGATTTCCCAGGAATAAAGGGTCTTTTTCCTAGAGATGGTTGTAAATCACTCATCCAAATACTGTCCTTTCTCATCTGGCTATTTCGTATTCTAATATAGAATGATATCTTAATCTTCTTTGTAGGGCTATCCGAAAGGACAAAGAAATTCCTTTGCTCCTATTGGACTACTTGTTTTTTCAAGAAGACTTGGGCAAAGCAGCTTAAATATAAGAGAAATAGACAATTTAAAATAGAGAAAACATGGTCAAGTAGGTATTGCTGACTGTGAATCTATTTCAAACTAAACAAGACAAGGTAAAGCATACAAAACAAGCTTTACTGATTTAGAAAGATGTAAAATCAGCCTGGTATGCACAGAAGTCTTCAGTCCATGGATTAGATTGCCTGCTTGGAAATGTTGATTTTTGACTAATTTTTTCTTAATTAGGTCACCTATAGAAATAGGGTTTTTTTTGTTTGTTTTTAAGATCCATGAGAACATTGCCAAACAAACGTCTGAAAGGAAGAACAGAGCCCCACGATCTAAAGAGAGATGACAGATGCTTGAAGAAGACTCTTTCGGGCTTCCTAAGAATTTCCCTACCTCTTCCCCGCCCCATCTCTGAATTTCTGATAAGAGATGCTAGGTGTTTTGATGGTAGAATAAGTTGCTGAATTGCCTCAAGTTGCATAAAAATATCGATAGCTAAGAAGGACCGTGACCATAAATATTTCCAAGCTAAAGATGGCGTCAACCAGTGCATTATTTATTTATTTACTGTGAGCCTTTTCCTTTTTTTCTCTCTGGGGCTCAGGTGATGGAAGCGTAGGATATTACACATGGAAAGAGTGTCTGTTCTGTGCTCCTCATTTTTTTCTCAGAAGAAAACAAATGAAGCTCGTGTGGTGATATGTCTTGCTTAGTTGTGTTCCCTGTCACTGGATGGTAATTTATCCAGAATGTTGCTCACCAGGGCCCAAGTGCCTGATGCTCAGAGAAATAGATGTGTTGAACAAATGCATCTGATAAGGGTTGAATTCAGATAGTCTAAAGAAATTTTTGTGTTGAAGACTCCATGGGCAACCTGAGAAAGCCTATTGACTGCTTGTCTTCGTAAGGTTTCATTTTATTTTATTTTTTAAAATTTTTTATTGTGTTATGTCAGTCACCATACAATAATACATCATTAGTTTTTGTTTTTGTTTTTTACATCATTAGTTTTTGATGCAGTGTTCCAAGATTGTAAGGTTTTAAAATGCACAAAATAGATGCTCAGGGTTACAAAGAAAACTAAAATTTACCAAAGTGGAGTTCTGATTATTTAGAATATCCTGTTTCTGAGATTTTGTGCTTCGATCAAAACACCGTTCTGGGACCACAGCAGCCTTGGTTGCCTCCACTTCTGAGTTCAAATCTGCGTTTGTTGACAGATCCTCTACTGATTCCTGTGGTCATTAGATCTTGAGAGTCACTAACAGAAAGGTCAAGGTGACCTTTGCTGATGGGTTGATGCTCCCATGGTATGTAAATTCTAGAGTAGTTACATGTTTCAGCCTAAGGTCCACTTTGCTTTCAACCTCGGCCAACATCTCTTTTGCTTTAAGGAGGACTTCCTTTTAGTAACTGAAACTGTTACTGCATCCTGAATATTTAATGTGACAGGCCTGACCCGATGTTGTTCTTCCTCAGACTTCCCTTTGCTTCCCTTTGCTGTTTAAGCAGCAAAATTAATGAGAAGCTTCCAAAATAATAAGGCCTGGAGAATATTTTCTTGAGAAGAATGAGCATTATGTAGATAAGTTTATACAGTGTAATATGAACTTGAAATTTTTTTGGACTTTCTCTGACTGAAATTTTCATACTTTTATGATCCTCTCATATGTAGTATTTATATCTCGGCTTAGGTAGGATTTGAAAATTGCATCTTAACCAACCTCCACACCCCCATTATTTTCTTACCCATAGCAGTGGCTCCATATTTTGTGAAGTACAGGTCCTTGTACCTGACTTCTCTGCAGATCCATGTCTCACTGTGTTCTGAGCATGTGCTCTAAGCACCACAGGTGAAGCTCTCTATTTGATGTTCCCATCTCTCTCCATCAGAGCATCTTGAAGGGCTAGAGAGGTCCAGGCCACTTTCCATTATGATGTTTCTAGTATATTAAAAGTGAAAATCTCCAAGCTTGTTGACAAAATGTAAATTGTCTCAGAAAAATTTTGGCACGTTTTAAACATTTCTACTTAGTGCCTTATCATTCATTATTAATACACATTCCCAAATCCAGTGTATGTACAAACTTACTTGAGGACGATATCTCTGAATACCAGACCACACAGTTCTACTGACCCCTCAAAGCCCTCATCCCACCCGAAATACATCTCTGGTGCAGATGTTGCCTGTCCTCAAGGTTCTGTGTGACGAACCATGTTCACATTAGGTTGGCTAAAGTGTTCTCTTTTCTCCATTCCTGTAGCATTTTGATTACATTTCACCTAACAGTTTAAAAAAATGCTGCCTTGTAGCATTTTGCCTATATATTTTCCCTTCCCTTCCCTATGACAAGCACCCTCAGGGTCCAGAGAAGGTGTTCCCTTACTATTTAACACAGGCTTCCTACACAACATGTTCGTGAAACATGGTGAACTAACAAATGATGGCATTTATCGTCATGGGGTATGAACTTTCACTCGAATTTAAATGTAAAAATAGAATCATTGTTTTGAATAGTCTTGTAATGGTTTGGGAAAAACCATATGGATGTGTGTGTGTGTGTGTGTGTGTTTGCTGTTATTTTAACTCAGATCATTGAAATAGGAATATTTATATAATAACTTCAGAAATGTTTTTTGGTTTGTACAACTTAGATTCTAAAGGTTTGGTTGGCTTCTCCATGTACTTGCTTAGTGAATAGTGCTGTTCAATGTGGGTATACAGTCGTGAACCTCTTTCTAATCGCTTATGAAATGGGGAAGAAATATACACAGAACAATGACATCGTGTGATGATTGCTTTGAAGGAACTTGTATTTTTCTTGGTTGCGGAAGCAGAGCGCATACGACTTATTTGTAAATAGTAAAATAATATTAATACTGGGGAAGAATTGAATGACCAAATCTCAGCTGGGATTTTGTGGCAGTGGGACAGAATCAGCTTAAGGAGTTGTAAACAGGCCCATCTCCTTGAGAGGAGCAGGGGGGTCAGAGCAAGTGATTGCTAAATCTGATGCATCAACTGGTAAACTTTTAATTTTATTGATTAGAAAGATTATTGATAAGATGGATGTATATGTGTGAAAGGTCAAAACTTCCTTTGGTTTTTGTTCCTAATAGAAAGATGGTGAAATACCTATTTTTACTAGTGACTTGAGAATGGTATGCTTCAGCAAGAGAATGTTGGGTCTTGAACAACCTGTGGAGCATGGAAGTGTGACTGTAATCGCTCTTCATCTAACCCAGAGGGTCAGATTTCAGGGGAAAATCTAGTACAGTTAAAGACTTTAAAAGCTTGGGCTGTCATCAGCTTTGGAGAGGTGTTGCAGAAACATTACAGGAATATTGGTGGTGTTTACTGAGATGACTCTAAGGAAAATGTGATTGTTCTGTGTCTCTTTGAAACTCTAGAGGCAACGAAGCACTGATTAGTAAAATGAGCAACACATATTTGGCTGTACTCGTAATTTTGTTTTTCTTTACTAATCATTTGATAACTCATATATGATAGTGCTCGGAGATAGGAAATATGTTATTACTTTAGCACATTTCTATTTTTAAGAAGGAAAATCTGAAATTTGTGATATCTGAATTTTGGAGGAAATTCAGCGCCCTGGTTTGAGATGTGTATTAGGAAACATTGCCACCTAATGGCTATTATATCAAATTGCAGATAAAAGTTCCCAGAGGACCCGATAAAACTAAGTAGATTTTACCTACCTCACCATCAAAAAACTGTCAGTGTGATATGTAGGACACTTAATTACAGTTTCAATGATAAGTGCCCACTACCTGAACATTTTTGTCCATCAACGAACCTTAAAACAAATTAGTCTGTTTTAACACGTTTATTTTCTTAGTCTTGTTTGCATTTCCCAATGAGTTGCTTAGAATGAGGTTTAAAAATGCTTGCAGTCAAATAGGAGCTCTGATGTTCCTTCTGCTAGTCTCTCAATGACTCAGTGACAGGACTGAAATAGATGCCGTCTGTGGACATTTCCCAGTCTGCAGTGTTAGGTTCCAGCTGATAGGAGCACTCACGTAGTGAGCCTTCCGAGCACCTGAAGAGATGTCTCCTTTTGCCTCTTCTGCAGCATTTGTCTTACGGCAATGGAAGCTTACACGTGGACGCTGCTTTCCAGCAGACTCTCTGGAGCGTGGCCCCCATCAGCTCAGGAAGCGAAGCCGCCCAAGGTAAAAACTCCACTTCTGTGAGAGGGCTCATCCCAGCTGCACAGTTGACAGTCATCTCTGGAATTGTAATAATGAGCTGATTGTTAATTAGAGAATTTTGTGTTAGGCCCTTCCAGAATGCAGATACGTGACATTTAAGAATCTCAGTTAAATAGCTATTTAGAAGTGAAGTTTGTGTGAACATTGATCTTTTTTTTTCTATTCTTCTGCTACTGCTGCAGCTTTTGCTTATTTGTGTGGGCTTTATGTGTGAGCTTCTAGATGTTATTCACTCCAGTGTTTTGGCCTCAGGGTGTTGCTGAGTTAGGCTAACATTGAGGTTTCTCATCGTCCACGGTTGGGTGACTTAGAGCCAGATCACAGTAGTGTTTATGCATCAGGATTTCTCAGGAAACGTCTGCATTTATGTTCTGATTGTTCTCATTTATGCAGGTTCAGTCTGATCCTACACATTCTTGTATATGAAAGGGAGGATTTTATGGGGTTGAGGTTGTGTTTTCTAGTGGGGACGTGACTACCTGTGGGACTCGGGAACCGTGAGTTCAGAGGTGGCAAGCAGGTGGCACCATTCTTCTCTGTGATTTGGGCCAGGCATTGAAACCTCACTAAGCTTTTGTTTCTCTGTCTGTGAAAATAGAAGATGGGACCAGATGATCTGTCCGGCTTTCAGCATCTGACCGTGACCGCTCAAATGTGACTAATTGAATCTTTACAGGGTATCTAATTGGTGGTGACGTCCTCAGGTTGCTGCACGGACACATGGATGAATGCCTCACTGTCCCTTCAGGAGAACACGGGGAAGAGCAGCGGAGGTTGGTACCAAGCCCTGCACCTTGAGCCTTGCACTTCCTTGCCTTGGTATGGTCATTGAAGGATATGTCTGTTCAGGTCATCCACATAATAGAAAGTGGGCCACTAACACTTCCTCTGTCCACTGAAGGGATCCATGTGTTGGCCTCTTTAGAAGTTTTCTCTTATGTTCTATTTTTATTACTTGATAGAATTGCTGAAAATTTTTGTCAAAATAAAACATGATCAGAAGTATTGGCTAAAATATACAGAGCAGAAGGAGTGAACACATTAAACTACTTACAACTTCCTTAAATGTTCATTAGTTTTGATTAATTTTTCTTTGTGGCATATTTCATCTCAAATTCAGTTTCAAAGTCAGAGTTCTCAAACAGCACAGAAGTTCAGGACCTTTTTCTATTACCTACCACTTATATACATACATAATGAAATGGGCCACTCTTCCTAATACATTACATGATTATAATACCTCTCTCACATTAATATTTGGTGGCATTGGGTGGAGACTGAAGTTAATGGAATTACTGGGAAAAGTGCACAAATAGTGCAAAGCCATAAGATGTTTAGGGTGATTTGAATGTTCTGCTTTGCTTGAGGAATTGGTGGGTGAATTGTGAGTTGAACACACAAGGGATTACTGCAGGAGAAGGCATTGTCTAGATGTTTTATTACAGGCTTTCAATTCTTTTAATGGACATTACAGGCTTTCAATTCTTTTAATGTCCATGAGAATGGACATTGCTCATAATACTAACATCATAGAGCGGTAACTGTTACACATATTTATTTTTGGTAACTTAGAGAACATTTGGAAAGTTAATACTCATTTAACTAGCTGTTGCACCTTGGGGAAAGTCCCTTGGGGACCTGCGGTTTAGTCATGCCTCTCTGACCAGACAGACCTGGCTTATAGTGACCAGTGAAATGCAGAGCCTGGAAAACTCTGTCAACAAAACAATGCTCCTTATGCTAGGTTAGGAAGAGGATGTCGATGGTGTTGATAGGGTTTGAATAAAAGACAAGAGGGAATTCAAAAGGCAATTGGTTTGAGGACTTAATTTCAAACAGAAGAATAAACATAAGACTCAAGGGGATGACAGCGTGTTCTGGGAGTAGCATCCTTCCCCAGAGTGACTGCAGGAAGGATAGAATCAGAGGTGAAACTAGACAAGAGGGACCAGTGTGGTCAGCTTTTGAAGGATCCTTGGTGCCATTCCCCTGGATGGGCTTTTTATTCTGAGGGAGTTAGGAAGGAGTGTGGCACGAGGGTGAATTGGTCAGGTTTCTTGTAAAAGAAATAGATAGATCTGACGCGCAGAAGGAGCATCAGTCAAAGATGAGGAGAGTCCAGATCAGGGAAGCCAATTAGGACAGGGCTGTTTTTAGGTATTTGTGTGGGGGGAGGGGAGAAAGTTGCCTTGGAGAGTGGCCATCAGAATGGAGACATCTACCCGGACCAGCGACATGTTAGGTCGTATTGACTGGTTTAGGGATGAACTTCTGTGGACTTTGAGGGAATGTATCTGATCCACAGGTGTCCTGATGTTTCTGATTTGAGTGAAGAGACACAGTACTAAGGATGTAGGAGACATATTTTGTACAAGTGTTGAGTTAAAGTTTGGACAGCGGTGAGTACAGAGGGTCTGTGGGACATCAGGCAGGAAATTAGAATTTTTGAGTCTTTCACCTAGACAAAGCTTGGCTTGGATGTAAATCCCAAGCACACAGGGGATAGTTGAAGGAACGGGAGTCCTAGGTAGGGAGAGCAGAGCTGGGATTAAGGGGATGTGCTTGTCCGTCTGGGCATTGCTTAAAAAAAAAAGTCTATAAAACCTTGGAATAGATGAAGGAGAGAGGAGCCCAAGGGTGGAGTCTCAGAATGCTGCCATTTAAGATGTACATGGGCCAGAAAGTGTTGGCATGATGGTTGAGTGGAGAACCAGGGAGGTTAGTCACGGAAGCCAAAGGAGGTTTGAGGGGCAGATGTGTTAAATGCTGTGTTATGTGTGTATAGACGTAGGAGCAAAAAGAGGTTGTGTTTTGGTTTTGGGGGTCTTTATTCCCTGATTTGTAAAATCAAACACTTAAATGATTCTTAGAGACTTTATTCTTTAAGAGAAAAGAGACTTTATTCTTAGAGACTTTATTCTTTCTACAGACACTAGAGAGAGTTGTAGTTAAACGAATGGTCTCTGGAGATAGACAGCCCTGGGTTTGGGCCTCAGCTCTGCCACTTCGTACTGCAGGCCCTGAATTTCTTGAACCATTGCTTTGCTCCTCTGTAAAATGCAGCTTAAATATTAGCTGCTGCTCTGTGGGATTGTTGTGAAGATTCAGAAGAAAAGCAGGTAGAGTACTCAATGCAGATGAAGAGGTCAACAGATTCTGTTGTCGCTGGCATTATTATTTAACAGAAAAGCAGCATTTAGTCAGATAGGGAAAAATTTGAGGGACCCCCAGGCATGTGGATGAAAGCTTAGTAGAGCATCTACTTTGGAGGAGGAGAAGCTAAACTCTAGCAAAGAAAATCCTCTCTTCTTTGTGTTGAATGGCGTAGGTGTGGGGTGAGGAAGGGCTCCTGATTGGTGCTGAAGTTCTGACGCCAGGAATGAATGAGCAAAGTTTTTGTTGTAACAGTTGAAGGTTTTCATTCTCAAATAAGACTATTCAGTGTCTGAAAGACCTTGGATTTCCTCAGCTGAGCTCCGTGGCAATAAGTACCGTTTTCCATATCTCCTGGACATTAGAGCGACTGTGTTCAGTAGGTGTTTTCTTATTGAATGGATTTTTCTCCTGATTCTGTACGTAGCTGGTTATTACTGCAGAAAAAACAAGGGGCTGTTTCAGAGATATTTTTCCTATTGTTCTGGACCCACTTTCTCTTCGCACACATGTGAAAGTCTGTCCTTTTGCGTATCATTCTTGATTTAATGTTAATTTGTGTATCAAATTAATCGCATTGTGTATTCAGTTCAGCACATCACAGCTCTTTCTAGGAAGTGATGTCAGTAAGAACACATCCATTTGTGCCCTTTGTATAGCACGTTTACACGGACTAAATTAGATTTCAATAGATGTCAGATCGTGACTCGAAGGAGAAAATGAATCAGAAATAGGCAGCGGGAGCCCAAAGGCTGTTGCTTCCGAAAGGAGAGTTACATTTGCCTTGATTAAATGGCGATATTGGGCATTGATTTGCATAGAATGATATCAATAATTTCTTCAATTTTACATTCACTAAGCACGCTATTATTTCAAGTCTTGGTGTAGAAATTTCTTTATCTTTCTGCTCTTATCTGGAGTCATTTTGGTGCCTCAGGTGACTTGGGGAGGCAAAGGGCAGCTCAGCCTGAAGGCAGAAATTCTTTAATTGATATGAATCCATACTGGGGGAGAAAAATAGCATGATAAGCTAGGAATATGTATATATCTCTTGATTCATTAAAAACAGAGAAGTGAAAATAATTTGACCTTTGGACAGCAACTTGAAAGCTGGAGAAGTTCCAGGGAAATATGTAAAAATTTCTTTTGCCTCACAGCCCTTTGCCATCTTTGTGATCTGCTTAGGCTCCTTAATTGTGTCATATTATTAACGTCAAAGAGCTGAGGTCAAACCAGATTTGTCATAGGAAGCATTGGAAATGGGCAGATGGCCAGAAGTAACCGTTACCTCCGAGTAAGTTAGGAACATTTTGGTCCTAAATGCTCTCTTCCTGACTGGCTCAGTCAGTCCGCTCATGCCTCTTTCCACTGACACAACTGTAATTGTAGCAATGGAAAATGCAGTTCAGGGATGGGTTCTATTATTCTAGAGACCAATGGAGTTACCTTTAATTTCCCCTTGCATTTAGATTTGTACGTGGATGTGATCATGTAGGCATTCTCATGAGAGGATTAATTAATGAATTAATAAAATTAATTCATTAATTAAATTTAAAATTAAATTAATTAAAATCAAAAAAATTAATGAAATTAATTAAATAACATTAAATAAAATTAATAAAAGCTCTTGGAATGAAGAGCATATGGTGTCCCATTCAATTAAGTGGAATCGAGTGGGCAAATGAGGCCCTCCCCAAGTTAAACTAAATTCATGGTCTTCTCTACTCTTCTTGCTCATCTTACGTGTACAGTTTGAATTCTGACCTTTCTTGTGACATCTAGCAGCACTATAGATTTATTTTAAGTTTCTTGAGATTTTTTTTCCAGCAAGAGCTATGGCTCTAAAACTACTTAGTTTACAACTTGTCTAAATAACAGTAAACATATCATCTATATGGGTTGTGAGCATTTGGGTAAAAGGGAGAGATACTTTAAGTGGTAGCTTTAAATTGTAATTTCTTAGTTCTTACTCAGGCTCTTCAGACAGTGAGAATACATTAAGGAGAAACTGGGATTTGTCAGATGCAACATAGTGTTTTAATTATTGACGTAAAAATAAGCTTTCATTCTGGAGGCTGGAAATTTGATTACCAATTTTCATTTCGAGCATGACATATTTTATGTAGGGAGTATTTTCTGCCCTAGGTTTTGTCTCTGGATTGCATCTTATTACTTTTGTCTGTTTTTATGTGAAGCGTATTAAAATATCAGCAAAGGCATTCACACACACTTACTTTTGCATTGAATATGCACTCTCTAAATGAAGCATGCCATACTTCTAAGTTAGTGTGTTTTAAAATGGATAGATTAGGGGAATATTACTGGGAATTACAGTATTAGGGGAATATTTTTTGAATAGCATTATTTGTATGGTTTTTTTTTTTTTAAGATTTTATTTATTTTAGAGAGAGAAAGCAGGGGTAGGGGCAGAGAGAATCTCAAGCAGGCTCCCTGCTGAGCCCTGCTGAGCATGGAGCCCTGTGTGGTCTCAGTCCCATGACTCTGAGATCATGACATGAGCCAACACTGAGTTGGAAGCCTAACTGACTGAGCCACCCAGGCATCCCCCCCACCCCCGCAAAAGCATCATTTGTAAGTTAAAACAGGTAATGCTATGTAGTGCACGGGTAGTTTTATTCAGTCAGTAACAATTTGTGAAATGACCATCATGTTCTGGGTGCTGGGGTTATAGTAGGATATAAAAAAGATACAATGTCTCTTTTCTCAAGGAGTTTTCATTCTAATAGGGATATGGGACAGCAAAAACCTAAGTGCTCTTAATTTGTAAATGCCCACACATATGGATACACCCCTGGTAATCTACAAGGTGATGATAAAGGCTTTTGGAAAGAAATAAAAAAGGGTGACAACGGAATGGAGAGGGTCCATGTTTCTGTGTGTGTTAGAGGGAGGGAGAGAGGGAAGAGGGAAGAAGAGAGAGTTCGAGTGAGGCAGTGATCAGCGGAGAGAGGTTGTAACTCTGTCTTATCAGGCATTACTGTTGGCACATACTTGCTCTGTTTTGCTACTTTGAAATGCAAGACAATTGAGTTATTGTTTCCGACAATATCTGGAAATAAATGCTCCATTTGCTTTCCAGAACATGAGTCAGCGGGCAGAAGCTGGGTCATATGCATGCATGACAGTATTTTTTTTTTTTTTTTTTGCCTCCTTGCCCCTTTTGTGATATTCTGACGATTTAATGAGCTTTAGTTGTAAATAATTGATAAGGCATGAGATGGGTTTGGTACCAGGGATGAAATGTCTCTCAGTCTGGCTTTGGAAGAGACGCATGGTTTCTATCCGTGTACACAATCAGATGACTAATACCATTACAGAATTTGTATGCCCTCAGTCACCACCTAGGAGGAAGCTCATAAAGCCATGTTCTGGGCTCCTGAGTGATCAAGGAGATAGGGTTATCCAGTGAGGGCTTCTCTTTCCTCCTCCTCTTCATGGCCTGTGTGTACCTGTGCAGCCTGGGTCTGGGAGCAGCATGGCTTTACTAGGCAGTTTGGATGAAGAGTAAGTTCATAGGAGAGAACTATTTTCTATTCTCTGCCTCTTGTCCCTTGAGACAGGTGCACTCTTCTCCCCAAACTTAAACTCCCTGCTGATTGCAGAGAACTCAGCTCTTTATTTCAGCATGTTCTCGTTAAGCAAACTGGCTTGGTCTTCAGCCACCCTCTCAAAGAAGCACTGGCCTGGAATGCACTGTTTTAAAAAGCACGGGCCTCAAAGTCCAAAGATTAAAAATATTCATAGGAATTGGAGCCATTGGATTTCAGTAAAAATGGGGGGAAACAAAAGGACCTGACCTGAAATGTTGGATGCTCTTAAAGTTGAGGACATTGAGAAAGAGTCAAAAGAATGAAAACATCAACATTAAAAAAGGAGGAATCCTCCAGTTATTTTCTCAATGCAATTAAAAAAGTTTTTTTAAGATTGATTTTTTTATTCGAGAGAGAATGAGAGGGAATGAGAGCCAAGCACCCACACACATGGGGAGACGACCGGGAACAGAGGGAGACTCCCCACTGCAGCCCCGATGCAGGGCTCAGTCCCAGGACCTTGAGATCCTGACCTGAGCCAAACCAAGAGGTAGAAGCCTAACCAACTGAGCACCCTAGGTGCCCCCTCAACAAAATTCAGTACCATTTTTTACTTGTCCATGTCTCGTTTATTTGCTTAATCTAGGTATATAAGCAATATCTTTCGGGGAGGGGGGGGAGAAGAGCTTCCTCTTCTTTTTAATTTCCGAATGCCGTTGTGGTTATATTCTGGTTGGCATGAAAAGCAAAAGCAGCAACATCTCTTTTGCTGTTTTTCTGCTCTAGTGCTATTTACATCGTTCTTTATAATAATGATTTGGAGTAGAAGGATCCTGTTTTTAATCTGTGATGATTCATTTACATTTATTTGGACGTGTCGTCCCCCAACCTACCTGTTTTCTCTTGTGCAGCAGTTTGAATAGAAATATCCTCACAGGCTCAGCCCCTGAGTGAATATATGTTTCGTTCAGGGCTGGGTAGGCCTCTACTTCTTGGTTTCGCTGTTGCTATGAAGACACTCCTCTGACAGTTTGCTTTCGCACCTGCCCGTGGCTCAGCTGCTCAGCCAAACACCCTCGTAGGCACAGGGAGGAGTGTTACAGAAGCACAAATTCTACTGTGACAAATGTGTCAACTCAAACACTTACAATTTCACTCCGAAATAACCTTTGAATCCTGGGTACTTTGCCATCACTTCAACTCCGTTCCTTTAATGCTTAGTGAGGAACTAGTATGCTGTAGGCATCTTGGTGTGTGCTCCGTGTAGTGAGTGGAGCCAGCCCCTGTCTTTTTTTTTTTTTTTCTTTTTTTAAGTTTGGTGGTAGTCTATTGCATAGCAAGAGATAACTTGAAATTTTTAAAAAAGGTTTTATTTATTGGAGAGAAAGAGTGATAGAGCATGAGCAGGGGGAGGGGCAGAGGGAGAAGCAGACTCCCCGCTGAGCAGATGGGGCCCAGGACCCCTGGATCATGACCCGAGCTAGAGGCAGACACCCAACCGGAGCCACTGACACACCCCCATAAACTGAATTTTTTTAAATTGCAAGGTGTTACGTGTATTTTTTGGCCTCAGGAACCTGGGAACTCTTTGAAGGCAGGACCACACTTCGGCATTTTTGGTATTATTAGTTGAATCTTGCAGCATGACTGATGCAAGCCTGGAGCGTGCAAGCAATATATTACCAAAAGCCCTAAAATAACAAAAGAAGTACAGAGAAATGCCTGAAATTTGCTAATCTATCCACAAAATTATTTATTTTCTGCATGTATTTCACCTGCAAATGCTTCCCTTCCAGCTCCTGGCCAGAATCAATGCGACAGAGGCCATTTCTTTAAATACTTCTGAAAAAGTAAATATACTTTTTTAAAAAACGTGTTGGTTTATGGGACACCTGGGTAGCACAACTGCTTGAGCATCTGACACTCAACTTCAACAGCCCCTGTGTTTAAGGAGCTTATATTCTAGTAAGATCTTGATATTATGTTCAAGAAGAAGCAAATGTTAATCTGAGAGTGGCCAATCTCAGTCTTTTTACAAATTAAATCTGAGACAACATCTTTTACCATTCTACCCTTTGAGGAAGATTAGCAAGGTGGGGATCTTTGTTGATCTTTGATTTTGAAGCAATAAGTTTATTAGCCTATATGAGTTAGTAAAATAAGCTTTTCTTTCCACTAATTGGTTTGAATCTGCTATTCACTATCAACTGTAAATAGAAATTGTCTGTGGGTTATTTTTCTGTGAACCTAATTATTTTCCTTATTATATTCATAGATGAAGCTTCAATATCTAGGGTCTGGTAACATATCAGCACAGCTGAACTTAATTTGGTTGGGACCATGTTGGTGGTAGGACTGTTTTTAACTGTCCCATACAAATAATGGCACTTGTCACAAATAATGGCACTTGTCACCAAGTAACATTTATTATCTTTATTGGTGGTCAGTCTCTTCTGTTGAACATCTATTCACTTTTCAGCCAGGACCACATTATTCATTCTTGTTAATCTTTAACACAGGGACACATATATGGGAATCTGCACACAAATGCTCATTCTTTCGTATTTGCAAAAGAAATAAGTAGAGAAAACAAGTCATGCACTTTACTGTAGGTTGTTTAAGGAGAACAGCGTTAAGGAGAGCGATACTTGCATTGGTGGCCAGTCTGGCTCACTCAGCAAGATCAGAGGTCTCCCACTTGTATTATTTTGGTGATTTCTGAAAGATTGTCATCTGCTTGTACTTCAGGGAGGGGAAGAAAAGATGTCTTACTAAATCTGCTCACCAACCTGAGTGATAGAAAACTGCTTTGGGGCCCATGAGTCCCACATCCTGGGCTCAGAGCCTTCTCTATTAGAAGCACCTTGACAAAACTCCACAGGAAGAATCTCTATTCTTGTAGCAGGAAGCTGAGCCTTGAAAAACAGTGGTTTTCAAAAAAAGAAGAGGGTGGTTGTGGGTATCTTTGACAACCTGATGTACATTACACATTCCTAGAAAATTCACATACTTGCCAACATGGAAAATTGTTTCTGTGGTGTTAATGTAGGACTTCTCACTGAATTTTCCATTATTTCTCCTCATTTAAGCGGTTAGTGGTACCTGTGTTTTTCACCCCCAAAGGGGAGGTTTCTGACTTTACAGAAAGTTTAAGTTTTGTGCAAGGTACTTATCTTCCTGACTATTACTCCCTAAAGACTATATTTGAGGAGGTTTTTCTATCTAGTGTCTTAGAAGGGATTGTCTCCGAAAGAAAAAGAAGAAAAGAAGGGACTTTTCAACTTAAAAGAATTTTGGGTGGAACAAATGGATGCCCATAGGCAAACACAAATAAACAAAACAAAACAAAAGTAAAAAAAAAAAAAAATCAAAAACCAAAAAACTGAGCTGAGCTTGGAGCCCAAAGCAGGGTGTGATCTCACAACCCTGAGATCATGACCTGAGTCGGAGCCAAGAGTTGGATGCCCAACCAGCTGAGCCACCCAGTTATCTATCTTGTGTGATAGATCACATATCTATCATGTGTGATAGAATATTCATCATTCCCCATATATTTTCTTATTCTCTCTTCTATATTATATTTCCCAATCTCTTAACCATCAGTGTTTTAGTCTGAATTCTTCTGACCTAATCTCCAGTTCACTAATTCTCTTTCCAGCTACTTCTAAGCTGATGTTGATCACCTTAAAGATAATTCTAAGGATAATTCTAAAAAGTGATTTTGATAATAATAGTAGATAGGTTATTTCAAAACATTGTACCCCTGAGAAAAACTAAAATAGGTAAACCATCCCCTAAAATCTGTTTGAAGATAATGGGGAGCAAAAAACCCCCCAAAAACAAAAAACAATAACAAAAACAAACAAACAGTGAAAATACATGGGGCCGATTTCCCAAAATACAAGGAGACCAGAGAATTGAGTTTAACATTTGGAGCAGCCTCTTCTCTCTAACGGGTTGCAGTGGATCGAGGAGCAGGGAAGTGGGCAGGGCTGTGGTAAGAATCAGAGTGGAAGTGGATCAAAGCTGGTACAGGACCCTCCAGAGGAAAGGCACTTTCTAAGAGCTTTCCCCTTGAAGCAATGGTGAACCAGAAATAGACCAGTCCTCACAAGTATTCAGACTTGGCCTTAAATAATACTAGTAGCTGTTTGGATTAAGATGATGTGAGATTGCTTGTGACCTTTGACCACTGTACCTGCCAGAAGCAAAAAAGTGTATCTTTTGGGAGAAAATAGGACCTAGAACTCAAATGATCTCTATAATTTTCTATATATGATGTGTGATAGTCAAGATTAAATGAGCTCTTCTGTTTCAACCCCAATTGGTATAGGAGAGTGAAATTCTGGCACTAACTACCCAGAGTTACCAGATTATACAAGTTAAGGACTTAAGTCTCTACAAAACTGCCCTTATCTCAGACTCTAGCTTCAAGTTGGGTGTGGGATTCTCAGACCATCTGTGCTTCTTACCAACTGTCTACAAATTTGGGTGTTCCCCAATCTCTTTAGATTCAGGAGATCAGGACAGTACTATAATTATGATTTCAGTTTTATTATAAAGCTTACAAATCAGACCAGTCAGATGAAGAGTTGTATTGGGTGAATTCCGGGAAGGAATGAATACGGAGCTTCTTTACCCTCTCCCTGTGGACCAGGATACATTAAATCGCTGTGTCCACCATTCACGGAACTCAGCTGGGCTTTGATTCTACAGTGTTTTTATTGGGGTTTTATTATGTAGGAATGATTGATTACATATTCTACTGCATGACTGAACTTAGTCTCAGCACTTGCCCCTCCCCGGAGGTCAGGCTGCATCAAACTTCCAACCTTTTAGTCATCACTGCTCTTTCTAGCATGGCCAACCCCCATGTTGAAGGTGTCTTGGGCTGACATGAATGAACTCATTAGCCGAAATTGAGTTGTGATTCAGGGGTTTCCTGAAAACCAAAGCCCCTGCTTTCATGTGGAAACTTGCGAGGTTTTAGAGTCTCGCTCCCAAGAAGCAGGGACATTGGTCAGCCAATTTGTTTGTTATACAACACAGGCATGTAAGATAGGAGTTGACCAAGGAGCAACAGCAAACACATGATAGAAACAAGGTCATGGGTACACAGATAATAGAATTACCACAAATATAATTTAAAATACTTATGCTTATTATGACCTAAGAGTTAAAAGATGAAGAAATTTAGTAAAGAATTGAAAGCTATAAAAAGGGATCTTGTAGGCATTCCTAAAATGAAACTGAAGATTAAAATAACTGATATTAGAAACTCAGTAAATTCAACATCAGCTTAAAAAAAAAAAAAAATTCAACATCAGCTTAGAAGTAGCTGAAAAGAGAATTAGTGAACTGGAGATTAGGTCAGAAGAATTCAGACTGAAACACTGCTGCTTAAGAGATTGGAAAATATAATATAGAAGAGAGAATAAGAAAATATATGGGGAATGATGAATGTTTTATCACACATGTAATTGGAGCTCCCAAATAAAAAGATGAAGAAGGGAGGGGAGCAGTGAGAGAAGGAGAGAGAGCAAAAACAAGAAAGCTTGCAAATACACCAGAACACAGGCAATGTTTAATACAACTGCTTAAGGATTCTGCACAACTGACTAGGTGTATTAAGATACAGATTTAAGGACTGAATCCTAAGATGGACAGAAAGGATACGTAAGACCATGAGAGTAAAACTACAAACACAAAACACAAAACGGAACACTTAATAACATAGCAAAAAAATATATAGTAAAACATAGCAAAAAAACCAAACGTTTAGTACCTTAAAAGTAACAATAGTAATATTTACATCTCACTTTGTCTAAGAAACAATTGGAGACATGAGATATAAACTTCAAAGTGCTTAAAGAAAATAACTGCCAGCCTGATGACCATTTTGTGTACTGAAATCATTTTTTTAAAAAATGATTTTATTTATTTGAGAGAGAGAGATCTAGAGATTGAGAGATCATGAGCAGGAATGGGAGGGATGGAGGGAGAAGCAGACTCCTTGTTGAATGGGGAGCCCAACATGGGGCTCAATCCCGGGACCTGGGATCATGACCTGAGTCAAAGGCAGACACCTAACTGACTGAGCCACCCGGGTTCTCTTTAAAATGGCAGTTTTCCAAAGACAAAGCTGAGGAATTTTATTACCAGCAGCCTTGTAGCAAATTGTGGAAATATTAGAGAGTGTTCTTCAAGTAGAAGAAAATGTTCTCAGATATAATTTTGGAGATAAAGGGGAGAAAAGAGCAGGAGGAAGGCAAAAATATGAGGTGAACTTGTAAATACTTGATTAAATAAAATGATAATGGCAGTTGTAAATCTTGGTTTTTAAACACTATAGAAAAATAAAAACTATGCAGAACAAAATTCATCTTAAGAGCAGCACATGAGTCAGGAGGAGAATAAGTTGAACTGAATGACAGTTCTGTGTTGCCTGAGAAGTGGTAAAATTAGAAATTACATCATATTTTAATAACCAAGCACACATAATCTTTATATCAATCAGTTAAAATATAGTAAAAGGATATAAAATATTAAAGAGGAAAGCAGAAAAATAATATGAAAAAATACTTAATTCAAAAGAAAGGGAAGTTTAGAAGGAGTAGGACAAATAGAGAGTAGAAGATTGACTTGAGCCCCCAAGATTCTTGCTTCCTAGTCTACAAGGTCTGTATAATTCCTTCTTTTTTGTGTGTGATGGGACTATGACTATGGTGGATTTTACTCCCACAATTAGGTAACATTATATAACAAAGTTGGAAAGTTTTTGCATATGTAATTAAGTTTTCCAGTCTGCTGACCTTGAGTTAATCAAAAGGAAGATTTTCCTTTGTAGGCCTGACATAATCAGGTGAGCCATTAATGGAAGAGACTGAGCCTGATGAATTTAGAGATTCAAAGTGTGAAAAAAAATTCTCCTGTGAACCTTGAAGTAGTAAGCTGCCATGTTGTGAGAGAGTCTATGGAGGGGCCCACGTGGCCAGGATCTGAGGGCAACCTTTGGTTGTTGAAAGAGGTCCCTGTCTGAGAGCTGACAAGAAAACAGGGACCATATGGCTGCAAACAACTGACTTCTGCCAGCCACCACTGAATTTAAGAGAATACTCTGGGCTCCAGGAAGAACACAGCCCCAAGCAACATTTTGAGATCCTGAGCAGGAAACCCAACTATGCCACGACCAGACTTCTAACCTACAGGTTATAGAATGATAAATGGGTATTGTTTCCAACTAATAAGTCAATGGTCAGTTGTTACGTAATAGAAAACGAATAATTCCTGGGTGATACCACTTAAGGAATGAGGATGGCAAAAAGGAAGAAACAAGTAGATATTGAAAATGCTCAGGGCACCTGGGTGGCTCAGTGGGTGGACGTCTGCCTTCAACTCAGGTCATGATCCTGGGGTCCTGGGATTGAACCCCGTGTTGGGCTTCCTGCTCAGCAGGGAGTCTGCTTTTCTCTTTCCCTCTGCCCCCCACCAACTTGTGCTCTCTCTTTTCCAAATAAATAAAATCTTAAAAAAGAAAAAAAAAAGTTGTCTGTATCCTGTTAGTTCTCTTTCTCTGAAGAACCCTGACTAATACAGTTATGAAAGACCCCAGACCTCAGATTTCATCTAGCTGATTCTGAGATTTAAATTACCAGTAATGTGGGCAGGATCTTTTAGACCAGGATTGCAAACTGTGGTGTGTAGGTCAAATCCAGCCCACTGCCTGTTTTTCTAAATAAAGTTTTATTGGAACATAGACATGCATATTTCTTCACATACTGTCCATTAATATGTTTTCAGAGTTAAGTAGTATGAAAAAATATATATGGCCCATTTAATCTAAAGTATTTACTAGACCTTTAGAGAAGAGTTTGCCAGGTCATGTTCTAGAACTCCTTTTCCTAGTGGCAGTGAAAGTCTTGGGGGGCCTGTCAGCCCCAACAGTCCTGGAGACATGGGGCAGTTCTCTGCTGGGAGCCGAAAGCACCCAGGGTGCCTTCAGAAGTAGGTCTTTGCGAGAGGGAGAAAGTGGCTAGGAAAAAAAAAAACACATATCCTTTTAATCTATGTGTATATTCTTTTCAGAATTTGAGTTTCCTCTAGTGTCCTGCAGTAGATGCCAAGAAAAGTCAAATTGATTTTTATGTGAATTTTCAGACCCCAAAGGTACAAAATGAAGAATCACTTTATTTGATGCATAGAACTAGCAGAAGCAAAAGGAGTTATGTAGATCATGGCTGTAAAGGAATGCTAGAACCACACGATTGTGCAGTAGAAGAACCTAGCAAGGAGGTCATGTAAATTATGGCTTTATTGCGGGGCACCTGGGTGGCTCAGTGGTTTAAGCCTCGGCCTTTGGCCCAGGTCATGATCTCAGGGTCCTGGAATCGAGCCCTGCATCAAGCTCTCTGCTCAGCAGGGAGCCTGCTTCCGCCCCTCTCTCTGCCTGCCTCTGTGCCTACTTGTGATCTCTATCAAAATAAATAAATAAATAAAATCTTTTAAAATTTTTCAAAAAAAACTATGGCTTTATTTCCTTCTTAGATTATCGTAAGCAATTTTATAATTTAGGACTTCCTTTGTCTTTGTTTGTAAACAAGTATACAGTACTACCTACCATCTGTTCAATTCAACACAAAGTTTTGGGTCTTTAACTCTGTATTTGGGAAGATTGAGCGCGTCACCATCCTCCTGCCCCTCTTCCTCCCCTTCCTGTTCCTTCTCCTCCTCCACACCCTCAGAGCCCCATTTGCTGTGTGAGGACTCTTTCGAGAGGTCTCCATGGGTTATAGCTTCCCTTTCTTCCTCACAGTAACCCTGTGACCATCAGCTTCATTTTATGTGTGTGAAAAAAAAAAAAATGAGGCCTGGAGGAATTCAGTTAATTCGCCCAAGTTCATATGACAAAGTGACATGTTCTGAAAGCTAGTCACAGTCAAGCGTGAGAGTGATTTGTCCACTTCCCAGTGCCTTGTCCTGGATGTGAGCTAAGCATTGTGAGGCCATCTAATGACGGCGCCCTGTGGCAACATTCATAAAGTGAAAAGAAGTAGTTTTCTCCAGGGTGAATCTTTCATTAATCATGTTTTATGATTCTGTGTGAAAGTCCACTAATGGGAGTTGTGTATCTTATAAAATTCTTATAATAAATACATACCAATAGATGCCAACTGTCATGCTCTGAAGAGCTCCTCATGACTGTGCTTTTATTACGATGCTAATCTTGTTTCTTCCGGACTCGGATTCTGAAGATGACCTATTCCGGCTGTCAGAATGCCTGCTTTCTACTGAAAAATAAGTGGTTCAACAATTGAGATTAGATCAAGATTGTATCTTATAAACCAAAAATACAGAAGTAGCTCACTACTTTTATTTCAGTGGACAACATTATAATACTTAGGAGAAGTGGAATTGATGATATAATAGGAAGAATTTGTACTTATTAAAAAGAATAACCTGAAAGGGCCTCTTCAGGCCATTTAATGTGACCAGCCTGAAATAGGAGCTCCTTAATGAAGCGTATTATATGGGGAGATAACGTGTTATGTAGGCATAACGTAGAGCCTGAAGCCTGGAATTTTTCTAAATATTGTTGAATAAGACACACACTGTTGGTTATTAGGTGTGTACTTAAAAAATTCATAGTCAGTGAAATTACAGTGACTTTGAGTTTTTCTGATTCATGAGGTGGGAAATTCTTTGAAAAAAAATTCTATCAATGATATCAATGGCCAGTTATCTTAACACATCATTTTCTTAGTAGTGGTAATGTCATTGTGGTTCATTGCAAAAGTAGTCTTGGAGTGAACAGAGAGCTGCATAGTACTGTTGTGTTTCATAACCTTGACATTCCCTTAAATTTTGACAACATTACTATGGTTTGCACTGAAATCTCTGGGATGCTGAGCTCCAAAAGAGTTGTTGCTCTGGGTCTGTTCGATTCCTTAGAGAATCTTTCTCTTTTCGTTTTCTTTTGACAAAAGCACTTGCTATGATGTTGATCATTTAGTTGTATGGGTTTAAATAGGGCCTCTAAAGCCATTTGGTAAATTTGGGGTTCTTTATAACCATTGTTTTCCTAGATTCCTTTTGGGTACTTTGGGCACATTGCAGGGAAAAGGGATGATCCCTTCAGAGAGCAGGTGTGTCTGTCCAGGGGGACCGATTTCTAAATAAGTTTAAATGCCCTTAGTGTCGTTTATGATGGACTGATTTTTATTGAATTTAGGATCTGGATATCAGGAGGCCAGTTTTCAGTCTGAAATCGCCTATACATAGTTGATTGGACAACCAGTGACATGCCATGTATTTATGGGGGGAGACTCTGTATAATAGGAAAGCTTTTCCCAGTTGACAACAAAGATGAGTAAGTTGTCAGATTTTCTACACCACCAGTGAAACATTTAAGAGAATAAAAAGAAATAATCTAATAATTCAAGGCAGGAAGTGCATTGAGGAGGCAAATATTGAGGAAGCCAACCAGATAAAGCTAAAAATATGTCAGGTAGGAAGGAGGATCCAATTTTCCTTTGACTTTATATTTGGGTTTTAAATACTAGTTTCCTCCTAAGTTAAAATATCATTAGATGTCTACATAAACAAAAAAATTCAAGAGCATTGTTAAATTCAGCTAATAAAGGAAAAGTAGTGGAAGAATAAAACATTTGAAGGGTAATTGAAAATAAAAGAAATATTACATAAATAATATGTAAACATTTTTCACGCTATTTGTTTCTTTGAGTCCATTTAATTCTCAAGCTTAGCTCCTACAGAACTTTTATTATGTAATTAGTATTACCAGTTTGGTGTTCATTATTCAGCAGTTTTCTCCATGTTCATATAGAGAATATGTCTGCGTGTCCACATACATATATGCCGTAGGTTTATTTATATTGTACATAAAATGTGTATCGTTTACAGTCTTGGACTTTACTTACCTTAATATGTCATAGAATCCCTTCTTTTTCTTTTCTGTGGTTTATTTCGTTCCCTGTCTATTCTCTTCAGACAACTCAAGTTTTGTTTTCATTACTTCTTTAATAATTAAGGGATTTCAGGCCTAAATTTTTCAAAGTTTACCTGTGAATCCTAGATTTGTTATGAAATGTTCTTGTCCTCATTACTTTTAGATATGGTATGGTTTCTGTTTCCTCTTTGACCCATGAATTATTTACAAGAGTTTCTGAGTTTTCCAAATTCTTAAATTATAAAACCCTTTTTAGTATTTATTTCCAGGTGTTATTGGTTATAATTAGAAAATATGAGTAAATAGCTTTAGGTTTAAAAGTATCTGATGAAATTTTCTTTGTGGCCCCATACAAGATCTTTATGAAAGGTCTGATTGTTTAAAAAATCTATGTATCTATCTATGTTCGTATACATACACATATACCTCTATATTTTGTTATTTGTTTTTAAGTATATACCCAGAGATTCTAATTTACTTTGTCTAGGAATTGTCTGTTCATTGGAGTTTTCAAAGCTTTCCAGGCGATTCTAATATACAACGATATCTTAAGAATCAATGTCCTAATAAAATAACATTCTAGTCCAGTGGTTCTTAGAATTTGGACTGGTTGCACCAAGGCCACTTGGGAACTTATTAGGAATATAGATTCTTAGACTTACTCTAGATCTATTGAATTAAGAACTTGGGGGCAGGGGTATCCAGCAATATATATATATTTTTTTCTGTGTCTTTTTTTTAAATTTTTTATTTATTATTATTTTTTCTTATAAACATATAATGTGTTTTTATCCCCAGGGGTACAGGTCTGTGAATCACCAGGTTTACACACTTTACAGCATTCACCATAGCACATACCCTCCCCAGTGTCCGTAACCCCACCCCCCTCTCCCGAACCCCCTCCCCACCCAACCCTCAGTTTGTTTTGTGAGATTAAGAGTCACTTATGGTTTGTCTCCCTCCCAATCCTATCTTGTTTCATTTATTCTTCTCCTACCCCCCTAACCCCCCATGTTGCATCTCTACTTCTTCATATCAGAGAGATCGTGTGATAGTTGTCTTTCTCCGATTGACTTATTTCACTAAGCATGATACTCTCTAGTTCCATCCACATCATCGCAAATGGCAAGATTTCATTTCTTTTGATGGCTGCATAGTATTCCATTATATATATATATATATATATATATATATATATATATATATATATATATATATACATACCACATCTTCTTTATCCATTCATCTGTTGATGAACATCTAGGTTCCTTCCATAGTTTGGCTATTATAGACATTGCTACTATATACATTTGGGTGCACGTGCCCCTTCAGATCACTGCGTTTGTATCTTTAGGGTAAATACCCAGTAGTGCAATTGCTGGGTCATAGGGTAGTTCTATTTTCAACATTTTGAGGAACCTCCATGCTGTTTTCCAGAGTGGCTGTACCAGCTTGCATTCCCACAAATAGCTACTGGATTACGAAGCAATACATATTTTTAAAAACCTGTAAGATAATTCTGATACTCACTAAAGACTGAAAGCCACTAATCTATATCAGTGGCTCAACAGTAGGGTTGGTTTTCTCCCCAGGAAGACATTTGGTAATATCTGGGAACAGTTCTTATTATCACAACTAGGGGGTGGTGGTGGAGGAGACAGCTACTGCTGGCATTTGGTTGGTAGGGCCCAGGGATCAGGGCACTGGACAGTCACCCAGAGCCAAGAATAATCTGACCCAAAATATCCATAGTGCTGCTTTAGAAATTGATCTGAACTGTGATTTCTCAACATGACTTTCTCATGACCACCATTTGGAGAGCTTTTAAAAAAAATTCCGACCTCAGATGTAGCTTAATTGGCCATCTTGTGAGTGCATGCATCGTGAGGGCATGACATCACATTCTAAAAATCTATCCACGTAATTACATCTGCGGACGTGACTGAAAACCACCACTATGGCATTGTTCGTTGGTACACATATATCTCTTACAATGGATGGATCACAGAGATTCTGAACCTACTGATCAATTTTAATATAAAAAAATGGAGAAGTGTCATTATTACCTTTGGATGTGACATAGCAAGGAGTGTAAAAGACTAGTTCTAGAAGTCTAACTAAGATGTTAGAGGTACATTCTAAAAATGACTGTGAGGATGTCATAGCAAAATCCAGAATGTGGAAACTCCAAGACCAATGATACAGATTTTTATCAAGAAATAATGCCAACAAGGAAAAAGAACCAGAGAACTTAAGAGAAATTTAAGCTACTTAGCAAATTTGTGTATCTTGTTTGGATCTTGATTTGAAAAAGAAACAGGAAAACAAAACATTTTTGAAAAAATGGAAAATTTGAATGTAAAACATGCTATCTCACATGATATTTTGTTTATCTTTGAAAAATTCCATAAGAAAAACAATGAGAAGGAATCTCTAAGCATGTGAGAGGAAAAGCAGGTGAGCGAGCATGGTGCTCGAAAAACTGTCCGGACAATAGGTGTTTCCACAGTGTAAAACAAAAACAAAAGCCAACAACAGTCCATTGAATTTGGAACATGAATGTCATTTGATGGCATTAGCAAATATGGTTCATTGGAGAAGTGGGTCTGAAAGCAAGACTGGACTGCACGGAGAAGTGAGAGGGTGATCATGAGGCACATAAAGAGGGTGAGCAGGAAAGGAGCATATGGTCAAGTGTGTAATTATGTTTGAGTTAGGATAAGGTTATGCGTGTCTGAATGATGAAGGAGATCCAGTAGAGGCAGAGACAGTGAGTCTCAGGGAGGAAACACGGAGTATGCACAAGCATTGGTTTTCCTAAAACCATCTCAGTGGGTTGGCATAGCGTTGAAGTTGGATAATCTGTATAAATTACTTAGCATTACTTCTACCATATTAACAAATTATCATAATGAGAGCTTTGGAATTTGTGTTGGTGTGATGCTCATTCAAAGTTATTTCTCTTCTTGTGTACCTTTTCTTGGTTCATGTTTATATTTTTGGTGGTCCTTATACTTTCCTGCCATCATTTTGCAGATTGTTATAATAAGGCACTAAAATTAATATGTTCTTATATTTCTTCAGTGTTCATATATCTAGAACAGAATTTAGAACCACAAATAATTATATGTGTACGTTGAAGTAATAAGGTATTAAACTATATGTAAACTCATAGCTGAGTACTTCAATGGACCTCATCTAAATAAGTCCAGTGAATGTATTTAGTGGGAGAGAGGGAGGGAGGGAGAGGCAGACAGGGAAAGAGGTGGGCAGCGGGGAGGCAGAGGGAATGAATGGAAGTGGAGGGAGAAAATGATGAGAGAATACATTTAAATTAAGAGTTTATTCAGGACAAACTTACATTGATCACTGTTACTGTTATTTCTGTTATTTTGATTTCCAGTTATACTGTCACATGCCAGAAAGTATAACTTTATCTAAAGGCTTTCCATTTGCTTTTCTCTTGTAATCGGCTTGAGAAAATAGAGTCCAAGAATGACACGTGTTAAAATCGGGCTTATTTTTTTTCTTTTTTTTTTAAACCAGAACTGTTCACTATGAAGGTGGTGCTGTATCCGTTCATGCACGTTCCCTGTGGAGACTAGAGACACTAAGAGTTGCGTAAGTAGAATTTGTGAATAGAGCTGAGTGCTTCGAGTGTACAAAATACTTGCAGTGCTGTGGACTTGAGCTTTTATGCGAAAGCTCATGCAAACAACTATAGCAAACAGGCAAATGGAACAAGCAAATGAGAAACTGCTGGAGAGTTTCTCTCCTCTTGCCCTTCTTCCTACATTTATTTTGCTTTCTTTAGCCTTAATTCACCAGGTGGTATGCAGTAATTCTATAATTCTATATGATCTGCTCTTGTCTTTAGCCTGATTTGTTTGGGTAATGCCCTCTCCTCACCGTCTGTGCATCTCCTAGCAGAAAGTGCTTCTAGGACAGAGTGATATAAGGTTTGGAAACAGGACAAATGGCTTGCAAGCCTGTTTTACATTTCAGGTCTGACATTGTCTGGGTTTAACAGTCTAAAGGGCCATGTAAACAGGAAAGTTGAACATGAACAAGACTACAAGGGTTGTTACTGGCAGTCACTATCCTTATTTACAAATCCCTTGATCGCTGAGTAAGAAATCTGGATTGCAATACAAAGTCACGGTGTATTCGTTCATTATACAAACAAACACATATATATTCATATTCTTTTTTTTTTCCTTTTTGGTGGCTTCAAAATTTTGTTCAGAGGTTGAGTTTTAGTTTCTGTAGATGAATGCAATGTTGATCATACTGGTGTCATTGTGAATTATTTTCATTAGAATTAAAATATTAGATTTTTTTGTTGTTGATTGGAAGGTTCATTCCTTTGCCTACAGAGCAAGTTTTTAGTGTATTTGTTCCCAATTACATTACACTTTTAGGAAATTAATGATTTAAAGTTATAGTTTCCAGGAATGGCTATAGGGAACTATCTTAGTATAGCATAGTTACCTTTGTAAGGCCTATTATTTTGAGATTAATGCTTATCTAATGATGATTAAAGTAGTTTAGTTATTTTTGCTTATATATCCCATACATTAGTTTTGAAACAATTTGAAAGGTGCATCCTTGAACATTGTAAGGTTTGACATTTACACTTTTCATTATAGTTTTTTTTTTATTATCAGTTTAAATAGATGCATAGAATATAATTCATGGGGTATTATTGGAAGTTATTTTTTTTAAAGATTTTATTTATTTATTTGAGAGAGAGGAGAGCATGAGAGGGGAGAAGGTCAGAGGGAGAATTAGACTCCCCATGGAGCTGGGAGCCCGATGGGGACTCGATTCCCAATCCCAGGAATCCAGGATCATGACCTGAGTGGAAGGCAGTCGCTTAACCAACTGAGCCACCCAGGTGCCCCGGAAGTGATATTTTAAAATGAAATAGCATACCACTCTTTTAAAATATCTCATTAACTCTAAATACTGCTATGATTTAATACCCATCTTTATTTATTTAAAAATACTTGAACATAGTCTACCTTAACAGTAGAAATTATATACTCTTTAATTTTCATGGTATTTGTTATTCTCCCATGACAGTTCTTTATTTCAAATCATTTTTTTTATGATTGAAAGACTGTTTTTGCTCACTCTAGAATACACCTAAGCAACAAAAATATGTATGTAAATATTTTTACATTTCTGGTGATAGTAAGTCTGTAACTTTAAAAAGTTCTTCTATTTTAACCCCATTAATTGTTAATTAGCTGATAATAAATTCTTCCATCTAAATACATAGCTGATGAAATTACCTAAGTATTAAAATTTTTGGTAAACATTGAACTTGAAAGAAAAATTTTACTGGAAATGCATCTCTGAAGGTGGAAAAAGAAGTGGTGGCCTCATAAAAAGAACTAAGGGGAACTCAGAGCTTTTGTGTGCTTCATAAATGATTCAGAGAATTGAGGGAAAGGGATTTTAAAGACATACAGGTATTTCCTTTACCTTGTGTGTTATAAAAATGACAGCTTAAATAGAGAAATAGTTAAAGCGAAGCTGAGATAGATGTTGCCACCATTGGAAAACAGACTCCCAATGTGTTTTCAAATTTATAAATATCCCTCCCCTTCGTGATTATGTGCTTAAAAGAAATGGGTTTGGTTTTTTATTTGTTTGTTTGTTTGTTTTGAGCAAAGGAGGCCCTAAATACGTCTCACTTTGTAGATTAAAAAACCTGGGGCACCTGGGTGGCTCAGTGGGTTGAGCCTCTACCTTCAGCTCAGGTCATGATCTCAGGGTCCTGGGATCGAGTCCCGCATCAGGCTCTCTGTTCAGCGGAGAGACTGCTTTCTCCTCTCTCTCTGCCTGCCTCTGTGATCTCTGTCTGTCAAATAAATAAATAAAATCTCAAACAAAACAAAACAAAACCAGAAGGATGCAAACTCCTGAAAACCAGGCAGGGCTTCCTTTTTGTTGTCAACGTTGTTTTTGATGAACTGTAATTACATAAATCGAGGTCTTCTGCGTATCCTTCCAAGATGCGATCTGGATACTTTTTCTCTACTGTTGCCTATTGTTTGAAGTTTGAAATGGCCACGGTGGGGTCTGTTTTCACTTGAATGGTCGGGGGGGCGGTACTGAGAATATAGAAAGAAGCTGATCTCCAGGTCAGTCAGAGGTGAAAGGGGGCACGTCTCCTGATTGCCTCAGAATCCAAATGACAGCAGGGGACTTAGAGCAGCTTGCAAAGCAGGTAGTTTTTCAACAGAGGAAAGAGAGATGCTTCTGTTGGACTCCGTGGCCCTTGATTTGCACCATTTGATCTTCCTGTCTGTGCTAGAAAAGCAGAAGGTTCACTTGTAATGAATGTAATTATGTTAAGTGTTTTTTCAGGTTCAGGTTCTGTTGAATTTTTGAACTACCTTGACTTCATTGTAAATGTACACATTAGACTACATTGACTTTACACAGCTTCTTACATGCATTGGCCATGTAAATACTCATGTTTTTCTTTTTACTTAGAAGATGATAGTCAAACATTCTGCTTATGTTTATAACAGAATTTTATACCCGAAGGTCAATATTTATACTATAATATTTGGGATATTCATTTTTTTTTCCTCCAACCAGGTCTCAAATTATATATTTGATATAGTTTATGCAGCCTAGTAATTATGTATTTTATATCAAATACTTCTATAAATAAAATTAATACTGTCAAAAATTTTGCAGTATCATGAACATTTTAATAAGGTATTTTTTTTAACTTTGGGAGTTAAATATAATAGAAAACACATTCCAGTATTGTAAAGCTATTAGAACATTGTAAGTAAAATACATGTTGGTTTCTGTAGTAGGAATGATAATTGCTATTAAAAATATGCATTATGTATGCTTCAAGTTCTGCTTTCTTATATGTTACAAAGAACCCACAAAATCAAAGGTGGATGTATCATGACAACTGACCAAATTACTTCCTGATCCCTTGAGGTCATTTCAAGTGAATATAGATAATACATAGGGAATAGTTTTCTGTTGTGTTACCATATTCTATTTCTGTGTTACTGTTACTGTTTTCAGCTTTGACTAAATATGTGCGGCCTTCTGATGCTCCTAGGCTTGTCCTCTTTTCTTCTGGGCCATGAGCATTGGATGTCAGCTAATGTGAATGGCTATACACTAAAGAAAATGTACTTAGACTTTTCAGTGTTTTGCTAATAATTGGCCAGATTCTCTTGGTGATTTGATTGGTGTGCTTGTAAATATGCACCCTATTAAGTAGATTTGTACATCATATGCTGAATACCCTCTAGAAAATCTGGTACAAAGTATTGCTTGGTCCACATTTGGAACTATTTTGAAAATGAAGTTGTTTTTTATGATGATTAAGATGAGTCATTACTTAGAAAAAAAACATTTAGATGGTTCTTCAAATAATGAATGTGAATATTAAAAATAATTGTGTTTTTCATAGCATCTGCAAAGAATACACTTATTTTATAAGAGGGGAATAAACAAAGCTTTTTCCTTTACCAGACTAGAAATGATTTAATATTCTCTTGCTGGTAAGCAAATTTTAATTTTATTTTTAACAATACTGTGTTATTAGTAGGGTTTATTGGCACACAGTTATTACTTTAGTTGGGGGACTTGTCCAAATTAATTGCCTCTATAAACATATCCATGTAATAAAGATCTTATTACAGTATCACTTTGTTTTCCCTGCTAATATTCAAAGTGAAAAATCCAAGTTAGGAAATCAGCATAAAATGACTTACAGTTTACTAAAATTGGTGAATTTGAAAATAGTGTTCTCAATTTGTAGACTACAAAAGGCCCTATATTTTTTGATGACCTTTTTAATCATCTTATATTAAAACAAGCTTACAAATTAATAAAATCATGTTAAAATTCTCCATACTTTCATTTTTTTGTCTATTTGATTCTTTACATAGTGATAAATGCTTCCACTGTAATTGTTTTTATATTTAATTATCTTTTTCTTTTGTCTCATTTTCTCTTTTCCATTGCCCTGTGAAGCTTCATGACATGCCTTCTTTTTAGAGTATGTTTTTTCTCTTTATAAAACACCTGCATGTATCCTTTTTATGCTTTTTACCTTAAATTCTAATTTGTTTAATATCAGCTTTACCATCACTATTTCCTTTTGAATTTATATGCCTGATAAATTTTTTTTATTCATTCATTTTTAGCTCTTGAAAAACTTACTTGATTTTCAGCATAATTCTTATCAGTGTTAAGAGGCCATCCTTGTTTTGCGCATAACTGATCTAACTGAAAGGTGTGGATATCAGAGCCATGTTTCAGTACCATAGTGCATACAAGGTTCATACACATGTGACTTTCAGCTTACACAGCACTGCACAAAACAAGGATGATCTGTATCTTGATTTTTCTGTTCTCCCCTATCTGGAAGTCATTTTAAAAAGCAGATTTTAATGTCAATACTGCCTAGAGCCATCTATACTTTTATGCTATTCCGATCAAAATTCCACCGGTATTCTTCAAAGAGCTGGAGCAAATAATCCAAAAATTTGTATGGAATCAGAAGAGACCCCGAATCGCTAAGGAAATGTTGAAAAACAAAAATAAAATGGGGGGCATCACGTTACCTGATTTCAAGCTTTACTACAAAGCTGTGATCACCAAGACAGCATGGTACTGGCATAAAAACAGACACATAGACCAGTGGAACAGAGTAGAGAGCCCAGATATGGACCCTTAACTCTATGGGCAAATAATCTTCGACAAAACAGGAAAAAATATACAGTGGAAAAAAGACAGTCTCTTCAATAAATGGTGCTGGGAAAACTGGGCAGCTATATGTAGAAGAATGAAACTGGACCATTCTCTTACACCGTACACAAAGATAAGCTCAAAATGGATAAAAGACCTCAACGTGAGACAGGAATCCATCAGAATCCTAGAGGTGAACATAGTCAGTAATCTCTTCGATATCAGCCACAGCAACTTCTTTCAAGATATGTCTCCAAAGACAAAGGAAACAAAAGCGAAAATGAACTTTTGGGACTTCATCAAAATCAAAAGCTTCTGCACAGCAAAGGAAACAGTCAAGAAAACAAAGAGGCAGCCCACGGAATGGGAGAAGATATTTGCAAATGACAGTACAGACAAAAGGTTGATATCCAGGATCTATCAAGAACTCCTCAAACTCAACACACACAAAACAGACAATCATATGAAAAAATGGGCAGAAGATATGAACAGACACTTCTCCAATGAAGACATACAAATGGCTATCAGACATGAAAAAATGTTCATCATCACTAGCCATTAGGGAGATTCAAATTAAAACCACATTGAGATACCACCTTACACCAGTTAGAATGGCCAAAATTAGCAAGACAGGAAACAACATGTGTTGGAGAGGATGTGGAGAAAGGGGAACCCTCTTCCACTGTTGGTGGGAATGCAAGTTGGTGCATCCTCTTTGGAGAACAGTGTGGAGATTCCTCAAGAAATTAAAAATAGAACTTCCCTATGACCCTGCAATTGCACTACTGGGTATTTACCCCAAAGATACAGATGTAGTGGAAAAAAAGGGCCAGGTGTACCCCAATGTTTATAGCAGCAATAGCCACGGTTGCCAAACTGTGGAAAGAGCCAAGATGCTCTTCAACAGACGAATGGATAAGGAAGATGTGGTTCATATACACTATGGAGTATTATGCCTCCATCAGAAAAGACGAATACCCAACTTTTGTAGCAACATGGATGGGACTGGAAGAGATCATGCTGAGTGAAATGAGTCAAGCAGAGAGAGTCAATTATCATATGGTTTCACTTATTTGTGGAGCATAGCAAATAGCATGGAGGACATGGGGAGATAGAGAGGAGAAGGGAGTTGGGGGAAATTGGAAGGGGAGGTGAACCATGAGAGACTATGGACTCTGAAAAACAATCTGAGGAGTTTGAAGGGGCGGGGGGTGGGAAGTCGGGGTACCAAGTGGTGGGTATTATAGAAGGCACGGATTGCATAGAGCACTGAGTGTGGTACAAAAACAATGAATACTGTTATGCTTAAAATAAATTAAAAAAAACTTTTTAAACAGATTTTAATGATCATGACTTAGCTTTTTATCTTTTTCCTGCAACCATAATTTGTATGTTGTTTTTTGCATTTTATTTTTTTCCTTTTTTTCTTTCTTGACCGTTTTAGAATTCTCATTTTCTTGGTTTGTCCTTTTTGTTGATGAGTTTTGAATGATATAATTGTTCCACATTATTAAATTTCAATTCACAGGAATAGGTTTCAAGTAAATGTATACTTTAATTTATATATATGAGTTCCAATCAATCATAATTAGGCATTGACGGAATTACCACTGTTTTTCAAGGCTGCAAATTCGACAGAAGTTTTTAACTAGTAAATTCTAAAGTTTTCTTTAAACTTATACTTTCCATATCTGTGACTAGTGATTAGACGTTAACTTGGACCACAAGTCCTTAGTCATCTTTGCATGGGGCAGTAAATAGTATGGGTGACATTATATTTAAAATCCAGGACTTTGAGTTAAATTTTGCTTCAATTTACTATTATCTGTGTAAGACTATTACTTAGTCATTCTGGATAACCAGTTTGTTGTTTGTGGAGTGAAATTCATACCACCAACATCACAAGGTATTTGAGAACTTTAAATCAGACAGTCTATGATAAGCAAAGTTCCTTGTCTCAACACATACTTCTTAATTGCTTTTTCTCCTATGATTGTGGATGCTATTGGATCAGGTCTTAACTGTGTTTGTTAGGTGGAGTGGAAGCCACATAAGATGGGGACAGCCTTTCCGACTACGCCATGTCACAACAGGAAAATACTTGAGTCTCATGGAAGACAAAAGCCTTCTGCTCATGGACAAAGAAAAGGCTGATGTAAAATCAACGGCATTTACCTTCCGATCTTCCAAGGTAAGACAGAAAATATAATTTTGGATTACCTGTAATTATGTCCCCACCACATTTCTTTTGATGTTAGAAATGGAAAGACAAAGGATGTGACTATCATTTCTCTTGGCATTTTTTGACATGTATTTCTAAATTTCCGGTTTCTCTTCCATCCATTCCTTTAAAACTCATTTCCTAAACCACTAAAACCTGCCCAGGTATCTCACCTGCTTTATAGTTCTTTGGTTGCTTACGTATAAGACATTCATCTAGCTCGTTTCTGTTTACTTAGGCTTTGACAAGTGCACTTAGCACAAACTTCATGCGGTTGTCCTTTCAGGATATGTTGGTAAAGCATGTCGGAACCTCAGAGGCCCATTTACATATGTCCTCTTACTTGCAGACCTTTCTTCCTGGGTCTTTTGAATCATTTGTAGGGGAAGAAGCCTCTAAGAAAAACTCTTTAGATCTCTAGTAAGAATTCCTCTGAACCAGATGATGAATAGAATAGGAAAAAACACAGGCATGAAAGTCAAGTTGGAATGCTGGTGCTCCAGCCCAGCTCGTCCCCTCAGGACCTCTTGCGTGGTGCCCAGCCTTCCAACCCCACGATGCAATACCAACCCCACTCAGACTTCAGCAAACTAACAAACGTCTCGAACAGTGAGGTGTCTCTGGAGTAGTCGAAAATCACATGTTGAGTTGACAAATGCCAAGCATCTATTGTATTAATTTTGGTCATAATTATATACTTGTGTCCTTAATCTCATGAGGAATGTGAACTTGAGCAGAATGGTAGGAATGAAGCTGGATTACTGATTAGATTTGTCACAGAGCTGCAAAAGCTGATGTCCCTGTTGTAGCTAAAGGAAGCTTGGATGAGTCCAGAAGTAACTGTGAGAAGACAGTAGCCTGACTACACATCCCTAGTGCCTTTCTGTTAGTTCTCCTGCTTTGCAGTATGCAGAGTGATGGTAGATGGTCCACACTCTTGAGTTCCCCAGAGATCTCTGGGAGAGATGGCAGTATAGATCCCTATTCTGTATGGTGGGAGTAGAGAGCTGGAGCTCAGACAGGGCTCACATGGTTCTGTTTCTTGTGTGGACCCATAGAGAGCTCTGAATGCTGTATTTCATGGACGTCTGGTGGCCTGTTGCTCTTCGTCTCTGTGGATGGAAAGCACAATTGGTCTTACTGTGAATGAGCTTAGTGCTGAGGGTTTTTTCCTCAAGCCTAACTAAGCACAAGGGTGGGAGTTTGTAAGTTTATCCATTATCCATTATCCATTACCTCAGTCCAAAAAGGGAAACAAACATTCAGCTCAGCAAAGAGGAATTAGTTATCTGATGGTAGAAGCCCTTTTTAAGTAAAAAACAAAAAACAAAACAAAACAAAAAGATGGTACCGATTAAAGTGACACAGAGCTTTAAGGCAGAAAATTAGAAAAACTAAAGGAAATGCATGGCCTCCTAAGGGCAAAATATAATTCAGCAAAACAAAATCCCAGAGAAGAAGAACCTGAACAGGCATATGATAATGAAAAATGTTGGAAAAGTTTTTCAAGCTGTAGCATTTACAGGGGCAAAGTCTAGCCAAAATTGGAGGTGAAAGGTAAAAAGTCAAAGGGGCAGTAAGTGCTCTTATTGCCTTGCCAGCAGGCCAGTAATATTTTTTAAAACTGAAAAGTCAGGTAATGAAGTATAAGATTTAACAGTAAAAAGGCAAACACTAAAATATAATGAAAAAAGGTGGTGAAGGGGGAGAGGGGATTTGGTGAAAAAGAGGAAAATATTACCGCTGTCGTTGTCTGTAATCCAATCCAGTAGGAAGAGGACAAGGCCAAAAGAACAGCCATGGAAACCCACAAGTCAACAGAGACAGGAGGCCACATAGCAAACGACTAGAAAAGAGAAAAATGTAACAACAGAAAACCTAAATGTGACAGAGTGGACATCTCATGTATTTTCCTTATCAACACATAAAAATGGGCTAAAATCACAATTTAAAATAAAAATTTCATATTGGATCATGACATATAAATGATGCTGACTTTAAGAGAAACCTCCAAAGCAGTTTTATTTGGAAAGTTTGTAATTAAAAGATCGCTCATGGAATACCAGGAAAATACAAGTAAGAACAAAGAAGTGTCTGATTTAATATCAGATGAGGAGAAATTCACGTAAAAGAAAGTATTGAGTGAGACAAAGGATATTCGTATCATAGTATCAGTGCAGTTCCCTGAGGATGTAACAGTTAACCAAATCTGTGTACCACATAAAATGGCTTAGTATTCATATTCATTAAACCAAACCTATAGGAGATCCAAGAGGAAATAAACAGAAAAACTAGTTGCAGGAGACATGAAGTCACTATTTCTCAGTTCATGATCATGACATACAGAAGATGTAAATGCCATGTAATAAGGAATATATACATATTCCACACCACTGAGGAATTTTAGGGTGTCCAAGCCTGGGGAGCCCACCCAGGAACCCTGCCCCTCCACAGACATTCATTCACTTCAGAACGTTTAAGGACTGCCTCGACCTGGCTTGGGAACTCACTGGGACCCTTTCTTTCCACACTCCTTGGCTTTTTAAAGACAATAATTGCTACATTTCTGTGACCTCTTAGAGGTCTGCCAACTGTAACTGATCTCACTGAGTATCAAGACACCCATTTTACAGGTGGGAGAACCAAGGGCAGGAGGGATGAATCACTTGTCCAAGTCACTGGGCTGGGAGTGTGGAAGAGCCATGGACAGGAGGTTAACTCTGCCCTAAACCACCTGTCCAGTGTGGGTTTAAATAACCACACCTGAGCTCCAGGCTTGGAACCCTGTCTAGTTCACTCATCCCCACCTATCCCCTTGCCTGGCTACCCCCAGAGTCTGGAGGTGTGCCTTTCACCCTGCAGGGCCCCACACAGTTGACGTACCACCCCAGCCCTCCACAGGCTCCCAGGCAAAAAGTCAGAATTGTGGTGTAGAAATCTGAATACTGAGTTCCTCTTTTCTGTTTTTGTTATTTCTGTAACAATCATATTCCAGGGGTCTCTAAAATTCCTGTTTCTGTAGAAATCTGAATACTGAAACTGCCGTTCTCCTTTTGTTCTTTCTATAGTAATTCTGATTCCCCAGGAGGTAATTGGATGGCTGTGCAAAATGGGGATAAGTTATTCACATGGATATTGGAAATACAAAAGAGAAATGTGTATTGACATATTTTTAAACTTTGTTGTATACATATAGCCACCGAACACACATACACCTATTATACATATATGAATACCTACATGTTCATACATGAACACATGAACATATATGAACATACATATAGCAATGTAATTTTTCCTAATGTGGGGAGATTGTCTTACTGCTATAAAACCTGTGCAGGTTAACTTTATCATTCTTGGTCATGGCAAAAAAATTAGAAGACTCCAATATTCAACAAACATAGTTGATAGCTAAGTGGTATTAGCTTTCAGAATATAACGATCTGGAAAAATATCCATCCTAGTACCTAGTACATCCTAAAAAGAAAATTGTAATGTAATTTTAAAAACTTATTTTATTTTTACTTAAAAAAGAAATTCTTGTATGTGTGTAGGTATATGATTATATGATAGATGCAGAAGGCTCTATACTAATCTTTTAATTTTGAGTACTTTAGAAACATCAGAATGGAAGGTATACAAGAGTAAGTATGGGGAAATTTTTTAACTTTTTAAAAAACAAATCTCTGGATTATTTTGCTTGTTAATAATAGCCATATTTCTTTTGCAACAACAAAACATCAGTTAAAGTAGAAAACAACCATTGCACTGACATTCTTGGACATTAAGTTTTATGTACATTTTTTGTTGCTGGATGCCTAGAAATGGAACTACTCAAAAACTATGAATATTTTCAGAAGCTCTGGTTAGAAGTTCTAGGCCAAAATAGTAGATTTTGAAACTTTTTCCTCAAATATCTCTGCTAATAGTCTGTCATTATTAGAGTGTAGCTGGCATCTGAAGAATTATTACTGGCTAGATCTTTTTCATCCTCTCTGCTTGGGGGTTCTGTTTCTGGATTTTGGCAACTGTGTAATGTCATAGCTTACACTGGACATAGAGAACAAGGATCCCAATGGTACTTCGTAATGAACTATTAGATTTCTCTAAAACGAATCTCCTATTAAATTACTCTAATATGAAGGTAGTTGATAATTCACTGTCCTAAACTCCCACTTTTTAAATTCACCATGATAATTATATATGATAACATGGTTGAGAGTAGTGAGGTAGAGGTGAAAGCCAGGAAGACATTTTATTTCTACAATCACAGAATTTTCATCTAAAATCACTGGCAAATTAGGTAATAGTTCTTTCCCATGACATAGAAATAGAAAGTCCATCATTTCTTTCTAAAATTACTTTTTCATTATGTATAATAATCACAGAAAATTTTTAAAGGGAATAAAGAAATATAGTAGGGAAAATTACATTCCCTTACTCAGAAACAACTGTATCATATATGTATTTTACTTATTAGCAAATAGATACATATTTGGATATTTAAGCTAATAATTAAAATTGAAAACTATTTGAGGAAAGTTGTTTTCTGCAATTACACAATAAAGAAGCATTGAACTTAGAACCAACTGAAATAGAATAAAAATAGTCTTTAATTGTACATGAAATTATCTATTTTTAAAACAAAACATTTTTTATATTATCAAGATTTTAGAGAAAATATTATAAATAAATTCTCTCATTACTATGTTAATTATCACATTTGCTCATGGCCCCTGGTCTTTGAAATAAATATAGGGTTTACTTAAAGGTGTATATATATATATATATTTTTTTTTTCACTTAAAGGTATATTTGTTGCTTTTTTTTCTTCAGTCTTTTTTTTTTTTTAGATTTTATTTATTTATTTGACAGAGAGATCACAAGCAGGCAGAGAAGCAGGCAGAGAGAGAGAGAGGGAAGCAGGCTCCCTGCTGAGCAGAGAGCCCAATGCGGGGCTCAATCCCAGGACCCTGAGGTCATGACCTGAGCCAAAGGCAGAGGCTTAACCCACTGAGCCACTGAGGCACCCCTCTTCAATCCTATTGACAGGTTAACAATGCTTGTTATACCTTTATATGTTTTTATTATACTATTTCCAATAAAAATGATGAGTACTTCAATTTCTGGAAGGTGGAGACTTTTTTTATATAGCATTTCTTCTATTTTTAGTATGTTTTGAGTACACAATTAATAATGACTGTTGATTGTTGTAACTACTGTGTTGTAACTCAAGTCTTCATTATTGATGAAAAATTGAACTTTTCTAGATCAGTTGAAAATGTCAACTTTTGGATTTAGAATATGGTTTCGGAAATTCTAGAAGTAAAAATCATCTCTCATGATTCTTTGTACTTAATTAAGCAGTCCCTTCTCTGTAACTATTGAGACCCCTTTGAAAGTATATTCTTAAAGTTTAGCAAATCATTAAGATTATTCTTAAAAGTTTAAGTGAAAGTGGCTTTAAAAAACTATTTTCTTCTAGTTAATATAAGGAGCAGTTGGGGTTTTTTTGTTTGTTTGTTTGTTTTTTTATTGTCATTGGGATGTCTTTGACACTAATATGAGCAGTCAGTGCCCAGCCTCAAATTCAAGATTTGATGGAAGACTCAACAATTAATAAGTACATATTTTCAGAATACTCAGAATAAAACTATTTTCCACTATTTTATAACCTATGTTCTCTTTTTTCCAGCTTGAGATACAATTGACATGGAACAGTGTATAAGTTTAAGTTACACAATGTGATGATTTGATACATGTATAAATTAAAAAGTGATTATGTTGGTTTTCCTTTAAAGATAACAGTTTAGGGACGCCTGGGTGGCTCAGTTGGTTAAGCGACTGCCTTCGGCTCAGGTCATGATCCCGGAGTCCTGGGATCGAGTCCCACATCGGGCTCTCAGCTCCATGGGGAGTCTGCTTCTCCCTCTGACCTTCTCCCCTCTCATGCTCTCTCTCTCTCTCAAATAAATAAATAAAAAATCTTTAAAAGAAAAAAAAAAGATAACAGTTTACTTAATGAAGGATTCAGTTTGATTTAAGTAGATTTTTTAGACTAAGTATTCCTCAGTTTCTCTATTACTAGAACTTGAACGATCACTTTCAAGTGTGTTGAAATGTCAGTTTTAATCATTGGTAGGACTTGCCAATTACAAATTATTATGCTCCCCCCCAGAAGTAATTTTTCTGTAGCTTAATATGTCACTAAAATATTCCCCAGTGGGTGACTTTCTCCAGTTTTCTCTTTTCCACACACCCTGAACAAAAACTTTTTGCTGCTGAAATGATGGAATGCCTACCTTGAAAAGGCTGCCATTGAGATGACAGGACTTATGGATCGCATGGCAGAAATAGAAAGAACAAAACTTTTCAAGACATAGTTTTTAGTATTTCATTTTTATTTGGGGATTTTTAAAATTTTTGGTTCGAAAAATGTTTAAGATGTTTTAAAATATACACACACAGTGAAAATAAGTGTAACGGGTAACAGTTTGTCATATGCCAAGTAATGTGCTAAGCACCTTGCCTCCATTATCTTATTTAATCATAGATATGAAGCTTAGATAATATTTTTAATCTTCATTATGCAGTTGAGAAACTGAGGCTTGGATGGGTTATGTGGCAATTTCAGACTCCAGACATAAATACTAAAACTAAAACCCCTTTTATTTTATTTTATTTTATTTTATTTTATTTTATTTTATTTTTAGTATTTATTCCTGTTTCACTTTTTTTCTTTTTTAAATTTTATTTTATTCTTTTTCAGTGTTCCAGAATTCATTGTTTATGTACCACACCCAGTGCTCCATGCAATACGTGCCCTCCGTAATACCCACCACCAGGCTCACCCCCACACCCCACAAACCCTCAGTTTGTCTCTCAGAGTCCACAGTCAATTAAAGATTTAATAATAATAATGATAATAATAATAATAATGTCAGCTAGAAACAGTACATTGCTCACCTGTGATCATCTGACTGTTAGGGCTGTTGATTGATTAAATAGCTGAAAAAATAAAAGCAAAGTGAATTTGTTTTTTTCTTATCAAAATAGTTACACAAAATCATCAGTGGAGATGGATTTTGCATTTAATCAGGATTAAATTCAAAATGAATTTTTTCAGTCACCCTTTACAAGGGGTATTGATGGCATAATAAAAATAATGCCAATTATAGAAGACATAGAAATTCAGTTAGAATTTTTATGCTGATCCTTTTTAGTGGCAGTCAGCTCAAGAATGAGCTCAGGGAAACCTTCTGTGGTTAAGATGAGGTATATGAAAGTTCAACCAGAGAAGCATGAGATATATGCATACTAAGGGATTTTTATTATGTAAATTATCACAATTTATGAGATTGTGAGGACTGGTTAAGCAAGTCTGGAGTCTATCCTGCAAGTGGCTGGAAAGGAAGATCATGATTAGGAGGGAACCCCACGGGGCTAGCTGCTTGCAGTCTCTGCGCGGCAGGGAAAGCCTAAGCCCTCCATCAAGGACCCACCTGATTAACTGTCAGTCACCCAGGGTATCTGCTCACTGTCTTTTCACTTTTGCCATGTAATGTAATCTGATCATGAGTGCTATCCCATCATTTTTATTGGCCCAAACCACGCTCAGGGAGTAGGGATTACACAAGGTATCAGAGAGCTTTTCCTAAGTCATTGTGATCTTGTTTTACTGCTGCTCAAAGACGCTTCCAGAACAAGAAATTTTTTAAAGCCCTTCTCTCCACAAACCCACCCACCAGAGTGTCTCCTCGTGAGATTTCTGAACACCAGGGGAAAAAAAAAAAAAAAAAAAAGCTATGTATTTTTATAACCCTGCTTGGATAGGCAAAGGTTGGCCTGGTCTGTCCGTTCCAATAATTTCTCTAAACCTTCTACATTTTTAGACTGAGTTCTCAGTGACTATTTTGTGTTTAAGTGTAGCACCATAAAGAAGCCAAAAATTTTTGACCTTGTAATTTTCCTAATTTTAATTATTGTTTGTCTTAAGGAGAACTGGCTAGGACAAAAACAAACACTCCCATCCTTTAAGGATAAAGGCCTTTTTTTTCCCCCCGACTTCCTGTCTGTCAGCCACCTGACAGAATAATTTGGAAGGATTTAAGGATGATTTAAATTAAGGCTAGAAGAATTTCTCTGAACTACCTTGTCCATTATAATAGGAATATAATCCTACATGACTAATTTAAAAATCTTAATGAGCCTCGGGGTGCCTGGGTAGCTCAATTGGTTAAGTGTCCAACTCTTGACTTAGGTTCAAGTCATGAACCCCACAAGCCCCACATAGGGCTCCATACTGGGTGTGGAGACTGCTTATGATTCTCCTTCTCCCTCTGCCCCTCTAAAAAAATATCTTAATGAGCTAGCTTCATTTGGTTTATCCAATGCCTATATATCACTTAATATGGACAGTTGTCAGAAATAGTTTTGGCTTAATGAGCCAGCTTGGTATGCCCAAAGCGAAAATATCACTTAGTATTTTTCACACTGATCTTTTCTAATGCTCGAACCATTTTGCTATTCATTAGGAAATTATATTTTCTAAGCATTCATAAGTGGAATTACTTGAATGTTAGGATTAGAAGTAGTTTACAAGTGTATTTTCTGTGGGAAATCTAATGGGGTATATGATTTTCCTCCAAAAATTTATTCATCTAATAAATCTTTATCAAGAATCTAGTATTTGCAGGCACCGTTCCACTCCTGGGGATATGGGCCATTGAGATGAAGGAACCAGACATATGATTCCTGCCTTTGAAAAACTAATTAATAGTCAAGTGGGAAAGAAGGCAGTCAAGAAGCAATTTCAGTAGAATGACAACATTTCTTTCATAGTTGAAGTATAGTGTGCTGTGGTTGTCTGTGAAGCAAATGGGGAAATGTCTGTCCAAAAAATCATCTAATAGTAAAAATGTAAGTTTTTTCAGTAACTCGAGACTGTCTCAAAAAGAGTTTACTTTCTGAACATCTTTATGGTTCTTAAATCTCAAGACTATTCTTATAGGAGGGACAATTAGACTATTTAAAAATTTATGAATGTTAGTGAATGCTAAGATAACAGTGAGGATCTAAACATTTCCTAAGTTAAATGCAGGAGGTATGGGAATTAAATATTAGGTAGTCTTTGGAGAAAAGTTTCCACTTAATGACAAAATGCCTATTATGTCAGAGTGCTTTTAAAGGCAATCTGATCTTGGGGGTTCCTGGTTGGTGCCATTGGTTAAGTGCCCGACTCTTGGTTTTTGGCTCAGGTCATGATCTCGGAGTCTTGGGATCAAGCCCCACATCGGGTTCTACATTCAGGCTGGAGTCTGTCTGGGACTATCTCTCTCCCTCTCCCTCTGCGCACTCCCCCCTCCCACCATGCACATGTGTGCATTCTCTCCCTATCTAAATAAATCTTTAAAGAAACCCAAAAAGCAGTCCCATCTTGAGACTGGAAAATTTCTATTGATCCACTTTCAACTTCGTTGACTCCTTAGTCTGTAATTCCAATCTGATGTTAAACTGATCCAATTAATTTTATATTTCAATTATTGTTTCCATTTTGCTAATACATTTCATTTTATATAGTTTCTGTTTCTCAACTGAGAATCCCATCAGTTTATTCATTATGTGAATGTTTTCCTTTATGTCCTTGAATGTATTTTATATTTATAATAGTTGCTTTAAAGTCCCTGTTTGCTCATTTTAAGGGCCATCTTTGCATCATTTCTGTTACTTGTCATTATTTTTTCTTGTATGAGCCACATTTGGTTTTGTTTTCTTAATTTAGTATAGACCATCCTTTCTTGTTTTTCACATTTACTTATTTTTGATAGTATATACTGGATATTAGAAATGATAGTTTATAGAGACTTTTAGTTTTGTTAAGGTTATATTTTTTGCTGTAGGTTTTTTGTTTTTGTTTTGTTTAAGAGTGATTTAAGTTTTAGCAGCATTTAACCCTGTTGGACTGAATCTCCAGTTTTGTTCTCTCTTTTGCAGGGGTCAGTGGCTTGTTCAGGTCTCATCCACTGTCATTTTTGTAGGGCATAGTTCAGTGGTCAGCAAGAATTCAGATGCATTTTATAAGCAAACTTGGCAGATACTTTTTTGGTCAAGGATTTAGCTCATCTAATTTTCTGGCGACTTGTGAACCCTAAAGTGTGTTCTCTGATATCTCAAGCCAGGAAAGCAGCAGATTTCTTCCACCTGAGCTGCAGGCGGATGGGCAAGGCATACCCCTGGGCAAAAAGCAGCTTTTAAAAAAATCACCTGGGTCCTGTTTTCCTCTAAGGAGAAAAATATTCTCCAATTTCTCCCTGCTTTTGGTCCCTCTTAAAGATCTTCGGATAGGTTCTGGGAAGTATTTTTTTCCCTAAATTTTATAATTGTCATCTATGGGGGTGATTAGTCCACTTAAGTACTCTGTCATTTCCTAAAGCCAGAGTGAAACAAAAGTATTTAAAAAGGGGGGGAGAATAAAAAAGCGATGCCAAGACCAAAAGCTGCTAATTTTGATACAGTATCATTAATACAGAGTATTAGTAAAATGATTACTTGCCTTATCTGGAGTCTGTACTTCTAGTAATACAGCCCAATTTTATGTTAGAAGCTTTCAGTAGCTGTCACATTCTTGACTCATGCTTATAGTTGTTCAAGGCATCTAGGTTATTCTCACCTGGATTTCTCCTTCTCTTAAGCCTGATTTATAGAAAATGACAGGAAATAAAAGAAAGAAAGAGCATGAATGGCCTTTGTTCTTTTGTTACAGCAAATAATCACATGTTACTTTTTGCTAATGTTACTTCAGCAGTTCTTCCCTCACCTGAGGACCAGAGATAGTTACTACCCAGTTTTCCTGAAATGTCATGATTAAAACTTTGAACCCAGAGAGTAAAGTGAACTGCTTAATAAAAACCAAACAAAACATAGCTTTACAGTTAGTAATGGTGACTTCTCAAAACACAATCCACAGTCCATAAATAGATCACCAACTAATTCCCTCGGATAAAAGGAAAACAAAAAGTTAGAATGTTAGAGGCTCATTGTTTTTATCTGAGGAGATAATTACATTGTTATATTTTTCCCTAGAATTTAATTTTCACATCGATGGGTTTGGTGTAAGTGGATTAGTAGTTTATCTTTGACAGAATGAAGTTGGAATGGCTTAATAATCTGTTTTACTGCAGATTCTTAGAATAGTGTTTTAAGTTATTTGCATGATGGTTAAACCAACTTATAATTGTATTCATTTTCTTCTATGACCTTGACTGATTGTATTAAGAATTTCAATTCATTTTAATTTTCAAATGTTGGAGTGTTTGTAACCATTTTAGAGTTATTAGTATAATGTGCAAAACAAAATCTATCAAAATTATGTTTTCCTTGAATTACTCCTTTTTGTATAACAGCCGTAAAGTTTACTCCAAACTAATCTTCAAAACATTTGTGTAATTTTTACGAAGGCCAAACAAGGAAAGACTCAAATGAAATTTAAAGTTAATTTAACTATACAAGTTAGAACAAGGAGAAGAATTTTAAAAAAACACAAAAGGAGGTACAGTAACCAAAAGAACATTAGATTTTGGGGGGGGGCTGATTTTAAGGACTGTATAGAACTTGAAGACATGTGTGCCTGAAAACCAGAAGTAAGTGTGGGAGGGAAAACTGAAAGAGTGTGTTGAAGGAGGAAACATTAAAATAAGGAGGGATTTCCATATTTATTTGGAATCAGAGGATTGGTTGTTTCTTCATAACGCAGGGAGCTTGCCCTAGTAGCCCTGTAGGGGCGAATCGTTCTGTAGTCCCCCTTGGAAGTTGCAATTGCAGAAACTGAATTATAGCTTTGATCAGTTCAAAAGAAATCCTCAGTGTCATTAACATCCTTAGTAACTCACCATCAACATTATTGACACCATTTTCATAGTCAGAATCATTAAAATTTAGGTAAGTGTTTATTTTGCCCCAGGCACCAGGCTGTACCCTTTATGTGCCTTATCTCATTTTTTTCTGATACTGTGGGCGAGGTACTTTCCTTAGCTTTATGTATAGATGAGAAACTTGAGGCTGAGAAGGTTTACTTAAATTGTCTTAAGGTCACAGAAGTAATCAGTGGCAGAGATTGAACTCAGAACTGGATTTTCTGTTCCCTTAAACCTATGCCCTTAATTGCCAATAATGAAAAAAAAATCTGGGGGTGCCTGGATGGCTCAGTGGCTTAAAGCCTCTGCTTTCGGCTCAGGTCATGATCCCAGGGTCCTGGAATCGAGCCCCGCATCGGGCTCTCTGCTCAGTGGGGAGCCTGCTTCTTTCTCTCTCTCTCTCTGCCTGCCTCTCTGCCTACTTGTGATCTCAGTCTGTCAAATAGATAAATAAAATCTTTGAAAAAAAATCTGGAAACAATATGAAGCATAAGCTACTAATATTAAGATCTCTGGTTTGGAGTTTGCCTTTAAGCAATGTAAAATTTTATATTAGGGCCAAAATAATATCCTACCAGTGTGAATAATTCAAGGTATGTTTATTGATCTTAATAATTTCTTACTTTGATTTTCAGTATCAGTTGAACTGCTGGAATAGAGTATTTGACATTATTATTTTAAAGGATGTCAGACCGCTGAATTTTTCAAGGAACATAGCTACAAAAAGGCAAAGTTCTTTCAATATGAACTAGTACTTTGGGTACCTGGGTAAGCCAGTCAGTTAAGTGTCTGTCTTTGGCTCAGAACATGACACCAGGGTCCTAGGATCGAGTTCCACGTGGGGCTCCGTGCTCAGCAGCGAGCCTGCTTCTGCTTCTGCCTCTGTCTGTCTGCTCTCAGGAAAAAATAAAATCTTTAAAAAATATATATGTATTAAATGTATGTATATATATGTATACACACACTCACACACAATACATACTGGTATTTTCAGGACTTTTGCTTATCTTCTTCTTCTTCTTTTTTTCTTTTCTTAGGAAAAATTGGATGTAGGCGTGAGAAAAGAAGTTGATGGCATGGGGACATCTGAAATAAAATATGGAGACTCAGTATGCTACATACAACATATAAATACGGGCCTGTGGCTGACTTACCAGTCTGTGGATGTGAAATCAGTGAGGATGGGATCCATACAACGTAAGGTAAGATTATGTAAACACGCAGTTTATAGCCACCATTTTGTATGACAAAACACGCAAAAAGAGCAAGGGGTAGCTAACACTTAGAGCCACCTGCTAAACACGTAAAACCGTCAAATCCCACTATAATCATCTCTTTGGTTTTTGTGAGGTAGCAATGCCGGATGTCACATTATGGCTTGAAATATTAAGCTAAGAAATTAGTAATCTTTTCTGGATTCTAGCAGTCTACCGCCTCCTTCAGTTTGTTCTCCGTGCTCCTGCCAAGTTTATGTCTCTAAAATGCAGGAGAGCTCATGCACGCTAACTAATTAATTAATTTTAATTTAAAGGTGTACACTTGATTAAGTTATTAGATTTTTGTGCATTTTGGGACAACTTCGGTATGTGAATGTCCTTTTCCAACTATATATATCAATTCTAAAACAATCAAGTATTTTCACCAATAATTTGGTATCTAAATCAAGATATTCTATAAGTGTGAAAAATAAATAAGTGTAAAAAATAAATACACTGGATTTTGAAGGCAAAGAACAACAAAAAGGGAATGCTAAATTCTTCATTAATAGCTTTGTTCTGTTTATTTGTTGAAATAATAATACTTTGGATATATTAAGGAAAATCAAATATATAATTAAAATTTTACCTTTAAAAAAAACTTCCTTTGATGTGTGCTCTAGAAAAATTTACATATTTTAGAAACACTTTCTGCCACCCCTTCTCACCCACCCCATGCTTCCTTCTACTTACTACCACATCGAAGGATAAATACTGTCATTGCTCGTCATAATGGGGATGAGTTCTGTACAAGGCTTTTTATTTCATTTTATGGATGGAGATTTTATTGGATTTGTCCTACTGCATACTGTATGCAGTATCAATATTATACACTGATATTTACCAAAAAGGTAAACATTCAGAGTATGATGGCATAAATCACAAGGAACAGAAAGAGGAAACAAAGCAAAATTTTTAACTCAGATATGACTTTCTTTGAGCTCTTTCCTAGTACCACATTTTCATTATAGCTTATTTTTTCTTTTTAAGAGTTGAATATGATAGGGGAGCCTGGGTGGCTCGGTGGGTTAAGCCTCTGCCTTCAGCTCAGGTCATGATCTCAGGGTCCTGGGATTGAGCCCCGTGTCGGGCTCTCTGCTCCGCAGGGATCCTACTTCCCCCTCTCTGTCTGGCTGCCTCTCTGCCTACTTGTGATCTCTCTCTTTGTCAAACAAATAAATAAAATATTTTTTAAAAAAGAATTGAATATGATAAATGGTTATGGGAAAAATGTAGGTAGAAATGGTAACATATAGGCACATTTTTTAGAGATGTATTTATTGAGAGAGAGACAGAGACAGAGAGTAGGGGGTGCTGCAGGGAGGAAGAATCTCAAGCAGACTCACCACTGAGTGTAGAACCTGATGCAGGGCTCCATCCCAGGACCTCAACTACCATGACCTGAGCTGAAACCAAGAGTGGGACACTTAACCTGCTGAGCCACCCAGGGGCTCTGTCATATTTTTGCAAAGATAGAAATAAGTTTTAATCAGAACATCACTAGAAATTTCAGGTTCCATTTCCCCATTCTCTATACTTAAGTGGTAAATGCAAAAAAAAAATACACACACACACACACACACACACACACACACCCCTACATATATGTATTCACAATACTTAAATATATACAAAGATAGATATATCTATCTTTATATATATGGCTTAAACAATTGTCTTCAGTCCTTTTTCCCTTTTTTGCCCAAGTATCACCTGAATGAATTTTTTAAAACCACACACCTCATGGCATAGTTTTTATTATAAATTAAAATAGTTGCAAATAAAATGATTTCTGGCTTATTGTAAATAGGAACATTTTAAACCAAACTCTACATATGTCTTTTAAATATGTTGTCTGGGAATTAAATATCAAGAGTTCCCACAATTACCTTTCCCCATTCTGCTAAATTCAATGAAAATGCCAAGCCCTGGAAATTTTTTCTTCTAAGTGGACCTCAAAGTAATTCCCTCCACCACATCCCTGTAGATCTAGTTCAGCCTTTCTCATTCCTTATGTGCACTATTTCTAGACCTCTTTTTTTTTAATTTTTTATTTTTTATAAACATATATTTTTATCCCCAGGGGTACAGGTATGTGAATCGCCAGGTTTACACACTTCACAGCACTCACCAAAGTATTTCTAGAGCCTCTTAACCAGTATGTCTGCTTGCCTTCAGTGTTACTTCTCTCCAATCTATTCTGGCTTTATGTCTGCCATGTTCAGAACCCATCATGGATGAGCTTTACTTTTTGTGGTAATTCCACAAGATCATTGCTTAATCAGTCCTTTCTCTGTCTTGCGTCCATTGCAGTTATGCTGGGGTTCTTAATAATTACTCTGCTGTCTTATTCCTTAACCATGGGTTAAAGTAAAAGTGGGACTTAGACTCACCATCATCAGCTAGAATAGAACTTTCCTTTTAGAAGGCTAAAGGTGTTGAGAAGCTAACCAGTCTTAAGTTAGAGAAGACAGACTTTATAGGCCATAGATGAGATAATCCAGTAAAGTCTCTATGGTAGACTTATTACCACTTGGAGAACCATCTACCATATTAAATCCTTAAGGGAAGACTCTAAGGATTGAGTCATCTTCTTAACACCCATTTAGAAAGGAGATGGGAGTAATGGTGTTATTTCTGCATTTCTACAGGCTATTATGCATCACGAAGGTCACATGGACGATGGCTTGAATTTATCTAGATCTCAGCATGAAGAATCGCGGACTGCACGAGTCATCCGGAGTACAGTTTTCCTTTTCAATAGATTTATAAGGTACATTTTCTTTTGTTGTAGTAGTTTGACATTCTATTTCAATTTCCTTATCGGGTTTACAAATATATAAGTCTAAGATATACAATGGTGGTAAACCTATAATTCGGTAGGATAGCAGTACATACCAGAAAATGACAGATGATTTTATGTCTTTCTTATAAATAAACTTTTTAAAAAGGGAATGTGATTTTTACAAATTGTGTGTGTAACTTATAATTTGTAGCTGTAGTTCAGGATTATTCTATAATATACCCTTTTGCTGGAACTATTTAAATTTACTTTCACACATAATGAAGCCTAGATACTTGTGAGTTTTGAACTGTATGAATGTGTATATGTATATATTGATTTTAAAGGGTGTGGAGAGGGGAAGAGGAAGAGAGGGAGAGAGAGAATCTTAAGCAGGCTTCATGTCCAGTGTGGAGTCAAATGCAAGGCTCCATCTCATGACCCTGAGATCATGACCTCAGCTGAAATCAAAAGTCAGACTCTTAACCAACTAAATCACCCAGGCACTCCCTGAATGGTATTTAAAAATGATTCATGTAGTAAATAACTTTTCCTGTTTCCTAATAGAAACAGTTGCATATCTTCAAACTAAATCAAGCTCATGGTCAAGGTGTTTCCTGGTATCATTATACCAACATACATTCTGACTTGTGATGGATATATCATATGTCTCTTTAAACTTGCCAATTTGATGAGAAAAAAATTTACGTGTGTGTATGTATATACAGATATATATATATTTATTTATAATAATTTTTAAGTTGAATTTGCTTAAGAATTGTGAAAATAGGTATTTCATATTTGTTGTTCAGTTTTCTTTATTTTTCTTTGTGATTTACCTGTGTAAATCACATGTTCACTATATTCATAGTGAACAACTATGTTCATGTAAATCATTATGTTCATATGTTTTTTATACATTTGAGTTTTACTTATATGCTCATTAGTATTTACTGAGCTATTGGACTTCCTGAATTTATACTGCTCTTTAATGTATCTTAATAATATTAAAACATTTTACATAATTACAGAATATTTTAAAGGGAATGTTATTTTAAGTAAAATAATTTGATCCTTCCATAATATTCATGAAAGTACCAGGATTCTTTAAAATCTCCATGTCTTTACAATATTGGCACCTATATATTTTTCAAAGTAATTTTTTTAAGTATCCATTTTATTAATGTAGGTTTATTTACTATTAAGAGCCTAATTTTTAAAAATGCATAGGCAGACTTCTGTTTTTATTTCTTAGAGTGAGAGTGAAGGACATTTAGTTTTTCTTCATTTGTGTTTTCTTATGTAGTTTCTTTTCTTTTTAAGATTTCATTTATTTTAGAGAGAGAGAGTGCAGGAGTGCATGCTCAAATGGGGGAAAGGGTAGAGGGAGAGGATGAGAATTCTGTGCAGACTCCACACTGAGCATGGACCCTGACATGGGGCTTGGTCTCACGACCCTGCGATCATGATCTGAGCTAAAACCAAGAGTCAGATGCTTAACTGACTGACCCACACAGGCGCCCCTCAGTTTATTTTTTGTGACTCTTCTGGTCTCTGTGTTCCAGGTCAGGGTAGTGATGGTGGCAGAACTGTGTCTGTGTGTGTGTGTGTCTGTGTGTGTGTGTGTCTGTGTGTGTGTTTGCACTTGTGTTGTGAGACGTGATTCTATTTTTCTCAACTGTAAGAAAAACATATAAAACCTTCTTTTCCTTTAGGTATATTAATGAATGTATTCTTAAAGTAATTATATTAGGGAGGAATCTGTATTCAGTAGTAGTATTTTTTGATTCTCAAAATACAAAATGTAGAGATGAAATTCATGAATTTAACTTTCACTCTGATATAGTAGGATTTTACTACCTTTGGTTACCTCGATTGTTTTTTTCTCTTCATTTTTTTGTTCTTGATAAATTAAAATGATGAATGTCTTCATAGGAAGCAGATGTTGTAAAACTTAAATAACAATTTTAGGAGTCTTGGATAGTATTTGTCTGACAGAGGCTTCTAGAAAGTAATTTAATGGTTACATTACAGATAACAGATATATTCAACTTAATAACCTAAAAACTGACATTTATTGTTTCTTTTTACATTTAAAAATTTAGATATTAAATTTGGTGGTGCACCTGGGTGGCCCAGTCAACTGAGTTTCCAGCTGTTTGTTTTGGCTTGGGGTCATGATCTCAGGTTGTGGGATTGAGGTTCCCGTCCAGATCACACTGAGTAGGGAGACTGCTTGTCCATCTCCCCTCCCCCACCACCCGCGTACCACATACATGGGTTCCTGGCCCATGCACTTGCTCGCTCTCTCTCTCAAATGAAAAAGTATTTTTTTTTTTTTAAAGATTTTATTTATTTATTTGAGAGAGAGACAGTGAGAGAGAGCATGAGTGAGGAGAAAGTCAGAGAGCGAAGCAGACTCCCCATGGAGCTGGGAGCCTGATGCGGGACTCGATCCTGGGACTCCGGGATCATGACCTGAGCCGAAGGCAGTCGTCCAACCAACTGAGCCACCCAGGCGTCCCGAAAAAGAATTTTTAAAAATGTAAATACTATATATGAATAACTTTTGAATTTCATTCACTTTGATGTGAGAGTTGACTTTGACTTCTTTACAAATATATTTATGATTCAACTAAAGTGTAATAGGATAAAATGTTTAAAACAGAAGTATATCATCGTATATAAATTTTCATTGTAGAAGGGGAGAAATAGTTTTCTTCTGAAAAGTCATTTATTTTACTTTTTTGGACATAGAAAGACTTAAAGAGATGATAAAACTAGGCAATAGATAAGTTCCATGTAATGGATTGTAATGAAATTGCAGATAAAAACTTTAGAAAAGTTGTACAGTTTTCCTATTTCTACTCTTTAAAAAGCTGAAATCAACTATTTCAAAATTCTTTGTAATCTTTATGTAACTGATGATGCAGCCTAAATATTTGTGAGCATTGTAAATTCAAAGATAAGCTAATTTTCATTTATGAGGCCCTTATTGTTTTTAAAATGTAAATTCTAAAACAGATAATTAGGCAGAAACATTTCCTTGGAATAAAATATTGCCACATAATTTTGCTGTTGCAGAGAACAGGAAAGGAAGTATAATATTTTATGCATTAAATTTTGTCATACCTAATGTGAGTATCACTTTATCAACTATTGTAGATGCTTTCTCCCATTATTTTATGGTGTCTTGTTGTATGTTTTTTTTTTAAATAAACTTCTTATTTGAAATGATTTTAAAGATTTTATTTATATATTTGGCAGAGAGAAAGAGTTTAAACAGGTGGGGTGGCAGGCAGACAGAGAGGGAGAAGCAGGCTACCTGCTGAGCAGAGAGCCCGATGCGGGGCTCGATCCCAGGATCCTGGGATCATGACCTAAGCCAAAGGCAGATGCTGCACCAACTGAGCCACGCAGGCATCCCTTATATTGAAAGGATTTTTATTTACAGATACCATATTTTAAAGTTCTTTCCAGATACCTTCAAAGCTGTGAATTTCAAAACTCAGAATCTCAGAAAGCTTACCAACTTAACACATTGACATGCCAGTAATATGTTTTTCTTTGAAGAAAATGCAACATGATATTTCTTAATCCAATTTTAAATACTTTTTTGTTAGATAAGAGAAAAGCATTTTAATATATTATTTTCTGATTGAGAAAATTTTAAAAATCAACATCACTGGAATGTATTTTTAAACTGGCAGGAACTTTCTGAATGGCAGTTGGGGTCCCTCATCGTTAGCAGTTAACCGTTCCGTCTCCACAAACAAAAAACAGAACAAGTACAGTCAGAATTCTGAAGCTGGGAAGCTGCATCTTAAACCTTGAAGTGTACGTAGTGATTTTAAAATGCAATTCAACTGGTTTCTAAATATTGAGACCATGGGCTTTGTAGGAATTGGTTCTTGAGGCCCTTTAGGTTTTTGTCTAGATGAGTTTTTCTTGATGCTGGTGGTTCTAATACGGCATCATATACACTTGACCAAGTTTAGAATTTTTTATTTGAATATATTCGTTACTGCTGTTTGAGGAAAACTAGGACCTTGCTTATGGGTTCCTTTTACAGAGGTGTAGGGACAGAGAATAAAGCTTGACATCCTCTGTGGTCTAAAAAATCAAGATTGCAGATCGCTGATACAGAGAAATGTTTGCTATTTATTTTAGGGGCCTTGATGCACTCAGCAAGAAAGTGAAGTCTTCCACGGTGGACCTCCCTATAGAATCTGTGAGTCTAAGTCTGCAGGACCTGATTGGTTACTTTCACCCCCCAGACGAGCATTTAGAGCATGAAGACAAGCAGAACAGATTGCGAGCTCTGAAGAACCGGCAGAATCTCTTCCAGGAAGAGGTGAGTTTCTACGGACATTCGTCTCTTCTATGCTGCTGTCTCAGGAAAACAACTTCTCTGTGGGGAATTTCTCTGACAGGTTTGCATTTTGAGTTGGGTGAGCAGGTAAACTGTGGCATAAGGGAACCAGGCCTTGGAGGAATCCTGCAATTAGTTTTGTTTCTCTGTCAGAGAGTGCTCCCTTAAAAAAAAAAAAAAAAAAAAAAAAGGAACACTTCCCTCCCCTGGCAAAAGACATTTTAGTTTGCCGTCTGCTCAGCCATCATGCCGATCATTCATTGCACTGCAGTTTACTTCGTGTTCATTATATAAACACAGTATTTGGAAGTATCTAAATGAATACGGGCTTTGTAAAACAGGAGGGTTTTTAGACTATTCCAGAAGCTCTTGAGGCTACTTGGACGTGCCTGAGGATCCACGGGAAGCTTTGTACGGGGAGGGAGTCTGTCCAGGAGAGGGCAGGCCACCTGGGGAGGCAGAGCTCAGGGCTCTCTGCTTAGAGCAACTCCACTTACTACTTCTATGTGTGTTCAGTTTTTGTGTGTGATTTTATTTCATGCACATTCCAGTTAAAAAGAGCTCAAGTGCCATATTTCATAGACAGAATAACAGAAGGACTGAGGAATAGGTCTACTGATCCTGAAATGAGTGTTGGAATTAGTACCGTATATTCATGAGCTTCAGTGGGAGGATGTCAGAGGTGAGCCGGCACATCAGGCCAGCTTAGCAGGTGCTCGAATTCTTCTCAGTGCTCCCCGTATGTGGAATAATAAATGTGTCTGAGGAAAGCTGTCTCTGCAAAAGCATCTAAGAAAACAGGTTAGTGAATATTGCTGAAGATCCATAAACCCTAACTCTACATTCTTCTAGCTTTAAAACCGTTTCCTCATTTTCCATCAAAGGTCTTTGAAATTCACATTAAGTTTTGGGGACTCTTACTGTGTATACAAAACCGATGTGCTTAGAGACCAAAGTGGTATGAAAGCACAGGGCAGGTCAGCAAGAGCCAGTAACAACATGGAGTAGTTTGGTGGGCCCTTTACATTTGGTGTGTGCCAGAATGTTAGACTGTGCTATGTTCATTTAGTATCCTGAAAAACTGAAATGAAATACTAGGGTATGAAATTTTGAAGTATTGATTTGGATTTTTTTTTTTTTTTCAATTTCTCATGGAATACGGCATAGATAGGGACCTAGAAATGGGCCCAGGTTCCTGGTGCCTCTTACAACTCTGTGAGAAAGAGGTTCCCTTGATCAGTCAACTTGAACCAGCTCCTCCTTGTATATGCTTTGCCGCATTTTGGCAACCTTGATCTAGCAATAATAATAAAAACACAAGTTCAAATGTAGACAGCGTCTTACAAAGCTCTATAATGCATTTTTTACCTTCTTTAAAGATCTCTTGTCATGAGCTTTTCTTCATTTATTAGATCTTTCATTTAATATTAAAAATAATGATAATGATTATGACCATTATGATGCCTGTCCTAAGAACAAAGTTTCTTAGGTCTTATGCTTTTCTAATAGAGGAAAAAAAGTCATTTTCCTCTACTTCTCTTAGGTTCATTGGTTGGGGTCCTGCAGATTAGAGTGACAAAAGACAGATATTTAAGAGAAAACAATATGTATTAACATGTGAATCACACATATCCATGGGAGCACTCAGTGATGAGCAACTCAAAGGAGTGGTTAGAACTCGGGCTTATATAGCGTCCTAACAGAAGGACAGTAAATTTGTAGAAAAGGAAAGAGATAAAGGAAAGGAGTTTTGAGCTTCTAGGGGCAGTAAATTGTGGGAAGGTGAATACCTGGGGGAACTTAGTGGAAGTTAAGGGTGAGTTAGTTAAGTTATATAGCTTCATCTGTGAAGATTCTGGGCTGATAGATGTTGGGCCTTGTTTCTTATGATTAACATCTTCTGTCCTTCTTGGAGGAGGAAAAGGGGCAGAGAATTTTTCTTGTGTCTGCCTTTTCTCAACTGCCTTTGGCTCCAAATAATCCTTGTGCCAAAGTGGCATATCTTGTGGTGGCATTCTCTGAACCTCTTCATTTACTCATGGTACAATACAGTTGTGACTGATCCATTAATCTACTAGTAAACCTTGCAAATGGAAGTAGAAAGCACGTACCTTTGTATTGTTCTTCTGCTTCTATTCGAGCATAGCCCTCAGGATTTAAAAACCACTTGAATTATGTCAAGAACATTTTATTTCACATACAAGTGTTTTTCTTCCTGACATTTAAATAATAGGACCTCAATTTTCTTCATGATTAACAGTCTTACTTTAAGCCAGACTTTTTTTTAATGAATCAACCTAGGATTTTTTTGGTCTGTGAACAGAATCACAGTTTCTTATGGTAATTTGTATTAACCTTCCAGGGAATGATCAACCTCGTGCTCGAGTGTATAGACAGGCTGCACGTGTACAGCAGCGCGGCCCACTTTGCTGATGTCGCCGGGAGAGAAGCCGGCGAGTCCTGGAAGTCGATTCTGAATTCTCTCTATGAGTTGCTAGGTAAGAAGTATGATGGTTTTCAAGGTAGCTGACTCACATCTATTTCAAATGATCACATAGCAGGTAATGTAGTTTCACGATAAGCTTCTTCATCGAGGCTTTCGGTGTTTCCTGTTGTTGCGCTTAAAGCCAAGTGATGTTTGTTGTACTTACATCCATCTTGGAGTGTGGAATGTGGCCAGAGCAGTAAATTGATCTCTGATTTATGGAGGGGCGTCTTTGAGAGTTTGAGTTTGTGGGTGAGGGACCTCTGTGTGAATATGCATCAAATATTTCCTCTCCAATTCTCAGGTTAGTCCCACAAGACCCCTCTTTCTCCCTCACAAGAATCTTGTCAGGAGCCTTCCCTTTCACCTTCTGTAGTCTTTTTGAGATTTGCACTTACACCTTCTAGGTATGCTTGAGGTAAATGAAGAAATGCTTGTGGTGTTTGGTGCTGCATTCCTATTGTCTGTATGCGAACCTACGTCCTTAGTATTTTTGGCCTGGGCTATTCAACTAGCTTTCACTTGTCTCTTGTTAGGAACTATGAGCTTGCAAGCTAGTGAGCTGACCTCCAATGAGGATAAAGAAAAATAGTTTATTTCTCAAAGCAATGGAAGAAACCAAAATATCAGCATTTGGAGGCCAATTCTTCAAATCACACTTCTCGTAGGACAGTATGACGGGGACAGTTGACATGCAGTGGATTGAGTCACAGGAAAAGAATTGTGAGCTTAGGGAGTCCAATTCAGTTACACTGGAAATACACCTGCCCGCCCTTTTGCTTTGGATGGAGACATCATGATCAGCTAAGGCTGCTTGCTACAAATATCCTTGAAAATAAAGCCTATAAGAAAGGCTTTCAAGACATGCAAAAACAAGAGATCAATAAAGAATGACCTCTGTCTTCACTCACCCTCAGTTACAAAATCCCAGACTCATCTGATACACTGTGACTGCACATCTCTTCCATTTAGAAATTTCTTACATTTTCCCATCATTCCAGAAGATGAAGTTTAACATGCTTTGCCTGGTATGTGAGGTCCTGGTGAACGCTTCCAGCCTGATCTTTGCCACTCTCTTTCGCTTTTCTCTAGCTGTACCCATTTCTGAGTGCCCTGTCCATGCTTTGGTAACATTTTCCTACTCCCCTCTTTTCCAGAATTCCTGTATATGCTTCGAGGCTCCATTCATGCATGACTTTTTTGAAGTTAATGTTGACATTTTTTCTAACTCTGTAGCATGATTGAGCAGTTCCTCCTCCTTCTCCTCCTCCTCTCTCTCTCTCTCTCTCTCTTCTCTCACTCACTCTGCTTTCTTGGCACTTAGTATTTACTTGTGTTATAACACTTACCCATTTCTTAGTTACATAGGTGCCTGTGATCTCCAGGGCAAGAATGGCACCTTCTCTGATTTTTGCATCTCTGTCCTTTAACTCCATGTCTGGCACATGGCAGATACTCAGTAAAGGTTGACTAATTAAATAAATTGAGTTCTGATAGAGTAGGAAAGTATATCCCTAAGTAGAGAAAAGAGGTCTTGAGGGGTGTGTGTGTGTGTGTGTGTGTGTGTGTGAAGAATGAAAGGCATCAAAATATTTGTAAATTCTCTATATCTAATTGAAACTCATTAAAACTTAATAATATTATTTAGCAAATAGAACTCCTATGCCTGCTAGCATTTCTAATATGCTCCCTTTAGGTGGGCTATTTGATCTGCCAATGAAATTAAACACAGGCATTTTGATACTTTTAGAATAAGGGGTGACTAGCGTTTCTTTGAGCATGACTAGGCCACAGAGGCTTTCTAGGAATCTGGATTTATTTTACCCATGAAATCATTAGGACAAGGATTTTATGATGCCACATTCTGGAGGCTGCATGCCTTTTCCAGTGAAGAAATTACAGTGGTGAGTTTCTGTATTTGGTAGAGACTGGTGTATGGTTGTGTTTTAACACCACAATTTGACATCTTCACTTTCTGTGACATTCTAGATCTCAAGGTCAAGAGGTGCTTCATCTGTGTGTGTTTGAGGGTAGGAAGGATTATGTGCAGACAGTGTTATTTTGGAAATATCTAGACAATGCACATCTTACTGACAACTTCGTATCAGCTCTTTCCATAGTCTGGTACTTTTTTCATTTCAACAGGTCCATGTGTTCATGTATCCATAAGAATAAAAATGTACAGAGACAACTCTAATGATTTTTCTAAAATCACAGAAAAAGTTTAATCCAACAAAGTCAGCATCTCAGTTTTATCATTTTGGGCTATGTTTCCTCAAGCTTATACTCCTTTTACCTTCACAGACTTCTTTGGGGATTAAATTTCATTGTTTTAGAACCTAATGGAGTAGTAGTAATGAATTCTCCAAAATGCTGAGACGTGGAGAGTGGGAGCACCCTCCTCATCAGAATTGGTTTCATGGCTTTATTCTTAATGAGACCATGGATAAAGATAGGGTTTTTAAATGGTTTATTCAGAGTGTGGAGGGGGAAGAAGCAGTTGTTGTAGGTAGAATGATGGAATGATGATGGATCTCTTAGGATATGTCCACTTGCAGATTACAGCCTCAGCTCAAAGTGGCTCACGTGGTGGAGGGCATTTATTGGGTAGTAGAGCTGGACGTCGGCCAGTGGGTGTACTCAACGGCTTCATCATGGCATCCAGAAGCCGCTTCTTTATATTTGTTCTGCCTTCCACAAAGGTCAGTTTCGTCCAATACCCACTTCCCTTGTGTGGCCTCAGTGGGCTGCCCTCAGCTCCCACTGCTGCAGATTTCCTCTCTGACAGGCAAAACATGAAAGAGGCTGCTCCTGGAAATTACCTCCTAGGGAAGAGTATGCTGTTTCCTAAAACCCCTGGCAAATCACCTCTTCATCTCATTAGCCCAGACTGTATCTGTTGTCTTTCCTGAGCTCATCACTCTTGCAAGGGAGGACACGAATTTCACTAACACTGGCTCTGACTGATCAAGGACTCACTCCTGGAACTGGGACCAAGCCCTTGGATTGCGTGGCTGTCATACAGAGGTGAACATTGCAGAAAATTCTGGGGAAGGTGTTAACATAGATACTTGACTCATCCAAAAGTTTTTATGGACTAAATTCTAATCTGAGTGCTTTTGTCTGCCACGTAGCACCACGTGTAAACAGTTGGCACTCAATAAATATTTGTTTGAATTATTCAATAAGTGTATTAGAGATTCCCAGGGAGGTTAGATGTTCCTATAATAGCTTAGTTGTGGTCATTGCGTCACTGTTTTACACACCAGTGCACCTGCTACTCCCCCATCATTGTGTCTTATTCTTGGGGAAAAAAAAAAAAGGCTTAATCTTTAATCCATAGGCACAGTCTCTGAGAAAATGACCCTTCTTTAAGCCACAAGGTCTCAAAATTAAAGCTCTCCTACTTGTATGACCTTGAACAGATGACTAAACTTACAGCTCGTTTCTTCATCTGCAACACTGAATGTAGAGTGCCTGCTCCGGAGGTTTATCATGCAATCCCCCAAGGTGATGTGACGTACTGAGAACACCAGGCGCGTCGTGAGTGATACCTGTTGTTTTACATGTTACCTGTACATGGCTATAATTCTCCCTTAATGATGGTGTTGATGGCTTAAATCTAGTAAGAGTTTTTGTTAATCCCCCACACATACCTCTTTGTCTCTGTCTCTGTCTTTCTCTCTTTCTTAATATCTTTCTTCAGGAAGCTTCTTTTTCCATTTTGTTCATTATTTCCCAAGTGTCTTGAATCTCTGTTCCTCTTACTGTCCTCTCGAAGGGTATCCTCTGTAACAGAAACCACGCCATGTTGGGAGAACATGGACTTGGAGTCCAGTCAATCTGGATTTAAATAGGAGTCCCATCTGTTCAAAAGATTGGGGGCTTGCTGTCCAAGATGCCCTAATCTGGGCAGTGAGGGTCAGCTGTGACCAGGATATGGTCCCTGCTGCCATGGAATTAATGGTTCAGTAAGAGACACATAATGCATATAACAAAGCTAGCCGTGATGTTGTGCAGTTACTGACTTTACTGCCTTGACCATCTTGATGCAAGTTATTGTTAAATGATGTTAGTGATTAATATGAGATTGATAAATTTGACTACATAAAAATTAAAATATTTATGATAAATGATATTAAAAATAAAAAACAGGTGAGAATTTTGTAAAATATGCCACCTATATCAAAGACAAAGGCTCAGTTTCTCTAATATATGGAGTTTTCATAAATCCATAAGAAAAGGAACTATTACCTGATGGAAAAATGCACAAAAGATGGAGACAGTAGTTTCCAGAAAAACAAATAATAAAAGATTCTCAACATGACCAATAACTGTAAATTAAGATGATGAGTAAGGATCATTTTTCATTTATTAGCTTAGCAGAGATAAAAAATTTGATAACACCTGTTATTGGGGAAGAACTTGGTAATGTGTTTTTGGTGGGAGTGTAAATTGGTGGAATTTAAAGCAAACTTTGGTTGGCAGTACACATCGCACTTGAAATGTGTTTCCTTTTACTCTAGAAATCCTACTTTAAGATATGTATTCTAGAGATATATTTGCACAAGTGTGGGAAGGTTGTCCACTGCAAAATTTTTTATAGATTACATAAAATTGAAAACTATTTTTCTATCAACAGGGGATTGGTTACAAAAGTAATAGGATAGTAATGTGTTATCCTTGAAAATTGAGATAAACCCATCATTGGGGAAATTGTATAAGACAGGCCAGATTGCTGTCCTTTTCTAGCATGGCCGTCTAGGATATGGTATTAAGTGGAAAAAAGAAAAAAAGAAAAAAAAAAAAGCAAGAGGAACATTGTGTGCCCATGGAGATTCCAGTTGCATTGTATTAGAATTATGCAGAAAAAGCTACATTCTTATACACCCTGGATGTTTCTGGAAGGATGCAAAGAAAACTGCTAGGTGGCTACTTTTTGGGGGGACCCATCTTTTACTTTTTTTGTGTGTTCTATTATGCATTCTTACTGTGTTTACACACATTACTTCTATAATTGAAAAAGTCATTAACATAAATGTGTAATGTTACACAACTGAGGATGGAAGGGGAAGTTAGTACATGAATTCCAGTTCACTGAAGAAGTAGAATGTTCATAATTCAGTGCATGCATGTAAAGAGGATCTCTTTCAATATATACATGGCAGGTTCACTAGTGGTAAATAGAACGATGAGAGATTTCGTGGCTTAAATATTTCTTTGGCTACTCTTGATTTTTTCTATTTATTGTAGTGAACACTGATTTCATGATTAGAAAAAAATGAATACATTTTTAGGTTGACTTAAGAATCATTTGCTGCCAGTGATTTTTATTAAAGTTGGTGTGATTATAAGTAACCATCTCTACACAAGGATATATTTCAGTCTGTCTACAAAAGTATCAAATCTGCAGTAATATTTGGAGTTCGTAATACATTTATACCCCACAGTCCTTCCTTACCCAGCTATCGGAAGTTGGGTTCAAGTTTCATTCACTCCAAATTAATTAAGCCTCCTTCCCAAGCTTCCAACCAGGTAGACAGTTGACCCTGTCTTGGCTTCTTGTGTGGAAATAAGCCGCCTTCTTTTTTCTTCAGTAGGTGTATTTAGCATGGAGAAAGCAGGTGGGAATGATAATCTATAACAATTTTAAAATTTGACATGGATATATTTAATATGTGTTTTAGGTGGAGAATGATAAAAGTAGATTTATGAGCCTGCCATGTGGAGGAATCTCAGAGACGCCAGCATTCGCAGTTTAAAAGCTTTGCTGTGTTTTCCTTCTCTGTCTTTTGTGAAATCCACATAATTAATCTGTAGGAGGCTTGCAAGGCAGGATGGTTTTTTAAAGATGTCTGAGAAATGGCCCTTTGGCAAACTCTGTCTATGAATACTCATGAAGATTCAAAGGATAGAACAAACAGCAAAAACCCTGGCCCTCTCAGAAAGGTGGAAGTTACCTTTTATTGAATATGTTAACACTTGGATAGGGAGCCATGATGAAGGATTTGGGCACATCCAGGACATTCTCCTGGGGTCCTAAGGAGGCAGATCTTCCGAAATGCTGTAAAACACTGGGGGAGGTAGCCAGGAGATGTTAGAGGAGGGCATTGCTTCAAACTTGCTCATACCAGGGATTACTTTGGCTTCTGCACATACAGATGTTTCTGTATTATCCTCCAGGAAATCCTGCAAGACATTTTATTTTTGATTTTTAACCTGGTAATAATCACTTTTCTACGAAATGACCATGACAGTCAGTAATCCTTTTTTAATGGAAATGCACTTTGTAACCTATTTTGTGAGATGTCTTCTTAATCTGTTTATAGACACGGCCAGGATCCCACCCCTGGTAATCTCTTGTAAGTCAGGGGTTCCAGCAGGAAGAGACTGATGGCGGTGGGGGGGAGGGGCTGGAGCAGCACAGACTGGACCTGAGTATGAACTCTGGAATTAGAATTGCCTGGCTTTAAAGCCTTGGCTCCCCTGTGAGCCCCACAAGCAGGAATATACTGCTGTCTCTACTTACCTTCCCCTGCACAAGCCAGCTGATTGCCTCCTGATGACGGTAGAGAGGGAGGGGAGAAGATAGCACAGTTTTTACTTGGTTGTGTGGCTGCCTCTTCTCTGGCTCTAGCCAGAAGGTTAAATTTCTCATCTCTGGTGGTGGGGGATTGGAGGGACTGGCAAGGAGTTGACTTTTTCCGGCTCACATGTTAGAGGTCTTTAGCTGAGTTCCTGCTGATGGGACAGGATACCTGCAGCTTGGTTCTGGATGGCTGTTGGTAGCTCCTTAATTGGCCATGTACAGCTAGTAGTCGATCTCCAGCCTCTTTTTCCTGAAGTCAACCTGCTGCTCCTGATGGCTCTCCTGATGACTCTGTTCAGCATGAGTCCACAGACATGCTCTCCCCCAGCATCCATGAGAAATGCTCATGCATTCTTGGCCTAACGCAGTCATGTAGGCCAGTGCATGCAAAGCAGTTTTTCATTGCTTCTCTTACTCTGTCCACTTCCTGGGCAGGGTCATCAAACCTAAGTTCACAAAATTCCAGAACAACAGGGACCCTTCCTTACACTTCCCAAGAAGTTTCCATGGCACAGCACTCTTAAATTTTTCAACAACATTCTGGAGTTTTTGCTTGTTTATTTTTGGTGTTTTGGGTTTTCAGGACTTAGGAACAACAACTTGTTAATCTGAAAATTAAAACAAAGAAATCTTTGTGGATTCTAGTTCTTTGGTCCCTCATTTGTCTATGCTGGAATGATTAGTATTCCCAGACTTCACATGTAAGCTCCAAAGGAGAGAAGCTCTTTTGATTTTCTGCTGTATCTCTTAGACCTGGAGTAGTGCCAGATGCAAAGCAGGTAATTCGTATTTGATAAATAAATTTCAAAAGTGAGAGTTTTCTTGGAAGATCTTATATCTTAATCTATTTGTAGTTTCCTGATTCTTTGAGTATATTGAGAAGTTATGAGTCTTGGAGCTTAAAGACACCAAAGCATGAGGACATAGGGATGTTACAATACAAATAAGAAAATGTAGAATAGAGTATTTTTTACAATCACCATTTTTTTTAAAGATTTTATTTATTTATTTGACAGAGAGAGATACAGTGAGAGAGGGAACATAAGCAGGGGGAGTGGGAGAGGGAGAAGCAGGCTTCCCGCCAAGCAGGGAGCCCGATGCGGGGCTCAATCCCTGGACCCTGTGATCATGACCCAAGACCTCAGTTAATGACTGAGCCACCCAGGCACCCCTACAATCATCATTTTTCAATTGGCCACCAATATTACTTGCATTTCATCTTCTGATGGGATAAAAGTTCAGAAATTTAGTTATTCAACATTAAAAATATGGTTCTGTGAACTACCACTTCCCTTTTTAGAGCCCAGTCTGAATTGTTTTCATCATATTTAAATCGTACTGTACTTAACCATGAATATTCTTATTCTGTAAGAGACTGGATGCTGTTTATTCATTCACTAGTAAGAAATAACATACCTTCCAAATTTCAGGCAATGTACAGAGGTGTAATAAGACAGTGTCAAATAGAAAAGAACTTAAAATATGCTAGATGAAGACCCTCAAACCATTGTATTATATTCACATGTTATTCAAGTTCATACTCACAAGGGCCGGCTCTGGTGCCTGATGCATTTACATTCATTTTTTAAAAGATTTTTATTTTAAGCACTCTGTACACCCAGCATGGGGCTTGAACCCACAAACCTGAGATCGAGTTACACGTTCTACCCACTGAGTCAGATATTTATATTATTTTGTAGGTAAAGTAAATTTATTTATTTCTTAAATAAATATAGATGTATGGAAGAGCAAAGGTCTTTACCATCTTTAAGACCCATTAGCCAGCAACAGAAGAGGACTGGAAGGGGTTTAGTTTGCTTGTCCTGCATGAGGAAAGACATTTGTCTTGAGTATTTGCACCTTCGTCTTTCTTTCTTTCTTTTTTTTTTAAGATTTTATTTATTTATTTGACAGAGACAGAGATCACAAGCAGGCAGAGAGGCAGGTAGAGACAGAGGAAAGGAAGCAGGCTCTGTGCTGAGCATTGAGCCTGATGTGGGACTTGATCCCAGGACCCTGAGATCATGACCTGAGCCAAAGGCAGAGGCTTAACCCACTGAGCCACCCAGGCAGCCCCAAATTTTTGCACCTTCGTCTTGAAGCATCATGAGATTAAATTAAAGTTGCCATTGTGGTTTGGCATTCTTGAGACATCTAGCAGCAGCTGTCCATACCAATGATGTAGTTTCACCTTTTCTTCTTGAAAAGAAGGTAACTTTGTATTGTATTATTTGATTTTAAAATTAATGTTTCATTATAAAAATTCGATAGTTACTACAAAAAGGTGAAAACCATGTTAAAAATGTAACCACCCATAGTAATGTAGGACCTTTTAAAAATATTTCTTTGAATCCAGGTAACATTATACACATATGAAACACTTCACACACCCATGTGCACACACCTACTGAAGCATTGTGGGTTCACACCTGTGCAAACCCTGCACCACTATGCTATCAGTTAGGGCCTCCTCTCTTGAAGGCTTAGTTAGCTCGGTCCAAATGCCAATGCCAGGGATTGAGACAGGCTCATGGCCTCTTTGATGTCTGTACATTCTGGGGGATTATTTGGAGACAGTGTTTCCCATTGCATGCTTTTTCAATATCCTCTGTCTGTCTAAGGTTACATAATATCTTGGCCACAGAAGTTCACTTCCTTACAGGTGAATACAACTTGCCGTTCTTATTCAGCATTTGTGTGTGTGTGTGTGTGTGTGTGTGTGTGTGTGTGTGTGTGTTTATGATGGAAGTTATTATGGCTTCAGGGGTCTTTGTGAAGGAGCACACCACAGAGCACGATCCCCCCTCCACCGGCTTTATTCATCTTTCTTCCTATTTTAAAATAAAACCATGTCCTGTATTGAACTGGGAAGGCAGTCCCACCCTTACCAATGTTCTTTAGGGTCTGTGCTTCTGTCCCAGGGACTTACCAGGATATAGTTCACAGAGGCTGTTTGCATTCTCCAAGGAGTATTCTAGAAAAACTTGGTTTCTCCATGGTATGCATATATTTACATTGTGTGTATGTGTGGGTGTGTGTGTATTTACTTCACAAAAATGGGATTGTATGATCAACGTTCCTTTATAGCATTTGTTTGAATGGTCTTCTGTACTGCAGGCATATCTTCTTGGCAGTAAATGATGGTTTTAGTGGATGTACACTAGCCTACTGAAGGGATGTGCCATTGACTTAGCTCATAGGCTGTGTCCGGGATTTTGCTATTATCAACTGTATTGTGCTGAACTTCCCTATAATTCTCTGTGTAGGTTTCAATTACTTTAGAAACTCACTTGACTGATGTCTTAACTAACTTGCTGAATTGTAATGTTTTACACACTCCATTTATCTGTAAAGGAGGGTATGTACCTGCACACACATACATATACACATACATGGATAAGGTTCAGAAGGCATTCTTTATGGAGCTTAATTTTTCTTTCATTAGAAGTATATATTTTGTCACAGTCTATTGAGATGACCACATTTTGTCTGTGACTTATTAACAGATTTCCTACTACCTTTCTGTCTCATTGGAGGAATGGACCCCTACTTGAGTTAATGTTGCTAATGTATCGTTGAATATAATTTCTAAATACCATCCTTGTATAAGATTTTTGGATTGATATTCATAAGTAAGAGTTCCCTCTAGTTTTCTCATATACATACTTTGTTAGGTATTGATGTCAGTGTTATACTATCTTATGTAAAATAATTAGGGAGATTTCCTTAGTTTCTTTACTTTGAAATAGTTTAGAAATACCTTACTCCTTGAGTATAGAAAAAAAGTTTTTGGTCTTTACTCGATATTAATCATGGTTGATTTTACTTTTTAGATTTTTCCCTTTAAATTTTTTTCCTTTGGGTTAGTTTTAGTGAAAAAAAAATGCGTGTGTGTGTGTGTGTGTGTGTATGCATAAATGGAAACCATTCTTTTTCCTATATGTTTAAAAATTCTAGTGCTGAGACCTCAAAAGTGTCTGTATTTATAATTCCTGTTTATTCTTAATTTTGTCTTTTTCCTTCATGATTAGAGAGTTGTTATTTAACATGTTTAAAAAAATTCTTGACTTTATTGATCAATCCTACCATTTAAATTTATTACATAGATCATTTTCTTATCTCTAATGTTTTCCTTTTTTGTTATTTATTTCTTTCTCCTATTTTACTTATATGTGTTTGATGTTATTTCTTAAATCTTGAAAGGATGTTAGGATAACACTTTTCACCTGGTGAAATAAAGTGTTTAATTTTCCTCTGAGTACAGTTTTGACTATCTACCACTGATTGTATTGGGTAACATTTCTATATTTGCTATTTAATAGTCAGTCTACAATTGTGGTATTGATTCCCTACTGAATCAAAAATTATTAGTGAGTGAGTTTAAATTATTAAGTGCTTGGACTTTTAGTTTCTACTTTTCTTACTAATTTCTAGTTTCATTACATTGTTGTCAGTGGGCTAGGCCAACATGGGGTATACCATTTCTGTTTGCAGTAAATTTAATGAAGTCTTCTTTTTTGTGGCTTATTATGTGACTTTCTTAAATGTTTCATGGTTTATTGAAAGGGTCCATTCTTACATTGTTTGTTCCTTATCTCTAACATCTGACCTCTAGAAATCATTTAATCGCTTTCATTTTAAAAACCAGAGGTAAAATTAGAAGAGTGAGTTAAGGGAACCTGGGTGGCTCAGTGGGTTAAACATCAGCTCAGGTCATGATTCCAGGGTCCTGGGATCAAGCTCCACATCTGGCTCCCTGCTCCGCCAGGAGTCTGCTTGTCCCTCTCCCTACCACCCTGCTCATGCTTTTGCTCACTCTCTCTCTTTCAAATAAACAAAATCTTAAAATATAAGAGTGAGTTAAACTTTAAGCAAATGAAACTCTAAAGATTCAAAGGTTTTATACTCTTCCTCAATGACTGCTATTGTAAGTCATGAACAGATATTCTTATGGATTAAAATTAGAAATCCCATGGAGCACATAGGACTCCTTATCATTCCACTGTACTTCATCCTTGACCCTTGTCACTTTGTGTGTGTGTGTTAGCTGGTTGCTGATTCTTGCTGGGGCTCTGGTCCCAGGGAGTCTAAGTAATCAAGTGGATCGTTGTTTAATCATCAGGCAGACTAAATAAAGTCTAAGACTAATTGCACTCTGCTACTATAGGGACTCCTCCGACTTATTCTTACCAAGGGGATAAATAGGCAGTGCCCTCGAACTTCAGTTCCTTCAAACTGCTTCCTAGCACTACCAGATTTTAAATAGTGATTGTTTTCTTATGGCAACATCTTTTTCCCATTAAACATCCTACATCGCACCAACCCTTTGTAAATAGTCGTACTGTTTTGGAACAATCTCATGGGCATCAAGAGTAGAATTTTCATAAAATATTGGCAAGATTTACTTTGGAAGAGTCGCGTGATTGTGAGACATCAGAACTTTTAAATGGATTCTGTAAATTGGGTTGAAGGAGATCATAAAGGTTGTGTAGGAATTTCATATAAGATGGTTTCTTTCATCAAAGACCAATCAAAAACACTAGGTGAAACAAAGTTAGACAGGTGACTTGACTATAGGAGTTCTGAGTCCTTCAAGTGCATTGTGAACTTTAAAGAGAAGTAGAGATACAGGAGGAAAGTGAAACATTTTCAAACTTATTAGCCATCTGCCTTCCCACCCTTTTTTCCAAGTAACAATTAATTATATCTCTCTGTGTGCCTGTTACAGTTACTAACTATATCTCCTAGTATTTTGTGCTATATTTTCAGGAAAACTGATGTGCTCTTAACTTTTTCATTATAGACATGAGAAAGTTGAGCTCTAGGGAAATTAAATCCTCTCATGGCTAATTAAAAGCAATGAGTATCAGAACCCAAGTGAGGAGACTCCCAGGACACTGGTTTTTCCATTATCCTTCATCATTTCTTTCCAATATGAAATACTACTTTCTCAAATTATATTCCTTCTAATGAGCAGTATGGTTTTCTGGCCCCTGTTAACAAATATCAATTCTTTAAGAAGAAAAATATGAGCACTACCTCACTCCAGTCAGAATGGTTAAGATTAAAAACTCAGAAAATGACAGATGTTTGCAAGGATGTGGAGAAAGGGGAACCCTCCTACACTGTTGGTGGGAATGCAAGCTGGTGCAGCCACTCTGGAAAACAGCATGGAGGTTCCGTAAAAAGTTGAAAATAGAACTACCCTATGACCCAGCAATTGCACTTCTGGGTATTTACCCTAAAAATACAAACGTAGTGATCCGAAGGGGCATGTGCACCTGAATGTTTATAGCAGCAATGTCCACAGTAGCCAAAATATGGAAAGAGTCCAGATGTGCATTGAGAGGTGAATGGATTAAGATGATATGATACACACACACACACACACACACACACACACACACAGAGGAATATTACTCAGCCATCAAAAAGAAGGAAACCTTGCCATTTGCAATGATGAAGATGGAACTAAAGGGTGTTCTGCTAAGTGAAATAAGTCAGTCAGAGAAAGACAAATATCAGGTGATTTCATTCATATGTGGAACTTAAGAAACCGAGCAGAGGATCATAGGGGAGGAGAGGAAGAAATAAAATAAGATAAAACCATAGAGGAAGACAAACCGGAAGAGACTCTTAATCATGGGAAACAAACTGAGGGTTGCTGGAGGGGAGGTGGCTGGGGGATGGGGTAACTGGGTGACAGACATTAAGGAGGGCACATGATATAATGAGCACTGGGTGTTATATAAAACCCCTAAATCAATGAGCTCTACCTTTGAAACTAATAATATATTATATGTTAATAGACTTTAAATATTATATATTTTAAATATTTAAAAAATATTTTAAAAATATTTTAAATATTATATATCTCAATTTTATATATGAAGATGTGTCTGTGTATTTGTATAGATCTGAGAGGTAAAGTCAGAGTATTTTGTTCTTGTTCCAGCATTTTAGGGCTTACTACCAGCTTACCTTGCATTTTAAACTGGAGAATCCTATAACTGTGATGTCTGCTTTTTTCTTCTGCAGCGGCTCTAATTAGAGGAAATCGTAAAAACTGTGCTCAATTTTCTGGCTCCCTTGACTGGTTGATCAGCCGATTGGAAAGACTAGAAGCTTCTTCTGGTATGTTTTCTGGTTATTTCCTTGTCTTATACATTAACTCCTGTTTTCTTCTACTTTACATTCCTTAAGGTATAAAAACAAATTTTGAGCATCAGTGCCCTTTAAATGTTTTCCTTTGAATAAGTTGAAATTTTTACTTATTGTTAAACTCATTGGTATTTTAGTATTTCTGAAAAGCAATTTTACAGTTCATTTACATTAAAAAAAAAAATGAAGTCCCTTAGTATACCATGGAGCCAGAATCCCCATTGTTTTTCAGATCAGTTATTCCAAATGTATTATGTAAACAAAAAAACTGGTTTGGCATGTGAACTTTTAACTTGTGTTCAGAAGATTATTTGGGCAATAATAGCCAAAAATCGGATTTGTTTCCAAATCGTACAGCACACTATTTTAAAGTGATTGAATACATGTTAATATTATGAGTCTGTATGATAGTCAAATAGTTACAAGCAATGAACCTGATTTCTCTCGCTCTCTAATATGTGTGTTATTCTTATTTTGGTGTTGTGAAAACATAAAACTGATAACCTGAGCTTGTCTAGCAACATAGATTGTATCAGCGACCCCCAAATGAAAGTGGATTGCTCCTCCTTCCTTTTGCACAGTATCTCATTAGTTGCCATTCTGTGCCACTAATGCCCCTTTATGTTACTTATTTTTCCTCTCAATCTCCTAACTAGCAATGAACTCCTTGAAGCCAGGGGCATGATCTCGTTCATCTCTGGGTCTACCGTGTCGTCTGGCATCTAGTAGGATGAATAAATGAATGGATGAATGAATGGCTGAATTCCCTTAAGAAAATGCCAGTCCATACAGATAAAATTTCATGATTTTTGCATGAGAAAGACTCACTCAAGGTTAGGTTTGTTGGAATTGAATGAGTAGAAGAACAGACAGTTGTGGTCCAAGAGGGAAATTTTAAGTCACAGAGTAAAATTTTAGTGTTTAAGATTTAGGAGGAGGAGGTGGAGAAATTTGAGTCATACACTGAGTTTTAAGACATTGTTGGACTGTTGGGTGGCAGAAATAAAGAAGGAGATTGTTGAGCTAAAAAAGACACAAGGATCGTAAGATGAGGGTTTTCAGGGTATCGCACCACAAATGGGGGGAGGGGGCTGTGAACCATCACAGAACTTGCTGAAGAAGGAGAAAACTGAGTAAATGCTGGGAGGAGGTGGTCAAGTTAGTGGTAGCAAAATGATGGCAAGATTGCAAGAATGGATAAACTCTTGGGTCAGAGTATCCAGAATTGTTGGCAATCTCCAGTAGATACAAAGAATTGTGCTGATCCCCTTTTCTGGCCACAGGGAATCTCGAGAGAGACGGGCAGAGCTACCTTCAGGACAGTGTAAATGTCAGATGAATAAGCTGCTTCTCTGAAGACAGACAGACACACACACACACACACACACACACACACACACAATGCTCAGAGGAAAGAACTGAGTGGAGCATCCTTTAAACTCAGCCAAGAAGAGTCCCATCTCTACAGTCTTCAGTTTGGCTGGTTGTAGGCACAGTTCCACTGGATACAAATTGCCATTTTCTTTTTTTTAATATTTTATTTATTTATTTGACAGACAGAGATCACAAGTAGGCAGAGAGGCAAGCAGAGAGAGAGAGGAGGAAGCAAGCTCCCCGCTGAGCAGAGAGCCCGATGCGGGGCTCGATCCCAGGACCCTAGGATCATGACCTGAGCCGAAGGCAGAGGCTTTAACCCACTGAGCCACCCAGGCGCCCCAAATTGCCATTTTCTATGATCTTTGTCCAGGGCAGCTGTTGGTCACAGGTACTTCTGTGTCAAGTAGATGTCCTGTGCACTCAGAAAGCACAGGGAACATCAGGAGTAGGAAGGACCCTTGGAGAAC